>NW_024465926.1:21087500-22287500 GCF_017591425.1 Ochotona curzoniae
ACAATATGCTAAAAACACCGCTGCCTCAGGGCTTTGGCATCCCATGATTCCACAGCATCTGCAGGACCCTTTTTCCCTAAATGACTCATTCCCTTGCTTCCTTTGGGTTTCTGCTCCTAGGTCTCCCATCTGAAGAAGCTTCTCAGAACATGCCACTGTCCACTCTATCACATTTTCCTTTTTTCAGTCTCCTTCATATCAATACCCGCCATCAGGTCTGAAGCCCACCAGGAATGCCCTCCATGTCCCCCAGAACAAAGTGATCATGCTTTGACACGGCTATCCTAGGTGGCCACCAGTCACTGCCACCAGCTATGGTATGAATGGAGTATGACTTCCAAACTCATGTAAGACTCCAAGCCTCAAAATCATAAGGTAATGGGACACAGAGAACAGAAATTTAATCCAACTACAGTGATTAGAGGCGAGATCTTAGGTCACTGGGGGCATGCCCTTAGAAGTGGTTCTCCTGGGTCTGGCCATAGGGCTCAATGACTCAATTCTCACCTTGCAAACACCAGGATCCCATAAAGGCACCAGTTCATGTCCTGACTGCTCCACTTCCCATCCAGCTCCCTGCTTGTGACTTGGGAAATCAATAGAAGATGGGCCAAAGCCTTGGGACCCTGCACCTACCTGGGAGACCTGGAAGAAGCTGCTGGCTTTGGATTGGCTCAGCTCTGGCTACTGCGGCCATTTGGGGAGTAAACCAGCAGATGAAACACCTTTTCCTCTGTCTCTCCTTCTCTCTGTAAATCTCATCTGCCTTTCCAACAAAAATAAATCTTTAAAACTCTGCCAGTAAGAACACCATCCCTGGATGTCAGACCGATGAGGCTGATCAATTTTCAATTGTGGGGCCCAGCGCGATGGCGCAGTGGTTAAGGTCCTCGCCTTGCACGCCCAGGATCCCATATGGGCACCGGTTCTAATCCCGGAGGCCCCTGCTTCCCATCCAGCTCCCTGCTTGTGGCCCAGGAAAGCAGTCGAGGACGGCCCAAAGCTTTGGGACCCTGCACCCGCGTGGGAGACCCAGAAGAGGCTCCTGGCTTCGGATCGGCATAGCCATCGGCCGTTGCACTCACTTGGGGAGTGAATCATCGGATGGAAGATATTCCTCTCTGTCTCTCCTCTCTGTATATCTGCCTTTCCAATAAAAATAAAATAAATCTTTATTAAAAAAAAATTGTAAGCCAAAATAAACTTCATTCTTTCATAAATGACTTGCTTTAAGTATTTTATTGTAGAATTAAAATGATAACTAATAGCATACCACTCCTCTTAGCATCTTTATCCCTTACCACGTTCCCCCAAATCTACCCCAGCAATTCTCTGTTCCTTAGGATACCTCATGCCGTTTCCTTCCTGCATGCCAGCTGCACAGGCCAGGCGCACATAACCATCCCCACACCCAGCCTGTCACATGGGGAGTGCCATATTCACAACTTGCTCCCACACTAACGTGAACCTGCTGTGCCATTTCCTAGAGAAACAGCTGTGGTTATTTCTTCCCATGTACATCTCCCTCTCGAGCAGGAAAGTCATGTAGGATTAGGTCCACAGGTGCTCAGCTCTGACCAAACATCTCTTTACAGAAGAAAGTGACCCATTCCTGGAAGACACCTTGGGTCCTTTCATGTCCTAACCTTTGCTTCGACCCCTCCCCATCCTTGGCACAGCTATTTTTCCCTCTGCCTTACCACCCACTTCAGGCTCCAGCACTCAGGCTCACATCTCCCACTGCACCTGCTATTCCATTGCCAGGGAGGTCCTCAAATGTTCCTGGCACTTGCTCTCTCATTTCTATCAGCCTATCTTCAACTATACCTGTGCTCCTTTAAAAATAACCCTGACACCACACCACTTATCTGTGTATCCTCCACAAACATCAGCACAGGAAGAGCATGTCTGACTTACTCAGCACTGCATCCCAAGATTCCAATAGAAGCAGCCACGCTCATTTACTCCCTATTTACAGAACGACTACTGTGCGCCAAAGTGCTGGAAAGACATCAAGGGACAAAGCGGAGAAAAGTCTCCCCACTCACAGAAAAGAGGGGAAGGCAAATACACCAGACGGATGAGCACAATCTAAGCACTAGGAACAGCTACAGCAATGCAGGAAGTCTGTGGGGAAAGCTGCCCTGGGAAACTCCTAGGAAAGACGTGCACGTGTGAGCAAGCTGTACACAGATCCACCGGCTCACAGGGCCCCGAAGCCACAGCACATAGGAAAGCAACGATACACAGGTAGGTGCAGCTCTACGCCTTACTGCGAGAAGCCTGTCAGAAGCACAGCAGTGATATGCTATGTTGATCTGTGTTGCAAAAGGACTCTTCTAGGCCACTGTCATGTTGTGGTGGGTTAAATCTCCACCTGAAGTACTGGCTGCTGCACTTCCAATCCAACTCCCTGCTGATGCACCTGGGAACGCATGGAGGACGGCTCAAGTCCTACGGTCCCAGAAGCCATGAGGAAGAACTTGAAGAAGTTCCTGCCTCCCAGTTTCAAACCAGCTCTGCCTATTGCAGCCATTTGAGGAGTGAGCCAGTGGATGGGAGAGCAATCTCTCTCTTTCCCTCTGTAAATCTGCCTTTCAAATAAAAATAAAAACATTTTTTAAAAAATCCCTCTAGCTGTCATACTAAAAACAGAGGGCAGGCAGAAGAAAGGGGAAGCTCTTTCAAGGTGGGAGGAGGTGGTGACTTGGTCCAGAGTGACAAGGAGTGGATGTGGAAAAACGGGGTGGCTGGCAAGTACTTGGCACAGTGGTCAAGATTCCACTTGGGATGGCTTGGTCCACATCCTGGAGCCTGTGCCCTGCCACTGTGCACCCGACGAGACAGCAGGTGACAGCTCAATATTTGGGAGGGCTGCCACCAACATGGAAGGTCTGAACTAAGTTCTGGGGTTCTGGCTTCAGCCTGGCCCAGCCCTGGCAGGTGCAGGCATTCAGGAACTGAACCAGAAGGCCTGTCTGTCTCTTTCTCCCTGACTTCCAATAAAACGAATATAAATAAAAACTTTAAAGAAAAAGCCATCATGGATGACTCAAAGGACAGACAGAAAAAGACATGGCAGGAGGAGTATGGGCCAAGAAGCAGAGGAGAGCTCTCTAGAGTCCTGTACCCCTCTCAGTGGAAACAGACAGAAGGCAGCAGGATGGAGGTCAGAGAGGCCCAGGCTGGAGACAGAAATACCGGATCTGTTCGCCTAATATGTAGATGTTTGAAGCTACGATGAGTGAAAAGTGAGAATGTCACCAATGCACAATGGAGAAAATAGTAAGGCTGGCAAAGAGCAGAAGCAAAACCTCAGATGCTGCAGGATGCCTGGGCCTCCCCTGGCACAACATGAGAAAGAACCATTGTTGACACTGCAAGGCATCTCGTCCCAAACAACCTTCCCTAAGTGGAAGGGCAAACCCGGACCAACAGCTCCAGCAAGGGGTTGCCCAAACGCTAACCAAGGACTCAGAGGAGCCAAAACTTGCAATTTTAGTAGTGGAGCATCCCGTTTCCAGGGAGGCCGCAGCGAGACCCGAGAAAGGTGAGCCACTCCCAGCTGCAATCCTTAGCATTCCCGTGGATGCCAACACAAGAACCCAGCCAAGCTCTGCAGAAGCTCACGGGGTCGTCTCTCCCAGCCCCAAAGACCCGGTCCACAAGGGGCAAGCAGGCCGGCGAGGAGCTGCCAGGACGCTCACCCGACCTTGGGCATGACTCGGGGTGGCGTGCCGAGCCCCGGTGGAGGAACGGCCATCAGGGCCCACGGCTCGGGACCCACGCGGAGGGGAGATGCGAGGCTGGAGCGCTGCACCTGCCCGGGGCTTCCCGAGGCGAGGTGCGCCGGCCGCCATGAGGGGCAGGACGGAAGGCGCCGGCCGACGGTTCCGGCGTGCAGACCGGACTCCGTCCAGCTGCCCAGGCCGGGGCTCAAGCACAAAGCCCGGGCCGGAAGGACGCGACCCGACAAGCACTCACCCGCCACCGCAGCGGAGTCCCCGGCTTCGGCCCCGGTTCGAGAACGCGGCCACCGCTTCTCGCGCCGCTCGCCCGCGCCGCCCGATTGGCTGAGCCGGGCCGCTCCCAGCAGCCTCAGCGCGCGGCCAAATGAACTTTATTGACAGCTTTGGAGACGAACAAGGACACGGGCGGGGCCGGGGGCAGGGCCTGCAGCCGAGTTGTCACTCCAGCTTCCTGCATGGACAGTCTCCTCTGCAGGGAGATGGCGATTCCCTGTGCTGGGAAGCGATTCCCTGTGCGATGCAAACAAGGCTGGTGGGGGAAACAAAGCGTCATCCATCACGGCAGGGTGTAAGGAGGGCTAGGAGCACAGAGTAGAGTGATGGCGGGAGAGACAATGACCCCGTGTCTCTTAAAATGCCTGCTTAAGAAAGTTCAAAGTTAGAACCAGCGTCGTGGTGCGGGTGGTTAAGCCACCGCCTGCAATTCCCGGCTTCCCATCTCAGATTGCTGGTTCAAGTACCGGATGCTCCACTTCCCATCCAGCTCCCAGCTAATGGCTGGGAAAGACCATGGAAGATGATCCAAGTTCTTGGCAACCTACCATCCACGTGGGAGACCTGCATGGAGCCCCTGACTTCAGACTAGCCCAGCCTGGGTTGATGTAAACCCTTTTCATCAGGAGAGAGAAATATGTATCTTTGAGTTATTTGAGCAAGAAGACAGTTCAAGGAGTAGGGTGGGAAGCGAGTTCAGAATCCTCAAAGGAAATTCTTTGGCGTCTATACCTCGGCAACTATTGGGAATATAATGTCTGTTGCAACTCTTGTGTAAAAGAAATAAAATTAGGAGCCCAGTGCAGTGAGCCAGAGGCTAAATGCTCACCTTGCAAACACATTGAAATCCCAAATAGCTGCCAGTTCATATCCCAACTGTTCCACTTCCCTTCCAACTCCCTGCTTGTGGCCTAGAAAAGCAGTCAAGGACAGCCCAAAGCCTTGGGACCCTAAACCTGCAAAGGAGACCTGGAAGAAGCTCCTGGCTCCTGGCTTCAGATCAGCTCAGCTCTGGCTGTTATAGTCACTTGGAGAGTGAACCAGCAGGTGGAAGATCTTTCTGTCTCTCCTTCTCTCTCTAAATCTGCCTTGTTAATAAAAATCAATCTTTTTTAAAAAAAAAGAAATAAAGTTAGGAAACCACTTTCCAGTGTTTTTCTGTTGATAGGAGTTACACAGGCCATTTCATTTCAAAAATGTTGCAGAAATACCCTAATTTTTAAAGATTCATTTTTAAATTTCCTTATTTATCTTCAAATATGTATCTACTTTTATTTTAACGTCAGAGCCACAGACAGAGGAGAGACAGAGAAAGAACTAGAGATCTTCTGTCTACTGGCTCTCCCCCAAATGGCTCCAAGAGCTGGAGCTGGGCAGGTTTAAAGCCAGGAACCAGGAGCTTCCTCCAGGTCTTCCGTGCAGCTGCAGGGGCCTAAGCATTTGAGCCTTCCTTCGTTGTTTTCCCAGGCTCATTAGCAGGGAGCTGGGTTGGAAGTAGAACAGCCCAGGACTCCAATTGGTGTCCATATGGGGTCCCTGTGTTGTAGGCAGAGAATTAGCCTGCTATTCTCCTGCCCCAAGGGGCTCACTTACAGTTCCTTCTCCTAGGAGCAGCACTGTCCCAGCTTGATAAATTTTCTTCTTGCTCTCTTCATATATTTTCAGCACAGACAAAATTAGATAGCATTCCACTTTTCCTTCTCCTTGCAGACAAGCTCTCAAGAAACCTTGATAACAAAAAAACTCTTTACTTTTAACTAGTTGCTGAACCCTAGACAAGTCACTTACTATGTCTGAGTTGGCACTTTGTCCCTGTGAAAGATATGGAGTGCACCGGAACAGCATCCCTCTTTTATCCATCCGGCCATTTTCCTTCTCTTCTTCCTCCCTCCCTCCTTTGCCCCCTCTCTCCCTCCTTCCCATCCACCATTCATTCATCTGTGTACCTCCCTCCTTCCTTTCCTTTCCTCCCTCCCTCCCTTCCTCCCTCACTCCCTTCCTTCCTTGTATCTGTCTCCTCCTTCCCTCTTTCTCTCTCTCTCCCCTCCATTGCTTCCTCTTTTTCCTCCTCTGATCTCTCCTTCCATGTGTCTGTCTGCTATAAAAGTAACGCAGGGGGGCTGGCGTGATAAAGTAGTGGTTAAAGTTCTCGCCTTGCACATGCTGGGATCACATTTAGTCGCCAGTTCTAATCCTGGCAGCCCTGTGCTTCCCATCCAGCTCCCTGCTTGTGGCCTGGGAAAGCAGTTAAGAAAGGCCCAGAGCCTTGGGACCCTGCACCCACGGGGGAGACCTGGAAGAAGCTCCTGGCTCCTTCAGTTTGGCTCAGCTCCAACCATTGTGGCTGCTTGGGGAGTGAACCATAGGACAGAAGATCTTCCTCTCTGTCTCTCCTCCTCCTCTCTGTATATCTAACTTTCAAAAAAAAAAAAAATAGCGCAGGACCAACAAACTATAGTCACGCCTTCTGCCTGTATGTGCCACCACCTGCAGTGCCATTGTCCATATGGGTGCTGGTTTGAGTTCTAGTTGCTCTATTTCTGATCCAACTCCCTGTGAATGGATCTGAGAAAGCACTGAAGAATGGCTTAAGAACTTGGGCTCCTGCACCTACATAGGAGACTTGGTATAAGCTCCTGGCTCCTGGCATCAGATTGGCCCAGTTATGGCTATTGTAGCCATTTGGGGGATAAACCAACAGGTGGAAGACCTTTCTCTCTCTCTTCTTTTCAAAACAAATAAAATTAACATTTCAAATCAATTCATTTCTTTGACAGAGGGAGAAAGTGAGACAGAGAAAACTCCCAACCTCTGATTCCCTCTGTAAATGTCCACAAAAGTTGGAGGCAGGCAGAAAATCCAATTCAGGATTCCCATGTGGGGAGCAGAGAGCCATGCACACGAGCCATGAACTGTTACATTTCAAGGTATGCATCAGCAGGAGCTGGACCCAGGAGCTAGAAACAGAACCAGGACATAAGCCTAGACATCCCAGTAGGGGATGCAGACATCACAAACAGCTGGGCCAAATGACCACTCTTCGCATCTTGATTTTCATGCTATCAATAACTCATGATGTCAAGTAAATAGCTATGTTTAAAAGGTGACAACTCCCAATGTTCAAAATATTGTGGGACTATCATACATTGCTGAAGGGTTGTAAATAGGAACAGCCTCTTAGGAAATGAACAAAATATATTAAAACCTCATGAACTCATGAACTCCATAACCCAGAAATTCTTTCTGTCCATCCATTCATGAATGTATCCCTTTGTGGCACAGATGTGTGCATATCTTAATCAAAAACAGTGGACAACAATGTTCTAAATGCCATTTCTTGTACCAATCTGAAAGTGGAAAAAAACCCCATAGTCTGCTAACAGAAGATATCAAAATAGATAGTTAACAAATTATGCTGTGACCCTGTGACAAAACATGGGAGCAGCGAAAAGAAGGAGTTACACCCACAAACAACGTTCATAGACAGAATGTCAAATAAAAGGAGCCGGATACAAAAGTATGGTTACATCTATATAGAGTCCAACTCAGGCAAAACTAATCAACGGTGACAGATGTCAGAATCCCAGTTATATGAAAGTGGGGATGGGACGGTGGTGAAGACAAGGCAGGAACTTTCTGAGATCTGTCAGGGCTCTGCTTCTTAAGCTGGACGCTGAGCATATGGGTGGATTCATTTTTAAAAATTCATTGAGCCGTACATTTAAGATTATGTGCACTTTATCACCCATCTATTATTCATGACACCATAACAAAGTGCAGAAATATAAAAACATCCCCGGCCCAGAATCTATGTCCCTTCCCCTCCCCCCTTGCTGACAGCCTGAAGCCTTGTTTTTTCTTCTGTATACCCTCACCACCACCAACAGGCCAGCATGTGGCACGTAGAAGGAAAGGAAGCCATAATTCTTACATAACAGACAGGATCCAGCTCCACGGATCGCCCCCCTATCTTGGGCTGCGGCTGGCAGGGGTGGCGTCTTAGTGGGTGGCAGCAAATTACATAAAGCTTTGTGATCAGCAATATTCTTCAGAAGTCACTAAAAGCTTAAAAGGGAAGCCTGTAACTTTGCCCTTCAGATGGGGTTCATTTCAATCACACAAAAGGTGACTTGACATTTTCAAGGTTGGCAACTAGAACTTTGCTGAAGCGCTGGCTCATGGCAAGGGGGTGGGTCTGCCAGTGTAGGGAATGCCAAGTGCTTGTCACAGCTCAGTGAAGGCGGGTATCCATCAGGGAACTTGAGCTGCACATAGCCGATAGCAGCAGGCCTCAGCAACAGGGCCGTGGAAAAGGCACCTCATCAGAAGGCTCGCAGTAAGGTAAGCCTCCGGTTGGCTGGGTTAGCAGGTCATCGGGTATTTAGGCCTTTCCATCTGTCTGCTATGACATCCTCAGGGTGGGCTCCTTCTTGGGGAGGTAACGATATTTTTGATCAATGAAGGAAGATAGCTGCTACACCATGAGATAGACCACAATCCTCAGGCTACTTCAGTATCCCTGATAAAGACACTCTTGCTGGGAGCCCGTGTTGTATTGCAGTGGGTTAAGCCACCACCTGCAACACCAGCATCTCATATGAGCGTCAGCTCAAGATCTCTACCATATGAGTGGCAGGGTTCCATGGGCCATATGCCACTGCCTACCCAGGCACATTAGCATGAGCTGGGTGGGAGGTAGAGCAGCTGAGACACAAAACAATGAGATGCCAGTGTCACATGACAGCAGACCCAGAAAGCAGGCAATCCTGAGAAAGTTGTAAGTACACCTAAGACCCAGTCATTCTACTCCTGTGTATCTACCCAAGAGAAATAAAAACATGTTTATAGAAAAGCGTTTGAATAAAATTCTTCATAACAAATGTATTCATAATAACCCCAAACTGGGAAAGAGCTCAGGAAAATGGATACGTGAGCTGTGATATAGACACACAACTGAATACTACTCAGCAATAAAAGGAAAGGGACCACTGACTATCGCATCAGTACTTGTGGATAGCATAAACCATAGGAATCCAGAGCTGCTATAGGAGTCTATTTATATCAAGCTCAAAACAGTCAAAACGACCTGGCATGGCCTGCAATGCCAGCATCCCCTATGGGCACTGTTCATGTCCTGGCTGCTCCACGTGTGATCCAGCTCCCTTCTAATGGCCAAGGAAAAGCAGCCAAGGATGGCTCAAATGGCTAGGCCCCTGCCACCCATTTGGGAGACCAAGAAGAAACTCCTGGCTCCTGGTTTGAGCCAATTGCCCAGTCCTGGCAATTGTGACCATGTGAGGAGTACACGAATGGATAGAAGATCTCCTCTCTCTCTTGCTTCTGTGTCTCTCCATTTCTCTTTGTAACTCAGACTTAAAAAAAAAAAAAAAGGAAACAGAGTTAATATATGTAGCCCAGGAAAAGGCTCTGTGAACGTTTTAGGATACCAGCAATATTTGGATTTTGAGCTGCATGGCAGCACAGGTGTACCCATAAGTAAAAATCTATTAAGCTATACATTAAAATTTGTGCACTAAATGAAATTACTTCTCAATGAGCTGAAAAGTAGGGGCCAGTGTTGTAGCATAACAGGAGAAGCTGCTACCTGTGGTGCCAGAATCCCATATAGATGCCAATTCTAGTCCCAGCTGCTTCACTTCCAATCCAACTTCTGGCTCATGGCCTTGGAAAGCAATGGAGGATGATTCAAGTCCTTGGGCCCCTGTGTACGTGTTGGAGACCCAGAAAAAGCTCCTGGCTCCTGATTAACCGGGACACTCTCTCTCTCTCTTTCTCAAATAAGTGAGTAAACCCTCTTAAGACATAGCAGGTTATGGCCCGGTTTGAGTTCCAACTTCCTGGCTTTACCCGGTCCCAACCCTGGCTATTACAAGCATTTGGGGAGTGAACCAAAAAATGAATTCTCTCTCTCTCTCCCTTCCCTATCAAATCAACAAAAATAAATATGATCCTAATTGAACATTGCAGCCATGTAGAAGAAGACAAACAAAGGTTTATTACGGTGCACCTTGCAGGGAACCTAAACTGCGAAAGGATTAGGTGACTTCTCCAGGATCACCTGGGGAGACAGTGGCAGATGGGAGCCTGCACAAGTCTTCCAAAATTGAGATCTGTATTCCCCAGTCAAAAAGGCCCCAGTGGATTGGTAGTCCTTCACGAACCCTAGGAGGGTCCTTCATGAACCCTGGGAGGGAGCTGTCTGAGCAAATCCTTCGTTGGAGTTTACCGCCAACTTTCTGAATTGAGATTGGAATGAGTCCCGTGCTCATTAATCAGCAGCAGCTGACTATCAGATGACATTGCGAAGGTGGTAGGTTTTTGAAACATCTGGTTGTTTTATTTGTTATTAAACATACTGACTATGGAGTGGGAAGACACCATTCCACACATCTCTCCGTTGTGGCTGTTTAAAAACAGCTTCCCTGACATCCATCAACTTTGTTTATGTCAAATTGGGCAATTTGTCACTGAGGCTGCATTTGCCAAAAGAAAAGTGGATATGTGATTGACAAGGCTCCAGGGTTTCTCTCGCTTCCTTTTCAACATTCCAGATGTTTTTTTTTTTTAAAAAAAAAGTTGGATCTACACCCAGAAACACTCATCTGTAGATTTGAAAAAAATAAAAAACAAACAAAAAACAAAATGCCAGAGGAACCCAGGGTGGGGGGTGGGAGATGCGATCTGGTTTTTGGTTTTTGCAGAAACCTTGTCTTCTTTATTGGTTCAAATTACCCTCCATTTCCATTCGCTGCCTTTCAGCGCAGCCATCTGTTTCAAGGCCCATCTGTCCAGGGCTCTGCTCTGGTGGATTATTAAATGTATTTGCAGCTGGAGTTTCAAGGAGAAAAAAAAAAAGCTAACAAAAGGATCCCAAAGAGTGAAAGTAGGAAACAAACACATTTACTGCTGTTCCCACTGGTGGCCTCAGTGCTTCTCTGCAAACCTAGGAGAAAAAAAACTGGTGACCAAGTATGGGAAACAGTGGCTTGGGGGGGGGGGGGAGTCCCCCTTCACTGCTTTTCACCACTGTAACTGAAACACTGAGAGAAACCAGTTATGAAGAAGGGTTTGCTTGTGGGTTGTGGTTTTGGAGGTTCACAGGCCAAGGAGTGTAGAGAGACAAACATCAAACCCAGAGAGTGGCGTGTCAAGCACCAGGACAACAACCCTCCTTGTTTTGGTGTTTGGTTCTTTTCCATCTACCTTACTGAAAACTTCTTAGAGCAGTGGTCCCCTAAGAGGATGCCTGACACCATGGAGAACCCCAACCCCATAAAGTCAGCCCCACAGGTTCCATATCCTCAGTCAATCACAGACCAAAAATATTAAGGAAAAAAACACACAAGAATTACTTCTGCCCTGAATACATGCAGGTTTGCTGTTCCTTGTCATCACTCCCTCAGCTAAGTAGTAATAATTTACTTACATGGTGTGCATATATATGGTTTTGGGCATCGAGGGTAATCTACAGGTGACCAAAGGACATGGAAGGCTGTGCATTGGCCATATGCAAATTCTGGACTCTTTTATGTAAGAGACCTGTGTAACCTAGAATTTTGTTATCCTTGGGGTAGATTGGAGGTCCTGGAACCCACCCTCCATGGGTACCCCAGGCAAACCGTGTACCATGTTTGTTCTTATATATACGTGTCTATGCTGAAGTTCACCTTCTTAAAAAAAATTGACATTCTGTCTTCTGCAGCAACATGGATGGAAATGGAGGACATTATGTTAAATGGAATAAGTCAAGCACAGCAAGACAAACACCATCTGTTCTCTCTTACACATGGAAGCTAAGATTGCTCTCAAGGAAGTAGAGAATAGGATAGCAGTTACCAGAACCCTGGGAAGGATGGGTGTGTCAGGGAAGTAGCAGGGACAAAAGATGGTTAGGAGGACACAAGCGTGTGGTCGGACAGGAGGAGTAACTTCCCATGTTCTATAGCACAATGGATAGCTATGGTTGTCAACCTCTGCTTGAATGGTTTTTATAATTTTGATTCATTTAATTGAGAGGGAAGTTGAGAAGGAATGTTCCCATCTGTTAGTCATTCTTGAATGCCTATGACACCCAAAGACAGGAGTTGGACACTCATATCAGCTTGCCCCATTGAGCGCAGGGATCCTGGGTGGGTGTTAACAGGAGGCAGAGCTGGCACCTAAACCCGGGTGCTCTGACATGGCAGGCAGAGGTCCCTATGGCATCTTGTTTGTGAAACCAAACTCCTGCCCCAAATGGATACTTCAAAATAGCTATGGAGAGGAATTTGAAGGTCCCAACACAAAGCAATGGTGTCTGTCTGCAGGGTAGATGTGCCAGTCGCCCTGGTTCGACCATGGCATTGTGTACCATAAATATGTACAACTGCCACTTGTCAATCTTTGAAAGCTTAATTTGTAAAGTAGGCACACTGTGTGATCAACAATAAAGAGAACAATTATAATATACTACAATTAAAATTATTTAATGAATGTTTTTATTTTTAGAAGTTTTCATTTAATATTTTCAGTCTTTGGTAGACTACAGGTAACTGAAACTGCAGGAAACAAAACCACAGGTAAGGAAGACTGTTGCATTTTATTTTTTCTGAAATTGATGATGTTCATTTAAGGGAACGCCCTCTGTGGAATAAGCACTGGATGTGTGCAATGAATAAAAGAGACATCAGAAACGGCATGAGTATCCCCGGTTGAGCAGGTGGAACCAAAGCCCACCTCCTGCCTCCCAGCCAGACACACAGAGATCCAAGTTTGGCCCCAAGTTTTCTCTTCTTTTCCGTGTTCTGCTTCCCTCCCATCTTCAAGAAGCACTGCCTCTGGCCGTGCACCTGAGAAACTGGATGGAAGACCTGTCCCTGCCACGCTGAGCTGGGAGAGGGGGCACCTGGGCTCAGCTGCGAGTAGAGTGCAAGCAGAGCTGCAGGACACAGTCTCCCTTCCATGCTAGAGCCAAGATGCCCTTATCAGCGGGGGAAGGCAGAGAAGCTCCATTTCCCCACCAGGGGCACCCTCTTGGGTAACCACAGAGAAGCACACGAACGCTGCGTCTCACACCATCTTGAGCAGAGCCAAGCACGGCATGGCCAAATGGTGACATTTGCTGAAGCTCCAGGAGTACACCCCACTACTTTTGTATGTTTGAAATTTTGCAGAACAAAATGTGTGTTAAAAAGTGGATGGGAAAGGTGGCATACTGAGAAAAGTTGCCAGCTGCAGTGCCAACATCCCATATGGGTACAGGTTCATGTCCCAGCTGCTCCATTTCCTAGCCTGCTCCCTGCTAATGTTCCTGGGAAGTGGAAGAGGCCAATGGGCCACCCATGTGGAAAGTTCAGATGGAGTACCAGGCTCCTGGCTTCAGCCAGGCCTAGTCTTGGCCATTGAATCCATCTGAGAAGAGAACCAGCAGACGGATGATCTATATCTCTCTCTTGCTGTCTCTCCCTCTCTGTAACTTTCAAATAAAGATTTTTTTCAAAAAGAAAGGACTTACATTACATTATTAAATCAAAGAGTAGAACAAAAATCTGTAACCCAATCCACACCATAGTAAGTCTGTGTTTGGATTTTAAAATTTCAGAACTTGAGGGCCTGGCATGATGGCACAATGATGAAATCCTCAGCTTGCAAGTGCCAGGATCCCATATAGGCACCGGTTCATCTCCCAGCTGCTCCACTTCCCATCCAACTCCCTGCTTATGGCCTGGGAAAGCAGTAGAGGATGGCTCAAAGCCTTGGGCCCTACAGCCACGTGGGAAACCTAAAAGAACCTCCTGGCTCCTGACTTCGGATCAGCTCAGTTCTGGCCTTTGTGGCCACTTGCAGAGTAAGCCAGAGGATGCAAGATCTTTTTCTCTCTTGCCTTCTCTCTGTAAATCTGTCTTCCCAATAAAAATAAGTAATTTTTAAAATTTCTTTCACAGCCTGAAATGTGCATTGCCCTGAATGCAACATTCTGCTTCTGTGTCAGGAAGTCCATGTGAGAAAGGAAACGGGGCCACAGCCTAAATGTCTCTTTGCAGGAATGGCTTTTAAGACGGGATGAACGGAGCAAGTATCATGGCATAGCAGGTTAAGTTCTGCCTCCTCAAATGGCTATAATGGCCGGGGCTGGGCCAAGCTGAAGCCAGGAGCTTGGAACTTCATCTAGGTCTCTTACATGGAGACCAAGCTCTTGCGCCAGCCTCCACTGCTTTCCCAGGCTCACTAGCAGGGAGCCAGATGGGAAGTGGAGCTATGGGACTTGAAACTGCACCCTTTGGGATGTCAAAGCCTCAGGCGACAGCTTAGCCAGACATTCATTTGTATCACTCCTGGGAACGGACATTGTTTACAACGGGTGTTAGCTCATTTGGTCCTCACAGAGGCAGGTTTTTTGGTGGGAACCATGGAACTCAAAGAAAGGGTTACAATCATGAGCACGTGTTATGTCCTAATTTCCGTAGTCAGTGATGCAAGAAGAAGTATTCATCTATGAGGCAGCGGAATGCAAACACAACATGAAATTTACAGAATTCCAACTCTTGGGGGGGAGATCTGTGCCTCTCCTGGGACACAGAGAATGATCTGTCCTGATGTTTGTCACCTTGATGGGATGGGCACTGGAGAGGCCACCCTGAAGGGAGGAGCTGACTGCCTGAGAAAGACAGAGACCTCACTGGGCCATTTTCATCTTTTATAACAAGCAAACATTCATACATGATGCATAATTCAACAATAATGCCCAAGGTAGACTACATACATCTCTGGGTGGTGAGATTTTTTTTCTTAGTTCTTCTCTATAATTTACAAAGTTTTCTGCCAGTAGCGATGATGACGTCAGCTCTCAACGCTGGGTGAAGGAGGAGGGACAAATAAAGGAAAAAAAAAAAACTGCTGAGATATCAATACTGCTGAGGTCTACACGCCCCAACTCTGCCCCTCACCCCAGGCCCCATGCAGGGCTTCCTAGCTGCAGGATCTCCACCAGGACCAGGCTGTTCTCTGAGCCTCAGATAAGACACCCATCAAGGTACAGACTGCTTCAGTTCTCCATGAGGATGGGTCCTTGTCTTGTTTTTGGCCATGAACCTTTCCGTGACAGGCCCTTCTGCTGGGCCTCTGTCCCCTGGCCCTGGTGCTGCTCACAATCTCCCTCTGCTCCCTCCCCTTCACCTTGACCCTGGTCTCAGCTCCTGGGCATCATAACTGTTGGTGGAACTCATTGTGTTCCAAGTCCTCCACGTGCACCACTCTTTCCCTGACCCTAGCCACTCTGCGAGTCCCGGTGGTCTCCTGGTCCCCTCTGCCATGTCCAATGTCCCCAGTAGTGCATTGCCCACTCTGCTTGCTTTCCACTCACCCTTCTCTGCTGGGCACTGGCTATGCACCTGCTATGCACCAGGCACTTCTGTAGGCTCTGACATATAACCAAATAAGCGACCGGCCCCAGTGACATGTCCATTGAGTGGCAGAGGCCAGGACTTGATGCAGGCTCTGGATGCTACATGCAAAGGGCCCTTGGGGATTGGCCATCAGCACCTCAGCCCCCAGAGCCATCCTTGGCAGAAGTCTTGGTTTTGGGGATCCACAGGAGCGATTTCTTGGTGCCTAGACCCCAGGGTCACTAACCTGAACTCCAGAACAGTGACTGCATGCGTGTCATTGGCTACTCTGGTCTCCTCCTGGACTCACTGAAGTTCCCCTGGTCTAGACAACCAAGATGTAAGATCGTTATAGTGCCTAATGAACCAAGGCGAAGAGATGGCACTTTAATTTTTATTTATTTATTTATTTTAATTGGAAAGTCAGATTTACAGAGAGCAGGAGAGAGAGAGAGAGAGATCTTCCATCTACTGTTTCACTCCTCAAGTGTCTGCAATGGCCAGAGCTGAGCCAATCCAAAGCCAGGATCCCAGAACCTCCTCTTGGTCTCCCACATGGCTGCAGGGTCCCAAGACTTTAGGCCATCCTCTATGGCTTTCCCAGGCCACAAGCAGGGAGTTGTAACAAAAGTGGAGCAGCTGGAACATAAACCGGTGTCCATATGGGATCCTGGCACTTGCAAGCCAAGGACTTTAGCCACTAGGCTACTGTACCAGGTCCATGGCACTTTTTTTAAAAACTGTAATTACAAAGCATCTTTTACCATAACCATATAATAATGGCTTTTGCATGATTTCCTTCAAAGGATATCCTATTCCCAAAGAGATTTTTAAAATGTATTTTCTGTATTTAAGAGGCAGGGTGACAGGGAGAGGTAGATCTTTTTTCGCTGGTTCATTTCCAAAATGGCCACATAGCAGGTAAGCCAGGCCAAAGTCAGGAGCCTCGGTCTCTATCCAGATCTCTCCTCTGGCAGGTGGGGCTCAAGCACTTGGACCATCATCTGCCACTTTCCCAGGCACAACCACAAGTGAGGGGATCACAAATGGAGTGACCAGGGGTCAAACTGGCACCTGCATGGGGCACTGGCCTTGCAAGCAGCCACAGCACTGGCCCAGACAGACAGATCTTCAATGTGCAGTTTGGCCCTGCCTGACCTGCTGACATTCAATGTCTGCACGAAGAATCTTTTCGTTAAAAATACAATCTGTGGGCTTGGTGTGGTAGCCTGGTAGCTAAAGTCCTTGCGCACACCAGGATCCCATACAGGTGCCAGTTCATGTCCTGCCGGCCCCACTTCCCATCCAGCTTCCTGCTTATGACCTGGGAAAGCAGTCGAGGATGGCCCGAAGTCTTGCAACCCTGCAACCACATGAAATACCCAGGAAAAACTCCTGGCTCCTGGCTTCGGATCAGCACAGCTCCGGCCATTGTAGCCACTTGGGGAGTGAACCAGTGGATGGAAGATCTTCCTCTCTGTCTCTCTTCCTCTCTGTATATCTGCCTTTCCAATAAAAATAAATAAATCTTTAAAAAACACGTGCACAATCTGCCTGTGAGAGTGAGTGTTGCAGTGGCCAATTGCTGCTTGTGACACCAACCCCTGTAGGATGGAGCCCTGGCTTAGTTTCTAATCCAGTTTCCTGCCAATGTGCATCTAGGGAGGCATCAGGTAGTGGCTCAAGTGCTTGGGTCCATATCACCCATGTGAGAGACCTGGAGGGAGTTTCTGGCTCCTGGCTTTGGTCCGACCTTCTGCCTGCATGTGCCCAGGTGATCTCCCAACCCCGAGCCCTTGTCATTATCACATAGTGGTCACGCTACCAACAGCTGTGGCCCCTGACTTCTGCTCAGTTCTCAGCCTCTTAATAGCCACTTCATCTCAGCCCAGATGGACAAGGGGCTGGCTGCAGCCAAGAAACTTATTCTCCTCAAGGTCAACCAGCTCACAATCACCATGGAGACAGACTGGCCACTCCTTACAATAGTTTCCCACAAAGTTTTGCTCCCACAGGCCACTGGGAGGTTCCACTTTTAGGCTTTTGTTTGATTCTTGTGATGCGACAGATTTAAAAAATGCTGCTTTCATATAAGTCACCAATTTATCTCCGAGAATACTATGAATTCCTTAAGCCTACTACTAAATTCTATATAAAAAAAAAATTATCGTAAAAATTCAATGCCTTTGACATGCATTCCAGATAAGGCCTTTAGCAACAGAAAAGGTATAGCAGAGTGAATGTCACTGCTTGGATTAGCTCTTGCTAATTCCACACTGCTTTCCCAAGCAGCGGTCAGCGCACCTGTCGCGAGGCGCTCAGACTTTAGAAACCTTGTTTTGATGTGCTGTGTAATGACTGGGAACGTTCTCTCCGCTTGCAATGACACCAAAGTACCACCAGATGGCAGCAATGTTCAGCAAGCAAAATCATCCCCATTTAGCAGTGCTCACCTCCAGTAGATTTGAGCCCTGGGTCCTGGGAGGATTCTTAGAATTCCCGGTGAACGCATGTTTAGGAGAATTGGATCTTACACTTAAGACAATATTCACAGGACCAGCGTCTCAGTGCAGCGTTTAAAGTTACCACCTTTGGCCCTCATCTTTTCCGACGTCTCATGGTGCTGGTTGGAGACCAGGCTACTCCACTTGCAAGCCAGTATCTCTGCTTGGAAGCCTGGGAAAGCAGCAGAACATGCATGACCCAAGTGCTGGGCCCTGGTACAAACATGCAAGACCCAGAAGAAGCGTCAGCCCAGCCCCAGCCATTGCAGCCATCGAGGGAATGACCCAGCATGTGGAAAGCCTTTCTCTCTCTGACTCTTCCTCTTTCTGTGCAATTCTGACTTTCAAATAAACAAATCCTTTTTAAAAAGTAAGCACTTACATGATACATCAAATAATGAACACAACCCATTCTCACCTGGAAGTCATGCTGCTTCCTAAAGAGGTATTTGGAAATGCATCTGGAGACAGCCTGGGTTGTCACACGGGGATGTGCCCTGGCACGTAGCTGCTTGTTGCCAAGAATGCTGTTAAAGGTTCACAATGCACAGGTGTCCTACAGCAAAGAATTATCTGTCTCCAAATGTCCATGGGTTGGGCTAAGCTGTTAACACCAGGATACAAGTCAGGCACCAATTCAAGTCCCAGCTGCTCTGCTTCCAATCCAGCTTCCTGCTGACGGGCCCAGGAAGGCAGTGGAAGATGGCCCAGGTGCCATCTCATCAAGTTAGAGATCTGTCTCTGTCACTCTTTCTCTGTGCTTCTCAAATTCATAGCAATAACAATAATAATAATATTCCATTCAGGGGGATGATGAATTTAACATTAGGGCCCATTATGATGGCTCAATTAGCTAATCCTTCCCTCAAAAGAGCTGGTCCCAGGTGCTCCACTTCCCAGCCAGTTCCCTGCTTGTGGCTGAAAAAGCAGTGGAGTATATCCCAAAGTCTTAGCACCCTGCACCCACGTAGGAGATCTGGAGGAGGCTCCTGGCTCCTGGCGCTGGATCTGCTCAGCTCAGGGCACTGCAGCCATTTGGGGGGGGGTGAACCAATGGATGGAGAATCTTTTTTT
Source organism: Ochotona curzoniae (assembly GCF_017591425.1). NCBI lineage: Eukaryota > Metazoa > Chordata > Mammalia > Lagomorpha > Ochotonidae > Ochotona > Ochotona curzoniae. The sequence goes on from NW_024465926.1 coordinate 21,106,485, forward strand.
CTGTCTCTTCTCTGTAAATCTTTCTTGCCACTAAAAATGAAACAAATCTTAAAAAAAAAAAACTTAGAAAATAGAGGTTAGCTTGTTTCAGTGATTCAAATATCTTCTAGACTCTGGAAGAGCAAAACAGTTTAAAAAAATCCCACGAAGATCTGATTATATAATAAAACTGGTAAGCTTGACTGCTTTAAAAGGTAACTCAGAGGGAGAAATCAAGTGTGCATGAAGATTGACTGTGAGGCATTAAGAACACAAGCGGCCTATAGAGCATTGAGCAGCGACAGACAGAAATTGAAGTGCTAAGATACATAGATAGAAAAAACCTTCCTTGGTGGCAGAGGTATGACCAAGTGGCATCCTGAGCCAAGGGAAAGAGGACGCAGGACCCAAAGCTGGAATAGCTCCGGCAACCACATGAAGGCGTATTGGATGACTGCCCAGCATAGAAAACAAACATGCAGGGACCTATCCTTATAGAGATGCAGCATGGGACACACAGGGAAGATGGAAAGGACTCTAGCCGCTCCGCCCTGAGCCATTCCTGACACGCCTGTCCTCAAGTGCACCAAGTGACCGGAGGGTCAAGCAGCATGCCTCCCAGCCAGTCATGGTGGGCTGTGTACCCTGCGTGAGGAGGACTCGCTTCCTCTCAGAAACCCATGCCCTGGGCTACTCCTGAAGAACAACACTGACAGCGTCCCACAGGGCAAGGTCCTACAGCACACATGGCCAGCAATCCTCACGCTCGCCAAGGAAAGTTTAACAAAGCTGTCACACACTTGATGGGTTCCCACAGCAACACCACAAGCAGGTGCAATGGATTGCAAGCAAGAACTGAGGCTGCCTGATCAGAACATGAGCTGCTGTGAACTTGAGCAGAAGGCAAATACATGGACAGGCATTTCTCTTAGGACCTGAATCTGTGGACAAGAAATTCAATGTGGGCTCATTGTGATAGCCTAGTGGCTAAATCCCCACCTTGCATCCACTGGGATTCCATAGGAGTGCTGGTTCATGTCCTGGCTGCTCCACTTCCTATTCAGCTCCCTGTTTGTGACCTGGGAAAGCAGTGGAGAATGGCTAAAAGCCTTGGGTCCCTGCACCTGCATGGGAGACCTGGAAGAAAATCCTGGATTCAGAATGGCTTAGCTCTGACCATTGCGGCCATTTGGGGAATGAACCAATGGATGAGAAGATCTGTCTCTCCTTTTCTCTGTAAATCTGACTTTCCAATAAAAATAAGTAAATCTTAGGAAAAAGAGAGAGAGAGAAAGGAAGGAAGGAAGGAAGGAAGGAAGGAAGGAAGGAAGGAAGGAAGGAAGGAAGGAAGGAGGGAAGGAAGGAAGTCAATGCTGTGACAACAGTTCCCCAGTGTGTAGAGCCGTAGGTGCCCGGGGAGGACACTGACTCACAGGTGGAGACCAGGGTGAAGGTTTGAGTCAAGCAATCCTCAGGTTGTGGGCTGAGAAGATGCTGCTGGGGCAAGAATAGATGTGGGGAGACCAACCTGGGGCTGGGGCAGTCATCCTGGAGGAACGCACGGACCCAGGGACTTGGCAGCGGTAGGGGTGCTGGAAGGGACACCCTTGACCCTCTTGCAATGGGCTGAAGACCCCAGGAGGACAAAGATGGTCTTATTCATAGAGGACAATGGGTCTTGGTCACAGACCCTGCACAGTGAAAGCAGCTTAGAACCCCAACCTTGTGCTCCCCTTGCCCCTTAACCTTCCATGGCTCCCTGTGATCTGAGAATTGCTCAAGTAAGACTGCCTTCCCAGATCTCCAGATGTTCTGATTCTGTCTGGAGGGGTTGGGCTGTGGGTTGTGGTGGGGGAGGGCACCAAGAGTCCCACACCTGTGGTCTCGGTTCCTCAAGGTCAGCCTGGGGGACTCTGCTTTGTGTTGTTCTCTTTGGTTTGGTCTGTACGGGGAACCCAGCCCTGTGGAGCCTCAAGGACTCCAAAGAGCTGCCTCTGCCCTTGGCATGCACTTGAATTCCTGCCAGCAAAGTCAGTTTTCCCAGAGCAGAGAGTAACATGCCCCAAGGGCAGGAAGCACCCATCTGCCTGGACTGATGCTCCTGCTGGGCAAGCTCACAAGACCAAGCAAGCAGGAACATGGCCTGCGGCAGGGGTGACTTCCAACCCCCTGGTCCGGTTTTGCCCTCAGAGTCTGAAACCCAGGTCCTGCATGGTGGGGAAGGGGCGTGTCTACTGAGATCAAACTTGGCCAAGAGGCTGGCCTGGTGATCTTGTGGGAGAGCCACCAAGCCCCATCCCTGTCTCCTGCCAAAGGTAAGTCTGTAATGCAGACCCTCACTGCCTGCCAGAACATCAAGCAAAGGCTCATTGTAAGAAGGTGAGCAGGCAGAGGCTGAAGAAGTGATCTTAGCAAGGACACAGGAGCCGAGGGGCTGCCTCCGAGTTGGGGTGCAGGATCCACAGGTCTGATCTTGGCAGGGAGAGTACCCAGAGACTTGGGCAGTGCCCACGCCTGTAATGACATCCTTTAACACTGTCCCACCCTGCATGTCAGTTTGGTGTCACATGGATACCCACCTGCCTGTGGGGAGAGGGAGTGAGTGAAAGCTGGAAGAACAGCATCCCATGGAGTTCAGCCCTGGCGGGAGATGAGAGAGGGAGGAGAGCTGGTCACAGAATGTGCACCCCCTGCTCCTGCCTTGCCAGGCTGGGTGGTAGCTGAAAGGTCCTGGCTGCAGTCTCCTGGATTCCTGGAGAGCCAGGCCTGGGTCTCCCCGCTACTCCCACTAGCATCCAGCTGCATTGGGAGTGGCAAAAGAATCACTCCACAAACTCTTCAAGCATGTGCCTGGGCTCCCCCTCCAAGGTCTTGGGTTTTATTTGTGGATTCTCCTGCTCTCTGTGCCCAGTGGGCTGTCCTGTAAGTGCCCACCGAAGGAAGTGCAGAGTGTTGGTGGGCTCACTGACTGATGGGCAAACACCAGCCCTGGCCCAGAGGGAGGCAGTACTTAGCAAGCCCTCGGGGTGTTCCCCTGGCCAGTGCTAGATACACTCAACCTCACAGCAAGCCAAGGGGCTGGGCACATGACTGGCCAGACCTGTCGGATGAGTCACGGAGAAGCCACATCCCTTGCCTGAGCTGTGGAGCTGTGGTTCCCACCAGGCAGCCTGGCCCCAGAGCCGACACTCTGAATTGCTTTGCCAGGCCGTTTCACCACAGGGTAGTTGGCACGCATACCTGTGCAAGGAAACAAGGCATGCCACATCAGACTGTGTTAAAATTTATGAGTTAATCCTTCCAACAGTCATCCCATGAGGATCACACCCCACCCACCCCAGGGGCATGGGCGGCAGTGAGGGGTGATGGGAGCAAGGAGATGCCACCTTGCACATGGCTTAGCAAATCAGAAGGTGCGAGTTAGACGATGTCAGGATACACTTAAATAGCAGAATGATGGACTTAGGACTGTTTATGAAGGACTATACTGTTGTAACAATATAGGGGAAACCATCAGGGGAATGGGGACTTAGAGATGGGGGAGGGAAATCCCAGAGCCTATAAAACCGTATCATAAAACAATAAAATAACTTTTTTAGAAGAAGCTGCAACGTGGACGATCCTGCTCACCAGGTCTACTGGACATGGGCTGCTGCCCTGAGACGTGTGGCAGCTGCATCTGCCCAGCATGGAGCTATGGAAGAGCAGTGGCTGGGGACCAAGTCAGAAGCAAAGGGGACAGTGCCCATGTCACACCCATCCCATGCCCAAGAGGTCCGGGCCAGACGCTGGGATGAAATCTCCCCACTGTGAGGCCTCACATGGATCTGGGCCTGTCCTCCGAGCCTGGGTTGGTCGCTATGAGGGCATACCTCGAGGGCTCAAACTGCACAGCTCTCCTTTCACAGCCACACAAGAACTGGGCACCTCCTGGGCCCCCTCAACCACTGGTACAGTGGCCACACATCAGCAAGTTGCTCTAGGGACCAGCTGGGGCGGAAATACTGCCCACCCTGGGAAGTAGAAAAGACACAACAGAGGCCATTTCTTTTCCCCTGAGGATTCCCACTGAGTCTCACTGGGAGCCATCCCCAGTGTCACCTGGGGCCCACGTTAGACCTAGGAAACTGAGTGGGCGCTGGGAGGGAAGAACAGAGATGCTGGCCTGCGCGTGTTTTTAACTGCCCCCTGTCCTACCCAAAGACTCAGCTGAGCGGCTGGCTGGGAGGTTCCCAAGTCAGGACGTGGTCCCCACTCTCCACCCTGCAAGGGAAATGGGTGCTGCTCCCCACTCCACAGGATCACTGCTTGCCCACGCATGGGGCCTTGCCCAGGCTGTGAGGAACATGGCTCTAAGGTTTGCATTTAAAGAAGCACTCCAAACAAAATAAGTGGAGAGTTTTATAGTAAGTATGTACGTGACACAAAGCAGAAAGCAGGTAGTGAAGATGGACACTGTAGAAGCACAGGCTTCTAGCCTTATCCCTTCCGTGCAGACAGTCGTGTACAGAATGCTTCAACGGCAGCTGTCTGTCCCGGAAATCTTCCATACTCCCGGGAACTGTCTATCTCCTGTTTGCTTCTTGGTGTTTCACAAAGCAGAGTGTTCTCATAAGAGGGTGCAGGCGAGTCTCTGGAGGGGCCAGACTTCCAGGCATACAGTCATCTTTATTAAAAAAAAAAAAAATATTGGGGCCTGGCGCAATAGCACAGCAGTTACAGTCCTCGCTTTAAACGCGTCAGGATCCCATATGGGTGCTGGTTCTAATCCCAGCAGTCCAACTCCCCATTCAGCTCCCTGCTTGTGGTCTGGGAAAGCAGTCAAGGACCACCCAAAGCCTTGGGACCCTGCACCCACATGGGAGACCTGAAGAAGCTCCTGGCTCCTGGCTTAGATTGGCTCAGCTCCGGCTGATGTGGCCACTTGGGGAGTGAACCATTGGACTGAAGATCCTCCTTTCTGTCGCTCATCCTCTGTATATCTGCCTTAAAATAAAAATAAATCTTTTAAAAATTATTTTTTATTGGAAAGTCAGATATACAGAGAGGAAAATCTTCCATCCGCTGATGCACTCCCCAAGTGGTTATAATGGCTGGAGCTGAGCCAATCTGAAGCCAGCAGCCAGGAGCTTCTTCTGGGTCTCCCACATGGGTGCAAGACTGTGGGCCATCCTCTACTGCTTTCCCAGGCCACAACCGTGAGTTGGATGGGAAATGGGGCCACTGAAACACATACCAGCATCCTTATGGGATCCCAGTGCATGCAAGATGAGGACTTAAGCTGCTAGGCTACTGCACCAGGCCCTAGTCACCATTACAATGAATAACTTCAGTCCCCCCATAGACTCCTCAGCTATAGCCATCATTTCCTTTCTTACCAAATTTCATATATATATAAAAGGCACAGAGGCATTCCAAAAACAACTTCTGTCCATGGGTTCTGTTTTTCCAAATGCTCTCAACTGCCAGGCCTGGGCCAAGCAGAAGCCAAGAGCTCAGAAGTCATTCCTGGTCTCCCATTTTGGTGACAGGATCCTGCCTACTTCAGCCATCAGCTGCTGCCTGCCAGGGTGCACGTTGGCAGGAAGCTGAATGAGAAGCAAGGAGCTGGGACGTAAATCAGGCTCTGCAATGCAGGACATGGGCATTCCAAGTGGCATCGTCATCCCTGCCCCATGATCATCTGTCCCGCACCCTGAAAATTCCCAGAGAACCACATCCCTGTCTGTGTAAACTTGGTGCACCGTAGACAGCAGGCAAATGCACTCAGACACTGTCAGCACTGCCAGCTGCTTCTAGAAACAGGCAGAGAAACCCTCTCCACCACAGCTCACAAAGGACAGCCAAGGGTGAACTAGGCTGTAGGACCCCCACCCCTCTGCCCTGCAACCTCCCTCAGCCCGAGTTCCCCTACACCCCAGCTAGAACCAAGTCTCCTGTTCCCATACACCAACAAGCACATGAGGCCAAAACAAGTCTGAAAGGGTTTATTGTCATTCACATCTTTCATAGAAAAAGCAATGGGTACATCAGGGAGCCGGGCTCTGCCCGCATCAGGCACAGCAGTTGCACTTGTCCGATGCCCCTTTGCAGATGCAGCCCTGGGCACACTTGGCACAGCCCACAGGGCAGCAGGAGCAGCAGCCTGGGAAAAGATAGAAGAGCAGGAGAGGTCAGAGCTGATTGAACAGGCACCTGCCCGCCCCAACAGCAGGCCTGGCACAATCTCAGCCCTCAGCCCCGCAGACCGCTGAGTCCTAGAAGGCATGTCTGGTCAGAAGCAGCGGGGTAGGTGTGGGGCTCCTTGGGCTGGTGGTCACACAATCACAATGCCACACAGCTCTGCTTGAGCCCAAGAGACAACCAAAGCCTGAAGAGGGGGCAACAGGGTGTCTGGGACTTGTGGAGATGCCAAATAAACCAGTTAGTGATCTGAGAAGCCCCTCAACATTTGCCAAAGGGTCCACCCCAGGGCAGTGCGAGCTCTGGGAGGTCCAGGGAAGCCCCCCGGAGCTCCACGTGTTGCTCAGGGTCAAGTGCATCCAAATGCTCCAGGGAAGCCTCTCTCAGGACACAGGGGACCAAGGTGCACCTTCGGCCCCTGGCGACCATTAACAACCCCTCTGGGCCTCGGTTCCCCATTCTATAGTAAGCAGTTGGGACACACCCATCTCCACAGCCTTCCAGGTGCCAATCCCAAATCGGGATGACGGGCAGCTGAGTTCCTGCCTCCTCAGCCCTGGACCCCTTCCCCAGCCTTGCCCCTTACTCCCTACCCCAACCCAGTTTCCCAGGGAAAGCCCCACACTCACTCTTCTTGCAGGAGGCGCATTTGCATTCCCTGCACGTGCAGGAGCCGGCACAGGTGCAGGAGTCACCTGTAAGGGTGAGAGAGACTGGGGATGAGCAACACAAGCAGGGTCCCAGAGTTTGGGCAAGGATCCCACGAGGACGGGGCCAGGTTCCAGTTCATTCGGTAATACTGGAACCAGGGACAAGGACTGCTTCCCAGCCACCCAGAGTTCCTCCAGATCGGACTGAATGACATCCCAGGCCTCTGGGAGGCCCCAAGAAGCGTGCGGCTGCAGGGAGTCCACTTCAGCATCTAAACGTAACTCCTTTAACCCGGGACTGTCAGAGCTGGGAGAATGAGCGCCCGAAGCCCACAGCCAGCGTCCCTCACCTGAGGAGCAGGAGCAATTGGGGTCCATCTCGAGCGAAGCGAGGTCCAAGGTTTCAGGCGAGAAGCGAAGACTCCAAATGGGATTCTGGAAGGAGCGCTGGAGTCACGGCAACGCCAGCTCGTTTTAACTGCCGCGGGAGGGAGCCCGGGCGCAAAAACTCCGCCCCAGCCCTTGCACCCGCCCCGGCTCCGGCGCACGGCCCTCTGGTGGTGCCGAGCTCACCGTGCGTGCCGGGCGCACGATTCCCGGAGCGCAGCGCATTACGCACCGCGGGGGCAAGGTCTGTGGCTTTTGCGGCTCTGCGCCCAGCGCGCCTGGACTGTACTGCGGCCTTCCCATCCCCTCCCCGATTCCCGCCCGCTGGCACGGTGGCCGACGCTTCGCCTTTCCTGGAGTCCGTGTGCAAGCCCGGAGACCTTCTGTTCTCGTCCCGGGCTGGGGTGCTGGTGGTGGAGCGCAGCGAGGGAGTTGTGTGCAAAGGTCCGGCCGTGTGCGTGACCTCTGCCTCCCTTGCATTGTCTGTCCTGTCCCCTCCTCAGTCCTTGGCTCTATTTCTTACAAAGCAGGAAATCAGATCCACGGTTTGCCCTCTCTCCCACCCATTCCCTAAGCTTGAAATGTGGCGTAGGTGTATTTGTCCAGGTCCTCCTTTCCAGGGTTCTTCTTTCCAGATTCTCCAGGGGCTCCCCGCAGCCTAGCCAGCCTTGCTACTCCAGGGGAAGGATAGTTTTTAGAGTTTTGTCCTTACATAATACGCAGATCCTATATTCTATTAAAAAGCAAGAAAGGTGATTGCTAACCTTGATTCCTAGCTGTTGCATAGCATATACATAGTGTCAGGAGGTTTATTCATTTTCTTTCTGTGAACCTTCCCAGCCATGCAGCTTATGCTTTTTCTTTTTTAAAAAAGACTTATTTATTTTTATTTGGAAGGCAGATTTTACACAGAGAAAGAGAGAGAAAAATCTTCCAACTGCTGGTTCACTTCCCAAAAGGCCACAGTGACCGGAGCTGAGCTGATCAGGAACCAGAAACTAGGAGCTTCTTCCAAGTCTCCGGTGTGGGTGCAGAGTCCCAAGGACTTGAGCCATCCTCCACTGCTTTTCCAAGCTATTAGCAGAGAGCTGGATGGGAAATGGAGCAGCCAGAACACAAAGTGGAGCCTGTATGGGGCGCTGGCACTTACAGGAGGTTTAGCCTGTTGAGCCACCATGCTGTCACCCCACCCCCATTTATGTGTTTATAAGCCTCTTTTACTGAAGGCAAAGCTACAGCTTGAGGAGTGTCAGTTACTAGCCCAGAGTCACAGGGCTAGGAAGTGTTCGGATACGTCTCTGGTGGGCTCTGCAAGGACAGAAGGCCAATGAGAAAACTTCAGCACCTCTCTGCTGCTTGAAATCTTTAAGGCCAAATCAACATTCAGCTCAATCTTGGGGGGAAGAAACAAAAGAGCTATGGGGGGGGTGCTGACTTGTATATTAAATTTTGTGGCTACAAGGGTATGCCAAAAATCCATGGTGAAAGGGAATAATAAGGCCAGTTAGTTTGATGCAGAAAAAGTTAGAAGGGTTTCTGAAAGCATAAAAAGGGTTTTCTGAAAGCTCATGAAAAATGCATATTATTAAAAAAAAAAAACTATGTTAAGATTTTAAAAAAATTCTTGGCACCAAAGGAAACACAACTTTAAAAAATATTTATTTATATTACCTAGACAAAAACTGGAGATGGTCTCATCCACTAATTCATTTCTCAAATGCATGCAACGGCTGGGGCTGGGCCAGGCTGAAGCCAGGAGGTAGGAACTCAGTTTAGGTCTCCCACAGGGGTGGCAGGGACCCAAGCACTTGAGTCTTCACCCACAGCTTCCCAGGATGTGCGTGGGCAGGAACTGGAATTCAGGGCAGAGTAGAGACTCGAACCAAGCACTTTGAAGTAGGAGACAGGTAGCCTAAAGCCCTACCAAATGCTCACCCCTAGGCATAGCTTTTAATTCCGTCTTCCACAAATGTTTTGAAGTAACTGCATATTTGAAAGGGGAATGCATTCTCACTTTCAATATTGGTCAAGGGTTGCTTTTCGTAGAAATACATTTAAAGGAATATGGCAGTTTCAAGGGAAAGTGTTAAGTGATGTAACAGCACAGGTGGTAGCAGGAATGACGTTGTGTTGTTTCTGCAATGGCTACTAGACTGAAGCTAGGAACCAGGAGCTCAGCCTTGGTTCCCCTCGGGGTGGCAGGAATCCCACTGCTTGAGTTATCCCCACTGTTCTCCAGAATGTGTGCTAACACAGCCCCAGGAACCCAGGTACCCCGGTGTGGAATGCAAACATCCTAGCCTCTAGGCCTAGACCCTCCATGTAGGATAATGGAGAACTTCCATGGGCCACAGATCATGTACTTGTGTGGTAGATGAGGCCAGTGGAGGACACACAGAGAGGCACACCAAGCATGGCTATGTAGAGAGAGCCAGGAAGGTGTCCTCTGTGTTAGAAAGATAATAAAATAATAGCTAATATGTTAGATCACACTACTTGCAAGACACACCACTTGGAGTTCAGCACCTGGTCTTGCTCCCAAGCCAGGCCCTGCTAACCTGCCCCTCTTACTCTGGAGGAGACTAAAGAAGAGTGTCTCTTGGACCACAGGTGACATGGTCATGGGGTAGGCAGGAAGGACATGTGCTGCAGAGCCAAGCACGCAGGCCAAGCTGCTTCATCTGTGTATGAGTATTTGTCCCTTTTTTTTTTGCAAGAGATCAGGATTCTCTCTCCAACAGAACGATCATCAGTGCCTCTGTTTATTTCTCTCTCTCTCTCTCTCTTTCTACAAGCAAGGCAAGGACACGCAGAGAGGTCGCTTGACTTGCCCAGGCCACACAGCCAGTATGGGGTGAACTGGGCTGTGCATCATGGCTGCTGGACAGCAACCTGTGTGCTTGGTGTGGGCTTCCCTCCTTCACCCAAGGAGCTGCAGAGCAAGTGTAGTCCTGACTTGAGGCCAAGAGATTCGTCCTCCTCTTGCCTATACATCAAATAGTAAATCCTAACCAACAGCCAGGGGCACTAACTGTTGGCACTAATTAGAAGGCACCGGGCATCACTGCTAATGAGTACCATGCCCTTTCAACTGCAGAATCCACCACCCCTCTGGCAGGGGCCCAAAGCAAGTCCTTCATGTGGTGCCAATGTCTTCTTCATCTTGCCAGGAAAAGCCAGGCGGCCCTTGCAGACACCACACCACTTTGCTGGTTGGAAATAGCCAGGGGCTGGCACTTGAAAGAGGCCGATTGGATCCAGCAGGTACAGAGCCACGGCACAGCAGGGAACCATCCAGTCAGTGGCAACTGGACAGGCTCTACTGCCAGGGACATCTGGGCCAGCACTGCCCAAGGTGTGAAGTCCACACACGATGGTGGCCTCTGCCCTGCCCCCAGTGTGCATGCTTTATAAACAGATGTCCCCAGATGGCAGCTCTAATTTTCCTGTGATTCCTCCATTTTCCAAAAATTTTCCTGCTGAATCTAAACCACAAACAAAAAAGGAGGCTGTTCTGGTTTCATTCTCCCCATAATTAGGGTCATTTTATTTGCCAAGATTTAGGTTTGCCATGAGAGGAAGTAAATTGGTTCCTTTACCAGGGCATTTGCGAAGCCCCAGGCAGGACTCAGCAAGCGGGGAGTGGGACTCCACGTGCTGCCCTCTCTTTCAAACCCAAAATTGGATGAGGGGTTGAGTTTGGGTAGGAAAGTCAGAAAATCAAAATAAGGGATTGCACCATTTCTGTGCTGTCTTCCCTTGACATGAGAAGAGAGGAGCAGTCCCCACTCGCCCCCGTCAGGCCCAAGGAGCCAGAAGCTCAGAGAGGACCCCTGGGGGCCTGAAGTGTTGTGAACCACTGTCTCCATCCAGAGCCCTCCATCCAGGGCTCTGCACCGCTAAATCAATTCTCCAACCCAATGTCTTATTCCCCAAAGCACACAAAAGCATCCAGAGTCAGAATAAAGTCAACAGCCTTTATTCTTTATGTCAACACCCACATACTTCATACAACAAGGAATGTAGCAAAGGGGTCGGCTTGTGTGGCCATGGGGAGAGGAGGGGAAGAGGGGGTGAGTACTCAAGGTTTGTCCGCATGGCTCTATGTACATCAGGGGCCAGGCTCTGCCCACATCAGGCACAGCAGTTGCACTTGTCCGATGCCCCTGTGCAGATGCAGCCCTGGGCACACTTGGCACAGCCCACAGGGCAGCAGGAGCAGCAGCCTGGGAAAAGATAGGAGAGCAGGAGAGGTCAGAGCTGATTGAATAGGCACCTGCCCGCCCAAACAGCAGGCCTGGCACAAGCTCTACTTTTTACCAAGCAGGAGTATTTGTTCATGTTTACAAGTCTCCCCACCCTCACCCCCCGCCGCCCACTCCCGTCCATGCAGTCCCCCCTCCCAGAAGTCCAGGGAAAGCCCCACACTCACTCTTCTTGCAGGAGGCGCATTTGCATTCCCTGCATGTGCAGGAGCCGGCACAGGTGCAGGAGTCACCTGCAGGGGTGAGAGAGACTGGGGATGAACAACAAACGCGACGTAGTCGCCTAATGAGCGCTCTGTGCTCTGCTCAGGGCACCGCAGCCAGGTTGCAAGTTCTGCCTCACTGGGGACAGGAAGGCTAACTTGCTAGGCAATGACTCTGTCACCTCCTAGCCCAAGGAGTTCTGACCTCCTGAGCTGGGGAGGTTTTCAGCTTAAATCCTCCCACTCTTGAAATGGGAAGCATCGCCAAGCTGAAAATGTTCTAAAAGATGCTGAAGTCAATTGATTTGACACGACTGAAAGTATCAACACTGCAAAGCAAAGGGGCGGCCCACTTCATACAGAACTCTTCCCACCCCCAGAAATCTTTTGTCCGGATGAGAAATGGAGAGCCCTAGGTCTTGAAATTCCGCGTGGCTTACTGGTGGCGCAGGAGCAGTTGGGGTCCATTTCGAGTTCAGGTGAAGCTGGAGATGCAGAGCGAAAGGCGAAAGTCACCCAGGCGGTTGGAAGGCCAGTTGTGACTTAGCGGGCAGCCAACTCACTTTAAAGCCGGGAGAAAGCACCGAGCGCAAAGGTCCCGCCCTGGTCCTTGCACCCGCCCCTGCTGCGGCGCACCGCCCCACGCCCTGGCCTGGGCTGTGCGCACTCCGCGGGCCGAGTGCAGGGTTCCCCTAGCGTCACGCCGTGCCCTTCGCGGGGGCTGTTCCTTGGAGGCCCGCGGCAGTGGCTGAGAGCTCGCGCTGGGCAAAATGTTGCCGTTTCTGCCGCCTTTTCCTAATTTCCACACTGCGGACTGCCATCTGGCGCTCCGGGAACCCAGTATCTACCACGCTCCCTGACCCCCCTCTTCCAGTCCTGGCTGAGTGATGTCAGCTGCGCGGGTTCCCGGAATCCGTGGGCAACGCCTGACTTGTGCTCACGTCCCGGCACGGGCGCGAGCTGAGAGCAGAGTGAGGGTGTTGTGTGCAGAGGACCGCCGCCTCCCCCGGGACTCTCCCCGTCCTCACCTTTGTTCTTTGGCCACGTTTCTCCTGCGCACCGCGGCTTAGGACACCGCGTGTAACTCTGGTGTCTCAGGGATCACACACTGGCGTCCAGCTTTTTTTCTTTCCATCAGCTCTCTGAGAACAGCAGAGGCCGGCCCTAGTTTATGGGATACCCTAAAAGAGTTCCCTGCTCTTGCCTTGGCAGCCCCCATCCGTATGGCGAACTGGGTACTGAACCAACGGATTTAAGATTTCTCCCTTTCAAATGAATGCCATTACAGTTCATTAGCCTATACCATGCCCTGTTTAATCATTTTCCATTTTTGCAGCCCCCACACCACAACCACAAAGAGCACTGCCAACTACGATCTCTTACTGATTGGACATGTATGAAACAAGGAGTTGAAGCAACTAGGCTGGGTCACAAACTCCTGCTGCCTCTGAACTTGCCAGCTTTCCAGGAAAGGGAGAGCTGTTTGGGCTCCACTTGCTTCCAGGAGCAGCTATGTCCAGAATGTAGATGGATTCTCACTCCCAGAGCTGGAAAAGAGATTGCTTTCTTTGTACATGGAAACAAACTTTTTTTTTAATGTTAGATAAAATAATAGTGTGGGTTTAAAAAAATTGACCACAAGGGTTACTTTGTTAATTTATGTGTTTGTTAATATATATTTTTAAAAGACTTGTTTTTTGTTGGAAAGGCAGATTTACATAGAAAAGGAGAGAGAGAGAAGGATCTTCTATCCACCGATTCATTCCCCAAGTGGAGTGAAGCTGAGCTAACCTGCCACCAGGAGCCAGGAGCTTCTCCCAGGTCTCCCACATGGGTATAGGGTCTCAAGACTTTGGGTCATCCTCTACTGCTTTCTCAGGACACAAGCAGGGAGCTGGATGGGAAATGGAGCAGCTAGGACATGAACTGGCACCCATATGGGATCCCAGGCATGCAAGGTAAGGATTTAGCCATTGAGCCATTGCACTGGGCCTACTATTATTATTATTATTATTATTATTATTATTATTATTAATTTGAAAGGCAGTGTGAGAGAGAGATGGAGACAGATACACAGAAAGAGATCTTCTAGGCACCTGTTCATGCCCCACATACTCATACCAGCCAGGGACATGCCAGGCAGAAGTCAGGAGCCTTGAACTCTCTGGGGCTTTCCCATGTGAGTGACTGGAGTAGAGCCGGGACTTGAACCCAGGCACTCCGATGCAGGTGTCCTGGGCAGCATCTCCGCTGTAACATCCTGTGCCTGTTGTAAGAGAAAGGGCAGGCAACCTTCCATATCTGCCAGGAGGAACACGCCCCAGCTCGCTTGCTCCTGTGCCATCCAGCCCAGTGGGTCCCAGTGGTGGAAGGTCCTTTCTGGGCTACAGGCCACACACTCATGTAGTTGATGACAGGGACATCAGATATTCAGTAGCACACCAAGTTTGGTCTATTTCTCTGAAATGCAAACATCTCCTATACTATGAAAAAAAAAAGACAATACAATAATATCAAAATGGATCTCTTGGGGCCAGGGGGGTAGACATGATGTCTTAAGCAATAGAGCTCCCATCTCATATGAGCCCCAGTTTGAGTCCTGGCTGCTCCACTTCTAATGCAGCTCCCTGAACATACATGTGGGAAGTAGCGAAAGATGGTTGAGTGCTTGCCTTCTTGCCACTCCTGTGGGAGACCCAGGTGGAGTTTCCAGTTCTTGGCTTTGGCCTGGACTGGATTCACTCACTCTGGCTATTTGGAGAATGAACCAGTGATTGGAAGATCTCTTGCAAATAGTAAATAAATATTTTAAAGGTATATAATCTCTTGTCACTTGCCAGGAATCATTCTCAACTTATTACATGCAATAATGCACCTAGCCCTTTAAGGAAGGTTCTGTTATCATTATCCTTTTCTAGGGAGACTGGACCAGGGAGTTTTCTGTCACCCAGATATGACACTGCTAAGATTTGTTCTCACAAGCTGACTGCAGTGTCATGCCCTCCTCTGCACCCCATGGCCCCTTGTCATGTGAAAGTCCTTGACACATCTGGGCACAGTGGTAGCTGTGGGAAAGTCACTGAGCCAGCCAGCCGTCTTCTCAGCAGAGTTCTGAACTCCTTTGTGCTTCCACGTGCTATCTCCTGCCAAGGACACAACTGGTCTGAACTGGGAGAAGCACGGGTGGGCATCCAATGACATCAGCATCTACCCTCTGAGGCCAGGGCACGGGCTCAGCTGTAGCTGAGCTCATTCTTACTTTCACTTCTAGCTGTGTGACCACAGAAGGTTGCTTAACTCCTCTGGGAAATAATGCCGTCTCAATATCCCATGCACCTTCACCGTCTCACTGCCTCTTGTGACAGTCAAGTGACAGGAAGTTGTGAGGAAAGCTGATTATTAGTCCGAATGCTGGGGCCGTGCCTTAGGTTACGGGGTGTGGTTGGCAGCGTTCTGATCCCAGCCCCAATGTCTAATTCACAACAGTGCTTCCCACCAGAGGGGCTTTGCCAAGGGGCTTGCTGGGAACTAACAGAACTTGACCAGAAAATGGTCACAATCACCACGGATTTTAAGCCCTAATCACGAGTTGGGTCACTTACTACATCTACCTGTGAACGTAGAGAAATAATCTCCTCTGTATAAATGAGGAAATGAAAGCTCAGAGAGGTTGAGGGAGCAGTCTTCATCACACTGCCATGAAGCGATGAATTGGGCTGTGAACTAGGGCTGCGTGACCTTGGTACGGGCTGTGTGACCTTGGTACTGGCTGTGTTATGGAACTCTCTTCTTCAACACAGGGAACCAGCAGGCAGACAGGGCCTTGATCGCTGGGTCATGAGCCTCACTGTCTTCTTTGAACATCAATTATCAATTCCTCGAATACACAACCTGAGAAACTACCTGCTATCACTAACTACCAGGCCCCGGGGCTGCTTCCTGGCAGACCTGTCACACTCTCCATAGTGCATCAGGTGCTGCATGGGCCCGGCGTGATAGCATAGCAGTAAAGGTCCTTGCCTTGAATGCACCGGGATCCCATATAGTCACCAGTTCTAATCCCGGCAGCCCCGCTTCCCATCCAGCTCCCTGCCTGTGGCCTGGGAATGCAGTCGAGGACAGCCCAAGACTTTGGGACCCTGCACCCTCATGGGAGACCCTGAGGTGGCTCCTGGCTTTGGATTGGCTCAGCTCCAGCCCATGCAGCCACTTGGGGAGTGAACCATAGGATGGAAGATCTTCCTCTCTGCCTTTCCTCTCTGTATATCTGCCTTTCCAATAAAAAAAAAAAATCTTAAAAATAAAAAAAAAAAGAAGAAGAAGAAGAAGAAAGAAACAAGGCATAGCACTTCAGCTGGAACCGATTTTTATCAAGACTTCCTCTTGCACAGAAATCCTGGGTAACTCCTTTCAAATTCCTAGTCACTGCTGGCTTGAAGCACCACAGGGGCTGAAATTTTTTTTTTTTTTTTTTTATTGGAAAGGTGGATATACAGAGAGGAGAGACAGAGAGGAAGATCTTCCCTGCGATGATTCACTCCCCAAGTGAGCGCAATGGCCGATGCTATGCCGATCTGAAGCCAGGAGCCTCTTCCAGGTCTCCAAGGAGGGTGCAGGGTCCCAAAGCTTGGGCCGTCCTGGACTGCTTTCCCAGGCCACAGGCAGGGAGCTGGATGGGAAGTGGAGCCGCCAGGATTAGAACCGGCACCCATGTGGGATCCCGGCATGCAAGGTGAGGACTTTAACCACTTGTGCCATCACGCTGGGCCCAGGGGCTGAAATTTGAAGGAGGAGCTGATGATGGCCTAGCCTGGGGAGGAACTTCCAAAGATTCATAGCCAGATGACTAACCACACCTCTCCAACATTGTGTGTGACCTGAAACCCAGACTGATGGTTCCTTGAGGATCTGGGGACGAGTGCTGGTCCGTGGATGAGATCCACACACTGGCACAGGTCTATACACTCTTTGTGTGTGGTGTGTGTGTGTGTGTGTTAAGATTAGTTTGTTTTTATTTGAAAGGCAGATTTACAGAGAGAGAGGAGAGACAGAGAGCTTCCACCTGCTGAGTCACTCCACAAATGGCTACAATGGCCAGAGCTGAGTCAATCTGAAACCAGGAACCAGGAGTTTCATCTGGGTCTCCATGTGGAAGCCAAGGACTACCCCCCCACCCCCCCACCCCCCGCGTATTTCTTTGCAATGTATACCCTAAAACAAGTATGTAGTGATTGCAATCCTACATTTTGTGTTAGGTTGTTCTTTTTTAACTTTCCTGAAATTTTCACAAGTACAAAAACAGATCATACATTTCCAAAGTTTGTTGTCTACCTAAAATTGTAACACACCGTATCTTACCAAAGTGCAAGGCGTTGGAATAAAAGCTGGCCCCTTGACTACAGCTCTGTGTAGAATCCAAACAGACGGGGAACTTCATTCCGAGTTCCTCACATGTCTCCCAACATCTACCAGGGGCCTGGAGGAAGAGCATGGCGCTGAGCCGTTTCTCTGCCATTAGCACTCGCCGTGAGAACATGGAGATCCTGGGTGGTCTAATGGCTTCCCATGAATGGGAGAATCGTACTCCGGGGTGACGGAGCCTCGGGGCAAGAGGAAAAGCACTAGGGGAGTCCGCTTCAGTCACAACTCACAAGGCCATCCATCTCCACTTCTAGCACTGTGTGTCTGGAGGTGGGGAAACGGGGCACCATAAGAAACAGAAATACGACGTCCCTTACTAATGGCACAGGAAGCAGCTAGGGCCCTTTTCGAGCAGAGTGAGTCAGGAATCGAAACCAAGAGGTAAAAAAAAAAACGCTGAGATGTGCGTTGGGGAGTCAGAAGCGCGGGCAGGATGCTGCTGCGGGTGGGAGGCCGGCTGCAAAGGCCCCGCCCCGCCCCGGCCGGGACCTGCACCCGGCGCCGGGGTTTGCGCGCAGCGCGCAGGGAACCGAGCGCAGAGCATTGCGCGCAGCTCCAGGCACCCCGCCCCGGCCAGCGGTGGCACCAGCCCGAGGGGCGGGACTGTGCGCCCGGCCCGTCTGCGGCGTCCCTCTGTCACCCCTTCCAAAATCTGGCCAGGTTGCTGGCTACCCGAGCTTTACGAGAACCCGGCCCGGAAGCCCCCAACCCCTGCTGTCCTTGGCTTTGCCTTTCCCGGTGACCTTGAGCAAACTCAACCTAGTGCTCTCGTTCCGGGATCTGAGCAAGCCGGGAGCAAAGCGGGAAGGTCGACCGCTGTGGTGACTTTTGCCTCCTCCCACCTGCCTATCCCGGTGCCCCTCCTCAGCTCCGCGGCTTTGTTCCTTTCCGGCCCGGGAGCGCCGCTGTGTCCCGTCCTTTCTCCACGCTGAAGCAGGAGTGGGAACATTAAGTTCTCGCGGGGTCTCCCCGCATCCCAGCCAGCTCATCTCACGGCTGGATGGCAGCCCTGATGGCTCACCAGTGGACAGAGCTGAGCCGCAGGCAGGCTCTCACGGAACATTGCCATTCTTTTGACCCTCACAGGAACCAAAAGGGAAGCGCCGTGTCTTGGCTTTTGTTTTTATTTTCTGGCCACTCTTAGCAGTCTGCTTTTTTTTTAATCTATTTTTTAACTTTTTAAAAATTATTTTTTTATTATTGTTTTATGATACAGTTGCATAGGCTCTGGGATTTCCGGTTCCCCTCTCCAGGTTCCCCCTCCCCATTGACTTCCCCTGTAGTATTACAATGGGTGGTCCTTCATGAACAGTCCTTTTGCTAACCCAACAAGGACCCCACAAGGAATTTAGTAACTGGCTACATGTGCAAGAGCTGGGAGGTGACACAGGGATCAGAACAGGGCCTGCTTTTATCACCTGTGGGCCGAGGCTCCACTGCTGGGCATCTTTAAGCGAGGGTAAGGCCCCTGTGTGACCAGCATCAGTGACAAAAGCCATCTGGAAGTGACAGGAAAAGATACACACAAGCAAATGTATCGGATTGCTTGTCCCAAGTCTGGCAGCAGAGGGATGTGCGATCTCAGTGATTGTACAGTTTACTTTTCATACAAACGTGCTAATACAGAGGCCTTTCCGCATCAGATACACTTGTTTTTGTTTTAAAGATTTATTATTATTATTATTATTATTTTTGGAAATGCGGATATGCAGAGAGGAGAGACAGAGAGGAAGATCTTCCCTGCGATGATTCACTCCCCAAGTAAGCGCAATGGCCGATGCTATGCCGATCCAAAGCCAGGAGCCTCTTCCGGGTCTCCCACGCAGGTGCAGGTTCCCAAAGCTTTGGGCCGTCCTCGACTGCTTTCCCGGGCCACAGGCAGGGAGCTGGAAGGGAAGCGGGGCTGCCGGGATAGAGCCGGTGCCCATATGGGATCCCGAGCGTGCAAGGCGAGGACCTTAACCACTTACGTGCCACCGCGCTGGGCCCTACACTTGCTACTTAACGCAATACTCTGATACAAGGCACAGGATCTTGTTCACAGCTTCACGTATCTAAGCAGGGATCCCAGATATGGGGATGGGTGAGTGTCTTTCTTGGACCACAAGTGCCGTGGTCATGGAATAGACAGGAAGGACATGTGCTGCAGAGCCAAGCACAGCAAGCCCAGCTGCTTCCTCTGTGTGTGAATAAATGTTCCCTAGGCTATGCAGAAGCAGCAGCTAATATCACAGAGCTCTCACCACTGACCATACCCAATGCCACGTTCCTCCAGGGCATCCAACCACTGCGTGCTGCTGCCATGATCATACCCCTTTTACAGATGAAGAGAGTGAGCCTCAGAGAGACTCTAATACATGATTCTAATTGGCATGGGTAGGATTTCACTCATGCAAGCTGACAACCATATCATGCCCTCAACCCACCGCCTCTGTCTCCAGGTTACACAGAGGCAGCACCAAGGAAGACTGGGTTGGCGCTCAGCTTCCTGTGCATAGCTCTGAGACCCCTAGACTTGTGTTTCCTATTCCTGCAGCCAAGAGCAAAATCAGCCCATCTCAGAGGGCCCTTCCAACACTGAACAGAAGTAGGCAGAGTTTAGCATCCATAAGATCGTCATCTTGTCTGCTTGTGGTCAGAGCGAGAGGCCAGCTGTGGCATAAGTCCATTCAGAGCTCTCCTTCTGAGCTGGGTGCCCCTGGGCACGTGGCTCAGCTGCTCTAGAAGATAGCACTGAATCTGCAGCGCCTGCATAGTTGCTGGCACATTCTTGAGGCCCGTAACTCTCCCTTGCCAGATGGTGAGATTAATGACACAGGAGGTTTTGCATCCATATCAATGCTGGACAATCTCTTATCTCACATAGGACACTCACACTTCTCCTGATACTGGATTGGCTGGGTTGTAATAGCATGCCCAGCCCCACTCACCCACAGTAACGCTTCCAAATCTATCCGCCTTTCCCCAGCAGTCTGTGCGATTTCTAGGATCCATCATCTGAGAGAGTCAGTGGTATCCAAGAAAGTCCTAATTGTTCCTGTTTCCTAAACAAGGGCCTGGTGAGTCTCACATTTAATACCTACATTGGGACCCAGCACGATAGCATAACGGTTAAAGTCCTCGCCTTGCATGAGCCAGGATCCTGTATGGGTGTCGGTTCTAATCCCAGCGGCCCTGCTTCCCTTCCAGCTCCCTGCTTGTGGCCTGGGAAAGCAGTCAAGGATGGCCCAAAGCCTTAGGACCCTGCACCCGTGTGGGAGACCAGGAAGAGCTCCTGGATCCTGGCTTCGGATCGGCTAAGCTTCAGCCATTGCGCTCACTTGAGGAGTCAACCATTGGACAGAAGATCTTCCTCTCTGTCTCTCCTCCTGTCTGTATATCTGTCTTTCCAATAAAAATAAATAAATCTTTTTTTTTAAGATTTATTTTTATTATTTTCTTATTGGAAAGGCGGATATACAGAGAGGAGAGACAGAGAGGAAGATCTTCTGTCTGATGATTCACTCCCCAAGTGAGCGCATCGGCCGATGCTATGCAGGTCCAAAGCCAGGAGCCTCTTCCGGGTCTCCCACACGGGTGCAGGTTCCCAAAACTTTGGGCCATCCTCGACTGCTTTCCCGGGCCACAGGCAGGGAGCTGGAAGGGAAGCGGGGCTGCCGGGATAGAACCGGCGCCCATATGGGATCCCGGACGTGCAAGGCGAGGACCTTAACCATTGCGCCACCGTGCCGGGCCCAAAAATAAATAAATCTTTAAAAAAAATACCTACATTGAAATATATTCTTTCTACACTTGAGGACATGGAGGCTCAAAGGTCGAGTGACTTTCCCAGATCACAAAGTGGTTTGTGGGCCAGGGCCTCCTGACGAATTTATAAAGTTACTTGTCAACACTGGGAATCCCAGAGTGTTTGCGTGGTCCTGGGGCTGGCACGATGGCATTGCAAGCTATTTCTCTGCCTGCTAGCATTGGCATCTAATATGAGCATTGGTTCCTGTCTCAGCCACTCTACTTCCTGTCCAGTTCCCTGCTTATGGTCTGAGAAAGCAGAGGATGATGGTTCAAGTCCTTGGGCCCCTATCCATGGGACATCTGGAAGAAGCGACTGACTACCAACTCTGGATCAGCTCAGCTCTGGCCATTGGGTTCATTGCGGAGTAAACCAGTGGATGGAAGACCTCCCTCTCTGCCTCTCCTCCTCTCTCTCTAAAATAAATAAATAAATAAATAAATAAAATCTGCTTTCAAATAAAAATAGATCAATCATTGAAAAAA
Organism: Ochotona curzoniae; assembly: GCF_017591425.1. Lineage (NCBI taxonomy): Eukaryota > Metazoa > Chordata > Mammalia > Lagomorpha > Ochotonidae > Ochotona > Ochotona curzoniae. The sequence goes on from NW_024465926.1 coordinate 21,127,848, forward strand.
AAAAAAAAAGAATGGTCCTGACGTTTGTGTCAGGACACTCATCGTTAAAGTTATTTGTTTGTTTGTTTAAAAAGCAAAACAGTGTTGGCATCTGCTGGTTCATTGCTCACATGCCTACAAAAGCCAGATCTGTCCCAGACTAGACCAAAGTCAGGAACCAGGTACATAATCTAGGTCACCCATGTGGATGGCTCTACTCCCTGGGCTACCAGATATTAGGAATTTGTGACAAAGACATTGATGAACATAGGCGGAGTCCTTAAAACTTCAGTTTTCTGTTTCTTCAACTATCTATTGAGACTTCGCCACTGAGTCTTTGAAAATGAGTTTTATAGGGTGTTTTTTTTTTTCGGTTTCATTATCTCTGTAATTTATGTTATTGACCAATGTTTATGCTTGCAATGGATTTAATAAAAACGAAAAAGGAGTTGGGTAGAGAGGGGGAACTGGGAGTGCCGACACCTGGGCAAGCTCTGAACTCCAGCATGGACTCCGAGGCCAGAAAGGCTCACTCCCCAGCAATTCTCCAGAGAGGGTGACACACTCACCTAGCTTGCAGGAGGTTCATTTGTACTGCTTGCATGTGCAGCCACCAGTACAGGTACAGGAGCCACCTGCAAGGAAGAGCAAGCTCTCTCACCCCCAATGGCTGAGCAGGCCCCGTCCTGGGTCTCCTGTCCTACACAAGATACAGGAAGGTGTGGCCTGGACTCGTCTCGTCTACTCACCTGCTCAGAAGCTCATGCCTGCTGTGGAGGAAGGCCCCAGCTCATGGAGGGTGGTCCTGACCTGGGAACTTATGTCTTGGGCTCAGAAGCTGCAGTGACAGCATCTTCCCATCCAGCTAAGGAAATTCGGATTGCCACAGGTGCTGGGGCTGAGCAGGATGATGGAGCTTTCCTCTTCTTCCCTTTTCTTGAAGTGGGAACCATTGCAGGTTGATGAGGGGCGTTGCTAAGGAGGAGAAGTGTAGTGACTCAGTGGTAGATGTAACAGTGCTGGTTCCTCTGCACCTGCAGGTGGTTGCCCTGCAGCAGAAAAATGCAGAGCCCCAGGTTCAGAAAACCAGTCCCTTACCTGTGGTACAGGTGCATTTGGGGTCCATTTCAAAGAAGGTGAACCCCAAGGGTGAAAGGCCAAGAGGCAGCCAGGCTGGGGGAAGCAGACTGAGATCCCACAAGGCGCTTGCTCCCTTTACAGTCCATGGGAGGGGCCCCAGGGCAAAGGCCCTTCCTGCTCCTAGCAGTGTATCCTGCAGCGCTGCCCAGGGGTCCCTAGCCAGGCTGTGTGCAACCTGTGTGCTGAGTGCTCCTAGGGTGAGGGGGCGCTCCTTGTGGGCACACAATGCTCTTTGGGACTCTGAGCAGTGCACCGTGTGTCTGCACCATACACACTCGGCTTCCTGGTCGCCCTGTCTCCAATTCCGTCCAGCACGTCCCTCCCGAGCCTGTCTTGCCTAGTTGCAGAATTCAGCCCTGGCTCCTGGCTTCCCCCATCACCGGCTCTTCCGGTCGATTTAGCTGCACTTTCCTGGGGTCTGAGTGCAACTACTCAGCTTCCTTCTTCAACAGGGAAAAGGTTACAGATAATGATTTCTTTCAGTCTGTGGCCAGCCTTAGAGCCACTGCAGTGCTAGGAGTATTTTAAAGACATTTCCACCTCTGAACTGATAAACAGGGTTGAGTGACATCATCATCTGTCAGCTGAGGTTGGGGTTGGAGTCCAGCTGTGGCAGGGGTTCAGACTCTACGAGGCTGTGTGGCCTTGGGCATGTGGTTAACCACTCTGGAGGAAGAAATGATTTATCCATTCTCTGCACACTCACTCACTCACTAAGCCAAAAAGTTTCAACATTGTCCAGTGTTGTGACATCATCTTTTCAAGGGGGGTTCTAGGGTTGCCTGATGCCAACCCATGCACTTGGCACAGGTGTCTGCTGAAGCTGCCAAGAAGACAGAGAACTAGAGAGGAAGGATGATCCTGACCTCTGGGCCAAGAAACTTGTCTTCTTTGATTGAACATCAAATAAAAACTCCCCAGTAAATAGCCAGGGGCACCTTAAGCAGTGCCTTTAATTATAAGGCACCCAGGGCTCCCCTTCTTCCTTATGAACACACTGCACCTTGTGCACTATAGAATCCACCATCAGCCTTGAATGAACAGACAGGTAAGTCTTTCATCTGAAACCAACAACCACATGGACACTTCATTCTCCTGGGAAAATCCTGGGCAATCCCCTCCAAATCCCTGGTGCCTGGGCTATTTTGAGACAGCAAGTGAATGGATTTTGAAAAAGGAACAGATTTCAACTTGACCTTGGGGAGAACTCCTCAAAATTCAACACCAAGCAGGGTAACTTTTATTGTTGGTAGCCTTGGGTAAACCAGCCGCTAGCTTCTACTGGGGAAATGGACCAGACAGGAGTGTGATTCAGTCCCAACCACTCCACTTTACATTAAGCTCCCTGATAATACACGTGTGAAAGCTGGTGGGCCCAGGTCCTTCGGTCCTGTATCCATGTAGGAGACCTGGATGAAGTTTCTGGCTGTTGGCTTCAGTCTGGCCCCATCCCAATCATTGTAGTAATCTGTTGCTGTACTTCTGCCTTTCAAATAAATAAACATTTAAAAAAGTTTCTGTACTATTAGCTTTTAATATTAGAACAACAGTAATCTTGTATCTGTTCCCATCCCGCCCCCTGCATTCCACCTCTGCCCACCTAAGATGTGACCTTGCAGTCCTGCTTTGTAGAGGAGACAAACTAAATTAGGTGATCTGGAGACATTTAGTTCCTTAGAAGCTGGCACTGCAGTCCTCAGCCAAAGTCTCTGAAAGCCCAACTCCTACCACAGCCCCCAGCAAGTATCAAGGCCTTTATTTCCCCAAGACATACAGAGGAAACCAGAGTCAGAATAACGCTAATGATTTTTATTATCTTTCACATATTTTTGAACCAAAAGGAATATGGCAAATGTGTCAGGACTGTGGGTTGTGACTTGTCTGCGTGGCTCTGTTTACATCAGGAAGCCGGGCTCTGCCCACATCAGGCACAGCAGTTGCACTTGTCCAATGCCCCTTTGCAAATGCAGCCCTGGGCACACTTGGCACAGCCCACAGGGCAGCAGGAGCAGCAGCCTGTGGAAGGAAAGGGAAAATGGCTAAATTGAGCACTAGAGAGAAAGGGAATAAAGATGTGCCCACTCCCACACATAGCCATCACTTTGGAGGTGCCAACTTCCACCAGCACTGGGCACCTCCAGCCAATCAAATCCTCCTAGGTACGGGATAGGGTGGGGATGGGAGAGATTAGATGGTCCCACTTACTATTCTTGCAGAAGGTGCATTTGCACTTCTTGCATGTGCAAGAATGGGCACAGGAGCAAGAGTCACGTGCAAAGAGAAAAGGTGGAGGTGAGTGTGGCCAACCAAGTCGTGAGAACTTGAGCAAGCCTTTAACTCAGGACTTCTTACTGGCCAAAGGACCCTTGAAGTAACGCAAAATAGATAACACCAAATGCTAGGGGAAGTGATGACTAGAGAGAGGTCAGAAATGGCTTTTCTGGCTCTAACGTCTTCACCAGCATCCAGCAGCGTCCCAGGACCTCTTTACCAGTGGTGTCACAGGAGCAGTTGGGATCCATGGCTTGTCTGCACTGTGGTCACAGGCGGGGGAAGCTGCAAGCCGTGGTTGTCTAGAGCCCAGGTAGGCGTGGTGGAGAGCAGCTTGCCGCTGGCGGCTTTTTCACAGTCAAAGAGCTGGAGGAGTGCAAAAAAGTGCCTGCGCTGGTCCGCACAGTGAATCAGTCACCCGCGGTTCACGCCATGCGCACACTTGGCTGAGTGCAAAAGGAAGTGCACACTGGCTGTCCCCGTATGCTAGATCATCTCCCGCGCACCAACAAGGCTGGGTGCACCGTGTTCCCTACCCTGGCCCAGCACCCAGCTCCCCAGCTGGGTGACCTGTATCTGAACTCCAGTGTTTAAAGGCTGAAAGGACTCTTAGGGACCTAGCTAGCATGAAAAATCTTTTGGAATTGTGGCCAGGTTATAGCAAACCTGCTATACCATCAAGGCTTTATTGAGTGACATGATATTAAACCATGGGTAGTTAATGATAGTCCACTGTTTATTGATACAGCCTTCATATGTATTAATAACACATTCATTGCTTGTATCCAATATACACTGTAATAAGCATCTTATGTACCAGATCTATTTAATCCTATAAACAATAGGCAAGGGCTATCCATTAATCTTCATTAATTTTCATAAAGGACAATGTCTTTTTAAAAAAAATACTTAAATGCAAAATGACAGAGAAAAAGAAGGAGAGACATATATCTGCCATCAACAGATTTATTCCTCAAATGGCCAATACGGCTAGGGCTGGCCCAGGCCAAGACAGGAGCCTGGAATTCCATCAGGGTCTCCTGCTTGGGTGGGAGGCATGCCATTATCTGCTGCTTTCCCAGGTACATTAGCAGAGGGCTGGATCAGAAGTGAAACAGTTGGGACTTGAACTGGTGCTCTGACGAGGGCTGTTGGTGTCAAGTGATGGCTTTACTCTCTGTACCACAATGCCAGCCCCCATTATTCTTATTTTAAAAGAGCGGGAATAGAGCTCAGAGAGCTCTATTCACTTACCCAAAGTCACAGAGCAAGTGAGAGATTAAACTTAGAGGCCCCTGCAGATGGTGAAGGCCCTTCACAGATAGACATCACCAGGCAGGGAGAAAAGAGCTCAGGAGACTTGAGCTCGCATGTGTGGGGACTGCTCCTCTGGTGAACAGGGAAAGGAAATGCAGGATGGATGACAGGTGAGTTCCGCCTCAGGTGCACAGAGAGGAGTAGACCCAGTCTGGAGCCTGGGAGCCACGGGGAGAAGGTGCTGGTCAGGCAGGAGGCAGTGACAAGTGTGTTCTAGCTCAGGAAGAAGGAGCTGGCCAAGGAAGCGGTACTGTCTTGGAACACCTGGAAGGGACAAGCCCACAGGATGGTGAGGGGAAGAGCTCAGAGGTCCCGTGGAGGAAGGTACATCTTGTCTCCACGCTGTTTGTAATGCTCTTAGCTCATCCTGGGAATGCCCAGTGTGTCATCCCAGGATTCAGGATATGCTCATTGGAAATTTCCTGGCAGTACGGAGCTCATGGGGGAAGGAGTGCAGCAGGACAGCCTGTCCTTCTAGCACTTCCTGTAAGTCCCTGTGGAAACATCTTTCTAGTTTAGCTCTAGTGCTGCCTCCTCCTGAAAGCCTGACTTCAGGGGATGCCCACAGAACATTCTAGTAAGCATTCCGTGCTAAGCCTTCCCAGAACTCCCCAGGCTGTAATAGACATGAACTGGTATGATTCTTGGGCCCCTCCCCTTTCTGCAGTGATCACCCTCCCCTTTCACCTACCACTTGTGTCTCCACAGCAAAGTTATTACAGTCAGCACTTCACAAATATTTATCCAATGCATTAATGTGCCAGATTTCTCATACTGCTCCCCCTGCTCCCTACCGTCAACCTGTATTCAGGCTGGTTACAAATTGAAATAATAATAATAATAATAATAATGTTCTACTGGGACCTCTGGGTTCACTCCAGTGAACTATGCACCATGTGGGGCAGGAGGCGAGCAGTTGCAAGGGTTAAGTTCTAGTGGTTACTCTAGCATTCACTTGCTGAATGTCCTCAGGGTGGTCAGCTTAGTGCCCAGGCTTCTCTGAGCCCCAGTTTCTTCATCCATCAAATGGCCAGAATGCACCAGAATCCAAGGGTCATGTGGAAGCATTCTCTGGATTTAGAGTCCAGAGCTCAGGAATCCCCTTGTGTCTGGCAGTGAAGTAGACTGAGAGCTCTAGGGGCAGTGGGAAGGTTTTGTGTGGGTATTGTGTGCATATGCGCCACTGCAGGTGCTGAACTCATGGTTTCTTTTTAAAAATATTTTAATTTCTTAGCATGATTGATTGAGTGATTGACTGATTTGAAAGGCAGAGTCTCAGAGAGAGAGAGAGAGATGCATCTTTCATTTGCTGTTTGACTCTTGGACTGGCTTCAATGGCTGATTCTGGACAAGCTCAAAGTCAGAAGCCAAGAGCTCCACCTAGGTCTCCCACAGGGTGGCTAAGATCCATATACTTGGGCCAGCTTCTGCTGCCTTGCAAGGTGCATTAGCAAGGAGCTGGGTCTGTGGCAGAGTAGCCAGAACCAGATCCTGGGCTCCTACCATCGCAAGCAACAGCTTAACTTGCTGAACCACAGCTCAGGCCCAAGTCTTGGACATTCACTCATATGGGATGCCAGCATCTCAGGCGGTGGTTTAATGTTACATCACAACGCTCTGCTCCATCCTCCATTTTTTTTTTTTTTTTTTTTAAGAATAGCTGTTTTTGCCTTTGGAGCTTATCACAATTGGAGAAGACTCCCTGAGGAGACAATTCCTGTAACCCTGTGATTAGACACCAAGGCTGGTAGATGCCAACAACAGATATGGGTAGAGGAAGCAGCCAGGTTCCAACCTCCCCAGAGGAACCTGTGACATTCAGTCCCCACCACAGGTGCCTTCTGTCCAATCCCAGTTCTTTCTTCTACCGACTCCACTTGCATTTTATGTGCCATTACCATTGTTGCATGACTAATTACGGGACATAATCAGCTTCCAGGCTCCCTCGTGTGGCTGTTGATAGAATTTAAATCCTTGTGGGTGATTGCATTGAGGCTTCGATTTCTCATGAGCTGGCGGCCTCCCCAACACAGGATCTCACACTTTGCTAGTGAGCACGGGAGCAGCCAAGGTCAGAGAGAGCCAACAGAAGAGTGCGAACGGGGTGGGCATGTGGCACAGTGATTACACTGCACCTCCAGACACCCACGTCTCCTGTCATTTCACATGGAGTGCCTGGTTCAAGTCCCTAGTCACTGTGCTTCTGATCCACCATCCTGTGCACAAATGATGGCAGACATATTTGGGTTCCCATCACCCACATGGGAGACCCAGAAGAAGATTCAGGTTCCAGGCCACAAGCAGGGAGCTGGATGGGAAGTGGAGCTGCTGGGATTAGAACCGGCGCCCATATGGAATCCCGGGCATGCAAGCCAAGGACTTTAACCACTACGTTATCATGCTGGGCCCATAAATTACATCTTGATTAAAAAAAAAAAAGAATATCATTAGTCATCCAGAGACTTTGAGAACTATTTGCGAAACAAAAGCAGAAGGACAGCAGTTTAGCCTAGCAATTAAGACACTGGTATTCATGTTTGGGTCCCTTATCACGCTATGTGGGTATAGTTCCCAGCTCTAGCTCCTGATTCCAATTTCCTGCTAATACAGATCCTGGGTGATGGAGTGATGGCACAAGTGTTTGTGCTTCTGCCACCCATGTGAGAAACTTGGATTGCTTTCGTAGCTTCAGTGCAGCCCAGTCATTGTAGACATTTAGAGAATGGACCACCCTCTTGCTAATGTGCCTGGGAAGGCAGGGGGTGATGACACAGTATTTGGACCTCTGCCATTTAATGGAAACCAGGATGAAGTTCCTGACCCAACCCTGGCCATTGTGGCCATTTGCAACGTGAAACCTGCAGATGGAAGTGAACTGGTAGATGAAAGATTCTCTCCCTCCCTCTTTTTCTTTCTATCTCTCTCTCTCTCTGTATGTGTGTGTGTGTGTGTGTGTGTGTTATTTTGCCTTTCAAATCAGAAAATAACTTTCAAAACTTTTTTTTTTTTAATGCAAGGGGAGGAGGCCAACACGATAACTCAACTGGCTAATCCTCTACCTGCAAGTGATGGCATTCCATATGGGAGCCGGTTCATATTCCTGTTGCTCCACTCTCCTTCCAGCTCCGTGCTTATGGACTGGGAAAGCAGCAGAGGATGGCTCAGAGCCTTGGGACCCAGCACCCATGTGGGAGACCGAGAGGAAACTCCCAGCTCCTGGTTTCCAATTAGCTCATTTCTAGCCATTGTGGCCATTGGGGAGTGAACTATCAGATGGAATATCTTTCTCTCTGTTGCTTCTTCTCTCTGGAAATCTGCCTTTCCAGATAAAATAAATTAATTTCAAAAATGCCAGGTGAACACCTGGGTTTAGTGAAAGAAGTGGGTCTTAAAACCTCACAAGGCACAACAGGAAGAACCTGAGACCGGTGGAGGGCAGTGGGGAGACCTCTTTTCCTGGGCTCCCGTGATGACATATCCCAGGGTGCAGCTCAGGAAACTCAGTGACAGCATGTGCATGGAAGAAATCCCAGGTTGCCCTTCCACCCCTGGCTATGGCCTGGCTAAGCTATGGCTGGAGCAGTCATTTGGGGAGTAAGTGGTAGACGGAAGACCTCTGTCTCTCTGTGTCTGTTTCTTTGGTTTTCAACTAAAATGCAAGAAGAAAGAATAAGCATGGGTGCCACTGAAGCATCCATTCATGTTTGTAAAAGGATGATACAGTGAACGATGCTTAACTATTTCATAATGTGCTGGTCACAGTGGTCAGCTCTCTATCTCGCAATGTAGAAAGAGCTCCAAGGTGGACTGCTAAGTGAAGTCAAGGTAAGTGGCAGAGCTCACTTGGAAAGCATCAGTGCAGCAGAAATCAGAGAACCTTGACATGGGTAAAGAGAAGGACAACTGCCCTTCTCTATGTTTGTGTTCAGGTCTACAGGGGGTGACATCCTTGTTTACATAGTTGGCTTTACACTCTGTGTCCTGGATTTTGTTCACTTCGTGAGGAGTCGCCAAGGTCTTTCCATTTTGCAGTTCCCACAGTGTAATCTCAGTCACTGAGAAGTGCTCATTATAATCATTATGTTAAAACTATTCTCCTGCTGAGGATATTCAGCTTGTTCCAAGTCGTGCACTGATACAAACAGTGGCACGTTGAACTTCCTGGGTTGAAGGGACATGTATTTCTTTCTAAAGATCTATTTATCTATTTTTATCTGAAAGCTAGAATTACAGAAATATCTACCACTGGCTCACTCCCTGAAAGGCTGCAATGGCCAGAGCTGAGCTGATTCAAAGCCAGGAGCCTCTTCTAGGTCTCCCACATGGGTGCAGGGGCTTAAGGCCTTGGGCCACTCTCCACTACTTTCCCAGGACATAAGTAGGAAGCGGGATGGGAAATGGAGCAGCTAGGACATAAACTGGTGCCTATTTGGGATCCCAGTGGTTGGACAAGGAGGATTAACCAATTGAGCCATCATCACATCAGATCCCCAAGGAACATGTGTTTTAAATCAGAAAAATTGCTGCTAGAATGCCCCAAGGTGCTGTGCCAACTGACTACTCTTCCCCTGACTCTTAATTTTAAAAAAAATCCACGATTTTGGGACATTGTGGCTTAATAGGTTAAGCTTCTCCTTTGGGTGCATAAGGAAGCAGGGTGACCTCCCCAGTGTTTCTTCTTCCAAGAAAGGGAACCTCATCCTATCTGAACCCACCTTTATCAGCCCATGTAATTTTAATGAACTCACTCCAGGTCTCATCTCGGAATCACATCCAAGCTTCAACCTAGCAGGACACAATTCAGTCCATAGCAGATGCATTCAGTAATTATTTTCAGTTGTTATTTAGCTTTCTTTTCTAAATTGTAAAAAGACACATAAAAATTTGCCATCTTTAACAAAAATTTAACACATAAACATTATACAAATTTATGGGGTACCATGTGATGTTTTGATGCATGTACACCTTGTAGGGGCCAATCAAGGTAAACACATCTGTTGTCTCAAACATTTAACATTTCTTTCTTTTTTTTTTAAGTTTTATTTATTTTATTGGAAAGGCAGATGTACAGAGAGGAGGAGAAACAGAGAGGAAGATGTTCCGTCCAATGATTCACTCCCTAAGTGGCCGCAACAGCAGGTGCTGTGCCAATCCGGAGCCAGGAGCCAGGAACCTCTTTCCATGCAGTTGCAGGGTCCCAAGGCTTTGGGCCATCCTCCACTGCTCTCTCAGGCCACAAGCAGAGAGCTGGATGGGAAGTAGTGCTGCCGGGATCAGAACTGACGCCCATATGGGATCCTGGTACGTTCAAGGTAAGGACCTTAACCATTACGCTATCACACTGGCCTCTAACATTTCTTTTTTTTTGAAGATGTTCAAAATACATCATCAGTTTTTTTTTTAATAGATGAGACAGCAAACTAATATCCATGATCACCCTTTAATGCAGCAGGACCTCAGAACTTGTCACTCGCATCACTTAGTGCCTCATCATCAATTCCATCTTGGCCATTTTAGCTGTGCACTTCAGTGATGTTAAGTGCACTCAGATTGTTGGGCAGCTTGTCTCTAGAACTCTTTTCATTTTGCAAACTGGAAACTCTCTTCCCATTTAACAACTCTGGCCTGGCCCTGGCAAATTCCATTCTAAATTTCTATCTCTGTAAATATGACTAGTCTAGGTAGGTTGTATAAGGAGAATCTGACAGCAATTGTCTCTCTGGGACTGGCTTATTTCTGTTAGCATGGTATTCTCCAGGTTTACCCGTACCGTTGCATATCAACGTGTTCTTCCTTTTAAAGGTAGGCTAATATTCCATTGTATGGAGATGCCACATTTTACATATTCATTCATTTGTCAGTGGAGACTTGGGTTGGTCCCTTTGTTTGCTTATTGTATATGCTGCTTTGAACTTGAATATACAAATTTCCTCTTTGCTTTCAATTCTTTTGGGTATCCCACAGATGTGGAATTGCTGGGTTGTATTTCAGTTTTTGAGGAACCAATATATCGTTGTCCATAGCAGCTGCACCACTCTGCATCCCCACCAGCAATGCCCACATTTCTCCACATCCTCACCAGCATTTCTTTTTTCATTCCTTTCTAATGGTTACAAGGCTATCTTTGAAGGTCTTTTGTGGCACAAGGCAAACCAGAGATGATCAGACTCTCATGGTTAAGAGCCTAGCCTTGAGCCACAGAGCTTATGCTCAAATTCTGCCTCTACTACATGCTAGCTATGTGACCTCATGCAAATCCTCCCCCTAATCCCCACTTCTCTGTAAAATGGGTAGAACAATTCTACCATTCTTCCGGTAGGAAGTAAGCTTCATTAAGGACTTAACACAAAGTCATCTCAAATTCACCAACCGCTTTTAAAAGGTCATTTCCACCTTGAAGCAGCATGCATTTTCCTATTTTCCATCTTTCAAATGCCTTTCTAGCTTGACTACTTCTCTTCAGTGTGTCAATCCATTGAAATGTACTTGTTGGGTTTTTTTAATGATCTGATCATCTCTAAGCTGCACACGGCCTGGTTTTGGCGTCTCCTCTTTGCCCAACCGTCACATTTCTGAGTTTCTACTCCTGCCCAGAGTTTTGGATCAAGTAATGCTGGTAGGTTAGACTAGGCTCCTTTTGTTTTCCGTTTCAAAGCTGGTTTGGCTCTCTTCACACTCCCTTTTCTAAACCCTGTTTGTTAGATTAAAAAAAAGAAAGAAAGAAAGAAAAGAATTTGTGATGTGCTTTTGAATGTCCTGAGAACTAACTTGGCTGGAGACTGACATGTTTCCGGTCTTGTATTCTCTTACTGGGAACCAGCCGTCTCCCGGGATTCTATTTCTCCTTTCTCCACTGCCCCAGGTAGATCCGGGAGCTCGCTTTCATCAAGAATTGGGCCACAACCACGGCGGATAAAGACTCTTATTATCCTGTTCTCCTCTAGAATAAAGAGAAAGGGCCAAATGAGATGTGAAAAGAGACTGAGCAAGCTGCTATGGGAAGACAGGCGGTTCAGGGACGTGGCCTTGGAAACGCAGCTGGCTGTCAGCCAAGACATACCCTGGGCCCCCTCCACTCTCCTCCAGTGGCTCCCCAAAAGCAGCAGTTTTATAGGAACAGTTAGAAAATATCAGACATCACATTGTGGGTGGGGGAAAACCCCAGATGGCTCTGGCCTCCTTTTTTATCCAGAGTTGAACTTGACTTAGCAGGAGGGTCAGGTGCTTTCTGCCAGCAGGAGAGTGTCTGTGTCCCCAGGACTCCACTCCAACCAGCAGCCAAGTCTCAGGATTTCACATCCCTTTCACTTAGAGCAGACTATGCCACCCTCCACATCCTTCCCCTTCCTAACTAGAGAAGAGCGTGGGTGTTGGGTACAGCAGTTAAGACACAGCTCAGGACATCCATATTCCATATCAGAGAACCAGGGTTCGAATCCCAGGTCTGCTTCCCATTGCAGCTGCCTGCCATGTTGATGCTGCAAGGCACCAGGTGATGCCTCCAGGGCTTGGGTCCTGCTACCCACGTGGGAGACCTGGACTGAGCTCCAGCTTCTGCTACTATAGGGTATTTGGATAGTGTTCTCCCTCTCTCTTTCTTTTTGCATTTCAAAATAAAAATAATAAAAAAGACCAATCCTTGGCTCATGTAACTCATGGGATTTATTGTCACTTGCCAGTGGCCAGCAGGGAAAGTGGCCTTTCCCTAAAGGGGACACACAGGTATGCCCCCCCACAGAGATGGCACGGGCATTATTTACACATACTCCATGCCAGGTGCTTGTCCTCACTGGCAGCAGTTGCACTTCTCGGCCTCAGCCCCCTCTCCACCTTTGCACACACAGTCCTTGGCGCATTTCTCACACTCAGCCGGGCAGCAGGAACAGCAGCCTGCAGATACAAGGGGAGGTGCTCCAACTGTTGTCCCTCCCCCAATCTGTCCCCACCAAAGGGGAAGGGAAGAGGGAGGCACAGATTGGCTGGGGCAGTCATCCTGGTTCTGCCAGGGCCGGTGGCCGCCCCTAACACCGGGTTTGACTCAGTATCTGTGGTGCAACAAGCTGCACACTGGGTTATTGTGGGGAGAGGCATACCCAGTCCCTAGCCCACAGCCCCTTGAGGGTGACTGTCAGTGAACCCCTGCGGATGGTGAGCCCAGGCTAAGAGAGTGCTAGACCTGCAGGAAAAAGCAATGGCCTTGAAGGAGAAACTTGCAAGGAGGCCAAGGATCTTCCTGGGAGATGTGTCTAGACAGGCAAAGGAAGAAGGGAGCATTCTTTTCCTTCTCTGCCCCCCTAGCAGGTGACAGGGCTGCCAGCTGGGGAGATTTAGGGCAGGAAATCCATAAGGCCTACTGAGGCACCAAGAGCCAGAAACCCAGAACTGACTCCCAGCCTCACCCAGAGGGCTCCCTAGGTCCATCCATGTTGGAGGTTTTAAGGAGTGGGATAAGACCAGGGGAGCAGCTCTCAATCCCAGCTGACCCCTGGACTCTTCGGACAATTTCCAGGACCATCTCTCCATGCCTGCTGTGTCAGTCTGGGCATCTGCATTTTAGTGTCTGCGCAAGGGAAAAGGAGTTCTAAGGGGTCCCTCAGAGTTAGACGTGGCTCCAAGAGCAGCCGGGCGGCGGGTGGGGGGTTGGGGTGGGGATGGGGGTGGAGGAGGGTGACCCCACACTTACTCTTCTTGCAGGATGTGCATTTGCATCCCTGGCATTTGCAGGAGTCTTCGCAGGTGCAGGAACCACCTACGTGGGCGACACCACAGGAAGGGCCAATGTGGGGGGTCGGGGTTGGGGAAGGGAGGTAGCGTGCCTACCGGGAGGAGGTGGGCTGCTCTCCACTACCTGGGCATGCGGATCCCTCAGGAAGCTAAAAAACGGGAAATAACGGACCCCTCCCCCAAGTGTCCTTGAGCGAAGGTTCTGGCCCAGGGGTTGGGAGCGAGGAAATGGGCGCGCCCACCGTCGGAGCGGGGCTGGGGCTCACCAGAAGGGCAGGGGCAGGTCTCAGGGTCCATGTCGAGCCCTCAGCCGCTGCAGGAGAGACGAGCACGCTTCTCCAGGCAACTGGATGCACTGCTTGGCGGGGGCAGCAGGTGGCGAGACTTTTATAGCCCCAGGCGGGGGCGCATGCCAAGCCCGCTGGGCGCCCGCCCTGCGCACTGCGGCAGCTGTGTCCCCACCCGCCGCCGCCGCTTGCGCGCGCAGCCAAGGGGACCGCCGGAAACGTGCCCTCGCAGCGTCTGTGCGAGAGCTGGAGGCTGAGAGCTTTGCATCCTTCTCAGCCCTTCGCCGTGCCTTTGTGTTCCGTAATTCTCGGGGCTCATGCATCAGATCCATCGTCCAAATAAGATGCCGAGCAAATAGGAGCTGCAAGAACGCGCAACTTGGAGCCTCGCACTGCCTGGGATCCAGAACGAGCAGAGTTGGGTCTAGAACTTGGAGCTGGGGGCTGGGGAGGTTCTTGCCCTGTTGCCTCGCCAAGCCCATTGCACTTCCAGGAAGGAGCCACTTAAAATTAAGGAGGTGACAGACATTTTTTTGTGTGTGTATTCAAGGTATCCTCAGGCCCAGCACAGTAGCCTAATGGTTAAAGTCCCTGCCTGGCATGTGCTGGGATCCCATATGGGTGCCGGTTCTAATCCTGGCAGCCCCACTTCCCTTACAGCTCCCTGCTTGTGGCGTGGGAAAATAGTGGAGCCCAAAGCCTTGGGGCCCTGTACCCCTGGGAGATCCAGAAGAGGCTCTGGGCTCCTGGCCTCGGATCATCACAGCTCCAGCCACCATAACCGCTTGGGGAGGAGCCAGCAAATGGAACATCTTCTCTCTGTCTCTCCTCCTCTCTATATATCTGATCTGACTTTCCAACTATATATATATATTTGTTTTTTTTTTTAATTGGAAAGTAAGATATACAGAGAGGAGGATAGACAGAGAGGAAGATCTTCTGTTCAATGATTCACTCCCCAAGTGAGCGCAATGGCTGATGTTATACCGATCTGAAGCCAGGATCCAGGAACTTCTTCAGGGTCTTCCACACGGGTGCACGGTCTCAAAGCTTTGGGCTGTCCTTGACTGCTTTCCCAGGCCACAAGCAGGGAGCTGAATGGGAAGCGGGCCTGCCGGGATTACAACCAGCACCCATATGGGATCCTGGTGCATTCAAGTTGAGGACTTTATCTGCCAGGCCACCACACTGGGCCCATAAATAAATCTTAAAAAAAAAAAAGGTCATCCTAGATGAAATGAGGTTAGTAAGTGCTTGTAGAGGGATATGGATGTGAGATGAACCAAAAGGAATTTTAGACTGCTCTTAAAAGTGCTCTGCCTTTAGGGCCTGCCATGATACCTAGTGGCTAAAACCGCACCTTGCATGCGGTGGGGCTCCACATGGGTGCCAGTTTGCATCCCAGCTGCTCCGCTTCCTGTCCAGCTCCCTGTCTATGGCCTGGGAAAGCAGTGGAAGTTGGCCAAAGCTTTGGGACCCTGTACCCATGTGAGCGACCCAGAAAAAGCTCCTGACTCCTGGCTTCAGATGTTTCAGCCACTTGTGAACCATCAGACAGAAGATCTTTCTCCTTCTTTCTGTATATCTGCCTTTCCAATAAAAATAAAATAAAACATCTTTTTTTCTAAAAAAAAAAAAAAAGTGCTGTGTCTTCTGCTGGAGCCAGGGCCCCACCTCCCCAAATTGTTACCCAAGTTCTGAGATCGCATCCCATGGGCACGGGCAGGTAGCTTGTAGCTGAGCAGACACAGGGTCCTTGGGACAGAGGGGTTGCGGGAGAGAAGGGAGCAGGGCTGGCGGGGTTGGGGGGCAAGTGCCATCCCTTCCCTCCTTTTGCATCCTTATGAAATCTGCTGCTTGCCAATGCTCTTACAGAAGGGGCTGTGTGCAGCTGAGTTTGAGGATGACCCATAAAGGGAGGCAGGCACAGAGGTTTTGTTAGACAAAGAGTCAGTTATGGGAGCACAAAGCAAGTGGAAACTTACCAAGCGAGGCCCTGGGCAGGGAGCAGGTGGGCAGCCATGGAGCCAGACACGCAGGGAAACTTGGATAGAGAGCTAGATGGCTAGACGCTGCACCAGGGCATAGGCTCTGAAAGTGACAGGCCACAGAGTAGTTAGTGTCCTGGCTGCCAGTTTCAGGGTCCCCTACTCCCTTTTGGCCTGACCCCTGGGACTCAGAGCAGCAAAGGAAACACTTGAGGCACGTGGGCTATAGACACAGGGAAGGGGTGATCATGGTGGCACTGCAGCCATATGCTCACAGAGATCAAAGGGGTCAGGGACGTTAGTGATGGATGCCACAGTTACGAGAGAACCGCACAGTTTGCGTCCAACCCCACAGTTCACCAGGGCAGCAAACCCCTGGTGGACCTGGTGAGAAACAGGTCCACTTATTGATCAACACAGGCTGTCATCCTTTGCCTAGTAAGAACTGGAGCAGGACCCATTGGGGCTTCCGTATCAGGAAGGGGTTTAAAAACCTCCTGCGTGCCCCCTTGCTCGCCTTTTCGTTCCCACAGCTCCCCTCTTCCTCTCTGCTTCTCGTTGCGAGGGGGAAAGGCCCTAGAACGGAGGTCCCTGAATAACGGCCTTTTTACATTCTTTTCCATACTCAGCTGCTGTGTTATTTCACTAGTGGTCGGCGAATCTTAACAGCTAGGACCTGGTGTTTGGTTGGGACATCCCTTTGCCCCCAGAATGGAAGTTCTTCCACAAGTCGGTCCAAACGGTTTTGAACACCTCGCTCACTCCAACTACTCTTGCCTTCTAAGAGACAATCCCTTGGGAGCCTCAGCCCCTCTCTTTGGAGGTGGTCCTGGGGCTGCTCCTGAGACAGTGGACCTACTGAGCCCCGAACATGTGGTTCCTTGAGAGAAGGTGCAGGAGCCCACACAGAGGGCTTTCTCTACCACCTGCGCCTGTGCACAACTGCAGCTCAGGCTCTGCACTAAACTTGTGCCAGAAGAGGGAGGTCTGAGAGGAGTTCATGAAGGGCCGGGGCATTTGCTGTATTGGCTACATTGTGCTTGTGAGTGTATCAGCCTGCCTGCCCGGGGCCTGGGGTTTGAATCCTGGCTGTGCTAACCATTCCATCGTCCTGATACCTGCACCCTGGAAGGCAGCAGGTGATGCTCAACTTCAAGGGTACCTTGCCATCCATGTGGGAGATCCAGATTGAATGCTGGCCTCCTGGCTTGGGGATTGTTGCAGGCATTTGGGGGAGTGAACCAGCAGATGAAAGATCTCTGTCTCACTCCAAAATAAAATGATGTATTATAAGTTATGCAAAGTTACAAGTTGTTATGCAAATTCATGAATAATATGCCTATCTTTGAACTCCATTTAACTTTTTGCAGTACTAGTCACAAGCCTGAGTTGTGAGTGGTGAAAGAATTCACCAGAAACTTGATAAGAACAGAACTAGATATAAAACACACTGCAAGGACACGGTAGGCAAGCAGGTCAGGTAAGAGCTGATAGGTGCAGGGACGGGGCCATAGCTTAGTGGCTGGGGTCCTTGCCTCACACATGCCGGGATCCCATGCAGGTGCCAATTCATGTCCTGACTGCTCCACTCTCCATCCAGTTTTCTGCTGGTGGCCTAGGAGAGCAATGGAGGATGGCCCAAGTCTTGGGACCCTGCACCTGCATGGGAGACCTGGAGGAGGCTCTTGGCTCCTGGCTTCAGATTGGCTCAATTCCAGTCATTGCAGCCACTTGAGGAGTGAACCTGTGGATGGAGGATCTTTCTGTTTCTCATTCTCTCTGTAAATCTGACTTTCCAAAAACAAATAAATCTTGGGGGGAAAAAAAAGGCTGACAAGTATGGTAAGGCAGGCATTCACCTGTAGTGGCTATCTCTTCTAGCAAGACAGAGGCAGGCAGCACAGCCAGAGGCTGCCTACTGCAATATGGACTGCAATCCAAGAAGGTGTGTCTGTAGCTGTCATATTTTGTCTGATAGGATGAATTTCCTATGGCCCAAGAGGTTTCCCCGGGTAAGTGATCTGCATCTCTGAGTGAGGCTGGTGAGTTCACATTCTCTTTATTTTAAGGAACTCCACCAAATGCCCTGGGACCCGTGCCTCCACAGTACCTTCATACTATAAAATATTGATTGGAAACTTCTGTCTTCCAAAATGTTAGCTGGCCAAGGTCTTACCTCTCAGGGTTGCTAGCCAGGCTGTTTCCCCTGCACTGCCCCTCGGCTCTCAGATTTCCATGGACTTAAGGCTCTGGAGCAGGATGGCAGCCACCCCCTCCCCCAGGGGTGGCCAGGACTTTGGGGGATCTCAAAACCATACCAGCTCTCTGAAACACCCTAGCCCTGAAGGTCATGTGGCCTGTCAGACACCCCTGTCCCTCGGTCTCAACCTCCAGGACCTTGGAGAAATGTTTTTGGTGGGTGTGTCATTCCAGGGAGTCCCCCCACACTCCTTGACCCCCACCCCACTCCCTGCTCCCCTTAGTGAATCTCCCAGCCTGAAGATTTTGCATACTGTGTGTGCTCTTCTCACCCGAGCTTCTCCAGCCCACACCTTCACACCCCAGCGCTCCTGATGCCCTTCTTTCACCTTGCTGTATCTTTCCTTTGTTAAAAAAAAATGCCATTTAACACCTTCTACCAAATTCAGGACACTTGTTTGTCATGTTTGTGTGTTGCCTGTCTCCTCCTGTTAGAACAGAAGCACTGCAGAGCAGGGACCATCGTGCACACCCAGGCATTCCAAGCCACTAACAGTGGAAACATTCAGGATGCAGTTATTGAATGAACAAATGACTCTCACATCTCACTGGGCTCATGGGATTCAAATTACTTGAACTTTCTGTGCCTTGAGTTGCTTAAGAGTAAAATAGGAATAACAGCTGTTCAGTCATTGAAGTGTCCGTGTATTTCAAAGGGCGTGCACCTGGGAAGCACTCAGAGCCTGTGGGCTCCCCCTCTTTACAAGTGGGGAGGTTGGGCGGGACTCTGCTGGGAGTGGCAGCCTCACTGTTAGTCTCAGCTCTGTGCTTCGTGAAATGCATTGATCCCCAGCTGATACAGGACTGTAGGAGCGAGCTTGAATCAGCTGAGTCACAGACACCAGTCCTCATCTGGAACCCTGCACTCAGTCCTGGCTCTGCCTGGGAAAAGGGAGTTCGTAGACACTCTCATCACTTCGCTTATTCTGGGGCCCACATGCAGGAGCCCCGGGGGCCGAGGGGGACTGTTGGGAAGGGATCGCACAGGGTCACATCAAATAGGGGCTGGAAAGGGCCCACTTGATCTCAGAAAAAGCAAGTCCCATGGTCTGATTGAAATCAGTCCAGTGCCAGATAAAAACTGCTGCATTGTTCTCAAAGAATTTCTCAATGCACTAGTCTGGAACTGAACAACTGGCCAAGATTCTAGAAGGCGGGATAAACAAAAAGGGTTTGAAAATGTGCTGATTTGGGGGAAAAATGTCATTTCTTGAGGAGATCTGAGTTTCTTAGTAGGCTGAATGTTGTGTGATTAGCTGTGTCCACAGGGCAGGTGATTAGAGCTGGGGCACTGGTCTGGGAGCTCCAAGGTTCTATGCTGGCCCAGCTCCCCTTTTGAAAACAGAGGTGGCAGAGGAATCGGAGAAAAGGCAGAGAAGGGAGCCTCAGTGAGCCACAGCTTTATTTTCTTAGCTTTATGTTCTCTGTATTTATTTCCACAATCATCTCTCATTTCTGGTGAATGATTCAGTGTCTCTTCCTACAATAATAATACATAATTTCCTCTTAAAATAGATTTCAGGGTAATCATAGGCTGGCTGACATGTGATTATAACTAAAATTGCACAGGTGATTCGAAAGGACAGTGGTCAGGGCAATGCTGCTCTCACCAGGCTGATGCGCCAAATGCTAACATCCACCCCGGCTACAGGCTCTGCTCTGGCCAGGCACCTCAGCGCAGAGTCTAAAGGACCCAAGGAGGGTTAGCCTGTTAATCTGCCTTTTGTCACAGAAGTCTATTCTGATTGTGAGCTTCTGAGGACTGGGGGAAAAGATATTTTCTCCCCTTCAGTGGCTAGGTTCGCCCCCATGAACTGCAACAATATCTTAGTTCCTAGAGTTTGCCCTTGGCGCTAAGAACTGTAAGCTCCCTAAATGATGGATGGAGATGGCCCACCTTCTCCTATCGGTGAGGGGGTTAGGGTACCTAACGCTTAACCCTGAGCAAATCAGGGGTTCCAGTTGAGCCGATGGTAGATGGCATTAAAAAATCATCTCTTCAGGTAGGTTTGGTTCTTGGCACATGGCTGGGGCTGGAACTCTACGGTGTGGAGGCAGGGGTTGTGGTGGAATGGGAGGTCCAGTGGAGCTGGAGCATGGCAGAAAGTCCCCAGGGCCTCTGGACTGCAGAGCTTGCTCCAGGTTCTGCTGCTGGAGAGACACAGTGCCTACCCCCGCCTCCCCCATTTGTGAGAGAAGGAGTGAGCTTGAATCAGCTGAGTCCCAGATACCAGTCCTCATCTGGAACCCTGCACTCAGTCCTGGCTCTGCCTGGGAGAAGGGACTTTACAGATACTCTCATCACTTCACTTAGTCTGGGGCCCACATGCAGGAGCCCCGGGGGCCGAGGGGGGTTGTTGTTGAGTAGGCATTATGCAAGTTGCATCAAATAGCCTGGGCACTATTATATGTTAATCCACACGAAGAAGCATTATCTAGACTAGATCCAGAGAAGCCCTGGGGGGAAGGGAACTAGGTTTTCTGACATCTTCCTGAATGACCCAGACCCTAGAAGGTGGGATCTTACAGATGATGAGAAAGGTGATTCTCTTTGGCACCAGACATTGAGATCTGGCTAGTACCTAAGTTCTTGACTTTGCTTCAAGAAGGAGTTCACAAGGCCAGCATGATAGCCACCTGCAATACTGGCATCTCACACTGAAACGCTAGTTTAAGTCCCAGTCACTCCACATATACGAGTTTTCCCTGTCTCCCTTCCTTAGCGTCAGCTTTTTAGACACCATTGCCTCTCCTCAGAATAACACTGAGGAAGCTTCACCTAGCAACCAAGCCATCTCTCACAACCTGGATTAGTTCAAAATTTTCCCTCCGGGGAGATTTGGCAATGTCTGATTGTCACAATATGGTATGATCGTGGTGGTAGGGTGTGGAATGCTGCAGGCTTCTAATGGGTAGAGACCAAGGGTGCTGCCAAGTACCCTATAATGTATGTATAGAAGTCCTCCTAACAGGGAATTATCTGATCCCCAACATCAAGAATAGCAAGGTTGAGAAACTGCCTTCCTTTATCCTCTAAATAACTCATAGTGATTGCTGACATGCAGCTGGATCTGAGAAGACACACCCTGCAATCCCTGCCTTATCACCACTTTGCATCTGGGACTCTGTCAAGTTCAGACAGTCCAGGTTGCCCTTTCCTGCCTGACAATGATGTTTGGGGATTCAAACATGGGAAAGCAAGCGAGAACACCCAGGAATGTAATTTGTTGGGTGTGGAGAGGAGGGGAGCTTCCACCTAGCCTATGTAGGTAACAAATGGCTCAATACTTTTTATAGACTCTGCCCTTTCCTTGTCTTCGATAGGTGATTTTATAACACTGTCCAACTGTGTTTTCAATAGTATAAATATATATATAACCGAAAATAGCCTGGGTCTAACTTCCCGTTAGATCGTTTCTCTTCTCCTCTTCTTTATTTGTTGCAGTACACTTTTTTTAAAGTGAAAATTGAGTGTGAGGAGTCTTCAAAATGTTCATATAAATTGAAATCAAGAGAGGTTTATTTTGCTGCAAAAGAAATGTCAGTCCATGCTCATGCTAAGTTGTATTTCCCATGAACTTTTGGAAAAACCTCCTCATGTGTGTAATTTTCTCAAATGTAAAAATGACCAGGAGTGCATTTTTAGCTAGAAGTTAACACTGCGGCTAAGGTGCCCGTGTCTCTGGTTGGAGTGCCTGCATTCATTTCTAGTTGTAGCTCCTCACTCCATGTTCTTGCTCCATGGAAGGCAACAGTGATGGGCTCTTGGGAGACCTGGGTTGCGTTCCCAGTTGCCAACTTTGGCCTCACCCAGCATTCAGGCAGTGAACAAGCAGTTGGGAGCTGTCTTGGTCTTACTGCATCTCAAAACAAAATTGGTTGCAGCCTCTAATCTATACTGAGTTGTTGTAAATTGCTTTCTCTTGTTGATCAGTAGATTAGGAGTACCTGTCCATGATACACATTTTAATCTTACACTTTTTTATTTCAACAAATTCACCACATCAAGATGGCGGAATAGGGTGAGGACACATTTAAATAGATGGAGAATCATTAGCCAGGGTGAAGCAGAGAGGGCAGAATCCAGAAAATAGGAGAGGACAGGCCGACAGCAGAGGGGCACCTGGAGACTAACAGATTCACCACATAATCTGTTAAACAAATCCTCTATGTTCAGACATTTTTATCCTTTCTAAATCTTCATCGTTATAATGCTGGGATAAATATCTTGGTGGCATTCGTAGGTATATGCTGAAGATTTTTGTTTTCCTTCTTAGGATACAACATTTTTTATTTAAAGCCGGCCTGCCTGTTTCCTTTTTCACAGTGAATCTATTTATTTTTGAAACATGCTACTTCAATAATTTGGGGAAAATTCTGGGGAAAAAAAGGACATTTAGTACATTTCATTTCCATATTCTATGTGACTTTTTTTTCTGAAAAAATTCTATATAACTAACTGTAGGCTAATTCATGTTGAGGATTTTTGCCAAAACCATTTCCTGTGATTTTGCAGTTTTAGCAGTTGGATCATATCCTGTTGTGGGAATGGGCCCCAGTTGACTTAAACATTTTATTACTTTTTTATTATATTTTGGTAATCTTTACATTGTTGATTAGGGTGAAAAGCTACAAGGGCTAAAGGGAATATTGAGGAGAAACCCAACCCAGTCTCCCACCCACCCCAGGTCCCGGATGTAGGGCATGCTCTGAGATCCTTGCTCAAGTGGTCCCGGTAGTTCACCAGTTGTGCATTGCTGCCAATCTTGCCACTCCAGACACGATGAGGCTGTTAAATAATCCATTGATTAACATAGTCCATCACAGAGTCTCCCCTTATCCAGTATTTCGCTGCCAACATATAGCTTTGGTGGTTGATTGACCTGTTCTATCTTCTGTCCCCTCCTGGTTAAGGTTCTGAATCCGCCTTTTCAGTTGAGGTTTGACTTAAACATTTTCATAGTCTTTGTGTAGCTTCCACTCTTCCACAACTTGGAGCAGCACTCACTCCTCTGTGAGAGCAGCTTGCTCCGCTTTCTTTCTTTCTTCCTTTCTTCCTTTCTTCCTTCCTTTCTTTCTTTCTTTCTTTCTTTCTTTCTTTCTTTCTTTCTTTCTTTCTTTCTTTCTTTCTTTCTTTCTTTCTTTCTTTCTCTCTTTCTCTCTTTCTCTCTTTCTCTCTTTCTCTCTCTCTTTCTTTCTTTCTCTCTCTCTTTCTTTCTTTCTCTCTCTCTTTCTTTCTTTCTTTCTCTCTCTCTTTCTCTCTCTCTCTGCCCTTCTCTTTCCTCTGCCTTCATCCCTTCCCCTCCCTTCCTTTCCCTTCTTTTCCCTTCCCTTCCCTTTTCCTTGAATTTGTGGTTAATTGCTTAGAATACTGAAAGTTATATTGAGGTACATTGTCAAATCATTATTGAAACTTTATGTGCTGTCCATCAGGGGTTGTTTGACATTTGTTAAGGTGTTTAATAGCTGTGATTTACACTGACCCTGGAAGAGCCCAGTCGCTATTTTTCAAAGCTCTTAGGCCCCCTTTAGGTTCTCTCAGCTCCCAAGCCCAAACTGAGGATGGAATTAGACCCTCAAGCCCTGCAGATTCCTTCCCCAGCATCTGCCTCTGAACCTGGGGCACCCCCTGCAGCCCATGTGAGAATCTTCCTTCCCTGTCTTGTGACTGTGGTTCCATGCTTTCCCCGGAACACCAATCCAGGTATGACCCAAGCAAGGGCGCCCAGAGTCACCCACTAGATAGTTCCTTAGGCAGCTGAGGAACACAGTGTGCCAGCCTCCTTTCCTGTTCCAGGTGGCTCAGCTATGTGACAGCTCCTTTGTTTGAGCTTTCCTTGCCCTTTTGACCATTGTGCTTCCCTGTCTTTTTTTCCTCCAGCTTTGTCTTCCTTCATGGTTTCAACCTCCTGCATTGGCTAATCCTGCCTTAGGTCAGGAAGAGGTCCTATCTTCTCTGAGCCCCAGTTTCTATGCATATGGAATGGGGGAAATGATCCCTATCTGGGGGTAGGTGTTTG
Organism: Ochotona curzoniae; assembly: GCF_017591425.1. Taxonomy (NCBI): domain Eukaryota; kingdom Metazoa; phylum Chordata; class Mammalia; order Lagomorpha; family Ochotonidae; genus Ochotona; species Ochotona curzoniae. Next base: position 21,151,833 of record NW_024465926.1, read on the forward strand.
ATACTTGGTGTCAAGGTTAAGGGACCACTGGTGACTCCCACATTCCATATTGGAGTGTCAGGGTTCAAGTCCCAGCTCTGCTCCCCATTCTAATTTATTATTAACACACCCTCTGGGAGACAATAGGTGATAACTAAAGGACTTGGATCCCTGCACCCATGTGGGAGACCAGAACTGAGTTCCAGACTGCGGGCTTCAGCCTGACCCTGTTTTGGTTGTTAGAAGCATATGGGGACTGACCAGTGGATGGAGGTGCCTAGTGGAGGTGCAGGAACCCTACCTGGTGGCTTCTTGTGGCAACTCAGCCTCAACCCTGGAGTCTGTCCCTTGTTCCATTGGGACAACATGCATTCATCCCACCAAACCAAACCAGACACAGCCAAATCCCCTGCCACTGAGTTGAGCTCAGCAGTCTGCTCCTACCTACCTGCACATGTGATTTGACCCATTCCAGGGCTCCTGACCAAGCCATTCTTGCCTTCTGGCCTGCCCTCACTCCATACACACAGAGCTCCTTTGTGAGTTTTTTTTTTTCTCCATCCTTCAGTTCACTCAACGGATGTTCAGGAGGAAAGAGAGGGAAAATCATGTGCTTGGGTCACTATTGTGAGCCCCGGGAGTCTGAGCTAGGATTTCATATTGGCTCCTGTTGTTAATATTTGCAACAACTTTGCAGGATATTTTAAATTTTAATTCCTTTCTTGAGGCTGTGGGATTTTCTTTGGAGAACTGGAGTAACCCAGGAAGACAGGCTTACATTTCCAACATACAGAGGAGGGCCATTCTTGTGCTGACCCTGTGCGTGGCCAGGCTTCACAGTCACAAGTCCCCCCACTTCCTGCCATCCCAGAGCCAGCTTTCCCATCAAAGAAACAGAAGTAATCCAAGACAGAGAAAACTTAGCCATAAAAACCAGGGCCTTTAATTCATTAGAGAGGTTTGGGAAATGAATCCATTAATAAAATAAAAGCAAAGTATTATGATAAAAGGACATACAGAAAAGTTATAAGTCTTACATGCTAAGGTATATTTGCTGAAGTTTGTAAAAATTCAACAGATTGCAAAAAGATTGAGGAATTTCTCAGAATGAAAACCAGAGAAACAGAGACAGAAAGAAAGAGAGGAATAATATGAGAATACTTCTGAAGTTTTGTGGAATCATAGCAAGTAAAAGTTTATTTTGGTGTAATCCACATTAAAGGGTTTTTGCAGACGCTTTGCGTAAGAAAGTCTTAGGAGACATATAGAGGATTGGTCCAGGAAAGTTGATCACCATTAGCAGGAATCCTAAAGGAGAAAACATGATAGAAAGTTAAAAAGGATTAAAGAAAGAAGGTATGCTGCTTCGCGTCTTACAATGTATTAAGCATGTTCACAAAAATAGTTGAATCATTGTTCTAGATTCCAACATTCATCCGGTTCAACACTTACAAAAAGAAACGTCTCTGAGTGTCTGTCTACCTGTCTTTCCATCTTAGTTCAGCCCTCTGTAACAGACTTTGGGTGGCTGTAGCAATAGCCATGCTTTTCCTAGAGCCCTGAAGGCTGGCAAGTCTGTGAGCAAGGCGCCCACAGGTACTGGCTGGGGAGGCCTATTTGCAGACGAGTGTTCTCCAGTTGCATCTCTGCATGGCGGTGGGAGAGACAGAGCTAGCTCTGGTGTCTCTGCTTGTAAAGTCGCTAACCCCATTCCTGAGAACTCCACCCAGGTGACCTAATTGCCAAAGGCCCCAACTCACTGGGAATTTAGGCTTAAAAAAAATATGCAATATGGGGGCCAGCATTGTGATGCAGCAAATCAACCCCCTGCCTACAATGCTGGCATCCTATATCTGAACACTGGTTCCTGTCCTGGCTGGTCCAGCTCCCTGTTAATGTGTTCAAACCCCTACCACCAATGTGGGAGCCCTGGAAATAAAATAATTAAATCTTTAAAAATATATCTGATTGAAGGGGCATACAAACATTCAATCTATAGCATACACACCCACACACATATTTAAGAATAATGTGCATTTATATGAGTAACATCAATTGCTTAACATTACAAAATACTCCCCATTGCCTTGTGCAACTTCTAGAAATACAAACTGGAGCACAATTAAAAGGAAAAAAAAGCTGCATTATGCTGCTGACGCATCCATGAGGATCTATTGCATTCATGCTTCTTGAAAAATAGGATCTGATGTTAGTTTGTATTTTTTTAAGACTTATTTGTTTTTATTGAAAAGTGAGATTTACAGAGAGAAGAAGAGACAGAGAGAAAAATCTCCCATCCACTGATTCACTCCCCAAGTGGCTGCAACAGCTGGAGCTCAGCCGATCTGAAACTAGGAACTTCTTTCAGGTCTCCTTTGCAGGTGTGGAGTCCCAAGACCTTGGGCCATCCTTGACTGCTTTTTCAGGCCACACACAGGGAGCTGGATGGGAAGTGGAGCAGTTGGGACACAAATCAGCACCCCATGGGATCCCAGCAGATACTATCGAGGAATTTAGCCACTTGGGACTTTAGCCATTAATTTGTGTGTGTGTGTGTGTGTGTGTGTGTGTGTGTGTGTTTTCATTCCTACCACTCAGATCTTTTCTGCACTTTGAAAATTGTCTGTCTCTGACACCAGGATATTTTGTGACACCTCTTGGTTTTCAAATACAGTCCTTTTTTATTGTGAGGACAGAAGCAAAGGGAGGCATATGTGAGTCCCTGGGGGCCTGAGCAGGGTTGGCAAAAAGAATAGGTATTGAGGATTCCTTCATCACGAAACCAGACAAATCCCAGCTCCTGAGCTACAGGGGATCCCAAGTATTCTTTTTTTTTTTTTTTTTTAAAGATTTATTTTTATTATTTTTTCATTGGAAAGGCGGACATAGAGAGGAGAGACAGAGAGGAAGATCTTCCGTCCGATGATTCACTCCCCAAGTGAGCGCAACGGCCGATGCTATGCAGGTCCGAAGCCAGGAGCCTCTTCCGGGTCTCCCACGCGGGTGCAGGGTCCCAAAGCTTTGGGCCATCCTCGACTGCTTTCCCGGGCCACAGGCAGGGAGCTGGAAGGGAAGCAGGGCTGCCGGGATTAGAACCGGTGCCCATATGGGATCCCGGGCGTGCAAGGCAAGGACCTTTAACCACTTGCGCCACCGTGCCGGGCCCGATCCCAAGTATTCTTTAATGAATTTATATTTTGTATATCTTTGACAGGTGGGCTCTCTTGAAACATGATATCCATTGGCTTTTGGGCCTGGGGCTGTTTATGCCTTCCTTCCTCTTGTTGGTGTCAAGCAAATATCATAGGCAAGAGTTAGCCCCCTGAGTGCTGGCACATTGGTGCAGCAAGCTAATCCTCTGCCTGTGAAGTCAGCATTCTAATGTGACAGTTCATGTCATGGCTGTTCTACTTCCAATCAGAGGATGGCTCAAGACTTTGTGTTCCTCCACCCATGTGGGAGACCCGTAAAGAAGCTCCTGGCTTCAGACCAGACATTTCGGGAGAGAACCAATGGGTGGAAGGCCATTCTCTGTCTCCTCTCTATAACTTTTTTAAGCTTAAAAAAAAAAAAGGAAAAGGATTAGCTCTGTTACAGGCAGACCAGAAATCAAGCCCCAGACCTATATTTTAGAAGCTACATGATTCTGATCAAGACAACTTCAGCTTCTTTATCTGTAAAGTCAGGAGTCAGGGGCAGCCCTATCCTCCACTGATCAAACAACCAAGGGATACAGGAATGGGTACAAGTGGAGTCCCTCTCCAAGGTCACAGGGTAGCCCCTTACGGGCCTGTGGAGCTTGAGTTCAATTGTCAAATCAAGAAGGATGATCAACTGAGTGCTTCCTGGTACTGAAATGTTCAGAACTCAAGCTGTCATTATCCCCGTCAGCTGGTGCATCCAGGTTTTAAGTCCTATTTTAAACTCAGCATGGTTCTTCACAGCAGGTGGCTTTGGAGTATACCTAGCTTTTTAGGGTGATGGTGCAGGCCTAGCTCCAACATCAGCAAACATGGAACACTAGTTGTAGTTCATCCCCTTCTCTGCCTACCCTGGCTGGTGCCGCCCTCTGGAGACACTGGAATTGCTGTGTCCGATTCCTCCCACACTTCCCCCATGCTGAACACGGCTGCTCTTGGCTGTCCTCAGGCCTAGCAATTATAGACTGTTTTCAGGGTCCTCATTCAGGAAGGGCAAGTTCTGGGACATTGGGCTCTTGGCTCCCAGGTTTACAAAGCATGAGAAGTGGGACATGGGCAGGGATGGGTATGAGTTACAGGTGGACATGTTCCTGTGGACTGTTCACTGGCAGGGAGGAGGATGATTTACATTACAGACCCTGAGCTGAGCCCTGGCTGTCTGACTATAAAGTAGCCCTGACAGTGCAGATTCCGTGGGGGAAATGTTCATAAACTGCTTAGCACATTGCTTGGTGCATATTCAATGAAGTTGTTTGGGGTGCCTACTACTTACATGGAAGAAGCAGAGCTATAGCTTCTTCCTACATCTCACAGATGAGAAAGCTTCACCTCCAGCAGTTAAATGACCTGGTCACACAGCCAGGGAAATGTGGAGGGTCTGACTCAAAAGGCCAAAGCGCTTTCCTTTGCCCGATGATGCTGAGTCTAACGTATAATTTGTGGAGGGAAAGTAAAAACCTCCCCAGGGACACCCCTGACTTCCAAAACAGGGACAGTGACAGTGTGGATTTTGAAAGTGTATGCAGTTAATCCTGCTTCTCCTTTTGCCAGCCAAGCCCAGCCCTGCGGGACAGCATGGAGCTTCCCTGTGACTTCCCACGCCTGTACCTGAAGATTACTCGACAACGAAACACCAGAGGAAGCAGGCTGTTCAGGCCCCTGCCGCAGGCTCCGGCCGCTGGCTGCAACAGTGAGCACCTTCTCAGAGCTTGGGTGTGTCTTCTGCTCTGATGAGTGCCGGGGTCTGAGCAAGAGGCAGGGACCTGCCCTCCCCCGGTGCAGCTCCAGGGACTTAGACCTTGTCCGCATCCATCAAGGAAGTTGTTCCATAATAGTCTACTCAGGACCTGTTTGTACCTCTGCCAGATTCTCTGTCTTGGTTCCTGGCTTCCCTGGTCACCTAGTCCAGAAAGTTGGCCCAAATAACTGGCCCAAACTGGAGCAGCTAACATCCATCCATGCCTTAGTCTTAGGGATTTTCCTTGGATTCACCCAGGCTCTGCTCCTTTCTGATTCAGAGCTCCTATGGAGCAGATAGCTGCATTTGCACAAGGAGGCATTCTGGACCAACATCATACCAGGAAAACCTGGCAAAGATTGGGTTACCACAAAGTAGACCTGTACATCTAGTTTTTAAAATGGGGTTCCAAGAAAGCACTGGTGAGAAGTTAGGAAAGGGACGCAGAGATGGGAGGAAGTCAGTCTGAGCTTTTAAAAAAAGATTTATTTTATTTTTATTTGAAATATAGAGCTAGGGAGAGAAAAAAAAGACATTTTCCATCACCTGGCTCACTCCTCAAGTGGCTGCAATGGCTGGAGCTGAACCTATCCAAAACCAGGAGCCAAGCACTTCTTCCAGGTTTCCCACATGGATGCAGGGGCCCAAGGACTTGGGCCATCCCTCACTGCTTTCCCAGGTGCATTAGAAGGGAGCTAGATCAGGAGTGGGAGAGCTGCGACTTGAACTATCACCCATATGAGATGCCAGCACTACCAGCTATGGCTTTACCCACTATGTCATAGTGCCATCTCCACTAGTCTGAGCTTGTTAAAAAGGTTGCACCTGCTGCAGGTGCTGCTGCTGCATACTTTTAGGAGAGAAAGGACAAGAGGTCTCTGACTTGCCCCCATTAAGGGGTGAAGATGTGGGGATATTTATCCTCCAATTCCCATTTACCACAGGCCAAGCACTCTTCCTAGGGGTGTTAAATCCCCAGTCCTCCTGGCCAGCCTGACACATGGGTTAGGCTTGCTCTTGCAACAGGAGAAAGCCTTGGGCACACCTTCTCAGGGTCCTGTGGGATGAAGCCAAAAGCAGGAGGGGCTTGGTTGGGCAGCTACAGGATCTGCGACAGAATCAGCGCCTCTGTGTCCTCCTGCATTAGGGTAAAACAATGCTCTGAGGCTCCACACAATCACCAGTGAAAACTTTATTGTGGCAAACACTTCATATGACTGTCACCAACACCACTTGGGGGCAAATATATAAAAAGTACAACCTATGGTACAATCACTCCAATTTTCAACTTTTGCACACTGTACAGATGGTTTGCAGGCCTCTCTCCCAGCACAGTGGAGGCATCTCAGGCACAGCAGCTGCACTTGTCGGAGCCCCCTTTGCAGATGCATCCCCGGGCACACTTGGCACAGCCTGGCGGGCAGCAGGGACAGCAGCCTGGAAGGGTCAGGAAGCAGACACATCAGCGCTTACCATTGCCCCTACCACCACCACTTAGCAAGAGTGTAGGCCTGAGATTTTAGTAGAGAATCTGGCCTGGGAAGTCCAGTGATGTAGGAGCTGGCAGGCAGTCCAGGGGACCTCCAGGGTGCATTAGAAGCCCAAGGAGAGAAGGGATTTATTAAGGTTACTGGACAGTGGCAGATCAAAGACTAGAACTCAGGGTTCCTGACTCCAGTCCAGGGTTCCAGGTCTATTGGGGAGGCCAGAACTTCCCTTCCCAGTTCCAAACCACAAAAGCATACCCACAGCCCCAGGGGAATGCAACCCTGAGGAGCTCTGTTCCCAGTCTTTGCTGGGCTCTTTCCAAAAATTCAACAGCCTCTGGAGCTCATGCCACCTTGGCTGGTGGGCAGAAGCTGGGGCATCAGATCTCTCTTCTGGCCAGCGGTGCCCCGTCACTGTACTCACTTTTCCGACATGTTTTACAGCTACAAGTTGTGCATTTGCAGTTGTCTCCACAGATGCAGATTCCTCCTGGAAGAGAGAACAGAGCCATCCCAAACATGAGGACAGGACAGAGAAGGTGTGGGGAACACACAGACTAGTGTGGACTGTCCCAGCCACATAGTTCCTGGACTGCATGGCTGCAGTGGCAAGCATCCCAGGCCTATTGGAACCTGGCACGACTGCATCACTATTGGCTGGAAAACAGCCACATGCAGATTCTGTACCCAACCCTTGATGCATAGTTTGATTCACAAGACTGGATGGGGAAAAGGAGTCAGTATTTTCTAAAACAACCCAGATGTCTGTGATGGCCAATCAGCACCAGGAGCGGTGGGGCAGGTTCACGGTCTCCCTGGCAGCTATAGAGCCTTGGAGACCCCTCCTCACCTTCACAAGGTAAGATGCACACCAAGAATGAGAATGCAGAAGGGCAAGGGCACACACAAGCCCAAAGGGAGAGCCACAGCTTGGTTTCTTATCACACAGACTATCTGTCTACACCTTATTAAAAACAAAACAAAACAAAAGCTGTCCTATCATTGTAAGTTTCAAAACATAGGGAGCATTTGTCTCATTTGCAAACACAAGTTTGCAAATGAAGGAGGCTTGTGAGACTTCTCACTACCACTTCCTAAGGCTGGGAGGGTCTGGGATGGCTGAGAACCTGTCCTCTGTCCCTCCGGTCAACATCCTTCCCTGGAATTAAGCAGTTTCAAATTGCAGGGTACAAGAGTGCCCATGCACCTCTAACAACTCCCCTGCCTTCTGCAGGTGGAAATTAGCAGCTTCACAGCAGCCCTGAGACTTCAAAGCTGAGGACACTGAGGAACAGAAATAAAGTGTTAGTGAGTGAGCAGCATAGATGGACCCAAACGCTAGCCAGATTCGGAGTACTACTTTGCTGCCCACCCTGCTGGCTGCCCCCAGGGGCCTGAGGCCAGACCAAAGTTATCAGATTCTCTGAGCTTGGATGTCAATACCAACAAAGCAAAAACTTTGATCCGCGTCCTGCAGGTTACCTGCAGGAAGCTGCTGCCAAGTTGAAAATTCCAGGAAACTGCTTACTTACCAGACATGCAGGTGCATTCTCCAGGGTCCATGGTCCAAGTGCAAGGAAGTGAGCAAGTGGCTCTGGTGTTGTCTTGGCTGGGGCAGGGAGGCTGAGCAGCAGCTGCTGGAGGCTCCCTATTTATAGCCATGTAGGTGTGAACTGCGGCTCACCCCACCTCTCCCTGGGGCCAGACGCCCTGCACACGGCCCAGCCAGACGCTGCAGGCTGGGGGTTGGGGAGAGCTGGCAGAAAGAGGGCAGAGAGGCCAGGCCATACAGTCATTGAGGTGCTTTTCACAAAGGGCACAGGTGGCTGCTCCCATCCCATCTCCCCACTTGCCCAGGTGCCAGAGAGCCAGGTTCAGGCTCAAATGCCATTCACTATGCTCAGATGGGCAGCTGTGTCCAATCAGTCTCCAGGTAAATGGCATACTACCCATCTGCCGTTTCTGCATCCTCCTCCTGCGTAGGGCTTGCACCAGCCTGGGGCCAGACCCTCTTTCCCTTTCCCCTGGTAGATGGCAAAAGCCCTTACCATGGGCTTCTACTACCAAGAACCTCCCCTACTAGCACTTTTCCCCAAGATGAGAAGTTAGAAAATCAGAGGTATGCACCCATTTCTACACCACATGAGGAGAAGTCTTGGGAGACAGTCACCCTCAGTCTCCATACCAACCCCATGCTCTGATGTAGGCAGTGGATTGCTACTCAGCCTTAGCAAAGTGTTCCGTGATGCAACTTTAGACCCACCCTCACAGTGCTCCCCATCCAAAGCTGCCATCTTTACTCCCACTCCTGCCATAGAAAGCCTGGAGCTGCTGTTGCTGTTGACACTTCCTCTAGGAAATTGTCTTTGGGCTCCCTCTCTGGGTTGGTACATTTCTCATGATGTTTGCCACTTTTTGTGCTGGGTGATTCTTCGTGTTTTCATACTTCCCTTGCCCCAATCTGGGAGCTCTCAGGGGAAAGACCAGTGTCTGAAGCGCTTGGATAATTGCCCAGTGTTCTGCAAGGTGTCTGCTGGGTTTGGAAGGAAGGCAGGCAAGCATCAGATGAGTGATGTGAGTATGTGAGCAAGCAAATGAATGAATAAGTAATGAATGGACAAAAGCATGAGTCCTCTGCATGTAGCCACCCTGAGGCGCTCTGCTGAAAAATGCTGTTGCCATTCATTAAGGCAAAAAGTGAGATCGGGCATGGCCAGTGGGGCAGTGCCTTCTAACTCTGGGCTTAGCATGAATCTCACCATGCATCCATCAGGACCACCTAGGCCTCAGCCTGACCCATGGGGCCCCTCATGTGAAAGAACTCCAGCTCCATGGTTATCAGAAGGGCACCATAGCAAGCTCCACGGAGGGATTGGGGCATATAATGTTGTAATGTAAAGATGCTCCCTGCCTGAAGGGCGTTTACAACTGGACAGGAGGCATCCATTCCTTCATCACTTCCAAGAGCTGGGTACCAGGAGCCACAGTGAATGAATACAGAGCACGTGGTGAAAAAGACCGGGAGTGGCTACTCTCAGAGACCAGTTTCATCTTGCTGGGCCTGCACGTCCTAGCAGTTTCTAGAAAGAAATTTCTAGAACTCATGGCCTAGAAATGGGAGTTTAACCATGCAATGATCACAGAGAAATGTCCCTTTCCCTGATTCTCCAACTGCTCATGGGATCCCCACTTCTCTATATAGGACATTTGCCACTTCCCAGAAGCATGCTGGGGCCTACGCTGGCTGATTAATCTACGTCTCCAAATCACAGGCTTCTCAAAAGTAGAGGCTGTCCATGTAGTCATCTCCACTTCTCTGTGGCCAGGCACACAGTAGGTACTCAATAAATGAACAAATGGCTCAACCAGCATTGTGCCATTTGGTGGTTTCCTTTGACTCCTGTAGAAGAGACTTGGAGAGCTGGTGAGCTGGGGTCACATGCTCTGGGTCCTGACCCCAGCTCTGCTCACCTGCAGCTGCAGGGCCTGGGATGGTGCTTGCCCTCTCTGAATCTCAGCTTCCCCATCAGCAAGACCTGGGTCAGGCAAACCATGAGTCTGCCATGTGGTTGCTATGAGGGTTAAGTGAGAGAATGTATATCCATCCAGCATTTGATTCAGAATCCAATGTGACTGGTTTGCTATTCCACATGATAGTTATTCATGTGTTGATTACAACCTGGGCCTAATGCAACTGAGTTCAGCCACTACCCTCTCCCCAAAAGTCCCCCATTGTAGTTTTCAGGTCCTTAGATCAATTGATCCTGAGATCTTAGGCAGGGTTCATTCAACAGCAAAGATGGGGGATTGGACAGGGTTTCATAGTTGGGGCTGTAAGTTTAGTCCAATTTTCTTTTTTTTCCCCTAAGATTTGCTTATTTATTATTATTTTTAAAAGATGTTTCTTTTTATTTGAAAGCCATTTTTATAGAGAGAGGGAGAGACAGAAAGAGATCTTCCATCAGCTCAGTTACTCCCGAAGTGACCACAACAGCCAAGAGGTTTTTCTGGGTCCCAAGGACTTGTACTTTCCTCCACTTCTTTCCCAGGGCATAAGCAAGGAGCCGGATGGGCGCCGAAGCAGCTGGAACTAGAACCAACACCCATATGGGATGCCGGCATCACCTGCAGAAAATGACTTGCTGTGTTGCAGCCTCAAGTTTAGCCTCATTTCTTCTGGATCTCAGGACCCAGGGACTGAGGGGCCATTTTCCCCCATGACTCTTCTTGCTGCAGTTGACATCTGTTTGGAAGCAAAAGTGACTTCACCTTACAGAAGAGGTATGGGATTATTTCTGGGTCACAACACATTGGGGACAAAAATCAGAGCACACAGGAGCCCTGGATGGCCACATCAGGAAGAGCCCTGAGAAGCCACAGGTCAGCTGCTTGCTGGCCAGATGAGGAAGCAGGTTCCCAGAGAGATGGGGCCAAGTTCTGGTCATGGAGCTCAGGCCAGTGGCTGGGGCACTTGAACTTGCCACACGCTTTAGATCTGAGGCACTCACAACTGAATTGTTAAACAGCTTGGAACTTTTGTAAACTGTTTCTTAATTAATTTTTATTAGAAAAAAATGTTCAAGCATACTATAAAATACAAAGAATAGTATTCGAAACACCACTCTACTTATCACCCGGAATTGACAGGTGTCAACATTGTCATATTAGCTTCAGCTCTTGTAATTATGAGAAATAAAAAAAATTAACAGGCTCCTGGCTTTAAACACCACCTGGACCAGTGACTCCTAGCCTGGGCCTCGCTGTGAACTCCAACGCTGTCGCTACATCTCTCTATGTCCTCTTTCCCTGCCCACTACCCTCTGTGGGCCACGTAACACTCAGAGTGATCCAATAAAATAAGAGTTACTTCCTGCTACTGTTCTTCTCCAGAACTTTTAGAAGCTTCTGTCTCATTGAGTAAACAACAAAGCTTGTGTTCACCCCAGGTTAGCCCCTGTTACCTTTCTGCTTTTGTCTCTTCTGCTCTCTCCAGCCTCACTCCACCCCAGCTTCCCTGCCTCTGTACCACACGCACTCACCAGGCAGGTGTATTTCAGCGCCAGGGCCTTTGCGTGTCTCTAAATGATCTTTCCTGAGATGTTGCTCAGCAGTTTCTCTCTCCTCCCTTGAGGACTCCCACATACCTTTTTGTCTGCCTTTCCTCCTTGGCATATATTACCACCAACCACACTGAATGTTTTGTTTGTCCAACTTGATTTCTTCTCCAAAATGTGAGCAGATTTGGTTCTGCTTTGCTCCCTGCTGTGTGCTCAGGATCTGGAAAAATATCAGGCACATTGCAGGTGGTCATCTTGATAAATTAAGACATTCCGTTCCCTTTTACATCCCTGTCCAGACTCTACCCTTTGTTTCCCTAAGGAAGCCAAGTCCGTGCATATCCACTCCACTCCTTTTTTCACACTTTAAAGTTCATTTACTTCATTGTATTTGAAAGGCAGCGACACAGAGGTCTTTCATCTGCTAGATCACTCCGCAAATGGCTGCAACAGCCAGGGCTTGGCCAAGCCAAAGTCAAGAGGCTAGAACTCCATCCAGTTCTCCCACATGGGTGTCAGGGACCCAGGAATGTGGGCAATCTTCTGCTGCTTCCCAGGGTCCACATGAGAAGGGGCTGGAATCAAGAAGCAGGCCGGGATTCAAACCCTGACACTCGGATATAGAATGCAGATGTTCCAAGCAGCGTCCTGCCTGTTGTGCCAGATGCCTGCTCTCTGTGTGTGCAGGCACACAGTGTTATGTGCTTTGCTTTGTGTGTTTCTTAAAAAGCAAGTAAGTGACACCATGATGTGTTATTCTCCTGTTGTTGCTTACCCCAAATCTTGTGTTGTTTTTTTTTTCAAAGATGTGTTTATTTATTTATTTAAAAGGGAGAGTTATAGAGAGGGGGGGTGGAGAGGCAGAAGCAGAGCTTTTCCATCCATTGGCTAACTCCCTAAATGGCTGCAATGGCTAGAGTTGGGTCAGGCTGAAGCAAGGAGCCAGGAGCTTCATCCAGGTCTCAAACCCAGGTGGGTGTTGTGGCCCCAAGCATGTAGATCATCATCTACTGCTTTTCCAGACACACTGGCAGGGAACTTAATTGGAAGCAGAGCAGCCAGAAATCCGTGTGCATATGGGATGCTAGCGTGATAGTCAATGGTTTAACCAGCTATGTGACAACAGCAACCCCATGTTTTGAGATCTCTCCATATTGGTGTGTGGCTCCCCCAGGACGTCACATTGCATGGATACAAGAATGTCACCTGTTGCTCACCCACCCTATGCTGTCTGACCTGTGGATTGTGTTCGAGGTTTTCTGTTACACAAAGGCTGTAGGAAGCATCTCCATTCATATCCTGAAGACAAGCGCACTGAGTTTATTCATTCTTAGAAGGAGGTGGCTTAGACCATGAAGGCAATTGCTTCCCAATGATCCTATGCCAATTTACATGCCTTCTAGCAATTGATGAGACTCCCCAATTCTCCTCTGATGCTTCTGGTTTCTGATTTTGAAATGTTGCCCATCCGATAAATGTGAAGTGCTGCAGTAGTATCTCACTGAGGTGTAATCAGCGATTAACATCTGAGCTGGAGCCAGGGTCCAGTCTTTCCTGTGCTGGCTGCACGTGTCTAATCAGCCTTTCACACCCTAGCAAGAGAGAGCATTGGGATGGCTGTGGGCTGTGGTCCTTAGGCTTGTTTTGCATCGGGGTTACCCTCCCTGTTTGCTGTACAACCTCAAACAAGCTCTCTAACATCTGTGAATTTCACCTGCCAAATAGGTCTGCCCGTAGAGTTGTGCTTAAAATGAAGAGAGAATGAAGATTCGGCACTGACACACCAGGTGCTCAATAAGCAAGAGATGATAACTCAGGGTTTAAAAGCGGTTGTTATTGAGGCCTTACATGGTTGAGTAGCCAAGCAACTTGATATGGGGCCAGACAAGTCTGGTGTTTACCTCAGTGCTTTGTTAAGTCATGATGCCACTCTAGACACTGTCTTATTTATTTGCTTATTCAAGAGGGATAGAGAGCTTGGGGGTGTGGCCAAGCGGCTAAAGTCCTCGCCTTGAACATGCCGGGATCCCATATGGGCGCCAGTTCTTATCCTGGCAGCTCCACTTCTCATCCAGCTCCCTGCTTGTGGCCTGGGAAAGCAGTCAAGGATGGCCCAATGCCTTGGGACTCTGCACCCATGTGGCAGACCCTGAAGAAGTTCTTGGCTCCTGGCTTTGGATTGGCATAGCACCGGCTGTTGTGGTTACTTGGGCAGTGAATCATCGGACAGAAGATCTTCCTCTCTGTCTCTCCTCCTCTCTGTATATCTGCCTTTCCAATAAAAATAAATAAATCTTAAAAAAAAAAAAAGAGGGATAGAGAGAAACAGAAACAGACACAGGGCCATCCTATTACTGTCATCCTATTACCAGTTCAGTTCCCAGATGTCTGCCATGGCCAGGGCTGGGGGCGGGCAGAAGCAGAGAGTTGAGAATCTGGACATGGAAATGGAGTCAGGACTCAAAGTCAGACACTGAGCTGGGATGCTGCCATCCTGGCCACTGTGCCATGCACCTGCCTCCCCCTTTGTCATCCTTTAAAGGGAGATGGCTGAGGTGGGAAGAACAGGCATCAGACTGGGAGCTTGAGGGGAAAGCAGGAAGCCATGAAGAACATAAAGAATAGACACTTCTTTGGTCACAGATCTGGTCCCAGCATGTGATGCTAGCCATCCGGGACACTCTGCAGGAGCTGGGAGACAGAGGTGGAAGGCAGACGAGAGAAGCAAGGGCAGTGCCCCCTCCGCTCCCACACACCACATACTCCTTTCCTGCTGTGCTAATATGCCTCCTAGCCATCCCAGTTCTGACCATATGATCTTTAATAAGTTCACCCTTAGCAAGAGGTGCTGTTCATTTTGACATATAAGATGTTTCACCTTTCCTTTAAATATCTTCTTTTTCCTAGATATCTGTTCCATTGGTGAAGGTAACTCACAGTGTTTGTATATGCTTCTTGTGTGTGCACACACGTGTATGTGTGTATGGGGAAGGCAGAGCCATGTGGGTACCTGGAGAAGGCTGTATGTGTTTGTTGCATCTCTCTGTGTATGTGTGTTGTGTACATTCCTACTTGGGCCTGTGTGTCTGTGTGTTTATGGAATCCTGTTTTAGTGTAAATGTGCTGGGTGATGCTGATTTGCGGTTTTATGTATCTGTGTATGTGTTTAGATTTTATGTGTGCATGTGTAAGAGGAGAGAGAAAGAGAGAGATCCTGAGGGGAAGAAAAAGAGACTCAGAGACTGAAAAAGTCACACAAGCCAGGCTGGTCTAACAGTTCTCAGAATAGTTCAAGAGAGGTTTCACCCCTCAACCAAAATATGTACAACAATGCTGCAAAAAGCTCATGGAAGATGAACTAAAAAACAAGTTTAGGGGCAAGTGTCTGATGCAAAGGTAAGTCCTGCTTGGGACATCTGCACCCCACACTGAAGTGTCTTCATTCAAGTACCAGCTCTGCTGCTGATGCAGCTCTCTGCTAATGCACTCCCTGGGAGGCGACAGGTGATAGCTCACACATCTGAGTCCCTGCCACCCACCTTGGAGATCGGCTTTGAGTTCTTGACTCCTGGCTTTGACCTGGCCCAGTGCTGGTTGTCTGGGCATTTAGAGAGTGAACTAGTAATTATATGCTTGTTCTCTGTCTGTTTCCTTTTGTGTCTTTCTGTCTTTTAAATAAGATAGAAAAACTTTTTTTTTTCGGTAAAAAAATAGTTCATTTTGGTGCCATCGATTTTGAAACCCTTTCATTGCTTTTTCATAACACACTCTTTTTTAAAAGATTTATTTATTTTTATTGGAAAGTCAGGTTTACAGAGAGGAAGAGAGACAGAGATTCATTCCTCAAGTGGCTGTCCTCTGATTCATTCCCCAAGTGGATGCAATGGCCAGAGCTGAGCTGATCTGAAGCCAGGAACCAGGAACCAGGAACCAGGAGCCAGGAGCCAGGTCTCCCACATGGATGCAGGGTCCCAAGGCTTTGGCCCATCCTCTACCGCTTTTCCAGGCCATAGATAGAGAGAGCTGGATGGGAAGTGGGGCTGCCAGGACACACACATGGATACAGACAAACACACACACACCTGTCCCTCTAGTCCACAGAAACACACACACATCTGTCCCCCTAGTCCACACACACACACATTCCTACCTGTCCCCCTAGTCCACACATACACACACACACACACCCTTACCTGTCCCCCTAGTCCACACACACACATCTGTCCCCAATCCACAGATACACACACACACACCTGTCCCTCTAGTCCACAGACATACACACACACACCTGTCCCTCTAGTCCACAGACACACACACATCTGTCCCCCTAGTCCACACACACACCTGTCCCCCTAGTACACACACACACACATCTGTCCCTCTAGTCCACAGAAACACACACACACACATACCCCTGTTCCTCTGGTGCCCCCACAGCCAGTGTGTAGCCCACTGGGATGAGGTGGCACACAGCACTGCCGAGTTTCAAAAAGTGTCAAAATCAGGCCAATGCTAATTAGGCACTGCCTTGCTCAGTGTCCAACCACCTGTGCACCCAGCCAGCTTTGCAGACTCTCCAGGGCTCGTGGCTGCTGCTTAATTACATGGGACTCAGCTCCCCAGCTGTAATTCAGTACCCACTGGGCAGGTGAAACTCTCTGCTTTGCACACGGCCCCAAGGAAGCAGTAGTGAAGCCAAACCCTCAATTACCCTCACTCATGGCCCCCAGCAGCCAAGTGGCTGGTCCAGCTTGGCAGGTGGCCTAGATGAGGGCCTGGCAAAAACAAGGTGAACATGCCTGTCCTTCTCTCCCCTCACCCCTTCTCTCAGCAGTTGGTAAGCCAATGTCCCTAGGGCCTGTCTGGGGCCAGGTGCAGGCTAGCACTCTGGTGGGACCACAGATTCTGACATAGCACTTCAGTCCTCAGGAGCCCACCTTTCGGCAGGGGTGAGGGACCTGTCAGGAAAGGGGCAAACTGGTATTCTTGAAGGGATCCTGAGGGCAAGATGGCACTTGAAGGACCTCAACAGCGAATCCCTGCCTAGGCCATATCGGTCATGGTCCTTCATTTCTGCCTGGGCAGGTAATGCTGGGGGTCCTTGGGGGAATGTTGGAACTGCAGTACAGGTTTTTAAATTGTACATGCCCAGAACCTTGGGAGTTTATGGAAGTTGGTGTTAGGGGCTGCAGCAGGTGAGCTCTTAGGTCCCAGCTGTCCCTTACTCCTCCTATTTAACTAGTAATTCCTTTTTTGGAAATCTGCTTTATCCTGTATGTGCCCTACTTCCTCCCCCCCATACACACTCACACTGCATATTTATGGGGAAGAGGTGGGACTGAGTAGTCCTACAGGCCAGAGCATGGTGGAAAACTGCTGAATGCAAGCTCTGCCTAGCAAGGTTAAAGCACTTGCCCAACAACATAGGAACCTGTGGCAGAGGCACCTATGGGTGCACAGAGCAGATGGTCCAGTGTTGTTCCTTTTTTTTTTTTTAATTTTCAACTATTTTTAAAAGATTTATTTTATTGGAAAGTCAGATTTACAGAGGGAAGGAGAGACAGAACGACCTTTCATCCACTGGTTCACTCCCCAAGTCTCCACAATGGCTGGAGCTGAGCCGTACCGAAGCCAGGAGCCAGGAACTTCTTCCAGGTCTCCCATGTGGGTGCAGTGTTCCAGGCCACAAGCAGGGAGCTAGATGGGAAGTGGAGCAGCTAGAACACAAACTGGCACCCACATGGGATCCCAGCGCATACAAGGCAAGGATTTTAGCCACTAGGCTATTGTGTATTGCCCTCAACTATTTTTAAAACAGAGAATTCAGTATGGAATCTTCCATCAAGACTGATCATTAACACAGAGTTGCAACAATTTAAGCTTTGGAACAGGACCATCAAAGGGAGTTGCACCCCGATGGCATCTTCCCAGATCTTGTTCCTACCCCACCACCCAACCAGGGAGCCAGTTTCCTGAATTAAGGGTTTCTCTGGCTCACGCGTGTTACCCACTTTTACTGCATCTGTGTGTCACTATAAAATGATTACCTGGCCTTCTTTTACAGGCTTATAAACCATGTATGAATGACATCATTCCCTACAGCTTCTTAGATGTTTCTGCTCAGCATTTTGAAATGTGTCCCTGACATTAACTGCCTGGTGGTATTCTGCTTTATGATTGTTTCACAGTCATGTTTTTCCCTATTGATGGGCATTTTTAGATCTCCCTGCAGCTTCACTGGGATACATCTGCTGCAATGAATCACCACGCAAATATATACTTCTGTTGTTGTTGTATGTTGGAGTTTCTCCAAGGGGTTTCTTGAGAAGTGGGCTTGCTGGTTTGAAGGACATGCCTATTCTACCTTCCTAACTATTCCCAATTTGCTCACGGTGGAGGTTTATGCTCCCATGAGCGATGACCTCAAGTACCCATTTCTCCATGTCCTGTCAACACTCAGATTAAAAACATAATTTTTTTTCCAACTAAACTATGTGTTGAATTCTAGAGTCACCTTGTGGATTGGACAGGAATGAAATGGCATGTCCTTGGTTGTTGATTTGTATTTCTCTAATTATCACTGAGAGGCCATCTATGTCCTCTATCAGTGGTCCAGTGTCCTCTCAACTTGCTGCTTCCTCTGATAGCTCACCAGAAAATAGCACTATTTGTCTGAATGTCTGTCTGTCTGTCTATCCATCTATCTATCCTCCTCCTTTCCTTCTTCCTAGGTTTAGGAAAGGCAGATTTATAAAGAGAAAGATCTTTCTCTGTCTCCAGAAAGATCTTCTGTTTGCTGGTTTACTCCCTATGTGGCCACAACAGCTGGAGCTGAGCCAATATGAAGCCAGGAGCCAGGAGATTCTTCCAGGTCTCCCACATCAGGGTGCAGGGTCCCAAGGTTTTGGGCCATGTTCAACTGCTCTCCCAGGCCACAAGCAGGGGCTAGATGGAAGTGGAGCAGCTAGGACACACTCCCAGTATATTTAAGGTTAAGATTTAGTCACTGAGCCATTGTACCAGGTGGGGCCATTTTCTATCATTTTCCCAGATGTACTGTGTGTCTGCTTTTCCACGTCCCTGATTTTGAATGATTTCTTAGTTTAAGATGCTCAACAATGATGACCTCAGGAGACTAAGAAAGGATCCTGGTGTATACCCAGGAAGGTCACTCAAGGTGGTCTGGAAGTACAGCTGAGGTACATGGTTCTAATAGTTTCTTCTCTGGATGTCTCAGAGAAGACATGGAACCATGAGCTTGGATTGTGAAATGAACTGAGTTATGCCTTGTCTCTGCTCTCCAGCCTTCCCTTTCTCTTTCCCCCTCTGCTCCTCCTCCTCTCTTTTTCTTTCCTTGTTCTTTTCTCTTGCATTTTCCTTTCTCTTGCTTTCAGGGTACTTCCTCCACCCTGGCTCCTGTGCCTCACTCACCCACCAGTTTACTTTCCTGCCCCAAGCCACAGTTTCTCTCATACACAGTAGGGTCTATGGATGAAGCTTAGGTCTCCCTCTCCCAGAGCTCTTCCTGCTCTTCCCCTAAGAGGGGGGATGCCTGACTGAAATGTCCAGAGGGACCACTTCCTCCAAATCATGTTGTATCAAAGGCATCAGGGTCAAAGCTATCTTAGAGAGAAACCTCAATTCACTGTTAATGGTCCATTGTTGCCTTTTGGATGGTGCCCCTACTGCAGGGACTGGCGGGAAGAGTGCACTTAGCAGCTCAGGCACTACAGCCCTTGCGTGGGGTTCAGCAGCTTCAACAGCTGTCTGGTGATTCCTCCAGTTGAGAAATCCTAGGTCTGTGGAGAACCCTCACCCATCCACCAGGGATTCCTCTAACACCCTAGATCCATGGTGATGTGGTGATTTGTCAATTTCTGCAGTTGGAGTAGAAGGTTTTCTGGGAACAATTAGATCATCCCCTGCAGGGAGAACACACCCAGGCCCACAGTTGGACGCTTATGAAGAAGGAGGCTAATGATGGCCTGCAATCACTTCCTGTAGTGTAAAGAGGCAGAAGACACAGCGTGCTCTCCCCCAATGCCTATGGGGTTACTGACCTCATGTCTTTATATTGGTTGGATCTGGAAGTCCAACGTGAGAACCAACAACCCTTGCTGGGCATGGAAACCTGAATGTGCTAGAACTCCTGGGCCAGCCACAGGGTTGAAGAAGTCCCAGGTAGACTTAAATTTATGCTGCTTCCTTGATGCCATGTCTCTCTTGCGCCTGTACTCGCACTCTCTTTGGCTTTGGGCAAGCCACTTGACCTCAGTTTCCCTGTCAATAAAATGGAAATAATAACACACCCCTCCCGGGGTGCCTTGTGAAGAATAATTGACCAGGCTTGGCAGG
Organism: Ochotona curzoniae; assembly: GCF_017591425.1. Taxonomy (NCBI): domain Eukaryota; kingdom Metazoa; phylum Chordata; class Mammalia; order Lagomorpha; family Ochotonidae; genus Ochotona; species Ochotona curzoniae. The sequence continues at coordinate 21,171,649 of NW_024465926.1, forward strand.
ACACTTTGAAGAAAATTGCTGAAGGGATGTGCTGCTGGAGCCGAAATTTTCCCTGGTGTATTTATCAAACGGATGAGCACAGCCGAAGTCCTGACTGGCACTCCCATCTAAACCATTTTGCCATGTTCAGTTGGAAGAGGAGAGGGGGAGGGGTTGTGATCATAGCCCGAACCTGCCTAGAATATTAAAGGCATAGTGTTGCCTTTGATGCTTGCCTTCAATGCTTGTTAATTTTAATAGGAAGTGAGCAGAGGCGGAGAGGCTTGCCTGGCAGGAGAAAACAGGTCAAGGCCAGAGAGGATTCATGCCAACTAAACTTGGATCTTGTTTGGCTTTGAAGTCTTTGGCCTCAGTTCTGAAGTTACAAGATAGTTCTCAGATGTCAGCAGACAGGAAGCAGGAAGCTCTGGAAATGGTGGGCCCGAAGTACACTAGTTCCCAGCTCAGTCAGGTTGGATGGCTCCATGAATCAATGTGGGAATCACCTTAGAGTCAGCCATCTCTTGAGCCGGTGGATTTCGGGAGGGGGTGGGATGTTGCGTAAGGGTCTCAAGTTTGGGTGCAGTCAGGGCCTAGGAAGTCAATACAGAAGATTGGTGTAGGTAATGGGAGGTGAAAGGGAGTGGTAGGGACTGTGGGAAACTAGACTTGAGCTAAATACTGGGGTCTGGAAATACATATTCCTGGCTCTTCTGATTTTGTGAAAAAATAATAAATCTGGGGTTTGTGGGGTAGTGGTGGTGGAGAAGGGTTATTTTCATTTTTAAATGTTGATCAAAGTTGTTTCTATAATTTTTAAAATTTCTTTAATTTTAAAGATTGATTGATTTGAAAGTCAGGACAAGAGAGAGAAGAGACAAAGAGAGACAGCACTTCCATCTGTTGTTTCATTCCCCAAGTGGACCCAACAGCCAGGTCTGGGCTAGGTCAGGAAAGTGTCAGAGAACTGAGCCCTTAGCCATTCTCCATTGCGTTTGCAGGCACAGTAGCAGGGATTGTGGATTGGAAATGGAGCAAATGGAGCTCAAACCAGTGCTCTGACCTGGGATGCTGGAGTTGCAAGCAATGGTTTAACCCATTGCACTACAACACCAGCCACTCTCAGAGAAGCTTTTCATCCGTTTTGGCTCATAAGTTCTTTGGAGAAGCTAAGGAAAGTTATGTACAGTTTCCCCATGGTGAAGAAAGTCACTTCCTATGACACTTGTGCCATCACATGTTCACTGAGTATATCAGTCAAACACTGATCACACTACTGTACGTGAGTCTCAAATCTGTTTCCTGTTACCAGCCTCAGATCTGTCACTTAGGAACTTGAAGACTCTTTAACCTTGTTTATATTTTCTGGAAAAAAAAATTTTTTTTTGAATGTCAGAGTTATAAGGGAGAAGGAAGAGGAGGAGAGAAAGAACAAGATTTTCCAACTGTTGGTTCACTCTCAAAATGGTCACAATGGCTAGAGTTGGACCAGCCCAAAGACAGGAGCCTGAAACTGCATCTGAGTCTCCTATGTGGGTGGTAGGAGTCCAAGCACTTCGGTCATCCTCCCCTGTATTCCCAGACACATGGATAGGGAGCTGGATCAGCAAACAGCCAGGACTGGAATGCTGGCGTTGTGGGCGGTGACTTAATTTGCTCAGCCAGAACGCTCACTTTGAAAAACCAAGGAAGACATTTTCTTCTTCTAAGAGTTAAGTTGGGTGGCCAGAATCTACTTTGGGAATTTACAGATTTATGTGGAGCCACACCCCTTTTCTCCATGTGGAAGGGGAGCCCTGCAGCCCTTGATCACTGCAGTCACCTGCAGCTGCAGACACCTAGGTGTGAATACAAACAGCTTACGTGTTTCTGTCCTCCTTTCATCCATGGGTTGCTAGGAAAGGGGAAGACCTGTGCGCCCACACATGTGGACCTCAGTGAAACCCCTAAGAAGGCTGGGCAACTGGCCAAACCCCTATGGCAGACACAGCAATGTAGCAGACTGAACCTCCACCTGCAGTACCAGCTTTCCATATGGGCACCGCTTCCTGTCCTAGCTGCTCCACTTCCCATCCAGCTCCCTGCTTATGAGCTGGGAAAGCAGCAGAAGATGGTTCAAGTTCTCAGAGGGATAAAAAAGCAAGAAAGCAAGCAAGAAAGGCTCCTAAAATGAACCAGCCTGCAGGCTGTGTGCTGTAGGTGCAACCATCAGCATAATGAAGCAAAGCCTTGTCCTCCTGGAGTTCATACTTTACAGGAGAGGGAGGAGACAATGTCCCAACCACAGCAAACTGCCCTGTGTCACATGGAGGGCAACTGAGGCTGTAGAATGGGTAGCCTAATCCAGGCTGAGGAAGCAACCCCTCCAGCTGAATCTTTTTGTATTCCTTTTTTTAAAAAAAGATTTATTTATTTTTATTGGAAAAGCAGATTACAGAGAGAAGGAGAGACAGAGAGGAAGCTTCCATCAGATGGTTCACTCCCCAGATTGCTACAATGGCTGGAGCCGAGCTGATCTGAAGCCAGAAGCTTCTTCCAGATCTCCCATACAGGTACAGGTTCCCAAGGTTTTGGGTCATCCTCCTCCGCTTTCCAGGCCACAGGCAGGGAGCTGGATGGGAAATGGAGCAGCCAAGACATAAACTGGTGCCCATATGGGATCCCAGCACTGGAGATGAAGAACTAGTCAACTGAGCCATTGAGCCAGGCCCTCCAGCTAAATCTTGAGAAGGGAAGAGTGTCTTACCCAGGGGAGAACAGCATAGGCAAGGGTCCTGTGGCTAGAAAGAACTTGGGATTTATTTATTTATTTATTTATTCATTCATTCATTCATTTGAAAGCCAGAATTATAAAGAGATCATTTTTTATCCACTGGTTCACTCCCAGATAGCTGCAAAAGCCATAGGTAGGCCAGTATGAAATCAGGAGCCAGGAAACTTCATCTGGGTCACCCACTTGGGCCACTGCTCTTTCCAGGACATTAGCAGGGAGCTGGGTTGGATGTGGAGCAGCTAGAGCATGAAGTGGCACACATATAGGAGGCCGGCGTCTCAGGTGGTAGCTTTTTTTGTTAAGCCACAACCCAGCCCCTTGCTTTTCTGATAAACAGAGAAGTTGACAACTAAGAGAAGAGAGGTGCTTTCAGGAGCTGGGAACAGTTGCCTGGAGACTCGAGAGCTTCACAGATGAGTGAAGTGAGCCAGGTCAGCGATCAAAGACCTCCTGCTAGCCAAGCTCACACAGTCTACTTGTGCAGTGTTGCCAGGCTTTTTGTTGTTCAAGAGAACTCCCAAGTATAGACATCTATCCTAAAACTTCAGTTAAAAAACAAGAGAAACTGGGGTCCAGCTTTGTGGTGTAGTAGGTTAGGTTATGATCTGCAGTGCCAGCATCCTAAAAGGGTACTAGTTCATGCCCTTGCTATTTTACTTCGATCCAGCTCCCAGCTAATGCACTGGGGAAAAAAAAAAAAAAAACAGAAGATGACCAAAGTATCTGCCCCCCTACACCCTTGTGGGAGACCCTGGTGCAGTTCCTAACCTCTGAATTTGGCCTGGCCCAGCCCTGGTTATTGCTGCCATTTGGGGAAATGAAACATCAGATAAAAGATTTATCTCCCCCTCTTTCAAATTAATCAAGCTTTAAAAAAAAATGACCTCTGAGATCCTGGCAACACATGTTCTGGCCAGGGTGCCTCCCCTTAGTGCCCCCTGAGCAGAGCCAATCCCCAGGAGTATCAAGAACTCGGCACAGAAGGAGAGCAGTATTCTCAGCTCTCAGCTCTTGCTGTGCGTTGATCCCACAAGCTTTAAACCGTGGGGCTCAGTTTCCTAATTTGCCACTTGAAATGTTAAGGCCAAGTTTGGCAGTTGCCAGGGGCTACAATGAGCTGGGTAATAAGGGTTTGAAGATGAGTTTGAAGCATCCGAAAGCACAAGAGCTGTAGTGCCCAGTGAAGCAGGGAGGAGATGTCAAAGGGCTGATTCCTTAAAGTCTGGTCCCCTAACTAGGAGCCCTGAGGGTATGAACTAGGGCCCGTCCTCAACTGTGGGAATGCAGGCGAATGCAGGCGAATGCAGGGGGAAGCCACACCTTCCCTCACCAGCCTGTGTCACCCTTCCTCCTGTCTGTCCCTCTGCCCAGCTGGACACACAGGGAGGCCCTCTGTGGGTTGGTCACAGGGCCAACTCCAAAAAACAGCACTGTGTACAGTTTGTGGCTCAACAAGGACAAGACAAGGAGTCTGTATTTCCCATTTGCATGAATGACAGGACAGAACTCACAGGTGAGCCAGCCAGGCATCAGTAGCAGTCAGCCTCCTGTGCCAGCGAAGGAGATGCTGAATCTTCAAGCTGGGCACTGAGGAGTCAGCTAGGCAGGAGAGAGGGTGGGAGAACATCCCAGGAAGAGGGAGCTTCCGCTGGAGGCAGAGGAGGCGAGGGAGTTACTGAGTGTGCACAGACTGGGAGAGGTCCACATTGGCTGGGGCCCGAGGTAATGTGGCAGACTGGTAGTTAGGGAGTAGATAGCAGCCAAATCCCACAGAATCTCTGGAACCACAGCAAGGACTTTTTTTTTCTTCATCTCCTTCTCTTCTTTTTCAAAACAAAGAGGAAATGTTGGAGGGAAGAGGGCAATGTTGGGGTATTGCAAATTAGGCTGCCACCTGTAACACCTGTGTCTCATATGGGAACACAGGTTCAAGTCCCAGCTGCTCTGCTTTTGATCCAGCTCTCTGCTAAGGCAACTGGGAAACCAGCAGAAGATAGCTCAAGTACTTGGACCCCTGCAACTGGATGGTGTTCCAAGATCCTAGCTTTAGCCCAGCCCAGATCCTGCTGTTGTAGCTATTTGAAGAGTGAACTAGCAGATGAAAAATCTCCTGCCTCTCTGCCTCGATCTATCTGCTACTTGGCCTGTCAAATAAATAAAATAAATAATTTTAAAAAGAAAGAAAAGGAAATATTAAACGTTGACTGTATTTTTTTCAGAGCCCTGCAATTACTTCTTTGGTCTCATCTTATGTTGCATCCAACCCATGGCAAAGTGTATTGCGGGAATAGGTAGACAGATCAGTCAGCTGGGGTCAGCTCTTCTTTCCTTCGGAGGGTGACCCTGAGCTGAAGGATACACAAGTTTCTATTGGGTGGATGGATTTCACAATCATGAGAAGCAGGACATGGCAGCTATTTACAGAAGTTATTCCTGAAACGCTGGTCATGGTGCCACCTGCATCTGCCTTTATCACTTCCTGGAATTAATGGTTACTGGCAGGGTGTTCTACAAGCTGTGGTCCAGTCCAACAGGCAGAAAGCACCCAAAGCATTTCATATAGAAGCACAAAGAACAAATGAGTCTTGGGCCAAAGTAACTTCATTTTGTAACGGGATTCTGCACTTACGGAGGCAAAGTCTAATTCTGTCTTCTGTCATCATCTAGTCAATTTTGGAGCTTCTCTGAAACCTAAGACACCAGTACCTCATCTTCAAGGTAGGAACTAGTGTTAAGTCTACCTTGGGGGATAAGTACACCAGCTCTAAAAGGTCATTTCCCAAGGTCACCCAGTCAGGAGGAGCCAGAGCAAGGATATAAACTTTGGTCTGTCTGTCGGGGAGTGTCAAGGTTGTGGCCGACAGTATGGAGATGACCTGACTCTGTTCACATCCATAGGGAGAAAAGCTCCCTGTCAGTGAAGCACTCCTCGCAGATGTGGGGAGGGAAAAGATCTCTATCTTGGAAATTGCTCTCTGCTCTGATCTGGGTCAACATTTGCACAGAGCTGAGGCGAGGAGCAAGCTCTGCACTTCCTCTGCCTAGTAATAGTTGGGGGCCGCCCATGATGCCTCTTCAGCCTGGGGCCAATCTTCCGGGGATTTTAAGCTGCCAGCTTAGATCTAACTCTTTTTCAGACAACGTTGAACTTGTTCTTGGAATGGGGGTGGAGTGAAAGGGCCTTTCAGGGCCTCTCTTGAATGCTGCATTCTGTTCTCATGTGAGCTTTGAAAGATGCGAGGAGAAAACAAATGTGGAGTGACTAAGAAGTTCTGCTGAGGGTGGGGGAACATCTGGCTTGCTGGCCAAGACCTCTGTTTCTCAGTGTGAGCAAGCCGCAGGTAGCAACCTCTGAGCCTGGGTCATGGAAATCACACACCCAAGCACCTGTGATAAACGATCAGCCTTGGGTTTATTGCTAGAAAACTCAACAGGAGGTGTGAGTCAGTGCATATGGTGAGACACACAGTGTGGTCTGAGTGCACCAGGGCAGACTGAGCCTTTTCTTCCAGTACTCAGAAAGGTTCAGGAAAGGACCAGATTGGGATGAACACTATAGGTTTCCCCCCAAGAGAGGGCTGGCTCTGTGGTGAGAAACTTAGATTCTTCAGGTAAGTTCAGGAAGAGCGTGCCCACATACCAATAGCAAAAAAGAACTTTAGAGTAGACGCTAAGATACTCGTCTACCCTTCACATTGTAGGATTGCATATGCAAAACTGCAGCTGAAGAGGGCTCCAAACACCTGTGTGATTGGCAGGAGCCGTTAGAGAGAAGACAATTGTCTGGAGAGGCTGGGGAAGCTGGTGGGCTCAGCCCGGAGCAAAACCAGCACAGCTGTCATACAGCAACCTCCCTAATGAGAAATGATTCACATGGTACACGAGGAAGCCAGTGTCCATCGTGGCAATCTGCTTTGCACAAGGCTGGAGCAGACTCAGATGTCCATGACAATGGAAACGAACCCATTGTTTTCTGAGAGCTCAGTGCAGTGGAATTGTAGGCAGTCCTTAAAAACAGGAGGCAGGAAAGCAGAGTGGTGCAGACTGGTGTGGATCAGGACACCTCTGTTTGTAGGGGTGTGAGGGCAGAGTGGGAAAAGGCAAGCCTGGCATGCACACGTGTCTATGAGCAGCACACAGCTGCCAAGAGACCCAAGAATCAGGTGGAGGAGGTGGCTGCTGGAGGACTGGGGATGTGCAGACCATTCAGCCAGGAGGGAGGCTTACCACAGTAGGAACTTTTGTTTTTTTTAGGTTTTGGATTACTTTTACCAAATGCTTGCACTACTTTTTTTAAGAGGAAAATGATGAAAAAAAGAAGAAAAGTGACCAAGAAAGGCAAAAAACCAAAATCCACTAGTGGGAGACACACTTGTGTTACTTTAAACATGAAAATGAGCTTGGATGAAACTTGTCCCTCTTCCCAACCATATATCATTATCATCTGTCTTGTTAACAGTAACTACTTCTCATTTTACTTCCAAATAATGTAATTATAAGACTAAAAATTCACAGGGAACATAACAGAGGAAGCAAGGAAGTCTTCCTCTCTCCCCCCTCACTCAGCAATGCACCTGGCTTTCAAGCAATGACTGCCAGCATTGCATGTCTCCTGTCGTGGATATTTTTGTGAGTTCCTGGGGGGCGGTTCAGGACATGGTGAGTCATGTGGGGCTATCTCCAATCCCCCAAGTTGTTTTAGATGACAATCTGCTGCTTCCCAGAATCCCTTAGGAGGCTCCTTACCAACCCCCAACCTCCGGAAGCAGCCAGTGTAGCTGATGAGGGGATATCTCTTTAGAGTTGGAAAATCAGGCAAGGCTTTGTGAACATCTCCGTGTAGCAAGGCAGTACATTCCAGCATCATCATTCAAGGAGCTTGTTACTCCAAGCATCCAGGTTCGGATGTCAGGTGTGGGAGGTGAGAGTCTGCAAGTGCCCAGGATCAGGGAAAGTAGGACACAGGCCAAAGTTTGAGCAGCCTGGGGTCCAGCCTACTACTGATCAGAGAGCTGGGGATTCCTGGGCAAGTCGCTCTCTTTTTCCATGCCCTCTTTCCTCATCTGTAAAATGGGCTAGTTGTATATAGCATATTGATTTGAGAAATAAATGAGCTAATGCAAACAGGTCCCTGACCCATAGCAGGTGTCCTACGAGAGAGACAACCCTTCCAGACCCAGCAGGGAGGATGAAGTTGCAGCCAGCCGGTGGCCTGCACAGTGTCCCTAGTCTCGTACCTCCCGCTTTTAAAACCCACAAGCTGCAGCCTCGGCCTCAGCCTCAGCCTTGAGCTTGCTGACAGGCACAGGCACCAGTTTCAATGATCATTTCCTTTGAGGTACCCTCAGCACTTCTAGGAAGCTGAAAAGACTGGCTTCTTCCATTGAGTCATCCCCTGTCCGTGCATATATGCATAGGCTTGGCAGGTTTTAAAAATTCTCTCACTCCTGATTCATTTTTTGGAGTTAAAGACATTATTCCCTAGTAAAAGGCAAATGTTGTCATCATCAAACATCAGTTGAGCTGGTTAATAGGATTTGTGCAGCAATGCTACTATGTAACCTTAAAAAGTGAGGATGCTAACCATGAAAAGACAGAGGACAGAACAAATCAATCAACCACCTCAGCCATATGTTGGCAGCGAAAAACAGGGCAAATGGAGACTCTAAGATGGACTATGCCAATCAGTGGATTCTTCAACGACCACACCGTGCTCGGAGTGGCGAGATTGGCAGCAATTTATAACTGGTGAACTATTAAAACCACTTGAGCAAGACCCTCGGAGCATGCCCCACATCAGGGACTTGGGATGGGTGGGAAATTGGATGGGGCTTCTCCCTTAAAATTCCCCTTTACCTCAGACATATGAAGTAGACAACGTGGAAATAATAGTCTCATCCACTTTCCTGTAGCCCTTGAACTTTTTTACCCTAATTAACTATGTAAAGATTATAAAAAATATACTAATAAAAATTGGAAAAAGTTTTTAAAAATGAGGATGCTTTTCAAGTCACAGTAAATGAAAGAAAGCAAAATATAACCATGTGACTGTTAGGCTAATACAGATGTACACAAAATCCAGGGGGAAGAGCCAGGGCTGGACCAGGTCAAAGTCAGGAGCCAGGAGCTCCCTCTAGGTCCAATCCTCATGGGTTTCAGGGGCCCAAACTCTTGGGCCATCCTCTGCTGCTTTCCTAGGCATTTTAGTAGGGAGTTGGATGGGAAGTGGAGCAGCCAGGACTGGAACCAGTATCACAAAGGATGCCTAGGAAAGCACAGGCATCAGCTCAATCCACACTACAATGTGGATCCCATGGGTGATTTCCTTTAGTTGTAAATGCTTTTTTTTTTTTTTTTTTTTAGTAGAAAATATGCTTTCTTATTGTGTTAAAATATACAACACAAAACTCATTGTTTTACTTATATTGAAGTACCCAATTCAATGTCATGAAGCCACAGAAGTGTGCAAACATCACCATATTTTCCAGAATTTATTCATCAAACCAAATAGAAACTCTATGCCCATGAAGCAATAGTTTCCTATTCCTGGCCTTCCATACATATTGGTAACTTATCATCTACTTTCTGTCTTTATGAATTTGACTACTCTAGGTATTTCAGGTAAGCGGAGCCATACAGTTTTTATCTTGTATCCATAATATCTCCAAGGTTCACCCATGTTCTCGCATGTATCAGAACTTCATCCCTGGGGCAGGTAGTCAGCTTAGTGCTGAACAAGCTGTATTCTTTATCAGAGTACTTGAGTCTGTCTCCCAACTCCAGCTTCCTGCTAATGCAGAATCTAGAGTGTGATGGTGATGGTTCCAGTGGTTGGGTTCCCATCCTCGGCATGGGAGACCTGGTTTTTGTTTCTGGCTCCTTAGCTTTGTCCTGACCCAGCCCTAGCTGTTGCAAACATCTGCTGAATGCTAGTCTTTTTCTCCCACTTTATTTGAAACAGATAAACAGAGTCACACAGAAAGATTTTCCATCTACTGGTTCAACCCCAAGTTCTTGCAACAGCCACACTTGTGCCAGGCCCTGAAGCCAGGAGCCTAAAACTCAATCTGGGTCCCACACCTGGTTGGAAGGGACCCACCTACTTGAGCTATCACTGCTGCCTTGTCAAGGTGTACACTAGAAGGAAACTAGAATGGAAAGCAGAGCCAGGACTGGAACCCAGGTGTGCCAAGTGTGCATTATTTGTTGTGCCAAATGCCTACCCTTGAATATTAGTCTTGTATATCATTGCCTGAATTGTCCTGCTGTTTTGGGGACTCAGTTTCCCCAGGGTCCAGTGTTCCTGAGTTCTCTTTCTGCTTTGTCAGCCAAGAATTCCACATGAAGATAATAACAGACATGTGGCCAACATTCCTCTCCTGGTAGGTGCATATTCTCTATTTGCATGACCCACTCCTCTCACCTGCCGGCCTCTAGAGGGTGAGAGAAGAGTGAGACCAAAGTCTTTATTTTATTGCCTGTCTCTCTCTCTCCTTGCATGGTCACCTCTGTGAATACAGCTCCAGCCAGCTGTCCCGCTTTCTGGGCTCCTGACAAAGGTTCCTTTCCTTGTGCTTCCAGGCCTAGGGGTATTGTAGCATATCAAAGTCCCAGAAACAGCGTGGCTTAAACCACAGAAGTTTATTCTCTTCCAGGACTGGAGGTGACAAGTATAAGATCAAAGGGTTGGCAGGGCTAGTTCCTTCTGAGGGCTATGAGAAAGAATCTGTTCCATGCTTCTTCCTCAGCTGCCGGTAGTGTGCTGGCAATTTGGGCACTCCTCAGCTTGTAGAAACAAGGCCAGCTCCCTGCTCTCATCCTATGTGTGTGTGTGTCTGCATCCACATTTCCCCCTCTTTTAAGGATGCCAGTCATCCTGGATTCTGAATCCTATTATAATGTCCTACTGAATTTTTAACACTTGATGATCTCTGCAAAGACACTATTTCAAACTAGCTCTGAGGCCTGGGGGTGAGGACTCCGACATTCCTTTCTGGTGGATGGTCACAGGCTTCGCTGTGGACTCCTCACCTCACCTTGGCTTCCCAGGTCCTGTTCTTCACTTGGTTTCTGCACACTCTGAATGCTAGACAGTGAACCTGTCTCTGGCCCATGAGAACTACTCTGGCCTAGGCACTTATGCCCATTGGCTCTTGTCTGTATTTCAGAATAGAGCACTGGAACTTTTTCCCTTTCCATCTTTGACTGGTAAGTTCTATGGCTGCTCCAGGCCCTTGGTCTATATGGAACACAGCTGTGGTCATTTCTACCTTATACCTGGAAAGCCTGAAGCAGCTGGAGGAAAAAGAGTTCTTTCTCTCTGTCTCTCTCTTTTTCTTTCTCTCTCTGTGTAGGTGTCCACATCTGCTTTAGAGTCCTATTCCTTCCAGTACAGTCCCCTTAAGGAGGAAGGACTGGTAAAACATGCTCAGGGCCTGGCATGGTAGCCTAGTGGCTAAAGTCCTTGCTTTGCATGTGCCTGGATCCCCCAGTGCACTGGTTAATGTCCTGGTGGCCCCACTTCCCATCCAGCCCTCTGCTCATGGCCTGGGAAAGCAGTCAAGGACAGCCCAAAGCCTTGGAACACTGCACCCACATGGGAGACGCGGAAGAGGCTCCAGGTTCCTGTTTTCATTTTGGCTCAACTCCAGCTGTTGCGGGCACTTGAGTGAATAACAGATAGAAGATATTCCTCTTTGTCTCTCTTCTTCTCTGTATATCTGATTTTCATATATATATATATATATTTTTTTTTTTTTTTAAAGCACGCTCATATTGGTAGTCACACTAGAGAGCTCATCCCCTTGGGAGCTCTTCAGGGGTCACTGAGAGTGTTTGGCATAAAGGAGCCTTGAAGGGCAGGTGGGAAGAGAATGAAATTGATCTGTTTCTTCAAAGATACTGATAAATAGCTGCCAAGTTAAGAGATTTCTAAGAAGTTTGTCTAAATGTAATGGCCTCCACCTGAACTGGGAGCCAAGCAGTCACAGGAAGTGTTTACACCTGGTGACTCGTTTTGGGCAGAAGCCTAGATGGATGATTTCCCTTCCTAACTGGAAATGCCCTAAATGTAGAAATGCCATTTGGAGTTTCCTTTAACCTTCTGGGTCCCCTGGAAATAAATACAGTGCTCAGATCCACAGTGCCTTTTGCTACAGGAGTTCAGACCAGTGTCTAATCACTGAAACTTTCCAGAGCAGGTGCCCAAGTTGACTTCCCGCCCAAACCGGGAGCTCTTAAAGCTGAGTCAAGCCTCAGCAAGTATCTGATGTTGGCCACACCCAGGGATAGGTCCAGCACACCCCTTGGAAACTGGAACAGAATCCAGCTCCTGACTTTGGGCTGGGTCCAGGGATGGGATGGGCCAAAAGCCAGCTCCTCTGCTCCTTGTGTGTTGGGGACATTGCATCCTGCGGCAGCCTCCTCCAATTTCATAACCTCTGGAAGACTCTTGAGTTCCTTCTTGTCCTGGTGAACTAACTTGTCATTGTCAGCATCTCTCTGGTCACACCTTTCCATCAATGTCATGTAATATCATGGGCTTGGCAGGTGGAGATGAAAGTAGAAGGCGTTTCTCACAGATCAGACCAAATAGATTAAGAAGTGTGGATTTGCAAGTTAAAAAGAAATCATAATTTGGGTTAGGTAAATGTTTCAAAATCAAAAGCTCATGCTAATGTCAAAGAAAATGAGGAAAACTAACAAAAATGAATCAATAGTAATTAAAACTAAGTCAGCAAAGCTATGATCAGATTGAAATTCTGATAAGTCCATTTTTCTTGTCCTTTTGCAGGAGTCTTTAAAGTTAATTCACTGGATATCCATGTGATGCATAATATTACTGCTTCTGGAAAATTAACTATTGATCCTCAAATATGTGCAAATGGCAACCACTCTTTTATGGGTCCCTTTCTTCATTCTGGTGGTTTCTGGATCATCCACATTGCCCAGACTCTTAAACATGAGTTTGCAGGTGTCATGCCATTTACTATGGAGCTGGTCAATGGTGTTCAAACAAACAAGCAAGCAAAAGAGCAAAAAAGATGCACTATTTCTTAATGTTTACTAGTGCAAAACCATATAGTCTATGTTGTATTTTTCAATGGGGAGAAGTTATATAGGCCAAACCAACAGGCTGGGATTGATAATGCAGGTGGACTGGAAGAAAGACAGGGGTTCAGAGTGGGTCTCCACAAGGAGAGAAGGGTTGAGCTGCCATTTGATTGACAGATAGGAGTCAGGCTTGAAATATTGGCAGAACTCTCCTGCAGAAGAGAATTGTAAGGTGGCTTCACTAGTCCTGCTAAACAAGTTATTCAACATGCAACTATTGATTTACTTGAGCAGGCAATCACTCCTTCACAAAATATTTAAAGAGCACCCACTATGTGCTAGCAAATGTTGGCAATGCTCACATGATGTTAGGAGGCAGAGGATATTTCACCAAGCAACAGTTCTGTCATGTGGTGACACAGCATTGTAGCAGGGGCAGGTATTTGGTCTTGCGGTTAATGCTTGAGTTTGTGTCCCAGCTCTGCTCCTGATTCTAGTTTCCTGCTAATGTGAACCCAGAGAGGCAGCAGTGATTGTCATTCCAGGATTGAAGGAATGAGAGAAGACAATGCTGTTACCGGGGCCCAGGGGAAGCTGTGGAGAGGTTGCAGAACCTCCTGATAGAAGCTGGGCTGCCGGACGGTGGAGTACAGCCATGGGAGAGATCAATATTTGAACTTCTCCTCCCATTCTTTGACTACCTGGCAGTGCAAGGAGCCCTGCAGATCAGCCTTCTGAGGCACAGACTAGAATGGAGGAAGGAGAAAGTGGATCTGGAGAGGCAAATGGACAACAATCAGGAATGCCAGTAGGGAGCCTACATAGAGTTCCTTAACCTATGGGGACTGAAAGAGCTGAGTGCATCAGTGGATAAGAGAGCAATCTGCAGGCCAGGAACTCCTGGGCTTGTGACTAACCTCAGAACACTGAGTGGCAGACTGAATTTCCTGGTGCTATCTCTCCTTTGTGCCTCCCTCTGGTTAAAAATAACAGAAGAGAGCGTCTCTGGCCTCAATACTATCTTTTCCTCTTTGTGTCCATGAGCTACAAATAATGAATCAAAGCATACCAAGACTCTGTGTTAATGTCTTCTCCCTGTTCTAAGAATTGCTAGCTTCACATAAGATAGGGATTAATAAAAGCTTTGTACGACATCTGGGTTCTTTCAGGGTATAAAAGGCTGTGTTTTCTTGGACAAAGTGCGTCATCCTGAAAGTGCGGATGATGGCTGCAGTGTAGATTAATAAAATCATTTCTCCATTGAGTATCTTGTTGTCTGTTCGATCAGCCCCGACAATGGACAAAGTTGAATTCACAATGATTCAATTTTAACATTTCTCAGGAGTCTAACTTCCAGCTTCTCTTCCTGATACCATGCACAGTCCTAAGCCAGACACACCTAAGGAACATTGTGCACCCTGGCTTCACTTAGGGGAATAGGGCTGGTGGCAGCAGTCCTGACAGGAGGGATTCATGATACTTTGAAGGACCTGGGACCTCAATTGCTGGGATGTGTGGCCCTTCTGGATAGTTATGATCCCAGAGTGCAGAGAATTTGGACAAGCATATTGGTGGCAACCACAAGAGACTGAAGTCATCAACCCTCTATCCCTTTTCTGGGATGCTAGGCATCCCTGGTGCAGATGGGTCTCTGAGGGTGGGGAATGGTGTAGTTGATCCTTTGACTCTTCTGTCTATCGACTATAAGAAGGCTGTTTTCACTTTCCTATGTGACACAATGCTAAATGACCTAGAGCAGATTATTCTCATTTGCTTATTTCTCACACATGTGAAATGGGATAGAAGACACCAAGTGGACAGTCTCACCCTACAATGGACACATCACAGAGTTGAGCAGCTAGGAGTTCTAAAAAGGGAGGCTGAATGGTGGGATGCCTAGAGGGTTGCTCCTAAAGGAAAGAAGCAAGGACACCACTTTTTTCCAAAGCCAGGTCCTGGGTGGTCTGATTCATTCCACTGGTCTCTGGGCCCCTCGCCTTTCAGGAATCGATGGAGAGTCCTTAGACCACTGTCCTTAACGAACCTAAGATTGCAATCCTTTATGAGCAGATTCTGAGGCAATGGGCCTGGGAAAAAGTTATAGATTTGGAACCTAGAAATAATTTACTGGATACTCCAACTCTCAATCTACTTTACTGCAAAGTTCTTTAAAATTATTATTGTAACAATAAAACAATTTTCTCTAAAAGTCAGCAAAGTCTACAGTAGTCATAAAGAAAGAGGCAAAATTCTTTTCCAGCTGGCCCTCTGCCCTGGCCACTCCTCCCCCGTGAGCCTTGCAACTTGGGAGCACCCCACACTGCCTCCTCCAGGCTTTGAATCCCGGTTCTGAGGTACACCAAGTTTTACACCTGTACACCCTCTAGTGGGGTTATTTGGTCATTTCAAGGTAGACCCAATTTTCTCCCCTTCCTGGCAAATCAGGAACTCAACTTTTGATCCTGATCAGTCTCCATCATAATTTGATTAGTTATATTGGCTTCCTTTTCCCAGAACTGGAAAGAAACAGAATAATACTATCCCCTTAAAAATAGACAATAGGGAAAGAAAAAAAATAGACAAAAAGGGCCAATACCTGAGACAATGGCATCCCATTTGGGTGCTGGTTTGAGTCCTGGCTGCTCCACTCCTGATCCTGATCCTTGGTTATGGCTTGAGAAAGTAGTGAGGACGGTTCAAGTCCCTGGACCTCTGAATCCACGTAGGAGACCTGAAGAAGCTCCTGGCTTTGGATTGGCCCAGCTCCAGCCATTGCAGTAATTCTGGGAATGAAACAGCAGATAGAAGACCTTGCTGTTTGTCCTTCTCTTTGTTCTCTCTAACTCTGCCTTTCAAATAAAAATAAAACAAGTCTTTAGACCCGGCGCAGTAGCCTAGAGGCTAAGATCCTCTCCCTGAATATGCTGAGATCCCATATGGGTGCTGGTTCTAATCCCGGCGACCCTGCTTCCAATCCAGCTTCCTGCTTGTGGCCTGGGAAAGCAGTTGAAGATGGTCCAAAGCCTTGGGACCCTGCACCTACATGGAAGACCTGGAGGAGGTTCCTGGCTCCTGGCTTCGGATTGGCGCAGCACCAGCCATTGTGATCACTCGAGGAGCGAATCATCAGAAGGAAGACCTTCCTCTCTCTCTTCTTCTCTGTATATCTGACTTTCCAATAAAAATAAAATGAATCTTTAAAAACAAAAACAAAAAAGTTTTTAAACATTAGAAAGGATGATTCCAAAGTTACTACGACAATGACACTAACAAAGGCAGCTCTTCCTATAGAGGTAATAGCCACTTGCTCCAGCCCTTTCTATGTGCCAGGCATTGCTCTAAGCACATCCAGCATTCCCAACACCACTCTCAGAAGCATGCTTTTCCTTTCTGTTTTCTCCCATCAGGGCTCTGATGCCTCAGGAAGTTCAGGTCCATGGCTGTGCAATCATGCCATGGAACCTCTTGTGACTCAGGGTTCTCTACTGTAAAATGGGGAACATGACACTGTCTCTCCTTAGGGTGGCTGTGAGAGTCAAGTGTAACAGCAGAGGGACCCAGAAGGTACTCCACGTACGGGACCACAGGATCACATAAAGAGTCCAGGGCTCTGGCAGTGGCAGGTGGAGGAGGAACCTGCACTCAGGTCTGCTTGCTGTCGAGGCCGATGAGCTCACCTACCACCCAGTGCTTCCAACCCTTCTCTATCCCTCTATGCCCAGGCCCTAGAGCTGACACAAAGCTGACAGGGACATTCTCTGCAGAGCAGGCGAGTCTTCCCAGAACCCATCCCCTGACATGCCTGTGGCTACCTTTCCCACCTTGACAATCTTCTCTTCACTCGGCTTCCATGACACTCTGGTTTATTCCACCCAGGTTGCTCCTTTTTACTCGCCAGTGGCATTTCCTGTTCCTCACACGATCCATTCTTGAATGTCCGTTTCCAAAAGGCAGCCAGAGCCACCAGAGTCCTTTAACGCCACTTTCTGGTTTGCTGCTTGTCCCTCTCTTCCTCCCACTAGGTCAGTTTGCCGTTTCCTTCCGGTTATGTATCTCTATTGTTTAGAACAGGGCTTGATATACAAAGGTCCTCAAAAAACACCTGTTGAAAGGCCACTTTTTAATTTTGCCTGTTGCATTTTCACGGAATTTGACAGGGGCCCTGAATTTACTTAAATGTCACATCCTAAAGCATTTGTCCCGCCTCAGTAGAGGATGGGTATTTGAATTCATCTCCCTTTGAACTGAGGCAGCCGGTATGTGGAGCTCAAAGGTGTTCAACTTGGGAATCCCTGGGAAGACTGGGGTGTCCAACAACACATTACCCAGAAAAAAACAACTTGATTCAGGCCAGCTCACGGAAGCTCGATCACGCAGCCGCAAAAGGAGCTGGGCGGGGTCCACGCAGCCCCAGACGGGACAGCGCGGACCACGCAGACGTAGAGCTGGGCGTGTCCGCGCAGCCGCAGAAAAGCCGGCGGGACTGAGACCAGCTGCGTCGGCGCGGCCCGTCGGACGGCACCGGGGCCGGGCGGGGTTTGTCCCGGCGCCCTGCAGTGGAGCGGGTGACGCCAGCTCCGCCGCGGCGGCTTCGGGAGTCAGCTGTGGTTCCTTGAGCCGCCGCCATCATGCTGCTGCCCGTGTTCACCCTGAAACTGCGCCACAAAATCAGCCCCCGCATGGTGGCCATAGGGCGCTACGACGGGATTCACCCGTGTCTGGCGGCCGCCACCCAAGCGGGCAAGGTAACCGCTCCCACCTGCACCGAGCCTGGGCCCCAGTCGTCCGCACTCCATGCTTCTCGCTCCGGTCCCGCCCTCAGCCCGGGTTGCCTGGCAACCGCCGGATTCGGTCCAGCCGAGAGGAACGGGGTCCTGCAGGAACGGCCTTTGGAGTTGCCGACGATGTCCAGCCGTGAGGCGTCACTGGACGGATAAGGAGCTTACAGTTTAGAAGCTGGACCAGGCTTAGCCATAGTAACAGATTCCAGATTTGAACCGGGCCTATCACTTGGAATTCTGTCTGCTCTCACGTGGCCGTTGGAGGCATTGTCCATGTGCATTCAGGCCTCCCCCACTCCCAACCCCCCATAATTCATGCACGGGATGCTTATTAGTTGCTTAGTACCTGCGAAGTGTGAGGGTTACAGAGAGAATATGTGATTAGCAAGCCTTCACCCGACTACTGCCCAACACCTGCTTTTTGCTAGAATGGTCAGAATAAGGTTGGGTCTGGACTTTCAGAGATCTTGTATTCTAGGAGAGCAGAGAAGTCACATCAAGGTCCCGTGTAGTGATGGAGGTGTGTCTAAATGATGTGGAGTACAGTGACACCTGGCGTAGTCTCGGCTTGCCCTGTAAAGCATTATTATGTTTGTTATCCTAGCAGCCAGGTTAGAATGCATTGGCACTAGCATAGCACAGGTGTGGGTCCTAACCCTAGTTCTAGTAATTTCATGACCTTGGCCAAGGTGCTTAATAATTGTACTTAACCCAGGAGGAGGATTAAGTGAGTGAATCCAAGTCAAGTGCTTGCTGTATAAGAGGCGCTCACCAGTTGTTTGCTGTTGCTTCTTTTTATGACCCACCCTCCCTTTCCCCACTTTCCTAGTGAGAAACAGTTCAGAGAGATTTAAAGCAGTGGCTGAGGCCTCAGAAAGTGATGGGAAGGAGGTGAGAGTGTCTATTCTCTGACCCCACAAAGGGCTTCACAAGTTAGCATTTGGGCAGTGATTTATACTTTCCAAAAACGTCCACCTGTGTTGTATATTATTTCGTAGGCTGTGTCTTGGAATGCTTAAGCAAAAAAAAAAAAAAAAAGACATGATTCATTTTTGTTTAGAAGTATAGTGCTTAGCACCAGGCCTGGCATGTGATGATGTTAGTATTTTTAGGAGACACACAAGTGCCAAAACAAATTCACGTTGGTTCTGCTGTTGGCTCACAGCAGCAATATAAATTAGCTGAACATGCCCAGAGCTCAGCCCCTAGTTTGAGAGCTTACTCTTTGCTGGATACTGTTCTTAGTGCCACAGGAGTATTACTGCAGGTGACAGACGAGGTTTACTCTCTTGGCACTTACATTTGAGAGGGGGAACCAGGCAATTAAAAGACAAAGTAAGGTAATGAGAACTGCTGTTTTAGGATGATCACTCAGGCCTATGGAAACATTTCATTGGCGGTCTCAAGGAAATGAAACAAGCTCTGCAGATACGTGAGCTAAGTGCCTGGCAAGTTAAAGAATCAGCAAGTGTGAAGGCCTTGAACTGGAGGCAGGCGTGATGTGTTCCTGGTCCCCAAAGAGGCTACCGGGGTGGAAAGAAGTGAGGTCAGGAGACAGCCAAGGACCCAGTCATATAGGGTCCTATAAGCCATGGGACAGACCTTGGAGGGTTAGAGGTTTTTGTTGTTTTATTAAAGGCCAAGGCTGTGGTTGGGGATGCATTTGGATTGCAGTAAACTATGTTTATGGCTATTAATTGTATGGGTTTTTTAAAATGTATTCATTTATTTGAAGGGCAGTTAGAGAAGGAGAGACGGGTAGAGAGGCCTTCCATCTGCTGGTTCGTTCCCCATATGGTCACCATGACCAGGCCTGGGCCGGACCAACGCCTGAAGTCAGTAGCTTCTTTCCAGCCTTCCACGTGGATGTGTCAAGGGCCCAAACACTTGGGTCATCTTCCACTGCTCTCCCAGGTGCAATAGCAGGGAGCTTAAGTGGAAGTGGATCGTTCAGCACTGCCTGCTTCAGCTTAATTGGCACCACAATGCTAGAGTTTTGTTCTTACATTACTTATTTATTTTATTTGAAAGATGGGAATAAAATCTTCTAGTTCTCTCCCCAGCTGTGTACAATAGCCAGAACAGGGGCCAGCCTGAAGACAGAAGCTGGGAACTCAATCCAGATCTCCCACACGGGTGGCCCAGACCTGTGTGCTTGAGCCATCACCTACTGCCTTCCCAGGATGCACAGCAGCAGGAGGCTGGACTTGAGAAAGGAGCCAGGACTCGAAACCAGGCACTTCAGTAAGGGCTAGAAGTGTCCCAAGAGGTGCCTTAGCCACTGCACCAGCACTCAGCCCCGAGACCTTGATTTGTACACTAGGTGTAATGGGAAGCTACACTGCAGCAGGAGGCAGGTGGGAGAGTGTAGGCTTCCAGCCTCCTCTCCCTCCTTTCCCTCCTACACTCTCCCACCTGCCTCCTGCTGCAGTGTAGCCTCCACATACCAGCCACAGCTACTCCAAGTACAACAACCAAAATTCTCAATGGCTTCCCATTACACCTAGTGTACAAATCAAGGTCTCGGGGCTGAGTGCTGGTGCAGTGGCTGTAATATTAAGATCTTCCCTCCCACCCTCATCCCAGACCATTGGCCAGCTTGAGAGCAGTGTCAGCTCCTTGACAATGTATTTGCTGGTCCAGGCATTTTCGTTGAGGAAACCCAAGGAAGTCAAGTGATTTATGCAAGCAGTCAAATGATTTTATTTATGAAGACTGATACTGCTGAATGCATTATCTTTGGACTAATTACTTAATCTCCCATATTGTTAGCATAGACTTAAAAAACACCTTCAAGAAACTTAATTTGTGTGACCCTTTTAAGTTTGTAAGCAGATTTACTAACTACCAGACTTTTAGAAAGGTTAAGAAGTAAATTTGGAGGTGGGAGCAAGAAACAAAAAAGGGAATTTGTGAGGTGCTTGGATGAAAGACACTAAAGGAAGTGTTTATTTTGTAATCTAGGTATAATCTTGGTATGTAGCAGTCCCATTGGAGTTGGCTTCCTACAACTCACAGTAGTCTGGTTTGTAAAAGCACTTGCACATCCTGCTGCTGGGTAGCATATACATTGCTCTGGTAGCAGACATCTAGGTCTTACTCATCACCTTGTTCCCTACAAGGCTAAAAATCACTGGTTTTCTTTCACTCATAATAGCTGAAAGTTGGCCACACCTAGAACTGTATCCTGAATGTTTAGAGTTTTGTAGGTGACTAAAGTGACTTCTCGGTAATGATCAAGTTCTTTTCGTTGTTGTCGGTCAAGTAGGATGCCAATTTTACATTTTGAAGGGCTTATAACTCTTTTCATTGTAGGTGTTTATTCATAATCCTCATACTCGGAGCCAGCATTTGAGTGCGTCCAGGGTTTTCCAGAGCCCTCTGGAGTCGGATGTTTCTCTTCTCAACATTAACCAGGCTGTGAGCTGCCTGACTGCGGGAGTCTTGAACCCTGAGCTTGGCTACGATACTCTTTTAGTGGGGACGCAGAATAACCTTTTGGCTTACGATGTCTATAATAATTCAGATTTGTTCTACAGAGAGGCAAGTACAATCTTTTTTTTTTAATGTTTATTTTTAATGGAAAGTCGGATTTACAGAGAGGAGAGACAGAAAAATCGTCCATCCGTTGGTTCACTCCCCAAATGGCTTCAATGGCCAGAGTGGAGCCTATCTGAAGCCAGGAGCCAGGATCTTCTTCTAAGTCTCCCATGTGGGTGCTGGGTCCCAAGACTTTTGAGCATACTCTATTACTTTCCCAGACCAAGCAGGTAGCTGGAAGAGAAGTGGAACAGTCAGAACTCAAACTGGCACCCCTATGGGATCCTGGCACATGCAAAGCGAGGATCTAGCTGCTAGGCTAACATGTGAGGCCCATAATCTGTGGTGTTCTTTTTTTTTTTTTTAAGATGCATTTATTTTATTTGGAAGGCCAATTTACAGAAAAGGAGAGAGGAGAGAGAGAGCTCTTTCATCCATTGCATCTGCTGGTTCACTCCCCAAATGGGTACAACAGCCAGTACTGAGCTGTTCTGAAGCTAAGAGCCTGGAGCTTCATCTGGGTCTCCCACTTGTATGCAGGATCCCAAGGACTTGGACCATATACCGCTGCTTGCTCAGGCCATAAGCAGGGAGCTGGATCAGAAGTGGAGTAGCCAGTGCCCATATGGGATGCCGGCACTGCAGGGTGTAGGATTAGCTTATTCAGCCACTGCATTGGTCCTAAGTATAATCCTTTATAAGTATAAAATTCTCACTATCTCATCAATGTCTACTTTATTTTAAACACTTCAAAGAGATCAGACAGTATTTTGATTTATTCATACAACTTTTAGATTGTGGTTAAATAGAATGAAGATTTTGTCATTTTAATCTTCTGTCATTCTGCCTTGCATATAAAAGTAAATAACCTTTTTTAAAAAATTTAAGAGCCTGGCACAGTAGTCTAGCAGCTAAAGTCCTCACCTTGCATGTGCCAGAATCCCATGTGGGCACCAGTTCTAATCCCAGCAGCCCCACTTTCCATCCAGCAGAATGACAGAAGAGAGAGAGAGATACTCCAGAGGCTGGTTCTTCCTCCAAATGCCTACAACAGGAGATGGAAGATCTCTCTTTCTCTTTCCTTCTCTGTCTGTGACTCTGCCTTTAAAATATTAGTAAAAGAAATTATTTTTAAAATGTTTATTTTAAAAAAAACTTTTAAAAATGCTCATGTAGTGTTTTTAAGAAGTCTGAGATATTTGTTAATTCTGAGTAAGACCTGAGTGTTGGGCCCAGCACAGTGGGGTTTTTACTGAGTGTTTCTATTATTCCTTATAATTCTTTTTTAAGATAACTTTTACATGAAAAGGAATTTCAGTAAGAGAACTGGTTAATAGTATTAAAAGCCGTTCTGTCTAGAATGGTTTCTATAAACCTCAGGGTCGGGGTGTTTGAGTCACATCTTGATTCTCTGAAGAGTTGGTCCTCTGGAGCGCTGGCAGGCCTGAAGAGCCAGGGACTATCACAACAGCCTAGTGGGAGTAGCAGCTGCAAGCTTCCCCAGTGTGTGCTCCTCCCTGCAGTGGTTTCAGTAGACAGCTTGGGCTGCATCGCGGGAGACCATGTGACTTTGCACAAGTGATGGTAGAGGAATTTATGTGTACAAATAAAAGTGCATATGCTTTACCTCCAGTGTGTGCCAAATGTTCTTATTTGTGAGATTGTGTGTGTTTTTTCTTCTAGGTAACAGATGGGGCAAATGCAATTGTACTGGGGACATTGGGAGATATTTCCTCTCCTCTTGCAATTATTGGTGGAAATTGCGCTCTTCAGGGTTTTGATTATGAAGGAAATGATCTCTTCTGGACGGTAAGGAGAAGAAAACGTTCTTTTTGGTATTCTTAAGCATTTGTGTTTTGTACTGTTCTTGAGGATTGCTTTTTTTATTCTTTAATCACTGACTGTGGTGAATAATAAAATATGAAAGAGTGATGCAGTTTTTACACTAAGAAGGAATATGAGTAATTTGAATAACATCTATTGGTGTTTTGTTAAATCCTGCTCATGAAGCTGATGGATGCGGATGAAGTGAAAAAAGATGGCATGTTAATGATTTTTGGTTTTATTTTCAGGTTACCGGAGATAATGTTCATTCCTTGGCCCTGTGTGACTTTGATGGTGATGGGAAAAAAGAGGTATGGAGAAAATATCTCTGGTATGTTTAGCTTAATGAATTTTTCTATGACAGTGACAGTATGGAGAGAAATTCGTGCGCCATGACTCATTTTGGTGCTCTGGTGCCTGGGTGATAATTTAACTGACCTTGATTGTCATTCTCCACTCTTTGAGCAAGGTCTCATTTGTGTTTGAAACAGAACTCAAGGCCATGAGGTTTCAAAGACAGAAGAAGGAGGCAGAATAGCTGATGGGAACTCAGATGTGTTCAGTTGTCGTATGCACTGCCTCTGGGGTGTTGAAGCCATCTGCATAAATAGTTTTCAGTTTTGGCTAACTTATTCAGAAATCTTATGGGTTTAGAGATTGGCTCCTAGCCTTTGAAATTATTCTAATGGTTGACTGTAGGAGTTGGTTGTGTTGAACATTGATTTCCCTCTCTCTTGGCCTTGGATCCTGGGCTGAGGTGTTTGGATCTGTAGGCAGAGGAAATTGCTGTACTGAGAAGCATTTTCAGTGGAAGACTGGGTTCTGGCAAGATGTGCATACCACAGGACAGGTGAACTCTAGTGTCTTAGCCATTTCCTCTTCACTCACTGGGCCTGTTGACCCTCCCACCAGAAAGAACCTGCCTGAGCAGCTGACTGCTGCCGGGTTGCAACTCTCGGATGACAGCAGCCCTATATAAATTGAAGTTTGACCTGTGAAATTTTCCTGCATTCACTCCCTAAACTCAATGTGACTTATCTTTATCTTGACTCCTCAGCTTCTTGTTGGTTCTGAGGATTTTGATATCCGTGTTTTTAAGGAAGATGAGATTGTGGCAGAAATGACAGAAACAGAGGTAAGAAGTACTGCTTCAGAATGATGGTAACCTTGGGTGAGGTAGATCAGCCATGTTAAGTGACAGTACCGGGACATCTTCTGACAACCCAAATGGTTGTAGGATTAAAACTGGAGGAGTTACATGATGCCATATGTTACAGAGGAAAAAAATATTTAAAATCCTGTTAAGGTTTTTTTTTGAAGGCTGGGTTTTTTTGACCTCATGGTTGAGATGCTCATTCGAGATGCCAGTGTTTCATGTTGTAGTGCCTGGGCTTCATTCAGTCCCAGCTCCACTCCCTGCTGATCCCAGCTTGATGTGCAGTGTGGGGAGCAGCAGGGGATGGCTCAGGCCATTGGCCCCTGCCACTCAATGTAGAAAACTAGGATTGAGTTCTCTTCTCCCAGCTGTGGCCTGACCTAGTCCGGACTCTTATAGGTATTTCAGAAGTGAATCAGCAGAGGTGAGTTCTCTGTGTTTCTGGCTCTCCAGCTCTTTTTTTTTTTTTTTTTAAATTATCATTTTATGATACAGTTCCATAGGCACTGGGATTTCCCTTACTCCCTTCCCAAGACCCTTCCCCCTCCACTGAGTTCCCCTATATCATTACTAAAGTATAGTTCTTCATAGACAGTCATACGTCCACCATTGTGGACATAGACAGTGGCAGAGTGTCCAGCATTCTGTTGTCAAGACATAGTTAACAGTTTCATTGGGAGTCCATCTATGATCTGGAAGTAGAGATGCATACTGCATTGTATCCTCATATCTGGTTATGATAGTCTCTATTACACAGCTACTATACACCCCCTAA
Organism: Ochotona curzoniae; assembly: GCF_017591425.1. NCBI lineage: Eukaryota > Metazoa > Chordata > Mammalia > Lagomorpha > Ochotonidae > Ochotona > Ochotona curzoniae. Next base: position 21,196,530 of record NW_024465926.1, read on the forward strand.
AATGAAAAACCACAATACAAAATCAACAACAGGAAGAAAAGTAGAAATTTACAATGCCGTGAAGTTAAATAACATGCTACTGGATATGATAGTCTAGTCTCCATATCCAGTACACAGTTACTGTACATCTCTTTAAATGAAAAGCCACAAAACAAAATCAACAGCAGGAAGATAAAAAAAGGAGTTAAAAATGACATGAAGGTGAATAACATGCTACTGAATGATGAATGTGTCACTGAAGAAATGAAAGTCAAGAATCTTCTTGAAGAAAATGATGCTGGTGTATGCTCAGTGAGTCAGTGAAAAGTTTAATGAGAAAGTGTTTTGAAAAGATGAAACAAAAAACCAAAAAACATCAAAATCCATGAGATATAGTTTCTGTTGATCTTTGTTGGTGAGATGTATCTCCTGTAGGCAACAAATGGATGGATTTTGTTTTTTTAATCCAGTCTACTAATCTGTGACATTTCATTGATGAGTTTAATTCATTTACATTTAGGATTAATATGAATGGGTGGTGATTTGGTCCTGTTATTTTAGCGATGGGTTGCTAATTGATTTAGTCTACTGTTATTATTTTACTGGGATGTCCTTCACATTTGCCTTTGGTTTTGGTGGCTGCTATTCCTTTTCTCTGTCAACAGAACATCTTTGCGTATCATTTGTAGAGCAGGTTTGGGAGAGACATATTCTTTTTAACTTTACTGTGGAAGAATTTTATTTCATTTTCAAAGAAGAAGATAAGTTTTTCTGGGCCTGGGTCAACAATTTTTTGCTTTTAGAATTGGAATAAATAAGTAAGTCACTTCATTCTCTTCTGGCGTGTAGTTTCCTGTGAGAGATCAGCTTAGATTCTGATTGCCATTTCTCTATATGTCACTTGGTTTTTTTTCATGAGCACATTTAAGGATCTTTTCCTTATGTTAGATTGAAAAGAGCTTGATTATCATTTGCTATGGCGAAGATCACTTTTGTTCAACCCTTTTGGGGGTTATGTGCCTCTCCCGGGTGCTGTTTCCCAGTCCCTTCTCCAGATTAGGGAAATTTTTCTTTATTATTTTATTAAATACATTTTTAAAGGATTTATTTATTTTTATTGCAAACTCTGATATATATGTAGAGGAGGAGAGACAGAGAGAAATATTTTCCACCTGATGATTAACTCCCCAAGTGACTGCAGTGGCCAGTGCTGCGCTGATCTGAAGCCAAAAGCCAGGAGCTCCTCTGGGTCTCCCACACGGATGCAGTCTCAAGGCTTTGGACCATCCTCGACTGCTTTCCCAGGCCACAAGCAGGGAGCTGGATGGGAAGCAGGGTTGCCGGAATTAGAACTGGCACCCAAATGGGCATATATATATATATAATTTGTTTACATTGGAAAGGCACATTTACAGATAGAAAGAGAGAAAAATATATCTCTTTCATTCTAATTTGTAGTACATCTTTTCCCGTTTAGTATGACCTACTCAGATTTTGCTGGACTTTTGCTTATTGTCAGTACTGGATGTAAATGTGTGTGTGTGTGTGTACATACATTTATGTAATTTATTTATTTGAAAGGTAGAATTACAGAGAGAGGCGCATGCACACACACGCACACACAGAGTGAGAAAGAGATCTTTTGTCTGCTGGGATGCTCTCCAAATGACAGCAGTGGCCAGGGTTGGGCCAGTCTGAAGCCATGAGCTTCTTAAAGGTCTCCCACGTGGTTACAGGAATCCAAGCACTTGGGCCATTTCTGTTGCTTTGCCTGCGTATTAGCAGGGAGCTGGATCAGCAGTGGAGCAGCTAGCTTGTGCCCTGGTCCATATGGGATGCTGGCACTGCAGATATCACCTTAATTCGCTGTACCACACTGCCAGCTCCAAAAGACAAATTTTTGAAACCTGTTTTTTCCTAAATCCTGGAGGATGAGTAGAGAATGTGCAGCAGAGCTAGGGCCTTGAGGGGATTTGTTGACTATCTAGAGCCCACCAAAAAGAAAGGGAAAGAAACAGTGGACCAAGGCAGCATTAGTGGAATGGGGAATCTGTAGCTAAATTTTTGAAAAAACAGGTTTTGTAAAATTATTTTTTTGCAGAATTTTCCTGTCGCCTTAGTTTGGTGTTGCTCTCAGCTCAGGTCTCTTTCCTAGATCAGCAATATCAATGATTATTTGGCAGTTGAACAGCTTTAAGTGTTGCCAAAAGTACCTTCGACTAAACAATTCTGGAATCCTACATAGCACCTTGTATTCAGTGTTAAATGAGGTGGGTGATTTTTGTGGAAAAGCTCTAGCTTAACATTTCTTTATATTAGAGTCAGAATTAGAAAGTAGATCTTCAGGGCCATAATTATTATTAAACTTTTGTTTTAATATCAAAGGATAATTTTTGTTTAGTGTATATATATTTAAGTGTTTATTTAAGTCAGATTTACAGAGAGGAGGAGAGACAGAGAGAAAGATCTTCCATCCATTGGTTCACTCCCCAAGTGGCCACAAAGGCCAGATCAGTCCTTAAAATGTTTTGCACGTAACATCTGTTGTACATTTTCTTTTTTTAAAAGATTTATTTTTAAAAAATGTTTATTGGAAAGTCAGATATGCAGAGAGGAGGAGAGACGGGAAGATTTTCCATCCGTTGATTCACTCCCCAAGCAGCTGCAATGGCTCCGAGCTAGCAGGTCCAAAGCCAGGAGTCAGGAGCCTCTTCCGGGTCTCCCCCATGGGTACAGGATCCCAAGGCTTTGGGCCATGCTTGACTGCTTTCCCAGGCCACAAGCAGGGAGCTGGATGGAAAGTGGGGCTGCTGGGATTAGAACTGGCACTTGCAAGGTGAGGACTTTAGCTGCTAGGCTACTGTGCCAGGCCCTGTTGTACATTTTCTGAGTCTTATGCACTTAGCTTATTTCCTTCTTAACACCTTGTTTTCCTTTTAAAAAAAGAATTTGCTGAAACTTGCCAAATAATCCTGACCTAAATCACCAGGCTCTGCGAGCTCATTTAAACCTGATTATCCAATATTAAAATAGATGCCATGGATTATAGAGAAAAGGAATGCATTCCCCTCTAAAGGACTAGAATCACATTTAAATCTAATTTTTAGAAAAATTTTATTTGAAAGAGTAAGTGAAAAGGAGGGAGAAACAGAGTATTTTGTATTGTTGACTACAGGGTTGGGGCTGGTCCAGGCCAAAGCTAGGATCCCAGGAATGCATCCACGTCTTCCACGTAGCTAGCAGGGGCTTCCGTTGCTTGTGCTATATTCCATTGTCTTCCCAGGAGCACTGACATGGAGGTGATTGGAAGTGGAGCAGCCAGGACTGGAACTGTCACTCTGATATGGGATGTTGGCATTATTAACAGTGGTTTAACCTCTTGCACCACACTGCTCACCCCTTACATCTAATTTTAAACCACTTGTAGCATATTTTACTGGCCCTTTTAAATCTAATGTAAAACTGCTTTTAGCATATAAAACTATATGCAGTTTTATAAAACTATCCTTTACATTAGATCATTAAATTAAATTTACATTAGATCATTAGATCAAGTGTTAATGGAAAGTTGTGTGTTTTTTTTTTTTTTTTTCAGATCATCACCTCTCTATGCCCCATGTATGGCAGTCGATTTGGTTATGCCCTTTCCAATGGCACAGTTGGTGTTTATGATAAAACAGCCCGGTACTGGAGAATAAAAGTTGGTATCATTCAGCCTCTGACACTATGGTGCTTTAGACTATTGAGAGACTTAATACTAATTATTGGAATTCTTTTTCAGTCTAAAAATCATGCCATGAGCATCCATGCTTTTGACCTGAACTCTGATGGGGTATGTGAGCTGATAACTGGTTGGTCCAATGGAAAGGTGAGTTTAAACAGCAGAGTTGAGGCGCAGTCCAGAAGACATACCCGAGTCCCTCGGCTGTGTTTCCGCACTTAACCTCGTAGTCTCTCTGAACTTGTTTTCCTGCTATGGTTTCAGGCTCTACAGAGTGACTCAGGATCCTTTCGGAAAATTTACAGGGAGATCTTTGCTACAGCTCTTCCTTGAAGGAATGAAAATGCATTAAGAAGGTTGATTATAAGCATAGTCCAGAAATAAAAGGAATTTTAATAATGTAATAATGAAAGTGTGAATAGCTCCTTTCTAATAGATCTTTTAAACTGACCGAAAGGGGCCTGGTGCAGTAGCCTAGAGGTTAAAGTCCTCCCCTTGCATGAGCCAGGATCCCATATGGATGCTGGTTCTAATCCCAGCAGCCCGCTTCCCATCCAGCTCCCTGCTTGTGGCCTGGGAAAGCAGTCGAGGACAGCCAAAAGCCTTGGGATCCTGCACGCACATGGGAGTTCTGGAAGAGGTTCCTGGCTCCTGGCTTCAGATTGGCTCAGCTCCGGCCATTGCAGTTACTTGGGGAGTGAATCATCAGACAGAAGAACTTCCTCTCTGTTTCTCCTCCCTTCTGTATATAAAAATAAAATTAATCTTTAAAAAAAAAAACTAACTGAAAGCTGGGAATTAGTGGGCATATTGCTTTCCCAGCTGTAGCTTCAAAATAAAATCCTCTTGTGCTCTTTCTGTTTGTAACTTCAAATCAGAGTTTTCTAGTCATTTGGCAAGTCAGGATTGTTTTGTTAGAAACTGCCTTAAGGAACTGCCCGAACTCCACGGAGGCTATTTGCCCCAGCTTTTTTTTTTTTTTTTGAAAGATTTATTTATTATTTTTGTTGGAAAGGCAGATAGAAGGAGTACAGAGACAAAGACCTTCTTGTCCACTGGTTCATTCCCCAAGGGGCTGATCTGAAGCCAGGAGCCAGCTGCTTCTTCTGGGTCTCCCACACAAGTGCAGGGTCCCAAGGCTCTGGGCTGTCCTTGACTGCTTTCCCAGGCCACAAGCAGGGAGCTGGATGGGGAGTGGAACAACTGTAACATGAATCAGTGCCCACATGGGATCCTGACAAATGCAGGGCGAGGACTTTAGCCACTAGGCTACCACCCCAAGTCCTGCCCCAGCTTTTTTATCTGTGGGTGTTGGGTTTCCTGAAGTGGATTAGCTGATTCCTGTCTTTCCTGCTTTGGTTTTTCTTACCTTTACCCAGAACCTTTTAGCCTTCTTACAACCTCACTTAGAGCCCAAGGTACAAGAGGGACAGAGTCTAAAAGGAAGGCTCTGCCCTCCTCGCTGAATCACATCCCTCCCACAGGTTCCACCTCTTAATACTATCATCTTGGGGATTTGATGTCTGTACCGAAATTTTGGGGGAAAACAAACATCCAGACTGTAGCACTGGATGAAATTCTGGGGGAAATATAAATCCTTATGATTGTCTCAAGAATTAGAAAATTATTAGACTTGAGAAATCGTCAGAAGTTAACCCGACATATAACTCTGGACCTGGATGCTTTTAAAATTTTAAGTAATTTCTATTATTTATTCACAATGATTATGTAAGTGGTAAAACTACCTACCTTACCAGAAATACACTAAAAGAGGAAAATACACAGCTCCATGGGTGTAGGTGTGAAAATCCCAAGCCGGACAAGCCAGTTAGCTTCATCTTCACAAGGTCATTGATTGACGTGGAAGGTTATACTCTCCTTTTGGGCAGACCTCCATATTGAATACGCCAAAGAGAAGAGTCTATAAAAGCAATAACCTGTATTCCTGCTGCCTCATTAGCAGATGAGCCCTCTGGCTTGCTAAATATTATGGAAATGCAGTGTGGGCTTAACAAGAAAGAAGTGAAATCAGTTTGTTATGGTTAAAATTCTGCAAAGGAGACTATCTCAGTCCTTGTCTCATGTGAAAGAATTTCCATATGGAGAAAGTAGTGAGCAAAGCAAGATTTATTTAAGTCTGAACTCGCCCGCTGCAACTGCCAGGAATGGGATCCAAGAGGAGGGGAACTGTGAGGGTCACTTCTCTTAAGCACAATTGTTTTGGAAAAAATTATTACAGCAGCTAACAATCAGGGTGGGAACAAAAGCCATCAAAAGTCCGGAATTGTAATCCTGCTCAGGATGAAATGATTTGTTTTATACAATTATATAAAATAAAGACCTACATTTTTATATAGAGCTAACAGATATTGTCCCTCCTGTGCTAGGCTCTGTTCTAAGTGCATACTTGCGTTAACTCCTTTGGGCTTCATTACAACTCTGTGAGGTGCGGTACCTTTATTTACCCTGTGCTCTGTCTGTTGTTTTCTAAATGAAAAACCCAAGCACAGTGTGGCTAAGGAGCTCGCCCAAAATCCATAAGTAGTGGGCATCAGAGCTGGAATCCAAACTGAGCAGCTTGGCTGTGGAGCTCCTGCCCTTTTGCATTATGCTACATGAAACATTGTGTGAAAACCAGTATGTAAGACCAGCTGCAGTGTGCAAGGACAAAGTGTGCCAGTTGGTGTCCTTTGCAGTTCCCTGGTGGCCGTGAGAAGCTCTCGTGGAAGTCACAGGGTTTCATGGAGTATTCTTGAAAGCTGTGAGATGAAGTGACTTCTAAAGCGGATTTTTATTGCAACATTTTTTGGTTCTGAAAAGAATTATGGAATAAAAAAGCTTTTTAAAATTCTTGTTTTCTTTGTAGGTCGATGCTCGAAGTGACCGAACGGGAGAAGTTATCTTTAAAGACAACTTTCCATCAGCCATTGCTGGTGTGGTAGAGGGAGATTACCGCATGGATGGCCACGTGCAGCTGATCTGCTGCTCAGTGGATGGGGAAAGTAAGGAAGTAAAATCACTCAGAAAGTCAAAATGTCAATTTGATTGTGTCAAAATGGGAGGAAATTCCACTATGAATAATTGATGTTAAGAATCTAGGTTTAGATTTTTCTTTTAAAGGTTTATTTATGTTACTTTAAAGTCAGAATTACATTACACAGAGAGAGAGAGAAAGACAGAGAGAGATCCTTCATCCACTAGTTTATCCAAATGGTTGCAAGGCCAAAGTTTTGCCTATCTGAAGCCAGGAACCAGATCTCCCATGTGGCTGCAGGAATCCAAGGACTTGGGCCAGTGTCTGCTGCTTTCCCAGGCCATCAGCAGGCAGAAGATTGGCAGTGAAACTGCTGGCAATTGAATTGGTGCCCACATGGGATAGCAGCACTGCAGGTGGAGGATTAGTTCTCTATGCCACCATACCTGCCCCTTTAGGTTTCAGGTTTTATTTAAAAGTTATATTAACTGGGCCCGGCGCAGTGGCACAGTGGTTAAGGTCCTCGCCTTGCACGCCCGGGATCCCATATGGGTGCCGGTTCTAATCCCGGCGGCCCTGCTTCCCATCCAGTTCCCTGCCTGTGGCCTGGGAAGGCAGTCGAGGACGGCCCAAAGCTTTGGGACCCTGCACCCGCGTGGGAGACCTGGAAGAGGCTCCTGGCTTCAGATCGGCATAGCATCAGCCATTGCACTCACTTGGGGAGTGAATCATCGGACGGAAGATCTTCCTCTCTGTCTCTCCTCTCTGTATATCCGCCTTTCCAATAAAAAATAAAAAAATAAATAAAAATAAATCTTAAAAAAAAGTTATATTAACTTATTTGAGTGTCAGAGAGAGAACAGTCATACTCTTGTTCACTCTGCCAAATCTACAATGTCCAGGGCTAAAACACATCGAAGCTGGGAGCTAGCAACTTAACCCATGTTTTCCCTTGTGGGTAGCAGAAATCCAACTACTTGAGCCAGCACCTCCCATTTCTTAGAGTTTGCATTAGCAGGATGCTGGGATTTTGAGTGGAGCTGGGACTCAAACCCAGCACCTTGGATGGGTTACTGGCATTGTAATTCCTGGCCAAATACCTTCCCTAGTTTTTAGATTTTCAGAGCAGGTAAGTTGATGATCTAAAAGTAGATCAGGCTGTACTTGGGCATCCCTCAGTCTAATGAGTGTTTTTCCTTTTCAGTCCGAGGCTACCTGCCAGGCACAGCTGAGATGAGGGGACACCTTATGGATACCAGTGTGGAGCAGGACCTGATCCGGGAGCTGAGTCAGAAAAAGCAGCATTTGCTGCTGGAACTTCGGAACTATGAGGAAAATGCCAAGGTGGGGGCTGAAAGGAAGGGGCAGTGGGTCAGTGTGGGGCTGACCAGTACGTTAGCAAGTGTGGTTGGAGAATGAGGGTCAGTATGGGCCAGGGTGTGGGCTTGCTCCTGCTCACTCACTGTGGAGTGTAGTGGCTTTGGCCTTTCAATGATTGTTAGAATGAAGAGAGCATGTGCATACCTTTGGTCTAGAAATATTACTTCCAGACTGCTGAGCTGCGTAAATGTTTGCAAGAGCATTCAAGGACCTTTGCTGCACCACTCATCAGTAGTGGTTAACAGCTGAAAGTAAACTTAAGTACTCTTTAGTGCTAGGGAGCATGTGTCAGGGACTATTAAGTAGCTCGGAAGAATGGAGAACACGTACTGTGGTTGATAGGCGAGGCTTGGCTGATGGACTGAGAAATGAATGGAAAGCAAGGACAGTATGAATAGAGGCCCTTTGATCTCCAAAACAAATAATGCAATAATTGACAAGAAAAATTTATATGTGAAGACCGAAGTGGCTAGAAGACAAGCCAAGGAAGGAGACTTGAATTTGTCCTGTCATACATGTTAGTGTTTGAATTTGTCCTCCCAAATACAATTTCATTATTTGGGAAGAACAACACAACTCAACATAAGAAAGCTTCAGGGGTCCAGTGGGCTGGAAAAGGGGTCCAGTGCCCATGGAAAAGGGCAAGGGTGTTTCCCACCGGGCTGGAGAGAGCAGGGAAGCACTGAGGAGGTAAGTTCTTTGAATTCTCCCCGTTGTTGGGGAACCTGCTGTTTTACAGCTATTTTGGTGACTGAGCTGAAAGTATATGTGGGTGTTTTGCAGGCTGAATCGAGCAGCCCACTGAATGAGGCCGATGGACATTGGGGCGTAATCCCTGCCAATACCAAGCTCCATACTGCCCTCTCAGTCAAGCTGGGGAGTGAGAGTCAAGCTGCTCACATAGAACTGTGCGTTTCCACGTCCAATGGTGAGGCACGTACAGCTGGCATCTCTGGGCACACACACCCTGTTGGAGTAGTCCTCAGACAGCTGTTTCCACTTTTCCCCACAGATACCATCATCCGGGCAGTACTGATTTTTGCAGAGGGGATCTTTATTGGTGAAAGCCATGTGGTACACCCCAGCATTCACAACCTCGCCAGTTGCATTCGTGTCCCAATAACCCCTCCTAAAGATGTTCCTGTGGATCTGCACTTGAAAACCTTTGTGGGTTATCGAAGCAGGTGACACCTTACAAGCCACAGCTCAATTCCATGCCACACAGATCTTCCACTGTGCATGGCCTCCGAGAGGCCAGAGAAGCCATCTGATGGTTCTGTGCACCAGTGAAGTTTCCCGTTACCATTTAATTCCGACATTTAAAGTGTTCAAAGAGAAGAGGGCAGGGAGGGTAACAGAGAAAAGCAGGACATAGGATTAAGATGGTTATTTCCTATTTTTATCCAAATGTCATCATAATCACACAAGATTAATTGATGATTTGTTAATTCACAGACTACTAAGAATATAAAAGTCAGGCTGTGCTTTTGTTCTATATTCTTCACCTTGGCTAATGAAGAGCAGGTGTTAGATTTGTCAAAGTTAAAATCCTCATGCATTTTGTCATGTTTTTTAAACCCTTGGTACATGTGTATCTGTGTAGATGTGTGTTATCTGTAGATTGCAGATCCCATTACTGTAGCTACCCAACCCTCAAGTGTTTTGGGAGTATTGTGCTCAGCAAAACCCTTACATAGCAGCTAATGGTTTAATAGAAACTTTATTTTCTGATCTTTCACTTTGAAATAGCATTCCATTCAACCCAACTCTCTTGTGTCCCATTGGTTGCCATAGCACCCAGTTCCACGTATTTGAATTGACAAGACAGCTCCCACGATTCTCCATGTATGCGCTGAGCAGCCCAGATCCTGCCGGTGAGCCCAGCAGTTATGTGAACTTCATCATTGCAGAACGGGCACACAGGGTGAGCGGCTTGCCGTTTTTGTTCAATAATTTAGCACTTCACAATCCTTTAGATGTCATTTCATACAGTGGGGCAAATTACATGAATGTCCTAACGTTGGTAAATATAATATGAACGAGTTACAACCTTGGAGTTGGCTTCTAATCTGTAATAAAAATGTTGCCGAGATACCTTCTCTCACTTTCAAAAATACACACATTGTTTATTTGCAGTCTTTAGTTCAGGCAAGTTCTTACCAGGTTTTAATGCCTCCTTTCCTTTTGTTGTGGTCACAGTATGGTTGTCCTGGCTTTGCCTAGCAAGAGGAATCTATAGCAAGATGTAAAGAGAATGTGACTGGGAGTTGGTAGCTGTTTGGGGGTTCAGGGCTACTTTACTGAGTAAATTCTTAGTGACCTTAGCGAATTCCTTCACCAGTTTGAGCCCCAGTTTCCTTACCTGAAGGTGAGGATAGTATTACCTGCCTCATAGGGGAGCCCGAGGATTATGTGATTGATGTGACAGTACCTCATAAAGTCCGAGGGATCACTGCCAGTGGAGTTTAATCTTGACGGAGCTTCAGAATTCTTGTTAAGGCTTTTCAGTCATGTAGGTTGCTGGCCTGTAAACCAGAAACAAGAGCAGGCATTCTTACGTAGAGAACCTGTGCTGCAGTCCACTGTCATGCATTGCTGTTGTTAGCACTACAGCTTCCTGTGTGGATGCACCTTTGTGTCTAGTATGTGTGCGTGGATACTTCATGAAAACATCTTTTTGAGGAATGGAATAGGTGAAGCAGCCTACATTGTCCCAGAATACTCCCACAGAAGAGCTGTCGAGTAAACAGAATTAGCATCAAATCTGAATCATTTATACATCGCAAATAAGTCCATCCAAATAGAAAACACCGTAACATTCTGCCTGCTGCGGGGACAGCTGTGATAACAGTGTTACTTGGGAGGAGGTAACACAGAGGGAAAGAGAGTGGTAAGACCAGTGTTCTCTTGGTGACTGTGGGGTGAAATAAATATAATTCATGTGTTTAACCATCCAGTAAAACTAGAAAGAAGACAATGCCCCCAGGAAAGCGAAGTTCTCATCATTCTATTCATTTTCAAGGTTGTCATGTGGCTCAACCAGAACTTTCTGTTACCAGAAGATGCTGCCATTCAGAATGCTCCATTTCAAGTGTGTTTCACCTCCTTGCGGAATAGTGGCCAGCTGTATATAAAAATGAAACCAAGTGGAGAGGTAATTTGTTATGTCATGGTGTTGACCGTTCATTCCATAGTGTGGTGACACAACTCTCCAAGTCATAGCATCCAATGTTTCAACTCAGTCTGTTAGTGTTACCATAGGAGACTCGGGACACAACCTAGAACCATGATTCTCTGTTCCCGTCACTCCTCCTTCCTGCTTCCTTGTATGATTTGGAAAAAATTGGGACTACAGAAATAACCAAAAACCTCTGTACTGAATGAAGTTTTTGTAAGACTGAGGGGTTGAACTTATATTCAGCTACAGGATATGATAAATAATATGTTTATAATTTCCTGGAGGGCTATAAACATTAGACTGCATATGAGCGTATGGTCAGTAATTGTGTTGAATATGGGGGCATCACAGTATTGGTTCATCTAAATTTGTGTGGTATCTGAGGATGCTCAATTTCTCTGTTCTTTCCTGGGTAGACCACTGTAAAAACTGATGATATTGACTTGGCTGGTGATGTCATCCAGTCAATGGCATCATTCTTTGCTATTGAAGATCTTCAAGTGGAAGCGGACTTTCCTGTCTACTTTGAGGAATTACGAAAGGTGCTGGTTAAGGTGAGAGTGCCCAGTGGACGTCCCTGTGAGGACGTGGTAGTCTAATGTTTGGAATATTTCCCCTAGATGGATGAGACTGCAGAGAAATGATGGTCATATTTTAATTATTGTTGTAGGTAATCAAACTAGTATTGGAGAATTTACTAGTTCAGAGATGTATTCTATAAAAGTTAATGGGTTAGGGCCCCGTGCAGAAGCCTAGCAGCCAAAGTCCTCACCTTGCACGCACCAGGATCCCATATGGGCATCAGTTCTAATCCAAGCAGCCCTGCTTCCCATCCAGCTCCGTGATTGTGACCTGGGAAAGGGGTCAAGGATGGCCCAAAGCCTCGGGACCGTGCACCCAGAAGAGGCTTCTGGTTTTGGATTGGTTCAGCTCTGGCCGTTGCAGCCACTTTGGGAGTGAATCAGTGGATGGAAGATCTTTCTCTGTCTCTGCTCCTCTCTGTATACCTGCCTTTCCAATAAAAATAAATAAAAATCTTTAAAAAGAAAAAAGTTAATGGGTTAGAAGAACCTATTTTCTTTGGTTTAGGGAAATTTTTTTTAATGGTCATATTAAGATTTTCCTCTGCTAGCCCTTCATTTTATCTGTTGTACCCACTTTTGTTCTTCATCTAACACTTTCCAAAAACTGAAATTTGAAATAGCAAAGAAAAAAAAAGCTTGTGAATGGCTCTGAGGTATAAAACACCCCCTGGAAGTCCCCTAAAGTAGCTGATGTGCAGGCTGCCTGGGCTTCAGATGCAAAGGCATGGGGGGTGGGAAGCAACTACAGGGAGTGTGGTCACGGGGGTCGGAGCAGCACCTGACAGCAGTTCAGCTGGGGAAGTAGCTAGGATACTGGATGTGAACAGGGGAGGAAAGAAAAAAGGGCCTGGATGTGGTAGGCACTGCCTTCGCTGCTTTCCCCTGTGTCTCTGAGGCCTTTTTCCTTCCGGACTGTTGGTGGTCTCCAGGTGGATGAATATCATTCTGTGCATCAGAAGCTTAGCGCCGACATGGCTGATCATTCCAATGTGATCCGGAGCCTGCTGGTCCGCGCTGAGGATGCTCGTCTGATGAGGGACATGTGAGTACCATGGTTGGGACAGGTGCAAGATTCAAAATGTCAGTAATGTGGACCAGCCAGTCTCAGGAAGAAATAAATTGCTGCAGTGACTTTAGGAAATAACTTTGGATTATCAAGTAAAGTTGGAAATGTGTAAACTCTATGGCCCAGTATTTATTCTCCAGGTAAGCAAATTTGGCTTCAAGAAATTAGTACACACGCAAACCAGGATTTGTCCCCGAAAATATGAATAAAGGCATTGTTTAAAAGAATCCCAATATGGAAGCAATCCAAACCAGTATTAGCTGTGCAATGAAAGGATGTGGTATGAAATACAACAGGCTGCCAGATCCTTCTCCGAAGTAGCTGGACTGCTTTGTTTTGTCATCAGCAGTGTAAGTTCCGGTCACATCTTAGGCAGCATCTGCTGTTTACAGTTTCTTTCATTGATGTATACAGAAATCTCATTATGGTTTTAGTTTATGCCTTCATTTTTAAAACCTTGATGAAATATGAAGTTGAATCCATTTTAAGAATGTGTTTTCTTAAGAATAAGTCACTTTCTTCTCATGAATGTTAAGCTGAAAAGTAAAAGATACTCTGTCATTTTGCTCCCTTTTCCATACTTCTAGCATAGGGGGCAAAGAAGATATAAGTTAATCACCAAGGCAGGCTGTTTGTCCTGGTGTATTTGAAAGAAATAGAATATTTTAGTAGAAACTTTTCAATATTTTGAAAGTAAATTTCAGCAATTATTTTTATGAAAATATAGTTAAGAATGGTATTATATTTTATTTACATGCTAAAGAAATTTTCAAATTTAAGTCTGCCGTACTTAGATACAGTGATATTAAATTGTGGCTAATTGATGCAGGAAAACAATGAAGAGTCGCTATATGGAGCTCTATGACCTTAACAAAGACTTGCTAAATGAATATAAAATCCGCTGTAACAACCACACGGAACTCTTAGGAAACCTTAAAGCAGTAAATCAGGCAATTCAAAGAGCAGGTCGTCTGCGAGGTAAGTTTCCTTTGTAGCATGTGATTTGTCTGTAATTTTTGGGTGGGACTCGTTGAAGATGATGGTCAGCAACAGTTCTCTGTGAGGGCCTGATGCCGCACTCCTTGCGCACTCTGGAGCTGGCCCAGCTCCGGTCAGCTCAGAGAGCGCTGTTTGCCTTCTGTCTCCAGACTCAAAAGTCCTTTCTGTAGATCTTGCCATTGTCCTCTAAAGAAAACCAAGTAATTGACCTGCAAAGGATGGGTATAGAACCAAGGCTCCTGATAGGAAAAAGCTAGATGGAAAATTACTTAGTATCCCACTTAGAAATTTAGAAACGGAACAATAGACTATACCAAAGGAAGCAGTAACAGAGTTGAAAATGCATCTCCCAGTTTCTGCTGTTGTGTGGAAGGGGCCATTCCTTCACTTCCGTTAGAACTGTTTTTTCCTGAGTAGATATGTGCATTAATCCTCTCCCAGGTACCTTACTTTTGGTTTCTAGGTTTGAGGTTGTTGTGTGATAAATTACATTACCAAGTTGTCTTTTTTAGGGGAGCAGTAAGATAAGTTAATTAAAATGCAACTAAATTTGCATACTTAATCCAGTTTATAATTTTGGTTTTTTAAAAAAATCATTGGATCAAGCTGATTTGAAATTTCTTTTCCTGCAGTTGGAAAACCAAAGAACCAGGTGATCACTGCTTGTCGGGATGCAATTCGAAGCAACAACATCAACACACTATTCAGAATCATGCGGGTGGGGACGGCCTCCTCCTAGGAGAGAGAAGAGGGAACAAAGGGTCTTCCCAAAACATCAGGCAGGTTTACGGGGATCACACCCTGGCGAACCGAGGGTGCTAGCAATGGAAACGGCTTCAGGGAGTTGTACAAAGTGGACAAAACATTACTCATGAACAATGTGTTCACTTACTATTTTTAAATTAATAGTACTGTTGTTACCTAAATCCAGCTTTGTGTGGAGGAAAGAAATACATTTGAAATGTTAGGGCTTTGCAGCCTAATTTTTGTATAATATATATATATTATATATACACACACATACACACATATAAATATATATGTATATATATATGCACACACATCTTTTTTTTCCTTGAAGCAAATTAAATTTGTAATTTTTAACTTGATCATATACCTTTTCATTAAAATTTAAAGGTGTTAAACTTTGTGTTGATGATTTGTAAAATCACTGCTATATTAATTGCAAAAAACCATTTGTGGAGAACAAAAATGAGGATATCCTGTTTGTGTGCCTTCTTTTTAATCACACAAAAGTAAGCCTAAGCAGCAAATTTATATTAAGGAAAAGTCAGTTTAGAGTGAGAACTCATAAGTTGGGG
The DNA here is from genome assembly GCF_017591425.1 of Ochotona curzoniae. NCBI lineage: Eukaryota > Metazoa > Chordata > Mammalia > Lagomorpha > Ochotonidae > Ochotona > Ochotona curzoniae. The sequence continues at coordinate 21,211,733 of NW_024465926.1, forward strand.
TAATGTTAGTTACTGTTATAAATTCATGACTGTTCCTTTTTTACGTAAGGAATACTTGCCTTTCTCAGCCCAAGTTTTTTAAAGAAGCTCAAGGAAAGCAATCTCCTCCTTTTTCTTTTTTTTAAAGATTTATTTATTTGTATTGGAAACTCAGATTTACAGAGGAGAGACAGAAAGCTCCTCCATTCACTGGTGACCACAATGGCTGGAGCTGAGCCGAACCGAAGCCAGGAACCAGGAGCTCTTCCAGGGCTGCCATGTAGGTGCGGGGTCCCAAGGCTTTGGGCCATCCTTGACTGCTTTCCCAGGCCACAAGGCAGGAGCTGGATGGAAAGTGGAGCAGCTAGGATATGAACCACAGTCCCGGTGCCCATAAGTGATACTGGTACATGCAAGGCAAGGACTTTAGCCACTAGGCTGCTGTACCGGGCTCTCTTTAAGAGCTACATTCTGGAAGCAGTCTACTTGCCTTGCTCAGCTTTCGCTGGGTACCACACAACATGTGCAGGGGAGGCCCAGGTATGTGCTCTCGCTGTGTACCCGGGAAGGAAGCTGCTACTTGTGCCAGCCGCCAGCAGTCTCTTCCCTGGGGTGGATTGGAGGGCTGCTTTAGGACTGTGACGCTGCTAGCCTCAAGCAGCTGGGGATGAGGGAGCCTCCTCTTGAAGTGGGAGGAATTCTCCAGATGCCTCCCTTTAGCCACTTAGGAGTCCCCTCTCCTTTATCTGAATTGTGAGCTCTGTGCAGTCTGCATTTTCATGACAATGTATTCTGTAACACCTTTGTTTTGTATTTGCAACTGATAAACTTACATTTCCTGTATTATTTTTAATATTCCTTAGGTATTAAAGTTTTGGATTAGCCAAACTAGGACTAGCCAATTGATCCATCACACCGGGCCTTCAAGTGCCACCTTGAAGCTACAGCCAATCTTGTATTAATTTACTGCTGAAAATTTACTGAAGCTAAGTGAATCACTCTGCCTTCATTTAAAAATAGATGTTGCAAATTCTGCAAATTGGGGAGATTTATAGTCATTTTGTGAGATTGCCTTTAAAAACTCAGTTGCCAAGGGGTACAGTTTGTATTATTTCTCACGTTTGTCCCTTCAGTACAGTAAGAATTTGCTCAAACATTTTCTCATCAGAACTCCTCTCCACGTCACTCCTTAACCCTCATTACAGCCTGTGTTTTTATAAGCCGTAATCTGTTCAGCAGGAACGGGGCCTGTGTCTTCGTCAGCATCCTCGCCCGCAGTGCTGTCCCAGTGCCTCGAGGTTGGAAAGCATCTCTTGATCTCCATGGAATTCTCTGGCCTGTCCGCCTGGCAGGAGCTTCAGAAAGCAAAGAACTAGGAACATGAAAACCATTATGCAACCCTAGGAGTGCTTTGCAGAAGTGATTCTCAGCATTGTTACATCTTAAGAGTTAGGCCGTGGAGTGCTGTGGTCACAGAACTGTTTGTGATTTCTGTTTGAAACTACAATACAAAGAGACACCATTGCTGTCTGGTGTCACATCCTGCACCTTTCCCGTCTGGCCCTGCCCACGTGCGGTGCTCTAGTTCCTGAGCCATCTTTGATGTGTGTGGTGCAGAGCTCTGCTTTTCCTAAAAATGAGGCCACTTGGAGCGTCTCCAGCGCTCAGTTGACGGACTGCCCTCCTTCTCTGAGGGCTCTGCTGTTGCAGGGATGTGGCATTCCCTGAAGGCTGGTCAGGCGCCCCCTGGCGTCCCATTGCTAGTTGTTCTCTAGCACAGACCCTGCAGTGGTAAGTATGTAATGCAACTGAAAAACCACTGCAGTCAGAAGCTGCTTGCCAGAGAAATCCAGGTCTAAGGGAGGCAACCCAAACCTTCATGTCTACAGTGTTGTCCGAGAAGGAAATCACATGCAGTGGAGCTTCTTTTTTTTTTCTATTTTAAATGAAGTGAGATTGAGATTTTCTCTCTGCTAATTCATTCCCAAATGCTCATTATAGCTGTGGGCGGCAGCAACCAGCAGCTTAATCTGGGTCTCCCACCTGTGTGGAAGGAACTCCCAGTACTTGAGCCATCACCTCCTGCTTCCCATGTGTGCAGGAAGCTGGGGCTGGAACAGAGAGCACTGTGCCGTGGGCTGTGGGCGTGCCATGTGGCCATCTTACCACTGGGCCAAACATCCACCCACACAGGCAGTCCTTGAGCTATGGGTTCAAAGCAAGTCTACTGTGTAGGCTTCATTTTCCACATACTTAACTGGGACTTTTTTCAAACACTTTGCTCATAGGTCAGCTTCCTAATTTCCAGACTAGTTCATATAAACAGGGATTTCACCTTAGGCGGCTTCAGGAAGTGGCAGGTCCCATGGCACAGCATGAAGCCTATAGGGAGGCAGGAAGAAGGACGCCATGCTGGAGCCCCAGGATGTGCTGGAACCTGTTTCAGGGCTCATCTCCAACCCTGGTGCTGTGGGCCTGCGGCAGACACTGAGCCCTTGCATCAGGGGAGCTCAAGAGCTAGTGAGAGGAGCAGCTGCAGGCCACGGAGGTGACCACGTGGAAACTACATGACTGCTGCTTCATTCTGGCCTCCCGGAATCTTGCCAGAGGATGTATGGCAACATTAACTGCTGTTGTGAAAAAGTTGGTTCAGTTCTGCTCAGGTGTGACAAAGCTTCAGTGGTTGTCACAGATGTTAGGACTTTGGTTGACTGTCACTTTTTCCTTTTATGTTTGTCTTCCTCACAGTAATCATGTTGTGTCTGTATAATCCTGTGTATTGTTTGTATAACCTCAAAAAGATATAATGCTAATTCTCTTTGGGGGTGAAAGACTTTTCTTACCAAAGGGAGTTGTAAGAACTGGAGATTTAGGATTGGCACTGTGGCATAGTATGCTAAGTGGCTGCCTGCAGCACCAGCATTCCATATGGATACTTGTTTTGGGTCCCAGCTGCTCCTTTCCCCATCCAGCTCCTTGCTAATGTGTCTGGGAAAGCAGCAGCAGATAATCCACGCGCTTGGACCCCTGTGCTGGGAGACCCAGAAGAAACTCCAGGCTTCAGTTGCTGCAACAGGTGCCTCACCAAGAGTACCGAGTCCATTTGGGACAAGATCTGGGAGGTGTGTGGCTATGTCCTTTAAGAGTGCTGAGCATGGAGCTGCGCAGCGTTTCCAAGGACAGACCAGCTCTCAAGTTCATCAAGAGGGTAGACACATCCAAGAGGAAGTGTGAGGAGCCAATCAGTGTCGTGGCCACCAAGTACGGCTGTGCCTCCCACACTGCATTATAAACCTTTCCAGGCTCCTGGAAGCCCCAGACCTGGAGTGCGAGCATGGAGGCAAGCAGGCAGTGACACTGTGTTTTTAAATTGTCATTTAAGTAGCTGACACATTTTTTTTTTTTGATTATCAATTTAAAAGATGGAAAGGAACTGTTTAAACGTAAACCTCGGGGGAAAAAGCTGGTACGAAGTTTTCTGAGATTAAAGAGTGGTCAAAAGATTGAAAGGCCCAATGTTTTTCTAATTCATTAGTGAACCCACACTAAAGGCTACTGCAGTAGCTCAAAAAATGTAAAAAGAGGGGTCCCGCATAGTAGCCTAGCGGCTAAAGTCCTCACCTTGCAAACCTGGGATCCCATATAGGCACTGGTACATGTCCCAGAGGCCCCGCTTCCCATCCAGGTCCCTGCTTGTGGCCTGAGAAAGCAGTCAAGGATGGCCCAAAGCCTTGGGACCCTGCACCTGCTTGGGAGGCCTGGAAGAAGCTCCTGGCGTCAGATCTGCTCAGCACCGGCTATTGTGGCCACTTGCGGAGTGAATCATCAAAGAACTTCTCTATCTCTCCTCCTCTCTGTATATCTGACTCTCCAATAAAAAAAAAATGTAAAAAGAAACAGGAGACAGTGCAGGGATGGAATAAGAATATCCCTCCACCCAGCCCCACATTCAGCATATAACTTAGGAGTTCAGAGAAAAAGTGCAGCAAAATGGACTGCCTCTTGGCACTGGGATGTGGCCTTTTTATCCTTTGATTTTTTTGGGGGGGTGGCTAAAAAAGGCAACTACTAGTGTAGTTGAACCTACATTATTTAGGAGAATGAAAGCCCCTCTTGAGGCAGGAATTATTGATACAAAAGCCACAACTTCAGCATGCACTCAGTGGGCACTTGCGATGACACCTGGCTAACAACAGCCTGTCTTCTGTACCAACTGAAACCTTTTGTCTTGGGGCCATGTGGATTTAGGCCAGATCTGTCCAAGGGAACAATATTACCTGTCATCCAAGTCTGTGAGGGCTATGGCAGAACATGGCCACAGGCATTGGGGGGTGTGGAATGACTCCAACTGTGTCTGAACCCTAAGACCCAGCATAAACAGGTTTCTATGTTAATGCTACCAGAATTATGAATAGAATCTGTAGTCACTGATGAAGAAAAAAACAACAACTATGGCGTATAGAGACAAACCTTGAAGACCTTATACCAAGTGAAACAAGCCATTCACAAAAAGATGCAGACTAGGATTCTAATTATGAAGAATATGAAGTCAAGTTAACAGAAATAGTGCAGTGATTACAAGGAGGGTTAGAAGAGTGTAGGGAGTTCCAGTTAGGAAGATGGACAAGTTCCAAATATGGATGATAGTGACAGCTGGGCAACAGTGAATGTACTTAACACCACTGAGCCATGCGCTGAATTTTATGTGTATCCTAACACACACACACACACACACACACACACACACACACACACACACACACACACACACACACACACACACACACACACAGCCCTGCAGTTTAAAAAAAAATCCAAACACCTGGGAAGTTGATACCAGAAAATAAAGAACACAATGTTAGAAAAACACACTTTTTTCTTTTTTTTCTTTAAATCGAGGTAAGTCCACGGTTCAGGTCCTGATTGAAGATGATTGACATGAATCCTATGGACGGATAAGCAGTGTGCAGAATGCTGCTGGACAGATCACCATGCCGCTGTAGCTCCAGGCCTGGCTCTTCCAGACTTCTCAGCATGTGTCGGTTTTGTCTAGTCCTGTCATTCATAATAGACGAATGCAAAGTCCCAGAAACCTGTTCTGTTTGGGAAGGTTTTCTTTTGTTCTAGGCTTCGGTGGTTAATATGCTTGACAAATTTCAGAGTCTCTCTATCTCTGTAGACCAGTGCCAAAGAATTGTTTTCTGGATTCACCGTTAGCAGCTGAAACAGGCAAGCAACATGATGCATGAGAACACGACAATTCATTTCAACTCATCTATCATTCACCAGGGAACAGATAGCTTCCAGATCAAGAACTGAAGCCGGGGGTGGGGTCCTCTGCGGAATCCCTCACTAGAAGCACTTTTGTTCTGGGTGTCAAGACATTTTCCAGTGACCCCATTCCAGCAAGTCCTCAGACGGATTTTCTTTAATGCACTTACTTTTTAATACACTGAAAGATTTGTGGGATATACCACATGGCCCCTAATTAAGCATTTCTCAGTAAGATCAAATAAATGCTTACTGTTTTATCTGTAAGTGTTTTCTGGCATAACCTGGAACCACCGTCAACTGACCAACATGGATTGATCAGCTGAAGACACTGACAGAGGTCACAAAATCTGGTTTCTGGAGGATGAAAGAACCGATAGGAGAAATTGCTGCCAAAAGTAACCAACTGGGCCAACTGCTGTGCCTTAGCTACTTGATCCATTGCCCGCAGCGCCAGCATCTCCCTTGAGCACTGGTTCATGTCCTAACCACTTCACTTCTAATTCAGCCTGCTGCCAATTTGCCTGGGAATGCAGTGGAGGATGGCCCAGGTGCTTAGGCTCCTGTACCCTTGTAGGAGACGCAGAAGTTCCTGGCTCCTTGCTTAGGCCTGGCCCAGTTCCAGCTTTTGCAGCATTTAGGGTGAGAACCATCAGGTAGAAAACCTCTCTTCCCTCTTTCTGTGACCTTGCCTTTCAAATAAATAAATAAGTAAATAAGTAAGTAAATAAATAAATAAATAAATGTTAAAGAACAACAAGCAAAAACTAACTTACCTCTTCATCTTCACCTTTGGCAATGTAGGAAGTAAAGCCACCAAATTCTGGCTCCCAGCCTTACAGGGAAACAAACAGCATACAGAAATGGTCAGCATTCAGATGCTGTGTGGATTTAACACCACTGCTTAAACCACAGATCCCATGCTGCTTACAAGTGAGCCACCTGGGAGCTCAGCACTCACCAATCTCATCTGTGAACTTACATTTATCATGAAGCTTATGGATTTCCTTCTTCCTAAACGCCTTATTTCCTAAGACAGCTACCCTAGAATGCATGCATACCCAACTGACTTTGAATGGGAAAATTATGGGAGAGAATTAAATGTACCCCGAAAGAGCAGATACACAAAAGCTGGAGATCTGAGAGGAATAGGAGGGGAACTGGTAGGGTCCATTCCTCCATTTCTTAGTTAGAGATAAGTTTTCAGAGCTGGAGGACAAAGTCATGACCTCTACCCTTCCAGGTCTGAGATCCTTGTGATCTAAGACCCCAGCCAATGCGCATTACTTCTGCATCTGGTCAGCTCGAGGGGGCACTCGGCAGACTGTCCCTCTGCTTTCCTTTTCCCCTTTTACCTTCACAACCACAGTAAAAAAGTAAGTCCAGGGCGAATTCAGTCTTGCTGTTGTCATGGATTAAAGTGTAGTGACCAGTCTTCCAATGCCTCAGCTCCCCTTGACATGTGGGAACACCTGAGTCTAAGAAAGATCAGAAAAGATGTATTGGTCTGACAATTTCTGTTAGAGAGTAGTTTTCACTTCTCTAATTTTACATCATAAATTTTAAACAGTATAGTTTCAGTTGCCAAAACATGTTAATAAGTTAAAACTGAATTTTTAAAACATCTAATCTCAGGGTAAAGAAGAAAATTGTTAGCATGTCACTGCCTCTATAACAAAGACAGATCTGATAACTAAAATCAGGCTCAATAAGATTCACAGCAAACCACTGCCATCAAAGGACAGGTTTATATCTAGAAGCACAACATTTTTAACAATGAGGAAAGAAAAGGAGAAAAATCCCAAATAAATATGCATAGGTCAGACCAACAATTCATGAAAGAAAACCAAAGAACCAACACAGAGGGGGAAATGTACAACCATGTACATTAACCAGATGAAGCAAATGCCACTTTCACCTACAGAACAAGAAAACTAAGAAAACACAGTGAATAGGTTGCCAGGAAGAAAGCATCATGTACCAAAACTATATCTAAAAACTACCATTTTTTATGGGAAAGCAATTTAACAATTTCCTTAAAATTCTGAGTGGTGTTGGATGTAGCACTTTTAAGGAACTAGTCTAAGGAACTGCTGACAGTAAGAAAACCGCTTTACACAGAGAGCCTGGTGAAGGCTGTTTATGAAATACCTTGCAGTCGTTAAATACACTGTAGGCTTTCAAAGCTCTTCACTGCAAAATAGATCCTTAAAGCGCTACAAGTACAATGTTGGAAAGCAGACACATAAATAAGACTTTTGATTAGGGGAGGCAAGGGTTTCCTGTGAGGGTTGTGCAGATCTGCTACATTTACTGTGAAACAGTAAGCAAGGGGGAAAAAGCGTTACAAAACAATGTATTTAAAAATCTCACTACAAATGTGGATATATGGGTCAGCACTGTGGTATAGCAGATAAAGTTGCTACTTGCAACACCAGTATCCCATGGGGGTGGCCTTTTGAGTCCTGGCCACTTCACTTGTGATGCAGCTTCCTTCTAATGTGCCAGGGAAGGCAGCAGAGGATGGCCTAAGTGCTTGTGCCCCTGTACCTATGGACCTGGAAAAAGCTCCTGGCTCCAGCCTGGCCCACCAAGGCTGTGGTCAGCGTGGCAATTTGGGAGTGAACTAATGGATGGAAGATCCCACTCTGCCTCTCCCTTTATCTTTCAAATAATTAACTTTAAAAAAAGTCTATTTATTATAAATCACATACATAGACTTGTGCATGCTACGTATGAAGAAGCCCAGAGGGGTCACAAATGTTAATGGCAGCTACCTGTGGAAAATGATTCCTGTCTTTCGTTTTCTAAATATTCTGAAATTGAACGTGTTACTTTTATTAATGAAAAACAACCTTAAAATTTCCAGGTTTGTGGGCCCGGCGCGGTGGCACAGTGGTTAAGGTCCTCGCCTTGCACGCCCGGGATCTCATAAGGGTGCCGGTTCTATCCCAGCAGCCCCGCTTCCCTTCCAGCTCCCTGCCTGTGGCCTGGGAAAGCAGTCGAGGACGGCCCAAAGCTTTGGGACCCTCCACCCACGTGGGAGACCTGGAAGAGGCTCCTGGCTTCAGATCGGCATAGCATCGGCCGTCGTGCTCACTCGGGGAGTGAATCATCGGACGGAAGATCTTCCTCTCTGTCTCTCTTCTCTGTATATCCACCTTTCCAATAAAAAAATAATAAAAATAAATCTTAAAAAAAAAAAAAGTTTCCAGGTTTGTGGCATGTCTGGTTATCTCACTAGATATACCCTAGCTAGGCCAACATATAACACCAGTATTATTTGCTTAGTCATTTTGTAACTTTTACTACAATAAAAAGTTTTATAGCTTTTCCTTGAAATAATGACTATGATAATAATAGACTGTGACTATTATTACCCAGTTATATTTTTTGTTTTCTAAAGATTTATTTATTTTTATTGGAAATGCAGATTTACAGAGAGGAGAGACAGAGAGAAAGATCCTCTGCCTGATGGTTCACTCCCAAGTGGCTGCAATGGCCGGAACTGAGCCATTGCTCAGGAGCTCCACATGGATGCTGGGTCCCAAGGCTTTTGGGCGTCCTCAACTGCTTTCCCAGGCCACAAGCAGGGAGCTGGATGGGAAGATGAGCAGCTGGGACACAAACTGGCACCCATGAGATCCTGCCATGTACAAGGTGAGAATTTAGCCACTGGGCTACCATGCTGGGCCCTCTTACCCAGTTTTGTGTTCTTTACTCTGCTATGGTCTAGGATCTTACATATACTGTATGCTTGGAAGAGTAAGGCCCAGATTTTTTTCTAAGTTGCAGGTTCTTGTAAAACAGAAACCAAAAAGAAATAGAAGTGGACAGATCTTTTAAAAGCCTACTGATTTTCACTGATTCCATTAAGAGGTGGACATTGAGTCATTATCAATTATCAAGGAGAATCAATCTTTCAAAGAAAGGCTGATTTGTGCATGGAATGGCATAGAGAAAGAGTTGGATTTTTTTTTTTAAATATTATGTATTTGAAAGGCAGAGTGACAGAGAAAGAGAGCTCTTCCCTCCACTAGTGCAATCCCCAAGTGGCTGCAATGACCAAGGCTGAGCCAGGCTGAAGCCAAGAGCTTCTTCTAGGTCTCCCACATGAGTGCAGAGGCCCACAGACTCGGGCCATCCTCTGCTGCTTTCCAGGTGTGTTTGCAGGGAGCTGGATAAGAGGTGGAATAGCTGGGATTGCATTGGCACATATATGGGATGCCAGCAACACAGGTAGCAGTTTAACTCATTGTTGCCACAATGCTAACCCTTGGGTTTTCCTAAATGTCTCCATGAATAAGTTACGTTGCTTCTGATCAGCATCTGACACCACTGCCTTTGCTCCCACAGGAACCCAGCCCTTGTCTTTGGTCTCCTCATGCACAGGGTTTTTCTAGAGATCCTTGAGCATAAGTGGAAGCTGGCAAAACTGAAACCAGGAACAGAGTAACAGGGTTCCCGATTTCACAGCGAGTGCTGAGACAGCTAACCTGCATTTGTAGCTGCTCAGTTAATGGTACCAACATTTTCACAAAAGTTCGTCCCCTTAATGTCCTGAGTTTTCTCTTCCATTTTACTGAGATCATCACTGCCTTTACTTATACTCATTTCCTTCTGTTCTCCAAATTTCGGCAATTTTCGTAGGCTGTTATTAGTACTTAGCAGAAATAAGCTGTTAACCTTTTCTCTCCTTTATAGTCTTATGTGTTTGACTAATTTTAGCCAGGGCTAGCCACAGTTTTCTCTATCATCTGTGCTACTCTTAGCCTAACAAGGTGTACTAGCTGTTCTTCCTTGTCACTCAGACATCTGCTGGAACGACGGCTCCTGGAAGGGGCTATTCCAGACCATGCAGCCCTTCCTCACATCACCCTGCTCAGCATTCTGCACAGCACTTGGCATCGCTTGTGTAGACACTGCACTCCTTGTACTCCTCTTCTTGTCTGATTTGTTTCCCAGCTCAGCCCAGTAGACACCAAAGACATTTTTGTCAAATGAATGTTTAACCGAGTGCTGAACGGTCCAGGAGGCATCCAAACAACAGCATACCTTTCTTCGCTTCTTTTTCCTCAGACTCTGACTCCACTTCTCCTCCATCGCTCTGCTGGCTGCTGCTGGTGATGGTCACCTCAGGAAGCCGGGGCTCGGAGGAACTCTGGCTGGCCCCCTCTTCCGTGTTCTCTGCAGTTGAGGCTGCTTCTCCCTCTTTTTTGTCCTCAGTCTCACTGTCCTCTGAAGGGGCCAGGAAATGAAGCTTCAGGCCTGTGAAGTTGGAGAGCAGCAAGAACATTGCCTCGGAGCGAAATAACTCCATGCACTCCTTCAGGATGTCAGGCAGTGTGCTTTCCTCAGCCTTCTCGTAAAACCTGAAAGACAGCAATGGCCATCTGCTCATCCAAGCCGCAAATGTAAAATTATGCAGGAAAGAAAAGCTCAGCACTGGGGGGCTGGCGCTGTGGCGCAGTGTGTTGACCTGCCACCTGTCATGGTGGCATCCTGTATCAGCACTGGTTCAAGTACTGGCTGTTGCACTTCCCATTCAGCTTCCTCTTACTGTGCTTGGAAAGAAGTGGAAGACAGCCTGAGAGCTTGGGCCTCTGACGTCATGAGAGATCTGGATGAAGTTCTAGGCATCCAGCTTCAATCTGGTCCAGCACCGGAGATTGCTGTCAATTAGGGAGTGAACCAGTACTTGGAAGATATCTCTCTATCTTTCCCTCTTTCTCTGTAATTCTGCCTCTCAGATAAGTAAATAAATAAATACATACATACATAAATATTTAAACAAAACAAATTTGCTGATCGTTAGTTTTGCATTTTCCCCCTGAGATCTTGGCATATCTCACAGAAGTGTTACGTTACTACAGAGGAAGACTTTGTTAGGGCCTGCTTCCTGGTGTCCCTGGGAACCAAACTTCCTCAGTGCAAGTGTCCTAATATTGGAGATGAGTCTAAGAGACAAAAAAGTAGGTGCTGAATGCTGAATCCAATGTCTGGGATGATAGATTCTACCTTTTGTTAGGAGGACTGCGGGTGTTCCATTCCACATCTGCTTTCTCCAAGGCCTCACAGACCTTTGCAAATTTCTCAGGCTGGAAAATGGGCAAATAAAGAGGCAATTAGTAAGCCTAAGGTCTCATATTTGCTTGGCAGATATAACAGCTTATATAATAATTCAAGTCATTTAAACAGAAAGATTTATTTAATTTTTGGTTGAAATATAGAATTGCAGTTCACTCCCCCAGTGGCCACAATAGCCAAAACTGGGCCAACCAATCTGAAGGCAGGAACTTCCTCTAGGTCCCCCACATGGGTGCAGGGGCCCAACCACTTGGGTTATCCTCTGCCGCTTTTCCAGGCACTTTAGCAAGGAGTTGGGCTGGAAGTGGAGGTGGAGCTCAATAGGAGTCCCGTATGGGATACTGGCAGTGCAAGCAGAGGCTTAACTTACTACACTATAGCACCAGCCCCAACAATATAGATTCTGAGGAGTGGCTATCTAGCCTAGTACCACCGACTTCCTGGTTTTGAGTTTTGGTTCTACATCTTGACTCTGGCTTCCTGCTCATACAGACCCTGGAGGCAGTGGTGACGGCTCAGGCACTATTGCTCCTGCCGCCCTGGTGGGAGACCGGACTGTTTTTGATTCTGGCTATTGTGAGCATCTTTCTCTCTCCCACTCTCTGCTTCTCAAATGAATACATTAAAATACTCTTTGGATGATTCTTTATTTAATAAGCATTCTAAACTTAAAAAGTCAAATACAAGAAGCTGGTAAACATGCTGAAAAATTTTTCCTAAGAGGTTTTATGTTTATTTGTTCAGTGCAGTTTCCTAAGGCATCCCATCAGCTGCACATCTTGCCTGCAGTATGATTGAATCTCAATCAATGAGGATTAAACCAACTCACCACAATACTTCCTAAGTTCTATAATATACTAATATCAGCTACAAAAATTCCAAGACAGTGAGATAAAATGTAGATTTCCCCATCCTTTTTTTCATGGCTCTTAGGACTATGACTACCTGGCTGCATCCTCAGCATGTGTTGCTTCATTCAGCTCACAGAACAACTCCGCAAGGAAGGCAAGGCAAGTCTTATCCCAGCGTAATGGAGGCTAGATTTAGTGACTGGCTCAGTTTGGAAGGCCACAGGCACTCTAAGACATCAATATAGGTTTTCTGGGGCCAGCGCTGTGGCACAGTGAGCTAAACCTCTGCCTGTGGTGCTGGCATCCCATATGGGTGATGGCTAGAGTCCCAGCTGCTCCACTTCTGATTTACCTTCCTGCTTATGGCCTAGGAAAGCAGTGGAGGATGACTCATAGTAGTTGGACCCCTACATTCACTTGAGAGAACCAAAAGTTGTTCTTGGCTTCAGATGAGCTCAGCTCCAGCCACTGTGGCTATCACTGGAGTGAACTAGCAGGTGGAAGATCTTTCTCTTTCTCCTTTTCTCTATAACTCTGCCTTTTTCATAAAAATACATCTTTCAATATTCATTAATGGTCCATCATTAAAAGCAGTGATGGGGCAAGAGTGGTGGCTGAGTGGCACTATCCTGAGAGTGCTGCTTTGAGTTACAATTCTTTGGGTCCAGCTTCCTGCCAGGGCACAGGTGAGGCAGCAGACTGGCTCCTCTGCTTGAAGCCCTGCTTCCCAAGCAGTAGACCCAGATGAAGTTGAGAACCTTTGGCTATAGCCTGGCCTATCGGTATAGCTGCTGTAGGCAGTTGGGAATTGGGCTGGTAGACAGAAGATTTCTATCACTCTGCCTTGTAAATCAACATTAAAAGAGAAGTAAGGGGTGGATATTCAGTGTAATGGCTAACAAGCTGCTTTGCATGCCAACATGTCATATTGGAGTGCATGGCTGCCCCAATTCCCGTCTGCCTTCCTGCTAATGCACACCCTGGGAGGCAGCAGATGTTGGCTCGAGTGTGGGCCCCTGCCATCATTGTAGCACACGGGAACTGAGTTCTGGGCTCCTGCCTTTGGCCCGGCTCAGACCTGGCTGTTAAAGTTATTTGCAGAATGGACCACCAGATGGAAGATCTTTACCTTTGTACTTTTCAAATAAAATGAAGACAAATTAATAACAATGTTGTTAAATAATCACCATACTCATCAAGTGAACAGAATGCAAGACTGCCTCTTAGGATGGAAACTTGTGTATGTGTGTGCATTATCAAGCCTCTGAAGACTAATGGAATATCCAAGAGACTTTTACCTCTTATTACCAAAATAACGGAAAACAAAAGTTAGCTATCATCATTTCTATATTTTCAAAATGAAAACAAAAAACTCCTGGTGATGCCTTTCAGGCAGTCAGGATGTAGGCCTGCCAAACAAAATGTTCAGAATAGGAAAGGTGGCCTACCTTAAGAAATTCCTTCAGGAGAATTTCAGAACTTTCTTCAAATTCCTCTTGAATCTGAGCTTGGTACTCCATGTCCAGATAAGTAGGATTGATCCAATCATACAAAATCTCATGCTTGCAAAGAATGAGGAGATTTAAAAGATGAATTAACAATTCCTATGGCTTTTGTTCTTCTATCATTTCAGACTAGCAAGATACATGAAAATCTTCACTCTCTTAAGTTTTTCCTATAAACATAAAATACTGTAAAACTGCCGGAGAGAGACACTGTAGCATCTCTCCAAGGAGTTGGGGAGGGCAAGCTCGAAGTCGTTTCACTACTAGGAATTACTAACTTTTAAAATAAGGGGAGGAAATAATGTGCTACAGCTCTTAGGACAAAGACTCTAAATAATTTATGCTTACATCTTTTGGGATGTGAGGGTTCCGAGGAATGGGGGGTTCAAAGTAGATGGGGGGCCTGGTTAGCGAAGCACCGTGAAACCAGCCGCTTATAGACAGACGGGACTTCTCTTCAGAGAGAACTTCAGACACCTGCGGGTAAGACCAGTGGCACGTCAACAGAGTAGGGAGGGAGCCAACCAATCAACACAGAGTGGGGAGGGAGCTGACCAATCAACGGACAGAACAGTGAGGGAGTTGACCAATCAATGCACATTCTTTTCAGGCTCCTTCATGTTAGGTGTAAAAGAAGTCCTACAGGAGATGGATCAGATTTGGACCACGGGTGACCGTAAAGCATGATCGTTAGCGCTCCATATGTTTGTAGCTTACGATCTTTACCTGATGAAAGGACACCGGAGACACTTCAAAGAAAATCAGTTTGTTCCATGAAGGGATAAGAGACTTGACAATCTGTTTCGGCTGAAAGTGTTCTGTACCAGGAGAGAAAACAGCCATTATCATCACTTTCAGGCCGCTCACTTCCCTCGTGATCAGTCTGCAGTTTCTGAAGGTGCCAACACATACCCTAAAAATCCACCCTCTTCCATCTGCTTTTCTTGCCCACGCACTAGTTCCACGAGGTGGCATCTGTTCTTTAGACCATCCATCTATTACTGATGGGGGCTGCAGGGGTGTTCAGTGTCCTGATAACTGCTGGAGTCCGTCAGTAAACACAGCTCCGACAGGGTCCTGGCAGGTGTGTATGTGTTCCTCCTTTCCCTGGCCAGCGCTCCAAAGCAGAAACCCACCTCCAATTGACTCTCATTCTTAGAATAATGATTATTTTAAGTACAACTGGCATTAATGACAACTAAGGCAGGAACTAAGTACAAATGGCTGCCATTTCCTCAGAGGAGTACAGATATTGTCTATGAGAATGGTGTTGAAGAAGCGACTTTTTTTTAATTCAGAAAGGGTCACCAGTGGTGATGAACATAACTGTGTCTTACCATCAGTGTCGTACAGATCCAGGGTGCCCCCAAAACTCCTGTCCCAGGAAGGGACGAGGTACAGAATGAAGGCGATCCGGCGCCCCTCCAGCTCGTCGTCATGGCACAGCAGGGCATCTGCAACGGTTAAATCACCCCTTAGAGACCTGCTCAGGCAACAAGCTGCTGCCACTGACCTCTGCATTTATTATTAGTTCATCTGACAGCCATGGTAAAGTGTCAGGCCCAAACAGCACACAAAATATTTGCACAAAAAAATTAAAGAAACTTCTGTGCTCAGTGTGGTAGCCTAGCGACTTAAGTCCTCTCCTTGCACACACTAGGATCCCATATGGGCGCCGATTCTAATCCCAGCGGCCCCTCTTCCCATCCAGCTCCCTGCTGGTGGCCTGGGAAAGCAGTCAAGGATGGCCCAAAGCCTTGGGACCCTGCACTCACACGGGAGACCCAGGAGAGGCTCCAGGTACCTGGCTTCAGATTGGTTCAGCTTTGGTCGTTGCGGTTGCTTGGGGAGAGAATCATCGGATGGAAGATCTTCCTCTCTGTCTCTCCTCTCTGTATATCTGACTTTCCAATACAAATGAATTCCCCAAGTGCCCACGACAGATAGGACTGGGCTAGGGCTGGAGTCAGAGGCACAACCTAGGGCTTCCACATGGGTGGCAGGAAGTGGAAGTCAGGAATCACAGGCAGGCACTCTGAGGGGGAAAGCAGGCCTCTGACCTGCTAAACTAAGTGCTTGCTCCCTTGACATGACTTTAAATGCCTGTACCACTATTCTGTTGCTTGGATTATGAATTCACCTCCATCTCCTATTTGTTAGCTGGTTCTTTTTCTTGGCTATCCTAAAGAATGCCTTTCAAATAAATAAAGCAGATATTTAAAAAACTACATACATATGATAATGGTAGTCAGGTCTTTGCACTGTTGAGGAAGAGAATTACAATTACAATAAAGGAGGAAATTTAATGAACTCTGGTGGTCACCTGGCACTGCAGGAATCAATGTGAAGCTGGTTTTCTGAATCTATATACATATACAGATACAAAAATATGTGCAAGTATTAAATGTATGTGTGCACCCACATGGGTAAGTAAATGCATACAAATAAATGTCTGGTATTTCTTTTCATTCAAAAGCTACAGGAGCAGTAAACCTCTAATAGCAAAGGTATCTAGAGTCCAGGCCACAAATCATGAAAAAAGTTCTTTTTATTAGAATTGTTATTTGGGCCTGGTGCAATAACCTAGTGGCTAAAGTCCTTGCCTTGTACATACCGGGATCCCATATGGGTGCCAATTTGTGTCCTGGCTCAGCTCCGGCTGTTGTGGCCACCTGGAGAGCGAGTTAGTGGACAGAAGATCTTCCTCTCTGTCTTTCCTCCTCTCTATCTAACTTTTCAATGAAAATAAATAAACCTTAAAAAAACAATAAGAATTATTACTTATCCAAAAGGCAAACTGACAGAGGCACACAGTATCTTCCAGCTGCTGTGTCACTCCGCTGTAAGAGCCAGGGTTGGGCCAAACTAAAGCCACAAATTGCATGATGAATATTCGAGCCCCCATTCCCTGCTTTCCCCAAGCAGGGAGCTGGACTGGACGAAAAGTAGCTGGGATTTGAACCAGAACTCTGATAGATATCACTATTTTTAAGCTATCATTTATTTTCCACAAACGAATGATCAGGATTCTTTGGAATAATGGCCCAGTCCAGGTCATCAGAGGAATTGGACATGGAAAATATAAATATAAACCTTGGAAATCTTGTTTTGCAAGAAAAAAACTAGAAATGAGAACAATGGGGATATCGCAAAAACAGACAGAACTCAGTTTGAGGGGGCTTTCCTTGATCAAACTGGTAACAATATGAATGTCAGTGTAATGGCAATAACTATCACATCTCAGTCTTTTGGCTAAGATTAAGTACAATGGTACAGCTGATAATAGCCAATTTCATAAATAGTAACCCCCAAATTAATGTAAATAGAAATAAATGAATGTGTAATGCAGAAAAGGAAGATTTTCTTTACATTAGAAAATCATAAAATCTCATTTGCCAATTTTTGTAGTAATCATTTAGCAAAAAATGTTACTGGATAATAAAACAAGTGAATCAAAATTTGGTGGGAAATGCATATTTACATAAAATAACTCTTCAAAACATATATATTAAATGATGGGGGGAAAAGAAACAGAAAAGAACACTGCATTCATTTTGTAATTATTCCCGAAAAGAATTGCACTGTCTGACCTAACAAAGAGGAGTCACTGGACATACTCAAACTGAAGAAAGATTTTACATATTATTTATAAATCCTTCAGAAGTAGCAAGATCATGAAAGGTTGGGAAAGACTGAAGAACTGCTATAAACTGAGGTGGCTGACAAGTAATAATAAATAAATTTAATAAACCAGATCCTTTTACTGTAAGGACTAAATAGTGAAATTTGAATGCAGCCCACGGATGCGATTTTCTGATTTTGATGGTTCACTGCCATCATGTAAGATGTCATTGTTACAGGAATTACTCAAGTATTTGGGGATCATCAAAAAGCATGACAAGTTAATTTCAGGTAAAAATAGGAAATAAATTATTTAGACTCTCTTGATACCTTTCTGTAAGCTTGAAATTGCTTCAAATTGAAAAGAAAAAAAAATCTAGATGGATAAATGCATATGCTATAACTTTTTCATATGTATCACAAAGTAATACTGTATAAAAATCAGTACCAGGCCCAGTGCAGTAGCCGAGTGGCTAAAGTCCTTGCCTTGTATGCACCAGGATCCCATATGGGAACCAGTTCATGTGTCGGCTGCTCCGCTTTCTTTCCAGGTCCCTGCCTGTGGCCTGCGAAGGCAGTTGAGGATGACCCAAGGCCTTGGGACCCTGCACTTGTGTGGGAGACCCAGAAGAAGCTTCTAGCTCCTGGCTTCGGATCAGCTTAGCTCTGGGCATTGTGGCTACTTGGGGAGTGAGCCAGCAGATGGAAGATCTGCTTTCTGTAAATCTGCATTTCTAATAAAAATAAATAAATCTTAAAAAAAAATGTACACCAGGTTACACTTCTCCAAGATTGTTCTATGACAGGAAACCCAAATCAAAATTTTATTTCACAGGGGCCAGCATGGTAGCATAGCAAATTAATCCTCCCTCTGCAGTGCTAGCATCCCATGTGAGTGCAGGTTCATGTCTTGGCTACTCCATTTCCCATCCAGCTTCTTATTGGTCACTTGGGAAAGCAGTGGAAGATGACTAGGTCCTTAGGCCCCTGCAGCCATATGGAAGACACAGAAAATGCTCCTGGTTTCAGACCAGCACAGCTCAGCACAGCTCAGCCCAGCTCTGGACATTGCAGCCATTTTGGAGAGTGAAAGAGCAGATGGAAAAATCTCTCCGTGTAAATCTGGCTTTCAAATAAAAATAAATAAATCTTTGAAAATGTTTTATAAAATTAAAAAAAAAATACCTTCACTTGTTTTTTAAATGATATTTATGCACTCTGCAAGAGAACTGCAAAAAGGCACCCACACTGGTGACAGAGGACACCTCCGAGGAGGAAGGGGGCAGGGAGGAGAAGGCGACCTCGAGGGCTCACACTGTCAGCTTCTCTTACATTGGTTTTTCTCCCCTTTAAGAAAATGTCTTCACTTAGTACTTTCAGAACAAAAAAGAAATGGGAAAATAGTGTTAAGGAATATGCTTCTTCCTTAGCAAACCCAAGACTATAATTTTTCTTATCACTTCTGAATTTCTTGCTATTATGTCTAAAGCTGGTACGCAGTTGTATTATGAGCAACTTGTCAACAGTTCTCACCACACCCACAAATAGAACCTTTCACCCTGCCAGGTATATTCAGTACTTGTATGGAAGTTAGGTCCTTATCAGGGAGATCCCGATATCCCACAGGGCCACGCAGGCTGGTATTTGGCATTTTGGTGTCATCTCTCCACCAGTGATGCCATGAGGCCTCTAAGCCCAAGATACCTAAGCCTCATCTTCCTTACCGGTGAATTCGTATTTAGCACAGGACATGTCAATGGTTGGTTCCAGGTCAATCTGAGAGACATCTGAAAGCCAGGCTCGGAAATCTTCAAACATGAGCTTCCTAGAAACGGAAACAAAAGATTCTGGCACGATGCCACAGCTATTCGTTCTTGCAGCTTACAGTTAATTCAGGAGATTGATTCACTCTTAGATTTCATCCAGGACATCTTGACAGATGTTCTCAGTTTAAACTTACAGGGTTTAAGACTTATGTTCCCAGAGGGACACATGTGCACATCTCCTAGTTCAGTCCTGCTGAGCGCTTCACTTTCTCAGTGCTTTCCTGCCCTTAAATTCCACATGTGCCCTCTGGTGTCGGCAGTTTGCCCTTTGTTCTAACGGTCTACCGCATCAGTGTTCCACTCCAAATGATTGATGTTCAGACACGCTCTTCAGCAACAGGATGGAAAGTTCAACTGCTTTTCTTCACCCAGTTCATTTTCAATATTGCGTATGTTTCCTCCTACCCACTGAATTCTTTGACATAAGGACAAACTGTTCCCGTATAAGCCTGAGAAGCATTCAAGAGCAACACCCACAGAGCTCCGAGGAGCGTCAGAGCGCAGAGCTGTTAATCTTCAGGTGATGTGCACACTGGCTCTGCCTCAGCCCGGCCATCTGGAGCAACCTTGCGCAATTCTTTACCCTTCACCTGCACTCTGCTTATCTTTTCCCAGAAATGCTCCTTTTAAAATTAATTAGTCTTCTTCCCAGCATGCCTTGCTTCTTAATGTGTTTAGTCATCATCACGCTCTAAAAATAATCATCTCCTATCTGCAAGAAACCTGTTCCCCCTGACCCAGAGCCTGCCTTTCTGGGTTCAGCCAATATATGTTCACTGTGCCAATGAATGTTTAACATCACTGAACAGAAATTTTGACTAGAATTTAATCAACCACTTCTGCACACTTCCAAAAAGTCATTCAGTTATTGGACTTGTGTTGTGTAGGCCTGGGTCACTAGTATTTTTTCCCTGAATAAATCTTCTGCTAATGTTTGTAGAGTTTGTTGCTCTTGCTTGATAAGCACTAACTGGATGTTCCACAATTCCATTCATTTTTCACACCGCCTACCAGGGCTTGCACAGGTTAGGGCTTAGTCCTATAGGACTGCTCCTCCCACTTTAGACATGTGACTGGCTACAAATTAGAGGTTCCCATAATACCTGCCCCTGATCTGCTCATTTGTTAGATAATGTACTTAGTAGATTACCAGTTTATTGGATAAGGATGCAATTCAGGGGATAGCCACACGGAAAACAAACTTTGGCAAGGCATTGGGGGGAGGTGTGGGTATGGAACTTCCATGTCAGCTGTATTCATACTACCTTCTAGAACCTACAGGTGCTTAGATGTTGTGTCAGAGCCTTTAATATACAGACATCATGGATTGAACTATTAACCAATCATCAGCCGCTATTTCCTCCAGGAGGCTTCAGTGGTTGAGACTGAAAGTTCTAACCATCTAACACTGCTAGTACGATAACCAGTATCCTCCTTATGCCTTGGGGCTTTTCACATCATTTCAGGGACCTAAGTGCAGGCGTGATGTTATTTATGGATAACGAGAGAGGACCTATTCACTTCCATCGATTTCAGCTTTTAGGAAAAGCAGGGTTAGGAACAGAGACTAAGACCAAATATATTTATTATCACAAATCACAGTATCACAAACACTAACACCACCACGCACTGAACACGAGGGCAGCACTGTTGTAGACTTCAATTAACTTTATACTGCAATAATTGTGAGCGTTAAACTAACTGCACAATAGTTAGCTCTTTCCCAGACACTCTGATGTTAATAGGAGAGCAATAAAGATAGTGAACAATTCCATTTAACAGTTTAATTGGCTCTCCATGTAGCAATCTGTAATATAATTTGCAAGACGCTCAGTCAATCAACTTTGAAATCATTAATTATGATGAATTAAAAACATTCTGAAACTATGCTACTTCAAATTATACACATAAATATACTTCACATCTTTTGAACCATCCTAAAATTCAAGCCCCTATAAAGTGCCTTTGGCGCAGAGCTAGACACTGGCTGGTCTTAGCCTCCCCCCTTACCGTTTCCTTGCCCTGCTTTTACGATTGGAATTGAACCTCTTCCTACCACTCACTCCCTGGTAAGAGGCGTGCAGCAGGCCCTGCAGGAGTCCCCGGATAGCACGCATGAGTTCACAGGTCATGAGACTCATGAGCTCACTCGTCTCCCTTAGATAACACTTGTCTAGAGGGGTGTCAACCACAGGTCCTGAGCAACAAGTAATTATCACCTGACTGGAGCCTACTGTCACCATTAACTCCCCACAGGACGGGATATAGCTGACCAATCAAAGGAGGGATATTGAGTGCTGCAGCCCAACCAGGCGCCTGCGACCCTAACTTCATCTGTCAGAAGCTTTGCTGCTCCCTCCTCGGGAGCCTGGGAATTGTGCACTGGCTTGCTCTGACCTCGACAGTAATGCTTCTACTAGCCCATGTTAGGAATTGGCTTACTGCGCACTGGGCTAGGGAAACCATATTTGAAGGTTCTACAGCAATTCTTCCCACGAATTATGAGTATGTTCTGTAATAATTCTAGTACAGGGCCCGGCACAATATCCTAGTAGCTAAAGTCCTAGCCTTGCACACGCCAGGATCCCATAGGGGTGCTGGTTCTAATCCCGGCGGCCCTGCTTCTCATCCATCTCCCTGCTCGTGGCCTGGGAAGGCAGTCGAGGATGGCCCAAAGCGTTGGGACCCAGCATCAACATGGGAGACCTAAAAGAGGTTCTGAGCTCCAGGCTTCAGATTGGCTCAGCTCTGGCTGTTGTAGCCACTGGGGGAGTGAATCAATGGATGGAAGATCTTCCTCTCTGTCTCTCCTCCACTCTGTATATCTGACTTTCCAATAAAAATAAAATAAATCTTTAAAAAAATAATTCTAGTATAAAGATATAATTGAAATACCCAAGCATTTGGATAAGAAATATCCTATACGTAATCCTTCATCACTACATACTACATTGTAACAATTGTATATTGAATCTTTAAGCACATCCTTGATTATTTTCTCAAAATTCTACACTAAAACATGCACACTTTTAAAGATCATTTATTTATCTTAAAAAAAAAAAAAGATTTGTTTATTTATTTGAAAGTCAGAGGACAGGAGATCTTCCATGTGGTGTACTCCCCAGACGGCTGCACTGGCCTGGGATGGGCCAGGCCAAGGCCATCTGTTCTTCTAGATAGGTGGCAGAGACTAAAACACTCAAGCCATCTTCCACTGCTTTTCCTAAGCTGACAGCAGGAAGTTGAATGGGAAGGGGAGCAGCCAGGACAGGAATCAGCACCCAATTGGGGCATCAGTATTGCAGATGGTAGCTTTACCGGCTCATGCCACAATGCCAACCCCTAAATTTATCTTTTAATTCCAATTTTCCATGAACTTTCTTTACTACCTTCAAGATATCTGCACTTCTGTCAACATACAGTTGTTTCAAATATTGGCCAATCTTACGTATTAACGTAAGAATGGAATCCTGAGTTGTAAATCTGCGTTTTTTTGATTACTAACCAAGCTGAATATTTTACCATTGAGAGCTTTGGCCTAGGAGGCAGACTTGGGTTCGAATCTCAGCTCCCTCAATGTTAGTTAAGTGAAACAAACAGCTTTCTCCGAGTCTGCTTCCTCCTCTATAGAATGGGAAAACAGCACTCACAGTTTACAGGTACAGCAGCTAAGACAGTTGCCGCTCTTTTAGCAGATGTTAGGCACCCAATAAGTATGATATCTTTACCTTAAAGCAGAGATATGAGGCTCTTTTCTCTTCTTCAAATCATCAGACTTCACCATGAAAAAAAGAAAAAAAATTCTTTTGTAGAGAAATGGAAGAGAGTACTTAGTGAGCGTTTGGCTACACAGCGTTGTGCCACTGTCTATATGTCCCCAAACTAACCCGCCTAAGCTTGAGCCAGGCCTCCTCCATATGGAAGCTCTGTGACTCGGCCACATTACGCAGCTTCTCTGTGCCATATTCATCCAAGACATACTTAGGTTTACTTAACGAAATAGGCAATAAACTGAAAAAAAAATTTAACAGCATACAGAAGGTGATTAGCATATTGTAAAAAAGCCACTGGGACAGCCGAATGGGATTTGCAATCTCGTGGCCTTCAGAGAGGCCTGAAGGAGGCTGGGCAGTGTGCCAAGGTGTCAACGAGCCAGGTGAAGAGCCTTCAGGCCCTAAGGATAGCACCTGCCTGGCCTAGTCAAGACACTACAGGGGACTAACTAGCAGAGAGCCGGGGCTGTCAGCCTAACCCTAACCGGGAAAATGAGGCCTCAGGTAACCCGGCACCCAGTCGTATTTGAAGTACTGTTGTGCCGGATTTTGAAATTCCCACATAATCATCAAGTCTGAAGTCGGTGCTAAGGCATAAAGGTGGTTTATTCAGGTTAGCCTAGGTCTCCCAGCCACCTAGGGCTGGGCTGGGGGAGGGGCAGCCGCATCTGAGTCTGCAGCAAGGGGAGAGAGTGAGCCCGAGCCAGGGTGAACAACCCAGCTGTTCTTATACATTTCAGGCTATTAATTATACAGTTATGATTTAGCAGGCTTCTATTGGTGGGTTTGAAGCAAGCAACTTTCAAAACGTACAAATCAATGAACTATAGGGTGGTGAATCTTATCAAACACCAGGTACCTCCTTCCTGAGGAGTGGTCTGCCTAGTCACATAGACTATCAGGCCTGGAGCTCACACGGCCCCCAGCCAAGCCATTAAGGCAGGAATTACAAAAGGCAGAAAACACCTAAGTTCTTCAGTACATTGGTTTTCACTCAAAGAAATGAAGATTTATTAGAATTTAAAGGTGAAACATGATTCCATCTCCATGTTTATTGAAATAAAATATACATTATAGAAAATTTACTATTTTAACCATCTGAAAGTGTATAATCCAGTGGATTTTAGTACAGATAATGTTGGGCAACCACCAACACTCTCCATTCAAGAACCTTTTCTCATCTCAAAAGAAATCCTGTATCCCCCATCTCTTAGCAGCACTCATCTACTTCCTGCCTCTAAGATTTCTTTGCTAACTCTGGAATAGTCTGGAATCACACAACATATAAACTTTTGTATCTAGCTTTTTTTAAAAAAGATCTTTTGATTTGAAAGTTAGAATTACACACACACGGGTCAGTTTGGTAGCCTAGCAGCTAAAGTCCTTGCCGTGCACGCCTGAGAGCTCATATGGGTTCTGTTCTACTCCCGGCAGCTCCACTTCCCATCCAGCTCCCTGCTTGTGGCTGGGGACAGCAGTTGAGGACCACACAAAATCTTGGGATCCTGTACCCGCATGGGAGATCCGGAAGAGGCTCCGGGCTCCTGCTGCCTTTGGCTAAGCTCAGCTCCAGATGTTGCAGCCACTTGGGGAGTGAATCATGAGATTCGGTGTGAAGAGTATTGTTCCACTGCAGGCAGGGCCGCAAGGAAATTCCCCCTGCATGGCAGGGCCCGAGGATGTTTCTAAAGACCCATGAATGCAGCTCCACCCTGAGGAAGAATTCTAATCCATTCAGACATTGTTTGCTATTGTTGGCTTTTTACTATCAATGTGAGCTTGGAGCTTAATGTCAATAATGTTTTGCCAAAGGACCTTTTATTATTCACGCTGTCTTGGCTGTCCCCATGGACCTTATGCTAAAGAAGGGATCTGTGTTTAGGGTTTCATTCTTTCCTTGATCTTTAGGTTCCCCTTTTCTTTGTGATATGAGATTGAGTTGTAGAATAAGAATTGTAGTCGGAACTTCTATTGAGTCATTAGGTGAAACAAATGGTAAAACTATTCTTGGATACACCCACTTGACCATGCAAATTCCAGAGCTTGTGACTACTTCTGTATAAATAAAGGGGACAGCTCTTTCACACTTTCCATTATGATCCTGGAATTGTAGTGGTCCATATATTTTCTCTACGCCTATTCTATGCATCTTTGGTGAGTCCCAAGCTCAGCTGGAGCCGGACTCCGGCACTTTCTCTCTTTAAAAAAAAGGGAGATAATTACAGAGACAGAGAAACATCTTAAATCTACAAGTTCAACCGCCAGATGGGCACAATGAGAAGGGTTGGGCGAAGCCAGAAGCCTCATCTGGTCTTCCAGGTAGGTAGCGGGGGCTCAAACACTTGAGCAGTCCTCCTCCACCAATTTTCCCAAGCCATAAGCAGGGAGCTGGATCATCAGTGGAACAATGGGAGCACAGACAATGCCCCTATGGGATGCTGGCTTTACCTCCATGCCACAACAGCACCCCTGTGCCTACATTCTTTTAATCAGCATGCTGTCACACTCCATCCACACTACTACAACAGCTTAATTGCATTCTTTTTTTAATGGCTCAGTAGTATTTCATTGTATGGATATACCACATTATAAATTCATTCTTCAATATGTGAACATCTTCCACTATCCTTTTTTTTCTTTTAGGATTTACTTATGCATTTGAAAGGCAGAACAAGAGAGAAAGACAGATCTTCCATCTGCTGGTTCACTCTCCAAGTGTTCCCAACAGCCAGGTCTGGACCAGGCTAAAGCCAAGGTCGTTATCCTCTGATGTTTTACTTTTAGAATAAATGATAAACCTTGAAAAAATTTGCTTAGGGCCTGGCATGGTAGCCTAGTGCTTAAAGTCCTCGCCTTGCACATGCTAGGATCCGATATGGGCGCCGGTTCATGTCCCAGCAGTCCCTCTTCCCATCCAGCTCCCTGACTGTGGCCTGGGAAAGCAGCCAAGTACAGCCCAAAGCCTTGGGACTCTGCATCTGCATGGGAGACCCGGAAGAGGCTTCAGATCAGCTCTGCTCTGTCTGTTGTGGCCACTTGGGTAGCGAACCAGTGGAAGGAAGATCTTTATTTCTGTATCTCCTTTTATCTATATCTGCCTTTCTAATAAAAATAAATAAATCTTTTTAAAAAATTGCTAAAATGGTTATCATTCAATGTATGCCTCTGTGCAGCAAACAGCTCATCAAAGCACACCTTATCCCTTTGCTTATGAAGTACTTATTAATTAACTTCATGTAGGTCTTGGCTATTTCTGCAATTACCATGATCGACTTTATTTTAAAGTCTTACAGGAAAAGAACTGCCAAAGCCTCCCATATATATTCATCACTGCATGTAACACATAGTTTATACTCAGTACATTTATGTGATATGAAGAAATGTCTTCAAAATGCCGACATGATGCCCTTCTAAGGCAAAATCTAGAACTTTTAAGTCTTAAAGGTACCTGAAGATTAAAAGATAGTGAGTTTTCTGCGGTGGAAGAGCTAAGTGAAAGGAAATACCTGCTGGAATTTATATAAATCATTATATTTCTCGTGGAAGTCCAAGTTCAAAAGTTCCTTCTGCAGGCTGTCCAGGAAGTCCTGGCTTCGGATGAAGTTCGGGATCACACAGTGCAGAAAGGGCTCCATATCCATGACAACAGCCTCTGTCGGAAGGAAAACATCACCTATGGCTTTGTTCCTCTTTGTGTTTTTGACATAGTAGAGAGAGAATGAAAGACAATGGCCATGAATTTGAGAAACATAACTGAAAATTTCTAAGATACAGGGGGAGATATGCTCTGCTTTTCTTAATCCACTCTGCCATTTTTAAAAGAATAGAATGCACGATTAAAATACCAGTCCTTAAAATAAGTACGGGCGATGCTAGGCAACTAAGGAGTCTGCTCTTGCACTGTTTCAATGGTTATGTACTGAATTGAACATGGCTTGGATGTCTCATTCACCTGCCCCAAGAGTAAGAGCAGCAACACCGGCTGGCGACTTCTCTCCTACCCTACTTTATCCTTCCTCCAGTCAGTCCCTACACAGGAGGACTTTGCTTTTTTTTTTTCAGTCCCCCTCCTCCTCAGCCCCCAATCAGTTAAGGCATAAGGTCCTCTGTTTGTTTTTTTTTTTTAATTTCTATCGCAACATTTCACCCAGTGCCTCTGTTGGCCAGGAGTATGAACGGCCCCATATTCACCACTACCACCTAGCACATACAGTAAGGGCTGTATAAGCATTCTTTCATTTAATCCTTTCAGGCAATATGCCCATCCTCCAGAGGAGGAAACTGAGACGCAATCAGTGTTCAGGGCTTGCACGAAACACTCAGCTACCTTGATCCAGCACACGCCGGAGGATTCCCTTCTCTTCTCAAGCACTTCACAAAGGAAATGTAAGGAGTTCTTCGACTATCCTACCCTGGACCCTACGCCATTTCCTCTTCCTCACGGCTCACGAAATTCGCGCCAGTCCAGCTGTCCACCTATGGGCCATTTCACCTGAGAATCCCACCCCCAATCTTCCAGCCCCTTCCCCAACTCTGCCCACTTACCAATCATTCTTAGGCAATCACCTGTGACAGTCTCAGGCACCAATCCGCCTGGGCCCTGCCCTAAATCCTTCCCAATCCCCGCCCCCCACACCTTGCAGACAAAAAGGCCCCCAGGTGCGGCTCGGTCTCTTTTCCTTCCGGCCCCTCTCACCCACTCATCTTACTCTTCCCCCCCCCCTCGCCTCTCCAACACCCTCACTGGAATAAACCTAAGATACCTCGAAGCGTCTAGTGTTTTTGGCTCACAGTAAAGAACCAGGTTGCGGGAATTAGCTGCGCGTAAAATATCGTAATATCATATGAACTCTAACCTGTTTTAAATAACAAACAGGAAATAAAAACCACGCAAACTTCCAAACGAACCATAGGACATGCTAGAAGGTGACATCCGACGTTGAGATTCTAATCTTCCAGCATACCCACATTTACTTTCCCAGGTCAGGTGGCCAACCACGTCAAACTGAGTTAAGCTCAGGCACCTGCTCCTTCTGCAGCTCTGAGGAGGGCATCCTGGGACCAGGGAGCATCACCCTGGCGGGGAGTGACCCACACTCCTCAGCTTATGAATCCCATTCGGCATCTTTCCGACGTTAAGCACGACGGTCTCTGAGGTGTCAGAAAGTTAAATCCACTGCCCTGCGACGCACATGCAAGGGAGAGGAGGCCAATTCCCTCTAATCGCTGCCTCCCGAATTCAGCTACCAACTCGTGGTCCCTCTACTTCCCAAAGCTCTCCGGCCTACACTTCCTTCTCTTCTTGGGTTTCTAGATCCACACTGAATGCGGGATGGAAGGGAGCAGCAGCGAGGTAGGAGGGTCGCAGGTGCCCACCGTCCTCCCCTTTCCGCGTGCGGCGGGGTTGCCCAGGACTGCGTTCCAGACCCCCGCGCGCCGGCGCAGCCATCAGAGCCCCCGATTACCGTGGCTGAACGGCGTCCTGCTAGTCCACGCTTCAGCCACCTGCTTCTTCAAGGTTTCCTCCGTGACAGCTTCAGAAAACTCCGCAATAACTTCCTTCTTGCCCCTTTTCCCTCCGCGGCACGGCCCGGCCTCTGCGGGACGTTTCCCATTCATCTCTGCACAATCTCAGGCCACACTGATCACGCACCTACTTCTCCCACCACAGCGACTACAATTCCCAGAATGCCTCCAGTCCTATGTTCTCCAGCGCTATCCAATGGAAAACGCTCAAGCTATGGGGGCGGGGCCTATAATTAATTTACCAATGGAGGAACGCTATATTGCGGCAATCTCATCAGCCACTGGTCCAGTGGCTGCAGGCTCCAGCCTTTCAACTTCCTGCCGCCAGCGGCTGCGGATTCGCTTCCGGCGTACGTCCACCTCCTTTTTTACTCTCATGTTAATGGCGGGCGGCGGCTACTGAGCGGGTCTCAGATAACCGCTTCCCGCACCAGGGGGATTAAAAACCCCAACAGCACCCTTTGGCTTCCCCGCTTCTGCTCACCATCCGTGCCAGAGGTCGCTAGCATGTCTGTGGTACCGCCCAATCGCTCGCAGACCGGCTGGCCCCGAGGGGTCAACCAGTTCGGCAACAAGTACATCCAGCAGACCAAGCCCCTCACCCTGGAGCGCACCATCAACCTGTAAGTGCAGCGCGGTGCTCGCACGCGGCCTCCGCTGCCTTCCCGTCGGGAGTGCTGCTCGCTCTGCTTCCGGCGCGCCCCTCACCTGCGATCCTTGCACGGGTCCTCCCCTGGCCTTTGGCATGCCAAGGGGGTTAGCCCTTTGCTTCTAAGAGCGTTTTGCGTTTCCGCAAAGAAATCTTGTTTCCAATCTTCCTGTGGTCAGTTTATCGGGCAACATCCGAGTTTGCAAGGATTTCTTTTCCTCATCTCTCCAGAAGTGACAGTTCAAAATGTGCTTTCTCAAAAATGCTTTTTGCATCACTAGACTTTAAGGAGATGGCTGGGTGTGTTTTTCTTTGAAATGGATGGTATGCGTAGTATCCCGTTTTTGCAGGTTGCACTTGGACCTTTAGACTTGGAGATCTAGCTCTGACTTTTTAGATGCTGTGTGGTATTCCAGTGTGTGCACGCATCCCACTGTAGTCATCTATCCAGAGCTGGCTTACCTGCCCTGGGCATTCCCATGTCGCCAACGTGGGCAGCAGCTTGGAACAGTGGGTGCAGGTGTGGGAATTCAGACAACGAAGAGAATTGAAATTGCCGTCTCCAGAGAACTAACTCCTCGTGAACTATGCTTTATTTTTAAGTGGTTTAAAAGCAGTCACACAGTAGTAGGTTCTTGGCGTTTGGAATCTTGATCAAGAAATTGCCAGCGTGCTTTATAAAAGTAGTTTCTGAGCGTGTGTTTTTGAGGCACAAGGATGTGCCAAGATCCATGTTTTAAGAAAGACACTGTAAAGGTTTCTCTGTTTTATATTCAAGTAACTGAATCTTTCCCTCCAAAATCTGCAACCATCTTGAAATGCAATAGTTGGATTGTTTTATTTGGCAAAACAGGAGCTGGCTTGAAAACGTAGATAGTAGAAATGTTGGGTTTGTAGAATCTGGGATTAGTTGGTAGTTGTGTTCATGCAAGTTTGTCTTTGCTACTATGCCGTGAATGCCAGGCTAGTGTCTTAATTTCATTCCACTGTTACAGAAACCTTTGTAAGATGGCATGACATTGAAAAGCCATGTTCTCCTTTAAGGGAGTGCAGAGGCACAGCTTCTAGATTGTTTTTAGTCATGATCTGAACTGAGACTCTGCAGTTTTTCTGAATTTGCCTTGATTACTGAATCAGTTTGCATCAAGCCATTACATAGAATTAACTTGGTGAGCTGATTAGGCTTTCATCAAGATGTTTTAGTCTTTAAGTTGTGACTTAATTTACCATACTTTTTTTCCTCCTATAAAAAAGACTGAATTAGAGATGATGATTGTCAAGAACTGGGTGAATAATGAGGCATTAGAAAGCAAGTTCCCTGTTTCAGTTAGGAAATCCTCCAGGGATGCCTACTGTCCACCGGCTGCTGTGCAGAATACTCAGTATATAAACATGAGGAAGTCAGAGCTTTAGGAAAGTCACAGTGTCATGAGAATAAGGTGTGTGTCTGGGGTGATAGACTGATTTCACAGCCGAAGATTCAAACACTTCATCTTGGTAGCCTCTCCTTACTGCTGTGGAAGCTGCCTGTGGCAGTCGAGCGATGGTCCGGCTATCCTTAGGGTTCTCTAGTCGTGAGAACTAAATGTGAATGTTCCTCCAGGTTTCTTGGCAGGTAAGCTGTGTGAGGTACTTGCTGCTGCTAATGACAGCTGGGTTAGGTTCATTCCTGGGGCTGCTGGACCAGGTTCTTTGTTTTTAATGTCTGTTTATTTGGTTGAAAGAGAAACAAGAGATTGATCTCCCATCTGCTAGTTCTTTCCCCACCTGGCCTCAGTGGCAGAGCTGGGCTGGTCTGAATCCAGGAGCTTCTGGGTCTCTCACGTGGGTGCAGAGGCACAAGCACTCAGGCCATTTTCCACTGCTTTTCTAGGTGCATTAACAGAGCTGAGTCGAAGTAGGATAGCTGGGACTCGAACCTATGCTCCTATACGATGCCAGCACAGGCAGCAGCTTTACCTGATCGATCATGGTGCCAGCCCCAAAAGTTCTTTTGAGTTTTGACAACTTTCAATAGTCTGCTTTTCAAGAATAGCTGAGTGGATTAGGTATGTTGCGGTAGACTACTAATGTCAAGGGCTTTTGATAGATACCTTGAAGGTGGGCAAATGTGGCCGTAGTGTTATTACTCCAAGGTTTATAAACAAAGGCTCAACATCATGGAGTTTAAATTGGCAAGTGTGCTACAATATAAATATGGGATTTAAAAAACTGTTTTAAAGAAGAGTTTTATTTTTTCCTAAGCAAGATTTGGATGAGTAGAAGCGAAGAATGAGGGTACTGAATAGAGTAAAAGCTGAAAGCTAACAGTAGATTCACAGCAAGATAAAAGAGCAACAGAATTGATAAGGCAAGGAAAAGGCTGTGGTAGGAACATCTTAGGCTGATCTACTGGGAGAAACAAAATAGATGGGAAATATCACTGGGTTGGGTGACTCAGCCTATAGGGGAAAACAAGAAGCGTTAACATCCATGAATAATGTGTGATTGTATTAGTGGTCAGGGATGCTGAAGGAGACAGTTGGTTCAGTAATGTCAGTATAGCATTTGTGATTGAAGACTAGAGGATGGCTGATATCTAGATAACCACTTCCCTAAACATCAACCGGCCTCCAGGCTACTGCTGTCTGTGCTCAGGTACCAGCTCGATTGTTAGCTGTGCCCTAATAGTTCAGAAGCAGGAGTTTGATCTCCTACGTCTCAGTGCTCTCTGTGTTACTTGGGATAATTCCTTGTGTGCCCAAACACCTTCCCTATACTTTTGGGTATATATACTTTTTCATGGGAAAGTCAGGTTAACATAGATGTCCCAAGGCTTTGGGCCTTTCTCGACTGCTTTCCCAGGCCACAAGCCAGGAGCTATATGGGAAGTGGAGCAGCTGGTACCCACATGGGATCCCTGTGTATGCAGGGTGAGGACCTCAGCCACTAGGCTACCGTGCCAAGCCCTTCTCTACACTTTGGACGGGGATTTCTTGGTGTGTGCCTGGTATCTATTGGGTGGTCTTCACTTCTCATGTTAGATATCTGTCTTTGATCGCAGTTACCCGCTTACCAATTACACTTTTGGTACCAAAGAGCCTCTCTATGAGAAGGACAGTTCTGTCGCAGCCAGATTTCAGCGCATGAGGGAAGAATTCGACAAGATTGGAATGAGGAGGACTGTGGAAGGGGTTCTGATTGTACATGAGCACCGACTACCGCACGTGTTACTGCTGCAGCTGGGAACAACTTTCTTCAAATTGTAAGTGTTGTTGGACAATGACAGGAAGACGGCTGTTAATATGATTGCTGTTTCATGCAGCTTTGGGATTTAATTTTAGTTCTTATTCATTTATTTCAATAAGTATTGCTCCTTATTTCAAGGTTTAGAATAAAAATTATGAGTGATTTCTCTCCAGTGCAGTGCTTTTATCTTCCTAACTAAAACCCTGCCTGTTGCTGTGAACTGTTGATGTGAATGCTTGTGTTTGGTGCAACCCCTTGGAATAGGTTAGTCTAAGCTCAATTTCTTTCTGTCTACCTGTCTTTTTTTTTTTTTAATCTGCCTTTCTTTTAAGATTTATTTCTTCTTATTAGAAAGTCAGCTTTACAGAGAGGAAAGATCTTCCATTCGCTGGTTCACTGCCCAAGTAGCCGTGATGGCCAGAGCTAAGCTGATCCGAAGCCAGGAACCAAAGGTTTCTTGCAGGTCTCCCACACGGGTGCAGGGTCCCAAGGCTTTGGGCTGTACTTGACCGCTTTCCCAGGCCACAGTTAGCTGGATGGGAAGTTGAGCAGCTGGAACATGAACCAGCACCTGTATGGGATTCTGGCAGATGCAAGGCAGGGATTCATGCCAGGCTCAGTCTAGGCTTAATTTCTAGATGTAACTGTAGTATTACTAGAGCAGTTGGTATTCTTTCTTAGAGTGAATGTTTCATTTCCTTGTAATTTGTAGGTAACAGTTTAGTTTTGCCATTTGAGCTCTTAAGTCTTTCAGTATGTAAGTCTTTCAGCCCACAGCTGTTTGACTGCATTATACCAACAAGGTCTCAAAAGTTGAGACTGAAATTCTTGACAGGCCCTTTCTTTGGGCCTGCAGCAGGTGGGCCAGTACTCTACACACTTCTATCTCCGTTATCATCAGTTTCCAGCTGGAGAGAATGGGATGAGCTGATGTCAGCAGTTACTCTCATGCTTTTCCTATGTTATGTGTTTTGCTTGTTTAAAACTAGAGTTTGCTTACTGTTTGGTGAATCAACGTTCCCAACTCTGCAGTGTATTTACCCTCCCTTTGACATTCATCTTGACTGTCTTAATATGACACTGAAATATGTTTTACTTGATAGAATTTTCATGTGTTCTGTTATCTCCTAACTGTATTAAGTTGAAAGCTGAAATTTTTGGCTTTTATACAGGCCTGGTGGTGAACTTAATCCAGGAGAAGATGAAGTTGAAGGACTAAAACGCTTAATGACAGAGGTATTTTTCTATTTACTACAGTTCTTTGGTCCATCTGAATACCACCTACTTAATTTGGCTATCTATGGCTTTTAAAAGAAATAGATTTTAGTACTTTTAATAAACACAACTTAAATATGAGTGTTAATACAATGTTTATTTTCTGTAGGTTTAGTGTATAGGTTAACCTTAGCGTTTTTAAAGACTTAGATGTTAATATAACAGTGTTTTAAATAAGTTTGTTGCACTGGACACAGTTTTAAATGCTTTATATTCAGTCAGTGACATCAGAACATCAAAGGAAGTAGGTTTATTAATCACATTCACAGATAAGGAAACTGGGACATGATGAAGCTAGTGTGTCAAAGAGCTGGAGGTTTGAATCTAGGTGGTTTTGTTCCAGATTAGACTTCTGTGGAATTTAACAGAAGAATCTTGTTATGTACCTGTTTCCATTTTTGCATGTATTAAGACTTTCTCCAAATTGTCCCTCTTTTAAAAGTCATTCTAATGTCTGTTTCTGAAGATTTGGGCCAAATGCATAGGCACTGGTGGTTTGAAAGTTATAGATTGTTTTCACTGTGAGAATTTTTTTTTTAGCATATAACCTCTCATCCATTACAAAACCAGTATACAATTCATGTGAAAATCTGGGCAAACATAGAAAAACAAAACCAAAGTCATCTGTGACTCCTTTGTTGACCTATTGGTTTGTCTTTTAAAATACATTATAACTCCTAAATGTGCTGTCGTTGCACTCCAGTTATATGGTTTAGGTTGAACTTGTTTATCTCCACTAGTTTTTAAAGCCTCACCAAAACAGCAACAAAATGGATATCTTTAAAGAAGATTTGAATGAGGGGCTAGCTTCGCGTTGATTTCAAGTCCTGGCTTTGGACTTGCAGTCCAGGTCTCTGCTTTAGGCCTGGGCAAAACTACAGGAGACACAGATTGGAGTTCCAGACTGCTGGCTTCCATCTGGCTAGCTCTGGGGGGTGGGGAGTGGACCAGTGAATAGAAGATAGCTCCCTCTCCCCTCCTTCACCGCTTTCTCTCCTCCATCTCCCTCTCCCTTCCCCTGGCCCCCCTTTTCCTCTAGGAAATGAACCAGTGAATGGGAAATATCGCTCTCTACCCCCTGCGCTTAGGATTCAGCTTCCTGCTAATGTGCTTGGGAAGGCAGTGCAAGTTGGCCCCAGTACTTGGTCTCTGTCATCCTTGTAGGAGACTACAAGCTCTTAGCTTCAGTCTGGCACAGCCCTGGCCACTTTGGCCATTTGGGAAGTAAGCCAACACTGCCTCTATTTCCTCTGTCATCTGCTTTTCAAATGAATAAATAATCTTTTAAAAGTACAGAATTTCGCTCTATCAGAAAGTATAATAAGATTAAATTAATGGAGCATTCTAGAGGGGTCAATCTAAACTATAGATAAACAGAGGAAAAAGGAATATTTAGCAAAACATGATTTAAGGACATCCTCAGAATCCAAAGGAGTTGTTTTGTGATTAAAAATGTCAGCTTGCATGCCTTTTATAGTGAATATCTAAAGATCCATTCAAATGTATGTCATGAAATCTTAGATCAGTGTGATAAATGGAAAATCCTTAGAGCTTTTAAAGTGTAAAGGGGTGACTAAGCAGAAGACAGGTTAAATAAGGAAAACAAACTGTAAGTAACCTGGCAGCCAACAGACTAGGAAGCTTACCTTCTAACAGAGTATGATTTTCATCATAGACTTTGCTGTCTAATTCAACTATAAATCTGTGATTACAGTTATTTCCAGACTTGTAGTTTCAAAAAAATGTAACATGCCTGTAAAATGTTCCTGTTCTCAGCTGTTTGCCACCAAAAATAAACTAAGAAAGAAGATAAAATGATTAAGAATTTTAGAGAGGATTTGGACCAGCATCGTGGCATAGTGGGTAAAGCTGCTACCTGCGACCTCAGTATCCTATTTGGGTTCCAATTCAAATCCCAGCTGCTCAAGTTTCCATGCAGCTCCCTGCTAATGCACCTGGGAAAACAGAGGATGGTTCAAGTACTTGGGCCCCTGCCACCTTCAGGAGAATGCAGGCGGAAACTCCTGGCTTTGGTAATGGCATCCCATCTAGAGAGTGAACAAGTGGATAGAAAATCTCTTTCTCTTCTGCCTTTCAAATAAGTAAACAAATCTTTTAAAGATATTTTTTAGACAGGATCTAACAAAGTAGGAAAGAGACCAAAGGGAGCCCCAGGACTCTAGCTGTGATGCAGGAGAGTAGAAAAATGCCTAAGAAAGAAAAACCTGAAACTGATTAACATATATTTGAATTGAAAACAGATGAATCCCTTGGAGAATGTAGAACTGAATTTAGTGACAGTAAATGAACTGTAAAGGAAAGATAGCTGTGCCAGCAGTGATCTGTTTACCTAGATCGGCCTAGCAGTCAACTACCTAATATTGACTTAATCAAGTGCTCATAATGAGAGGATGAAGAGGAAAAAGTGTGAATGGTAGATAGTTTTAAGGCCTAAATTTTCATGTACAGTAGAGGACACAGTAATTCAATTTTCTTAGTGTTAAAAATGAAAAGCAATTAAATGATTGTGAAAGAATGTCTTAAAAGTATAACTTTATGTTGACAATGATTCCAGGCAGGTAACCAAGTTTGATAGGATATGATAAGAATGGCATTTTACATATGCCGGCAAAGTCAAATCCACAAGTGAATTGAGAAAATTCTGTGGCATACCTGACCAGAGTTCCTCAAAACTGT
Source organism: Ochotona curzoniae (assembly GCF_017591425.1). Taxonomy (NCBI): domain Eukaryota; kingdom Metazoa; phylum Chordata; class Mammalia; order Lagomorpha; family Ochotonidae; genus Ochotona; species Ochotona curzoniae. Next base: position 21,248,021 of record NW_024465926.1, read on the forward strand.
CCAGATCTTCAAAAGATCTGCCAAGTCTGAGAAACACAGACTAGGGGAGCTTCTGGAGAGATGGTGATTCAATGTCAGGTAGTGTCTTAATGAGCCTGGGACTGAGAAGTACCAGAGTACAAGCATGAGCTTTGGTTACGGTCATGTGTCCATGTAGGCTCATTCATTGTGACACATGCCGAACCAACATAAGGATGTTAACAGTCAGGAAAGCCAGCTAGGGTGGAGAAGGAATCTTTATCCATCTTGCTCCTGTAAATTTAAACTTATTCTAAAATGGCTTGTTAAAAACAGAGGCAATATCAATGAGAGAAGCAGGAGTTTTGAACATGATAGCCAGCAGGAATGGACAAGGGACACAAGGCAAGGGCTGCATTTTTCATTATGAACCTTGAACCATTTTTGACCAGTTTAAATTTGTAGAGTATAACCTCAATTAAAATAAGTGTATACTGTTGTATACACTAACAAATATTAAGCTTTCCTTTTTTTTTTTCCTTTTTTAATTGGAAAGGCAAATTTAGAGACAGAAAGATCTTCAATCCATTGGTTCACTCCCCAAATGGCTGCAGTGGCTGGAGCTGAGCCAATCCGAAGCTTAGGAGCCAGAAGCTTCTTTGGGGTCTTGCACGTGGTGCAGGGTCCCAAGGCTTTGGGCCATCACCAGCCGCCTTCCCAGGCCACAAACAGGGAGCTGGATGGGAAGTGAAGCAGCTGGGATTAGAACAGGTGCCCAATAGAGGGTGCTAACACTCACAGCTAGAGGATTAGCTGATTGAGCCTTTGCGCTGGCCCAAAAATGCCTAGTTTTAAAATTTTCATAATGGGTAGATAGCTTTCACTGCTGTAGTTGATTCCAGAAAAACTGTTGTGTGCTATTGGCTGATGTAGGTAGCTGATCAACTTTGAGTTCTGTGTATAGCCGGAGCATACCAACAGGGTTTTTGATTCTATATAGCTATGTTAATGCCAGAGTACCAGTTTTGAAAGAATATTGTGTGTCTTGGAGAGACTGCCTTAGGTGATGATAAACAGGGTAAGACAGGCAGGCATATTAGCTTATTTCTCTAGGAGTGCTGCCAAGAATATTGTGTTCTTTAAAGAGATGCCTGTTAGTGGCTTACTGGCTGTATCATTTCTTTTGAACAGATACTAGGCCGTCAAGATGGAGTCCTGCAAGACTGGGTCATTGATGATTGCATTGGTAACTGGTGGAGACCAAATTTTGAACCACCACAGGTCAGTGTTCACTTGTATGCGCTAGGCATTTGGGGAAGTAAAGAACTGACAATTGTGGCTGCTAAAAAAAAAAATTACCAAAGTAGAATTGGACTTTAAATTTCCTTGTCTCCCTTAATTTAGATCAAACTTCAGCAAATCAAACATTTTGTTTTCTTTCAAAGAAATATTTTAAAATATGTAAATATAAGTAGAGATAACAGTGTTAAATGAGTCCCATTAAGTGTCTGCCTTTAATAGCAGCATCAACATGTGGTCAAGCTTATTTGTTAACCCTTTCTTCACTGCCCTATTTCCTCTTCTCTCATTCACTACCAGTTATTTCCAGTTTCATTGTATTCTTTTGAAAGGTTTATTTATTTATTTATTTGAGAGGTAGTAACAGTGAGATTTGCCATCTCCTGGTTTGCTCCCCATGGCTCGTGCTGAGCCGGTGTGAAGGCAGAATGTAAGAGCTGCTTCTGGGTCTCCCACATGGGTGTAGGGGTTTGAGTGCTTGAGGCATCTTCTGCTGTTTTTCCAGTGCGTAAGCAGGGAACTCTATTGGAAGTAGGGTACCTGGGACTTAGACCCATGCACGCCCTTATGGGGTGCTACACTACAGACAGTGGGCTTTCTGTTTTTGCTTTCATTTTAAAATCTTAAGATGTTATAATTTTTACTGCTGCTACATCATTTTCATATCTCAGATTATTGTATACTATAGTCAGCTGAAAGTGGAAGATGAGAAGAAAGGCTTAAAAAAAAGGAATGGGTGGGCTCATGTAGAAGAAAATTAGGATGTTGCTACTGCTTTGGTTTGGTCCTATTTGGGAACTTGCCTTGAAACACAATTCTCCTTTATCCTGTGCTTCTCAGGCCACTGCTCATACTGTGCCAAGTGTAGCAGGTTTTTAGGACAGTGAAGGGGACCCCTAGAACCCGAGACAGCTGTCTCAACTTTCTGTACCCTAATTTGAATACTGATTTGGTACTGCTGAGTAACAAAGTAGAAAATGCTACAAGTTTTTAATCATGAAAGATAGATCAGATGCAGTTGAATCCTGGCCTCCCACTTAGCTGTCATCTTTGGAAAGATACTAGCCTGTCTCAGTACCCACCTCTCTGCTTACATCTGTTTACAACATTTGAAAATTCCCTTGTCCTTAAAGTTAAATTCAAGGAGAAAAGCAAATTCCTCAATGTATTGTAGGGTTATGTAGGAGAGTTTCCCAACATACACATCGGAATCTGTTAAAAATCTCTATAGAGATTTTTGTTGTTCTCTGCTTGCTGGTCTAATGCTCTTTAAACACGGGGTGGGGTGAAGGGAGAGCTGTTGGAGGAAGGAGCAGAGGGCATCGTGTCAGCCATCTCACAGGCTCTATACCCAGCAGGATTATAGAGTTTTTAGCTTATTAATGTGTTTAAAAGTAAACAGCCATAATCTACTCAAAACACTGATGAAATTCAGACTTCGTAGTGATGTAAACATCACAGGCTATAATCCTGCAACTGCATTAAATTAATTTTTTATTTGAGAAGCAGAAAAATGCCCCAAAACAGCTGGGCCAGAGACTGTCTGAGGCCAGGAACTCAAACCAGGTCTTCCATACAGATGGCAGGAACTCAGTTGCATGAGTTACCCTTGCTGCCTCTGCATTAGCAGGGAGCTCAAGTCAGGAGCCAGGAGATGTTGAACAAACTGAGTCATTCTGCTGTGATTTGGGAGTAGAGACTTTAATTGCTAGGCCTAGTGACTGGTGTCAATGCCCAGGCTTGTCCCCTGCCATTGTCTTGAATTGTTAACTAGTCTACCATTTGTTACTTTATGTGAGTGAAAGCATTTATATTTAGTGCTTGTGTCTGCGAAGACTAGAAAGTAGTAAGTATACTCCTAGCATTTTATGCTGTATTGGGAAGTAAGCATAGAAAGAAATGAATAAAGCTGTGGGTCGTATGTTAAAATAAAATTGTATTGGGGTATGAGGAATTCAGTTTCAGAATGGTTTAGAGTTGAGCTTACTGTCTAAATGGGAGACATTGATTATGAAGGGCATGGAGAGATAAGGGATGGCAAGTCTTGAAAACTAATTATTCCCACTTGTTATTTTAGTATCCATATATTCCTGCACATATTACAAAGCCTAAGGAGCATAAGAAGTTGTTTCTGGTTCAACTTCAAGAGAAAGGTAGGTGTTTTCTGAAATTACTTGTAGAGTGATTTCAAGGATACCTCTGTGCTTTTACCAAGTTTCTTGAATTTTTGTATTTATTGTAAAAACGAAGCATGTTTAATGTCTACTTAGAATTGCTTACTTTCTCTTAGATGTGTCAGTACAGGTGTGAAGGAAAAAGAAATCGAATCAGTACTTAAAATGCCATGTTTTTCGATTTTTGTAGCTGCTAGTATTTTCATGTGTTGCAAGTGAAAAATTTAAGAAACTGGTTTTCTCCTGTTGTGTTTAGGACTGATGTGTTTTTTTCACAGGTCCTTATTCCATTTCTTAAATAATTTTATAATGAAATACAAATTATAAAACCAAGGCTGTTTTTCCCTCTTTTTTCCAGGACCAGCACCCAGAAGGTACTAGGGGTTTGTTAATAACATTGATCAGTTAATTAACTGACATCAGTTAATTAAATGACCAGTTAACTGATGAGTTTCATATATCGCTCTCAATACTAGCTTGATAGACAATCAAAAAATGTTAAGGAGAAATATCTTTTTCCTTTGAACTTTTTGGTAGATCAAACTTGTGATTAGTTTAAACTGAGATGCAAGTGATTGGGAAATTAGAGAATGAACACTATTTTGTTTATTTTAGCCTTGTTTGCAGTCCCTAAAAATTACAAGCTGGTAGCTGCACCTTTGTTTGAATTATATGACAATGCACCAGGATATGGACCCATCATTTCTAGTCTTCCTCAACTGTTGAGCAGGTATGGAAAGTTGAATATTTTGTGATTGTAAAAGCTGTCTGATTCATACTATTTCAAGCCACTTGAAAGAAGGAATAATTTGCCCAAATAAAATAAAACTAAATAAAAAAATAATAATAATTTGTGAATTTTGGTGCTTAAGGAAACTAAGACTCTTTGGTCATGTGCAAGTCATAGATCAAATGTGACTGATTTAACAGTGTCTGCAGACCACAGGACTCAGCTTGACTTTGTGTTATTTGTGTGATTACTCTTCTCCAAATATGTTGTTCTATACAGTTAAGCTTGAAGTTTGTATTTAGAGCAGAGATGATAAAATTAGTCAACAACAATTGACAGCAGATGTCTATCTCAAAATATAGAGAATTGAAGCTCTTTACGTAAAAAATTTGAACCTAAATTGAGGGTATCGGGGATTAAGTTTTGGAGTTTTACATGGAATTTGAATGTTTGGGCAGAGAGAATAATGAGAAATACATTTCTGAAATTTTATTTTTTATTTATAAGGAAGAGAGAGAGAGAGATCTGCTGATTCACTCCTTAAATAGCCTTGACAGCTGGAACCATGCCAGGCCCAAATCAGGAGCCCAGAACTGCTTTCAGGTCTCCGGTTGGGGCCAAGGACCCCGGCACTTTAGCCACTGCTTTCTTGGGTGTGTTAGCAGTAAACTGAATTGGAAGTAGAGTCGCTGGAACTCTGATGGGGCCGATAGGGGATGCTGCTGTTCAGGCAGTGGCTCTATGCATTAGGGCACAATTCTGGCCCCAGAAACACATTTTCTTAAAGCCTCAATCTTACTGGTTGCTATTTTTAGAACCAAGCATGGATAAGAATTATAGTTTAATGCAGTGATAAAGAATGAATTTCTAGAATCAGTGTTTGGATTTGAATCTTATTTTCAATATTCTGCTGGCAGTATGGGCCTTGGACAAACTTATATATGTTGTTTGTTTATCTGTAAATAGGATGGTAATTCGTTCATAATTGGGAGTAAAATAATGCATATAAGGTACTTAGGACCATGCCACACACCTGCTAAATACTAAGTAAATCCTGGTTTAAAAACCTTTCCAGTAATGATTTTGGCCTTCTGTGAAAACCTGTTGAATATGAGGTTCATCTTACTGCCTCACTAGTCAGACTTTTCTGCTTCTCTACTTTGATCTAGCAGGTTATAAGTGGAATATGGTATGTGAAGAATAGGTCATATTATTCATCTACTAAAACTCTTATCTGTCAGCTGTAGTAACTGTTCTAAGTAATCAGAATTGAATGTGAAATTTTTTTCTGCCTTTAAGGGACTTGTTAGTGGATAATTAAAATGATAATTTTATTTTTTATATTTATTGTATTCAGCACTATTATTTATTGCAGAAGGTGAGACTGAGAGAAATGCATGTCTCAATGCAGAAAATATTTGCTTGCCAAGGGACATTTTTCCTTACCTTAGGTGGAAACAATGCAAATCACTGTTTTGTATATTTTTTTTTTCTGTTTTAAATTTAGGTTCAATTTTATATACAACTGAATTACCACAGTGGAAAAGTGGAAGAAGCCGTCTCTGTGAGCACAGCTGGACACGGTGTAGAAGAATAAATGTGATAGAAGAGGTTTTTGGTTTTATGCTTTTCCCATCCCCTAAGTTGTCTCTTAACTTCCTATTATTTGAATAGTAAAGTTAATATGAAGAACCAGGTAGTGATGTAACAGAAGTAATAATGCTTATTGACTTTCGGTTCTATTCAGTTTTCTTTTTTTGTACAACATTAAAGCAAATGAACGTCTATTTGTATTTTTTTTTTAATTTCTCATTAAAATTCTAAAAATATTACAGGTGAGGATTGTTTTTTGTCCTCTGCAGTGGCTGGGGAATGTTAAGACACAGTGGCAAGTTTCAGGTGGTTAAGTTTGTAGGACCTTTACCTTGGGGTACTTGGGTACCTGTTCCAAGACCAGGTCGTATTTGCCATTATCTGGGGAACTGACTTTGATTGCATTCGATCCAACACTTGCACTACACTTTACACTAACGTGTGTTACAGGGAATTCTTGATATTATACCTAATGAATACATCTTATAAGCGTCCAGGCCTTAGTTCATAAGCAACAGACCTTAAAAAAATGAGAGACCGCTACTATTGGCTAGGTCCTCAGAGTCATAGGAATTGGTGTTAAAAGTGACTCATCTGTCTCTCATTTAGTTTTATGATGGGGTCTTTATGTTGCTGTGTGATTATGTGTCTTTTCATTGTTCTCAGAATTACAAGAGAAATGCTCCGAGTGTGCTGTGTTTAGGGACAGTAGAGAGAACAGATTTTTGTAAGCCTAAGAGAAGTAAACCATCTTTTTAAAACACTGCAAATTAGGATCAAATTTGGGAGAATAAATAGAACCTTAAGAGAGTTTGCTGTTTGTGCTGTTGCTTAAAGGTTAAAGTTTATGCCTTATTGCTGATTTGACTGTGATGTAATACTTAAAATAACTTGTGCAAGGCTAAAACCAAATTGGTATAGTTAAGCTTTTCATGGAAAAGAACTTATTAAATTTTTGTGGTACTGTTCACACAGAACTGTTCTCATTATCAGGTGATGTCATAGTTATGTGGCTATTTCAGGTTTCATGGAAAAGTGAGATTAAAACAAGGTTACTTTACAATAACTTTTGGAGATCTGTGCATAGTATTGTCATAATATACACGGAATTTTTGAAGACCCCTTTTATATTCCACCCTACTTATACTTGAGAAAATTAGGCAGAGTGGCTGAGCAATGGCATTTATGTTAGTCAGGTTTGTGTAGTTGGGGTCATGTCAGACCTTCACGTGATTGTGTACTCATGTGGTAGAACTGAATACCAATCTCCGCAACCAAAAATGACCAGTGATTTTCTTGGAAAAGACTACTAGTGTAGTCTTCTTTCCAAGGGCTAACGATCTACCCCCCTGGTTTACATGAGCATGTTTCTAATTTAGAATATTTTACTGGTAAGCTCTGATTACCTTAATCCTTCAGGTTGGGGAAGGCCCAGGTGGGGGCAAGTTGATGCAGCCAATTTCTGTGGTTGCTACTGCTATCACAGTGATAAGCTATGGCGATCATGGATGTTAATCTTTTGGACTTTGGGGAGGGTAGAGAGAGGCGGGATTGCTTTGCTGTGATTTATAAAGTGCTGTCAGTAATAGTAGTGTTTCAGTCATCTGATCCAAGGCCACTCTTGTCCTTTGTAATTTAAGCTTCGTCCTAGAAATTCTTCCATGGTCACTTCTTCCCAATATAAGTTGTTGAGTCATTCATCCATACATAGGGCCTAGGTGAGAAAACTTTGAGTGAGGCTGACTGAAGCTTTAATACTGGGGTGTAAGAAGGCTAGTTTTGAATGTCAAATTAATAACATTTTAAAACTTTTTAGTCTTGTCAGTTCCAAGTGGATCCTAGTACTGTGTTTTAGGTTTCCTGATGGAACTACCAGAACAAGGAGGATTAGGAATAGCTATGTTCTTAACAACAATGAAAGAGAGCACAAGGGCCGTGTTTCACACTAAGCCCTTTTGATTGTATATTCTTGTCACTAAAAGATCCAATAGTGTTTAGTTGTGCATTCCAGTTATCCTTAAAAAGGATAAGTGAAAGAAGACTTATTTTTGAGTACCTACTGCATGCCAGGTTTGTCAGACAATGGAAGCCCTCTCATATATAGCTACAGGATTTGCCATCTTCACCTGACTAACTCGAGCTAGTGCACATTCAGTGTAAAGCTACTAAATGGCATTGGGAAATGCTGAATAAATTGAGAGAAGCTGAAGAGTTTCACTACATTTTTATAATTCATATTTAGGATAGAGATACCTTTTTGGAAAAAAAAAATCCGCCGCACAGAGGTGGAACAGATGTTTGTGGGTTTTTTTTTTAAGTAGGTAAACAGACATGAGAATTCCTTAAAAGACTTTTCATTGTTTCATGGATTTACTGTGTAATTAGCATTTAATTATTTTGGATATTCAAGGATCCCATTAAGTTAACATTATGTTTCGACAAAACGGAACCAAATTAGCTATCTTTTTTTCTCTTTCATGTGTAATTGGAAGTGAAAGGTAGAGGTCCTTCCAATTCAGCAGGCTAGCATGCAGGCAGCTTACACTTCCCCTTCTCAAGTACCTGTTCAGTGGCTTCAGATGGAAGTGCTTACTTTCCATACTGAGTTCCTAAAACTTAATGGTTTTACTAGTTGATGATGTTTTGGAACAGCATGTGCTGATTGCTAAGACTGCTTTAGGGAGTTTGCAGTTTTCTGTGTTGCACTACCAAAGAAAGCTTAGTGGTGGTTATATGTATATTTATACTATATATGTAGAAATTCATTTTTTAATTCCATGAACTTTTTTTTTTTCCTTGAAAGGCAGAGAGGCCAAGAGATAGAACACCAATCTGCTGAGTCATTCCTCAAATGCCACGTAGGTCAGGAAGGGATAGACTGCAGGGCCAAATCCTGTCTCATGTGAATGGCAGGGCCCGGTTATTTTTCCATTACCAACTCCCTGTGTCTGCTTCAGTAAGAATCTGGAATTGGAATCGGGACCAGGGGCCAGGACTGGAGTCCTGCGGCTTCGGGTATGTGGTTGGGTACATTCACTCAAATCTAACAGCCTCTAGGTAGAATTCCTTCCCCAAGCATTTGACTGCCGTGCAAGTCAGTTTCTGTGGCATAGGATTTTGATCTCCCAGATTTAATTCCCCTTGTTCTACATCATCTATCCTTTCAAGCAGTCTGCCTGTGTTTATGAGAAACATAGTACTACATTTTGACTTGAGCCATGAAACATGTCTTAGCAATAGCTCATGTTTGTTAAGCTTGTGCTGTGAAAAACTAGTACATAGGTAAGTCTAGATTAAACTAGTTTAGGCCATCGTGTATTTTAATGATGGGCTGTTTGGTAACAATAGAGGTATGTTTTTCTGTTGAGGAAAAGGTCAATGTATTTAAAAACTTAAATTTTGGGTTACCGTGTCCATAGCAGAGTATGAGCATCCTTTGTAGATTGGATTTGAAACCTCCAATATTCAAAGTACAGGAAATGCATCAAATAAATCGAAGTCTTGGTTATATTTTTATATTTGTAAAGTAAAATTTGCTTAAAATGGTTACTGTTCTATTTGTCATTTCAATAAAAATATTTAAACCAGAATGAGTATGTTTGGGGCGCTGGTCTGCCAGGAGAAATCCTGACTGACTGTTTTCTCAGTGTCTGTGGTGGAGTTCCACTGGGGTGAGAGCTCGTCACAGTAACTTGGGACTGATGGTCCAGGCCGCACACACTGCGTTCCCCTTGCACTCTTCCCCTGTGCTGTGTTGGCTGTGTTTCGTGCCATGTGTAGAGATCCTGGAGTTGGAACCTGAAGACTGGAATTTAGAACTTGTCCCTCATTGATATATGTCATTCATACCTTTGGAGACTTCACTTTCCAGTGTTGATTTTTCTGGTTTTCTTCCCCTCAAGCTTAACTGAAAGTCAGTTTTCTCTGACTCATGCCATGCTTCCTGCTTATGTGATGCTATGCAATGTGGTATCAGCATCTTAACTGGAGCTTGTTCAAAATGCAGGAATGTGTATGTGATAGAGTCAAAGTTTTTGCAACCACTGTATCTGAATAAAAGTGTCAAGTCTGATAAAGATTTTGGAAGGAGTTTCTGAAAATTTTACTGCCTCTGTGCTGTATAGGAGGTATCAAAAACTGCAAGATGTATAAAGGAAAAACCTAAAACTTGCAAATATACAGTAACTTAGTTTCATCCTATATAAACTTGGAAAAGTTGGTTATCCATCCCCTACCCTCAACCCTAGCATTCCCACCTGCTGGATTTAGTAGCTATAACTGGTTTGTCGGAAATGAAACATTTCTTGTCAATCAAGCCAAGTCATTCACCTTGCCACAAAGCAATTCAGTCATCATGGGAATGATGTGCAGTGTGGGGAGGCCGACTAGCTTTCATCATGGTCTCTGACATTTTCTTGTCCAAGCAGGACTACCCTCTCGCAGCTGGAGACTCATCTGACAGTCTCTAGGTCTCTGTCCAGCATTTTGGACAAACTCAATGTTTATGTATTTGTGTCTTCTCTGTGCTCTTTCTCCCCGGCACTCCCACAGTCAGTTACAGTTATGAAAAATGGGATGTGTTGGCTAAGACTTCAGAAGGCTGAACTGCCACAAAAAAATCCTCAAGAAGGACACTCAAAGTTATCTTGGAGTGGGGAAGTTATGATAGGAGAAATCTATTCTAGCAAAGTGCCCAGACACAAAGCTTTAAATTGTTTTAAACTGCAGATTTAAAAATAACCTTATATAGTTAATTTGTTTATTTTATTTTTTTTTTTTTAAAGATTTATTTTTATTATTTTTTCATTGGAAAGGCGGATATACAGAGAGGAGAGACAGAGAGGAAGATCTTCCATCCGAAGATTCACTCCCCAAGTGAGCGCAACGGGCCGATACTATGCCGATCCGAAGCCAGGAGCCTCTTCCGGGTCTCCCACGCGGGTGCAGGTTCCCAAAGCTTTTTGGGCCGTCCTCGACTGCTTTCCCAGGCCACAAGCAGGGAGCTGGAAGGGAAGCCGGGCTGCCGGGACTAGAACCGGCGCCCATATGGGATCCCGGGCGTGCAAGGCGAGGACTTAACCACTTGCGCCACCGCGCCGGGCCCTAATTTGTTTATTTTTGACAAGTGCAAATTTCTAAACACTGATCGGTAAGGGCAAATATTGAATAGGCTTTTTACGGTGAAGGGCAAATTTGTGTAATGAGAGGATACTTAAAACATTTGTGGGAAATGGGACTAAGATGTTTGTTGGTGCTAGAAAGTTTGAAACTGGTGAGTAGTGTTTTTTCTTAATCTAAACGTCATAGGAGCTTTTTGAGGACTCTATCATTTAACTATTGTGGCTTGAATTGAATATGAATTGCTAGTATGGTGTGTAAAAACGGTGGGGGTAAGATAGTAGAATCCTTCCCTGGAAATTACCAGCCTTACGTTTTTCCAAATAAAACTTCCCTTTATTCTACCAATACAATTTAGCAGAAAACTGAGCTGAGAGTAGATTGTGGGTTAAAAAGCATCAGCAACAAAAGTATACTCCCTGCACCCCTGCAGAGCAGTTTGTGTCTTGGAGACCCTAGGGCAAGGTTGAAATTCCAAAGTGGGTAGTAATATTTAAAAGTGTTTTAAAAATACATATATGACAATAGATGCATGAGAAAACCATAAAACATAACTCAGTCCCCTGGGGAACTGGGAAGATAAAGTTAACGGAGCACCGGCTCCCTGCTCTCACATGAGTGGGTTCCCCCCCCCCCACACTTGGTAGACAGAGTTAGAAGGGAGAAATGGAGGGTTTTCATCTGCTGGGTCACTCCCCAAATGGCCACAATGGTCAGGACAGGGCCAGGCTGAAGCAAGGCGCTGCCTCTAGGTCTTCCAAGTGGGTCTAGGGACCCAAGCACTTGGACCATCTGCTGCTTTCTCAGGCACATTAGGGGGCTGGATCAGAAGTTGAAGCAATGGGACTCATTGCTATTCATTCGGGATGCTGAGTCACAGTCGGCAGCTTTTCTGTGCCACAGTGCTGGCCCTCAGCACTAACTTCTTAAAGATTTGTTTGGTGGGCGGGTGGTGGTAAACAGCCATATTGAAATACAAGTCATATATCACCTTTTCAAAGTATATAATGATTTTTAGTCTATTTTCAGAGTTGGCCTATCATTACAATTATTTTTTAAAAATATTTATTTTTACTGCAAAGTCAGATATACAGAGGAGGAAAGACAGAGAGGAAAATCTTCTGTCCACTGATTCACTCCCCAAGTGACTGCAATGACCGTTGCTGTGCCAATCCGAAACCAGGAACTTCCTCCAGGTCTCCCGTGTGGGTGCAGGGTTCCAAAGCTTTGGGCCGTCCTGACCGACCACTTTCCCAGGCCACAGGCAGGGAGCTGCATGGGAAGCGGGGTGCCCATATGGGATGCTGACATGTGCAAGGTGAGGACTTTAGCCACTAGGCCACCATGCTGGGCTCCTACCATTACAATTATAAAACAGTCATTTTAAAAGGAAATGGCACCATGGAAAGTCCTCACCTTGAATGCTCCGGGAGCCCATGTGGGCACCGGTTCTAATCCCAGCAGCACCACTTCCCACCCCGCTCCCTACTTGTGGCCTGGGAAAGCAGTCGAGGATGGCCCAAAGCCTTGGGACTCTGCATCCACATGGGAGACCTGGAAGAAGTTCCTGGATCCAGGCTTCGGATTGGCGCAGCACCGGCCGTTGCAATCACTTGGACAGAAGATCTTCTCTGTCTCCTCCTCTCTGTATATCTGACTTTGTAATGAAAAATAAAATCTTTTTAAAAAAAGGAAATGATTACCATTTGGCTATCATCTCCTATCTGGAAGCAACTGATAGTATACTTTTGTGTCTATTAATTGATTTTCTTATTTTGGACATTTTCTATGAATAAAATCACAATGTGAACTTCTGTGTTGCTGCTTTGATTTAGCATGCTTTCAACATGCGTATTGTAGCCTGTATTAAGCCTTCATTTTCAATGCTGAATAATATCCTCCTGTGTGGATTTGTCACGTGTATCTACTCATCCTTGGAGGAATGTTTAGGCTTCCCACATTTGAATTACTGTGAATGAGGCTGCTTATTAACATTTGTATACAAGCTTTGGTGGACACACGTTTTGGTTTCTCTTGGGTTCTAGCTATATAGGCGTGCAGTCTCTTGGTCAGATGGCCACTTTGAGGGAGTGACAAGAGGTTTTCTCAAAGTGGCCTCATCTTGCACATTTTCTGCTAAATCAAGTTCAGTTTTTAGCATCCTCTTGGAGCTACTAGTAAATAGCAGATACTTAAGCGTGTTTAACAGTACTTCTGGGAGGGGAGGGGGGAAGCCTTTTATTCCCTGAACACCTTGTCCCCTTTGGGACACCAGGAAGGCTGATGGGCCCATAGTGGTGTTCAGGGCAAGTGGCGGGTCCCGAGCGCACTAAGGCCTGGTCACGACCTCGTGTCACTGCTGGCGGCCTGAGCCATGCCACGGCTGGGGCTGGAACGGGTGCCCTCTGCGTCTTCTCAGGCCGGGCTGAGTTGGGTACCAAATCTCCGGGGCCAGAAGCCGGGCCTACCCCCAGGAGGCGGCGGCCGCGACCACTGGAGGCGGGGGACCAAGGCCGCGCCACCACGCCCGTCCCGCTGGCGGCCCGCCCCGAGCCCGCCGAGGCTCTTCCGCGCCGGCAGGGGCAGCAGCGGGAGCGACGCGGGGCGGAGCGGCGCGAGCAGCCAGGAGCGGTCCGGCCCGGCCCGGCGCGGCGGCTACAGCAGCGGCGGCGGCGGCGGTAGCAACGCCAGAACCCGTGGGCGCCGTTTGCGAGGCCGCCGCAGGCTCCAGGCCGCAGCGCGGGGAGGCTTGAGGTCTGGAGGCCGCCGCTGCCGCCATGCCGCTGCTCTTCCTCGAGCGCTTCCCCTGGCCCAGCCTCCGCACCTACACGGGCCTCAGCGGCCTGGCCCTGCTCGGCACCATCGTCAGCGCCTACCGCGCCCTCAGCCAGCCCGAGGCCGGGCCCAGCGAGCAGGAGCCGCTAACGGCCTCGCTGCAGCCGGGGGCGCCCGCGCCTGAGGGGCCGCTCGCCGAGGGACCCGGGGCCCGCGACGTGGCCCAGTACCTACTCTCCGACAGTCTCTTCGTGTGGGTGAGCGAGGCGGCCCGGGCCCGCGGGGCAGGAGCTACCCGGAGTGGGGCGTGCAGGGACGGGGGCCACCATATCACCCATTATTCGTGGGGGTGGGGGCGTGACGGCACCCAGGGGTCCTCTCTTTTCCGGGACCGGCCAGCGTGGGCCTGGGTGTAGGGATGGGGGCGGGGCCGGGCCGTGGAAGGAGAGGGATGAGGTTTGGGGCTCCGTGGATGGGAAGGAGATCGTCTCCCCCCCCCTACACACACACACACACACACACACACACACACACACACACACACACACACAGACACACACACACACACACACACACACACACACACACACACACACACACACACACACACACCCCCCAAGGCCGAGTTTGGGGCGGTGGTCCGAGGAAGGGGGCCCAGGAAACGGAGGTGTGGCGTCGAGATGGTGGCGTTCCCAGGGACCTGGGGAGGGAGCAGGGCAGGGGGGCAGGGGCCGTGGAAGGAAAGCGTGAGGAGTGAGATCGGGATTTCTGTGGGGCCCGGGAGGCCCTGGAAGGGCAGGTTCTAGGGAAGGCGGGAGGCCGACACGCGCTTCCCCGCGTGCTGGGACGTGCGGGGAAGTTGAAGTGCTTTTCTCCAAGTGTGGTGCTAGTAGTAGCCAGCAAGGATGGAAAAGAGCGTGCCGAGTGCGGGGGCATTTGAATGGGTTGTGTGTGGCCATTTCTGTAGGGAGAGAAGCAGTCTGCATAACTTTTTCTTCTTTCTTTTTTAACCGTTCAGTGTTTGTCCTCTTTGGGCACTGTTTAATGCAACAAAACCCAGACAGCCCGTGCTCGCTTTCCTGCTGCTTTTACCTGATGATTCATGACCTTTCCCTTTGATGTCTGAACGCAGCAAAAACATTACGTAGGGAAGGGGCAGAAACGGGTCATTTTCACTCTGAATTTCTCAGTTTTTTTTTTTTTTTGGTGGGGGGCGGGGTGAGGGATCCATTTTAAAACAAGACTTCCACTTGCCTGCTCCCCTTCAAGATTAAGCAGCATTTCCAAGGTGTAAATGCTGGTTTCATTCAAGAAAGGATTGTTTTGACCCGCGGTTGTTTTTGTTTTTGCTTTTACCTCAGCCTCTGTGTTTTGTGCCTTCTTGTAGACTCTCGCAGTAACAAGAAAAGTTGCTCCAGGATGTAGCCTGTTCCTTGGGTTGACTGTGGTGTCTTGGGTCTTGTTTGCTTCTTCGGATTTCTCATTTAGGTTGAAGAGAAGGCTGGAAATGACTTAAGTCATTAATATTCCAGATTTGTAGGGTGATATGGAACTCATTTGTTATAATTATTCCCACCGTGCTTCATCAGGAAGCGATGGGATTTATGAACTCTGGGGGCTGTAGATTATGCCCTGATGTAGAGCTTAATAGAAGGCAGGGAAAGGTGAAGTTCTGAAGAGAACTCGCATCTGTTTTTGCATGTTTCACACACTGAGTGGTGTGAAAGGTGCTTTAGCCAGATGTGAAGATGATAATGTAGTCTTTTGGTGTAATTTTTTTTTCCTAAGTCTAAGATATAAACAGGCTTTTGGGAGGGAACCACCGTTGTATTTATGTAAAAAACACAAATATTATTGAATGAACCCTCCCTCCACACCCCGCAACCCAAAAGTCTCTTATTGCCAATGCCAAGGTTATTGTCTCTCCACGGGGCTTCCAATTGTCTGTGCTTCCTTGCCTTCTTAGGCCCTCCCTGTGTGCCCTAGGAGTGCTGTGCCACTCGCTGCCTGTGCCGGAACAGTGCGGTGGTAGGCACACTCCCCAGTGTGGCCTGGCAGATAACGCCATAGAGGGAGCTTGTTGGGGACCTTTGTCAACAAGGTTGCTCTGGAGCCCTGCTCATGATACAGCCAAGGCCCAGGGAGACAAAACAAAAAGTGATTCCTCTGCCGGTTTGCAAATCCTACTAGCTCTTGTTTACAATAGTGCCACCTCTAAAACTCATTTGTGTGACGCACAAGGTAGAATAATATGGGAATAAATTCAATTCCAGAACCTTTCAGAAGTGCTCTTTTGGGCACTCCGGAGGGCATAGCTACAAAAGACAGGTTGCCCCTACTCTCAAAATGCTATGGTGAACGTGCAGCTTGACAAGTGATGATAAATATATAAACAAAACCGTTTGGAGGAGGAAAGAAATTCGGTCTCCCGGAGCCCCCAAAGGAAGGTGACATTTTGGATTGGGTCCAGCATGGGAAGATGGAAAGAGCCTCGGGCAGTGAACAGTATCCCAGGTGAGTGAAGTGCAGTCAGGTGGGAGGGAGACAGTGGCAGGCATCTAGAGAGCTGACCCGAGACTGGGTAGTGATTTTACAAATCCTTGGACTCTTCTGATTTAAGAGGGAGAGAGTGCGAAACGGTGAAGGGAAGACCAGAGGTGACAAAGAAGTGGAGGAAGAGGCCCTCCAGGTACTGACCCCGTGCTAACATTGCCTGTGACTAAGGTTGTCCAGCTTTGGCTTGTTGACTCATCTGTCTTTCATCAGATGGTGAGAAAAATAATGTGGGATTTCAGAACTGGTCATATTAGTAGATTCTAAATTTCAAGGAAAAAATTAATCTAAAAGATAATGCATAGGAGCCAGCACAGCAGTGTACTAGGTTAGGCCCCTTCCCAGATGGGTGCCAGTTTGAGTCCCAGTTGCTCCACTTCCTGTCGACTGCCTGGGAAAGCAGTGGAAGATGACTGAGTGTTTGGTCCCCTGCCACCTACGTGGGAGACCCCAGAAGAAGCTCCAGGCTCCTGGCTTCAGACTGGTTCAGCTCTGGCTGTTGTGGCAAGTTGGGGGTATGAACCAGCAGTTGGAGGATCTCTCTGTAAATCTGCATTTTAAATAAAAATGAATCTTTAAGAGAAAGAAAGGGAAGGTGATGCATTTTCAGGGTATAAAAGTCCAAGTCCAAAATGATGGCTATTGAAAAGCCCATTGCCCCTCCTCCCTGGTTCTCACCCACCTCCACCAGAAATGAACTTTACCAGTTTCTAGTAATTAGTGCTGGTGTTAAGTAGAGGGCATACACAGAGTGATCACTGGCACGGTTTGCATCTTACATGCTATACAGATGTTTACTTCTCTGCACTCTTCCTATTTTACACAGCAGAGGCTAATAATCCCAGTTCTGCACCTTGCTATTTGAGAGCACGCCTGCTGCCATCATTAGTTCGCTCCCCATATGGCTGCAGTGGCCTCGAGGTGGGGCTGAAGCCAGGAGCAGGGAATTCAATCTGAGTCTCCCACACCAGTGGCAGGAACCCAGTTACTTGAGTCCATTACTGCCTCCCAGGGTGTGCATTAGTATGAATCCTATTAATCCTACTAACCCACAGACTAATACACAGGCATTGAACGCCTAAGCTAAGAACTTGCCCTTTAAAGGTACCTTGAATTGGTCTTGATTTTTCAGTTATTTAAGTGTTCTGTGAAACTGCTGAGTTGGTTCTACAGATGTCATTTGTATTCCCCTGAATAGATTTGTTATAGTTTATTCAAAAAAGTGTCCCTGATGGACATTTGTTTTCTGCTTTCCTGCTACTAGACACAGTGCTCCAGTGAACCCTTGTATAGAGCAGGCAAAATGAAGGTAGCACATTCACTGTTTTCTCAGTGGATAAAGTGATGGCTCAGTGTAGGCTTGTCAGGAGAGTGCTTTGATAGGATGGTTGAAGGTGAGGTTTGTCCCACAGCTCTGCGGATGTAAATGTCTGGGCCAAAGTGTTGGAAGAATATTGCTGGTACTAAGAGGAATCTGCTTTGGGGTTTATTTCTATTATCTTTAAAAGTTGTAGCTTGTTCAAAAGAGACTTCTAATCTTCATGCACAGATGCCCTGTAGCATCCAAGTGTGGGCCCCGTTGGAGCCAGGAGCTGGGAACCCAGTAGTTATCTCCCAAGTGTATGACAGGGACCTGGAACACTTGAGCCATCCTTTGCTGATTCCCAGGTGCACGTTAGCAGGCTGTTGGACTTGAACCCAGTCATTGTGATACAGGATGTAGATGTCCAGTTTGTGCCTTAATTACTATGCCAAATGCCTTCCCCTGGATTTGCATTTGAATGAGGAAGGTTTAGATTGTGTGTTTATTAAGTATTTGAAATGTTTTAAGCTTTTGTCAACTGAGATAAGGAGGTTTATTGCATGGTTATTGGGAAGGCACAATATTGTATATTTTCTTAAAATACATTTTAAATATAGTTTTTAAAAATGTGCTTTGTTGACAGTGATGCATGTTTTAATTATTTCCAGCCCATTGTAGCTTTGCTTTTATATAAAGTTCAGAAGATTTTCACTTTTCTTTCTTTCTTTCTGTCTTTTTTTTTTTCTTAATATGATAATGTCCTTTCTGTTGTCAGTGTTTGTGGTATCCAGCCTGTTTGTCCTTGGCCATGCTAAGTGCTGAGTCTTCTCTGTATGTTAAGATAGAAAATGTTTGTGGGTGGTGAGATTAGGAGAGGCTTTCACTTTTTGGGAGGGAAATTAAAGGTATGAGCTTTAGTGTCTTATTTTAGAACTTCAAATCTTCTGTAAAGAACTTTAACGAAGAACTTGTAAATAACATATGGTTATTGTTTTCTGACCCATGGTTTGTGAGAATGATGTTTGGATATGTTTGAGTGATTCTGAATTTTATGTCCTTGTAGTCACCCACTTAGCAGCCTGCCTGGGTTTCTGTTGGCTCACTTACAAGCTTTGTATCTTAAAGGTTCTGGAAGGTCTTTGAGTTCAAGGTCCAAATCCCCCTTGTTTTTCTAACCTCCCATACGCCTTGGGCAAATGCTAAATGTGTTGCGTATATTTTTAAAATTGATTTGCCTACATGCAAAGGCAGGAAGAGTTCTCTTTAGAATTTATGTCTTCAGTAAGCCGAGGGATATTTGGTTGATTTAAAACGTCCTGTTTGGCTGGGGGATGTGGCATGGAGGAGTTGTGGTTTTGTCTTATGACATTTAATTAGCACGACTGACGTGATTGGCAGATGTAGAGTGCAAAGAAGGTGAGTGTTTTTGATACTTATCTCATGATCTTAAAGATTAAAAGTCTCAGATATGTGGAATATGTTGAATAAAGCTGTTACCTAGGGAGCCACACATTAGGGGTATAGGATGTTTTAGCTAATTAGGGTAGGTTTTTTTTCTTCAGTTGTTTGAAAGCTTGAAAGACCAAAATGATTTCTTTTTCCAGTAGAACTTTCTTGGTTTCAATCTTAAAAAACTTGATATGTGCTTCCTTACCCCATTAGGCAAGCGGAATAGAACTAAACAGTGTCATCTGTGTTGACTTAGGACTGGCCTCACATGTTCTACCGAAAGGGTGGATGATGTAAGGGGGACGTAAAGAAATCTTAGTGGGCTTACTTTCTTGAATTATTGTTGGTTACCCTTCTTTTTAAAAAACTGTTTGCTTTTAAAAGTAAGGAAGGAATAGCTTGTGACGAGTTGGTGTCCTTCCTGTGTGAATCAGAGCTTGATGTAACCTTGACATTGAGTTGGATTTCATTTGCTCTTAATGAAAGTCCTCTTGACTGTTGTATGTCAAGGTCCTTTTGGCTTTTTTGAGGCACTCAGAGTTTTTTTTTTTTTTTAATTTATCCATTTTTATTACAAAGCCAGATATACAGAGAGGAGGAGGAGACAGAGAGGAAGATCTTTTGTCTGGTGATTCACTCCCCAAGTGAACGCAAAGGCCAGTGCTGTGCCGATCCGGACCCAGGAGCCAGGAACCAGGAGCCAGGAACTTCTTCCAGGTCTCCCATGTGGGTGAAGGATCCCAAGGCTTTAGACCATCTTTGACTGCTTTCACAGGCCACAAGCAGGGAGCTGGATGGGAAGTGGAGCTGCTGGGATTAGAACCGGCGCCCATATGAGATCCTGGCATGTTCAAGGCAAGGACTTTAGCTGCTAGGCCACGGTGCCGGGCCCAAGGCACTCAGAGTTTTTAAACTCATTTCCGCATCAGTAATGTGGTAATCCATGCAAACCTCTTGGTCAGAAACAACCTTCTCTTCCATTTTGTGTTAACATTTGTTTTTAGCTGTGAGAAGATTGATCTGTTAAGTAGTTGAAAAGACAAGTTTTCTCACCAGCTGTTAAAGTCTTGGTTTTGCCTTGGTGTTCCAGGGTTACTTTTTTGTTTCTCAGCTCTTCCTGGGACTTTGTTGTTTTTCTTGTTTTCCCTGATCTCCCATCTCATGCCTCAGAACCTGTGCTTCAAAGTTGACACCAAGCATGGAGACCATTTATTGTTTGATTGGTAGATTGCCCCTTGGCAATATATATATATATATAGATATGCACTTAATGTTCGATAATTTAAACCTTAAAATACATATTATAAGCATATATATCTAAGCATGTATGTGTGTGTTTGTATATATATAGAGAGAGAGAGGGAGAGAGAGGGAGGGAGAGAGAAAATGTGAATGATCAGTTCTTCAAGATCTTGTGAGGTGTTGAGGACCTGCACCCCTCCACCTGTACCTCTGCTCCCTATGTGCTGGCAGGGTAGGATGTTTGGTTGCCGGCTTGTGCTACTCGTGATAACTTCAGTTCCTAAAACAAATTTCTTCAGGATTGTTGGAATAAGACTGTTGGAATCTTTTTTTTTTTTTTTTTTTTGAATATTTGTTTGTAAGGCAGAGTTACAGAGAAATGTCTTGCATTCTCTGGATTGGTCCCCAACTGACCACAATGGTCAGGGCTGGGCTAGGCTGAAGCCAGGAGCCTGGAACTCCATCCTGGTCTGCCACATAGGTGGCAGAGGCCCAGGTATTCAGACCATCTTCTGCTGCTTTCTCAGGCATGTTAGCAGGAGCCAAATCAGAAGGGGAGCAGCTGGGACTCACACCAGTGTCCAAATGGGATGCCAACATCATAGGCAGCAGTCTAACTTGCTGCCCCAAGTACTGGCCCCAGGATGTCCAGACACTTAATGTAGGCAGTGATGTACTTGGAAAGAACCCAAGTTTCCAAGGCATATACAATTTTACACATCAGTGCACAGTTTATGTACAGTTCAGTTAAGATTAACCAGTTGGGGTCTTCTAGAGGACATGCATGGGGCAAAGAACTGTGAATTGACTGGTAAACTGGTGCCTCTCCTCCCCATCCCTCATGCCAGCTTGCCACTACCAACATAAGTGTGCCCCTCTAATGTTGCTTATCTTTCACTGGCTGAAAGTCTTATTCATTAGAAATGATGGCTGAATTCCTATTAAGAAAGTTTTAGAGCTGTTTTTAATTTCTGTGTGAGAAAATAAACTTCCTTTCTTTGCTGTCTGTGCAGGTGCTGGTGAATACCGCTTGCTGTGTTTTGATGTTGGTGGCTAAGCTTATCCAGTGTATTGTGTTTGGCCCTCTTCGAGTGAGTGAGAGACAGGTAAGTTCAGAGGTTCTTGTGATCAGATTATTAAGAAAAATTTCTGTTTTAATTTCAAACTTAGAGAAAATCTGCATGAATCCAGACTCACCGATTGTTTATGTTTTGACCCATTTGATCTAATATTTTCTGTATGTATGTGTGTATACATACGTAAGCTGTATATATCATAAGTTATAGGTATCATAAGCCTTCCCCCGAAATACTTCCATATTATTGTATTTCTTAAGAGCAAGAACATTTTCCTATGTAACTACAGAGCAGGGAACAAAATCAGATTTTTAGTGTTGATGAAATACTTTGATCTACAGTCCATATTTACTGTAGCTAAGCTGCCTTCAATATTGTTCTTTATGGCTGTTTCTCCCCCATGACTTTTAAAACAAATTACTTAATTTATTTGAAAGGCAGAGTAACAGGAAAGAGAGCTTCCACCCTCTGTTTCACTTCCAAATTGCCTGGGAAGCCATGTCTGGGCTTGACTGAGCCAGGGGCTGGGAGCTTCATCCGTTCTCCCACACAGTTAGCAGAGGCCCAGGATCTTGGACCATTATTACCTGCTGCCTTGTAAGTGAGTTAAGGTCCTGCAGTGTGGTATGCTGAAATTGCAGTTGGCAGCTTAACTTGTTATAGTGCAATGCCAGCTTTCCCCATGAATTAAAAAAATTTTTTTTTAATTTATTTATTTGAGAAACACGCACAAACACTAATATCCCCTATTCAGTGTCAAAATGGCCACAGCAGCTGGAGCTGGACTAAGCCAAGTCTTGGAACTTAAGTCCAGGCCCTCATGTGGGTGGCAGGGACTTAGCTCCTTGAGCCTTCACTGCTGCCTTGCAGAGCTGCTTTGCAGGAAACTGGAGTTGAAAGCAGAGTTGGGAATTGTGAGAGATCACCCCTGGATCTTTGCCTGCTTGGCCTGTGTGACAGGTCATAAGAGCATAGCACACCGTGTCCCTGGGAGAGTCCTCTGGCAATGATCTTGGCACACCAAGACCTCAACTTGACACAATCACTGGCCATATAGGCAAAAGCAGTGGGCTACACCCTAGGCTCCCTTCTCCTTGCTTGGATGAGCTGTGCTAGGACTTTCTTGATAAGCAACTCTGAGAAGTTGGTGCTGCCCCACATTACCTGCCAGCTATATGTAGTGTACATGGCCTGCAGCATACCTGCCAGCCACACGTGATGGACATGACCTACAGCATGATTGGAGGATCCAAAGAGATAGAGCTGCCTTTGAGCCAGTTACAGTGCTGTTGCCAGGTGGGAGGGTTGTTGGGAGATGCCCTTCTGCCTTCCCCTTTTCTTGGGCTATATCAGATCGTGTTTGCTTTGCAATAAATGAGCATGCGCAACCAGACCTTCTCTGGTGGTCCTTGCTGAGGAGCATTGTTGCCTCATCCCCTTGGTGGTTGTAGGGCCTGCTGGTCCACAAGGGACTTAGACCCTGGCACTCTGATGGAGAGGATGTGTGTTCCAGGTCAGGACTTTAACTACTGAGCCTGGATGTTTAACTACTGGGCCTCTTGTGGAAGAGTCAGGGATTTGTTGTAGTTTGAAGGATTGTGAATTTCACAACCAAATATGGAATCCTTCCTAAGGGAATTTATTTATTTATTGAGGTAGTTTTTCCCTGTGGAAGAGTATATTGATAATATTGTTTAAGTTAAAAATTAGGTTTCTTTCCTTTGTTTCAGGGGAGATTGTCTGGCATTTGAGCAGGACTCTCAGAATGTCCATAGGGTAGAGGATTCTTCAATAAAGAATTATGCCATAAGTACATTGTATGGATTGGAAGTTCCCCAGGGATTTTGGTGGATAGAGTGTAGAGTGGTGTGTTTTAAAATAAGAATTTAGAACTGGCCTTCAAAACCACAAAACATTGTGTGTTAATGAAACGTAAGAACAAATCTGTATTTTACTCTTATCTCAACCCAATAGTAAGACACTAAATTCTATCACGTTAAAAGTACAACAGGAACTTCTCTGTGTTTTCAAAAAAGTGTTCTAGGCTTTTCTTATTTACCCTTTTCAACTCAAATACTCATTTATAAAATCAGCTCAAGCCCTTGTCTCATTTTGAGCTGGAATGTGGTCACTCTGTGGTCGAGTCCTTGTCATAAGCAGAAATATTTTGTTTTCCCAGAGATTTTTGATAAGTAAATATTCAGCACTTTTCCAAAGTATTAACGTCAGAGGTCTACCAGATGGGTTCAGTAGAACAGGGCGTTCTTCTGCAGATATGAAAGCTCTTTTTTTTCTCTCTCTCAAGTGAAAGGCAGAGACAGAGAAAAAGAGCTTCTGTCTGCTGGTTTACTCCTCAGCTGCTTGCAGCAGCCCTTGGCTGGGTCAGGTTGAAGCCAGGAGCTGGGATGTCCAGTGCAGGTCTCCTGCCTGGTGATGGAGACCCAGTCGCTTGAGCTCCCGTCTTCTACTTTGCCATGTATACAGTAGGGGGAAGCTGAAATTGGGAGCCAGAGTCAAAACTGGAGCCGAGGTGCTGTGCTCTGAAGCTGGAGGCCCTGATGGTGTGGTAACTGCTGGACCACATGTCTGCCCCAAAACTCTTTTTATTACTTCTTAAAATTCTAAAATTTTCTTTTCAAAATTTTGATTTGTGGGCCAGGAATTGATCAGCCCAAAGGTATTTAATTATTCATGGGTGCATCCAGCACTCAATCAGTGTACTTCTTGTTTTCCCAAAAATTTTAGATATCACTTGAAATGAACAGAAAGCATAATCTTGGGGGTATTTCAGAGGTTTTTACTTTATTTAAGGGTGAGCATAATGGGCTTATTTTTTATTCAACCCTACTTTGGTTTTTCTGGGTATAGATCATATTTTTTTTATATTGTCTACTGGCTTGCATTATGATTCATGTTACAAGAAGCATTTGTTAAGAACCATTTTGGGGGCCCAGCATGGTAGCCCAGAAGCTAAAGTCCTCACCTTGCATATACCGGGACCCCATATGGGCATAGGTTCTAATCCAGTGGCCCTGCTTCCCATCCAGCTCCCTACTTGTAGCCTGGAAAAGCAGTTGAGGATGACCCAAAGCCTTGGGACTCTGCACCCACATGGGATTCCTAGAAGAGGCTCCTGGCTCCTGGTTTCAGATTGATGTAGCTCCAACCATTGTGACTACTTATGGAATGATTCATTGGATGGAAGATCTTCCTCTCTGTCTCCTCCTCCTCTCTGTATATTTGGCTTTTTTTTAAAAAAAGATTTATTTATTTTTATTGCAAAGTCACATATACAGAGAGGAGGAGAGACAGAGAGGAAGATCTTCCATCCGATGATTCACTCCCCAAGTGACTGCAACGGCTGGTGCTGTGCTGATCCAAAGCCAGGAGCCAGGAACTTCTTCCAGGTCTCCCATGCGGGTGCAGGGTCCCAAGGCTTTGGGCCGTCCTCGACTGCTTTCCCAGGCCACGGGCAGGGAGCTGGATGGGAAGTGGAGCTGCTGGGATTAGAACCGGCGCCCATTTGGAATCCTGGCATGTTCAAGGCAAGGACTTTAGCTGCTAGGCCATGTTGCTGGGCCCATATCTGGCTTTCTAATAAAAATAAAATCTTTAAAGAACCATTTGTTTAGCACTGGCATGTTTGCTCTATAAGGTCAGGAAATAGAGTAATGCTAGAGGCAAAGACAATGAATATCTGAAATGCAGCAAATAATAGAGCAAATATTAAAACCTTAAGTGGAGTTTTAGAATTTTTTTTTAATTCTTTAAGCACTTGATATCTACTCTGGCACTTGTCTAAGCGCTTTACTTGTATTAGCTTATTTAACCGCCCCTAACTTCTGTGGGATGCATGCTTGTGTTATAACCCTTCTTAAAGATGGGAATACCCAAACACTGGAACGTTACCTGACTTTTCAAAATCATACGGCAGTTAGGTGATAGAAGATTCAAAGCTGTGGAACAAAATGTTCTGGGTTCACCTTGTGCCGTCCCTGCCCAGGTCTAAGAACAGACATTCACCAGGATTCCTAGCTGATTTCACTGAGGAGTGTTCAGAAGCCAAGATCTGCATTAGCTCTGTGCAATCGTTACTACTGACATGTCAGTATTCAGAGTTAGGAAATAACTCTGATTTTCCTTTCCAGTTTATTTTGTTTTCTACATAAAAAATATACAATCAAGTACGTATAACCTCAAAATAAAAGTTTAACTTGCTGTGTTATAAATCTACTGTATGTTTAGTCTAAATTACTTGTTAACTCAGTGGTTTAAAAAAAATGTATTTATTCACTTGTTTGGAGATCTGCCATGGACTGGTTCATTCTTCAGATGCCCACAGTAACTGGGACTGGGCCAGGCTGGGGTCAGGAGCCTGGGATTCAGTCTTGGGTTTTCCCTGTGGGTGGCAGGGACCCAACTGCTTCAGACATCACCTGCTACCGCCCAAGGTGAACATTGATAGGAAGCTGGAATCAGAAGCCGAGCTGGAACTCTAAGTAGGCATTCTTACTTGGGGTGTGATATCCATTGCTATGCCAGAACCTTGCCCCAGTTTTTTTTTTTTTTAATTTAAGACATCATTTAAAATTTTAATTTATGTGTTTATTTTGTTTGTTTGAGAGAGATAGAAATAGAGAGAGAGAGAGATCCCAGCAACAGCCAGGGCTGGGTCAGACTGGAGCCAGGGGCCAGGAACTCAGGTCTCGTGCATGAATTATCTGGGTGTCACCTGCTACCTCCAGCACTGCAGACTAGCAAGTAACTGGCATTTGGAGTGGGAGCTGGGTACTTGCACTCAGGGACACCAGTGTGGAGTGCGGATGTCCCAACTACTATCTCAACTGCTAGGCTAAATGCTTCCTCCAATTTTATTTCATATTTTTAGGGTTTGCTGTTTGTTTTAATTTTACTTTTTGAAATTTTAAAATATTAACCAGATTCAAAATGTATATAAAACTGTACTTAGAAATGCTTCGAGGTACTGGCACTGTGGTGTAATGGGTAATGCTACCCTTTGAGATGCCAGCTTCCCATATGGGCAACAGTTCATGTCCCAGCTGTCCCAATTCTGATCCAGCTTCCTGCTAATGTCTCAGGAAAAGCAACACAAAATAGTCCAATTGTTTGGGCCCCAGGCACCCACATAGGAGACCCATATGAAGCTCCTGGCTTCAGGCTGGCCCGGTAATACCCACTGTTGCTTCCTGGGGAGCAGTCCAACAGATATCTGGAAGATCTCTCTCTCTCTCTGCCTCTTCATCTTTCTGTAAATCTCTCAAATAAATATTTAAAAAAGAAGTCATGCTTCCATTCTTACACTTTACCTGGTTTTGTCCCATCGCCACATATATCTTAATAATACAGTATTTTAGTATCTGGGGAAGGTAAAACTGCTTGTTGCCCCATTCCCAGGGTAGTGAAGATTTTAAAACAGAAATTCCTCAGTTTAGGGAAAGAGTACAGTGAGCAATGCTTAAATGACCAAGTACTTATTGCCTACTGGAAGCCATAAAAGCATTTATGAGCTTTGATTTGATAATGCTGAAGTAATAGAAATGCATGCAAAGATATTCATTACAGTTCTTTCTGAATAGTGACCAGTGAATAGGTTTCCATGTCCCGGTAACCATTACAGTGGTGTGTTGGTGTACTCAGACAATATTCATTGACAGAGGCAAGTTTCTAACAGAAAATGTACAAAAATGTATGGATTACAAAGAAGGCAAGCAAAAATGCATACAAATGTTAAGGCATCATTTTTATGGGCTTGCAAATGGTCTTTTTTAAATCTCAAGAATACTTTGCAAAATTAGAGTATAATCTTTTCTACTGTTTAAGAATCCAAAGAACAGAAATATTAAAAATGATAGATTTTGCCATTCTTACTGCATTAAGTATGAGGTATTTTTATTTGCTAATATATAATGTATCACACACTAACATCAGTGCCCTTTTAATGGGTAAAATCCCATAGTTGATCTAGAACTAGGAATCAGATTTCTGTTTGAATGTCTCACCTTTGTCTTCAGAGGGTTTCTTCCTTTCCTGTTT
Source organism: Ochotona curzoniae (assembly GCF_017591425.1). Classification (NCBI taxonomy): domain Eukaryota; kingdom Metazoa; phylum Chordata; class Mammalia; order Lagomorpha; family Ochotonidae; genus Ochotona; species Ochotona curzoniae. The sequence continues at coordinate 21,275,345 of NW_024465926.1, forward strand.
TCCTCTGCATCAGTGTTGGAAAGCAAAAGAGAATATTTCTTCCATAGAAGCTAATTGTTGTAACATTAACTTTCTTTAATGAGTTTAGTTGATGGTATTCACCTTTATGAACATTTTTCTTTTTAGCACCTCAAGGACAAGTTTTGGAATTTTATTTTCTACAAGTTCATTTTCATCTTTGGTGTGCTGAATGTCCAGACAGTGGAAGAAGTGGTCATGTGGTGCCTCTGGTTTGCTGGACTTGTATTTCTGCATCTGATGGTTCAGCTCTGCAAGGACCGATTTGAATATGTGAGTTTCTAGTCAGGCTGTTTGCTTTAGTCATGCTGTGGCAGGTTTGTAGTGTGTGATGTGCAGAAGTCATAGCACCATGGCCCAAGGGAAAGACTCCTGGATCAGGCAACTGTTCCCTGTTGCCTGTGAAGGTTTCTACGGCAGTGGGGGGATGTAGAATCAATGTTTTCCAAGGATGCTTGGTCCCAATCATTTGTGTTCCATCAGAGCCACATGGTTCGGTTCACTTACATCTTCCTCTTGGCTTTACACCAGAGCAGTACTTGCCTCATCAGTGCTTCTGCACCAGTCTTCTGGGGCACAGGTAAATGAACCCCCATGGCTCTGCCCCTCCATTAAACCCACTCCAGGCTGTAGTTCCCCACTTCACCCAGTCTTCATGGACCTGACAGTCATTCACCTTCATGGGAATTCATCTTATCCTCAAAAGCTTCATTCCCTTTGCAGTTGAACTCCCATCACTGAGCACAACCGAACTTCTGACCTCCCAAACTGGTTTTTCATCTTTACAAACTACCTCAGGACTGATGGCTCCAGGCCTTCTTTACAGGCTGTTGCTTCTTCTAACATGATGTCAGCGTAAGATGTAATGGCAGTCAGTGTGTACCTGGTGACGTTTCAGTTGGTCTAATCCTGTTAGACACAAAACACAGCACTTTCCTGAGTCCTGTTGATTGTTAGAGTTGTATACATTGAAAGTTTGCTTCTAGGCTTATAATCGCAGTGGAGTAGGGTCCATATGAATATGATGTGAAACATATGGTGTATATTGTTATATTTAGATCTTTAAATATGAAGGCCAACACATATCTAGGTCACTGAAGATGTTTGGTCATACAGTAATGGGATGGTTTTCTGTACTCACAGCATAGATGCTGCAATTGACCTGGAGTTCTCATTGAAGTTTAATACTACCAAGAAGAGTGAACTGCTTTCCTATTTTGTTTGTTTCAGCTTTCCTTTTCTCCCACAACACCAATGAGTAGCCATGGCCGAGTCCTGTCTCTGCTGATTGCTATGCTGCTTTCCTGTTGTGGGCTGGCTGTCGTCTGCTGCATCACTGGCTATACCCATGGGATGCACACCTTGGCCTTCATGGCTGCAGAGGTAAGGGGCTGGACACAGCATCTGTGCTCTGTGTGTTTTCAAAGAAGCTAAGGTGCAATGGACATGTTGTTTTCACCTGGGAAGTGATGAGTAGTTATTTGATCTTTCCTTTTAACAAGGAAGTTTAAAATTTGTTTTAAATAAATAAATAAATAAAACTAGGTAGTAATACTAAATGCTTTTAAGATATCGTTGCTACAAACTTAATAAAAAAAAATTATGATTTTTCCCAACATTTATGCAGTTCTCACTTTATGCCAGAGGTCATCTTAACATTTTACCTGTATTTGCTCCTTTTGTAATTCTGCTTCATAATGGGATGTTGAGGCGTGGAGAGCAATGAGAACTGCAAGAGACTGCAGAGGGCAAGAGGCACGGGGCACATCCTCCCGCTCCAAGCTGGGAGAGGCGTTCTTCAGGTGTCATGGATGGCAGGTAGCTAGTCCGTGTATCAAGGAAAACATTGTTTTGGAGAGAAAATATTTGAGCTACATATGGAATTTTAAACTTTAAAAAAAAAGTTTTTGCTGTTTTAATTAAGCCTTCCTGAAAATACTAGTTTTTATGGAAATTGGAAATCAATGTTTTTATGTACCCTGAAGTTTGGTCGCTATATTTGCTTTTTCCTCAGGCTATAGGTAAACTAATTTTATTTTATACATAATTGCTATTATTAACTTCAACAATGAAATGCCATGATCTTCTCTTAGTTGAAGTGTCACTTTTCCTAGTTTTAGTGACCCACAGTCTGAAAATATGAAATGGAAAATTTCAGGCATTTGTAAGTTAAGTTTTGGCCATCCTTAGGAGCGTGATGAAATCTCTCACCTCCTTTGACCCTACATTCCGTTCTGCCCCATCTTGCCTAATCTTGCCCAGGACATGGGTCTTCCCCTGGATTATCATATCCACATTATCTGGGCTACTGGCCTGATGGTTACTTAGTAGTCACTGGATGATCAGACAGCACTGTCACAGTGAAAAAGTGAGCTATCCCTAGGGTCTGGTGCAGTCCCCGCTTCGGCCTGCAAGGGGAATCTTGGAACGCATCCCACCCGGAGGAGGTAGGTGTCCTGTGTTAGGTATACCGAAGCTAATTTGTTATTATCAAAACAAGCTGTTAGAACCACTAATTGGGGACTCTTCAGAACAGGATTAAAATTCATTTGTAGTCTAGTCTTCATTTCAGAATACAACACAGTTTGAGTAAAATTAGAAAGTTTAAGTACTTATAAAAATATTTCCAATTTTTGCCTAATAGTTTCTGCATATACAAGGTAAACAAATATAGTTTCTCTTGAAATAATTGGCTTAAAACTTTATATTGGCATATTAATTTGTTTTCTTTGTATTCTTTTATATACTTATAATCACGTGTTTACTTTTGATTCTCATTTAATTTTCAATTAATATTTTGCCAACCTTTAGAAAAATTATACATAAAAAACCAAATTTTACCTATAGGTCATACTGTGTTACATACTCTTTGTTTTTTTTAAGATCTTAAAATTTTTATTGCAAAGTCAGTTATACAGAGGAGGAGGAGAGACAGATAGGAAGATCTTCTGTCGGCTGATTCACTTCCCAAACAGCCATAACGGCTAGAGCTGAGCCAATCCAAAACCACGAGATTCTTCTGGGTCTCCTGTGTGGGTGCAGGGTCCCAAGGCTTTGGGCTGTCCTTGACTGCTTTCCCAGGCCACAAGCAGGGAGCTGGGTGGGAAGCAGGGTAGCTGGGATCAGAACCCAAGTGGGATCCTGTGCGCTCAAGGCGAGGATTTTAGCCTCTGGGTTACCACACCAGGCTTGAAAGTTTTTCTTAATATTGATTTCTAGAATATAATTTGTTTCTTCTAAAAAGCTTGTTAAAATGTTTTAAAATGATTTTTTAAAGATCTTCATTGTTTTCTGGTGGACAGGGAGACCAGAGTATCAGGAAGAAAGAAAGTACCCTAATCTAGGACAGTAGTACCTCAACCCAGTCCATATGCATATATTTTTAATTTTTTAATTTTGTTTGAAAGACATTTTCCCTCTACTGAGTTGGTCACCATATGCAGGCTGGGCCACGAGTCTGAAACTTGATCTGGGTTTCCTGTGTGGGTGGCAGGGATGCAAACACTTGAGCTGTCACTGCTGCCTCCAAGGGGACACAGTAACAGGCAACTAGATGAGAAGCAGAGAAGCCATGGTGAAGCAGGCCTTCCCACATGGGAGGCAGACATCCCAAGTGCTGACTTCACTCTTGCACCAAGGCGCACTCCCCAGAACTATATTTTGGGTATATTATGACTAAATAGTCAGATACCTTTCTCGATAATTGTTTTTGGTGGGCTAATGCCATATGAAATAGAAATGATTTTCAGACTACTAGGATGAACCTCAGAATAGTAGAAGGCGTCCCTTGATGATGGGCAGGTGGAATTGATCTTCATCTATTTGATAGCAAAAGGCTCAATATAAGCTGGGCTTGTGGCTTATGAAATTATTCCATGGAAGTATGAAGCAGAAGACATAAAATGATTTGTGAACTTGAACAGTCTACTTCTTAAGTGAACTGAGTATTTGTCTTTTGCAGTCCCTTCTTGTGACAGTGAGGACCGCTCATGTGATTTTACGGTGAGTAGAAATCTGGGAGAATATTAATTGAGGTCTGGTCAAACAAATGTTTATAAAACTAAGGTATGAAATATGTAAAAATATGAGTGAACTATATAACACACTTCAGCCAAATCCTGTCGTAAGAGTAAATTGTTAATGATTCTTCGCTCCCGTGTTTGGCATCTGTGTTGCAGATATGTTATTCACCTCTGGGACCTCAACCACGAGGGGACCTGGGAAGGAAAGGGAACGTATGTCTACTACACGGATTTTGTCATGGAGCTAACACTCGTGTCCCTGGACCTCATGCACCACATTCACATGCTGGTATGTTTCTCAGGCCAAGCACTCACGGAGGCCAGGGATGTCCCGAGGCAGAGCCCCTGCTTGGTGCATGAGAAAGAGTGAGTGCAGCCTTGCCCTCTCTCCATTTGCACTCGCTGTGTGCAGCGTGGCAGGGCTGCCTTGGCTGTTGCCCAGCTCAGGAGGTGTTTATCCCCTGGGAGTCTTGGTCAACTCTGAGGACCAAATCAGCAGGTAATCCTAGTGCATGAAATGAAGGGACGCCATGCCCCATTGTTCTCAGGGCTTCTGCTGCTATATTTTTAGGTAGGACTGGGAATTTATGTTGTCATCTACTTCCTGGATTCATAGAATTTCTGTCTTTGTAATTAAAACCAGAATCCTTACACTTAATTCCTGCGGCTTTTGCTGTTTATATTTTACTTTGGTATGTGAGAAATTGTGTTGTTGAAAATCTACTTCATTGACTAGTGCTTTTAAAATGGTCAGAATCCACATAGTTGGTTAGCAGTTTAGTTATTAGCCTGTGAAGATACTCTTCGGGGGTGGGCATTGGTACAGTAGTTAGGCCAGTGCTTGTGCGTCTCCATCCTGCGTTGCAGCGCCTGGGGTTGACTCCAGGCTCTGTTGACTCTTCCGGCTTCATGCTCGTTCATGCCTAATGGCAGCAGGTTATGGCGGAGGTGGTTGGGCCCATGCCACCCATGAGAGAGACCCAGACTGAATTCTGGGCTCCAGATTCTGCTTGGTGAGCCAGTGGGTGTACGAGTTCTTTCTTTATGTGCCTTTCAAAGAAAAATGAAAATACATGTTTATAAAATAGCATTTAAAAACTTGCATTAGACATACCACATTTTCAGGATTTGTTAGTCACTTTGAAAACATACTTACAGAAAAGCATGCAACTCTTCCTACCACCCCCAAGAGGGGGGGATGCCCGGAGCCAGGAGCAGTTTGTATTTCCTGCCTCTGTGGATCAGACACATGCATTCATAATGAGATGTATTTGAGATATATAATCTAATTTTCTTTTTTTTTTTTTTTTTAAAGATTTATTTTTATTATTTTTTATTGGAAAGGCGGATATACAGAGAGGAGAGACAGAGAGGAAGATCTTCCGTCCGATGATTCACTCCCCAAGTGAGCGCAACGGGCCGATACTATGCCGATCCGAAGCCAGGAGCCTCTTCTGGGTCTCCCACACGGGTGCAGGGTCCCAAAGCCTTGGGCCGTCCTCGACTGCTTTCCGGGGCCACAGGCAGGGAGCTGGAAGGGAAGCGGGGCTGCCGGGATTAGAACCGGCGCCCATATGGGATCCCGGGCGTGCAAGGCGAGGACTTAACCACTTGCGCCACCGCGCCGGGCCCAATCTAATTTTCTTTAACTAATGTATTATGAACATTTTCCTGTGCTAGCAATAATTCTTCTAATTTTAATACCTTCAGGCTAAAGATATCTCTGTATACATATAAAATGATTTCATTAACCAAACCCCATAATGGCGTATTTAGATTTTACTTATTTGCTGTTTTGTACTTTTAAGTAATTTTTTAAAGATTTATTTATTTTTATTGGAAAGGCAGATTTACAGAGAGATAGGAAAAGATCTTCGATCTGTTGGTTCACTGCTCAAATGGCTGAAACTGCCAGAGCTGAGCTAGCTAATCTGAAGCCAGGAACCAGGAGCTTTTTTCAGGTCTCCCATATGGCTGTAGAATCCCAAGGCTTTGGGCTGCCCTCCACTGCTTTTCCAGGCCTCAAGAGGGGGCTGGATAGGAAGTGGAGTAGCTGGAACATGAACCAGTGCCCATATGGGATGATGGTGTCACAAGTGGTGGTTTTACCTGCTACGCCATATGGTACCATCTCCTACATAGTTTTAAGGTAGTTATATTCTGCCTTTTTTTTTTTTTTAACTTAACAAATGTTATTTTCAGGCCCAGAGATATAGTGGAGTAGGTGAAGCTGCCTCCTGTGGTGCTGACATCCTCCATGGGTACTGGCTTGAGTCCCGGCTGCTGCACCAGGAAAAGCGGTGGGCCCATGTTCTTGGGCCCCTGCACCCATAGTGGAGACCTGGAATAAGCTTCTGGTTGCTGGCTTCAGACCAGCCCAGTTACAGTCGGTGTAGCCATTTGAAAGGTGATCCAGTGGATTAAAGACCTCTCTTTCTTTGTAACACTGCCTTTCAAACAAATAAGTAAATAAATATATAAATAAATCTTTATATTATTTTCAGATAGTAGACCTATATATGTAGGAACATATATAATTGTTTTTTTTTTAAGATTTATTTATTTTTATTGAAAAGGTGGATATACAGAGAGGAGGAAAGACAGAGAGGAAGATCTTCCGTCCAGTGGTTTACTCCCCAAGTGAGCTCAATGGCCAGTACTATGCCAATCCGAAGCCAGGAGCCAGGAACTCTTCCAGGTCTACCACACGGGTGCAGGGTCCCATGGCTTTGGGCCGTCCTCGACTGCTTTCCCAGGCCACAAGCAGGGAGCTGGGTGGGAAGTGGGGCTGCTGGGATCAGAACTGGCACCCATGTGGGATCCTGGTACATGCAAGGCAATGACCTTAACCACTCTGCCATCACGCCGGGCCCAGTTGTTTCAACATATACTTGTAATAAAGATATGGTTAAAAAATAATATTTTATAATATAACTATATAAATTATAAATATAAAAATGTATTTTTATATTTGTATATTTTATTTCTCTTAGTAAATACAGTTAATGACTATATGATGCATTACAGTAGTTCACCACCTAATTGTTCCTCCACTAGGGAATCTACTTCCATTTTTAACTAGTTGTGTTGATGGACATAGTTTTGCATAAAGCTTTTAAATTACTACTTTAAATTTTTTTTTTTGAAAGATATATAGAGAGAAAAACAGACAGAGCTCCATCTACTGGTTCACTCCCAAAGTGGCTACCATACTGAAGGCTAGTCTAGATCACAGGCAGCAGCCAGGAATGCTGTCCAGGCCTCCCGTGTGTGTGGCACGGGCCCATGTGGTCTTCCATTGTTTTCCCAGGCACGTTGCCAAGCAGCTGGATCAGAAGTAGAGCAGCCAGGTCTCCAATTAGCAGTCGTATTGGATTCCAGCATCACAAGCAGCTCAGTCTACACTATACCTTAACGCTGACCTCCAAATTGATTTCTGTGGAAAAGTTGCTTAAAAATGATTTCTAAAAGATGGTTCCAGTTCATTTTTACCAACACATAAGAGGTGCTGTTCATACCATTTTGTTATTATTGACAAACTCACATTCACTTTTGTTGTGTATTTTCTTTCCTTTTTTCCCTGTTTAAGTTATTTGGTAACATCTGGTTGTCCATGGCCAGCCTGGTCATCTTTATGCAGCTGCGTTACCTGTTTCATGAGGTTCAGCGTCGAATTCGTCGGCACAAGAACTACCTGAGGGTCGTTGGGAACATGGAAGCCAGGTCAGTAAACGCGTGGGGTGGCACCCAGGGGACTTCTTTAGCTCTCTAGCAGTAGCAAATCCCAGGCCACGTCAGGATTGACTTTGGTGAACTGTTACCACAACAATGAAGGGTATTGCTTCTGGAGTCAGACGGGGTATGGCTGTCCACTTCGTTGCTGTGTGATTTAGAGCAGTGGGTTAATTTCCTGTGTCCAAGTTACATCGTCTCTGAAACAGAGGTGGTAACAGAACTTCAGGAACCTACAGGGAAGCTCTTGTGAGACAATAACCTGGATTTAGAACTGCGGGGTGGGTACTTGGTGCTTAGTAGTTGGTCTGTATTATCAGTGCTGTTTTCAAAGGGAAGCTTTCTGGAGCCTGTGCTCTGTGTACTTTTTGAAAGCGGGTCCCAAGTATTCTTTTCATTATGTTTATACACACCTGCACATGTGCAGTGAAACCTGAGCCAGGCAGCTCTGAAGGGGGCTCCCACTTGCCAGCTGAGGACAGACCAACCCTGAGGGTGTACATTTGGCTCGTGGCGTGCTGTTCCTGATTCCCCAGAAACGTTCGCTGAAGTTGATACTAACAGGAGCTGTGCTTAAGGCAAAGCTGTTTTCAGTGTATGTTGAGTTTCTCACTTGCTCTTTAATGAACTGTAAAGAAAAATTAGGTTTGTTTGTTTGTTTGTTTTGATTATCAGCATTTGTTTCACTGAGCACAATGTCTGTGACACATTACTGCTTCTCTAGGTCAAGTGTGTGTGTTGCGCCTGGGCATAGATGGAGATTGCCGCTGGACGTGTTTTGTTTCTTACAGGTTTGCAGTTGCAACTCCCGAGGAACTGGCTGTCAACAATGATGATTGTGCCATCTGCTGGGACTCCATGCAGGCTGCCAGAAAACTGCCCTGTGGTCATCTTTTCCACAAGTAGGAGCCTCTTGAAGGACCGCGTGGGACCAGGGGTGTGTTCAGGGCATGCGGGTGCTTTTGTAGCTGTGTGCAGAGCGGGGCTGGTGCCTCAGGCTGGCCTTGCTGCTGAAACTGCCGGCCTGGGGAGTCCTCCCTGTCCCTCGGGGTCTTCCCTGTGCTGCAGGGCTGCCCACCTGCAATTGGCCATCTTAAGTTCTACGCATGTTTGCTCTCTTCCTATTTCTTCTGCATTTAAATATGCTTGTAAAATTGAAAAGAAAGCATTTTGAGGAAATCTTGTTCTCAGACACCTCATTCCCTGGCTAAGGAGAGAATATCTGCAGTGTTGCGTTTTACACCTGCCCTCCAGCAGCATGTAGACACTTCTCCGAGAAGTGGGCTGCCATGGGGGCTCAAGCAGGCCCAAGAAAGCGTGCAGAGGACCAGACTGTTATCGAGAATTCTAACACCGACTCTGCTGTTGGTCTCATGTATATGAGAGAGAGAGACACTGGGATGTTCACCGTGTGAGAGAGGTAGCGCTGAGGTAGAAGCAGGCAGGGTGCAGAGGCCAAAGAAGGGGTAAAGTGGGGACCAGCTGATGTGATTGGCAGCTTGAAGATATAAGGGGAGCCAGTTAGTAACCATCCCTGCAGTTCAGTGGTATTCTGAGAGTAACTTGAACAACAGGATGAAGTGGAGTTGGAAAGAAGTGGACACACCTAGGAAGGTGAGCACAGTGTGGAATATGGGCTGAGGCAAGTAGAGAATAAGAGGGGCCAGGAATTCTTCAGGGTTCTCAGCTCATGCAAGTGCATATATAGTGGTGCTGTTTGTGGAGGTTGGGAAGGCAGAGAATTTACCCAGATTCTCAAAGAACTTATGTCTGAGGAGCTTGGAGGCTAGTTAGGAAGAATGAGTGTGTTTTAACTCAGAAAAAAATATTTTCAAGCATATGATTATATTTTATGGTTTGATTTGTTGTTGAGGTGGAATTGAAACAACATACATTTATTTAAAGTGTACTTTTGAGCGTATTATGTTCAGTGTTAACGCAGCCACTACTCCTTTGTTTTTAAAGCTTTGCATTTCATCATCCCATAGTCCACCTCACACTCACTGAGTAATCACTCTTGTTCGCTTCCCTCTTACCCAGCAGCCTCCAGTCACCTTTCTGTTTCTGTGGATTTGTCCATGTGGGCAATTCATGTAAAAGCTATCAAATGATATGTGTGTACCCTTCTGTAACTGACTTCTTAGACTTAGCATGCTGGTTTTGAGGTTATCCATTGTCATGCATATCCTACTTCATTTCTTTTCATGGTAGAAGGTGAATGATTGTTCAGTAAGCACAACCTGCACTGATTGGACCTTGGGTTGTTTGCACCTTTTGACTGTTGAGAATAACGCTGCTGTGAATGGGATGTCAGCAGCTCTCTGCTGCATCTTTACCTTATGACTGCCTGGGCGTGGAGTTGCCGGCTCCTAGGGCGGCTGTGGGGGAGGCCTCTGAGGGGCCACGTCCTGCCCTCAGCAGCCACGCTGCTGAACCCACCCTCGGCGGCGCTGGTGAGAGCTCCAGGTTACTTCACATTCTCACAAATACTTGTGATTTCCTCTTTTTAATTTTTAATAAATCTGCTTATTTGAAAAGCAGAGTTTAGAGAGCAAGCGTGAGCAAGCTTCCATCTACTGGTTCACTCTCAAACTGGCTGCAGTTGGAGCTGGGCCAGCTTGAAGCCAGGAGCTTCTTCAGAGTCTCATGTGAGTTCAGGGGCCCAAAGACTTGAGCCAACTTCTACTACTCTCCCAGTTACATTAGCAGGGAGCTGGATCTGAAGTGGAATAGTTGGGACTCAAACTGTCACCCACATGGGATGCTGACATTGCAGGCAGTGGCTTTATGTGCTATGCCACAGCACTGCCAAACCAGCCCTTCTCCCCTAAGGATTTATTTATTTGTGTATTTGTTTATTTTGAAAAAGGCAGAGTAACAGAGAGAGAAACACACTAAAAGGTCTGCTTTCCTCTGGTTTGCTCTCCAAAAGAGTGGACCAGGCGAATTCAGAGCCTGGAATGCCATCTGAGTCTTCCACAAAGGTGGTAGGGGCTCAAGCACTTGAAGTTACCTGCTGCCTTCCCAGGCACATTAGCAAAAGCTGGATCTGAAGTAGAATAGCTGGGACTTGAACCTGCATTCAGAAAGAGGGTGCTGGTGTCACAAGAAGAGTACTAATCCACCCTTTCCTGCAGGCATTCCAGCAGGTGTACAGTGTGTCTGATGTGATAGGTTTTGTTAGGTTCCTGAGTGATAATTCTCAGGAATAATTTTTTGGGGATAAAAGATATATCATAAAATTTACCACTCTTTTTCAAAAGATTTATTTGAAAGAACCACAGAAAGAGGGACATATACACACCTGCACAGAGAAGTCTTCACCTGCTGAGTCATTCCTCAGATGGCCATAGTGGCTGGGGCTGGGCCAGGCTGAAGCCAGGAGCCAGGCGCGGAGGCAGTGGGGGCTCATTAGCAGGTAGCTGGATCCAAAGTGGAATACTGGGACATGAATCAGTGCCTCTGTGGAATGCCAGCATTGCAGACAGTGGCAGCTTTACCCACTGTGCCACACTGCTGGCCCAGTTGAAGTTTATAGGTCAGTGGCATGAAATAAGATCATATCCTTGTGGTTGTGCAACCTTGACCTCCCTGCGTGTCCAAGACTTGTTACCTTCCCTAACTGAAATGCTGAACCCCTTCTGCAGAAGTTCCTCATCCTGGTCTCCCCTGGCCCTCAGCCCCAACAGTTCTGACTGTTACTTCTCAGAACACAAACCTGTTAGCTCTGTCTGGTTAGTTTGAGTGCTTTCTCTTCTTTTCTTTTCTTCTCTTTTCTTTTCCTTTTTTTTCTTTTCTTTTCTTTTCTTTTCTTTTCTTTTCTTTTCTTTTCTTTTCTTTTCTTTTCTTTTCTTTTCTTTTCTTAGCATTTTTAGCTATGAGGCTGGTTCTGAGCATCGATTTCCCCGTGCCTCAAAACTTTTGATTATATTTGTTTTGGCTTTCTTTTGTCTCAGTATTTTCTAATTTCCCAGTGTTTTTCTTTTTTTGCAACTGCTGTCTGCCATGGATTGAGGGAGAACCTCATTGTTCGGGCATTGTCTTGGTTTGTTTTACTTTGTAACTTTGGTACTAGAGTGGGAGTAGCACTGCGTGAGGGTAATGGAGGCAGATTCATCTGAATGTGTGGGCGAAGCTGGTCTGCTGGCTGTCTGGCAGCAGGTGCTCACTGGCCAGTTGTTGCCATAGTGACACCTTTCACAGGGGCCAGTGAATCTTCAGTTGCACTCAGGAGTCATGTAGAGCAGCAGTAGTTCTCCAAATAAATAGCATTAAAATTGTGAGGAAAAAATATTTTCTCTGAAGTTTGCTTTTTCAGTTGTCTAGCTTTTTTACATATATAGACAAATATCTCTGATTGAACTCGTGTTTGAGTTTCAGCTGCTGTTATCTGCTGTCTTGAAATAAAATTGGATTTGTTTATGAAAAAGTGTGTCATTGTCAGCATAGCATTGTTAGAGGGCCAGGAGCGTGTAGATTTGTAGTGCTGTGATAGAAGGGTGTTCCATAAGGGAAAGTAGACTTTCAAAAAATGCAGTACTTTAGTCAACCAGATGACCAGAAACAGGGATTACAGGTAGTTTAACATTTCAAAATGTGATAGACTTGGTCACACACACACACACAATTATGTGATTTTGGAACGATTGTCCTACTCTTCAGATACAGAGATAGGAAAAAGTAGCTTCATCCTGGCTTCTGGGCAAGTTGTTACCTGAAGTATCATTTACAAACAAAAGACATAGGGCAGCATGCTTGTTGAAAAAAGTGGGTGCATAGTAGCGAGAATGGTGACTTAGCAAGCTAAGCCTCTACTCACAGCACTGGCATCACATATATGCAAGATTTATAGAAAGAAAGAGATAGAGATCCCCTGTCTGCTGGTTTACTCCCCAAGAGGATGTGACTACTGGAGCTGAGCTGATCCAAAACCAAGAGCTAGGAGCTTATTGCAAGTCTCCCACATGGGTGCAAGATCCCAAGATCTTGGGCCCTGCTCCTCTGCTTTCCTAGGCCACAAGCAGGGAGCTGAATGGGAAGTGGAGCAGCAAGGACACAAACCAGTGGCCACATGGGGTGCCAGCCCTTGGAGGTGGAGGATAAGCCAGTAGAGAATCATTGCACCAGATAAATAAATCTTGAGAGAAAGAGAGGGAAGGAAGGAGAGGGAGGGAGAGAGAGAGAATTATATGGATGGTTGTAGAAAAGTGAGTTAGGAGAGGAGCTCTAGTGAGCACATAAAATCTTTGAAGTCAAAGTTTTGAACATGAAAGCAAGGTTAACATCATATCACAAGTCAGTTAAGGCGGCCTAAAGAGAAGAGCATTGGAGCAGAGGGCTCAAAGATAGGAAAGGACAGGCTGTCAGAAGATTCAGCCATGTGGACTCTTAAGCCAAATAAAGTTGGGAATAAAAATGGCGGGCTATGCTTTTTCAAAGAGGTCATTCCCAGGAGCTTGGTAGATAGCTACAGATGATGAAGAATGTTCTAGCAGAGCATGCTGGAAGTATCTGAGTATTCACTCAGGTACAGCAAAGAAGTAAGGTCTACAAGTGTTTCTCAGCACTTGAACTTCATGGGGAGTAGACAAAGTAAAATTGGAGCACATTTGCTATGTGCAGAGTATTTTGGGTGAATTGGCACAAACTGTGCTGTGGAACCACTGAGAATGCTCATGTGTTTCATTTTGGACTTTTTGATAGTTCCTGTCTCCGTTCCTGGCTAGAACAAGACACCTCCTGTCCAACATGCAGAATGTCTCTCAACATCGCTGACAACAGTCGTGTCAGGGAAGACCAGCAAGGCGAGAACCTGGATGAGAATTTGGTGCCTGTAGCAGCAGCTGAAGGCAGACCTCGCTTAAACCAGCACAATCACTTCTTCCACTTCGATGGTTAGTTTGGGTTTTACTTCCAGAACTGTACTCAAGGGGCTTTCTCTTCAAAAGGGGATGCAGTTTTGTTCATTATAAATATCTTGTCCACACCAGTTTAATATTATATTTCAATTTAATTGGAAGTATTCAGGATGGATGGGGAGATGCCTGAGTAGGTAGGGAGGCAGATAGGAGGAACAGAGGGATTATTCTATGTGAGACATTTTGTTACGGACATTTGGGTCTGTGTAAGTGGAGTGGGAGTCGATATCTCCTCAAGGAGCATGCTCAGTTAGTAAAATAATTAACCTTGGGTAGTAATTTACTGCACTCGTGTGGTATTGAGCATATAGAAAAAGCATCATTGAATAGCCTTCTAGTGAGTACCAGATGCAGAATCTGAGAGAGAAGCCTGTTGCTTTTTCCATAAAATAGAAGTGTTCTGCCCCCAAGTATTGTTGAAAGAAATTGTAATAGAATACATATTTAAAATTCTAAGGCAACAGACATTCCATCAGGGACCAGTATCCTTCTGGACATTAATTACTTTGAGCTGCTGATTTTCGTCCATTCCAGTACTACTGGAATTCCTGAGTTCTTGATTCTGATTACTCCTGTGAAACAGTATTCCCACAATTCTGTTGGGAAGAGTGCTGTTCAGGTTGGCATTTCTGAAGATGGGGTGCTGTGGGAGTAGTAGCTGGCGGGAGACATCCCTGAGAGCACCCCAGAGCACTGGCTTTCTGGCTGTTAATTAAGGCCCTCTGACATTTAGTAGCAGATCTTAAAAGCAGATGCCTGTTATACAGTGTGTTACTTTAGAACGTATCATTATTAAAAATTCAAAATCAACTTTTTTTCTCCCAGTTAAGTATATGAAACATCCATTTTCTTATAATGGGCACATTTCGGTTGGCTAGGCCTTGCGATGGCCACAAGCCTCTGTTGTGGGCAGATGTGCAGGAGCCATCTGCAACTGGTACTCGGCTGTGGTCTGTGCTCCGCCTTGCTTGGGAGAAGAGCATCAGCAGCCAGCTTTCTGGGTGCCTTCATTCTGAAAATCAGTGCTGTTGAACACCTTGAAAATGATTTTGGATCATTAAACCAAGATTTTTTTTTTACTTGAAAAACAGTGACAGGGAAAAAGAGAGAGATCTTCCATTTGTTGGTTCACTCCCGATATGCCAAGCTGAAGCCAGGTACCTGTAACTTCTAGAGCTCCTGCATGCCTGTCAGGACCCCAGGCACCTGAGCTGCAATCTTGTGCTTTTGGGATGCTCTAACAGGAAGCTGGGTCAGAAGTGGAAGAGCCAGGACTCCAACCAGGCACTCTAGAATGGGAAGTGGATGTGCCAACTGCTGGCTGAATCGATTCAGCCATTTTATCTGCCCCCAGACCAAGATCTTTTTTTTTTTTTCTTTTTTTTAAAGATTTATTTTTATTATTTTTTCATTGGAAAGGCGGATATACAGAGAGGAGAGACAGAGAGGAAGATCTTCCGTCCGATGATTCACTCCCCAAGTGAGCACAACGGGCCGATACTATGCCGATCCAAAGCCAGGAGCCTCTTCCGGGTCTCCCACGTGGGTGCAGGTTCCCAAAGCTTTGGGCCATCCTCGACTGCTTTCCCAGGCCACAGGCAGGGAGCTGGAAGGGAAGCAGGGCTGCCGGGATTAGAACCGGCGCCCATATGGGATCCCGGGCGTGCAAGGTGAGGACCTTTAACCACTTGCGCCACCGCGCCGGGCCCCAGACCAAGATCTTTAAGTTAGATTATTAAGGAGAAAATACATCATAAAAGTAGTTGTGGAAATGAGTAGTAGTTTCTGTTTAGTTTGAATGAGAGAAACAGAAACTCACCTGTCATTGGAGGCATGGAGACCTCTTCCTTCTGTTCTGTGGAGAGGGGATTGGAGGGTAAGTCAGGAGCCCTTGGGAAGAGGAAGACAGGTGACAAAATGGCTGCACATCATAATTAAGCTTGACCTTGTGTAAGTCACCCAGTTATCTGGTGTGATCAGGGACCATGGTAATGAGGGCCACATTTCTGAAGAGAAGAAAATAAAAACAGGCAGGACCCTGTGGGGAGACCACTAACCCACGGGAGACACTTGGCACCCACGGTCTTGCAGGAAGTCCGTCCTCCATATGCCTGCCACTGTTACGGAGGGCTGGCACTAGATGACGCGGGGGCAGTGTCTGGTCTCTAAAATGTGTGCTGGCGTCGCCTCTGTTTTAGGGTCCCGGATTGCGAGCTGGCTGCCGAGCTTCTCAGTCGAAGTGATGCACACCACCAACATTCTTGGCATCGCGCAGGCAAGCAACTCCCAGCTGAACGCCATGGTAAGGCCCACCGACCGCTCTAAGACGGCTGGTGCTGGGGAGGGAGTGAAAGGCTGCAGACAGGTTTAGTGTGTGTGAACCTTGTTGATTTTACTCTTCCTGGCAGGATAGCAAGATATTTAAAGGTCACTGTGGTCATGTAAATTCCCGTGCTTTAAGTTTTGAAGCCATTTGGAAGGCAGCTTCATTTTCCCTCTGTGGCAGATCAGCTCACCTGTGAGCACCCCAAGGCTCGTTCTCTGCTGCAGCCCACCTTGAGACGCTCCTGGAGTTTGCCCAGAATATTTTGGGGACAATGATTGACTGGAGTGAACCAAGTGTTTCTTATTTAAAATGACATGAGGCTTACCAGTTGAGGTTTTGATTCCCTGTCCTCACTAACTACTCAGAAATAAGGAATTGTGTTTGAGTGTGTGTGCTTACGTATATTGAGATGTTGAGGCATATTGTTGACTCAAGGATATTGTTCAGATATTTTGTCCAAAGATGTGTGCTTTTTTTTTTTTTTAAGATTTATTTATTTTTTCTATTGGAAAGTTATATATACAAAGAGGAAGATCTTCCATTCAGTGATTCACTCCCCAAGTGACTGAAATGGCCAGAGCTGAGCCGATCTGAAGCCAGGAGCCAGGAGCTTCTTCCGGGTCTCCCATGCAGGTGCACGGTCCCATGTCTTTGGGCCATTCTCAACTGCTTTCCCAGGCCACAGGCAGGGAGCTGAATGGGAAGTGGGGTTACCAGAATATGAACTGGTGCCCATATGAAATCCCAGTGCATTCAAGGCGAGGACTTCAGCTGCTAGGCTACCATACTTAGCCCAAGATGTGTGCTTTTTACAATGGTGGAGAAGCTTGTTTCACTACTTTTGAAATCTGCAGTTTATTGTTAGCAATAAGCACAGGAGTCTAGAAATATAAGCTGCCTTAATCTACTTGGACTGGGGTCTCTAGCTGATAATTCAGAGGTCATTCATTAATTCATTTGTTCTTTACTGAATTTGAATGTATTTACTGTACATAGCCGCTCAGGTCACCAGTAGGCAGGAGCCCCCAGACCTGGGACTAGGCTGCAGGCTTGCTGGACTGCCCGTGTCTCAGTACTCCTCGGGCTCTCTGGTGAGGCATGAGGGCAGGCGTCTCCCTGCTAGACGGCTAGAGTTGGCTGGGGCAGGCTGTTTCCCTTGCCCAGTCCAAGTAGGTGGACAACATGGTGGAAGGTTAGACTCTGGTTAGCTGGTTTTACCTGGGGGCTGACCCTTGTTAAGCAGAGCAGAGAGATCTGGAAATTTTAAATGGTTCCTTTTTCTCCTTCCCCGCTGGAAGCCTGAGTGTTCATTGCAGGGACCTGGTATAGCTCCTGGGCCACTGGGAGTGAGTTTCCACTGCCTGGAGCTGTCAGCTCTGCACCTTCACCCGTTTGCCAGTCGCAACCTGGGCCTTCCCCTGCAGTCGGAAGCTTCTTTGGAATATGAATGGTAGTGGTCTCTGAAGACACAGGGTCCAGTGGTTTGGAATAAATAGAAAAGTTGACAAAAAGAAGGAAGTCTTTGAGTGGAGGATGGGGCTGGAGCTGTAGCAGGAGCGGGGTTGCTGTTGGTGGGCACAGGTGGATGGAGCTGCAGACTCATATTTTGTGACTTGGTTTACAAAGTGGGCAATGACTCTTAGCCATGAAGGTAAAGCAAGCAGAGATGAATGGGTACAGACAACATGGTGAGCACAGAACAGTGGAATGTTATGCAGTCTTAAAGAAGGAGCCCTATCATAGGCTCAGGTATGGTAAACCTTTAGGATGCTGTTTCACATGAGATAAGCCAGTCCCACTAACGGATACTGTTAGATTCCGGATAGGAGGTGCCTGACCTAGGAAACCAGAATACTGGTGGAGCAGGACTGGAGGAAGAAGGCAGCTGCTATTGAGTTGGGTACAGGCTTTCCATGGTGCAGCTGATACATCTCTCACCACAATGTACTTTAAGTTAATACACCATGCCCTCAAAGACAGTTGCAATGGTAAAATCTACTGGCTTTTGGCCAGCGTAAAAAAGGCAGCCACAACAGAAGTTACAGCTCCTACTTTTCCTGTGATCAGTGGAACGTAAAAGCAGCATGGTGGTGACAGGATGGCCTTAGAGGGCATCCGGCTCAGGGCAGGTTCTCTGGAGGTCTGGGGGGCAGGGCAGCTATGAAACTCTGCAGGTGGTCACCTACCCCCTAAGCATCAGATATAGTAGGCGGATGACCCTTCTGGGCCTGGGAGTTGAGTGTTTCCAGTTCTCTGGCAGACTCTTCCTCCTGTACTGTGATGGTTAATGTAATGGAACCATGTGGGTTGGTTTGTTGTTGTTTTTTAAGATCTATTATTTAACTTGCTGGAATTTTTGGTAGAAAAACTTTGGGCTCATGAAATGCATCTTGGGCATCATTCGAGAAACAGTGGAGAGGATATTTTGTTTGTTTGTTTGTTTAGATTTTTAAAGTCAGGGTTAGAGAGAGAGAAAGGGAAATTTCCATCCATTGGCTCACTCCCCAAATGACTACAGCGGCCAGAGCTGAGCAGATCTTGAGCCAGGAGCCAGGAGCCTCTTCTGAGTCTCCCATGTGGGTACAGGGTCCCAAGGCTTTGTGCCATCCTCTGCTGTTTTCCCAGGCTACAAGCAGGGAGCTAGATTGAAAGTGGAGCAATTGGGACATGAACCAATGCGCATATGGGACGCCAGTGCTGCAGGTGGAAGATCAGTTTGCTGTGCCACAGTGCCAGCCCCAGTAATCTGTATTCTTTATTGTCTCCCCTCCCCCTTCAAATTGTGATGTAATTTATGTACAATTAAAAAAAAAAAGTACTCTCTTTCATATCTAGTTCCACACAGACACATGTGTACCCCTTGCCATGATGAAGGTATAGAGAAGCTGCACTCCCCTTTCTCCTAAGTTCCGTGGGGCCCCTGGGACATTACTTCCTTCCCCTCAGCCCTAGCCCCTGGTAGACACTTACCAGTTTTTTGTCCTTCCGGTTTTGCCTGTACCAGATGATGTCATGCAGATGGAATCATGCAGTGAGATTTTTGAGTGCAGCTTCTTTCATTTAACATAATGTACTTGAGTTTTCTCGTG
Organism: Ochotona curzoniae; assembly: GCF_017591425.1. Taxonomy (NCBI): domain Eukaryota; kingdom Metazoa; phylum Chordata; class Mammalia; order Lagomorpha; family Ochotonidae; genus Ochotona; species Ochotona curzoniae. The sequence continues at coordinate 21,294,450 of NW_024465926.1, forward strand.
TGTGTATCAAATTTGTTCCTTTTAGGAATTCTGTCTTTAAGGAAAACGAATTTATATATCCACTTTTCAAGATGGAAGTGTTCTGCTTGACCCCGTTTGGCCTGCCACTGGCTCTCTGTGTTAAGTTGACTGTGAGATTGATGCTGTCCCCAGCTGTCTGTTGGGCATCCTGGAAAGATGATTGGAAGGGGATCTGCAGAGCAGAGGGGGTGTCCTCAGCTGCTGTCACGGCACAGCATCCCAGTCACTGGACGGGTCTGCCGTGCGCGTGGGCCTCAGTGAGCACCTGCTGGGAGTGACGGCTTGCCCTTTGTGTTTGATGTTCCTGCAGGCTCATCAGATCCAAGAGATGTTTCCCCAGGTTCCGTATCACCTGGTGCTGCAGGACCTCCAGCTGACACGCTCTGTTGAAATAACAACAGACAACATTCTAGAAGGACGGATTCAAGTCCCTTTTCCGACCCAGGTGAAGCTGGGGTTGTAAGCTTGGCAGGTGGATTCCATCTGCACAGAGGAGGCATACTGCGGACTAACTTTCCTAGTTACTAAACAGATCTCACTCGTGATATGATACAAATCAACTCCGTAAACTGTCCCTACATTATAAATGAGACTCCACTAAAGATGGGGACAGAGGTATTTGACTGACTTTTTGTTCAGCTGTAATCCTCAGATCGGCCTGCCCTGGCCAGTCTAGGAGCTCAGCATCAGCTGCTGCACAGGGGTTGGCAATCTTCTTCTATGACAAGGTGGATAGTAAATAGTTTAGGTTTTTCAGATCATTGTCTCTGTTGCAACTCAGACAAACGTGGCTAACACATAGGCACTTCAGAAAATTCATGGAAAAATAAAATTAAAAGATCAGTTTGCTTGGATGGAAAAAAATTTGAAATGTGTTTGTAGCTTTTTTTTTAAAGATTTATTTATTTTTGTTGGAAAGTCAGATATACAGAGAGGAGGAGAAACAGAGAAGAAGATCTTCCGTCCAATGGTTTACTCCCCAAGTGACCACAATGGCTGCAGCTGAGCCAATCCGAAGCCAGGAGCTCTTCCGGGTCTCCCATGCAGGTGCTAGGTCCCAAGGATTTGGGCCGTCCTCAACTGCTTTCCCAGGCCACAAGCTGAGATTAGAACCGGCACCCATATGGGATCCTGGTGTGTGCAAGGCGAGGACTTTAACCACTGTGCTATCGTGCCGGACCCATGTAGCTTTTTTATAATGCACGTTTTCCTTAACTTTTTTGAGATCGCCTGGTATGTGAATCCGTGAACAAAACTGTTCCAATAAAACTTTATTTGCAGAAATGGGAGGAAGAATGAATTTGACAGCAGGGCTGCCATCTGCAGGGCCCTTGTGATAGGAAATGATGCCGTCTGGCCCTGGTTGGCTTTGCACGCTGGTGTGATATTCCATTAGTCACAGTTCACATGTGCCATTTTTGACTTTCCTCTAAAAGTCTTTCACTTTCTTCTAAAAGATCTCCTGATCTGTTATATAACCTTTTTACTTTCTAAAAATGTATTTATTTGAGAGGCAGTGAGTGAAAGACCTTGCACCCATGACTTCACTCCCCCTATGCCATCAGGACTTGGGATTGGCCAAGCCTGGGAGCCCGGATCTAAGTCTAGGAATCCGCATGAGAGGCAGGGGTTTGAAGCCTTGGTCTCCTCTGCCTGCCAGGGTGCATGGTAGCCAGAAGCTGGAGCAGGGGCGTGGCCAGGGCTCAGGTCCAGGCATGCTGGTCTGTGAGGTGGGCATCCCAGTGGTGTCTTAACTGTAAACCAAATGCCAGCCCTCCCCACTTCTTTGATGAATACAAGTGATGTTAGCATAGATAATTTTCTGGCAGGACCAAGGAATTTTTATATGATCAACAATAATCTACCAAATATTTGATTTTAGTATGCAAAAGTATATGGAAGTCTATTCATAGGACTCAAACATGTGAGACTCTGAAGAGAGAATGAACAGGGCTTTGAATTCCAGTGGGCTAAAACAGGAAATGTGATTCCTTGGTCTGAGCAATCTGACCTGATTGACAGAAGGGTTTGTCAGCAGGAGGGGGCTGAAGATGGAGAAGCTGGAGATGGGTATTGGTGGGCACATTGCCACCATGGATGACTTAAGCTGCATCTGTCAGGCTACCACCTGGCTCCAGTGTCAGCCTTATTGTCCCTCCCCAGAGAAGGGCCATGGGCTGCCCCTGGAGGTGATAGTTACTTCATGTGATCAAAGTCCTCAGGCAGAGTAGAGGAATTAGGCAGCGGGGGGATAGAGGGGTAAGAATGAAAGGGGCACAGACTGCTACCCAGAGCTTCTGTAACATTGCCGAAAATGGGAGCGAGCACAAAGCCTAGTGGATAGGGTATCAGGAAGATGAGGCGTAGTTCTTGGTGCCAGCCCTAGAGCTGAGTGTCGGGCAGGGTGCATGGCTGTTGACATTACTGTCCGTGGTGTGAATCACTCCTGCTAGTTACTGCTGCTGCTGAGGCTCTCTGTCCAGCTGCGGGCTCTTTCTGCTGTTAGCCTTCATAGTAGTTTGATTTCTTTGATGCCCTAGGGAAGTTGTCATGTGTGCAAGGCACTGCAGCTTACCTTGTACTTGGGGGATCCCCCGCCCGCAACTGACTGCTTGGTCATCCTGTGTCTCTTTCAGCGGTCGGACAGCATGCGGCCTGCATTGACCAGTCCTGTGGAGAGACCAAACAGTGACCTGGACGAGGGCGAAGTTTCCACTCAGGTGAGAGCCACACACCAGGGAGAGAGCACCTGGGCTGTGGAGGAGGCGTGTGGTCCTTACATGTGTGGGACATGTGACAAGAGTACAGAAAACCAGGTGCTAGGTTCATCTCCAAAGCTGGTTGGTTTTTGTTTTTTTTTTCACATTTTTACTTATTTGAGTTCTGATCTGCTGGCATCTTCCCTAAGTGCTTCCAACTGCCAGGGCTGAATCTGGCCAGAGCTAGGAGCCTGGACTCCCATCAGGGTCTCCCATGTGGGTGGTAGGGACCCAGGCATTACCTGGTGCCTCTCCAGGTATTCATTAACAGGATGTTGGAGTAGGAAGTGGAGCCAGCTTGAATCCACGCCACTTTGATTTGTGATGCAGATTCCTCAAGTGGTGGTTTAACTTACTGTGCCCAATGACCTTTTCCTGTGTCCTTAAAGGTTAAAAAATGAAGCTCTGTCATGATGTAGCCTGTAACCCACTGCCTGGTGACTGCTGTCATGTCCTGGATAGAAAGGGCTTATGCTGCCCTAGGCCAGTCCTGCCACTGTGAGCTGGAAGTAGCTGGGCCCAGGACTGACAGGGAGAATGGACCCATGCAAACCTGGCAAGGGCACCCTGGGCTGGCTGCGCATGCCCACTGTGCCCTCCTCCTAGAGGTCCTTCTGGGTGAAGTTATTTGTCAGCCTTAGACCGGTTTCCTCCTGCAGGCCACCCGCATGGTGCATGCTGCTGTCAGAGCCTGGCCCTCTGGTATGAAGTTGGAATCTGTTTTCTGGATTGCCTGGTGTGCACAGGCCCCTGGCCCTGTGTTCATAGGCTTTAGAGAATACAGTTCTAACTCCACAGGCTCTTTCTGTAGAGCCTCCAGGGCATGGCTGAAGGCACAAAGGTGGCAGTGGGTGACAGACAACCTCACACACCAGCGAAACTGCCTGCTTCTCAGCCAGCCTAGAGGAAGGCAACTTGTTGAGCTGGCTGTCACCGATATGCTCCTAGGGGTGGGGCTTAAGGGCCTGGGGGTACCTTGATATAATCTTGACCTCCAGAGCCTGAGCCAAAACCAAGAAAGCATCGTGTATCTTAACGTATACAAGGAAATACATAGTCTGGTCTTTTTTTTTTTTTTTTTAAAGATTTATTTTATTTTTATTATTTTTTCATTGGAAAGGCGGATATACAGAGAGGAGAGACAGAAAGGAAGATCTTCTGTCCAATGATTCACTCCCCAAGTGAGCGCAACGGTTGATGCTATGCCAATCCGAAGCCAGGAGTCTCTTCCGGGTCTCTCACGCGGGTGCAGGGTCCCAAAGCTTTGGGCCGTCCTCAATTGCTTTCCCAGGCCACAGGCAGGGAGCTGGAAGGGAAGCGGGGCTGCCGGGATTAGAACCGGCCCCCATATGGGATCCCGGGCGTGCAAGGCGAGGACCTTAACCACTTGCGCCACCGCGCCGGGCCCCATAGTCTGGTCTTTTAAAAAAAAGATTTATTTTGTTTTTATTGCAAAGTCAAATATACAGAGAAGAGAGACAGTGAGGAAGATCTCCCATCCGATGATTCTCTCCCCAAGTGGCCACAACAGCCAGAGCTGAGCCAGTCCGAAGCCAGGAGCCAGGAGCCCGGAGCCCCTTCTGGGTTTCCCACACAGGTGCAGGGTCCCAAGGCTTTGGGCCGTCTTTGACTACTTTACGAGACCACAAACAGGAAGCTAGATGGGAAGCGAGAGCCACCGGAATTAGAACCAGCGCCCATATGGGATCCCGGTGTGTGCAAGGCAAAGACTTTAGCTGCTAGAGTACTGTGCTGGGCCCATCTAGTCTGTTTTTTTAAATTCTTAGCTTTTACCGACTTGACCCTGCTTTCAGAGTCCAGTGAGGTGGAGATTTGTGCAGTGATGTCAGCATCCCACATAGGCACTGGGTCACATGTCCTGGCTGTTCCACCTCTTATCCAGCTCTCTGCTAATGCGCCTGGGAAAGGAATGGAAGATTGCCCGAGTGTTTGGGGCCCTGCACACGCTTGAGAGATACAGATGAAGCTCTGGGGTGGAAATTTGGCACAACAGTTAAGCTTCCCTCTTGGTGGAGCTGGTATTGCAATGCATTTGGCTTTAGCCATCACCTGCAATGCTGGCATCCCATATGAGTACCAGTTCGAGTCCCAGCTACTCCATTTCTGATCCAGTTTCCTGCTAATATGCCTGGGAAGACAGCAGAGGATGGCTTGGGCCCCTGTTACTCACAGACCTACATAAGAGACCCTGATGGAGTTCCAGGCCCCCCGTCTTTGGCCTGGCACAGCACAGCCACCACCATTGAAACCTTTTAGAGGAGTGAACCAGCAAATGGAAAATCTTAGGATACCCATATCCAATACCAGACTGCCTGAGTTTGAGTCCTGCTCACTTTGACTGCAGCTTCCAGCTAATGAGTTCCCTGGGAGGCAGCAGGTGCTAGCTCAAGTGATTTGGTCCCTGCTACCTATGTAAGAGATCAGACTGAGTTCTGGGTTTCTAGCTTCTGCCTGGCCACGTTCCAGCTGTTACATGCATTTGGGGAGTGAACCAGTAGATGGAGAAATCTCTTTATTTTGTCTGTCTGCCTTTAAAATAAATAAAAATAGAAAAATGAAAAAGTTGTGACATGCTAATATCCAACCATATTTTAAAAATCTTTGGGCAATTTATAGAATCAAAATGCCCAGATTAGTGGTTAATTTTGTCTTTTAAGAAATTGTATGATTTTGGAAATGCTTGTATTATTTAGACTATTAAAGATTTTTCTGTTGCACCAACATTGAACACCTCTCATGGGAGCAGCCTGTCCTTGGGGAGCTCCTGCCCCCCTCTGCTTAAACCCGCACACAGGCTGAGGCCTGCCTGCCCAGCAGCGGCCCCCCCGCACACACAGGCCAGCCTGGCAGGGATGGAGGCCCGGGCCGGAGCAGACTCTGCTGAGGGAGGGCCTGTGCTCACAGTTACTTCCTTGTCTCTGTCATGTCCAGACAGAACGAGTGCCCCTGGACCTTGGTCCTCATCTGGAAGAGACGTTGGACATCAGTGAGGCCGACACAGAGCCCGGCGAGGCAGAGGACTTTGAGGCTCGTGGGAGCCGCTTCTCCAAGTCAGCCGACGAGAGACAGCGCATGTTAGTGCAGCGCAAGGACGACCTCCTCCAGCAGGCTCGGAAGTAAGTGGCTTTTGCAGCCCTGGTCGGCACAGGCCAATACAAACCCCAGGTGCTGAGGGTTGCTAGCCTCTAGACCCACTTCTGGTGGAACAGATAAAACATGGGACAGTTGTTACCTGCCTCCTGACATCTCTGATTTCATTGCTCTGGCAAAGCTTAGTCTGACTACATGTGTGCTGGGCTGGGCAGCCAGATGTCCCTGTGGACGACTTCAGACACCAGCATGGACAGCCGTCTGTGTCCCAGTATCCACTGTGTCCTGCATTTTAATGCTTAGAACCACTCTTACGGGTCTGCATTATTCGACCCATTTGGAAGACCTGTAGCAGAAGAAGCTGAGGCCTAGGAGTCAGCACTGGCCTGGGCCTGATGTCCAGGTCCCAAGGCACCCTTCTTGCCTAGTGACTAAACATGATTGTGAGTGCAGCCCTCCCATCTGGGCCACCACTGCAGCGGGCACGGCAGTCTATGAGAAGTTGTAAGGAGGTTTCTTTCAGTGCTGGGGGCCAGTGCCAGTGGGGTTCACTCAGGTTGGCTCTGTGTCCTGATGGTGTTGGCAGGGTGGGCTGGATAGCAGAGGGATTTGCCACCCATGCAGAGACATGGTCCCCTCTTCAGGGCTCCGTGGCCTTGTCGGCAGCTGCAGCCGAGGCAGCCTGCCTGTGCACCAGGGCCCGTCTTTCTTGTGACTGTGTTTGTTTTGTAGGCGCTTCCTAAACAAAAGCTCTGAAGAGGACACAGCTGCAGAGAGCTTTCTGGCCCCTGAAGTCCCGTCCTCTGACCCCGTGGCCCTGCGGCGGAGGATGCTGGCTGCTGCCGCCGAGCGAAGGCTCCAGAAGCAGCAGCCCTCCTAGCGCTGCCGCCATGCCATCCTCGGCCACCGCCTTCTGAGCCTGTGCCCGACCGGAAGAGGCCTGCCCAGTGCCGCCCGTCGCCATGGGCCCGACTGCATTGCCGCTGTACAAAGCATGTGGTCTTACTAGTGTTTGGACAGCTGACAGATTTAATCCTTCTTTGTAATACTTTCTATGTGACATTTCTCTGCCCCTTAAAAACACTGCACATTGTAACTGTAGGCACGATGTCTTCTGGCGTTGACTGGACTTCTTGGGGGTGGGGAAAGGTCAGGAGGAAGTGATCAACCCCCTGCCTGCCATATGGGCCTTCGTCGTCCTTTGCTCCCCATTGGGCAGGAAGCCGCCTGTTGTGGGCAGGCTGCAGGAGCAGCAGGGAAACGCACAGCATGAGCCGGCTTGGCATCACAGTCAGCAGCTGTCACAGTGAGGAGGCCTGGCCCTGGGCTCCTGGCCCCTGGAGCTCGCAGGTCATTTTGGGAAACTCCCGGGTTGGCTGCCTGGAGCGGAGGAGGGGCAGGCCCTGGTCTCCAGAGTGTGAGAAGGTGACTTTCTTCTGTCCCACCACATCGGGACTTGCTGAGCCCCGGTTCCCGGCTGGCTTTATTTCCGTTAACTCTGGTGCTCCCGCAAGTCCTAAGTGGACCTGTGTCCCTCTGCCCTCCGCATCCCGTGTCACTCTGAACATGGGACAGGGGGACACAGCAAGCTTCGATCAAGCACACTGGGCAATGCCAAAGCCTATGAGTTTGGTGTTTGGAGAAGGCATGGGCCTGGCTATGGGGGTGCATTTAGGAGGGCTTTCCTGAAGAACTAAGGATTCCTTTCTTCTCCAGAGCCCTTGATTCTAGTAACTTCTTTCCAGTTGTTTAGTGAGACCTAGAAAGGTGAAAAGTTGAATCCACACACCTTGGAGCAGACCCGGGTCTTGAATCTTTAATTTCCTCATGGCAGTTCTCGGATTTGAAACACACAATCATAGGTTACATAGTTCAGTTTTATGTCCCATTGGATTTTTTAATGTTTGAAAGCATAGTTCTATGGTAGTCCTTATGGGAAGAATCCAGTATTATCTAAAACGATTGGCAAAGTTAAATGTATTTTACATAACAAAGTTTTTAGAATGTTGACAATTGAGAAAAGGATGGTAGACAAATATTTAGGCAGGCGTAATTTATTTCAATAAATCTTTCAAAAGCCTTACCTTGAAATGCTGTTAGTATATCTCTTTGATTTTTAAGATTTTTTTTTTTGCTGAGAGCATAGCTGTTTGTTTTCATTGTAAAAGAATAATAATAATAAAAGGCAAACTCTTCTGGTGTGTTGTGTGTGGCTGGGAGAGAGGTAGCTGCTTTCACGGTGGTCAACACTGAATCTGATTTTGTAAGGACCACTTTGGCTAGGGGTCTTTGGAGTTGGGGGGTTGGATTTTCCTGGTATCTGATTAGAGGAAAGCAGAGCTGGGTTTTTCTTCCCCTCATGCTAGTATTTCAATTTTTAAAGTATCTTTCAAAAGGTAAGTGGGGAGAAGTGACCACTTTGCTTTCTCGGATTCTGTTGTTCTGTGTGTGGCACACCCGTTAGGGATGGACGCCACTAATCGCACATTCTGCCGCTGATGAAGTTGTAGAAGGGAAGCTGTTAGAGGGTGTGGGAACCATGAAGCACCACGCCGTGGCAGTGCTGGGGTGGGGGAAGGATGTTTTATGGGGCTTACAGTGACCAGGGAGTCTGCCCTGAAGTCTCCCAGGCTCCTGCTTGCAGCACTGAGATGCAGCTGGCATGGGCTGAGGGCAGAGGCAGTTGGTGGAGGGGGTGGGTTCCCTGCCCTTGTACTCCCTTTGTGTGTGTCCTTGTAGTGTGGGTTGTAGTTCTGTTTCTAAGAATTTTGAGGCTCTTATGGGTGCTGGTTTGTATGGGTGGAGTGCTGCATCCCTCTCGGTTTCCCACTGGGGCTGCTGTGGGAGAGGAGTCCCAGAGTGTGTATGTGAAATGGAGTCGTTATCACTCCGGAGGTGGGGAGAGCTGGCTCATGTTGGGGTCTGGAGCACTGTGCCCCACTCTGCTTGTTCTCATTTGGCCTTTCCCCTTCATGGTTGAAGAAAGATAAGGCGGCAAAGCAGCATGTTGGTTTTATCTACAAAACTCACCAGAGGGTTGGTGAGAGCCCAGTTTGGCTCCTTTGCAGGGAATTTGGAAGGGCTGTGTATATCCAGAGACAAGGTTCCTGGTCTTCCTCTTTGGGCTCTGTCCTCCAGCACCAGTGTTGGAAGTCAGGTGACAGCTGTAGTGCAGGTTTGCCTCCTTCTGCCCGGAATGAGGCCGCTGGTGGGAGTGGCATGGGGAGAGGCGTGGCCTGGAGAGCTGGTGCCCTTCAGACCCCTGTGCTCCACACTCAAAAAGCTGCTGGAACTTGGCCTTCAGCAGTGAAAACCAGAATGGTGTCTGCTTCATCCCCTGGAGTACTTACTCCTGACACCTTGCTTGCCCAGGTCCCGTTTCTAAAGCTTTGCTTTCCTAGTGCAGCACTGACCAAGGAGTGCCTCTGACCCCACCCCCGGATGCCCAAGGGCTCAGGCAGAGAACACCCACTGTGGGGATCACCCATCTTCAACGCTGGAGCTCCTGGTTCTGGTAGCAGTGGCATTCTATACTAGCAGATTGGGGTTAGGCTATCCCCCCACTCCCAGCTCCCCAAACCTCAAACCAGATCAGCCAAGGGTGAGGAGGAGTTGGAAGAAGCCCACTGGCAGCAGACAAGGACTCTAGCCCTGTCCTGCCCTTCCCTGCCCTCCCCCGTCCCCTTCTGCCTGGCCCTGAGCAGCAGGCAGCGGGAGGATTCGCAGCTCTCAGCAGGTGCACACCCCTCCCGCCTCCTGTGGGTGCTGCCACCCAGAGACCAGGCTGTGAAGGCAGAGGGGAGACGGAGGCTTACAGACAAACATTCTCTTTATTGAGCGACACAGGGATTTCCATTGTCAGAGAAGTAGACTGGCAGTGTGGAAGATAGCACAGAAACCTCACCGATTGGGAATAGAAAGGCTTAGAAAGACCCGTGGGCTGTTTTTTCTCTTTTTTTTTTTCTTTTTTTCAAGTTTTTTTTTTCCTGTATTTTTAATTGTGTGTGTGTGTGTGTGTGTGTATTGTATCTTCTTGCCTCCTCTTTATTTGAAATGGCTGTGACTGGTCTTCAGCAAATATGAAGTCTGAAAAGTGAACCCATGGACAGGTATGCGGGCTGGGTCCGAGTCAGTAGAAATGACATAGGGACTGCTCATGAAAATGGTGGCTTTAATGTAAACACTACATTCCATCTTTTTTTTTTTTTAATTTTTCCCCCATTTGGTGATATTTAAAAATTATCTTCTTGTTCTTTTTAACTGCAACACAAACATCCCCACATGAGAAAGAGCAAACGCAGGTCACTGAAAGGAAGGAGAAGCTCGTGGGGGGAGGGTGCGGGGAAGAGTTGTGGGGGAGGGCTGTGACTGGGGGGGGGCAAAGTCTGAAGCGGCAAAGGAAAACCGGACCGCGGCACAGGTGGGGCATGGTGCTCAGCAGGACAGAAACACGGGAACAAAGTCGCCAAGGGCGTTTGTAGAGGGGGCATGGGAAGGCTGGGGTGGAGGGCTGCCCTTCACGTGAGATTTTTTTTTTTTGGCAGCTACTGGCCAGTGAGAGCTGTGCTTTTTCTCTACAAACCTGCAGGAAGCGTGGGGTTGGAGCCGCCAGCCGCCAGCCAAGCCGGATTCCTGCCAGGCAGCGACGAGGCCTGTGGCCTGAACCTGGCCGGCCCCAGGGACCACTCTGCAGGTGCACTGTGGGCCCTGCCTTGACGCGGGAAGGGACAGGTGTGGGTGCAGATGCGCATGTGGATTTCAAAAGGAAAAAAAGGAAATATGCATGAAATGGTAATATTTTCCTTTTTTTTATGCTACAAAGCACATGATAAGTGTTACTTTTGTTTGTTTTTCCTTTCAAATTCTAAATGTAAAGACTCAACTAAAACCAGATTCTACAGCATTCTACAGAAATACACAGCCGTCAGTCACTCTGGGGTCGGGGTGAGACGGGGGGCTTGATACAGAAAGGCTGTGTGTCTTACAAAGGCCAAAAGGTCATGCTACCAGGAGATCAACGTCAACAGCACAGAGTCCGGGAAGCAGTCTGCAGAGAGAGAGACAAGGGGGCCGTCTGACCGTTGTCCGTGTGCAAACCGACCAACCAACCAAAACACCGAACCGCACTCTCCCTGTGGCTGAGCGAGGGCAGGGTGAGCACAGGGCAGCACCCGTGCCCAGGCCCCTTGGGGTGCCCCAGCTCTGGGATCCTGGGGCTGGCCCTTCCCTCCTGCCCACATGCCCTGGGAGGGTGGCGCTGCCTCCCCCTGCCACCTCAGGAGGGGAAAACCCACGCCTCCCTGTTGTCCGGTCTGGCCTCCATCACGAGAATAAAGAAAACTCAGGAGACAGTGGGTGGATTGCAGCACAGGCTTCTTCTAAATCATCTAGATCATCAACCAGCGCCACTCCCCAAGAGAAAGAGAGAGGGAGTGTGTCCTGGAACCTTTCTGCTGCTTGGGGACACAGGGCACAGGGGCTGAGGACATCGGCCATTTCTGAAAGGGGTTGTGGAGTATGCATGGGAGCGACACAGAACTGGGAGTGCACCAAGAGCCAGGCAGCCAAGGCCAGCCTGTCCCTGTCCTCGCCCTGCTCCCTGGAAGGGGTGCTAGGGGCTAGACCCCGGAGCATGTCTGTCTCAAGGACGGCCTCCTAGTCTAGGCCCCATCACGGTGAGGGAGTGGGTGTCCCAGGGAGAAGCTCCGGGTGCTGCGGGAGGGTGGTCAGTCCTGTCCGCGTTCTTTCTAGTACAAATTGAGAAGCTGTTTAACAGGGATTGTGTGAATGAGTGTGTGGGTGTGTGGTTACGCCTCTGCAATGCTTATTAACCAACTTGCATCTGTGAGTGGGGGGGCGTGTGTGTGTGCACGCAAGCGGTTCTGTGATTGCTGGGATCATTACCAAATAGGTTGCTATACAGGACAAGAGGTCAGTACAAGCCGCAGCCCCGGAGGTTGTTGGCAATGATGATGTCGGTGACGGCGTCGAATACAACCTGGATGTTATTCGTGTCTGTGGCACAAGTCATGTGACAGTAGATTTCCTTGTTGGGTGAGCGGTTTTTGCTTTCAAATTGTGCTTGGATGTAGGCAGCTGCATCTTCATAGGTATTGGGGCCTGCAACGAGACAGAGGAGTGGGACACGTCCTGTGAGCGCTGCAGGCACCTGGGGCTGAGGACCCAGGGCTGACAAGTAGGTGGTGGACAGTGTAGGGAACAGTCAGGAGGAAGGCGTGAATTGCTGGACATTCCTTCTCCAGGGCGGAGCCACATTTTAAGTGGAAAAGGGGGGGGCGTGTTGTGGTATAGCATGTTAGGCCTCCACCTGTGATGCTGGCTTCTTATATGGGTGCAAGTATGTGTTCAGGCTGCTCCCACTTCAGATCCAGCTCATTACTAATGGCCTAGGCCCCTGCACCCACATGGGAGCCCCAAGTGGTGCCCCTGGCTGTTGCGGCTATCTGGGTGTGAACCAGCAAATCAAAGATCTTTCTGTCACTCTAGCTTTCAAATAAGCAAACAAAAAAAGAATTGTAGAAGTCTTAGCCATTTGTCTGAGCTTTGATTTTTCTTTCCCTCTGCTTTTCCATTGCACTTTCCCAAGAGCCTAGGGAAGGCTCCAGCCAGACTTGGCCCCTGGTTTCTGGATGAGCAGGCCGAGGCACCTCCCTGTGGTCTAAACTGATCCTGCTGGTTCTAAGAAACAAAGACCTCATGGGGATTCTGGCTGGTGGCAACCCTGTCAGGTGTCCCAGGGCCCAGTGAGCACCTGTTCCCTCAGCCAGAGGTCACTTGGTGAGGTCAGGGGCCTTTCTATTTGGGTGAAGGGCCAGGATGTGGAATGTTGATGGGGCTATCAGTGTGTGTGACACCAACCAGGCCTCCCATGGCCCCTGCCAGTTCCTTGAGGCTCGCAGTCTCCCCTGATTCTGGCTGCGGTTGGGTGGGACAGATGTCAGGGCAGTGCTGCCATCAGCTATAACCCCCACACACCGAAGTGCAGGATGGCCCAACACCTGGAAGGCACCCCATTTCCTCTGCACTGCCAGAACCTGAGATGATGTGACTCTTGATGTGTTGGGCCATCCCTTCCTCTGCTCATGTGGCCCCATGAAAGGTCCCGGTTTGGGCTGCTGGAACGCGCCTGCACCATGAAGCCCCTTTCCTCTCCAGATAGGGCGACTGAGGTACTGGCCTCCAGGCCAATGAGGAGCCAGTGTGAGGGCTAAGGAGAGGGGTGTGGCATTCCTTGGGGGAGGGGAGGACAGGCCATTGGCTAGGCTGTCAGAGATGGGACAGTGGTTGAGGCAGATCCTATCCAGGAGCTTCCTGTCCAGAGAGCTGAAATAGAAGACAACATGGTACAACGTGCCTGCAGGGTCCTTCCCCAGCCCAGCCCAGCCCCGTGGCGACACACATGCTCCCTTACTCAGTCCCTCCCCTTCTACTTGCTCTGCGATCTCCACAGGCCTGCACCCGATGGACCACTACAAGGGTGACTACATACAATTTATGTTAACCCGGACCCTCTAAAGGCCCCAGGGAGCTGAGATGGCCTGATTCAGACAGACTGTCCCTGGGAGTCTAAGGCCCACTCTGTGCAGCATGAAGAGGGCACCTCCTCGGGTCACATCCCAACTCAAGTTCAGGGCTACACTGCTGAGGCAGGACCCTGGGGGTGGGCCCCCATGAGCGAGGTTGCTTGGCCCCTTCCTGTCACCACAGTGCTTGGGGGTGGGGATTGGGAGGGCCCTGCTGGGACTGGGAATGGTCAGTGGGCATGGGTTGCAGCTGGGCACTGCCCACAGCTAGGGCCTTCCTCAGCCATGGGATAGGTCAGTGGGCCTGTGCTGTCCACCTGTGCTCCTCTGTACCTGCTCCATGGTCAGTCCCCCTTCTGAAGTCTCTACTCTCTGATGAACACAAATGACAGGGACTGAGCACCCACCTCTCCAGAAACAAGGCTTCTTGCCCAAGCTGCTGGAGGTCTGGCTCCAGAGGCTGTTGTAGTGCCTACTGAGGACCTGGCTCCTGCTGTTGAATCACCAGATGGGTTGAGGCCCCACATTCTCTCTGCACCGGGACATGGGCAGCACGATGCAGCAGGACAGAGTCTGGCTTGGAGCTAAGCCAGTGAAGGAGTTTCTTCACGTGACTCTTCCCAGCAGCAGAGAAGGGTAGGGGGGCCTGTGGCCACCTGTTCTGCACTTTGGTTGCCTTCTGGTTGGCCCTGGGAACATGTGTGGCCCTGGGACCTGACGCTGTGCCATTGTGCTACTCCAGGGCTGTCAGTGATGTGCTCCGGGATGAACCCACCTGTGCCTTCACCTGTAGGCAGTGCAGGACTCACCCCTCCACTGCAAGGTGCTGGCCCTCTTCTCAGCACACAAAGGGACCCCTGTCCCAGGTGCTCCCAAGAGCTCTCAAGGCCCCAGAGGAATAGGGCTGTGGCCTTCCACAGCTTGTCACACAGTGGCCACCTTCCCTCCTGGCTGGATCAGAGAAGAGCCCCCAACAAAGACAGAAGGGAGGGAGGTGAGGATAGAAGAGGCTTGCAGTAGATAGGAGTGGTTTGATCTGGGGAAACAGCCAAGGGGCATGCAGAGAGAGGGCATGCAGGATGGGACTGGTGGAGGGAGGAACAGGCAGAATGGTGGTGCTGGTATAGGTTACGGGCAGGAATAGGCTGCTGGGCCAGGCCTGAGCTGTCTGCACACAGAGGCAAGCAAAGTGGTAGAGCAAGCAGGTGCAGGCTCAAATGCAGCCCAGGCCCCACTTGTGGGCCTTGTCGCCACATTTCTAATTGCACGCAAAGTGCGTTTCAGCAGCAGCTGTGGGAGGGGTGAGGGGAGGCTCCCTGCTGGGTCAGGGCGCTGTTTGAAGAAAAAGGAAGGGGACTCCTGTGATCCTGTCCTGCCCATGATCCCTGCCCTCACCACTCTGAGGTCAATGGCTCTGGTGGGGCGCTCCTGCCCACCATGCTAAGGGCTGGCTCCCAGGAAGGGCTCCTGTGTTGGCCCAGGCAGTGGCGGATGAGCAGCCAGGTCCCTGAGCCCACAGGCCATGGGGTTCCTGTTTGCGCCCTCTGGAGGAGACCATGGTCCCTGTCAGGGGTGGGGCCTCCTGCAGCATCGGGCTACCGTGACACCCACCTGTGTACTCAGGAAAGCAGATGGTCAAAGGTGACTTCTTAATCTTCTCTCCAAAGAGATCTTTCTTGTTGAGGAAGAGAATGATGGAGGTATCGATGAAGAACTTGTTGTTGCAGATGGAGTCGAAGAGCATAAGAGACTCGTGCATGCGGTTCTGTAGCCCCAGGCACGGAGGGAGGGAGAGCAAGACAGACAGTAGGTCAGGGGAGAGACACAGAGACCGGGAAAGAGAAAGAGAGAGTTAGGTGTGAGACAGCAAGGACCAGGCTATTCAGCAGTCAGCAGCTCCTGCAGGGGTGGCTCCTGGGCCCCAGCCCCAGGCTCCTCCAGAGGCTGATGGCTGAGCACGGCGGGTGGGGGTCAGGGAGAGCTGCCACATAGCATCTCAGAACACCTCAGGGTCCATGGCTGAGACCAAGCAGGGAACAGAGCCTGGCCCCCTGGGGCAGAATAACTGGCCGTGAGA
Source organism: Ochotona curzoniae (assembly GCF_017591425.1). Classification (NCBI taxonomy): domain Eukaryota; kingdom Metazoa; phylum Chordata; class Mammalia; order Lagomorpha; family Ochotonidae; genus Ochotona; species Ochotona curzoniae. Next base: position 21,309,962 of record NW_024465926.1, read on the forward strand.
GGGCTCCTCCTGTGTGTGAGGTGTGCACGCACGCGTTTGTGTACATGTGCCTCCATGCATGGTAGTGGTGGTGCTGGAGCTGCAAAGCTGAGCTGGGTTTGGGGTCTTCCTGTCACCTGGGCCCAAGGTGCGGAGTGGGGAGCTTCATCTGGGAGTGGTCTGAGGGAAGCCACACCAGGTCCTGACTGATCTGTGCTACTCTCGGGGGAGAGGATAGGAGGCAACGCATTAACTTGTCACCTATTCCTGGCTATGCAGAGGGGTGGTCGCCTCTGGGAACTAGCTGCCAGAGCAAGTGAGAGAAGTAGTGGCCACTTATTTTCCCTAAGAGCCCTGCCCAAGCCTTGGGAACTTGTCTGAATCCCCAGCCTGGTGGTAACTCAGTGGAAGCAGACAGAAACGAGTAAATAGGGAAGAGAAGCGTCAGTGTGTGTGCTCTTGGGACTCACTTCCTGGGAGATAAACTCATCTTGCTCAGCTAGCAGGAGCCAGGGGAAATGTTGCCATGAGTGCTACAGCCTTTCCTTCTGTCCAAAGGAAGATGGTAAGGTGACCACCAGTGGCTACTGAGATAGCTCTGGGCCAGCGCTGAGCCCAGTTCTCTACCTCTCTGTGTCACTGTCTTTTGAAGAACACTGAAGTGATCCCAAAAGGACCCCAAGATGCAGAAACTTGTGCCTGGCTCTGGGCCAGCTCTAGAACAAAGGCAATAGGTTTCTGCAGGCCATGTCAGCAACCTGTGGCCTTTCAAAAAACCCCAATCAGGTGCCAGGGATGGCTGAAGGTGCTGTGTGGCTTCTATTTTTATTTTATGATGCAGTTTGTTAGGCTCTGGGATTTCCCTCTGCCCACCCTCCCACCCTCCCCCCCTGGTTGCCCTTTTATTATTACAAAGTGTAGTCCTTTATGAACAGTCGTAAGTCCATCGTTCCGCTAGTTAACGGTATCCTGACATTACAGGTATGGATAATGACAGAGTCTAGTATCTCATTGTTACAGGAGTCCATCCTTGATTCAGGCGTGGAGATGCACATTGCATTGTATCCTCACCTCTGGACATGACAGTCTCTGTTACACTTTTACTAAACATCCCTTAAGTAAAAAGCCAGAAAACAAAACCCACAATAGGAAGAATAGTAAATTTACAGCAACATCAAGTTAAATGACATGTTACAGAATGAACAACGTGTCACTAAAGTGATGAAAAAGAAAATAAAAAACCTTCCTGAAGAAAATGATGCTACTGCATGACCCACGTGGCACTGAAGAAGACAACAAAAACAAAATATCAAAACTCATGAGATGTAGCCAAACAGTATTGAAACGGATACTTATAACATCAGGTACTTACAAACATTTGAGATGTCTCAAATAGATGATCTAATAATGCCTCTCAAGGACTTATTAAAAAGGAAATGAGCAGGAAGCATGAAATGATAGCAATTACCACAAAAATAAATGGAATTGAAGTTAAAAAACTACTACTTGCAACACACAAGGGCCATTTTTTAAGACAAGCAAAACGAACATCTAGCCATACCAGTAAAGAACAGCATGAGAGAAGAATCAATTAAGATTAGAGATGCAAAAGAAATGACTCCAATTTCCTGCTCTTTACATGGATCGTGATACTACTGGTACAGGCGATGGTAAAAGGTCTAATACTTTTTTGTCTACTTTTATCCCATATCGGAGATGCATTCTTTTGATTTTGATTCCTGGTACTCTGGTCTCTATTACTTCCTTTGTTTGTGGGATAATTTGTGTGTTTACTTCCCTTTTTTGGTCTGTTTTGGATTTTTGTGCATCCTCTATTCTGGGCCCTGGCCCCTCCTGCTTATTAGCTGCAGGAAGCTGGTAGAAGGGACGGTGAAGGGAATGCAGACCACGGGAATGGTCCTGCTGTACCCCTGCCATCCATGGCCAATGGTGGCCTTCAATTCCATCCAATGACTTTAGCAAACTCACATCATCTCCTTCCTGGAACTACTGCCCTCAACCAGCAGACTTCCTTCTCAAGCCCTCAGAAACTCTTCCTGGCCCTTTGCAATCTCCCACCCAAGAACTGTCTGTCCTAGGCCACACTGTCAGAGACGCACAAGAACAGGCTTGGGGGGGCATGGGCTCACTGGACTACCTAGTGGGGGCTGGCTGGCAGTGAGACACTGAGACCGCAAGGAGTCAATGGGGAAAAGGCTCCTGGTACAACAGAGGCACTGCATCCCACAGCTGCTCAACAAGGAGCTAGAATGTCCAGCCAGAAAGCTCCAGGTTTCACTGCACCTGGGTCCAGCACTGCTATGGTGCAGGCACTGGCACATGTGGTAGAACATGTAGCCTGGGCACATCATGGGTGAACCCTCCTCACACACACTCCTGTTTCCTGCAAGAATCGCAGGAGAGCCTGGCTTCTGCTCTCCGTGAGCTCACTGTCTAGGCACACACATCAATGGGTCTGTGGTCACGGGCACAGCACAGAGCACAGAAGGAGGCCAGGGGAGCAGAGGACAAATTGTCAGAGCTGCTTTTCCAGGGCTAGGGCCTCGGGGCGGGCAGTGATCCCTGGAGACTTAGGGAGGGATGCGAGGAAGGAGCTGCTGTGAAATGTGTGTATGTGGGGTGGGGACCGTGAGCCCAGGCCCCCAGACCTCTTCCATGCCCCCGAGGTTTGCCTCCTAGCACACTGCACAGATCGGGACTCACTGCCTGATTTGAGACTACAGCTGTCCCCCAACCAAGCCCCCCAGGAGGAAACAGGCAGCAAAGAACATCCAAGACGGCGGAGTTAGCATTGAAAAGAAGGCGGGGGTCACAGCCAGCCTACAGCCAGTCACTCTGTCACTGTTGCCTTCCCACAGAGCCACAGGGAACCCCCCTGGATTGTCTCCCCCATCTGCCATCTGCTCAGGCTGCTGGGATGGTGGTGCCAGTGCATTGCCCGGAGTACGTCAAGGCCAGCATCAATTGTGCTGGGGGACAGATCTGCCTCCTGCCTCTCCAAGCCTGAGAGCTAGGATGGCGGCTTTGCCTGCAAGATGGTGCTCATCCTCCAGGCTGCCCATGAGTGCAGGTCATGAGCATGCCCCATGGCGCAGTCTCCTTTGGCACTGACACAACACATCACACTCACGCTAGAAACGGCTGGTACTTTTTATTAATAGTAGGTGACTAATAAACACATTATGGTAGCCAATAAATTATTACAATTACTAGAGATTTATTAAACCAACAAGTCACTCTCTTACAAAATGAGTTAATACAAGGTGGGTGGCAGCAGCAGGGTTTGGGAGGTGAGGCCACTGCATCTAAGAGGAGGGAGTGGGTTACCCAAGCCCACCTGTGCCCATGCTCAGGCAGGAGGGCAGAGAGGCCGCAGGTGAGTGGGAATGGCGTGGGGCACGTCAGAAGCAGCAGGTGTAGAGCAGACCAAGAGCGGAAGGTGGGAGGGCAGCAGAGGCCATGAGGAGTGGGCTGGGGCTGCTGGCCAGGGTATATGTAGGCTGCTGCTGCTGCTGGGCCTGGGGGCGAGTGCTTCCCTTCTGGGGACAGCTCCTCTCTCTCTGGCTGACAGGGTCTGAAGCTGCAGACTGGAGATTCTTTCTGCCTTAAACAAGCTGTCCCTTCCCTGCCAAAAGCCTGGCTGGGACCTCCTTCCCTGGCTGGACTGGAGTTTGTGTGGTTCAGGACTCTTCTTGCTGAAGCGGTGGCGGCTCTGCCATTCGCCTTCCAGCAGCAGTTCATGCCCAGGCCCTGTGTCCCAGGCTGCTAGGACCCCACTTTCTGTGGGCCCTGGCCTTACATGGGGAGTGGGGGCTCCCTGCAAGTTGCTTGCCTTTGGTTCAGGCCTGTGCCCAGGTCTTGAGTCCTGAGACCTGCCAAGCTGTGCCTGAAAGCCCAGGGAAGAGCAGAGGGTCCCACAGGGCTTGTTAGACCACCCTCCCGGGCTGTGTTGGGCTTACCCGCCAAGAGGGCTGAGGAGCAACAGGTGGGCAGGACACAGGCTAGAGATAAGGGCAAGCTCAGAGTCAGCTGCTGGGTGGGGGCGGGTGCCATGCCTCTGCTGCAGGGCTCTGGAGGGTAGATAGGAAGGGCCTGGGTGACTTTGAAATCCACAGGCCATCTGGTTATGGGGTAGAGGAGGCACCTGATGCCCAGGGCAGCACTTGCAGGGCAGGGTGGTCCCAGTTTCTAACAGTGGTGGGAGCCTGCATGCAGGAAGGGGGTTGGGTGGCAGGGCTGCCTCTCCAGTCTTCTGAATGGGCTCTGCCCACCACCACTACAGGCTCTTGAGCTCTACTATGGCCAGCTGGGGAGAAGGGACAGTGGGACAGTGGGCCGTGAAAGTTTCCGTGGAAGGTGTTCCCAGGGCCACAATGCCAAGGCTGCTGATGAGGGGCTGGGATTGTGCTTTCTGCTTGGGCTAGGCAGACTCCTTGGGTAGGGTTCTCACAGAGGCCCTTGCTGGGTTCCTGGTACTCTGCCCCTCCAGCTGGGCCAGAGGTCCTGTGAGTTCTTCATCAGTATGGGTTCTGGCAGTCGGTGCAAGGCACGCACTGGTCCACAGGCAGCTGTGTGGCAGTGCAGTTTTCACGGATTTGGCAAAGCTGCCTTTGGTCCCCTGGAGACTCACACAAGGCTTCTAGATGAGATGTCCAACCACATCTGGTCCCTTATAGCATCTCCCCTGCCCACTCCCATCCCGGCCACATACATCCTCGACGGAGCCAGAACTCAGTCACCCTCAGCCGTTCACCTGATCACCCATGCCCCCAAGCTATGGTACAGTGCTATGGTACAGGATGTGGAGGGGGGAACATGATGTACAGGAGTCCCCTGTACATCATAAGAGCAGCACAAGAAACAGAGCAAGAAGAGGCGCCAGGAAGACCCTGCCTTGACACCTCCCAATGCTATAGGACAGGAAGGGCTACCTTCAGGCTGCCTCCAGTCCTGTGCTCTGGCCAAGGTGGAGGGTGAGCCCTAGGCTGCAGGACTAATGCTTTCCACCTCAAGGATGATGGCTTTGGAGGCGGAGGCTTGGGCAGCACCCCTGTCATTGGAATCTGGGGTTGCTGCTTGTGGCCAAGCTTGAGGCAAAACTGACCACACTTGGGGGTTCCCCTCAGCCATGTCCTGGCATCTGGTGAGAGATCTGTAACACGACGGCGTTGAAACGAATGCAAGCAGACCTGGGCTCATGGGGTAGCTTCCAAAGCCTGTCTGCCAGGCAGGCCAGGGAGGTACCCACCATCCCTGCCCCAGGTCTCCCTGGCCACTTAGAGTACTAGGCCTATGGGAACCAACAAGAGTCACCAAGGAAGCCATTCTGTTTCCTTCTGCCAAGAGACCTGCATGGTGAAGTCCACTCCAAGAGTTCATAGGACACCCTGAGTGGGGTGGGGTACCAGTTGGAGCAGCCCCACCCAACTCATACCTCAGATCACTGGTCACTTCCTACCAGTTGCTCCTGGGGCTTCTTCATTTCCTCACTCCAAGCTGGGGTGGAACAGGCACACTGGTCATAGGGGCCTGGTCCACCCCTTCCTGGGGACACTATAGAAGCCCAGGCCAAAGGCCTCTGTCTGCCCCTGCAGTTCTGAGTTGGCAAATGGGAAAGGAAAAGTACCCCTGGATGACTGAAGAAAGGTGGGTTTCTCCCAGACACTGCCATGCAGCACACAGGTTTGGCCTCACCCTCGCTCCCCTCCCCAGCTTCTGTCCAGGTGTGCTGCTTGACCTCTCCTGCCACCTGCCTTTGCACTGAGGCTGTCTGAGAAGTGTTTCCAGGCCTGGGAAGTGTTGGGGTTGGGGAACTGCAGAAGGTCCAAGAGCGAGGGTTGGCGGCGGGGGGGGGGGAGGCATTCCTAAGGCCTGTGCCCTTCGAGGGCAACTGAAGACCCCAGTAGGTTGTCCTAGCCCCACCCGGCTTTGGATGGTAGAGCTGCCCTTGACCACAGAACAAGGAGACGGCTTTGAGAGACGGCGCCTACCACCTGCCTCCCACCTACCAGCACCTGCCGCAGGGCCGTCCCGGCTACCTGCAGAAGCCCAGACAGCAGGAAGAGAACCCAGCTCTGCAGGTGTGAGTCATCGAGCGCAAGGAAAGGTCCACCCTGGGCCCAAGAGCAGCCTCCCGCCCCTCGCCCCTACTGAGACGGAGCAGAGGCTGGAGCCTGCGCATAGGTACCCTGCCTGAGGTGTGAGGCTCCTTGCACCTGGCCCAGCTCTTGTTACCACACAACGCAATGCTGCTGGAGAGCAGAGGTCAGGGCAGCCCCCTCCCCCAGTGGGGGCCTCTGGGGCCTTTTTCCTCCAGTGCACAGAGTGGTCTGAGAGGTGACAGAGGACGGGTCCGGGGAGGGGCCAGGTGATGGGCTGGGTGGGATGGCTGCGGCTCAGTAGAGTCCGCAGCCCCGCAGGTTTTTGGCGATGATGACGTCCGTCACGGCATCAAAGACAAACTGGATGTTGTTGGTGTCCGTGGCGCAGGTGACGTGGGTGTAGATCTCCTTGTGAGCTGACTTGTTCTTGCTCTTGTACTGGGCCTGGATGTAAGCCACGGCTTCTGTGAAGGCGCTGGGGCCTGTGGGGGCAAACAGGTAGGGAGGGGGTAAGGTGAGGTGAGGCACCTGCGGGGCCTGGCTAGAGTGTCTGCCAGGCCCTGGGTTGGGGACCAGACACTCGGGGCCTCTGCTGGACAACCAGGAAGGACACAGCTGATGGGGAAACCTGAGAACTGAGTGCCAGCAGCAGTGGCCAGGATAATGCAGCCCATGGGCGGGTCCAGCATAGACATCGTGAAAGAAGCAAGGTCTCAGGCCTTTTGGCGCCTTGTCTGTGTTAACCTCATGAAATGCTTGTCTTCTGCTTCTATGCAGGCCTGCCTACTGCAGCTGCAGACTCCCATCTTGCCACACTCCATGTGCAGAGATGTTCACCAGCATGTGCTCACACAGGTCCCTTGCCAATCTATGAGCTGCAGAGCTGGCACACATCACCTCCCATGATGTCTGCCAGGCATTATCCCACTGTGGGGCCAGGTGGGATCATGGATCTGTGGTCTGCCTGACTTCAGGGAGGGCCTCGGCTCCTCCACGCTTCTCACCCCCTGGTTCCTTTGCTCTTGTCACATGCACTCTAAGACTCATGGCTCACTCACCTGCTGCCCGTGTACCACTAGGGTCTGTTCCTACATGACACCCAGGGAGACGGGTGTCTGGGAGTGAAACCATACAGGTCCCTGACTTTGCACTGAAGCCCCCACATCTTCCACTGGGTGGGCTCAGGGTGGGCAGGGCCGCACGGATCACCAAAGAGGGGGGCAAGTGGGGGCACTGGAGTAGGATGCTCAGCACAGAGCCTGAGGGTGTGGTTGGAGCAGGCCGCCAAGACTAACCAGAGGGCTGGAGGTAAGGGGGCCACAGGCTTGGCATGGCAGGCTCCCTCTGTTGGAGGTTCCCTCTTTTCCTGAGCAACCCTGATGATTGCCCCACTCTGCCTGCTTGTGCCCTTCAGGCCACAAGCCAGGTCAGACAGAGTGGCATCCCCAGACTGCCAATTATGGCTGCAGAGGAGGCTGGCTCATCCTGGAGTGCTGGCCTCATGGGACAACCAGTTCCTCTTGGGGAAGGGAGCAGGAATGGAAGCGCTAAGGTAGTTGGCCTCAAATCCACCTTGGGGAAGACGGAGCTAGAGCTCTCCTGGTGACCCACAGTCACCCAACTTTGTGCAGTCTGGGCTCACAGGCCGACCAGGCTGAGAATACCCTACCCCTCCTTCCACACACCTGTGGTCAGGCCCTGGCCTTCTGCGAAGACTTTGTGATCACTTGGGACTTTCCCTGCTGTAAGCCTGCTGTCATGCATCCAGGATGGCTCCCTCTTGGCCACCCACCGGCCTCTCAGTCAGGTAAATGCATGGCAGCATTGGTGGAGCTGTGTTCTTGGCCTCGCCAGTCTGGGCAATGAACGGAGTCCTGCTGTGTTTGAGGCTCTGCCACCACCAACAGGTCATTTGACCCTGCAGGCCTATCATGATCACAATGGCAATAGTTAAGGGCTAACAGTGGAGTAAGCTAGTAACAAGGTAAGGTCATAACACCTTCACAGCTACTGCTGGGCGGCAGGGCTGGGGTTGAGGCTGGGCTCATCACCCCTCCATAGTCTTGGTGCCCTACTTTATAGGCAATCTCAAGTTTGCAGAGGTCTGGGCTCAGCTTTGGGAGGCTGTGGTGGTCACAGAGCTTGTGAGCAGTGGAGCTGTGACCTCGGCCAGGAAGCCCCCCGTGCCACTCCTGGCCTCTCACTCTAGCATATTCCAGGGCAGCATGGTGAGCCCTTTTTTGAGCTGGATTCTTGGAAAGACTGCCTGCCTGCTCCGTTGGCGAGTCCTGTGGCCAGGAGGGGCTGTCCCCGGGCACGGGCTCTACCTGTGTACTCGGGAAAGCAGATGGTTAGCGGGGACTTCTTGATCTTCTCCTCAAATATGTCTTTCTTGTTCAGGAACAAGATGATGGACGTGTCTGTGAACCACTTGTTGTTGCAGATGCTGTCAAAAAGCTTCAGAGATTCGTGCATGCGGTTCTGCAACAGAGCGGAGAGGCGAGTGAGGGGCGGTGGCACGCAGGGCTCTGACCCCCCACGGATGCCAAGGACACAGCAGAACAAGCAGGGAAGGTCCATCAAGGTGGCCGAACACACCACCAGGGATGGAGACAGAAGGACCCACAAGGACAGACAGGACGTGGTCCCTGCTTCATCACATATGCAGGCAGGGTGGGGGGAGCAGGGCCAGGTGGGTCACTGCGTTGCTGCCCTCTTCCAGCCCCTTCCAAAGACAGCTGCCCCAGGGACAGGACGGTGAGGTCACTGAAGAGGCTCCAGTTCCGGGAGGGGGCATGCACCATGCATGCAGAGGGCAGGGCTGAGACCACCATCGACATGTCTATGCAGAATCGCAGGTCATGCAGATTTCTCTACCGGGGTATCATTTGGTTTTGCCAGCGAGGTTGGGAGGGAACACACATTCAGTTGAGAAACATTAACCAAGGACCCAAAAGATCCTCGAATTAATCTAGAGTTGGAAGCAGACACTGGGGGGACAGCATCTCGGGGGTGATCTTGCTGTGGCCTTGGTATAGCTGGGTGAATTGGTTGGATGGCAGGGCCACTCTCAGGCTCAGGCTTGGGGGACACTAGTTGTCAAGGCTGATTTCTTAGTACAGGGGCCAGAAGAAGCCCAAGAGGGACTACAGCCAGATTAAAACAGAGGCAGATCATGAGCCGAGACAAAGAGAGGGAAGAAACCCTGAGAAATGGGTTCAAGCCATCTCGGGCCAGGAAGCCCAGGTCTTCCCAGGCAGAGGGGGGCCTGTGCTGGCTCACAGAGGCCAAGGCCATCCTGGGACCAAGGACTATGTGGCCAGAGAGGGAAGACCCTGGGCAGACAGTATGGACCCAGCTCCAGGGCTTGGGAGGACTGTAGGGGTGGGGCTGGGTGGGCCAGCAGTCACAGCAAAGTCACCCAGCATGCCCTGAGAAGCAGCTGCTTTCAACTCGAAGGTGGTGAATTCTGCTGGAAGGAGGTGCTTCCGTACCTGCTGGGCTCGGAGGGTCTCTCCCCATCTGCTCATGCCTCAGGCCTTGGTTTGGCAAGGTTAGGCCCACGTAGGCGGTGATGGCGATAGTGGTGGTCAAGTTGTGGCCGCCTGAGGCCCAGCTGGGGGTGCTGAGAGCCGGTACGAGGACTGGATGAGGTCTTGGGCTCCCAGGGTGTGGCAGGCAGGGTGGCTGGGGTCCAGTAGGCAGCAGCCACTAGCCCTGGGGCCCTCCTGGCCAAGCTCCAGGAGGGAGCTGCCTCCCTGCACTTTGGCAGTGAGCAATCCCAACTCCTTCCCAGAGCAGAGAGGGAAGTACAGAGCTGATGGGATGAGGGAAGCTGAAGGGCTGGGTCACTGATGCCTATTGCTGGTCGCCCTGGGCATAGCTTCCTGGTCCTGTAACCTGTCCTGCAGCTCCAGCACAGAGAGGAGGAGTAGCAGATGCCTATGGGCAGGACCTCTTGTGGCTGTCAGTTCTGAGGTCCTCTTGACCACCTGCAGGGATGGTCTGTTCTCATTGCTGTTACAGAGGAGGAGGAGGGAAAGGGAGGCAACTGTTCGTGATTACTCAACTGGAGGGGAAGCAGACACTATGGGACAGTGTCTCGGGGTGATTGGTGCGAGACCCTGGACCAGCCGTGTCTCAGCCCTGAGCTGCCCGACTGCACACATGAGCCCTGGACACAGGTATTGCTTGGTTCTACCGTGATGGCATGGCTCTTGTTGCTACCACAGCAATGCGTCACTTCTGTGGGCTGTGGTCAAGTTGTAACCCAGTTCCCCTCCCTGGAGGGTCTATGGAAGCCAGCTTTGAGGCGGGTGGGACCCAGGAAGAGCTGATCACATGCTTTTACTTCCGCGACCCTCCTTATACCAAGCCCTTGTGGAAGGAGGGAGGAAGGAGGTGAGGGTGGCAGTGGTAAGCAGAGGAAAATGCAGAGGAAACCAGAGTGGAAATGCCTCAGAATAGAGGCACTGCTCAGTGTGCAGGTGGTGGCTGGCCTGGAGAGGAAGGGCAGATGGAGAAGGCTGCTACAGGATTAAATCTGGCCCCTCTTTCTGCCCCCACATTCCCCAGAGACCCTACCCAGATGTTCCTTTGTGTCTATACAATGTTCCAGAGCCAAGTAGCAGCCCAGTCTAATGACTGACGGGACAGCATGGAGGTTTAAGTTATTTGTGCACCTGACAGGCAGGCTTGGCCCAGAGGAGAGGCAGTGCTCCAGCGAGCAGGGCATCTCAGTCCTACCCCTGCAGCTCCTCCACTGTCTCTGAAGCCCAGGCTGAAGGCAGCATCACCTGCTGAGATCCCAGGGCAGCTGAGGGGTCGGTGAGCAGGGTTTCCATCTACACAGTCAACCCACTGAGCAGAACGACGTGCTGAGAGGTCGGTCACTGCGCACTGCTGGGACCCCAGTGTCCAATCCTTAGCAGTCCCCCACTCTGCCCTGGTCATGGGCAAGGGGTAAGCTGGTGTCTCTGACACCACTGCCAGCAGCAGACGCTGAGAATAACGGCGGCTGGAACTCCACTCGGGGCATGCCAGCACATGGTGCAGGTCCGAATCACCCACCTGGCTGGTGGCCAGGCCCCCATCTGCCACATGCCTCATCACTGTGTAGCCCTGCGAGACGGCAGCTCTGCCTCACCACGGTACTACACACGGCGGCTCACACCCACACCAAAGCCCATCCCATCTTGGCGGCAACCCCGTGGGAACAGCAGGGCCAGGACCGATGAGGACACTGAGAGTCAGAGAGACAAGAGAGGCCTGCAACACCCAGCATGGTGGCAGGCTCCAGCTCACACCCTCAGTGCTGACCCTGAGATGCTGTGGGCCAGAGGGTCTCGGCATGCTCCGGAAGGAAGGAGAAGCCAGATGCCAGGGCGTGGTCCCTGAGGATGTACACTCTCCTCACTCCAGCACCACTGGGTAGCCCCGGCTTTGTGTGGTGCGGCCCAGATTGGGGCTGCTCAGTGATCCATTCAAGCAACTACCGGCGACAAAACCATTACCAACGGCGCTACTTTGCCAGAAACAGTTCCAAGTGCCAGGTGTGTTACCTCTTCTACTGCCAACAGTGCCGCTGCTTCCCTCAACACACACACACACGCACGTGCACGCACGCACACACACAGGTGAGACTACCATTACCTCCCCTGCACAGGTGATCATGGCAAAAGCAAAAAGGGGGCTTCCTACACATGGCAGCTGGCTAGCAAGTGGCAGAACTGGGGTGAGCCTCACATGGGGGCCAGCCTCTCTCTCCAAATCCCTTGCTCATTAAGCCTGGTGAGATGCCCCAGGGTGAACATGGTGCCTACATGGCAGGTGGAGCCTGGTCTGAGACCCCAAAAGGGGCCCAGAGCCAAGTCTGTTACTCAGGTTACACTTTTGCCGCCACCCCTCACAGCCCACCAGCTCTGGCTAGTGTCCTGTGAGGGGGGTCAACACTGTGATGGCCACATGAGTTGTACCCTGCCATTGGCTTCACTGTGCTCTGGCTCCTGTGGCTACTCAGCTTACACAAGAGTGCCTACTGCCCAAGACTCAAGTTCTATAGAGGTGCTGGTGGTCAACATTAACTCTTAACCCACTTTGCTGCAATGGTACCATCAGGTGCTTGTCCTGGCAATGTAGTTCAAAGAACAAGCAGGCATGGCCTGCCCATGGTGACCCCCACTCACTGTAGCTCTCCAGACTCCAGAGCCACTGTGGGCAACTAAAGTCTGAGCACCTGTGGGGTGGGCCCGGGCTGTGGCTAGTTTTCTCAGTATGGCCTTGGGATGGGCTGCCGGCACATTCTTGCTGCCCTGTGTTCAGTGGGCCTGGGCCACTCACCGTGGTTTCATCTTCGTGGAGCACCTGGTCGTAGCCGCTGAGCGCGACGCAGAAGATGATGGCCGTGACGTCCTCAAAGCAGTGGATCCACTTCTTGCGTTCAGACCGCTGGCCCCCGACGTCAAACAGCCTGCCGGGAAGAAAGGGACAGTGGTGGGTGGCAGGGGCAGGGGCAATGGGGAAGCCTGGCAGTGAAGTTGGGAGTACACTCTGAGGGGAGGATGAGGGGGACACGTGCTGTATGCTTCCTGAGGGACTGGGCTCCAAGTGCTGATTGGTGGACTCTCTGTATCCATCCTGGCCTGGGGACAGCCCTCACTCTCCTGGGGGTCTCTCCCAAGACCAGCCTACACTCACATGTTGTGACTGCAAGACCTGTCCTGGCAGATGAACAAAGCTACTGAGGGGGTACACCTCGGCTGGCCCCTGGGAAACACGTCTCAGAAATCCACCTTCCAGGACAGGTTCACACTCTGCCCTTCTGCGCACACACCATGAGGATGGGAAAGGGAGACACTGAGAGGCTAGGGATGTGCCCAAGCTCGCAGTGAGGGTCAGCGTGGTGGAACCTGGGCAGAGCCAGCCCTGCGTGCTGACCAGGCCAGTGCTCGCCTCTGCTCTGCTGCACCCTCTCAAGCAGATGGAAGCCTGGGCTCCTCCTTCCAGACTCCACCTCCCAGAGCTTGGGGAAGAGACTGCGGGCAGGCGGGACTTATGAGCTGGAAATACAGGTCAGACGCACACACTCTAAGCCCCTGGGGCAGGGGCCCTGCCACTTGCGGACCCTGGAGAGCCTGCTGGTACAGCACGGTGCCAGCGGGCAAGCCCCTGGCCCTGTGTGGACAGGAGGTCAGCAGAGAACACACTGGCTTAGAGCAAGGAAACAGGCCTGGATCTGGTCCTACCATCACCTCCGGGAATCCTGCCTGCCAGGGGTAAAGGAGTATTAGCCCCTGGCACCCTCTAGAAAATGTGCCAGTTGGGCAGGGTAGAACTTGGTTCCCTCCTTCTGTACTTTTGAGCAGGACAGACTGGGGAGCCTGGGAAGGCAAGGGAGGTACCACACAGGCCACTGGTCCATGGCTGTGTTCCTTAGCTGGGGCTCCTGTGGCCAGTGTGCATGGAGCCCAGAGCTCGGAGCCTCAGCTCTTTAAGCTGCACAGGAGAGGGCAGGGGCTGGCAGGAGTCCTGGTCTCCAGCCATTCCAGGCAGGGCAGGGGGCGGGGGCTTTGTGCCTATCTGCCTATGTAAGGCCCTTGCTCTTCCCTTCTCTCTCGGCCTTTCTTTCTTTCTGCTCCACTTACAGCCAGGAAAAAAACCTGGAAAGTAACATAGGGGCATGAGGGTTACCCCAACTGGGGACCTAAAAGGAGGGTCTGGGGCCTGCAGCACACACTCCTGTTGAGGAACTTAAGAGTTCGGGGTCCAGCTGTGTCCAGGGAAAGCCTTGCTCCTGACCAGGAGTACATGGTCAGCTGTCCCTATGCCCCTTCCAGTTCCAAGCCTATGGGTCACCGAGGTCTCACAGATATTGCTGTGGTGTGTCCAGCTCTCCCCACAAAGGGCCCCTTGGGTGACCCGTCTGCCCTTCCTCCCCAGCCACTGCCCACGCCAGGGGCTACCTCCTCTCCTTCTCTGTCCAGATCCTTTCTGCTACTCACACCCTCAGTAAAGGCCCTGAAACAAGCACCCAAATAGGTGTGCTGGTTCCTAACTGCCCCTTCTGGTGTGCCAGCTCCAAAGGCAGGCGCTCCTAGGCTGGGGCTGCCCCTCTCTCGGCCGCCTCCCTGGGCCTCACCTGAAGTGGAGGTTCTTGAACGTGAAGTGGGTCTCCACGATGCCAGTGGTTTTGACCCTGGTTCGGAGGATGTCCTGCTCGGTGGGCTGGTAGTCGGCGGCCCCAATCCGGTCCAGGCTGTCCAAGTAGCTGGGGATGGCAACACAAAATGGACTATGAGCCCAGCAGCAAGATGGCTTAGGGTTTGCTAGGTGAGCTACTGCCTGAGTCCTGTCTTAAGTCAGGGCCCCTTGTGGGCTGACTGCAGGTCAGTGGTGGTGATGGTGATGCAAGAAGGTAGGGGTGACTGATGAAGAGGATGGTATGATCCTGACTTCTCATTCTCAAAATATCTCAGAATTAGACCCCATGCTCTCAGTTTCAGGCACACTGGACAAGGTCAATTTCAAGTAAGACCACCATGTTTATAACTATACTGCCTCAACACTTTCTCATTTGAAAAAATCTAAGGGGTGGGCATCTGGCATGGCAGTAAAGATACCAGCATGCCTGGGCTTGTGTCCCAACTCTGCTCCCTGGTCCAGCTTCCTGTTCATCCAGGCAGCAGGTCATGGCAATCAGCTGGACACCTGCTGCTCACACAGGAGATCTGCTGGACCGAGTTTCCGGCTCTTAGCCCTGGCCTGAGTCCGCCCCAGCTGCGGTGGGCATTTGGAGAGTGAACCAGTGGGTGGAAGTTCTCTGTCACTCTGCCTCTCAGAACAGGTGACAGGTAAGCTGTGTGACTTGGGTTCTACCCTTTGTTTCCTCGAGGCAAATATACTGTTTTTATAACTAGGAAGTAGGGATGGTTCTTCAGGAGGGGCGGCCTGTGCTCAGTGCTGCACGCTGGCCAGCTGCCCCCAACGTCCCTGGCTATTTTCGTATTTCCTGTCTACGGAGGGCCTGTGCACCTTCCCATGGGATATGCTATGAGGGGCTCGTTAGGACTCAGGTCTTAGGAATCAGGCTGTTCCCCTGAGACTCTCATGAGCCTGGCCATGCCCTCTGTGGTGGTGCTGCAGAATAGCCGTGTGAGTTGCAGCTGCCCCACCGTCTTCCCACTAGGCTGTGAGTGCCTGGGCAAGCTTCGCTCTCAGCCTCTGCTACGCTGGTCCTTGAGAGGATGACCTTGCTGTCATCTCCAGCTGAGCATCAGGCCTGGGCAGTCACTGCTCTTGCCCCTCCTACTTCAACTGGACAAATCTCCTTCAGATAAGGAGTTCAGATCTGGTCTCACACCATGCTGGCCAAGCCTCACAAAGGGAGATAGCCACGGACAGGGAGCCAAGATTAAGAGCTATATGAAGTACTCCAGGTGGCAAAGTTGGATCCCTACTTCTCTGGAGGCTGGGGATGGGACAATGGGGAAGACCAAGCCCCATATGGCTCCTACCTTCCCAGGGCCTACCTACCCTACAGTGGGAGGGCCTGTGCCTATGTGCATGCATGTGACATGAACAGGGAGGAGGCATGACAGCGTGGCAGAGGAAAGAACTGGATGACTGCGCCAGGGCCTGTTGTCTAATACAGAACATTTAAAGAAGGTTTCTCAGATGCCTATGGAGAGGCAGACAGCGGTGAATGGTGAGTGGCCCAGTAGAGGGAGCCATGCCAGGAGTGGAGGAGCAGCTGGCTGGCAGGTTGAAGGGCGGCCAGGCTGGGGAATGGGGAGGCAGGAAGCACATGTGGTGGGGCAGGCAGGGGTGAGACCTGGCTGAGCTGGAGTCAGGTGGCAGAGGTGAAGATGGCAGGCATCAGGGGTGGGCGCAGGCCCTTGAGGTTATTGCAAGGACTAGGCTGATGTGGGAGCGCAAGGGAGGCTGTCTGGCAGAGATGGTTCAGCGAGGAGGCAGCTGCCAGCCTGCATGAGGGAGGGGATGGCAGCAGACACGGTGGCAGCTGCGGAGGGAATGGGAAGTGGTGACAATGATGCAGGTCTTTGCAAAGGGAGCTTGGAGGTGAGAAATGAGAGGAAGAGGAGAGGTAAGCACACTTCCAGGGCTAGAATGAAGGGGAGGGTAGGAAGCAGGTATTCCACCGGCATATGGTGTTTTGGGTGAATTCAGATGTCCAAACGAGCAGATTGAAGTCAGGACAGGAGGGAGTGTAGGGCTGGTACAGGCAATGTGAGAGCTACAGCTTGGGCCCCTGGGGGAAATGGGCAGGAACAGTGGGCACTCTGAGACGGTATCAGGTGCAAAGGCTGAGGCTAGGCAGGAAAGTGTAAGGCAGAAGGCCTAGAGCCTGAGCAGGCACACACAAGAGGCAGAGATGTACAACTGGCTAGGGGTCTACAAGAAGAGGAGGAGGAGGAGTCTGTCCAGAGAGGTGCAGCAGACAGGGCGAGGGGAGAAGTGTGGCTAGTAAGCAAGAACAATTCAGCGGGAAGCTGGACTCAGGAAAATCATGAAATTGCCCTGTACAGCCCCTGATGGACTCTGCTCTGCATCCCTGGGTCTGGTTATTACGGGAGCACGAGCTGGTCACATTTACTGAGGCCTCAGGTGCACCGAGAGGCAGTCTGCACCCCAGCTAGACCAGGCCTTGTCCCCCTCTCCTCTGAGCCCTGGTCTCTCACCTAGCAAGGCCCAGCATTGGGACGAAGGTGAGTGGGCTTTACGAGGTACACAGTGCCCCCGCAAGTGTGTGATGTGACAGCATTGCCAGGCACTACCTACCTCCTTTAAAAAAAAAGATTTATTTTTATTGCAAAGTCAGATATACAGAGAGGAAGATCCTGCCTGCTGATTCATTCCCCAAATGACTGCAACAGCCAGAGCTACACCGATCTGAAGCCAGGAGCCAGGAATTTCCTCCAGGTTTCCCACGTGGGTGCAGGATCCCAAGGCTTTGGGCCATCCTCGACTGCTTTCCCAGGCCACAAGCAGGGACTGGATGGGAAGCGGGGTGACCATGACTAAGACCAGTGCCCATATGGAATCCCGACGCATCTAAGGTGAGCACCTCAGCTTACCGCATCGGGCCCACCATCTCCCTTCTATCCCAGCACTGGACTGTATTTAAGACCCTCCGGACAGAGCCAGCACTGTAGGCAGCAAATTGGACTGCTGCTGCGGTACTAGCATTCCATGTTATAACTCCTTCAGTTCTGACCCTTCTCCATGTTGATGTCTGGGAAAGTGGTGGACCACAGTCTAAGTGTTGAAGTGCCTGCTGGCCATGCAGGGGACTGGATGAAGTTCTGGCCAAGCCTTGGCTATTGCAGCCCTCTGGGACATGACTCTCCTCTCTCTCTGGTTCTCTTCATTCTTTCCTTACACCATTCACATACATCAGTAAGTCTTAGAAAAATGTTTTTTCTGGCCCTGGCTGTTGGGGCATCCCCACTTTCTTACCATGGACCCCTCTCTTGGAGGCTGGACACTGAAGACCTAACTGTGGAAAGCCAGAGTAAGCCTGCCTAAACCTGGGCAGTGCAGCAAATGGAAGGGAGCTGAGATGAGATAAGTTGGTACATTTCCTCGGCTTCCTTGGTGGAGAGTTGACAAACACCAGCTCAAGTTCCTTTACTGAAAGTTATGGTAACCAGAACTAAAAATAATCCTGCAATCAGCAACGAGCTGGAGGAGGAGGAGAGGGGGGAAGGGTAAAGGTGAAGGAGGAGGGAAAGAGGGGTGAAAAAAGAGGTGGAGGGGAAAGGGGTAGAAGGGCTGGCGGTGGAAGAGGAGGAGGAGAGGCGTGGAAAGGGAGGGAGATGAGAAGGGTGGAAGGGGAGGTGGAGAGTGAGAATGGGAGTGAAGGCTGGCGGGAAGGGAGTTGGGGCGGAAGGGAAAAGGAGGAGGAGAAGCGCGGAGGGGAGGCAGAAAGGGAGAATGGGTGTGAGGGTTGGAGGGGGAGAGGTAGCCGGAAAGGGCAGAGCGATGGAAGGGCTAGCGGGGAGTGGGGCGGGGAGAGGAAGAGGGGTGGCAGGCCTGCAGCTGAGCTGGACTCCTCAGGGGCTGGGAGCACTCTGCACAGCTGTAGCGTCCCTGACTCTGGACACCACTGGGACAAGTCAGAGGGAGCAGTTCCAGTAGGAGGGGACAGGACTTGGAAGGGCAGGAGACCACTTTTTGTTTTATACTTTTTGCTATTAACTTTTTCTTTTTGGCAACAGATGCATTTTATGATGAATGAAATAGGTCAAACCTTAAGTGGAGAATGCCATTTGATGAGTCACCAGAATACAGACTCAGGCCAGCTGGCTCTGAGGGACCCTGCGGCTCCTGCTGGCTGTGGGGAAGGAGGCTTAGGACTTGGGCCTGGCAGACAGGGAAGGAAGGAGGGAGCAGCCAGCCCGGCCACCATCCAGTGGTCTTGGTTAGAAAACCAGCCAGCCAGAAGTCATTCCCTCCTGGCTTGGTGTGGGCTTGTAATAGAAGGACATGCAGGGAGCTGCCCCATAAAGCCTCTGGCCTCATCCCTCCAATATATTCCTAGGGGGTTGGGGGGCCCTGGGTGGCCACCAGCTGAGGTTCCCAGGCCTTACTTGGGCCTTGACAAGCCAGGTGTGTAGAAGTGGGAAAGCGCTCCTGGCCTGCTTCTAGTCTGGGTTTTTTGGCCACCACTGTGGCCACTGCAAAGGTCTGCCTGTCTGGCAGGGAGTACTGTCGTGTTCAATGACCTTAGACTCTGCCATGTTGGCACAGTGCAGATTTGGGTGTATTACTCCCCAAACTATCAGTGGTTTGGCCAGGAGAACTTTTTGTTGTGAGGATGACCCTGAGCATTGTAAGATACTGAGTAGCCAGCCAGAATGACCAGCCTAGTCATTACATTAAAAAAGGTCTCCACCTGAGGACAATGGCCCCGGGGACAGAATGGCTGGACTGAGATGTGATGGTGTGAATAGGGAACATGTATCTATCCTCTGAGAGTGGGCTTGAGCTGGGGCGGGGGGCGGGTGCTAGCTGACCACTTCCACAGAAGGCCTCTGGGACCCACACTGCCAAAGTGGGCTGGTTCAGGAAAGCTAAGGTGCCAACCCTGCATCCCCACTCCTGGCACATCCATCTTCCCAGGGCTCTTTAGTCTCAAGGCCAAGAATCCAGGGAAGACATCCTTGAAGGAAACCATCTACATGATGAAGGTCAGGAGAGGCAGGTGACCCCAGTGTCCTGGAGCCTGCAGCATGTTCCTTGCTGGTGCCCTTTCTGCCCCTTCTCACTGCACTGGCTTTTCCCACTTCCCATTTCTCTACTTTCCTCATTTTCAATGTTAAACATAGAGAAATGGAAAGCCTTATGATTTCCTCTAAAATAAAGCAAAATAGCAGCATTTAAGTAATTTTCTGCCTGTGTAGCTCCCGATTGTGTTTATGGAGCCAGAAGGTCTCTAGCAAAAGCAACGACAACAACAAACCATGCTGCTGCACTCGGCTCTGTCCAGGTCTGGGCCCTCTCCTGTTTGCCTGTCCCTTGTCCCTTTTCTCCTCTGCCTTCCCTGGCCTCACTCTCAGCCTTTCTCCTTCCTCTGACACCAGCACCTGTGGAAAAAATGCCTCCCAGCAGGTGTGGCCTTGGCTGGCCTCTTAGTCTCCTGATGCCCCAGCACCCAACCTCTCTCTGTTCCCCAGGTTCTCCTGGTCCAGCACACTCACTATTTGGCAGAATCATTGAGCTGATATTCCCGAGACCGGTTGAAGCACTCCTGGATCCCTGAGTCGCCCCAGAGTCGCATCATGGCGGAGAGCAGTTCTGCAGAGAAGGGCTCGGTGTCTTCCATCCGACTCACCACGTCGCACACCATCTTGGCATCGGCCTATGAGGAGAGAGAGAGAATGCTTGGAGGTCTGGGTGGTGACAGGTGAGCCCTGGCCAGCCAAGGGCTCCATGTGGCTGGGACTAGGGGCTGGGTTTGTGACAAAGCCCCCGCCAGTGTGGAAGCCAGCTCTGGAGAATACCCAGGTCCTCTCTGGTCTCACAACAGTGCAGTGGCCTTGGACCATGCCCCACCGAATCTGGGGGTCTATATAAGCAGGAACCAAGACCGACTGGCTTGCACCTCCACTCTCCCGCTCAGCCACCATGGTTTGACATTTACCTGCATGGCTAACTCAGGTTCTGCATGCTATTTCCATTTGAGGGAAATTTAAAATGTCCTTGGCTAGAATTTTCATTTCCTCTACTTTTTAACCCAAGGTGAAGCAAAATTCCTGGTTCTGGTCTACATCAGGGGGAAAGAGGAGGCTTTTGATTATTTGAAAACTCCAGGTAACAGAGAGTGAGGGTCACAGCGGAGCGATACCATAGGATAGGGAGACTGGCAGGGGTGGCTGCCATGTTAGTGTACATGGTGAAAATTCCTCAGGTCAACTGTCAATGTCAAAGGGCTGGTGTTTGGTGTTATCAGGTTAATCTGCCACTTGAGATACCTGCATACATAATGGCAGTGCCTGGCTTGAGGTCGGCCTCTGCTTCCCGGCCGGCCTCCTGCTAATGTGCACCCTGAGATGAGGCAGATGATGATGTAACTTGTTGCACCCCTGTCACCTATGTGGGAGATCCAGACTGGGTTGCTGGCTCCTAACTTCTCCCTGGTTCAGCTCTGGCTATTGGGGGCATTTGAGGAGTGTGTCAGTGGATGGAGGATCTCTCTCTCTCTCTGTTGCTCTACCTTTTAGAACAGTAATAATGGCTACATGGTGCCAGGATATCCTTTATTCCAAGCCTTTAAAAGATATATTCAACCTCAAGATTGTAGGCCACCAAAGCTAAAACTTTATTTTATCAACAGTGACCTGTGACCTGCTGTTCTCTGGGGGCTGGAGAAGCTACATCTTGGTTAAGGAAGGGCAGGGCTGGAGTGGGTAAGAAGAGGGTGCAGTGGGAGTCCCGAGGGCACAGAGCGCACACACATATACAGTCACTGAAGGCCCTGGGGCACACAAAAAGTGCTGTATAATTTACAGGTTTCTTTTCCCTTCCCCTCACTCGGGCTCCACATGGGGACCACTCATTTCCAGAGATCACAAGTGAACCCACTGACCTGCAGTGGTCTTCTGGAGACTCACTCGGGTCCTGGGAAGTCACAAAGCTGCCATTGCTGCCACACACACACAGCACTCTAAGAGTTACCTTCATGACTGCCTCAGAAGGCAGCTGGCAGCTGCAGCAGCATGCCCAATCCCTCTGCCCTCTCTGAATCCTTGTAGGTCTGGCCTTGGAGGCAGAGGAGAGTTCTGCCCCCTGGACCTGGAGGAGGGTCACAGGTCTTGCTTTGACCCATGGAATGGTTGGGGGGGGGGTAGCAAGGTATCCCTAAAGTGGCCCTGTGTGCTTCCCATGTCCCCTGGACTTCCACTGTCACTGTAAATCTGCCCAGTCACTCCTGTTCCCCTCAGGAACTGGAGATGGGGTACATGGTATAAAGCTGAGCCCAGCCAGGATCTCTGACGAAGTGACTGTTGTATCGACGGGTCATGTCGAGTGCATCATCTGCACTTGATAGGTGGGGAAATAGTGCCGCAGGAGGGAGGGTATTCAGTGAAGGTGATGGGTGAGAGTGGCAGAGCTGGCATCCCAGACACCCGCCTCTGACTGCACGGCCAGCCTCTGTGGGCAGAGTCATGCATGCTGAGAGCAGTCCCTGTCTGCTGCACCTCTGGTGCAAGCCATATCTGACCAAAGGGCTGTGGCTGGGGAGCAGCAGGCTCACCACCTCCCTGGCCTCACAGACCCCTGAAACTATGGTATTTTATTTCATGCTCTGGGGGTGCAATAATTATTACTGGATGATTAGCCTACCCCAAGTCCTTTCCACCCCTGACCCTCCAATGAAGGCTGAGGAGTGGCAGACTAAGCAGCTCCTGGCAGGTGCTGAACACCACGAAGGGTGTGAAATCAGCCTCTGGTAGGTGAGTGGCCAGCAGTAGCTTCTATGTGAAAGGTGTGGGGGCTAGAAGCTGTTCGCTACAGAATGCTAGTCGGAAAGTTCTGACAGCAGTGCCTCCTGTTTACCAGGGATGACCGAAGTTGCCACTGTCCTGGAGGGTGGCAGGCCACATGCACAGTGCTAACTTAGTTCCAGTTCTCAGGGACAGTGCCTTAAATGCCCAGCCAAGTTACCCCGCTGACAGTGGAGGCTCAAGACTAGGCTGGGTGCACGTCCTGCGGTGGCAGTAACCCGAAGAACAGCCCTGGCCCTGGGCTTTGGGTGCCTCAGGCAGGCAGTGATGACTCGGGCAGGTGGGGGGGGGGAAGGGGGAGGGGCCTGAGTGGGGGGAAGGCTACACCTGGGGCTAGAAATAGAGTGAGGCCTCTGGGTCAGGGCGTTGTAGCCCACCCTGATCCACTCTGCTCCTGTCCCGGCTCCAACATCTGGCCAGAGTTTCCCAAACACCCTCCTGGGGTTCCACACTCACAGCTCCTGTTGGAAGGGAGGCCAGACTGCTCCTGGGGTGTGAGAAATATACTCCCATTTGAGTACTTCAGAGCCACATTACACTCTACGTTTCAGGGGGCGGGGATGACCCTTCTAAGGTAGGATTCACAAACTGTAGACCCAACAGCAAAGCTGCTCCTCCAGGAGTGACCTGGAATTGCTGTGTTCCACGTTGGGGGGCACTGGATGCTCCAGTGCACAGCCTGTACCTGCTTTATCTCCTCACTGCTGGGTGCTGCGGTGGGGGTGGCATAGGGTTCTGTGTGCCAGCGCCCCTCCCCTTCCTGTTTGCTTTCCTAGCTTTCCTAGCTCATGGGCCTGGGCATCATCAGGTGCCAAGCTTCCCAGCCCCAGGAACCCTGCCTGACTGTGCCAGCCCTGCTGCCTCCCAAGCCCAGGGTGCTGCTGCCTCCGCCCTGTTTCCTGCCAGGCCAGAGGCTGCTGGCATCTGTTCTCCCCTTCTCTTTCAGGACAACAAAGCCACAACCTCCATGGATCATCCAAGGGCTACGTATTCTTGTGTAGCCTGCAGTGTGCCTGTGTGAAGGGTTCTGCATGGTAAGCTGTAAGTCCTGCAGCCTTTCTGGGGGTTTTAGATCACAGACTGAGTTGCTTGGATCTGGTCTCCAATCCAGGATCCCAACTGGAGCAAGGGCCTCAACCTTTCTGAAGCTCAGGGTCCTCACCTGCTAATTCATGGTCATTTTCATCATAGAGCTGTCATGAGCAAATAGAGCCCTGAATACAGGCATGACACCCCAGGGTGGGCTGTGCTGGGGACCAGCCAGTAAACAGGTGCACCCTGCCTCCATCTTTGTGAAGATTAGAGGCAGGACCATGTACTTGTCAATGTCAACAGCAGGTGAGATGCTATGTTTATGGGTTTAAGATCAGGAGACTGGGAGAGGTTGTGCTTTTTCAAGATTGTCAAAGGATTCTTCCTGCATTGAGGGTGGGAAAGAAGCACTAATTTGTGTTGTAGGCAACACAGCCTTTCTGGCTAAGTGATATCTTTCTCATAATGTTAACACACAAATGGCCCATAGTGACTTTAGGCGAGATACTCGAGGGGAGTCCCAGGACTCTGAAGAGCCTCAAGCAACAGGAGGAAGGGGTGGACAGAGAAGTGGGTAATACAGAAACAGGACCTAGGGGTCAGCTCCAATGTCTGCAGGGTACTGGCTGTGACATAAGGAGCACCACCCCCAGAAGGGAGGCATAGGGCAGCCTGGGATTGGGTAGGGTGATGCCTCTGAACTGGCAGCCAGCAGGGCCCTCCTGCCACAAGGATATGCTGCAGGGACCAGCATATCCACACACTGAGAATGTGTGGGGAAAGCAGCACAAGAGCCAGATGACCAGTGATGGGACAGCCTGCTAGCAGCCAGAGAGATGTCTCCAGGCAGCAGGCCAGTCCCTGGCTCTAGCACTGGCACCAATGCAATGAGGGGTGTAGGCTGCCATGGCCATGTGGTGCCACCTGCCTGGTTGCAGACAGGTTTCCTGTACCAACATCTGCAACATTGGTATTTCAGAGCTGAAGCTGATGCCAGTCCATGCTGTGGGACATCCTGGAGGATGGTGGCCAAAGAAGTCAGCATCAGTTCATCTAAGCCAGTGGAAAAGAGCACAATGTTTTCCATGGCTATGCCAGATTCAGCTGGGACCTAGCAGTGCCTAGATGTGTCTGCTGGGTCAAGACGGGAGGTTCAGTGGCATGTTTAGTCTTTGAGACTGCTGCCTTCTCATGGCAGCACAGACTTCTCAGTAAACATCAGTGGCCAAGTAGTGTTCCACTGTAACAAAAGGCCTAGACTTGTCTTTTCAACGGATTAGATGCAAAGGCTGAGTGGGGAAACCAATGGGGATTTTCCATTAGAGCCCCAGGGTCAGATCCTGGCTCTGCACCTGTTCAGCTGTATGCCCATGATAGACCACTTCACCTTCCCCAGCCTCTGTCCTCCCATGAGCTCCTGGCACAAGGCTGTTTGTGCTGATCAAATGGGCTGAGGTGGTGACACAGCTCCGCAACGCGGATGAGCTCTGCAAACGTCTGTGATTATAAGCAAAGATGAAGTGCCTCAGATGCAAACAACAGCTGACTCCCAAGGCAAGCACGTAGTTTTGATAACAATAATCACAGTAATTATCATAATAACCCCTTCCCACTGAAGAGCTGCTTTGCATCCTTCAGAATTTGCCTCCATCTAATCTTCTGGGCTAAGTGAAGGGTGAACTGGTACACACACACACACACACACATACACACACGGATGCACACACATGCACACAAGCTTTCCAGGTGCTGGGAGAAAAGCTTGATCGGCCCCACCCTGCTTTGTATGCCGCTGTTGTCCCTGCATCCACCAGGGGGCAGGAGTGCACAGGCCAATGGGAGTGTGGGCCTGCATACTTTGAGCCAGAGGCTAGGAAGGACTGAGCCAGACCCCTGTCCCCATCGTTGTCTTCCTTAGGTTACCTCTCCAATTCCTAGAAGCCCCCCAAAGGGAAAGCCCAGTGAAGGGCCTGCTGGAGGCCCAGTCTGGGCCCTGCATCTCCAGCAGTGGGCCCATCTGGGCACTTAGTAACTGCCGAGTACATACATCCTGCAGAGGCCTGAACCTCTGAGGACACTGGTCACGAGCTCTAGCGCACTCAGGAAGCCACCTTTTTTTCTGCAGTTGAACTCAGAATACTAGGAGCAGTGGCAGGAAAAGAGATCCACCTGCTCACACCTTGGGGAAGAGTCTGCTTTCCTGGCCCCGGGCTGGCAGATGACTCCCTATGTGAAAGTGGCACCAATCATTGACTCAGGGAGTATCTTAGATGTGTGTGACATGTTGTTGGCTGTGGCAAGAGCAGGAGTGGTGCAGACACTTAACGGCTGGGGCCCAGGCATGCTTGGGGCTCTGCTGGGGTCTCAGTGAGGCCTGTGCTCCACTCACCTCCCCCCGCTGTCAAGCCTGCCATCAGTCACAGGGTCTCCAGTGTAGGTATGGCACCTCGTGGGTCTACTGTTTTGCTTCAGGGGAGAGGACTTTCCTGGTTCCCCAGGAAACTCCTACGGCCCAACTGTGACTTTGGCACTATTTCTATCCAGCCTGCCTTCTCCAGTTGAAATGACAATCTGCCCACCTCCTTCCTTTCAAATCCATGTCCCATTCTGCAGACAGCACTGACACATGCCTGTGGTCCCCAGGTGGGACATGCACCATCTTCTCTGGTGCCTCCGCGTGCCATGGCCTCCTTTATCCGCCAGCCACCCCCAGCCTCTCCCAGAGCACCCACCCCTTTGTGATGCATGCGTTTAGCTTATCCAGGCCACCACCCACTCCTGCTCTCATCTACCTCCTCATCCCTTCCCTCACCTGCTCATTTGTCTACCACCGGGTGGCAGATGCCAGGCAGGGACTTGGGCTTGGCCTTCAAGGTTTCCCCTACTTGGCTTGGTGGGGGGAGCACACTGCCTGAATCCCCTGCAGCCTGCCAGCTGGTGCTCCCCCATGTCAAGGCCAAAAGGATGTCCCACCTTTGTCAGGGCCCCATGGATTTTCTGAGGTTTCCAGTTGGAGTCAGAAGGCAAAGGAATTCAAGCTTCTTGGGCTCCTGCAGCATCTGACCTGTGCCCCTCTGAGAACCTCTGCTGCCTTGGGCACAGGTTGCCCTGAAGAGGTGGGGAAGGCTTTCTTTCACTTGGGCTCTCTCAAGGGTCATGTCCTGCTCAGCGCCAGAGCCCCCACATCTTCTGATTGCCTCCAAAGGCTCATTCCTGACAAGTCAGCCCATGATGGAGTTTCAATAACTGGGGTTGGGAGGTGCTGCAGCCCAAGTCCTCTGGGGTCTGGCTGCTGCTGCTGCCTTGGACTTTTCACCCAGAGTCTGTCGGCTGCGCAGTTGGTGTGGCCTCTTGCCATGGGCGCAGGTCACACAGAAGCCAAGCCAAAAGCAACAAGCACTGGTGAAGATGCAGAGAGAAAACAGTTGCCCCTTGCTGGTGGGGAAATACATCAGTATGGCTGCTGTGGAACACAGTGGGGAGCTGCCTCAGAATGGCAAACAGTGGCAGGTGTTGCGGCCTACTGAGTGGTGCCACCCCCTGGGACTTTGAGGCAATCACCTGAGATGAGCCTTGCTTCTGCCCTAGCTCAGCTGTCTGCTGGCGCACCTATGGGGAGCAGATGTTGGCTTAAGTGCTTGTGTTTCCAACACCCACATGGGAGACCTCTGGCCTCACCTACCCCTGGCTGCTGTGGGCATTTAGGCAGTAAGTTCATCATTGTAATATTTATATCCCTGCTTCCCTCCCTGTCACTCTGCTTTTCAAATTAAAAATATAAATCTTAAAAAAGAAAACCATAAGAATAGAACTGTCCTAGCTAGGATCCAGCAATGGCACGACTGGGTATATGCCCAAAGGAAATGAAATCAACGGCATGGAAGCGACACCTGCATTCCTGTTCACTGTAGTGGTTTTCACCATAGCCAAGAAATGGGAGCAACTTCAGTATCCATTCACTGATGAGTGCACAAAGACAAGGTGGCCCTCATACATAGTGGAATACCACTCAGTCATAAAAAGGATGAAATGCTGACACGTGTTAACAATATGAATGGAATTGGAGGTCGTTACATTTGACATAAGATAGGCACAGGTAGACAAGTACTCCAAGGATCTCATTCATATGAGGAATCTAAATCAATTCTGAATTGAAAAGTGGGGAGTAGAATGGTGTGCCCCAGAGGAGGGGGAAGAGGAGGGGCAAAGGGTCACTATCAGGTACTAAGATGTAGAGAAACAAGGTAGGGCTTGGCTCTAGGGTGACTGCAGGTAACCATAACATAGTGTTTGGTATGTTTTTCTAAAAAGCTGTAAGAGGACTTCCAATGCTTTCACCCCTAAGGGATGATAAATGCTTGTGAAGACAGTATTGTTCATCCTGTGGTGACCAGTATCAATGTATACAGCACTGACAAAACACAAAGCATCCCATAAATACATACAGTGCTTAATTAGAAAAAAAAAAACAATCGTTTAAAAGAAAGACCAAAGCCAGATTGGTAAATGCCCTTCAGCACAGAGGGTCTCTCAGGGCACAGTTCTGGGGCTGGATATCAGGAATGGAACAGGCAGCAGGACCTGGACCTGCTCTGCCCAGGCTGGCCCAGGAGGCCCTCAGCCACATCACTTGCCAACTATGAAGTCATGGGCAGCTCCCCCTGGGAGGACACTCCAGCACAAGGTGTAGCACTCAAGAGAAATGGGTTGTGTGGAAGAGGAGCTGGGGGGTGATGACTGAGATGCAGCTAGCCATGGGTTGGCTAAAGCCAAGGCACAGAACAGTCACTGGTTTTCCCTGGAATACTTGAGAAGGCAAGGAGTGAATTGAACTGGATGGGCAGAGACTCAAGGCAAAGCCCAGAGCCTTGCCATGCAGCAGCAGATCTGAGAGGGCACCAATGCCCATGCAGCCACCCATGGGACCTGAGGATAACATCGGGCTCAGACACCCACAGCCTTCGGTGTTAAACCACAGATGGTCCTAGATACTAAGGC
Organism: Ochotona curzoniae; assembly: GCF_017591425.1. Lineage (NCBI taxonomy): Eukaryota > Metazoa > Chordata > Mammalia > Lagomorpha > Ochotonidae > Ochotona > Ochotona curzoniae. The sequence continues at coordinate 21,338,118 of NW_024465926.1, forward strand.
AGGTAGGCAGCCGGCTCCCACACATCTTCCTCTTGGTTATGGCTTGTGCACTGCTTCCTGCGAGGTGGCTTAACGTCTCACTGTGGGCCAGCTCTGATGCTGTGGAAATCTTTCTCCATGGAGAGGCCCAATGCTGACCCCGCTGAGGATGGAGCTGGGGCGTGTGCTCCTTTCCTCTGCTTGCCAGGACGCTTGGCTGTGTCCTATAGGCCTGGGGGCTCTGTCAGTCCACAGCCCCAGCCCTGGGAGCATCGGAGTAGAATAGGCAGGGGGGCTGTGAGGAGATGTGGGGCCCTGTTTGACGACAGCACAGGCAGGAGAGGCAGTTTGTGTGTGTGACAGGGGGCACGTACCCATTTCTGTCAGTAACATTACACTGTCTCTGGCCCTCAGGCTTCTCATCAATCTCAAATTTCCAAATATGAAGTGGGGATGCTATGTGTCCAAGCTTAGTATCACTTCCCTTGAAACAATCTCCCTTCTTAGCATCCCACTTTCCTTGGTGGGCAGGGGTTGACCAATCATACCCTGGGTTGTCTTCTAGATGGGGTACTATGGACAGCTGAGCTACCAGGCAGGCATTGTGTCATCACCAGTAAGCCTTAAGGTGAACGGGACAGAAATTTCCAAATTCATGGTGCCCTCCCCACTCCCCCGCCTCCTTTCTCCTGAGCTCGATGTTCTAAGATGGGAGAAAAGGACTAAAATTGGATGGGCTAAATTTCCCAGAAACGAACAAGGGCAGAATGAAATTACCCACACAGAGCAGTCAGAAGGGAAGAAAAGTGGTAATGGCCAACTTCATCTCTGCAGAACGCACAGCGACGATGGTGAATAGTTTAATTAGTGCTGCCTTGGCCAGGAGATGCCAGCAACACAATTATGGAAGAGAAAAGATGCATGTGGGAATGCTACACACACAGTGGGGCCTGGAGACAGGCAGTGCTGGAGATGACAGGTTTGGTTGAGTGGGGGGTCTCTCCAGGCTCATTAAATGGCCTCCCCCCTGCACTGGGACACCATTTACCAGTGATAGGGCACTGGTTCTGTGTGTCACTGTGCTTCCAGGAGACCTGCCTCTGATGGGCTCTGGGACCCTGGGTCTCTGGATTTCCAATTGTACCAGGCGGGGCCAGGAGGCAAGGGCAAGGCTAGATCAGTAGTTATCCTAGAGTGGTCTGCAGCCCCCTGGGGGGTGGTCTCTGAGGCCCTTTCAGAGGAGTCCTTGGGACCCATACTGTCTTTATGACAATATCAGATGGTTCCTTGCCTTTTAAACATTATTAATATTTGTACTGATGGTGCCAAAGTGAAAGATAAAAGCTGGGCAGTTCCCATGACAGAAAGTAATGTGACACACTCAACTGTAGTAGTTGCCATTATATTTTTTACAGTAATGCATTCACCGTAAAACAAACACCAGCTTTACTTAACAGTGTTCTTGCTGAAACAGTTAAAATTACGAGTTTAAAAAAATCTCTACCCTTGAGTGCATGTCTGTGCATTTGGTGTGATGAAAAAGCAAAAAAACACATGCATAAAACGCTGGTTATCCAAACTGATGGTGGCTCTCTGAGGAGAGACACTTTCTATAAGACTGAGTCAGGCCAGCACTGTGGTACAGTGCATTAAGCTGCTGTCTGCAATGCCTGCATCCCATATGGGTGCCCTTTTGAGTTCCAGCTGCTGCACTTCTGATCCAAATCCCTGCTACTGTGCCTACAAAAGCAGTGGAAGACAGTCCAAGATGGGTGCTTGGGCCTTGCATCCATGTGGGAGTCCTGGAAGAAGCTCCTGGCTTTGGCTTGGCCCAGCCCTGTTTCTTTTGGGCCATTTGGGCAGCAAACCAGTGGATGAAAGATCCCTCTCTTTCTCTTTCCTTCTCAGAAATCTGTAAAAAATGAGTCAGCAGCAAAATTCATCCCTGTTTTCCATGGGATACCACATTTACTTGAAAGAACACCTAAAAGAAAAACAGCGGGGATTCAGACTCAGGTCCTTGGCAGCCATTTTCTCAAAAATGAATCCAGTATACTCATCACTTTAGGCAAAACAAATTATATGTCACTAAAAACAATCAAACCCCAGCTTTCAAGTGAACAAGGAGAATTTTGGAACACATGTATTTAGCATCATACATTAGACAGCTCCCTAGTACCTAAAAACTTTTCTGTATTAAGAAGCATGAGTTTTTGATACTATATGATCAAATGCGCAAACATTGGAGAGATCTGCATAATTTAGTGAACCAATATTTCCCAAAGGGCCCAACGGTGTTACAGAAGCAAGCATAAGAGACCATATAAGTGCAAGACAGACCAATGGGTTTCAGTGTAAAAAGAATAGGCAAGGGCACTGATGAAAGTTTCAGATTCCACATGACAAGTATCTTTCAGAGGACTATCACTGGCTCAGCTTGGGTGGGTTTCAAAGAATAACTACCTGGAGAAGCCACTAAAATACTTATTACTGTTTCAATTGCTTACTTATGTTGGGCCAAGTTTTGCTTTGACCAAAACAACACATCACATCACAGCAGAATAAATGCAGAAATACATAGGAAAATCAAAACATCTTTTTCTGTTAGGTGATTTACAAAGTGACATTCTTCTTACTAAAACTTTTTTTTTTAAATTACAGTAAATTTTAATAAAAACTTTATTTATATTAATGTATAATGGACTTACTATGGTTATTTTTAAGTCAATAAATTTCTTTTTTTTTTTTTTTTTTTTTTTTATTGTTGCTTACACTGTATTATGTAGTACAGTTTTATAGGCGCTGGGGATTCCCCCCACCCCTCCCCATACCCCTCCCCCCATGGTGGATTCCTCCACCTTGCTGCATAACCATAGTTCAAGTTCAGTTGAGATTCATTGCTTGAAAACACATGCCTAGCATAAAGTTCAGCGTCTTATTGTCCAGATAAGTTCAGTGGCCTCCTGGGGAGACCTTCTATGGTCTGAAGATAGGTCTAACAGAGTAAAGATCCGGTCGGTTAAAAGCCCCAACAAGGCCTCAGTTTCAATATACAACATTATGGAATTAATTGACATAGTAATGGGTAAACAATATGTTAAGAATAATGCGAGTTCCATTCTTCGAAACATCTGGGTTGAGACAGTATCAATGACAGGTTCAAAAAATAACAAACAACCAAACAAAAAATTACAGGTTAAATCAAGGCAAACGTGGTATCTAATCTTTTGGGATTCACTCATTTCCCTTAGCATTATAGTTTCCAGTTGTGCCCATTTAGCCACAAAGAACTGCATTTTGTTTTTTTTAATAGCTGCGTAGTATTCCATGGAGTAGATGAACCAAAGCTTTTTTTTAAAATTACAGTAAATTTTAATAAATTTTAATAAAAACTTTATTTATATTAATGTATAATGGACTTACTATGGTTATTTTTAAGTCAATAAATTTCAAATTTAATTTGTAGTTTTAATTTCCAATGCAATAAAACTGGACAGATATAAACTACATAAAGAGAATATTTATTGGGGCCCATGATGACTTTCAGGAGTATAACCTGCCAAGTTTGAGAACTGCTAGATCAGATCATTTATCCCACAAATATCATTTCCCTAATCCTTCACAGCTTCTGCTCAAGTTCTGCATTAGCTGCTAATACTTATTATTTTTCTTACACACATCTTTGTACTCTATAAAGTTCATAGCCCCATGGCAAATGAAAAGTCAGTTTAAAATATTTTACATAAAAGACACCCATGAGAATGGCTCCAATGGAAACAGAACACTATTTCATGATTCTAGCTGGATCCAATGGCCCGTGGAAGGCTCCTTAACAAGGAGAAGCTCAGACATATTGAGGATGCACTAGCGTCAGCTCAAGGCTTTCTCTGTCAGGTCCTCAGATGGGGTGAAAGTGGGCAGGGACTCAGGCCCTGACCTGGTGAACCCATGGCACTGCATGCTGCTGCCCACTGAGGCCTCTCAAGGTCTGCAGCCAGGATGGCAGGGCCATTTGGGGAAGGCCTCCACCAACACAGGTGTGACTGAGAGGCGATCTCAGGGACTAAGAGGTGAGGCTTAAAGCTGAAGCCAATGCTTCTTAGAAAATCAGGAATTACAAGTTCTTACCAATGGTTAGTGGTGGTGGGAAGGCTCTGGGTTGGCATGAAGGAGGGATTTCTAGGTTCAGGAATCAGGGAGGACTTGGTCATGCAGCTCAGAAGACTAGCATACTTAACTGTGGCTTCTTCTGGGTTTGCTCTGAGCCTTGAGGTTGTCTACACACACACACACACACACACACACACACACACACACACACACACACACACATCGGCAAAGAAGTTTTTAAGTGGTAACAACAGCAACTAATATTTAATGACCATTTATCACAGGCTGATTTCACTAAGTGTTCACAATCACCATCAATTTCCTCACTTCATAATCAGACACACCAGAGTTCTGATGGGTTACAAGATTTGCCCAAGGTTACTCAGCCCCTTGGTAGGAGAGTCAGGATTTGACCTCCAGCTGGCCGACTCCAGAGCAACCCTGATTCTCCTGTGAGCTTTCACCAACTCCTCTTCAGGCTAGGGTAAAGGAGAAGGTGTTACTAGACCTTCAGCGAGCCAGGGGTGTAGCTGCACTGGAGGAACCCACCAGTCCTCTGTTTCCTGGTAGGTAGGGTCTGGAATGGTTGGCACCCAGGCTGTCATCATCTTGCTGCCATCATCTGCTCTCAGCCCTGCTGCTAAGGGTGCAGAGCTCCCAGAGGACCTTGCTGGTGCCCACCCAGGGGAGTCAGAGTTGGTGTGTTGATGCCAGCATGTTTACATGCAGCAGGTGAGATGGCAACAGGTGTGAAAAACAAGAGAGACAAATACTCTTGTCAACCACCATGTGGGAGAGGCAGAATGGGCTACATGGCTGTGCAGCAGATGGGCCAGGCAGAGAGGGGCCCTTTGGGACACCATGGGTGGTGCAGGAGCAGGAGGGTATAGGGGAGCCAGTGCTGGATGCCAGCTCCCTTCATTCCTAGTGTCTGGCCATGAGAGGAACACGATAAACAGAGGACCACAGTACTGAGCAAACCCTCTAAGATCTTGTCAACCCTGCTCTGTCAGTGGGGAGTGTGGAAGGGGGCTGTCCCCTGCAGGGTCTGAGTCCCTTTTAGGGCCAAATGGATAGGAACTGCTCCAGGTCGGGTGCTATTGTCTTGACAGCTTCCTCTTAGGCACAGGGTCAGGGTTCACGACTTCTTGTCCCTACCTTGCCTCTGCCATCCTCACCATCATGACACACTGAAATTGCATAAGTGGAGAAAGGTGGAGAAAGGAATGGGAAGTACCAGTTCTGCTCTCTGCTGGGGAAGAGATGAAGAGGGCTCTACCAGAGACAGGCCAGCAATGGAACCACTCTGTGTGTGTGTGTGTGTGTGTGTGTGTGTGTGTGTGTGTGTGTGTGTGTGTGTTGTGCGCACGTGCACACGTGTGAATGCTTGCCTGTGTTCATGCCTTGTTTCAGCCTGGCATTGACTCCCAGAAACTCCAGGACAACCAGACGGGTCACCAGCACTACCTTGACTCCATTTCATTCCCCTGCAAGGCAGTTTTTGCTTTCCCCTTGTCTCTTTCTTCTTACTTTCCTCCCATGCTTTTCTGCCCCTTTCAAAGTCCCCATCCTTGCCCTCACCCACAGCTAGAATGGAAGTCAGCTCATACAACACCTTTCTGCAAGACATATGGCTTAGCAAGGGGGAGGCGGCTAGGATTTCAGCCCCTTGCATGATTCCTCAGCTAAGAGCTCTTCTGCAAGCCACAGCAACAAGCTGGAGCTCAAGTCCATGGTTTGTGGATGGGAAAGTGCCCAGCTCTTAAGATAGAAGTACCCATGTCCCCTAATTTCAGATGATGACAAAGTCTAAGGGTGTGGTGGCGCCATGCAATGAAAGGAGGTGGTTCATGAGTCATTATGTGGAATAGTCACCCACCCAAGAACTCCTGCCCTAGAATATTAGATGCACACAATCCATGTGTTTGGATCATGAAACATTTTGGGCATATTTGTTATAGCAGCTCATGGTAGCCTTACTCACATCCTGCCAACATCCTTCCTCTTCTGGTTTCTGTTCCCTACGTGACATCTGGCCTCTGTTTAGCCCTAGATTAAGGTTTATCATTGGTGACCCTCTTTTGTTGCTTTAATGAAGACAGACTATTCTTTCAATAAGAGTGTGATGTGGCAAAGGGCAGAGAGGCATGCTTTCTAGATTCTCAAAGGATTTGCGCTATCCTATCTCCTCTCCCCCATGAAAGGGCAATAGAGGCCTTAAGCTTCAGTTACTCAAGTCCATTCCACTGGAGTAAATTTGTTCACTATATCCACACATCTTGATATCAGCATAGTTAAGTGCTCCATAAATGACTGCTGGATTTTGCTGTTTGCTATGCATAACCTGTACTATAAGTTGTTCATTTCATGAGACATTTTTTCCCCTGTCTAAACTTATTTCAAGCAAAAGGCAGTTTAGTATCAACAATAGCTGTAAAAGGATGTTTGATATGTTAGTTCTTATCTTTTATGAATATCCATTACAATAGTAACTTTTATACTATGGTAAATGTAATTAAAGAGACAGAAATCAACCCACTCACCTACCATACCAGCTAAAATTGCGCTCCCTCCCCAGGTGGGAGCAGTATTCTAGCAGCCAGACAACCCAGGCCCCAGACCAGAGCATGTCTGGCCCCTGGGTGGCAGGGCTGGGCACAGCCCACTTCACTTCCTCCCAGCAGCAGTACCTGGACTTTGGGCCTGGGAAGCTTGTGAACAATTCTGACTGTGAATGTGCTTGACAACAGGCTGCACGAAGACTAGAGGAGGCCCTGACTGTTTTCTTACAGCTTCACTTCCCTCCTTGGTTCCCCCATCTAGGTTCAGGTCAACATTTCATGCATTGGTGATTCTAGCCCCCAAGAAGCGGGTGGCATTTTTATGGGGCTGGCATCAGTGAGTTCATTCCCTATCATTTCCCTGCCCCTAACAGCCAAAGCGAGCCTCATCTTTACTGTGAGATCACCCCAAACTGCTTACAATGTGATACTGGGGATACAGCAGCTCTGGCCTGTGAGGGAGGTTTCATGTCATGTTGCCTTATGGGTCTGTGGGGAGGCACAGAAACCTAGTCCAGTAAGCTTCAAAGGTCTCCCAAGCCCAGCGACCAAGTAAACGTTAGCAAAACCTTCTGGTGGAAACTCCTTCCCTTCACGGCCAACTTGACTTCTGGTCTTCTCATCCCAAGCCCTTCTGCTGCTCCTGTATATGTCTCAAGCCACCATCTTCTCCCTGCTTTAATCCTGTTTCCTCTGCCAACACCGCCAGGCTTTCACAGTGCTCTCCATGACAGCTCGCTCCTCCTCTATGCTCTGGGTGCCCGGTCCCATGGGCACTACTTCCTGCACAGAGGCCCTCTCTTCTGGTTCACTTTAGTCTGCTGCCATCTCCCTTTTCAGATCCCTGCCTTCTTCACACTGAGCTGCCAACTTTCCCAAAGTCTCAGTCCTCAAACTTGTGCTTGTTTCTCAGGACACCTTTTCCCTGGGTCAGCTCTGACCCCTCTCTGTGCAAAGGGGTCTCGGAGTGACAAAATCCAACCTCCCAACCCCCACTCGACCTCTTGGTCACTGGCTCCTTAGATTCAACTCTGTGTTCCCAGTTAGATCCTTCCCTCCTGGCATTCCTTCCCATCTCTCCAGTCTTATGCATTGTCAGCACAGCACTGCTCCTGTTGATTTAATATTTTTAAAAAATGACTCATTTGAAAAAAAAAATCAGCTTATTCTAAGCAATACTATTTGCAAAAATCAGAGGTATGTGTACCAATTTTTCAATATGAAACATGAAAACATAACTATTTGCAAAAAGATGCTGGTCTGTAGAAAGCACTGGTCACTTGCATGCCCCTAGGAATGCCCATGCCACCCTCTGGAGACCCCAGTCCCTTTGCAATGGCAGGTCTGTGCTTCTCATCACACTTGCTGGGGATCCCAAGGCTTGCTCTATTCTTTACAGTTCCTCCAGTCATTTGCTCCTGGAAGGGTCTGAACTCTGTCCCTTCCTCTCATTTTCCAGGGCCACCCAATACTTCGATAATGGCAAGGGTTCCAAGTCAATTGATTGGCCTTGACCTGTAAACAGAGCTTCAGCCATGCCACAAAGAAACTTCATGGCTCCCCACTGCTTGCCAAGAAACCAAAGCTACCTCTCTCACCACCTCCTACAATTCATTCCATGTCAACCCACATCTTCTCACCATCTCCTTGTGCTGCTTCATCCCATGGAGGAGTGGGAAATAGACCTCTGCTGAGTGCTGAGTGGAGAAGAGGATGGGCAGAGAGCAGGAAAGGGAAGACACCTGTGTGGCTGAACTGGGTGAGCAGAAGTCCAAGCAGGCAGCAGTAAGGTTATCAGCTTTGTGAAAAATGATGGGATTTTGCCTTTAAAGCTTTGGGCAGTCATTTCAGCTTTGTGATTTAGTCTCCTCAGCTGTTGAGTGATAGTTTCCACACCATACTCTCCTCCCAGGGCTGCATGGGAACCCAGGCTACCAGGGGATGTGTTCCAGGGACTGTGGCACACTTCCATGTGCACCTACACCTGTGTAAACACAGATCATTGTCAGGAGTATACATAATATTAGCAGTACAGTCTGCCATGCTAGGGCTTAGGGTTAGAGAAATATGACTGGGCTCCAAGGGCAGATCCTGTTCCGTGCTGGGACTGTCTGTCCTACGTTATCCAGAGAGCAGTATAGCAGCATCTTGAGCCCTAGGTATCTCTTCGGGTCAGCCAGCTATCCTCCATACCAACTCAGAGCCCCACTCACTTGCATTCCAAGATGAAAAGGGACTGCAGGTGCCTCTGCTAGGATTCAGGGAAGGAGGGCATAAGCTTTCTCCACCTGCAGAGCGCAGAACTCCTCCCTAAGAAGGTGGTGGCCAGGCCCACTTCTACAGTTTGGGGGAATGCCTGCGACCATCCCAGGCCAGAGCTCTGCCAAATGAGTATCTCCAAGATGCCTAACTGGACTGAGGCTCAGTCTCCAAGGACAAGGCCAATGCCTCAATTAGCTGTCCTCCCAGAAGCGGTTCCACTGATACCCTTAAAGGCACAGCAGATGCCAGGGCCCGGCCCCCTGTGGCCCAGCCTTTGCAGAGCTGTGCCAGCCTCATTGTGCTTGGAGGCCCCATGCTGCTCTTTTTACTCCCAGTGCCTGGCCGGAGGTGGGCAGTGCCTTTGAAGTTCAGGTTTTCTGTTCCAATTGGAATTTTTGCTGGGAACCCAAACTAGAGAGGCTGCTGGATCAGCTTGCAATTGAAAATGCCACCTCCCCCACCCTTCCTTTTAAAATGTCATCTTAATTAGATGGCGCCTGGCTTTATGTTTTCTGAATTTCAAGGTAATTTCTCTAGGACATTTCCCTCCTTGTAGTTATTTTTATCATCAGCGTGAGGTGGAAGGGGTGACTGGAGGCCCATCAGTGGGCCCACAGACACCTCAGGCCTGAGCAGCTGGCGGGAGTTGCTCTCTGGCTCTGGAGCTTGCCCTGTCTTGGTTTTCCAGTGATCCCCAAGAGAAGGCTTTTTCTGATAGCCTTCTACCCTCATCTAAAGCAGACCCCTATTGTCCTATTCTCACCCTACTGGGCACTGCTTTCCTTAACAGCATTTATCAAAATGTGCAATGAGACAGGTTTGTGTCCTTGAGGATTATTTCTCTTCTGAGGGACAGTGAGCTCTATGGGAGCAAGGCCCTCATCTACTTTGCCGATTCTTTGGTTGGTTTAGCAAGGTGCTTGGTTTCTAAGGCACAAGCTGAGATGGGTCCCAAGTTCCATATTCTGGTCCTGGGTAGGCCTGGCAGCCCCACAGTAAACTGAAGGTGGGGTTAGGAAATAGAAGAGGGCTGTTCCCAAGGTCTCTGCTCAGCTCACCAGAAAATCCAGGAGAGTCCTGTTATGGAGCAGAGCAGCCATAGAGGAGCTGAACTGCCCTGGGGGAGACGTAATATGATGCCTGCCTGCCAACTCCACCTGTCCCTGTGGTCTCCCAAGCAGTGGGAAAGAGAAGCCAGTGATGGCTGTGTTTCAAGGCAGGTGGGTCATGCTCCCTGACACCTGCCTATCAGTTGACGACTGACATGACTACACGGGTACAGCCTCCTAGGTCACCACCCCTAGCCAGCTCCAGATGGGTGGGCAGCGAAGCTTTGAAACAGAGTCATGGCAAAGGGCTGCCTGCAGGAATCGAGCTGTTTGCTTTATTATCTTGACAGAAAATCTAGATTGTATCCTTGTGTCTACATGGGCTCCTCTGCCCTCAGTGCTGGTGAGAGCCCAATCTCCTCTTAGTGTGGGTGAAGGACATGAAAGCCAGTACCCTAAAAAGCTAACACATGATCAATGCAGCTAATATATCTCTTTTTCTAGACAGTAAAAGGACTGCCATGGACAAGTAGTAGAAACTGGAGTAAAGTGGGCAGGATTAGCCAGAAGAGGCTGCTCAAGACTCTTTAGGCCCTTTTCCCTGTCTCTGCCTGGACCCACCCTGGAGGTTCTGGTTTAGCCCCTGGGTACCTCAAGAGATGGCTCAAATGTCTGGAAGCCCCAGTGGAGGAGAAAGACACCATGCGCTGAATGTGTGCTGCCTGCTTGTCACAGCATTTTATCTTCCCAGAAAGTTTTAGGTGGAATTATTTATAGACAGAAAAAAAATGTTTTCCATGATTCATTCAATCAATTATAAAGCAGCTGTTTTTAATAATCTGAACATGTAAGAAAAGGGAACTATGAGGGCAAGTCATAAATACAAAGCTGAGGATGCAAGGCTGGGAGGGGAACGCACACACATGGTGAGGATCACCAGTCACAGCCACGGGTATTGACAGCCAGGAGGGTGGGATTGGGGCTGGCTGTCTTGGAGTATCTTCTGGGCAGCAGCAGGCACATTGCCACAGGGAGCTCGCCTTCTATTCCAAGTGAGGTGGGAAGTGATGGAAGGTGTTCAAGTTGGGGAAGGACTTGACACTGTTGTAAAGTTTGTGTTGGCTGCTGTGTACGAGCTGCAAGAGCAACTCCAATCAAACAGGCCACAATATCATAGATGACGGTTTGGAGAACGTGGGGGCCTACAGAGATGATGCTGCCTATGTTCCCTCATGCCACAGGCTGTGACTGAGAGGCAGAGAGTTGTGGCTAGCTCCAGGGTTCCGGGTCACGTGTGGCCTGGAGGGTTGTTTCAAGCAAGGAGATTGGGACAAGCTTGGGCAGGCTGTCAAACAAGGACAGGGCAGCAGAAGAGGCAGCTAGTGGTGGCAGTCACCCAGGGAACCACCAAGTTTTCAGGGCCTAGGGAATCTCAGCCTTCTGGGCTGGCACTGCGGTGCCTGGACACTAGCCACCGGCAGGTGGGGAAAGGATATCAGTGGGGAAGATCAGACTGCTCCCCAGTGCGGTGAGACTGGATGACTGGCCAGTAGCCCTAAGGGACTGGGACTCTTGGCCTACTCCTCCCCAACCCATGGCAACATTGTGAGCAGCTGGAACTGGGTTTTGGAGCCAGGCCAACTGGCCTCTGGATATTTTGGTACCTATCTCCGTACAATGGGGGTGGTAACAGCATGTACCTCATGGAACACCTAGGTGATTTAGATGAGTGACTGCAATCAAGGGCTCAGCATACCAAGTGACTCGTAGTAAGAATTCAACACAAAGGCCACTGCGCATTTTATGGCTGAACCCTTCAAGCAAGCAGAATAGCCCAGCTGTGTTCCCCTCAGAAGAAAAGCATAGTGAAACAAGAACAAGTTGGGGGTGTGAATGGCTAAAAATAACTCACCCAAACAACAAGGAAGCACATAACCAAAGAGTAAAAATCTCAATCTCCCTTCACATACACGCATCTCATAATAATGAAAAACATGACCAGCTTCCGTGATAAGTGCTTCAAGCAGGGTGTGGGGAACCTTTATTCTGCCAAGGGCCAATTAGATTATTTATAACATTATTCACTGGTCAGATAAAATTATCAACTAAAAAATCAAACTGCTGCAGATTCATTGAATTTTAAATCCCAACTGTGGTTACCTTGGCAGGGCCAGACCAAATGGTTTCATAGGCCCTATGTGGTCCAAGGGCCAGACATTCCCCCATCCTCGCATACAGTCAACATAGAAAGCCCTATCTCTGTTAACTTTTCCATCCTCTGGATAATGGACTGAGAGCTAGGCAGAGAAAACCTAGTTCTGCAGGCGCAGAGTTGCAAGCTTGAGCTAGATAGTTGAGCCTGGGTCCTTCTGACCCCTAAGTCTGTTCTTCCTCCCTCTGAGCTTCTAGAAGATCTTTGATCTCAGCCAAGGTGGTGGTTCCTGCTGAGGTGTATCACATGGTCTCTTAACATAACGGTGGGGTGGAGTAAGGGCTTGAAACAACAAAGGATCATGACTCTTCAACCAGTCAGTGCTAAAAGAAGCCCAAGTTACATTTTCTTGACCATCATGACTACCTTCTTTTTCTACTGTTCATCAGTGTCCACTGTCGATACCAGCTGGTCTGAAGTCAATATGGCCACTCAAGCCCATATCAGAGTTCTCAGGCATCTGAGGAACCATGGTCTTGCACTGGACACACAGAGGTGAGTTGTGGCCCCTCAGTAAAAAGGGAGCTGGCAAGACCCTCCAGTCAGGGAACCAGCAGTGGTAAGGGTCTAGTTTCTGCAACCAAAACTGATGTTTACTGGGACCTTGGTCAGCCATTGGGAAACAAGCAAACTGTAATTTGTGAAATGAGTTTAACACAAAATCCCTCTTAGTGGTGACTTGACCAGCACTTTTCACAAGGGGACCAAGAAAACTCACATCCCACCACTGACATGCCAGCAGCTCCATCAGCCAGGGCCCTGGACCAAATGGGCAGCTGAGCCTTATTTTCACATTTATTTGTATATAATTTTATATTTAAAAAATATCTGGATTTGTTTTTTAGAATAAGAGTCAAAGTCATCTTATAACAGAAAAAAATCAGGTGTGGCAAGGGAAGAATTTTACTCAGGAAGGCATCTGGAGGTGGTCCTGACTGCCCGTTTGTGTGATATTGCCATACGTTGGCTTTTGGGTCTGTCAAACAGTCCCAGCTTCTCAGGTGTCATGAAGATTACAGAAACGCCTATGGAGCCGCCAGGACCTGATGTGCTAGGAGCAGTCAGGAGATGCTAGCTGTTCCTACAGCACGTAGAGGGCCATGAGAGAGTTGGGGTTGGGTGATCACTTCAGTTTGGAGTAGTCTTCTACCTCATTATTTAAATTCCATGCTCTGTACCATCACTGTCTGGTGCTTTTATTATTTACTTGTTTCTTTCTAAACTCTACATTCTGTGGTAATTCCTTGCCTCAGAAGCCTTGGATAAGTGTTAACACTGTGACTGGCATACAGCAGGTAGCTCATATAAACCTTTCAGTGTTAAGAGAAAATTCTGTGGAGATGGGATCGAAGAGTTTTCTTTCGCGGAGAAGGTGAACAGCCATGCACACAGGAACTGCAAATCCAACTACACATGCCTAACAAATATGCACAACACACACACACACACACACACACACACACACACACACACACACACACTCTCTCTCTCTCTTTTGTTTCTGGAGGTGTTTTGTTTCTGGTCCCAGAACCCCAGATTAGCAGCCTGACAGCTAAGATGCAGGTACTGAGGTGGATTCTAAGGAACAAGATTGGTTCTGATTTTCTGGGCCAGTGGTGCCTGCTATGTCTCCAGGTAAATAGTGCTGATTTCGTCCAGCGGAATCAGAGACTGGGCCAAGTTGTTTGTGCAACTACTTCTATTCTGCTGAAGATGCCTTTTCCTCAATCTCTTTCTTGTGTGGATGCAGCTACTTGGTGAGCTCCCCATGCAAATTTAATAATGTTCTTAAATCTCGGTCACAAATAACCAGAAGTGTGTGTCCAACTCTGAGGTGGTCAGGAACCATTCAGTAAGGTATCTGATACGGTGAGTCCACAGTGAGTCCACAGTGCACTTGAAAAAGAATTCAGAGATAAGAGGGTGGGGGGTGGGGGAAGAGTTAGAATGAGAGAGAGAGAGAGAAAGAGAGAGAGAGAGAGAGAGGGAGGGCTTGGAGAGACCAGGGAAGGAAGGACAGAGCAGAGAGGAAGCCCCTTTGGAGCTGGGTGGAGCCATAGGGCAGGGACAAGGGGCACTGTGCACTGTTGGCAATCAGCTCTGCCAGTCACATGCAGCGTCACACCAGGCCCATAAATAAAAGCACAAAAGGCTTTTATTTATGAGAATCAGACACAGCACATCAGAGGGAGCAGGCCCCAAGGCCGCCTGCCCTCTTTCTTTGGTGGAGTTTGGGTTCTCTAGCTAACCTGATCCCCAGGGCTGAGGGCCTCACTTGGAGTGAGCAGAATGTTCACTGAGCCTTTCTGAACCCCAGTTTCCTTGTTTGTGAGACAAGGGTAGCCTCGTCCTTAGCTCGTACAAATAAGGCCAACTTTTCCACTATGCGGGCCTTTCCTATTTTCAAACACTGTCACACTTCTGCCTTTATGTGTTTCAGTTTCTTAACTCACTCTCTGAAAAGCAAATCTTGACTTTGGCCTTATTCTGGCATTTGGGTAATCAGGAGCTAGATTCTCTACATGCTCATATTTTGTACTTACATTAAAATTCACAAATCACTATGAAAATGAAGCCTGTCAGCTAGAGTAATAGCAGGAACACCAGTGTCTGGGGCCTGGTCTATTTATGTGCTCATTTTATGGGGGGTACCTGTCACTGCTAAGGAGGTGCAAGCTGGAAGGGAGGTGACCATGGAAGGCACAGCAAATGCCAGTCTGAGGAACCCTGCTGCAGTGTGGTGCTTCAATCTCCTTCCTACTAAAACTGGATCCGTCATGGCTCAGGTGTATCTTTTACCTGTCTTTGCCCTACCTTTCCTCCACTGCTTTCTGTCTACACACTGGAAAAAGCATCCCGCACAAAGACAACTCTTCTCTCATTACTTCATCCTACACAAAGGAAGGAATACACTGTTCCAGCCCAGCCCAGCCCAGCCTAGCCCAGCCCAGCCCAGCCTAGCCCAGCCACAGATCTCTTTCCCATCTTCACAACTCCCTCCCACCCAATTTGGCAAAACCCAAATTTCCAAGGATGGAAAAAGCACTCCATCCAGCACTGCCTAGTTATTTTCAATTCTGTCTAGCTGACTAACCCAGAATTTCCTAATTACAACTCCACCGGGAAGCTGTTAACAGTTTCATCAAAAACAGAAAAGAGAGGAAAAAAAAAAACCTCACCCAAATTCAAACCTTACTAAAAATTCTCACCTTGCAAAACAAACAAACAAACAACAAACAACACAAACAAGACAGGTGCACCGTGTCCCTGACATCATGCCTCTCGGGGCTGTGTGCATACAGGAAGCTGCCTGAGCTTGGACTCAAATCCTGAGTCCAAGTGCACAATCTGTATTCACCAGCTGTGTGAAGCTGGGTAAGGCCTTGGACCTCGACCTTATCCTTTCTAACCAAGTTAAAGCTGGTGCTGTGGGCCAGTGAGTCTGTGTGCAGATGGGGACATGTGGCTGCTTGGTGAGGTAAGAAGCACCACACAGATGTGAGACACGTGAAGGTCACATTTGGACTTGGGAGCTGGGAGGGAGGTGGCATTTATCCGACTGCCCCTGGATACAAGGATACCCGTGCCCTACTCAGCCAAGGCTGTTTTCCCCATTGCTGGTAGCTAGTCCTCATTGGGACTATTAGCACTTTGACCAGGATTCCTAGAGACTTGAAAGCCAAATTTAGTATTCCACCTGGAAAATTATGCACATGGGGGAGACATTTTGAATGGGGCCCCACTGTCACAGTTGATATGCACCTGATAGAGTACTAGGATGGTACAGCTTCCATTGATCCTCCTCTCACTTTATTCTTGGGAACCCAACTTTGGTTCCTGAAACCAACTTAGGCTTTGGGCTCTCTGGCATGTGCCCATGAGAGGCTCTGTTGAGTTCCTCAGAAGTAACAGAAAAATTTGCAAAGGAACAAATCCAATTGGCTACCGGGCATATGAAAAAATGCTCCAGCTCCCTGGCAATAAGGGAAACCCAAATAAAAACATCACTGAGGTACCACCTAACCCTAGTAAGAATGGCTCACATACAGAAAACCACCAACAACACTTGCTGGTGAGGATACGGGAAAAGGGAACCTTACTCCACTGCCTGTGAGATTGCAGGCTGGTGCAGCCTCTGTGGAAATTAGTATGGAGAACACTCAGACAACTGAAAATCTGCATATCATATGACCCAGCAATACCCCTTCTAGGAATATATCCAAAACACCTGTTACACAAGAAAGCAACATGCACCCCTATGTTCATAGCAGTACAATCAATAATTGCAAAAACATGGAAGCAACCGAAATGTCCATCAACAGAAGACTGGATAAGGAAACTATGGTTCATCTACTCTATGGAATACTCCTCGGGTATTAAAAAAGCAAAATACATTACTTCATGGCCAAATGGGCCCAAGTGGAAACTATTCTGCTAAGGGAAATGAGCCAATCCCAAAAGGTCAGATATCATATTTTTGCTTTAATATAAGACAATATGATGTCAAATCTAAGCATAGTGGCTGTAAATTGTATATTATCACACCTCCAAACTGTCTGTACTACACACAATAATATACTGTGATGTAACCTATGAATCAATAATTAATGAGAGATGGATTGTATATGATCACCTTAGATTGTTAATATCCCTCTTATCACTGTTATTACTACTACCCAGGGGGTAACAATGATCTAATCTGTACTGTACTCCCATTTGAACCACATGGGTCATATGCTAGCATTAATGTCTACAGGAAGATATTAGACACTCTTCTGCGCCACTCTAGTGTCACATCGATACCCCTGCTACAAGTTTGACAACACCAAGGAGATGAAGGCTCACTCTTTCATTTTACTTATTTTTTCCTTCTTTTTTCCCTCTCAACCCGAGGGGGATTGTACCTAAGGGAAGGTATAATGGAAGCGCAGCAGGAATAAATATGTTCATACGCAGAAACAGAGAGAAGTATATCCCCGTACTTGCAATACAAGGATGGTCTCACAGTGAGACAACAGATAAGTCCCTACATTGTCGGAAGACACCTCAATGGCAGGCAGTATGATGGACTTCTGAGGGCACTCGGAAGACACCTAGTGAAAGACTGGAGAAGAGAACAATGGGGAGGGGGGAGGAGGAACAGGAAACGCCAACGCCTATTAAACTGAGCCATAAAATAAAGAATTAAAAAAAAAGAAGTAACAGAAAAAACAAGGTGTTCTGCTAGAGACAAAGTGCTGCGCTTCAATCTTCACCTGCGTTGGACCCTTGCTGTGGGGCCCCACAGGTTGTCACAGGTTGAAAGCCAGCTGTGCAGTTCCAGGCAGAGGTGATCAGCTGGGCAGTGGCACCTCCAGGAGTCTTGATCCTTGACCTCAGCATCTGTGTGTCCTGCTGGGTAGGCACTAGGGGCAGTCGGAGCCAAGGCACTCTGCTGAAGATACTCCAAGGAGACCAGGGAGCCACTGCTGCAGCCCCGTTCACGCGGGTGTCCTTGAATGCAGCCTTGTGGAGGCTGCTACAGCTCAGCCCCGAATGGGAAACAAACGCTTCTCCCTTCAAAGCTGGAGGACTTTGTTTAGCTGAGCTCAATTCTGGAGCCGGTTGCTTAGGCAACGGGTCTTTGGGGGATTTACATCTCTGTGCATCACAAACGGAACAGGCATTCAGCAAGGAAGAGCAGTAAAAAAACCCATTGCACAAAACCAGTGTGCCCCCCTCTGCCCTGAGAGTGCTGCCACAAAACAAAAACCAAAATCAACCACAAAAATTTCCCACAAGCCCATTTGGCCCTGATTGGCAATCAGCCAGACAGGAATTCAAACTTAATGAAACTTTCATTTCTCCCCTCCTAAAGCTCAGGAAATCAGTAATTGGTTTTGTAATTCAATTTTCTGATCACGTATCAAAGGAATGGGTCCTGCCAAAGGCCAGGGAATAGCTTGTCTCCAGTAAGGACAGCCAAGGTCCCTAATGGAGGCTCTGGAAGGTAGGGGAGGAGAATGAACTGCTGGTTGGCTAAGAATAGAGCCTGTTATTTATAACCAGCGAGAAGCCAGTGACAGCAGAGCCTTGTCCTTACAAAGTGGTCTCCCCCAAACACCCACCCCAGGAGCCCTGTGTTTCTGATTCGAAAAGGAAGGCTTTGGCAGTTGTGGCAGTGGCATGCAGGGTGGAAATCAAGGAGACAAGGGAAAGGGAAAGGGAAGAATTTGGTAAGGAGTTATTCCAGAAGCACTAGAGGGAAGGCAAGGTTGCCAGACCAGGGCAGTGGTCTGAGCAGACAGCAGCAGGGGCTGATTTAAGAGACATCCTCAAACAATGCTGGGGACATGGGAGGGGAGAGAGGAGCCCAGGGTTTCAGTTCGCATCACTGAAAGGGTGGTGTTTTCCAGCTAAAGAAAGCAGGCAGAAGGAGTCTGCTTGTATGGCCTGGTTTTGCATGGGGTGGGCTTGGGGAGCTCGTGGGTCTTAGCAACAAGGCTGCTATCAGGGACAGCTTGGCTTTTGTGTACCCTTGCTGGGTGCTGGGCCTCCGGGCTGAGAAGGCTTAAGGATCATCATCTCATTTGATCTTCACAAGAACCCAGGAAAGCAAGACTCAGCAGAGGTGAGGCTCCTGCCCACTTGTGAGCCATGGAGCTGGGACTAGGACCCAGGACTGTCTGATTCCAGTGTCCATAAGTTCCATCTTCAATGCCACTTCCCTACCTTCAGATGAAGATATCTCACAGGCAAACAGAAATACACAGAAAGAGATTCCCAATGCTCAAAATGGAGGTATTTGCGATTTTTAAAAACATAGTAAAAAACGGTATACAACTCTAAAAGTAGAAACAGGGCCAGTTTGTGGCACATGGTGTTAAAGCTGTTGCTTGCATCACAGGCATTCAGTGGAGTGCCTGATTTGAGTCCTAGCTGCTCCATTTCCTGTTAACGTGCCTGGGAAGACAATGGATGATAATCCAAGTGCTTGGCCCCTGCTACCTACACTGGAGATCTGGATAGAGTTCCTGGCTACTGACTTCAGCCTGGCTCAGCCCTGACTGCTGGGGCCATTTGGAGAGTAAACCAGCAGAGATTCCAGGGATGTTTGGTAGAATAGATGAGTCTGCACATTTTCCATAGTGCTCAGGAACCTCCATTGTTACCATGCTGGGGCTTATACATAAGAATGTACTAACACATTCTCTAACAATTGTAATCAACACTTAACAAATAGGGCAGCAGAGGTAAACTTATGATCCATTGAGTCATGTATGCTCTGTGTGGTCAGACACACTGGTTGGCTCCATTTTAAATTCCAAACCCAAGTTCTGGTTCCAACATATTCACAGATTAGAAAGATACGATATCTTTTGAGATTGTTCTGGAAACACAATGGGGCTAGTAAAGGCACAGCGGATGCTCAAGAATGGGAGATCATCTGCCCCTTTTGTCCCATAAGGGATGTGCATTAACAGGTACCATGGGTGGAGCAAAAAGTACAGCCTGAAGAAGTACCAACTCTGCTTGTGATCTGGTCCCTGGCATCCCTACCTCCATCACACTTCTGCCCTTTGCAAACGACCAGATACTTCATTACGGTAGCCTGAACAGACAGATACATGAACAGGCTCAGAAAAGAGGGAGCCTAGGTTAGGGTGCAAGGGCAGAGCAGGCACAGACATCAAAGAAGACTCCAACAAAACAGTGGGAAGACAACCTACAGAACAGGAGGAAATACTTGCAAATCTTATCTCTGATGAGGAACTTGTATCCAGAATATATATGAGAAACTCAAACAACTCAACAATGAGAAAAATGATCCAATTAAAAATTAGGCAAAAAGTTTTGAACAGACATTTCTCCAAAGAAGATGTACAAATGGCTAAAAACATAAAAAGATGCTCAACATCATTAGTCAATAGGGAAATGCAAATTAAAACCATACTAAATTTCCATTTCACACCCACTAGATGGCTATAATAAAAGCAATGGAGAATAACAAGCAAATTCAGAGAAACTGGGATCTTCATACATTAAAGATGGGAGTGCAAAATGGCGCAGCCACTTCAGAAAAACAGTTTGACGGTGCCTCAGGAAGTTAAACATAGAATCACCATATAACCCATCTGTTCGGCTCCTAGTTTTTCACCCAAGAGGAACGAACATGAGTCCACTCAGAAACTTCTTCCTGAATGCTCACAGCAGCATTATTCATAGCAGCCCCAAAGTGGAAGCAACCTAGACTGTCCATCAGCTGAAGAATGGATGGACAGTATCTGGTAGATCCACACCATGGAATGCTATTCTGCTACAACTTGGACAAACACTGAAAATGTTACACTATGTGATAGAAGCCAGGCATTAGAGATCACACATTACATGATTCCACTTTTATGAAATGTCCAGACAGACGAATCCATAGAGACTAAAAACAAACTGGTAATTACCAGGGTCTGAGGGTGGGAGAAGGAAGAGTGACTGTTAACAGGGATGGGTTTTTTCTGGAGTGCCTGACTGTGCCCTGCCTTAGGAAGGACACAGTCTTGGGAAGACGCACCATCAGCTTTCAGTGGGCACTGCTTGTCACGTGTGTCTCAGGCATGACCTGTTCCTTCTCTCCTGTGTGGTGCTTGGGCAGGTGGTGATGCTCCTATTCATATTTCCCGTGGCCTGGGAAAGCAGTTGAGGACAGCCCAAAGCCTTGGGACCTTGCATCTGCATGAAAGACCCAAAAGAAGCTCCTGGCTCATGGCTTTGGATCAGCTCAGCTTTGGCCATTGTGGCCA
This sequence comes from Ochotona curzoniae, assembly GCF_017591425.1. Lineage (NCBI taxonomy): Eukaryota > Metazoa > Chordata > Mammalia > Lagomorpha > Ochotonidae > Ochotona > Ochotona curzoniae. The sequence continues at coordinate 21,359,065 of NW_024465926.1, forward strand.
CTTGGGGAGTGAACAGGCAGATGGACGAACTTTCTGTTTCTCCTCTCTGTAGATGTGCCTTTCCATTATAAATAAATAAGTAACTAAGTAAAGGTTAAAGGCAGGGGCAGTGGGAAGGGAATAATGCAGTCTTTGTGATGCACTTCCGAGTTTGGCCCTTGATAACTGGCACAAGCATAGGCCTTTGCGAATTCTACAGCTCTGCAGTAAGCACCCTGTAGGTAGGAACTCTTTGCTCTGCACAAGCCTTGGGCCCAGTACAAAAGCCTTTCGCTTCCACCATGTTGCCTGAGCTCTGGACATCCCAGCTGTGGAGTAGCTGTCACAGTTGTTAATAAATAAGCAAACCGAGGCTCTGAGAATTCAAGTGACTTGCCTATAGTCAGACAGCTTGTCAGGGGGAGAACTGGTCTTCAACTAAGAGGTTTGCATACTTAACCTGCTGTTTTCTATTTCCTTTGTGATTCCCTGCCCAATCAGAGCAGGAAAATGGGTAAAATTCAGATTGTTAAGAATCAGGATGAGTTTGGAATATGACTTCTCAAAGCAGCCTGTCAGAGCCGTCAGTTTCTTTTCTTTTCCTTTTTCTTTTCTCTTATTTTAAGATTCATTTATTTAATTGAAGACTGGAAAAAGAGGGCTGGGCAGGCTAAAACCATGACCCTGGAACTCCATCACCACCCAGCATCTCATGGGCAGTAACCCAACTTTCAAAACAGCTCTAATAGAATAGCCACCCACATCAGGCCAGGCCCTGTGCTGGGTGCTGGTAGGGGATTCCAACAGGGATCAAGTATGGCCTGGCCCTATCCTCTAATCAGATATCCATTAATCAGATATTCTCTCTCTCTACACACACACTCTCTCTCTCTCTCTCTCTCTCACTCTTTGTGTGCGCAGGCCCCAAAAGAGCTCCCAGGATTCTGAAGGGTCAGGACTAGAAGGTCCAGCCTGTGTGGGGAGCCAGTAAAGGCTGCCAGAGGAGGTGACAGCAGAGCCTTGGTCTGCAGGAGGTGAAGAATGGCCCCTGCAGAGAGAGAGCTCACTTGGAGGTTTTGAGGCCAGGAGGTTGCAGCATTTAAAGAGAATCAGCAGCACAGCCTGTGGCAGCAGCTGCAGGAGATAAGGCAGTGCTTTATCCTGGGAGCAAAGGATGCCACTGAGGGCTTTTAAACAGTGGATTAGCTAAGCATTTTTAAAAGCTCACTTGGCGGCTGCGTGCAGTGCAGATTTTGGGGGTAGGAGTGGCAACAGGGGAGAGATGACCAAGACAGAGGGGCACAACAGCAGCTCCCACACTGCTCTGAGCCTCTGGTGCCCTGATGGTGCCATAGGACACTTGCCCATGTGCTCTGGGTTTGGACCATGGGCCAGTCAGCAAAACATGTGCAAAATATTTCTGACAGTACCCTCGCCCAGCTGCCCAAAGGGCTGCCTGGCCTTTGCACCCCCACTCTAAGCCTGCTCCGTCTGCTCTGCCATCTCAGTCTTGCAGAGCTGCAGCTCTTGAAATTCACCCTCCCTCTCTTGCCACCCTGGAGCCTTTCAAGCTGATCAGACCACAAATGACAGCTTTGTCGAGCCATTCATCTCCTCTTGCATCCTCGAGACATGGTTACCCTTGACACAGATGCAGCAATGGTCGCACTTGACAGTGTTTTTCTGCCTGATTTAGTGGCTTCACCCTCATGGCTCAGCAGCCTGTGTATGCTGGTCCACAAAGGTGTTTCCACTGGACACAGACCGCACCCCGTATCTTCAATTGCTCACCTAAGCCTTGGTCCCAAGCTGCAGGGTTAGGGGTGCACAAAAGGCTCCCTCTCCTGCAGGGTTGCTTTTGCTGCTAAGATCTGGCAGCTGTCAGAACCTCAACTCCCTCCTTGGGAGAAAGTCAATCTTCAACTGCAAGCACGTGTCTCCCTCCTATGACACTCTGAGCTTTCTTTCTCTTCAGGATATAAAGGAAGAGTCTTGTGCATGGCAATCACCTAAACTTAGCAATTAAGTTCTGTCACAGGAATTTTTAGAACTTTTTAGAATTTATAGAACTGAAGTGGGGGTGGAAAGGGGAATGGGAGATCTTAGATCTTCTCTAGGTTCCCTGGCTGAGGAGAGTGAGACCCGGAGGGCACGCGGTCAGCACGGGCAGGGAGGGCCAGGAGTCTGGTTCTCCTGTGAAGGGTCAGTATGCTCCATGCCACCACTGAAGCTTAGGCCTGGCATGCCTCCGGTTTGCTGACAAAGACCCCAGCCCCTTCCCGGGGTCCTCAATCTACCTGGGCTCCTGTCCTGCCTGCCAGATGCCAGAAAGCCACCTTGGAGGAAGGAGGACCCCACAGTGGCTACTCTCACCCTTGGATGATGAGGGCTGTGAAGCTGCAAGCTCTCTCCCCTGCTCTCACAGAGCTGGGCCTAACCCTCCCCTCCCCACAGCCTGGATGCTTCAAAGACCTCGAGCCCATGGATGTGTTCTGTCTGGGCTACCATCCGGCCCAAATGGGAACACTTGGAGCAGTCTTACCACCCTCTCACCCTGGAAGCTGGCCAGGCCCCAAGAGCAAGCAAGGTGGCAGAGACAGCTTGTGGGGAGCAGACGGGCATTCACTGCTGCCGGCTTCTATGCTTCATCTGCCTGAAGCCTGGGGTAACCATGGCATGACTGGCCAGCTGGTGGTGTGGCTGACGTCAGAGTGATTCTGATGCAGGTTCATGACGGCCTCTTCCTGGTTCCTCAGTACTCGCTGGTTATCGACTATGTGCACGGCTCAGTGCCTGGTCCCAGATTGGGGTTACCAATGATTTTCCAGATGGAAAAGCTGGGTCTGAAGCAGGCTATGCTACTGCTTACTAATGGTATAACTTGGGGCTGGTACCCTCCCAATGGCAGCATTCTCTGCTGCAGAAGCATGATAATAATAGAACTTATACATCAGTTATGGTTGTGGCAAGAAACTAGGATGTGGCATTCAAGGATGTGCTGTGAGACAATCGGTACCCATGGCTGCCACTCCTGGAGGCAAGCTGAGTGCATGTGGAGGTGTCTTAGAGCTATAACCTCGAGCTCCTCTTGGTATTGGTTGGCAAAGGAGGTCACTGGCCCAAGCCTGGGTGCTTCATTCTCAGGCACATGCTGACCCATCCCCTAAGGCTTGAATATGGTAGGGGCAGTGATGGCAAGAGTAGACAGGAGTTACTATGTGGGTGCAGCAGGTGTGAAGGAGTACATGGCACAGGGATTGGGGTGGGCAGAGAAGGCAGACTTACAAAACTACTGGGAATTGGGAATGTGGCTTTACTACCTACAGGGACAAGGAAGAGGGGAACATGTGGGAGAATTTCTAGCCTAGAAAAAGGAGGCCTGGTTCTCATCCCACTACAGCTGCTTGGAGGCACAGTCTTGGGCCAGTATCTCAGTGTCTCCTCAATGAAAGGAAGGAGATGGGTGAGGGCAACATGCCCCCAAGAGAATGGTTATATAAGCCAACAGGATGATGAGGGGAAAAGTGTGGGAGGCACCAGGACAAGACACGTGTCAACAGGCTTCCTGGCTGTAGGCTTGGAGGGCCCCTGAGACTGTCTTGTGAACTATGGCTCCCAAATTTCTTCAAGAAGACAAGAGCTTGCTTGGTCGTCTCCTGCTCCTAACCTGTGAGGAACCTGGGACTAGCAGATCCTGGCCCAAAGCTGTCTGCTGCAGCAAAGCGCTCTTGCAGACAGCTTGTGTGATTGGGCTCCATGGGGCTGCCACAAACTGGGAGGCAGGCAGATACACAATGAAGGGCTGTGTCAGGAGAACTGGGTGGCCAGCAAGGTGAGGAGTGTACCAAAAGAAAGGATCTTTGTGAATGCTGTCCCAGAAAGAGATGTAGGTCCACCCTGTGGACCCAGGCAAGGAGAGATTCCTGCTCTGCAGAGTGAGGCTAGCTCCCCGGTGGCTGGGGTAAGGGGATTCTGAGGCCTCGGATAACAGCACATCTGAAGCAAAATGATTCTGATGCGACCAGTTCCAGAGAGACTTCCACTGGCCACACTATCCCCAAGGGACAATACTTTGCTCCCAGCACTTCCTACAGCTCAGACACCTCATAATTTACACCACGGAGACTGTTGCCCCTCAGCTCAACGTTCACGACTTTCTACAAGCCAGTTGTGTCTCCCTGCCCACCTACTGGAGGACATTTCCCTGGTTCCCTCTCCCTTTGCTACTGACTAGAAAGGGAAGCTGCAGCAGCCTCATGGACCTGTGCTGGAGATCCCGAGTGGGACAAAGCAACAAGGCAGAGGGCCACACCCTGTGTCTCCTCTGGGCTGCTCAGTGATCCACCATCATTTGGTGGGGTCTTTAACAGTAGGTGAGCTCATGTGCTGGCTGATGTATAGTGATGTTTCTGTTTTACAGAGGAGAGATATAGAGGTTTGGGAAAATTAAGGAACTGGCCTGAGGTCCCATAGCTAAAAGCAGAGGGGACCAGCTTTTGCTCTTGGGCCTGCCTGACTCCTGGGCCAGTGCTTTAGGCCCACCAACCCCACAGCTTCCCCTCAGGGATGACCTGAGGGTCTTCTGGAGAAGACACAGCTTGGTTTCTGCCATGGCAGGATTCCTGCTGCAGAGAACAGTACCCCACTCTCACTCCCGGACTTTTGGGAGAGAAGCGTCCAGGAGTTGTGGTCTCCCTCTGTAGGCCCACAAACTCAAATTCTGAAAATAACACTGTAGATCCCGATGTGGTTCCAGTCTCAGAAGGACTGTGCCCAGAGAGCTGCCTGGGGAGCAAATCTTCCTCACTTTGACCAGTTGTCAATAAGACGAACCAGTTGGTTGTGGCCTCAGGTACAGACAGGATCTGCTGTAGGAAGTGCAGAGGGAGAAGGGAAAAGAAAGACAGAGGGCTGGGAAAGAAGCGGCAGAGCCCCCACTGAGCTGGAAGAATCTGGACCTAATTCAGCAGTGAGCTATTTCAGGACTGTGCCCTGGGGACCTTAGACCAGAGACATGGGGGAAGTGAGTTTGGCTGTGCAATTGCTCCTAATCCACAACTTCTCACAAAGCCATCAGCTGCGCAGTGCTGATTTGGGAGGAAAAAGTGAGCACTGGCACCTGTCAACGCTTGTGGGTGATGCAAGCTTACTCTCTTGGCCAGAAAGGGCCTTTGGGTGCCAGTGGTAGTGAAATGTTCATGCTGTGTTCAGTAGAGCATGTAGCATTGCAAGCACTCCCAGCCCATAGTTAACTGGTAAGTATAGATTTATCCCTCTTTTAGAGGCCAGGGATGGAGTTGCGGGGGGGAGGCACTTTGGACCCACAGACTCTGGAAAAGGCTTCCCCCAAGGATGCCCATGGCAGGTAGGCCAGGGCTGCCATTGTGCTCAGGTTTGGGGTCCATGTGCAGTGGATATGGGTGGTGAACTGTGTTATTTGTTCCTCCAACAGAAAGACATCTGCAGGGTTCTGCATGCTCTGCCAGGCAGTGTGCCCAAAGGAGTCCATGGCTCAGCAGGGTGACACAGCACAGGGGTTCTGTGTCAGCTGGAGAGCATTTAGGCCCAGAGCAAGACCCAGTTCGCTTTCTACACACCTGCAACAGCCTCTCAGCACCTTTCCTTGTTGCCACTCATGCTGTCCATCCATCCATTCTCCATATAACCATGGTGAGCCTCTCCAAAGCAAGCTATGCCTTGGCCTTGCCTAGAACCTGCCGAAGCTCCCTGTTGGGTTAGTTACAAAGGCAAAATTCCTTCCGCTTGGACAAGCTCTTCTCATTGGCTGGCCCCTGCCTCACCTCACATTCTGCCACTGAGGGTCCTGACCTCCAGGCTGCCACATTGGCCTTCCTTCAGAACTCCAAATCTCAGCTGATAAGAACTCTATCTTCCCTTCATTAAAACATCTTCATGCAATGCCAACCATGGGAGAAGTGGGCTTGTTTAGGACTGTTCCAGCCATCCCGTCATTCCTCTATGATAGTCAGCTAACAACAGGTTAGAACTCGAAACAGGCTCTTCCTGTGTATGCTCCCAGGCCCTCATGTGCACCTCTGTTTTTTTTCCCCCAGAAAGGGAGTTGTTTACTATAGACAATGATTTTAAAATTGAGAAGTGTTACAGGTTTCTAGGTAGTGCACCACTATTTTAAATCATGACTCCCTCTGTCTACAAAATATCCAATCAATGCTTTAAAATTAAGACAGGTATCCTTTCCTTCAGGGCTCATCAAGGATTTAATACTGGCTATCTACTCTGTGCTAAGCACTGCTTTGAGGGCTTGCTCCTCTTGAGTCATTTATCCTTCAGCAATATATTGAGGTAGGTTACTGTTATTATTTCTTCATCATCACCTGATTGTGTAATTGAGGAATACAAGACACAAGGACCATCCAGTGTCTCACACAGGAAACACAGGAGCTAGAATTGGAGTTGGGCAAGCTCAGCCCTCAAAGCCTATGCCCTCACTACTGCCTCATGTGCTTCCCAAGGCTTCCACCATGCACTTTCATGAAAACGAAAAATCCAGTTTGCTGGCATGACTGTTCCCTTGGCCTGCACCATTCAGGGTCTGAGATGAATGCATGAATGCAAGAATGAGTAGGTTTACGCAAGGGACAAATCCACCCACCCTGGCTCAGGTTACTGAAGAAGAAAGCACGAAAAGAAGTACATTCTGCCTCTTTCACTCCTTCTTCCATAGATGCAGCCCTTCTATGCAGAGACCATGTCCGTCCTGTTCACAGGTTTTCCCTAGCACCTTGAATGGCATCATATGCAGCCTCACTGGTTCACTGATCCTGCCAGGCACTGTGCATGCTGATGTGGACAACTCTCCGAAGAACAAGACTGATTTGTTGTCCCCAACTTCCAGCCTGAATAAGAAGTAGGACAATCATGCAAAAACAGGACTGAAAGCAGCTGGGAGTGGGACTTGAGAACGTTGGGGTACAGTGCAGGGGAAGAGCCAATTTCACCTGATGAAACCCAAGACCCAAAGAGGAAGAATCTGAAAGACAGCTCAAGAACCTGAGACTTGAGTCCCTTCCCGTCCTTTTCCATCTTGAAGATGTCAGTTCTCTGAGAGCCAGCCAGAGTCACTGGTGTTGCCATCCTGGAACAAAGTACCAATAGGCAGGTCTGGGGCTCCTGACAGCAAGGCATAAATCAGGGATGCCTCTCCACAAAGCAGAGGCTTTGGAACCTGACAACACAGAGCGAGATGACCTGGCTGCACTGTCCTGGAGAACTGGAGTGTCAAAGTTGGCAGGTACTTTTGGGCAAAGCTAGCAGTTCACTTTCTTATTCAAGGGAGGCTCTCCTTGTAACCATCTTTAGCTACTATGTGCACAGTTCCCCAGGAAGTGAGAATTCATGGATGCATCAAATGAAAAAAAAAAGTCATGAGACTCTAAGTTGGCTGGCTTAATTGAGACTATCAGGTGAAACGGAAAGATAACTGACATCCAGAGATTTAGGAGTGAATTAAAAACTAAAGTTCTAGTCCGGAGTCTGCCACATACTTCTTGAATAAGTCTCTTGGACCAAAGGGGGCCTATGGTATTCCATCGACAAAATGGAGCAATAGTATGAGGTGCTGTGAATGGAGGAATTTCTAGCTCTATTAACGTAGGCAGGCAAAAGGTCATGGCAGGGATAGGGTTGGGACTAGACAGAGTGGGTTGGCATATACAATAAGTGTACATGCCTTATCTTGGCCTCAGGTGTAGGGTATGGGCGGACGAGGTCCTGCCTCTCAAATCTGACATCCACCACTGAAATACCTCGAGGCTAATGGAACATAGACAAATGCAAACCAGATAGCATTCTTGTTTGTGTCTGCTTTAGAATTCATGAAAACCACAAGGTGAACAGCACTGTGGAGATGGTACCACAATATTTCCATGATGAAAAAAAAATAGTGTTCTCAGTTCCACTGTGTGACTCAAATGCCATATTTCTTTTACCAGTGGGGATCCAATGACATTCTGGAAACTAAGTATGAAATGTGATTCTGCATCCCCAAAGAACTGCTGTGTGTGTGTGTGTGTGTGTGTGTGTGTGTGTGTGTGTGTGTGTGTGTGTGTGTGTGTGTGTGTGTGTGTGTGTGTAGGGGAAGTCAGCAGGAGGAGGCAGTCTCTAATGAAGCCCCTTTGTGAAACAGAATGCAACAGGCAGAAGTTCCAGGTGGTCCTTAGGCCCATGACCTCAGGCAGTAAAGTACAAGCCTCGTTCTATTTCTAATCTGAAAAATGAAGTTAAAACTTTGCCCATTTCTTACTAGATTGCCATCAGGATAATTCAACAATACTTTCTCAATAACAGCAATAAGTTTAATTAAACAAGAACAATAGGGACCATGTGTTGGGAACTTGTTAGGTATAAGCACTATCCCACACACTTCAAATTTATTATCTCATTTTCACAGCATAAAAATGAGGACGCTATTAGGATTATCATTATTTTACAGGCAAATGCGGGCCCAGGGCTACCAACAGAAGACAGAGTAAAACTTAAGAGACTATGACAATTCACACATGATGGAGGTGGGAGGGAAAAGGGAATGAGAAGGGGAGAAGGAAGAAAATATGAAGGGGAAAAAGGAGAGATGAAGGCAGAAAGCAAGGAAGGCTGGAGAGAGGAAGAGGGAGAGGCAGAGCAGAAGAGAAGGAAAAGGAGTCTGAGTCCTGGGAGGTGCAAGAGCAAGAGATCCTTGCAGGCTAGGGGTGGCAAACAGGGTCTCGGGAGAATGTGGGGAGCCAGCAGCTTCCGGCCAGGAGCAACAGGGAGAGCAGGAAAGGATCTTTGAGAAAGACAGAGTTGTTATTGGCATACCTTTACATATTCTTACAGACTTAACAAAAAGAACAGGATTTCTTTGAGGATTTATTTTGCCTGATTATACTGTGGGACCTAAGCCACAGGTTTTACTAGGTCACCTATCCATACCAACACATGTGTATTTTATACTGCAATGAACCTGGGAAAGTCAATTGGTCATTTTTTTCCCCCACTATAAAACGGGGAAAACAATAGCACCCCTGCACAAGGAGTTGTTGTGGCATAGTACGTTAAGCTACTACTTGTGATACTGGAATCTCATATCAGAGTGCTGGTTCAAGTCCTTGCTGCTCCACTTTCTGAACCAGCCTCACTGAACTGTGCCTGGCAAAGTAGCAGAAGATGGCTCAAGTATTTGAGCCCTGATCACCCATGTAGGAGGCTTGGATAGAGTTCCTGGCTTCTGGTTTTGGTCTGGCCTAATCCCAGCCACTGCGGCCATTTGGGGACTGAATGGGTAGACAGAAGATCTCTGTTTCTTCCTGCTGCTCTGCCTTTCAAATAAATAAATTTAAAAAAACTGTTTATTAAATTACAACGTAAACTGTTTTAAAACTGGCCATGACACATACAAACTAAAAGCCACTGTCATCCTGGAACCACTGCTTCCTGGAGTTTTAGTTTGCTGAATTCATATACTTGCTGCCCACTCCTACCTGGAAATGCATCAGGCCTGACCAGCCCCACCTCCAGTCTGTCTGCTTGACGTTTCACCTTGTTCCATCCCTCCAGGCAAAAATCTGGAGTTTTAATTTCTTGATCCTTATCCTTTTGCCTCAACAACCAGTTAATCACCAGGTCCCTTCATGCCTCTCTACTGCCTTTTTTTTTCTGGCCTGTTGATGTGGACACTCCCATCTTATGTGTGGTCTGTTGCTGTGGCTTCCTAACCTCCTTTCCCTTTTTCAGTCTCTTCCTTCATTAATCCACAATGCCGTGACATTAACTTCCTGGGTCGGTATCACAAAGGGCAGCTCTCCCAACATCCAAACGGCAGATCCTTTATGTGGGGAGCCCATGGGGCTCCAGGACATGAAAGAATGTAGATCCCTTGACCTGGGGTCAGGGTATCTGGTGTCTGTAACTGACAGGCTGTGGGCGGCTTAGGCCAAATAGAGCTTTGCCTTCTTTCTATACATGTGCCAGATTTACTTCTCAGGGCCTCCATGCTTGTTTGGAACTTTCTATCCCATCACCTTTCCATGGCTACCCAAATCCGAGAAGCTGTGTCTCCTTGTCCCTAAATTAGCCTCTTTTAACTTTCCTGTTTCATTTTCCTTCCAGCTCTGACCCACTGCGACTGTGCAGTCAACTTCTGGTTGCCTTGTTTGCTGCCTGCACCCTGGTGGAGGAAACTTCCTGAGAATGAGGAAAGGGAAGGAACTGGGCTCTGAGTTGCCTCCTGATTCCATCAGGCATTGCAGTGCTTCCAAGCCTTGTGTGTCCACCCATCAAGAGAAAATTGATTACTACTGTCTTCAGCCCAGCTCTACAGAATGCAAGTCCACTCCCACCAAGTCCAGCTGCTTGCTCACACTGATTCCTGCTGCTTGTAGGTATGAGAAAGAACACTTGTGAGGTCTTTGCCAGGCAGGAAGATCATGCCTCGATAAGCCTGTGCTTCCCAGGTGGCTATCATGGTGCCATCTATGAGATTAAATGTGGGCTTGGACACTGTTGTGGCCACTGGGTTCTCCCAGAAGTTTCAACATTGTTCTCAGATTCCTTTCACTGGAACCTTCCCCCTCCCCGCTACTAGAGAGCAGAGTGATAGAGAAAGCCCAGAGAGGAAAAGGAGAGAAGGGCCTTTATTCCCCAGGGGGACCATGCTATAGTCCTTGAGAATCACAATCCTAGTAATTCCCAAGCAATCATGTCTCTACTCAGGATTAAAAAAAATGGAAAAAGAAATTCCATGGGAACAGTCCATGTTTGTTTCCAGAATGGAAAGAGAATAGTCCTCCAATGTCACAGTGATTTTCCTGGGTTATACATAGGACTGAAGATCATGGGCAAGGAAGAGTTAGCCTTGTAGTGGTAGTGAACACACACTCCTGGAGAATGCTGAGCCCTGTCAGCGTGGGTGTGCTCTGTAGCACTGATCATCCGGTTGACAGAATACAAGGTACCCAGCTGCCTCCTTGACTAATGGCAACCAGAGACATCCAAAGGCCCATGGTTTGCACAACATGTGAAGACTAGGTCAGGTGCTACCTGCTCCAGGTTTTAAGAATACATGTGCTAATTAAAATGAATAAACACTTGTAAAAAGTTTAGCACAGATCTTTTCAATGAAAAGATACTCATCAAAAGACACACATTTTATTTCTAGTACTGACATTACCATGAAACAGGTTAATTCTGATGATCTGAAGGGCTTTCTGGAGTTGTCTGGCTTTTCTGCCATGCCCATTCCCATGCTCACAACACCTTGTACAATGCCTGGCATAAGGTAAGTCCTTAGAAAATGTTTCATGGAAACAGGACTGAAAAACTGTGTCCTTCTGTTCCCTTTCCTCTTTCTAGAGGCTCTAGCTCCATGACCAAAGCCAAAGCCAAAGTCATGGGCAAGTGCTTCCTCTCTAGAGCCAGCTTCCAATGTGGCCCCTTGAAGGAGCAACAGGTGCTAGGGTTCCATGGCAGCAAGTGGCTTTCTCACTCCAGGCTAGCCTTGGACATGCTCTCAGTCACCAAATTACTCAGTATTTGCAGGAACCAATGCCTGACCTGGGACTAATTTCTCCCATGGAATTAGCACTCTGTGCATAAAATATTAAATTTTATATTTAACGCTATTGGTCACAGATGCCTTATCAGACCTGAGAAGGCCAGGATGGTTTTCCCCTGTGAGGCAGCTGAGGTTTAGCAAAGAAATGTGTGTATGATGTCCAGGTGAGTGGCATGATAGCCAGAGATTAATGCTGCTCATCCAAAGGCTCCAAAACAGGGCCTGGGAACCCGAGGGCTCTACTTGCAGCCCCGTCTCCACACCTCAGGATCCACAGGACCCACCCAGGAACAAAGAGACACGGCTGGATGTAATTCTCTGAGACTGTTTTCTTCTCTCCCTCTCTCCTTTTATTTAGCTTTTCCAGTGTATCTGTATATAGTTCAGTCTTGGAGTTAATGCAAACATTTGCAAATAAGAAGCTTTTGTATACTTATCTCATTCACCACTTAGTGGACATGTTGAAACTCAATGGCAAACAGCCCCTGTTCTGGAACCCTGATTTTTGGTAGGAAGGATTGCCCATGAAGGCCTCAGACTTTCCCAGGAGACTAAACACAGCCCTGGGTGTAAAGCAGGAAAGGCAGTCAGTCTAACACCTGCCCCCTCCCCAGCAAGGCCAGGAAAGTACTATGGAGGGAGGTGGAAGCCAGCCAGGGCTTGTTTAGTTCAGTTAATTTTTTTCTCCTGTTTAATTGTCCAAGGGCAGGTCCTTAAACAGTAGTGTGGCAGTCTCAACGTTGAATCAACTTTTTTCTCATCTGCACAATAAACTCTGGAATCCTTTGGCTGTTGCTAGTAGTGATAAATCGGCTGTGGAAGGCCCTCAATTTGCCCCGTGGATTGGAATCAGGGGTTAAGCTGGCAATTGCCACTGCATGCCTTCTGTGGACAGCATAGGCTCTTCCAATGCTTTAAGGCATCGTAAGCAGGAGGCTGTTCTGGAGAGCACATACAAATAGAGTAACCTAAGTCCTGTCTTCACCGTGTTTTCAGAAGTCAGGGGCCTACCTTTCTCTCCTTGTCACCATATTCGATGCCCAAAGTGTCCATGGCCCGGACGATGGCCGCCAGAGACTGGATGGTGTTGCTGTAGACAACAGGCTTGTACTGTTTCACGTCTTCCCCAGAGAAGCCATCTTCATGGATGATCCTGGAGACAAACCATACATACCCAGTGAGTGCACTGTCTTTTCCCAACATAAAGAGCATCAGCCTTTTGTGCAGTTCCTGGGCCACCCTCTGGCCTGGTGGGAAGAGGGCAAGGACCCAGGGGGACGATGGCTTATTGAGTCACTAAAGCCATAAGATTCTAGAAAAAAAATCTCCAAATTCCTGAAAATTAATATTGGGAAAAATAAATGTGGCCTTTCCATGTTCCCTACACACAGTGAAAGAATTACCAGTCAATAAGGTATTGATAATAACTGAAGGCACTTATAACAGGAGGGACTTATAGGCAGCATTCAACAAATGTTAACTTTTGGTATTATGAGCCACACTTAGAATCTTGGCAGAGATGTCCTTCAGTATTGACAGGGGACTGTTTCCAGGATCCCTCAATTACCAAAATTCATGCATGATGAAGTTCCTTTTATAAAATGGTAGAGTATTCACATGTAGCTACCACATATTTTCTCAACTGTAAGTTACTTATAAAACCTAAAACAATGTAAATCTTATCTAAATAGCTGTTAGACTGTATTATTTAGGGAATGATGGCATGGGAAAACATTTGTTTTAGCATGGACTATTGTTTCTGAGATATTTTAAAAAGTTTTTTCAAAAATTATTTTTATTGGAAAGTCAGATCTACAGAGAGAAGGAGATAGAGAGAAAGATCTTCAATCTGCTGCTTCAATTCCCAAGTGGCCAAAAAGGCTAGGGCTGAGCCCATCTGAAGCCAGGAGCCAGGAGCTATTTCTGGGTTTCCCACATGCGTGCAGGATCTCAAGTCTTTGGACTGTCCTCCAATGCTTTCCCAGACCACAATCAGGAAGCTGGACGGGAAGTGGATCAGCCAGGATACAAACTGGCACCCATATGGTATCCTGGCACATGCAAAGTGAGAACTTTGGCCATGAGGCTACCATGCCAGGCCCTACAAAGTTTTAATTAAAAAACAAACAGAAAAACATTTGAGAGGCAGAGAAGTATAGATGAAGTTGAGCCATTAAGTTAGGAGCTGGGAATTCAATGTAGGTCTCCCATGTGAGTGACACAGCTCCAAATACTTGAGCCATCATCTCCTGCCTCCCAGAGTACACGCACATTAGCAGGAAGCTGGCATCGAGAGCAGTGTTGGGACTCTATTCCAGGAATCCTAACTAGGGCTTAGCCATTACATTAAACACTCCCCCAGCTGCCACTGCTGTTTTGAGTATTTTTAATCTGCCATTGGCTGAATCCAAGAGTGTGGAACCTGTGACTATGGAGGGCCAACTACATACTCCCAGAGGTATTCTGTTGAAGTGAGGCATCTACAAAAGAATAATGCATCCTGCTTTCACAGAAGGCTCACAGTGCTTTTAATGAAGACAGGATGATTCACTTAACAAGAACAAATAACCATCGTCATCTTTGACAACAGAAAAGCAAACAGAAGGAGTTTGCCTGTTCTTCCAATCTTGGCTAGGATGCAGTTACTGTGGTATCCATATTTGGTGATCTGAGCAGTGATACCACAGTTCTAGAGGCTACTCAATACACCTTCACTGCCAAAAAGGATCTGGGGACAGGAGGAAAAGCTAGAAAGGGGATCACACCAAAACTGTGCAAGAATCCTCTTATAATTAAAATAATCACAAAAGAGCAAATACCTTTTAAGAATATCCTCCAACATGAGTTATCCTACAGAAAAATATGTTAACTCTTCTATGGTCAGATTTTTAAAGTCTAAGATAGGATACTACTTGCAACATGAACATGTGCCAATATGATAGCTGGCGCCTCACTTCACAGTATCACAGCCTCACTCAATATGACACTTACCATTAACACAGGAAAAATTTGCAAACAATTACTGAAAAAAAAACCCCCCAGATTATTAAGCCGTAATTTATAGGAGCTAGTATTATGGCATAGTGTGTAAAGTTGCTACCTATGGTGTTGGCACTCCATGTGGGCACCAATTTGAGTCCTGGGAAAAGCAGCGGGAGATGGCTTACTTGTATCCCTGATATCCACATGGGAGACCTTAATGATAATCCTGACTCCTGGCTTTAGCCTAGCCCACCTCTAGCAGCTTGGTCCAGCTCTGGACATTGCTGCCATCTGGGAAGGGATCCAGTGGAAGGAAGGCCTCTCTCTCCTTCTGTCACACCCAGCCCCCTTCTCTGCAACCCTTTCAAATAAATAAATCTTTTTTAAAGGATGTAATTCACAAACCACATAATTTATCAATTTTTTTTTAGCATTTTAAACTTTCATTTTATTTCAAATGAAAAGAGACACATAGAGAAAAGAGAAGACACATCTTCTATTCACTTGTTTACTCCTCAGATACCTACAATACCTGGGGCTGGGTCTCACTGAAATCAGGATCCAGCAACCCAATCCAGGTCTCCTACATTAGTGACAGGGATCCAAGTACTGAAGCCAATACTTGCTACCCTCCCGGGTATGCATTAGCAGAAAGCTGGGAAGCAGACCCAGGCTAGAACCCAACGGTTCTGATATGGATGTGGTTATGTTATCCAGTGACTTAACAGCTGTGCCAAATGCCTGTCTTAATCTATTTAATTCAAAGTACACAATTCAATGTATACTAGTATAGTCACAAGGTTGGGCACTACAATCTAATTTTTAAAAATCTTTTATTTATTTATTATTATTATCATTTTATGACACAGTTCCATAGGCTCCTGGGATTTTCCTTATCCTTTTCCCTTTCAGTTCCCCATATCATTACTATAGTGTAGTTCTTCATATACAGTCATATGTCCATCCTTGTGGACATGGACAGTGGCAAAAGTCCAGCATCCTATTGTCAAGATATAGCACACAGTTTCATTGCAAGTCCATCTTTGTCTGGAAGCAGAGATGCATACTATAGCGTATCCTCACATCTGGATATGTTAGTCTCCATTTCTTAGTTACTGTATATCCCCTTAAATGAAAAGTCACAATACAAAATCAACAATAGGAAGAAAAATAGAAATTTACAATGCCATGAAGTTAAATGACATGTTACTAGAGATGACAGTCTCCATTACACAGCTACTATATATCCCCTTAAATGAAAGGCCAGAAAAAAAATCAACAACAGGAAGAAAAAAGAAATTAACACCATGAAGTTAAATAACATGCTACTGAATGACTAGTGTGTCACTGAAGAAATGAAAAAGAGAATCAAGAATCTTCTTGAAGAAAATGATGCTACTGTATGATCTGTGAGTCATTCAAGAATTTAATCGGAAAAAAGTGTTATGAAGAGATGAAACTAACAAGAAAAAAAAATCAAAATCCATGATATAGTTTCTGTTGATTTTTGTTGGTGAAATGTGTCTCTTCTAGACAGCAAATAGATGGATTTTGCTTTTTAATCCAGTCTACTAATCTATAATGTTTGATTGAGCTTAAACCACTTACATTCAGGGTTAAAATGTATGGGTGGTAATTTGGTCCTGTTATTTTAGCAATGAATTGTTCATTGATTTAGTCTTCTGTTGTCATTTTACTGGGATGTTCTTCACATTTGCCTTTGGTTTTGTTGGGTGCTATTCCTCTTCTCTGTCAAAAGAACATCTTGAAGTATCACTTGTAGGGCAGGTTTGGAAGAGACAAATTCTTTTAACTTTTCTTTACTGTGGAAGAATTTTATTTCATTTTCAAAGACAAAAGAAAGCTTTGCTGGGTATGTTATCCTGGGCCGATAATTTCCTTTCTTTTAGAATCTGGAATATGTCACTCCATTCTCTTCTGGCCTGTAGAATTTCCTTTGAGATGTCTCCTGTGAGTTTAGTTGGCATTTCTTTAGATGTCATTTGATTTTTTTCCACGTGAACATTTAAGGATTTTTTCCTTATGTTCAACTGAAGAGAGCTTGATGATCATGTGTCTTGGTGAAGATTGCTTTTGATTAAGCCTGTTGGGAGTTCTATGCCCTTCCTGGATTTTGTTTCCCAATTCTTTCTCTAGATTAGGGAAATTTTCCATTATTATTTCATTAAATATATTTGTAATACCAGTTTCTCTTTCTACACCTTCTGGGACTCCCATAACTCTTATATTTGGCCTTTTAATAGTGCCTTTCAATTCTTGAATACTTTTCTGGCCTGATACAGCTCTGTTTACAGCTTTTTGTTTGCTTTCCCCTGGTGACAGGAAATATCTTTCAATTCTGAGATTCTTCTGCTTGCCTCAATCTATTTTGGAGATTCTCCACTGTACTTTTCATTTGCTCTACTGTGTTCTTAATTTCTGCTATATTAGCCTTGATTTGCTTTATTGCTGCTATTTCTTGTGTAACATATTTCTTAAATTCTTTAAACTCATGTATGTGCTTCTCATTGTTCATCAGAAGCTTTACAATGAGTTTTCTGAATTCTGTGTCCCCCATTTTCTCAATGTCTTTCTCAGTTAACTCTGAGGTTGGCATAGGGTTTTGCTCTTTTGCAAGGGAGTCTTCAGTAATACTCATTGTGTCTCTGTCTCTTCTTTTGTTCTTGATCATTGTACTTTCAATTTTCAGATTCTTCTCCTTGGAGCAGGTTTCTAAGCTGTGTCACCCACAGGTCTACAGTTCAATTTTCTTACTGCAGTTGGTACACAGCTCGGCTTGCAGTCAATTGTGACACTCTCTCCAGCAAGTTCCAGGTCTGGATTCTTATGTTAGATTTCTACCATGGTCTCTGTAGCCCCACTCCTGGCCTACCACTCTCCACCTTCTATGATATCACGCTGAGGTTTCACTGTTGTCTCTGCAACCTTTTTCCCTCTTCTGGTTGGAGCAGGTACCAGGATTAGGGAGACACCAGGTATCCTATATAGCTAGGTTGTTGGTGGTGCTGATCTTGCTGGAACCTGTTGGCTGTTAGGTCTGGGTGCCACACGGACCAATTGTCATCCATATGATGCCACCATCGGTATTATTTTCCTGTGGGACCGGTGCAATAGACTGAATTCAATGAGTTCTCGCAAGATCAGCACATGCGCGGTTCACTGTTGTCCCCTGAAGTCCTAAACTTCTACAACAGTGTAGAAATGGCACCTGATGTTCCACTACTACAGTTTTTGATCTGTTGGCCATCAGGTCTGAAGGCTACCCAGACCTGTCTTGGGTGGAACCTGTAGAATGCCACGTTGCTGCAGTTCACTGAGTCAGAAATGAGTTCACTCCACTCCCAGCTCAGCGTATGCTCAGTCCTTTGCCTTGCCTTTGCCTCCGTAAGCAAAATGGCGCCCAATTCGGCTGTAGGGGACAGACTGGGCTGTGAAACCCACCCTGTTCTTGCCCTGCCCGTCTGTGATCTGCTGCTCTGTCTCTGCTCCTGGTCAAATCAAACAAACAGGATGGACAGTTCTTTTGTCTGGGTTCATCTCCAAAGCTCCCAGTGAAAGTCCCTTCCCATCTACTTGCTGGTGGAGTTCCGGTTGCTGGTGGAGTTGAGATCGCAGTTAGCTGAATGCTGCTGGAATATTAGTCACTGCTATACCGTACCACTGTTTTCACTGCTTTCCTATGTCTGTCAGTCTCCAGGTAACCCCTCTGCTGTTGTTTTGTCCTCTCCTCTTTCCTATAGTTTTCCTTTCTGCTTCATCCTGATTAAATGTTTCTCCGTCCATTTAAACGTGTCCTTACCCTATTCTGCAATCTTGATTCTCCTACTACAATCTAATTTTAGAACATTTTTTATTTTCCTGAAAGGAACTCATACTCGTTAGCAGTCACTTCCTTCTCTTAACACCAACAACAAGCAACCACTAATTTACATCCTGCTTCTACAAACTGGTCTATTCTGGAGAGCACATACAAGCAGACTATATTTCTATGTATTATTCTATGACTGAATTATTCCAGTTAGCAGAATGTTTTCAAGACTAATTCTTGCAATGTGTCTCAGCAGCATATTCCTTTTTATCACTGAATAATATTTCATCTCATATAAATACCACATTCATTTGGTATCAACAGTTGATGGACATGCATAATATCTGTTATAAAACTCCGACTGGTGCTGGGTTGAGGGTCTTCATCTTGATCTTCTCTGTATTCAATAATACAATAGTTTCTAAGCAGAGCAAAAAGACCCTATTAATTTCCCATTGACTTCTGAAAGCCCTAATTCTACTTGTGTAAAACTCTCTTCTTAGAGGAGGTAAAGAATCTAGATCATTGGCACCCAACTGCAGAGAGATCTCAGAGGGAACTGCTAGTTCCCTCCATAAGTGACTAGAAAAGTAAATAAAATGTCTGAAACAGGTGTTTTCAAACGTTGGGGCACAGATAGTGCAGGCAGCAGGATTCTGGTTTTAGCCTGCTCCAGTCCCAGCCCCTGAGAGAAGAGGAGCAAGGAGGCAAGTCCAGTGATTGCCTGGGCTTTCTGCCTTGAGCTGTTTATCAGACAACAGAACAGGAAGGAGAGCCAGAGCAGAACACAGCCACCTCACTGAGCTGCAGCCAGAGATAAAGATCAGAGGCCAGAAAGGCAGCTGGAATTCCAAGGGCAGAATCCCAGAGAGGAGAAAATGGCAGGGAAAGAGCTGCATTGGCACAGGGTTTTTGTGAGCCTTTGGCAGAGCAGGGTGAAACTGCATATCCAATAAAAATATCCCTACCTATGCAAAGAAGCAGGGATATGTATGTCATGTGGGAGAAATGTAAGTTAATAGAAGCAGACTCAGAAATGATGGCGATAATGGAATTAGTACATAAGGATTTTAAAAGAGCCACTTTAAATGTTTTTAAGAAGTTAAAGAAACCATGAAGATAATGAAAGAAACTGAAGCAATGAATGAAGAACAAAATTGAATACATAGATATGAAAATACAGTATTTGAAATAAAAACTTTATTGGATGAAATTAACAGATTCATGGATTTGAAGAGACAGTAACAGAAACTATTTGGAGGGTGGGGCAAAGAAAGGAGGCCTCTGGATTGGGTTTGGCGATGGAGTGCAGGTGACTTCAGTCCCATGTGACTGAACTGGGTCTGTACTGGATGTGACACCAGGACATGAAAGCAGGAACTAGTCTATGAGACACCTCAGCCAATGGCACCTCAACCTGCACCAGCTCCAGATGAACTGTTCATCTGCATGGTTGAGTTGGCCAAGTGCAGAATCCAGCCTCAGAGACGTCACATGAGCCCCTGAACTTGACCATGCCTGAATTCAACTCTACCCCTCCACTTCTGAGTGACAAGAGCAAAAAATTTCCTCTTGTTTTTGCCTAAGTTAATTTGACTTGGGTTTCTGTCAGTCAAGATCAAGGGTTGTGATGGAAACACTGTTTCTACCTATATAGCAATGACAGTCAGAAATCATCTCCCACTGGGCTTGTTGCGTTACTTTTTTGTGTGTGTTTACCACCAGCTCTTAGTCCTTGGCACCCCATCTTCACCACTTCTGGTGCCCCTTCTCTCGACAGTGCTCAGAGAAAGAGGCACAGAACTACAACAGCCAAGAGTATACAGATGCACCCAATTTGTCCCTCTCTGTGGAGACGTGAACAGAAGAAGCAGACAGGGGTGTGTGTGCACGTGGGTCAGGGTATCTCTTCAAAGCAGGGCAGCAAAGAGAGGTCACACTGGGTTTTGCACTGGTGCACACCTACAACTCAGGGACTCTGAGGTGTGTTCCAGGTCACCAAATCAGCTGGGCCATGGGGAGCAGCAATAGGCAGGGTCTGACTCTGCAGCTTGAGCATTCGACTTTGGAAGGAAGCCACCAGCTGGACTCTGGAAACCTGGCAACGCTGCGGGGAGAGGAGATTTCAAGCAGAAATGGGGAGAGAGAGGGAGGGAGGGAGGGCAGCTGCCTGAGCAGGTCTGTGGTTTCTGGGCAGAGGCAGCCTCGGAGGCAACCCTCCCCAACAGTCCATTCCTCTTGCTGCTGTTCTGAGGATCCTGCCGGGGGCTGGACTCAGGCCCCTTCCCTCATGTCCTTTCCCCTGCTGCCCCACTTCCACAGGGGTGGATTCTGTACTTAGCTGCACTGAGACTCTCCGGGCACAGCTGCCTTATATGGTCACAGAACCACAGGCTGTGGAGCTGGAAGGGACCTTTGAGGATCATCTTGCCCAACAATCATTCTCTTTCTCTGAATCACAGACCCTCTGAGATAGTGTCATATAGTTTCCCTGATTTCTGGAGGTCCTGGAGCTCACAGGGCCCAAGCTGCTGGATGTGTTACTTTTCTACCCCCTCTCTGTGCTGTGTTAAATGCCCCTTTTCTGCTTCCCCTTCTTAGCACCCTTTACCCTGCTTTGGGAACACTCTACATCCTCCATCTACCATCAATGATCTGGAGCCACACTCCAGCTGCGTGACTGGCAGGTTTCCTTGATTGCTTGGTGTGTTGGGTTCCTCCCCCATCCCCTAGAGGGGACATGGTGCCAGCAGCTATGCACTGGGTTGTGCTTGGGAGCATGAGAGTGAGTGTACATTGATAAGAGTGCTGGCATGGACAGGACTCTATCAGTGATACTATTATGATCATTATTAGTGTTACATTGCATACAGGAGGTGGTGAGAGGTGGCTTGGGTCGGTCCTTCTGACGAAATGCATGTGGAGCAGACCCACAGGGCAGAGAGACCGGGAGAATCACTGCCTGCCAGGGCAAAAGAGTTTGCAAGGCACAGTGGGATGGCAGAGGGGGCACTCTTAGGACTGGAGCACAGAATCTGCTCATTTGCCAAGTGATCATCTTGGAGAACCTCACAGATTGACAAGCTGAATTTCTTGACTCAAGGCTACCTCAACCAACAATACCAAGTGTGTTTCTGGACACAGAGAGCCACACACAATGGCTGGCTGGGTTAGTCAAGCCTCAGTGCTCAGCTCTTATGACCTGACAATGGTTTCCATTCATCAGGAAGACCTGAGCAGCAATGGGGATGTGGCAATGGAGTCTGCCCTCTCTACCTCTCACCCCTGCCTCAAAGAGGACGTGAAGATGTACCAGTCTATCTCACAGCAAACACTTCTAGTCAGCCAGTGAACAGAAAGATGCCAGTAACCAGTAGGATGCCAGCAAGTTTATGAGCCACATGCCAGCAATTAAGGGCTCCTTAAAACCTGTAAGAACATTAGACCTGGGCAGGAATGTAAAATGAAAATGCTAGTTACAGTGTAATATGACATCTGCAGCCATTTTTTTTTTTTTTTTTACAAAAGAACGTATGTGTGATTCTGCATATGTAAGTGTGGGTTGGAGGCTGTGTGTTGGGAAGAGAGGTAAGACAGAAAATGATATGGGAGCATGCACTACAAAATAACTGCTAATCATTTCTGAATGCTAGTACTCTGATTTTTTTCACTTTCTTATCTATATATATATTCAATTTTTAAAAATGTGTATTTGTTTTATTAAAGAGTAACTAATCACTTAAGTGGAAGACAGATACTTCACGACAACATGGGGACATTTTGACCAGGAGAGAAGGCTAAAGCGAACAGAGGTAAAGTTACACTCAGAACTCTCCTAACTGGCCTCATTTGGGTTCAGCTAAACATTAAGGTCTTCCTAGAATTTGAAGTCAATGAGCCCGTCCTTTGGGGGTTCTCAGTCTACACTGTGTGAGAAACTAGTGGTGTGAACATGAATCTTAACAACAAAGTGGTATTTGTCAAAGGCTAGTTGAAGGTCATTTGTGTTCTGTTATCTGTGTTAGCTACCACCCAACCTAAGCCAGTTGGACTGAAGGGGATGTGACTAGCAAAGCCTCTGGGAAAGTTATTCTTCTGGGTGCAGAGAAAGGCCCTTGAGGACAGCTCTCCCATTCCTCTTCCTTAGTACTCCCCCGTCCCCAAACAGCTGCTTCCTTCCTATCCACAAGGCACTTCCTGGCTTCCTGCCTGTGGTTGTGTGGGGAAGCAAATGCTGGAGCCATGGGAGTAAACTTATGACCATGAGATCGCATGTCACCATCCTTAGGACTGTACATCAAATAGGTGCATGCAATTATTGGTGAGACTGCTGAATTGCCAAACCAATGCTGAGACTATGAAACCATGACTCCTCCTTCTCCCTCACTCCAGGCCAGGTATGAAACCGTGATTTAGAGAGAAGAGATATAACTACAGAACCATCATTTGTGGCAGAGCAAGGAGAGAATCTCCAGAGACCTTTCCCAGCTCTCTTATCTCCCTTAGTGTCCCTCTGAGGTATGAGAAGTGATAATAACAGGGGAGAAAAACATCTAATACATAGCACAGAAGAAACAAATACCTTTAAGGGCATGTCTTAAAAGCTTTAGATCTCAATAGCTTGGAGCTTTCCTGGTGGTGGTGGGTAATTTTCATTCATTCCCTAATGTATTTCTCTTATGTGGGTACCTATTATGTACCAGGTACTGTCTCAAACAATAGAGGGGAGAGTGACCAAAAGATAAATCCCTGCCTTTATGAAACTTACATCTAGTAAGGAAGACAGAAATTGAATAAAGAATTTTTTTTTTTTATAAAAAAGGTCATTTACACTTTAATGGCGATAAGAGCAAAAATACAATCTGAGGGATTATACAAAAGGGACATGTATACGGTAGAGTCAACTTGTCAGATAACAGCAGTGAAAATAGAACAGGAGCTGCCTGAACAGACAAGAAAGGGGTGAGCTCCAGGCTGCTGAAGGCCACTTGCAAAAGGGGTGCTCTGGAGAGCCACTCCTGGGGGCTTTTCTATCTTGTACAGCTCCCAACAGGGTGCGAGGGAGAAAGGCCTGTTAAACAAATGCTGGCAGGTTCAAATGGAAGCCAGATACCCCAGTCAGGGGGCTGCTCCCTGGCAAACAGCTGATGTTGCCTCTTGAGTGGGTTTCCACTCAATTTCAAGAAGAGGGAAATAGTGTGCTGGTTCAGTGGGGGGAAAAGTCAGGGCACAGGAAGGAAACAGACCAGCCTTTAAGTGGGCACAGCAGAGGAGAGGCTCCCAAGGAGGAGGGTGCACAGTGCCCTGTCTACAACTCTTTCCCTCCTCTTCTCCCCACTGGGGCCCCTGCTGCCTCTGTTCTTATATTGTCCCTTCACTTAAAACACGTCTTGTGGCCAATGGGGTTTGATGTGCAGAGGAGATGTGGTTCCCTGATTTGGTTCCCTGACTTGGTGGATTCCACCAAGGGTAAGGACCTAGCAGAGCAAGAGGGATCAACAGTGGTCTAGGGATATAGTGTGTGAGTAAAGAAATGTGACAGATGAATGGGAAGAATTTCTAGGAATTCCCAAATGCCCTAGAGGACACCATTCATTTATTCATTCATTTCACAAATATGTATTAGGCACAAAGTGCACAGCTGGACACACCCTGACTCTCCAATTCACTAACCGTGGACTATGGGCAAGATCTCAATCATTTCAGGTCCATATCTCTCCTGTATAAAATAAGCATGATTTTGTGCCTCACAGGACCATTGACACGGCTGGAAGGGCCTGATATGCAGTTGGGCCCAATAAATGCCAGTTGCTAGTAGTATTTTTAATTCATAGCTGTATCAGTGCCAAAGTGGTACAAACCACTTTGTCCCACTATATCCCAAGCCATGGGTGCCCTTCCTACCCAGTGCAGCAATGTCTACATCCAACCAAAGAAGTGCTGGGACCCAGAGAGTAATTACATTTTGAATCAATGGCTGGGCAGAGGTGAGGTGTGTGTGTTTTTCAAAGCAACTATTTTGGGTCCTTAGTTTAAGATTTCCCAGAATTCCAAGGGTATAGAGGCACTGCAGTCTGAAGGCCCCTGAAGAAAGGTTGGAAACTCTGTTCTTCTCTAGGTACTCAGGATGATTCCTTGACTGGCAGAACTTGGCTGACCTGGGTGCTTTCCAGGATTACCGACAGGTAATGTCTCTCCAACCCTCCCCCCAGAGGCTTCCTCCTCTGCTCATCCAACAGACTACTATGCACCAGGCACAGTTCCCACAGTAACTAGGAGACAGTGGTGAACCAGAGAGACACATCCCCTGCCTTCCAAATACACACAGTTTAATAAGGAAAGACACAATAAAATGAACAAACATATAAGCATTATAGAGCAATAAATACAACACAGGCAGCTGAAGTGAGGGGGGCAGGTAGATTAAGGAGCCAGGAGGTACTCTGTGAAGGTTAAGCCTGAATGACGAGCAGAAGTTGCAAGGATATGAGGAAGAACATTTCGGACAGGAAGAACAGCTCAGTGCCAATGTGCTGGGGCATGCAGGTATTCGAGGAATAGTGAGAAATTGAAAAGACTACAATGGAGTGAAAGGGAGATTGAGGGGATGAGGTCAGAGAGGACAGTAGGGTACTACCTAATGCTACACAATGAAATAAATGTTCTCCTATTAAAATAAAAATGTCCATCTGTGGCATCTCCCCAAACCACGCTGACTTCCATCAGTGGTTCTGCTCTAAACGCGGATCAGTTTGGAGAGGCAGCCTTCTCTAACTTCTCCAGACTGCCTGAGAGGCCTGTTCTCAGAACACTTCGGGACTGCAACCCACACAGCTTAGTAAAATTAAAGAAAGATCCCAGCTGCACTGCACAGCCTGGGGGACGCACTGACCGTTTATCTCAGTCCTTTTACCTGGGAGTTTGCATGCATACTGTTTGTTTTAAAATGAAATTACACTGTAGAGTCTTTTTTTTTTTTTAACACTAAGCTGATGTTCACCTTAAAAAGTGCTTCTTAAATCTTCCTGCACTCTAGGCACTGGGTGTAGAGTAGTGAATACAATCCATGCGGCCAATTCTGGTTTCAAGAGCCGTAGAAGAGGGACCCCAAACTCAATCAGGCCTGGCCAGAAAAGACTTCAACAAGAAGTCATCAGCATGACTCCTTATCACTTGAGAGTCTTCACTGCCTGCTAGTATCATATCATCTGTGTAGGCCAAGAGTCACTCAGCCAAGCCTCTGTCAGTGGCTCTCTGGATTGTTCCAGAAGCTCCTCCCAGCTCCACATTCAGCTGTTGGGAGACAGAGCTGGGATGTTGACCATGGTTCTACTGCTTCTCCTAAAGAAGGCAGAATGTTACACAATCTGGATATGCCAAGACAGAGGCTGGGTGATTCGTGGGCCTTACAGTGTAAGGTCATTAGAGGTGCATGGAGACAAATGGAATCCCTTGCTTATCTGGTAAGAATACATGAAGACATACAATTTAAAATCCACCTGGGTTTACTTAAGGGTGCAGTTGTATGGCTAACGCAAAATTACTTTAAAACAAGATCCCTTAATGTTGGGGTCCGTGCAGTAGATGTGGGGGACATGAGGGGGTGAAGAGTGTTCCATTGCAGTCAGGGCCGCAAAGGAATTTCCCGCTGTTCGGCAGGGCCCGCCCGGTGGATGTCTCTACAACCACCTGAATGCAGCTCCACCTTCTTTTGCATGGACACCGGACCACCCTGCGAAAGAATTCTAATCCATCCTGGCATTTGCTACTGAGAGGTTAACCTTTTGCTCAGCCTGAGCTTGGAGGTCAATATCTTGCAAAAAGGGTCCTTTATCATTCCTACTGTCTTGGCTGTCCCCATTGAACCTATGCTAATCCAGGGACCTATATTTAGGCTTTCATTCTTTCCTTGATCTTTAAGTTCTCCTTTTCTTTGTGATACAAGATTGAATTGTAGGATAAGAATTGTAGCTGGAACTTCTAGGTACTGGCAGCAGGAACTTCTAGGTAATACCATGGCAGAGTTATCTTTAGAAACACCCACTTGACCATGATGTAAAAAGTCTGGGCCAGAGTTTGACTGATTTTGTATAAATAAAGTGGACAGCTTTTGTGCGTTGTCCATTATGATCATGAAGTCCTAGTGGTCCGTCTCTTTCTTTCTTCCTTTACGCCTCATCCACGCACCCTTCACGAGTTCCAAACTCAGCTGGAGCTGGACTCCGGCACCTTAACGCCTAGCACGGTGGCTTAGTGGTTAAAGTCCTCACCTTGAACATGCTAGGATCCCATATGGGCGCTGGTTCTAACCCCAGCAGCTTCACTTCCCATCCAGCTCCCTGCTTGTGGTCTGTGAAAGCAGTCGAAGATGGCCCAAAGCCTTGGGACCCTGCACCCACATGGGAGACCTGGAAAGAAGTTCCTGGCTCCTGGCTTTGGCTCGGCGCAGCTCAGGCTGTTGCAGCCACTTGGGCAGTGAATCATCGGATGGAAGATCTTCTCTGTCTCTCCTCCTCTCTGTACATCTGACTTTCCAAAAAAATAAATAAATCTTAGGAAAACAAGATTGCTTAGTAATGATACTGTTTAAAAACTGATATTTTAGTACTAGATTTATATAGAATAGATATTTTAGTACTAGATTAATAGAGAATAGAATATATAATGACAGTAACAAGCAAATAAATCTCTCAAGGAAATGATTAGTACAAAACATGATGTGTGGGGTTATGTTCTGTTGACAGTGACTTGCAGAAATCCATTATAAAGATGCCATCTTTAATAAGAAGTAACTTTGGCCAGAAGCAAACATGTCAGCTGCCAACTGTCACCAGAAAGAGCCAGGGGCAAGGCTGGCACTTGTGATTCCAGTGCAGAGCCTTTGCTGACGTTATCTGAAAAACAACACGGACCCTGTCCTTTCCCGAGTCTTCTGGTGCTGGGGTGAGAGTGAGGTGTTCACATGCTAGCTTTCCTCCTACAGCACATCACATACTGAGCTACTAGTACCCTCTGGAGCTCCACTTCCTCCCCCATTCTGATGGCCAGAATCCTAGGTGCTAGTCTTGGATTGCAGATACTATGCTTGGAGGCAGCAGACCCAAGTTGCTTTGCTCTGATCACTCATCAGCATTGCAACTTCAGATGAACAGGGCAGAAGCAGTCCTTCTTGGGTCAGCAACATAGGCCATCGCCTGAGCTCCACTTTGACGTGAGAGGAAAACCTTCAAGGCAGCTTTCCAAGCTGCTGTCTCTGCCTCTTCCAGCCTTCTGACCCACCCACCATCAGGTTCCAATGTCTGCTCTTTGCCTCACCTGTGCTTACTGGCAGTTGTGGCAGCTTATTCGCCAGCTGGGGTCTAGTATTGGTGCTGTTCCTGACCAGCTGGCTTAAGTTTGGATGAGTCATTGGGACTTCCTGTATGTAGTACCCTGCCTCATGAAGGACAGCTTTGGGGTTAGGTTGTATCAACTCTCTATTGCTGCCACATTTCTTAAGCTGACTAAGCTCCATGGTCATGTTCATGTTTATGTTTTTGCTAAATGCAGCCTTCTGGGATAGAACAGCTAACAAAACATGGAGACTTGCAGGGAAAACAGTCCAAGGGGCTCTGGTGAACCAAAGACAGATGTGGTATGCACAGAGGCCTGCACCTCTCCAGACCCTTTGGTTAAGGTGGTCAGTTTTTAATCCTCCTTTATTTTCCTTCATAACATAATTACCATTTGGTGTCCATATTCATTTGGTTCCCCACCTATCATAGGTGTTCCATGAGGACAGGGACATGGTCTATCTGGTTCATTTGGTTCAGTGCCCTGAGCAGAGCCTGGCATAAGGTTGATCACCAATCAATGAATGAAACAGGCAGATGTTTAGGATATTCTTGGTGTTATAGTGATGATCTCACACACAATGCCTCAGGAGAAGGTTCCAACCTCTGCTCTTCCTCTTGCCTGTGCTTACTGACAGTTATTGTGGCAGCTTATTCGTCAGCTGGGGTCTAGTCTTGGTCCTGCACCTGACCAGTTAGCCTAGGGTGAACGTGTCTCTCCTCACTGCCTGTCACCTGGCATTCCTGGCTGTTAATCCCATCTTCATGCTTCAGGTCCAGAGTCTGCGGCCCTTTTCTTCGTGAAATTAATGGGAACTAGTCCCGCCCTTACTGGCATGGGTTCAACCCCACTTAGCCCTCCCTACCATCTTGGTTCTCAGAGCGCTTCTCAGGATCAGGACAGGTCACTTGCCAATGTCATCCTTTCCATCTGACTTCTTGGAAAATCTCCATCTGTTCTTAGAAATGCAACTGTTAAATTCACTGGTTATATTGTGAAGACATGACAGTGAGTTTGTTAGCTTCTGAGCCATTTTACAATGCCTTATGTAAAGATAGGGGTTTTTGTCAAACACAGTAAAGGCGAGTTTGGCTCAATGTCGATTTTACTGCTTGATCTAAGTAATAGTTCTGATTTCCCATTTGCCTTGTTTAGACAGCTGCTACATTGTCCTTTCATCTTCCACCGACACAAGGATTATTATTAACAGGTTAAGTTAAGTATGTAAGTACTATTATACATTGGGGGCCACTTTGTATAACCTTTTTATTATATTTTATAGAAATTACACAGTGAGCCTGTAGAACTTTGCTCATCTTATTCAGTCTCTGGGAAAAAGCCTTCCTGTCTACAATATGTCTGCTCATTAGCTTCCAGATAACATTCTCATGAACCCAGGAAAGAGAAAGATAACACCCGAGAGGTTTCTGTCTTTAGCAGAAGGTTCAGCAACCCACGTCCCCTAAGGCATCTTCCTTGATGTTGAACCAATCTGTCCCAAGGGTTATGCCATGCAGGTGGACCAGGTGGGACTCTGACAGTGTGTGGGAGGCTCCTCCCGGGGTCCTTCTTGGCCCCCTCACTACTCACTGGGAGTGTGTTGGTGATTCATTGCAGAACAAGCCTCTGAGTGAGGATGGGCTTTCTAAGTGGCAAATGAGGGCTATAGTGGAGAACTCTTGTTTTCGTCAACCTGGCTTCTATACTCCCTTCCTTTAGAGACAAAATCTCAACATTCCTTTTCCTAGGAACTCCCCCAACTCTTTGAGTTCCATGGATGACAGCTCCACTGGCTGACACCTGGTCAGTTAGTACACTCCTGAAATACTTGGAGATTCACCAGTCATATCCAGGCTGATGCACATCAGTTGCTCTGGGGTAGGTTTCTATTCTCGGCAACTAGGAGTCTTGGTGGGTGCAGTAAAACAACATAGCCCTTGGCATTCTGCTGGGAAGCAAGGCAGCAGGGCACTGGGCTAGCCACACAGACTTGCTGATAGAAAGGGTGTGCCTAGTTACTGCACAAGTTCTGAGGGCTCTGAGGGCTGCAACTCCACAGGACAGCATCACCTGACAGTGGTCCACCCATATCTTTTCTCTTACCGGCCTTTCAGGAACCACTTGCTCATCAAATACTACTGTCTCCCCACACTTCACCAATCCCCCCAAACATCAGGAACTTCACTTTGTTTTTCTTCTAGATTATAGACCAAGGTCAGTATAGTATGGAAATGCTTTGCACAGCTTCTTGGTTTTTTTTCTCCTCCTTTTTTTTTGTTGTTGTTGTTTTCAAATGATTGTTTTTCTTCATCTTACCACATGATTGGCCAGGAAAGGATATCAAAACACTACCTCTAACTTGCAGAGATGAAGGATCAAGAAAAGAAGACCCCACTGCCTGCTCAGGCTCTTGGCAGGCATGCAGGGGACAGCTCTGTGATTTGCCACTGAGCCTCCCAGGCACTAACCCAGATGACAGAGCCTTTTAGATGACTGCTTGCTCTGAAACAAAGCGCCAAAAACAAAGTGCCATTATCAATTCCCTGTTGGGAGAATTCAAGGCAAAAGGCACTGATCACCTTAAACAGGGGCTCCTCAGGGAAACCAAGATTTCTCTTCAAACCAAACAGCACTGGCCAGTGGCCATGCCAGCACCTGCACTGGGTCAGGCCCACCATGAGCTACAATCTCCTGGTTCTCTTGGCTGGGCCTTTAAAAAGCACATAAAGAATTCTAGGTAAGGGTATGTCTTTCGAGACCAAGAGAAATACGGTCACAGAAACACAGTGAAACCCAACCCAGCCAGGCTTCCTTCCCCGGTGGTAGATGTGGCACAGAGAGGATGCCAGTTTCTGTGTGGTGGATTTAAATAGTCCTGCCGTGGCCTCCTGGGTTTCCCATCCCAGCATTTCTGAAGCAGATGGAACCTCCTCATTAATAACCACGACAATGTGGTCATAACCCTCCTTGTAAGAGTCCACAGAAATCACTTTGTGGGCTTCCGCATCAATTCTCCTCTCCAGGGATGTTCAGGTGTGGCTGTGTGTTCTGGCTCTCAAGGCCAAGAGCATGTACTCTGGCTACCAATGTATCAGACGTGCAGGGAGCATGACACGCCTTTGGGGCCACACGGGGGGGAGTCTGACGGCTTCACTGCCCATGTGTGAGGCCAGTATTCAGGTGGTGCCTCATCCCTCACAGCTGCTGAGCCTCTGCTGAGAGGCAGGCTCCTGTTCAGCAGCTGAGGGATTGGGGATGTGATTCAAGCCTGGAATGGTGTGCATGCAGAAGATAAGCAGGCTGAGGAGGACAGGCCTCTCACTCTGCCATCGCAAGAATTGGTCCATTCTGTCAGACTCTCTCCAATCCACATTGACTGGCCAGACCTGAGTACTGAGAGCTGGTTCCTGGGGACCAGCATCACTTGTAACGTGTTAAAAGTTTCTTGCTAATAATGATCCTGGGAAAGCAACATGGTTTGTGCCTGTCATATGGGAGATCAGACTCTTGGCTTTGGCCTGGCCTAGCTCTGGCCTTTGGGTTAGTTGGGAAGTATACCAGTGCATGAAAGATCACTCTTGCTCACTCTCTTTCTCTCTTTCTTCCCTCCCTTCCTTCATGCTTTCCTCTTTGTTTTTCAAACAAATATAAATAAATCTTTGAAATAGACCAATTCCTAATCATTCTGCAGACTGCAATTTCCAAGGGCTACTGATGACCACAAAGCACATTCAGGGGAAGACCGATCTGGTAAGGGATGGGATTTCTGACCAATCGGAAAAAAGAGGAAAGAGATTTTTTAAAAAATCCACATTATGAAAGGAGCCCAGAAATCAGATTTTTACTGCCACACTGGCTCGTTAATTAGATACTTTCTCAGTTTCATGGCTTAACCCTCCCCCTCTGTGAAAGCACTGTCTGCCCCACACTGCATAGGGCCAGGCAGAGCGATGCTGGGTGGATACATGAAGATTGTGGAGCAGATCTATCAAGCACACATGTGCTGATTATCATCATGGCCAGGCCTGCTAGAAAGCTGGCCTAAGATACTTCTGTAGGCACTGAACTTCATGTTCAAAGCTTCCTGATGAGCAGGATGGAATGGAGCAGGGATGGTTAGAGACTGGAAAGGCTGATAAGAGTGAGTAGAGAATACACACAATTTCCCAGCATCGAGTATGGCATAAACAGGGTTCTCAAGAAGTTTCTCATTTGCCCAAAACCCCTTCAGTGGAAGGTACAGCCTCTAACTGGAATGGTTTATACAACCTGATGATGCAACACTCCCACGGCAATGTGTAAGGACGAAGCACTGCAATGCCCACATTCAACAAGCAGTGCCATCCGGGGGTCTAGATGCTTAAGCTCCTCTGCCTAATTTCATTCTTGCACAGCTCTCTGCTGGATTCTTCAACCACGAGTCACAGCATGCCCAGCACTCTGTGGCTCTGACCCGCAGGAGCCGCCCAGAAGCTACACAGGACTACTGGGCCGGTGTGTGGGATAGCAGTTAGGCCTGCCTCTGAAACTGCCATTAGAGAAGTGACTGGAGTACCCGGCTCCCTGGATCTCAGGAATAATTCCACTGTCATCATGTTCACTAACCAACACAAGGTAGCTGAGTGCAGCCACTGCGGCCTGGTTGTGCTGCTCCCAGTGCTGTGGACCCACAGTGAGGGGCGTTCTGATGAGGTGGTGTGCCATGAACCGTAAAAATGACAAATGCATGACACTCCACCACAGGCTTTCCAAGCGTTCATATGGTACAACTGAACACATGTCAGCTATTTTCATTTTGTCCTCTCAGTGAACTTCAGGAATAAGTAATAGTTATCTTACATGTAAGGAAACTGAGGCTTAGGGAGTATCTCAAGTCTCGTTAGTGGCAGACCCAGTGATTGAAGCAGCTGCCCCACTCCCACCCACAGCCCTCAAAGTGGCTCTGTTTTATAGTAATGGGGGAGGTACAAGTGGGCTATCATGGAACAGAGGACTCAAGGCATCAAGGCAGCCTGCACTGTGGATATGTATTTTGTTTGGCTCACAGTAGTTTTTTTTTTTTTTCCTTTAAAGCAAACATTTATAAATCAGGATACATTTTATGGATACTGACTTCTGGTTTCTCCTAAAAAGCTGGACACACTGACCTGCCTTTGTGAATAAAATCTGAGTCTGGCTGACTGCTGTGGACAAGACCAGTGCTATCCAGTGAGCCATAGGCCCAATGAACCACAGCCCTCAGTCTGATGACTGCTGGCCCTGTAGGCACTATGGCTCCTCCACAGAGCCAGCTAGTGGCATTAGCCACATGTTTCTTGTAGAACAAATATTTCGAGCATGTTGGTGAGAAGGAACAGTGCTAACCCAATGTTAAAATTTTCTGTCTTCCTAATAAATACAGGAAGTGGCTGTGAATCTGGAACCTTCAGTGTGAAACATGCCCCAACTTTTACAAAAGATAATTTGATTCTGCCTTTCTAGATAGTCTTGCTGAAGACACTACATAGCCCAAGGATTCTGCAAATTGTGGGGCCAATAGAAGGTTCTGCACAGCTGTGAGTTTGGCCACAGTCCATATTTGCAATTAAGTGCTGCTTTTTTAGATACATGGAACACTAATGGCAATCCTGTGGCCTTGGCTGCTGAGACGTGGCCCAGGAGTGATGGGAAGCAAATCTCTTGAACTAGCCAAGGAGAAGGCACTAAACCAGATTGTGGGAAAACTCCCCTCTACATGGGTAGGCAATGAGGGAGGAATCTTACCTTTAAACACTGGGGTGCCCAGGCGATCAGACAGCTAACTCAATATCTCTATCCAGATAGGCCCTGGACATTGCAAAATCAATCAGTTCCTCAATGACTACAGATATTCCCTCCAGACCCAGTCTCCTGTCAACCTTTCCCACCACAGCAAAGGCTACTGCCTATCAGACTCTCAGCAAGATACTTGCTCTCTTCCTCTGCTGAAAGTTTAAGTGTTAAAGAGATGTCAAAGACAGTAACAACATATCTTTTTATTTGTGATAGTATAAACAACTGAAAGAGAATTGAAAAAGGCACCCCCAACTCTGGGAGTCAATTGAACACTGTGCCCTTGCATCACTGAAAATCACCTTGGGTGTCTTCGGTGGTATTTCCTCACAATTTAAGATCCTTGGAATATGTGATTCTGGAATCTAATGCAATGTCTAATCTGATTTAAGTAGACAAAATGTAGCCAGAGCTGGGGAGAGAAGCATGATATTAGCAGTTCCTGGGTACCAGCCACAGATGCAACCTATTTGGAGAGGGACAGAGTCTTCCAGCCTCAACTGATTCATTAGCAACAGGATTAACAAGGATTCTGAAAACATGGCAATCTCAAAGAGATTATCACTACTAAACTGTCCGACTTGAGTCGGAGAATTGATGAGGCAGGTGTATATATCTCTCTTGCACTGACCAGCTTTAGAGATCTGTGGAGCACAGATTGAATGCCTGGCCAAGAAAGGCATGTAAATGCTGAAGATGTTGGGCCAGTTTGTGGACAAAGGAAGGATAGACAGAGACTAGTTGAGCATGACTGGCCCAGATCTCCCTGGAATGCAGGTGGTCAAGAAACAGCTGATAAATGTGGGTTACTGCTAGCTGCCTCTAAGAAGAAGAATGGAAGAGCCAGAGAATAAAGATTCCTCCAGAAGGCCCCAAAGTAGACTGATGGTTCACCTACCTCAACACTACTGGCTCAGAGTGTAAGGGCAGTTTCACCCTCACTGGTTATGGAATGTTGTTGTTCTGACTGGGCAGCCACTCACAGGTATCAACAAAGAATAAAGAACACTCACAACCTGTGCAAAGTTCCAGCAGAACAAAAACCTCTGGGGGAAATAGTGCACATACCTGGTGAAGGACAGTTGCTGTAGGAGACAAATGACAACTCAAGCAGAAATCACATGAGCTCTCGAGCAATTTAGGACAGACATGAAACAATTCCTACATATTAAGAGAAATGTCTGGTCAGCTATAGAAGGTAAGTCCCTGTAGTGATGTAGATTAGTGGGCTGGAAGAGCAAGCAGAAAAACTTCAAGCACAAAGTAAAATTTTGTATTTATTCTAGAGTTAGAAGTTATAAAGAGAGGAGAGACTGGCATGGTAGCCTAATGGCTAAAGTCCTCGCCTTGCATGCAGAGATCCCATATGGGAGTCGGTTCATATCCCAGCTGCTCCACTTCCCATCCGGCTTCCTGCCTGAGGCTTGGAAAGTGGTAGATAACAGTCCAAAGCCTTGGGACCCCACACCTGTGTGGGAGACCTGGAAGAAGCTCCTGACTTCTGGCTTCAGATCAGCTCAACACCAGCCACTGCAGCCACTTGGGAAATAAACCAGCAGATGGAAAATCTGTCTCTCCTTCTCTCTGTAAATCTGACTTTACAATAAAAAATTTTTAAAAAACCTTAAAAAAAAAAGAAGTTATAAGGAGACAGATAACAGATAAAGGAATTTATAAAAAGAGAGATAAAAGATCTGACTTGAAAATAAGACTTCTACAATAAGAAGAACTGATGGAGGACATCCAATAATTAAATAAAAAGCTGGAGAAAATTCTCCTGAGCTGAGAAAGGCCTGAGTTTGCAGACTGAAAATGCTCACAAAGTCCCCAAAAGGATGACAAGAAAAGTCATACACATAGGTTTGCTTGGTACAATCCCTCAACTTGAGGATGAACACAAAAGCTTACAGGCGTCTACACAGAGAGTGCATGACTTAACAGGGACAAAAATAAATTACACTGCCATTGGAGTTCCCATTTCAAATACTACAAGTAGAAAAGGAAGTGAACACCATTCATAGACATGTCCCCGTGTGGCTTGTCTATCATTTTTCAGGGCAAAAAGATCTTGGCCTTTTTGCCATTAGAGTTCACCACCGCTACAGCTCACCTGTGGAAAATGCTTAAAAGAAAAAGCAATGAATGTACCAGCAGAGCAATATCAACACGGGGCAAAGGAACAAGCTGGGAAACCACAATGAGTAAGGGAACTTGCTTACACATCTGCTCTTTCCATTCTAAGTCTACATGGAAGACGGTAGACACCCTAGGACTGAAACAGCTAAATCAGGACTCAGCAGACAAAAGGGACACACTTTATGAGAAATGGCAACTATAGACTAAAAATATTAAATTATCCTTACAAAATCAAGGAATCTGAAGAGGGAGGGAAGGAGCAAATGTGTTCCAAGGTCTCAGCTTAAGCACAGGATAGTAGTCATTTTAAAGCTTTCATGCCACTGAAGTACAGAGAAAACTAAGAATGTTAGAAGGAGAAATAGTTACTCAAGAGAGCAATATGTATTTGATTATGAACTAATGAGGAAAGAATGTAACCTTTAATGAAATGGAAAAGCAGAGTACTTTCAAGTTCACATCAGGAAGAAAAAAAATTAACATCAGGAAGAAACAAAATGCAGCATGATTACATCAAGCCAGCACAAACAGTGTGAAAGAAATAGTGATGGAACAATATTATAAATATCCTGTAAAACAGAAGGAATAAAATGAAGTATCAGTTAATGGACTAAATTGATCCCTAAAAGCAGAAGATGTCATATTGGGTTAGAAAATGAAAAATCAAATCCCAGTTACATGATGTTTGTATGGAAAGTAATTAAATAAAAGTATACAGAAATGCTAAAAAAAAAAAAAGTAAAGTCAAACAAATGCCAAGCAAACACAAACTCAAGAAGTGTCAAATTACATAAACCATATATTATGAGAGATGGAATAAACAAAATTTTAGTATGACATTTCAGATTTCTACATCAGAAAAGAATTTACCTTTAAAGTGTTTAAAAATATGTTATTTATTTTCACTTTATGTAAAAGGTAAAAACAGGCAGGGACAAAGAGAGTAACAGGTCTTTCGGTTCAGAAACAGGTATCACTGGTTCATCAAATGTCTGCAACACCTGGGTGAGGCTGAAGTCAGGAGCCTACATGGGTGAGAGGAACTCAAGTACATTGAGCCATCCTGGTCCTCCCTCCGCCCCACCCTTTCTCCTGTGTGTGCCTGTAGGAGGCTGGATGGGAAGCAGAGGCAAGACTCAAACCCAGGTACTCCAATATGGGATACAAGTGTTCCAAGCAATATTTCAACTGCTGCGTTAAAAGCTGCTCCCAGATAACGATAGGCATTGCAGACAAAATTTAATTAATAGAGATGAATAATAATTATTTGAATTGCTATATATATACCTACATATAGCAATATATTACACAACTATACGGCTACATATATAACAATCCAAATAATTACATATATAAATATTTGTGTTACATATATGTATATTGTATATATGATATATAGGGCATTATATTACTTGAATAGAGAACGTTTTATTTTTTGCGACCAGGATCATTTATAAGCACTGACCATGTATTGAGTCACAGAAAAAATACATTTTCTAAAGGAAAGACACAACCTTGATCAAAATCAATAAAATTAGAAATTTAGAAAGATAACAAGAAAAATACTAAGAAATTAAGAAACTCACTCTTACATGAGTCCATGATTAAAGAGAAAATCCAGGGAAAAATTATAAAACAATCTATAATTAGATGGCATTTTATGCTAATGAGTTTGCTCACAGAAAATGAAAAGCCTCTATCATTAAAGAAGATATCTAAAAAATAAGGAAATCTAGCATTCAAAAAGAAATTACAAAAGGAGTAAACCAAAATAATCTATGATTGTAAATTAATAAAATTAAAGGCTGAATTTAATATTAAAATTAGGTGAGTAGAAAGTATAAATAATTGCAAAAAAAGAAAAGGAAAACAAACATTAATAAAGCTAATTAAGAGAAAAAGCAATCATTAAAAGATCATACAAAAGAAACAGGACCTAACCATGGCTGCAGATGAAATATCTAAAATCATAAAAGAACATCACATGCAGTCCTAGGCCACAAACTTAAAACCTGATAATTCCAAAGCCAAACAAAAATTACCAAAAGCTATTCCATATAATAAGTATCTGGACATTCAAGTTAGAATAGAAAAAATGTATAAAACAGATTGAACATCTACAGTTGAAAATGCTGGGAAAACCAGAAATACTGAGTGCATTTTTTAAAAAGATTTATTTATTTTATTGGAAAGTCAGATATACAGAGAGGAGGAGAGACAGAGAGGAAGATCTTCCGTCCGATGATTCACTCCCCAAATGAGCACAATGACTGGTGCTATGCCGATCCAAAGCCAGGATCCAGGAACTTCTTCAGGGTATCCCACATGGGTGCAGGGTCCCAAGGCTTTGGGCCATCGTTGACTGTTTTCCCAGGCCACAAGCAGGGAGCTGGATGGGAAGTGGAGCTGCTAGGGATTAGAACTGGCGCCCATAT
This sequence comes from Ochotona curzoniae, assembly GCF_017591425.1. Taxonomy (NCBI): domain Eukaryota; kingdom Metazoa; phylum Chordata; class Mammalia; order Lagomorpha; family Ochotonidae; genus Ochotona; species Ochotona curzoniae. Next base: position 21,397,142 of record NW_024465926.1, read on the forward strand.
GGGATCCTGGTGCATTCAAGGTGAGGACTTTAGCCACTAGGCCAGGGTGCCGGACAAGAGTGCATTTTAACTTAAAAAATATTTCTATTTATTTGAAGGCAGAGAGAGAATGAGAGGGAGGAGGAAAAGGGAGAGAGAGAGAGACTTGCTATTTCATCATCCAGTTGCCTGTAACAACTGGAGCTGGGCAAGGTTGAAGCCAGGCATGGCACTCAATTTGGGCCCGAGTGCTGTCTTAATTGCTGCACCAAACTAACTTTTAAGTGGTGGGAATTTCTCCCATTATTTCTATGATTCTTGGTCACACTTTTCCAACCAATTCTATAAAGCTACTATAACTTCTATTACTACAATCAAAGCAGAAAGCAGAGGAAACTACGTGTGCTGAAGTACGTATAAAATCATTTTCAGTTATTAAAATTGATAGGAAAATTATGTTTTCAACTTATGGGGGCAGGCATTTAGCCTAGCCATTAGGATGCCCAAATCCCATATGGAGGAGCCTGGGTTCAATTCCTGGCTCTGGCTTTGGCTCTGGCTTCAGCTTTCCGCTAATGCAGATCCTGGGAGACAGCGATGATGACTCAAGGAGTTGGGCTCTTGCCACCCATGTAGCAGAACTAGATTTGATTTCCAGCTTCTGGCTTCAGTCTCAGCTTGGCCCTGAACCAGCTCCAGCTGTTGTGGACATCTGGGGAGCTGGCCAATGGATGAGAGTATACTCTCACGTCTTTTAAATAAATAATCAAATGGAATCTAGTCAAGTATCAAAAGAAGAGAACATGTTATGGCAAGCCTGTTCATGAGTGACTACACTAGCTCACAGCAGGAATGTGAGCTGGCCCAAAGTGAGGTATGAAAGCCACATCACATCAACAGGTACTAAAAAGGTACTGGGTAAAACTCAGATCATTCTACCTATTCAATCTAAGACGCTTATTATCCATACATAATAAAAGTCTATCAAAATTTGCCTATAGCAATTTACTATATATAGTGACATTTTGAAATTATTTCAATTAAAATCTAAACCTAGATAAGAATGAGAGTAAGCACCATTCATCACTGTTACAATCATGATCTAAAACAAATGTAGTAAAGCAAAAAATGGTGTCAATGGTATAAAAATAAATAATATTTGATGGTATTTGGAATATACAGAAAACCTAAGACTGAGACTTTACTTAAAAAATGTTTATCAGGGCCCGGCAACGTGGCCCAGCGGCTAAAGTCCTCACCTTGAACATGCTAGGATCCCATATGGGCGCCGGTTCTAATCTCAGCAGTTCCACTTCCCATCCAGCTCCCTGCTTGTGGCCCGGGAAAGCAGTCAAGGACGGCCCAAAGCCTTGGGACCCTGCACCCGTGTGGGATACCCTGAAGAAGTTCCTGGATCCTGGCTTTGGATCGACACAGCACCGTTGCGCTCATTTGGGGAGTGAATCATCAGACGGAAGATCTTCCTCTCTGTCTCTCCTCCTCTCTGTATATCTGACTTTCCAATAAATAAATAAATCTTTTTTTTAAAAAAATGTTTATCAGGGCCCTGAGCAGTGGCTTGGTGGCTTAAGTCTCACCTTGCACATACCAGGATCCCATATGGGCGCTGGTTCAAACCCCGGCAGGCCCCACTTCCCATCCAGCTCTCTACTTGTGGCCTGTGAAGGCAGTCGAAGCCTTAGGACCCTGCACCTACGTGGGAGAACCAGAAAAAGCTCCTGGCTGCTGGCTTTGGATGGGCTCCGTTCCAGCCATTGCAGTCACTTGGGGAATGAATCATTGGACAGAAGATCTTCCTCTCTGTCTCTCCTCTCTGTATATCTGACTTTGCAATAAAAATAAATAAATCTTTCAGAAATGTTTATCAAAAAAGTTAATCGCAATTAGTAAGTAAAAGTAAATATGTAAATGTCAATATCTTCCCCCTCATGCTCCCAGCAGTAAAAAATTTAAAATCGGTACGTTAATGGGCTCATTTAGCCATACCATAAGGAATACATATTTCTAAATATCAAGTTGTACATATATATAAAGATTAAATCAATTTGAATTTACTGAATTTGAAGATGAAAATTTCCTGGGCCCAGCACGATGGCTTAATGACTAAATCCTTGCCTTGCACACACTGGGATCCTATATGTGAGTTGGATCATGTCCTGGCTGCTCCACTTCCCATACTTCTTATGACCTGCGAAAGCAGTAGAGCCTTGGGACCCTGCATCCATGTGGGAGATCAGGAAGAAGGTCCTGGCTCCTGGGTTCAGACTGGCTCAGATCCAGCCATTGCAGCAATTTGGGGAGTGAGGCAGTGGATGGAAGATCTTTCTCTCTGTCTCTCCTTCTCTCTGTATATCTGCCTTTTTAATTAAAAAAAATCTTAAAAAAAATCCTACCAGTAAGAAAAAATATAAATATGTTAGAACAAATTATATACAAATTACAGTACTAAGAAGAAAATTATAAACACCTTACTGCCTATCAGTTCCATTCCTAGGCACATATCCAAGAAAAATGTGAGCATACGTTTATCAAAAGCTATGGATAAGAATGTTCCTAGCAATGCTATTAATAATAACCTAAAACAAAAAGCCATTAAATTCCCACCAATTCCTTGGAGGAAGGAATGAATAGAACTGAGGATTCATTCTATTCACACAAAGTAATACTATATAACAAGAAGAGACAACCACAACTATATCCAACAGCATGGGCAAACATGAACATTGAAAGACAAGCATATGAGTAAATAGGGTATGAGTCTACTGACAACAAGCACAGGCCAAAATAACCTGTAGTTTTGGAAGCCAGGCTACTGGTTTCTCAAGTTAGGGTAATGAGAGAGAGAGTACAGTGCTGTTCATGCATTGTGTGTTGACACGTTCCCTGAGTTCCCAAGCAGGAACCCCTTGCAGAAAATCATCAAACTTTACATCAAAATTCACATATATTTAAAAGATGTGCTATACAAAAAACCATTTTATTGGAGTTAATAATATCATAATTAAAAAAAAGACATGTTCTTGAATGGGAACACTGAATGTTATTAATAAAAGTATCCACTTCCCTCAAATACTCGCATTTAATAAAAGTTGATTTTGAATTTCAAGAAATTGTTTCATTTTATTTTTTCCTATAATCATTGAGAAAATGTTATTGATTATGTGGAAATGGTAATATTTCAGGTACATCCTCTTAAAACACCATTGAAATTAATAAACATATTTTTTCCTTGTTATTTGAAAGGCAGAATGAGAGAGGAAAAGGGAGAGAGAGAGATCTTTCTTCAGGTTGACCCCTCAGATGGGTACAACAGCCTGAGCTAGGCCAGGTGGAAACCAGGAGCCTGGAATTCCATCTGGGTTTCCCATATGAGTGGCAGGAACCCAACCACTTGGATCATTATGTACCTGCCTGGCATAATAACAGGAAGCTGAATCAGAAGCCTGCAGTAGCTGGGACTTCAGCTATGCACTTGGCAATAGAAGATATGGATATTGTAAGTGGCTGCTTAATCCTCTGTGCCATAATTTCCCATGCAATTGCTAAAAACTGTAGATTTATATATGTAATTCTATATTTTTACTGGATAGGGTGTGGCTGAAAATCAAAGCAGTAATGATTGTCTCATTTTTTATGCACAAGCTGAAAAACTTTCTTCTCTCAAAAGCTTATCACCTCTTCAGTTACATCTTACATGCATTTTGGTTTCAGAATTGTTAACATGTATCCCCATATCAACATGGATCACTTTGCTAGAGTAGAACATTACGTACTGGTTCTGTTGCCTTTATTATGGATTATACTTATTTCCAAAAACTGAACTGTTTCCTCTTGCCCTACCCTTTAGCGAAATTGTTTCGTGTTTGCATTGGAAGTTCAACTGCAAAGAGGTGGCATTCTACTCCCACCCCCAGCCTGGGGAAGCGTAAGCTCGAATCTATTATTCTTTTCATGTCACACAACCACCTACATATCTCCACTTTGCTTCTACAAGATACAGACGCATGTATCCACCGAGGTGAGATCTTGACCTCCTGTGTCTGCATAGATCCTAGATGGGCTGGGAGCTGAACCCGGAAGGCAGGTCTAGCAGGGCGGTATCCAGCTCAGGCTTGAAAATACAGGGCTATCCAGAGATACTGTCTTCCTTTACCTCTAACATCAAATGAATAGAAAGAGTAGCCATTGCCAGCCCACTGGGCTATAAAGAATGTTTTTATATCTCAAATTCACCTCCAGTTTGCTTTAGAAGCTTGTCAAGCAACTAAGCATTGCTTGTGTACCCAATCTTTCAGACAAAAAGGCACAAGTCTGGGAAGGATGTGACTTGCTCAAGGTCACAGTCCAGCTAGCAGCCGTGCTGGGGCTCTACCCAGGTAGTCTTCCTGTATACCCCAAGCTTCCTCCCTGCTAATCTTTTGGATAAAACAAAGTGGTAAGACAGGGATGATGGGTCATGGCACCAATCCAGGGTCTTCTAGAGAGACTTTCTGGGAGAGCTGACTGGAACCTGAATCTTGCTAGATACGGGCTTAGAGAGGGATGTGACTGTTCCCTGCTCAAACACTTGGCTTCAGGGATGGCTGCTGCTACTGCTATCTGCTTAGTCACCCAGAGGTTAGGCGAGGGCAGTGTGATAGCAGAACTACTGGCAGGAGGCAAGTGTGTGAGTGCAACAGCCCCAACTTTAACTACAGTCTTAGAGGCTGGCTCCAGCAATGGCACCTCCTCAGGGTGACATGGACTCTATCTCTCGTTTGACCCCAAGAGCTGTGGAATGGCAAGACAGAATATGCCCCAGCAGCAGAGCGTCATGTCTCTGTTTCCTGAGGACACGGCCTACTCAACTGTCCGTGTGACAGGATAGTTGGAGTGGGCTGAGGTTAGGAGAGGATGTGGAAGATATCAGTGAACCCATCTCAAGAAGGTTTGGGAATGAGCTGTTCTTGGTTATAATTCAGTGAGGCTATGGATCCTCAGAGAGAATTGATATCCAAGGCAATTCTCCTGAGACACAGGGTAATGGGGCAGGTGATCAAACCCCTGATTCAGGATGGAAGAAGGGAACAGCTTAAATATATGAATGTACTGAGTAGTCACTGTGCCAGGTGACCTACTCAGTGGCTTATAGACACCATCTCTCCGCATCATTACAAACTTCTGAGGAAGGCACCATCACATGAGAGATGATGAAGACTGAGAGATGAACTCACTGGCTTGAGGTCACCTGGGTAGCAGGTGGCAGTGCTGAATTTTTGATTGACTCAGAAGCTTGTGTTCTCACCAAGGTCCCAGAGTACCCACCTCTTCTGGACTCCCTTCTGGGTTGGTGCTGCCGAGGCCAGCCAGTGCCACATAGTCCTCACTGATCTTATTCTGCCTCAGAGGGTCCTGTCCAGCAGTCTGGCACCTATGGGGCCATTTTTAGCAACTTATAATCAGGAGACCTGGATTCACAGAGGCTGCCCCACCTTTACTATGACTGCTGTGACTGTGCAAAACAATAAAAGGGAGATATAGTTTAGTACTTCAATTTATGGTGCACCTGTATATATGTCCTCAGTGAATGACAAATGCACATTTCTTGATATACATTCTCAGTGAATGATGGGAAAGTTTCTGGCATCAGCAGCTCATTTGATGTAGAATTACCTGTACACTTTTTGGTGTGCCCCTACTTTAAGGGTGGGAGAGTGGTTTCTTAACATTTCTTATCATTTCTGTCCATTGCTCCTTCTACAGTTCCCGTAGTGGACAAGTCTAGTTTGTTGTCCACATCAAGACAGGGATTCAAAGGACTAGAGAAGGCAGCTGGTGCCCCTGGCCAGCAGCCTTTAGTTCTGCCAGGGCTCCAAAAAAGGCACTTAAAATGTTCAGCAACCTGACAGGGCTGCTTCAAAGTCCACTCGGCAGCCACCTGTTTATCAGGAAAAATGGCAGGCTGGCCGATCAACTGGAGTTGGAGCTCATGATGAGAGGAAGATGGGATCTGGCAATAGGTATGACTTCAATGGGAAAAAGCTTAATAGCCCAACCTTTGCAGATGATTAAATTTCATCAGATGATTGGCAGGACTATTCTCTGATAAAGGTTTGGGTGTTGGCAAAGGGAGAGTAAGGCTGCGGTGAATGGGGGGACATTCCCTGTACAGGCAAGCTTTGGTTTACAAAGCAGGCTATGAGGAAAATCCAATTCTTACTTCCTAACCTTTGGTTCGACACTACAATCCCTCTTCCTAGGATCCATTTCAGCAGAGGAGAAAATACTTTGCTGTTCTTTAGAAGTTAATCAACTGTTATTAATATACATCACTGAGCTTAATGCTGCTTTGTACCTTATTATTTATATGTTGTAAGCAGTCAAGTGGAGGCAACTCCTTGAACTGACTCTTCAATCTGACTTCATTTATACAGTTTTAAGAACTTCTTCCATCAAATACACATGCAGACTCACAGTGAGTTATAAATGTAGTGGGCAGTCTTACTGGCAAAGTAAGGCAAGGACACTTGGGAGAAGTCCTGGGTTTAGAGGCCAGACCTGCCAAGTTCCCTATGGCTAGTCCTGCATAAATCATTTAATTTCTGTGACTCTCATTTTCCTCATCTATAAGTAGAATATCTCCCACTCAGCTTCCTTTACAGGGATATTAAGAGGATTAAATGATACATCTATGCTAGCCAATGACTAAAAGACATGAAGGGATGCTAAAACAAAACATGTGAGATACGTATCAGATTCAGAGTTAATTTTTTTTCTTAAAGATTTATATTTATTTTTATTTGAAAGGCATATTTTTATAGCGAAGGAAAAAGAGTGAGAGGTCTTGCATTCACTGATTGACTCCTCAAATGGTGGCAGTGACCAGAGCTGAGCTGATCTGAAGCTGGGAGCCAGGAGCTTCTTCTAGGAGTGGAAATGGAAGCCAATCCGTGTCAGTGAGAATCAAGAAGACAGATCTTACACGTACTGGTGGTTCCATGGGCCAGCCCTTCTTGCTGGCCTTCAACCCATCCCAGTTGTTACTGTTGGATGTTTCAGCCCAGCCAAGACTTGTCCACACCCAGACACTGCTCACACATGGCTCAGTAGGGTCAGAGACTTAGCCTAGTCCCTCCTACATCTACCCAGGTTCTCCAGAGCACCAGATGGTGCTGGCATCTAGCCTGGTTAGGTGCACCCAGTCCACACTTGTGTCAAGGGAGATTGCAGCCATATCTAGATCAGAACGCAGCCCCCACTCTGTCCCCACACTCTCCCATGGGAACCCCAACCCAGCAAGGGTGTACTCTCACAGCTCCCCAAACGAGCCTATTCCTAGCCCTAGATTATACACATGCCAGTGGTTGCTTTGACCCAGTTGGTTTAGTCCCTCACCTGTCTCAGCCTTTTAATCAAAGGCTCTGACAATTGAGCTTGGGTAGGCAAATTGTCTCTCAGAACCTCTAATCCCTAAAGATGCCCACAGAGAAGCTTCAAATCTTTACAAAAGGCTCTCTGAGAGCTGTGATCCTCAATGGGTAAGTACAAAAAAACCATACCCAAGGTCATAATTGCTTTTCCTTCACATGATACCTCATTTGCAATCCCAAGTATCATGATGTGGGATTATTTACTAGGAAGTGATGCATGTCAAACAACAGTTTGCCTCAAAAAGCATTGAGTCCAATCTTCTGTCCTGGGCAGACCATTTGCAAATACTCACTCAAGTCAGTATCATTCATCAAAGCACTCAAGCCGAAGAGGCCCGAGACTCCATAAGGAAAGGATGTAAACCTGATTTCACCAGATTTCAGGGAAGAAGACAGGACTTGGGTACTACAGGAGGACTACTCATTCTAACCCAAATTATTCATTAAGCATCTGTACAATATATAAGATCTGTGAATGTAAATTACTCCAATAAAAGGCAGAAAGAGGCTGGATGTGCTATAAGACAAAAGGAAAACCAGTAATATTTTGAAGAGACTCAGAGAAGGGAGCATAGAGGCCTGGAAAAATCAGGAGCAGCTTCAAAAAAAGGATGATACTTTCTGGCCTAGCAGGAAGGGTGGGTGTGACAGGCAGAGACATGGGACAAGTGGGTGGGGTTATTCCAGGTAAGGGAAACTAAGCACTCAAGGCAGTAAGACAACAGACAGAGGGCACAATCTGCCAGGGTTGGCCACCTCTAGCCTGCAGGCTCTGCTGTCAATCTGCACTTAGTCAAGGAGGGAGCAATTGCAATGGAGGGGAGCTGAGCTGGGCAGAGATGCCTTCACAGGCATGTGGATGATGGGTTGGACTAGCAAGAGAAAAACAAAGATGGGCAATTAAAGAGGCTGTTTCTCTGGTGGAGGGCCACAGGGGATACTTAACTAGGCAAAGGGGGCATGTTGTTCTTAATGCCTTATTTTTGTTGCACATGTAAAATTCTTTTACATGTGCAAATTTTATTTCTTTTAAACTTTAATAATTATTGTTACATAATAAAAGGCCTGCTTTATGAATTCCTTTAGTCAACAAACAAATTAAGCAGAGACTCTTGAAAAACAATCATTTTGAAGAGAATGATGTGATAACAAGAGAGATAAGAAGCCTGCTGTAGAGGAGAGTTGTAGGGAAGACAGAAGGGGCAGACTGGGGAGAACTGAAAGCAGGAGATTTCTAAGTTCTGATTACTAGGTGTGGAGGGAGAATGCGGGGGAACACAGAAATGGCAGGTGCTGGAGAGAGAGAGTGGTGCTGTGAACTTTTCCTTAAAAGAAGTCCAAAGGAGGAAGAGAACCTTTGGTTCATGAACACACTGACTAGCTTCTCAGTACCCAACTGGGAAGTCTTCTTGAGCTGTATTTAGCTGGAAAATACAAAACTTGAGTACCTTGAGCCTCTAGAAATATTCTCCAGGTATGGGTGATGGTAGGTAACTGTAACAGGATCCTGTTGCTGTGGCCTGATGTTCCAGATTGTCACCTGGATGTGTTACCATGAACGCAAACATCCTGCAGAAAAGGTTTCCTCATGGATACCTTTTGTGATTACAGCTGGCATGTCTAAATGTGAAGAAAGCATCATGACTGATTCAAGAGGGCCTTCCAAGCCCTGAGCAGTTGGATGGAAGGGAGGGGCTTGAGTGTCAGAGTTGTCTCTGCAAGACCCAGCTAAACTTTCCCACCAGCCAAGCAGACAAGCCTGCAGCCTGTACTAGTCACCCAAAGGCAGGCGTGCTGTGAGGAACCGGCATTCACTTGGTTTACCCAGAGTCCTACAGAGAGCTCGGTGACAGTAGGCAGGACAATTGCTATGGTTGGACCTAAATTTGAATCTTGCTACCTTGTACCCAAGACATCCAATCTAAATTATAAACCTCCCCCTCAAAATATTCATTTTTGCAGATGATACAATGTTGCATGCAGAAAATTTTGAACATTCCACCGAAAAGCTGCTGGAGCTGATAAATTCATTCAGTGAAACTGCAGATTACAAAATAAACATACCAAAAAACAGCAGCTTTTTAATAATGCCGATGATGAACTTGCTGAAAGAGAAATTAAAAAAAAATCCCATTCATAATAGTTACACATGCAAAATCAAATATTTAGTAATAAATTTAACCAAAGAAGTGAAAGCTCTCTGCAACAAAAATTACAAAACATTGATCAAAGAAATCAGCAAGGGCACACACCAAAAATGGAAAGATATTCCTTGCTTCTGGATGGGATGAATCAATATCATTAAAATATCTATACTACCTAAAACAATCGATACATTTAATGCAATCCATATCAAAATACCAATGATATTCTTTACAGAATTAGAAAAAAATCAATCTGGGGCCAGTGCAGTGGTGTAGTAGGCTGATTCTTTCACTGGTGGTACCAGCATCCCATATTGGCACAAGTTCATATCCCAGCTGCTCCACTTCCAATCTGGCTCTCTGCTCATTAGCTGGAAAGGCAGTGAAGGATGGCAAAAAGTCTTTGGGATCCTGCACCCCTGTGTGAGACATGGAAAGAAGCTCCTGGCTGCCAACTTTGGATCAGCTCAGCTTTGGCTGTTGAGCCCATTTGAGCAGCGAACCAATGAATGGAAGACCTTTACTCCTCTCTCTTTGTAAAGTCTACCTTTCAAATGAAAACAAAAAATATTAGAAAAAAAGAAGAAAACAACTCTAAGAGTCACAAAAAGACCCAGAACAGCCAAAGTGATCCTGAGGAGGTGGGCAAGGGAGTAGAGAGAGAGAAAAAGCAAGCAACCTGGAGACATTACAATGCCAGGCTTCAAAGTCAACTATACACAAAGTCAACAAAGACACAGTAATTAAAACAGCCTAGTGCTGGCATAAAAACAGACGTATAGATCAATGGAACAGAATAGGCAACCCAGAAATTAATCCAGGTAAAAACAGCGGATTTTTGACAAAAATGTTCAGACCATACAATGAAGTAAAGATAATCTCTTCAACAAATGGTATATTAGTAAAATTGGACGTATGTATGTAGATTAATGAAATAAGATTCATACCTTTTGTCTTATATAAAAGAAAACCAACTCAAGATGGATAAAAGATCTAAATTTAAGACTGAAGACTATAAAGCTGTTAGATTACTTAGAGGAAATACCTCCAAGACCTTGATGTAGGTGACAACTTCTTGGATAAGATCTCCAAAGCCACAAGCAACAAAAGCAGAACTAAAACAAACAGAAGCTTCTATGCAGCAAAGGCAACAATCAATAGAGTCAAGAGCATCCAATAGGATAGGAAAAAATATTTGTTTGCTATCTATAGGACAGAGACTATCCAGAATATATCAGCAATTTAAGAAACTCAACAGCAAAAAGCCAACCAATCCAGTTAGAAATGGCTAAAGGATATCAACAGACCATTCTCAAGAGAAATACGAAGACCCCAAAAAATTACGAAAAAAAATACTCAACATCACTAGGCACCAGTGAAATGAAAATGAAAACCGCACAGATACCTCCTCCACTCAGTCAGAAGGGCTAAAATCAAGACAGAAAGAACAAATGCTGGGGAGGATGTGGAGAAGGGGAAACACACACTGCTGGAGGGATGTAAATTAGTGCAGTCACCATGGAAGATCGCATGGAGATTTCTTCAAAGATTCAAAGCAGAAATGGCATTTAACCCAATAATCTTACTTTTGGCCATATACACAAAAGATACGAACACACTATCAAAGAGCTAGCTGTACCACCAAGTTTATAATAGTGTGGTTCATACAGCCAAAACATAGAATTAATGGAGGTATCCATAAATGGATAAATGAGTAAAAAAAGGTGATATACGTGTATGTGTATACACACATACAATGGAATATAATTCAGCTATAAAAATGAAATTCCATCATATGTCTCAAAACGTATGTAAATGTAGGACATCATGTTGAGTCAAATAAGCTGGACACAGAAAAATAAATACTGCAAATCTGCCCTTGTGTTTTAGCTAAAATTAACAGAAAAAAAAATCAAAAAGCAAAAAGAAATGCCTGTGTGTATTGGTATTGCTAGAAAAATTTTTTTGTCTACTTTTTTCATACCTTGTCAAGCCAGTGCTTAAGAATATTAACATTACTATAGTTTCAATGATCTGTGATTAAAGTTTACTGTGAAATAGTCATCTTTCCATTTGATTAATACTTACAGTCCTTACCACTGTAATTAGATATTCCTGCTAAACTAGAATCTTTTTTTATCTGTTCAATTCTTTATTTGGTGGAGAATTAAACCTGACATATATACATACACACATATGTATATATATATATATATATACAGACACACATATGTACATACACATATATACATTTATATGTTATCTATGTTATCTAAAAATAAAGAAAGGGAGGGAGGGATGGGGATGAAGGGAAGATCATTATATTCTTAGAACTGTGTTTATGACCTATTTTCACTGTTAATGAAAAATTAAGAAACAGAAAAATGAGAAGTGGCAAAAAAAATGCAAACTTTCCATTAGTCTCTCTTTAAAATGCCCTGAAGTCTTCCTTCCTTTCAATTTACAAAACGATTATTAAAAAGTTCAAAACTCTAGACTTCGTATATCTTTTGCTATGTTTTTTGTTCTTAGTGAGCAATGTTTCCACAGAGAAAAGTACACCATATCAGTTCCCAAATCTCATCTGTTCCTCAGGCTCAAATGCCACTTCCTCCAGAAAACCTTTCAGGTCCAGCACCCCTGTGATGTTTCTTTCCATCTAGGGGCCCTAGCCTTCCACCTGGTCCAAACATCTTCTGTCTCTGCATTAGGATGACTGGTGCGCATACTTACAAAACTTTTACCTTCTTAAATATCTCTATCTGCTCCCTTATTTCTGGGGCTGTGGCAGTACCAGGCCCTGCAGGGACTGGGATGTGTCTTTTCCTGAAATGTTGCAGATCAGTTATAGCAAACAGAACAGTGACCGTCAACGAAAACTGTCACTCTGGGCTCCTTTTTGACCACAGCTGCTACGTGGAAGCAGCTGCAGCTTCGATATGGGCCACTGGAAACTTTTTTTTGACTGCTCTAGGGCATCACCATTCTTTAACAGGTCAGGGCTATAAACTCTTCTACTACTTATTGAATCTCATGATTGTTGGTGAATTAAGCCTATTAATATCAGTGGATTAAAATTATGTTTTTGCAAAATTGATGAACACAGGGTTAAGACGAGACTGGCAGGGTAGTTGTCTCCTTGGAACTGTACCTATGATATGTATGAAAGGTTTTTTATATTAATAAATTTTTAAAAAGACTTGTGTGCTACGCTAGCCATGCTGAATCAAATGGAATCTTTCTCTTTCTTTCCAAAGATTTTTTTTTGTTGGAATAGCAGATGTATAGAGAGAACGAGAGACAGAAAGATCCTCCACCCACTGGTTCATTCCCAAGTAGCTCCAACAGCTGAGCGGAGTCAATCTGAAGCCAGGAACTAGGAGCCACCTCCATGTCTCCCATGTGGGTGACGGGTCCCATGGCTTTGGGGCATCTTCCACTGCCTTTCCAGGTCACAAGCAGGGAGGAGAATGGGAAGTGAAGCAGCCAGTACATAAGCTGGTACCCAAATAGGATCCTGGTGTGTGCAAGGTGAGGACTTTAGCTGTTAGGTCACCATACTGGACCCTCAAATGGAATCTTAAGGTTGGAATTTCAAGGCAAATCCATGCAGAGAGTTTACTGGATACGTACAGTAAAAGTGGTTCTCTCACTCGATAGCTACTAGCAGATAAGTGATTCCAATGATCAGCTTGGCTGTAACAGCCTACAGGAGTCTATACTTCCCAAGACCAATTGTGGTCAATGGAGCATAAACAAACCAATGGGGTGGCTTGTCTATAAAATACATGAATGTTGTTTGGGCTCTTTCTTGGTTCTGCTGTCCAAGATCCCAGTGTAGGCTGATCCTAAAGGTACTACTTTACTTAATGGAAAGCATTTTAATAAAACAATACTTGGAAAACCAGTCCCAGAGAAACCAAGCGCCATCAGTGCCATGTGTGCCCTGATTATTTTCAATATGGTTCACTTCCGAGCTTTTGAGAGAAAGACTGATGGCCTTGTCCCTTTTCTAGAAAGCGTGGGTGCTTTCCCACTGACTGCCCACCAGGGCTTGGGCAATTTCTGGGCAAGAAAGAAAGCCCCTCCTAAGCTGGTGCTGGAGTAACTAGAGGAAGCGAAAGAATTTGAGGGAAGGCAAGTCCTGCAGGGTCGAATGACCTTGGAGAATCACAGTCTGACAGAGCAGAGGAAGCCACTGGCCTGAAGTTAGCCTTCCTCAAACAGTGGCCCAGCAGAGTTGAGTTGTGCCACCACATGCCACAACTCAAGCAACACGGCATCCAATATCTTCTTCAGACTAAGGACAGTCAGGATGGAGCTCGTTATGAAAGCTTTTCATTAGCTGAGGTAACCAGGGTTACTGCTGGGTTGGATGGAGTTTCAGTCAACAGCAAGATGCTCCATGGTGTTGCAAGTATGCAAGGCCTGATAACAAACAGCATTAGGCTCCTGCACAAAAACCCAGTGCTAGGCACTCTGACATTTTGCCAGAAGACACAGCTTGAAAGAGGAAACAAAGCCCAGGTATACTGCTGTGCTTTGACCAGAGTCTCACAGAACAATGGCTGGCCATGCAAACAGTGTCTCTCAGTCTGATTTCTGTTTCATCTATACCCATTTAAGCAGATTATGCCCGCCCAAGAATAGGACCCTTTCCTTTGCCTATAGCCCGGAGTCAGACTTTAATTTTGTCTATGCTGTGCACTAGTTATTTTACTACAGACAGAACTCTTAATTCTGTCTAACTTCCCTGTATGCCAAAAGCAAATAGAATTATGTAGGCAACTCTGCCTCCACTTCCTTATACAAAATGGGGATAGTCATATAATAGGGTTTACCTCATTGGGTGACAAGTTAAACAGGCAAACTGCCCAGCATTGTACCTGGTACTCAACAAATATCAAACAGCCTTATTAAAGTATAATTCACATATCCTAAAACTCACTATTTAAAGTATAAAATTCATAGAACTGGGTTCTAGGCTCCCATTTTGCCTGGGCCAGCCTAAGGCTGTAGTAGGCACTCTGAGAGCAAATCAGCAAATGAAAGTTTTTTCTTTCTCTCTGCTTTTCAAATAATTTAAAGTTTAAAAAAATGCAATTAAACAGTTTTTTTTAAACCACATTCAGAGCCAGAAAAATTCTTCAGAAAGTTCATAAAAACTTAACTGAAAGGTAAGTTTATTTTGATAAAAAAATGTTTTGAAATCCATGTATTCTCTCTTCACATGCATTTCCATGAATGTTTTTGGAGACCATTATATGCATGAATTTCAAGTATTTTTCTCCAAAACGAACTAATATATTAATTCCATGCTTCCACAAACCTTTTACAGCACTCCCAGATGTGCAGCCATCACCAAAGTCACTTCTAAACCTTCTCAAAAAGGTTTACTCTTCAATAACCAGGTCTATGCTAGGCCCAAACCAGGAGACAGTCAGTCAGTGTAGTTCTCCCATGTAGCTGACAGGGATCCAAGTATTTGAATCATCACCTGCTGCCTCCCTAGATACATACTGGCAGGAAGCTGGTGCTGGAAGCTGACTCAAGCCCAGGCTCTCCAAAAAGAATGCAGGTATCTCAAGCAGCATCTGAACCACTGAGCCCAACAGTCAGCCCTATTTTGAGTTGATTTTGATGAAAGATGTAAGCTAAGGGTACAACTTCACTCCTTAACTGGTAGTAATCAAGCTGGTCCAGAGCAATTGCAGAAAAGACCACTGTTTCCTCAACAAATGGTCCTGGCATTCTCATTAAGAATCAATTGACTGGGGTCCAGTGTGACAGCAGTTAAAGTCCTCACCTTGAACGTGCCAGGATCCCATATGGGCGCTGGTTCTAATCCCAGCTGCCCCATTTCCAATCCAGTTCCTTGCTTGTGGCCTGGGAAGGCAGTTGAGGATGGCCCAAAGCCTTGGGACCCTGCACCTGTGAGGTAGACCAGGAAGAAGCTCCTAGCTCCTGATTGGTTCAGCTCCAGCTTTGGGGCTGCTTGGGGAGTGAACCATCATATGAAAGATCTTCTCTGTCTCTCCTCCTCTCTGCCTTTCCAATTAAAAAAAAAAAAAAAAAGAATCAATTGACCAGGCCCAGCACCGCAGCCTAGTAGCTAAAATCCTCACCTTGCATGTGCCGGAATCTCATATGAGCTCTGGTACTAATCCCAGCAGCCTTGCTTCCCATCTAGCTACTTGCTTGTGGCCTGGGAAAGTTGTCAAGGACAGACCAAAGTTTTGGGACTCTGTACCCGAGTGAGAGACAAGGAAGAGGCTCCAGGCTCCTGGCTTTGGTCAGTGCAGCTCTAGACATTGTGGTTGCTTGGGGAGGGAATCACTGGACGGAAGATCTTCCTGTCTCTCTTCCTCTCTGCATATCTAACTTTGCAATAATAATAATAATAAAAAGATAATTTTAGGGAGGTGCTGAAAAGTCATTACCCTCTGGAGTTGTGAAGGCACTGATGTTCATAATCTGCCTCTTTCACCTTTGACAAGGGAAACAAAGAATCAGAAGAGGTACCAAATTAAGAGTTTGTCATACTGAGTTTGATTCTGCAAAGGCATCAAAATGACTTCCATTACCAGACAGAGATACCAGGGAACGACAGCTACACCAGTCTTCCCCTGGCCACTCTTGAACTCTGTACTCACTGAGGACACATCCCTGAGGCTTCTGTTGTGGCTTTTAATACTTAAGGAAGAGGTCCCATCTCCACTGTAGAATTACACTGGGAGCTAGCTGGGTCCCTGCCTTGCATTTCTCGAAGTTGTAAGAGGCCTCCTGCTTCAGCTGCTTCACTTTCCAGCCCACTTACCCATTCATCTCGTGTGGCCACAGGAGGCAAGTAGAAGTTGTTCTTTGGGTCAAAAGCTTCACCTAAGAGGCTTTTGTGAAGACAGGAAGATACAATGATCCCTTACACTGCCACAGTCTTTGTTCAGTTGTCCAACCTAGGAGATGCTGTGTATTATCTGCTCCTACCTTTAGTTAGTAAATGGCAGACCTATTCATCCACCTTGGAAAAGGCTGGTGGAAGGCTCTGGTGATAACAAACAATGCCTACAAGGATCCAGCTGCTGGATTACATGCAATGATTGCTGCATTTGGAAATCTGCTCTAGATACAGGAAATTGTTAACAGTTTCCTCCAGAATAATTAGCATTCAAGAACTCATCTTTAAAATGATTCTTCATTAAATGATGAAGAAAATGATACTCAGCACCACTGCATGTGGGTTTCAAAATGGAAACATATCCTTTCTGGTGGTGTCCTACTGGTTCCTGTGGGCTTAGCAACTGGTAACAGGAACTGTCCAGGGAGTTCCTAGAACCATCTTTGTTCCTGGACGCTTTCCCCACAAAATGCAGGAAGTCTAGGATAGGAACAGATGTGCTGACCTGCTCTTTTATTTATTTTTTTTTTTTTGTAATTAAAGCACTTTATTATCAAAGTTCTAGAAAAACACAAGTTCTTTTTCTCTGTTGTGACAACCCACTTAGTGCTCCTGAGTGGCACTAAGGCAATTTCCCACTGTTTCCATGGTGTCGAAGCTGGCTGCAGATTTTACAGAGCCAGTCTCTACCTCAGCAATGCATTAGCTGATAGGCTGGGCAGACTGATAATTACAGCTCAAAGCAGGCAGGGTCTAAGGCAGTATCTGGGAACAGGCCAATATAAACTTTGCAAATTGCCTAGGATGTGAGTCTGTGATGCAGTGGTAAAGTGTGTTCTCTATTCTCTGTCTCTAATGGCAGGGAGAGAGAGAGAAACACAAGGGGGGAAAAAAAGAACCTTTCATGAGATCCACCCAGATGTCTGCAGGGCATACTAAGTGAGTGGCATGCAATTGTATTTGTTGATGTGGGAAATGTTTAGAGCATATTCCAAGTATCAGGTGGGGCCACAACATTATGCGTTCAGTTTGATATTAGTTTTTCTTTAAAATCACATAAACATGATATAGTAGAAAGGGTCTGAAAATACATGAAAACTAACCATCATTTTCTTTGATTAATGGGAACGTAGCTTGTGTTTCTTTTTTAAAAGATTTATTTATTTTTATTAGAAAGGCAGATTTACAGAGAGAAGGAGAGGCAGAAAAAAAGATCTTTCATCTGCTGGTTCACTCCCCAACTGGTCGCAATGGCCAGACTTGAGCTGATTCGAAGCCAGGAGCTTCTTCTAGGTCTCCCACGTGGATGCAGGATCCCAAGACTTTGGAGGCATCTTCCACTGTTTCCCATGCAACAAGCAGGGAGCTGGAAGAGAAGTGGAGCAACTGGGACATGAATCAGTGCCCTTATGGGATCCTGACAGACACAAGGCTAGGATTTAACCACTGAGCCATTGTGCTGGGACCCACTGTTTATTTTCTTCCATTAAAAAATCTTTGTATCCTAATTATCTAATGAGTAAGCATTCATTGTATTTAAAAAAAGAAACCCTAAAAACCTGTGTTTGGGAATGGTATAACTTGCTAATTGGCCTGAGTCTATTGATGTGTTCCTTATACTCGGGTGTGGAAACATCAGGAGTGGAAGCTCCTTGAGCTTGTTTACCGAATGAGTCTTTTCAACAACTTGTATGGCTATACTGTTACATGAAAGAAGGGTCACAGACTGTGGTCATGTGCTTGTCCCCCTGCTCTATTCAGTCCAGAAGCATCAAACGTGGCTGAGCCTCTGTGGAAAAGGTTAGAATGCAATCAAGATATCTGTGTACTTACAGCCTTCCTGGAGGAATGCACTTTTCTAGATTTAGAGACACAAGAAGGAGCTTTGTTCATATCCCAGGCTCTGCTGGTACCTCAGAGGCAGTCACAGAAGTGCGGGGAGCCTGGCCCTGTTAGTCCTTTAGAAGGACTGTGGCCCGATTTCCAGAGGATCCAAAGTTTCTGCTGAAAAGAAGGGTTCCTAGAGAGGGGTCTGTGGTGCCTGTGATGGGATTCATGCAGGACACTCATTGTCACATGGGCCTCAGCCCATATATTAATTTTGCCTTTACTTCTTTACGATACAGTAAAATGTATAGAACAAAGTTTTTGGTCCCAAAGCTTTGAGATCAATGGGGAAAGGAGGTTTCTGGTGGCCAGTTTTGGATTCCACAAACAAGACTGTACAAGTGATACTTCAGCTACCTATACACTAACGTGGCTTTTTTATCCAATGCCAGCTGCCCTTGCAATGTGCAGCTGCTAAACAAACAAACAAAAAAATTCACATTTTAATTCAGATGATTTTGTGCTTCATAATGCGTCCATTTTTTTCTACAGCCAGAGTGTTTGTTATTTCTTTACAATTTCAGAAGTTATGAAATGATTCATGGTTTTTGTTGGAGCTGAAGTCAACCAAAACCATTCATAATTGTGAACAATCTCTGTTATTGTTAGAGGGAAAACGCCAAGGCATCTGTGCTTCCCAAAAACACATGGGGGGAGAATTCCAGTTTGGAAATGGAACGGCTGTGTTTTTACCCCTAGAGTTAAATTTAAACAGACTGATTTCCAAGGAGATAGCTGTGTTCTGCTCATTGAATGGTGAGGTGACTAACAAAATGTACATTCTCTCCTATTTCCTCAGACACAAGATATCTACATACTAATACACTCTATATACTCCATACTAATAATTGCCCATTTCATGCTTGTATTCCTTGCAAGAGGGTAGGGACTAATAAAATGAAATAAGAGCACTGCTGTCTTATTCACCCCCATGAGCAGCTCATTTCTTGCACATGTAGGTACTTATTACATCTCTCCTGCGTGACCACACAAACCCCACAACACCTGCCATCCCTCTTCACTCCTTTGATTCTTCTAATTCCTGGTGCCATATTAATTTAATTTGGCTGATAGAATCTACAACTGTAAGATATGTTGCTTTAAATACAAAAAATAAGATTATGATGAAAAATACTGAGTGCTTACTGTAATGCCAAGGAATATGTTAGGTGTTCTATGTACAGTACTCCACTTAGCTTTCACAACAATGTTATGAATCAGGTCCTGCTATTATTCCTATATTGTAGACAAGATAACTTAGGCACAGATCAACTCAGTGCTCTTACCTAAACTCATATAGAAATATCAAAGTGCACAAACCCACATAGTCCAGCACACTGTCATCAGTTAAGGTACTTCTGGACTGCCTTTTTCATATTACACTTTGATTCTGAAAATAGTTAATGGTGGTAACACTTCTCTATTGGTGGGTCTCACTCTGTAGAATGACCAAATGTCCTTCAAACTATGACCAATGTGTTTGAGAACAAAATTGCTGATATGAAACTACTGTCACAAGGCCAGTATTCTGTGGTAAGCTGCAGACCAGCATGGAAAGGTCACTCCAGAAGAGAAGTAGCAAGATGTTCAGTGAAACAGAGCATTGGACTGGGAGTCAGGTTTGTCTGCAAGGTGACTAGTGACTGGGTATTTTCTCCAACACATCTTATTTTGCAAATCCTAGTTTGAAAGTCACCCTTTAAATCTGATTCTTCAATTTAATCTACATACAGAATTGCCCAAGCTCCTCATTTCTTTTCCCTAAAGTAGACTGATATGGATTTGCTAAGAAAAGTCAACCCGTTCACCAGCTTCAGGGAAGATCTGAAAAGCAATGATGAAAGAATACTGTTTCTTTTTTACTTAAAAGATAAAACCATATATGACAGCCTGAACCCAGGAGGAAACAGTCTGACAAAGAATTCCCCTGCTACTGATGCCTAGCTTCCCCATGTCCAAGAGTCTCAGGTGAACACAGCAGAGCTTTGGCTCCTTTGTGGTAGTTTCAAATGATAAAGATTCAGGTCATATATATAAAATGTCCTATTTTGCCAACTTTCTCCACTCCATTTCCTTTCTGATTCTAAACAGAGCCATGAGAAACACACATCTCAAGCAAGTAAGATAAATGTCTTATCTTCTGGCATGTTTCTTTTCTTTTTTAAAGATTTATTTCTTTTTAATTTTATTTACAGAGAGAAGGAGAGACAAAGATCTTCAATCTGCTTGTTCACTCCCCAAGTGGTTGCAATGGCCAGAGCCCAGCCAATCCGAAATCAGGATACAAGAACCTCTTCCGGGGTCTCCCTATTCAGGAGCAGGGTCCCAAGGCTTTGGGCCATCCTCAACTGCTTTCCCAGGCCACAAGCAGGGAGGTGGAAAGGAAGTGGAACAGCTGGGACATGACCTGGAGATGGGATCCTGATGCATGTAAGGCAAGGACTTTCTAGCCACTAGGTGACCACACCAGGCTCCCGTCATGTTTCTTAATCCAGCAGGCAAGTGGCTTCATTACTCTCTTAGTCCCAGGCTTCAATGGCAGAGGCTACAGTCTCTTCCACCCATTGGTTCACTCCCCAAATGGCTGCAATGGCCAAAGCTGAGCCAATCAGAAGCGAAGAGCCAGAAGTTTCTTCTGGGTCTCCCATGTGCAGGGTCTTAAGGCTTTGGGCCATCTTGAACTGCTTTCCCAGTGCCATACGCAGAGTTGGATAGGAAGTCAAGCAGCCAGGACATAAACTGGTGCTCATATGGGATCCCCATGTGTGCAAGGCAAGGATTTAAGCATTGCGCCATTGTGCCATTGCGCCAGGTCCTAGAGTTCAGTTTTAGGCTAGTGTGATCACTGAGTTTTCTGAGGAGAGTTGGCTGGGAAACTGTCAGGAGCCAAAGGGAAATGATAGTTGAGCAGAGGATGAGGAGTGGTGACCAGTTTCTTGGATGGTCTAGTGTTCAGTTACTTTCAGTTCCTCTAACTCCACCTATCTCCTTGTATCTGTACATATCAGCTTCCTCATCTATAAATAAGCTGGGTTCTAATCCTATATTGAGTTTCTTGATGATCTCAGTGGAGTACACCACCTGCAAACAGAGGGAAATCCTAAAGTCTTTCTGTGGGCACCAAATGCTAGAAGAAATAATTTCTCTCAATCTTTAGTTCCCCAGGGAACATGAACTTTATACCCTTCCTCCTCTTGCAATTATGAACTATTGCTAAGCATTTTTATCTGGTCAGGTGTTTTGGGGCAAAATACTGAAACAATTGGAGGAGCTGTCATGTGAGACAGGAATAACATTTTCACAGGAAACTGGTGGTCAAACATTAACTAGCTAGGCACAGTGTACCTGCAGATGGCCATGCACTGTCTACCACCAAGTGAAATAAGCTCTCTGATCCAGACAAATGACCAACAAGAGACAGACACACTGGTTTCCTCAACCTTTTTTGGCTGGAACGTATCCTTTTTAGCAGTCTTTGAGTTGGAAAGAGCCTCCTGCATGCCAAGGGTAGTCACTGGAAGAAGGGTACAAGGAGAAAGGAATAGTGGGCAGGTCTCATTCTGAAGCACATTCCCTCACGAATTCCCATACTTTTATACAAGATTTCCTGATACCAGTAATAAGCTACCCAGGGACTGGGGGAAACATCCAGAGACTGAAAAGCTGGGTCAGCTTTGAAACAGTTCATGGATTCCACCAAGTTTTCAACGAGATATCCCCAAATGGCTACTGGGGGTGCATGGGAGAGCTTGACGAGCTGCAGGCCTCTACTGAATCACAGCCAAACTCCCCTTCCAGCTACATTTCCTGAAAGAGTATTCAGCTCCAAGCCTGGAGTATTTTTGTTTGCCCCTTCCCCAGAAATCAGTCTGAAATATACTTAAACATCAACCATGAGCATCCGCAAGCTAAGGACATAATGGACCACAGGCCAGCTCCACGAGCATGGCTGGTTGCACACATTCTAACTCAGGTCTCTGCCACTCCCTAGACTAGCTGCTACTGGATTATTCAGCCATAAGTGGTGAAACAGGCAGACCTTCCTTGGGAAGGAGGATTTGCCCCGCAAGACCTCCCCAGATCAGGAGGACTAGACCCCTAGGGCTACTCACACTCCTTCAACATAACAGATTCTTACTAACCTGTGGCTCCTTTAGGAACATAAGCAATGTAGGTGTGAGTTTTAAGTGAATCCACTGTCACAGAAAGGGGCAGACAGCCTCCCAGTATAGGGGAGCTTAGGATACTGAAGGTAAAGAAAAGCTGGGAGCAAATCAGTGTCACACTTCTCGGCAGAGCTGGATAAGCCCAGAACTGGTTTGCTTATTTTGGTTCAGTGCCTTGGTTATGTTTCCTCATGAGAGGGGAAAGTCAACATCAGCAGGGTAAAGGTTTGCATGCCATTCTGGGGTGCCAGCCCACAGAAGAGGGAGAGCACAGCCTTTGGGGGAGATGAAGACTACAATGACCTAGGGGCTCTTGGTCCCTCCAAGACAGCTAAGACTATTTCTCCTTTAGAAACAACCTGATATGCAGATTCTTTCATGTGAGACGCCACAAATAAATGCTGTTCATGCCGGCTGCTGTTGGCTGAGGCAGACACAAGATTTGTATGTGTTAACCAGGAATAGAAAATATACACGCCTTGGAGTCATAGCGCCCGGGATGTTCAGATGGTATTGTCACCTTCCAGAAAACTGCCTCATGCTCCATTCTGGAATTTCACACTGTAACCACATGTTCCTTGGTACCAGCTTCTCCTTTAGACACACAAGGGCAGAGAAGAGAAAGCAAAAGTCTTTGGAAACAGCTTACTTTGAAACTGGTGCTTACTATTGGAAGTTGACTCTTCTGTGCCTTGTTCTCTATACAGAGACACTCACATACCATTTGTTTTGTCACTCCCTCATACATTCAACCAAACATTCCTAAGCATCACGCTATGATGGTCACTTTTCTAGATATTGGAAGCAGGGTTAGAATAAACAGTAGTGCTTCCTATATAGACCTCTCATTTTGTATGATGACAACAGTAACTGGAAAGTGCTCGTACTGGACATTATTCTAACCACTAAACACAGATCTCAAGTAATCCCCAGAACCACCACAGTCAGGTACTGTGAGCAACCCCATTTTATAGGTGAGAAGACCTAGCAGATTAAAGAATGCTTTCTGGTGATGGCAGGATTCAACTCTGCTCAGGGCAAAGACACAGCCTCGCAAGCTATGTGAGCAGCACAGATGTGATTTCCTAATGGTGAATTCTTTTTGGCCTGCCTTGAAAGCTGTTTGTGTAGAGAACGTGTTTTGCTGTACTTATGGAATGGAAAGTGCCTGTGGGTTTTCACAGAACAATAAAAGAATGGAATCACAAGGACACAAAGGGGGAGATGTAAAAGGCTAGGTGGACGGCAGCTCCTCCCCACCCCTTCTAAAGAGGCCTGGAGGTCATATTGTGTTTCACTATATTTTAGTATTAAAGACAAGCCAGGGTTACACAAAATAGAAGTAAAAGCAGGGATCCCTCTATGCCCCCCAGCCCTGGCTGGTGTGTGGTGGGAGGAAGACTATCTCTGTTGAATGCCAATGAAAACAAAGTGCTGAGATTAAACAAGTGAGGGAAACTCTTAATTACACAAAAAGAGCAGCTGGGGCTTTTCTTAATCACACAACTTCTCAGAGCCTTTACTGTGCTACAGTCCACTATTATCTCTCCAACAATCTCCAGAATACACTACGTAAGATTGTCTCCACTTACCTGATCTTACAGCATTTTGGGGACAAGGTATGAAATACATGTTAGAAGGTCACAAAACCAGAATTCCAAGGACTATGAACCTGGGAACTACATGACTCTTCACAGTCACTCTCTCTAGCCAGAAACACTGTTTTCCTTTCTGGGAACATTGCTGAAGATACGCAGACTTTCCCAACAAAGATGTCAACACTAGGAGGCTTCAGAAGTTCAGCCATATTAGAACAATCATGAAGAGGACCTTGCTTAGTTAGTAGGTGGGATCTTTTTTGCTTTGTTTTATTTTACTTTTTATTCTTCTCTTTCTCTTTTTAAGTAATAAAGGCTATAGAAGAGAGAGAACATTAGAAGTTCAGCAACCAAAAAGGAAAATTTAATAAGCAGCTCTCTACCAATATCTTGCTGTGTGTTCCTAAGTAGGTTCTTTGCTCTCTTTCAGCATCAGTTCTCTCTTGTCCATCTGCAATCGGTGGGAATGGACCAGAAGGTTGGGGGAGGGAGCTTCCAACTCCCACACTCTCTCTCTCTGATATGCCAACCAGCTTGGAAAGTATAGGCGGGTAGCTATGGGGACGACACTGCAACTGAGACACACCTTCTCGTGGGACCAGGCTTACCAAGGACCTTGTCCTGCTGGACATGGAGCACGCTGAGCCTCAAAGCAGCAGAGGAACCTTGCAAAACACAGGTTGGATTACCGGAGAATTGAACATCTTAGACTCATAGAGGAGCCACGAAGCAGTTCTATACTCAAACACAGTGTGCATGCCTATTTAATTAAGTGGTTCAGAAAGAAGTGCTGACTTTCTTGACCCAGAGATTTTCTAGCTTTTCCCTAAAATCCCATTACCTGTCTAATCCTTGCTCACAGAGAACATGCCAGTTATTTGGGATACAAATAGACTTAGCTCTGAGGGAATGAATACTCTAGAAAAGGAAAACAGAAAATGAACCAGGAAATACAATAGAGGAAGAGCTAAATAGAGAGGAATTACACGGAATATGGGGACAGCAAGGTGTTACTTTAGACTCTTTTCAACAGTGCATGGTGGAAAAGGCCCCTCAACATTTGGGCAGAGATCTGAATGAAGAAATCCTTTACTGTGGATAAGAATGAGTCTGTTCTGAGCCTACCTTCAAATGGCTCTCAAAGATTCCCACTCAGATTGCAGAACTGTCAGCTAGGGCCTGCCCTGACCCCAGAGAGGGCTGGGGATAGGTCTGAACATACGCCAACCAGGTCTTTCACAAAGGGAATAAGCCACGCTGCCATGGACATGGTGTTGTGCTGGTTTTTGATTTGTACATCTTCGCTCCTTTAGGTCCTGACGTATGTATGAGATGCCTGCAGGACCAGCTGATTAAGCAGATAAGAAAAAATAAGTGAAGTATAACCTAAGAAAGCCGCAGCTGTTTCCTGACACAGTCATCTAGAGCATCCAATGCAAAACCCAGGGCAGTGAAGTTGCAGACCAGCAGATTACAACGTGGTGGGATCTCTCTTTCTGTCTCTAGGCCTTAGCCTCCAACTGCAAAAGGTAAGGGCTGACAGTTGACCTTGACATTCAGGGACTGTTTTGAGGAAAAGGCAAACCAGGACACAAACAATAAAGAAACGATCTAAGAGTCAATGCAGGAGCCTGGCATGGAAGCCTGATGGCTGAAGTCCTCACTTTGCACATGCTGGGATCCCATATGGGCGCCGGTTCTAATCCTGGGAGTCCTGCTTCCTATTCAGCTCCTTGCCTGTGGCCTGGGAATGCAGTTGAGGATGGCCCAAAGCTTTGGGACCCTGCACCTGCGTGGGAGAAGCTCCTGGCTCTTGGCTCCTAGCTGAAGAAAAACTGGCTCAGCTCCAGCTGCTGTGGCTGCTTGGGGAGTGAATCATCCGACGGAAAATCTTCCCCTCTTTCCTCCTCTCTGTATATCTCCCTTTCCAATACAAATAAATATAAATCTTAAAAGAGAGAGAGAGAGAGAGTCAATGGAAATTCTAGAGTGTTTATCCCTACTTTAGAGAGTTTGCTTGAAGACTCAGTCACTGAGGAATTAACCTGAAAAGAGGCCCTCCCTCAGCCATCTGGCGCCAGTCTTACAGGCTGAGTCCCAGTGGTTCATTTCATGCACCACACAGGACCGTAAAGGTTGTTCCCAGAGCTTTGGGGATATTTCATGTTCTCTGGGCCCCCCTCTCTTTGCACACTTTGATTGAAGTTGAGGGCAGTACTGTTCTGTGACATCTGCCTGAGAGGTAACCCCTTATCAGAGGACTTGTCAGTACACTGTTTGCTGAAGGCCCCAGTCATCCAGGTGCGGTCATTACCCAGAAACAACAGATGGTCAGGGCTTGGAAGTGAACACCTTGTCTCCTTTTAGGAAGCTGTGTTTGCACAGGAATAACAGGCACAAGATCCCACTGCAGAGCACGGGTCAGGCCTTGAGCCAGTCTCCACTAGCCTCTGCATATTGTCTAGATGGGTGATGGGCACACGATGTTCACACAAGGAAGAATCTGTCCCTGAGGGAAAATGGGGGTAGTGGTTTATTCAAAGTTTTTTTTTCAATATTATGTATGGGGCTGGTGCAATGGCTAATCCTTTGCCTGCAAGTGCTGGCATCCCAGATGGGTGCCAGTTTGTGTCTCAGCTGCTCCAGTTCCAATCCAGCTCTGCTGATGGCCTGAGAAAGCAGTGGGGGATGACCCAAATCCTTGGGACCCTGTCCCTACATGGCAGACCTGGAGGAGGCTCCTAGCTCCTGGCTCAGATCAGCTCAGCTTCAGCCATCGTAGCCAAATGAGGAGTGGACTACTGGATGGAAGATCTCTCTCTTTATAAATCTACCTTTCCAATAAAAATAACTATCTCTTTAAAAATTATGTAATGTAAGTGGGTGACTAATCACAAGAATCATTTTTTTATGATATGAGAGGGCTATACCAGTAGGTTTCTAGTTTGCATAGGATCAGTTTTCAGACCTAACAATATTTATGCTGACCCAGAGGAAATGCGCTAGTGAGGTGAGGAGATGTACCCATAGCATACCACAAATGCGTTAGCAGATCCGTGACTTGAAACAAGTTCTCTACTTCTGCTGCTCTCTCCTGTACTGGAACTCTAGATCAGCAGGTTCAAGGTGGGGAGGCAGTGGCACTGGGCAGCCGGGGTTATAGTACCATAATACACAGAGGGAGAAATAAAAATTACATTTCTTGCTACAAGAATTTACTCTAATATCACTTTGATGTTTTTCTGTCTTATATATTTTAATATGTTTAGTCTAAGATATATATGTGTATATATGTGTGTATGGGAGCATAAGTTTAAACAGCTTTTACTGAAGAGGTACATGAAGGGAAACATCTGTCTCTACCGAGCCCAGTGTACTCTAGGCCTGGGGAACCTTCCTTGCTGGCTGCATTTGGAACACATGAACTGTCCAGACGGAGGCAGGCTGGCCTCCCTCCCTGGCTCTGGACAGTACCAGCAGCCCTGGAGCAGTGCCCAGGCCACCTGGTCATGCCAGCTCTGGGTGAGACATTCCTGTCAATCCTGCTAAACCATTTCAGGCAACGAAGGCCAGCACTGCCCAGGCAGAGATGGAGGCCTCTCGGTGCAAGGGAGCCAGACTGATCTACCACAGTGGGCTGTGTGCTCATCTCAGACTCCCTTACAGCAGCCTTTCACCCAGCTCCACATTACCAGGTGATGCTTATGCACACCATAAACTGATTCATATCACCAGAAAGAAGACCAAAAAGGTGTAGAAAGAGAAGAGCAATGCCTCAAGCTACATCATAGCAACATAATCCAACCAGGGAAAGAAGTGGGAGTGTTTCAGTACTGACTGGGGAAGAAAGACCACAGTTTTTTACCTCTGATATAGAGGGATGCCTTTGGCAACTGGTGCTGGTCAGGAAGGGAGCAGAAGGAGACTCAGGCCTGGAGGCAATGGTAGGAGCCATGATCCATGGCTTTCCTTAGGTGAAAGCAGCAAGCCAAGAACCAGCCTGCAGAGACTACAAAGTCTGCAAAGCAAGTACCAGTGCAATGTCTCCCCTGGCCAAGCAAGTAACGTTTGCAATGTAGGTAGGAAGTCAGACAGCAAAGAAACAAGACTGGGAGTGGCTGCTGGACTATAGGTTTTTCTCCACAGTTACTTTCCTTCCCCCTTTCTTTCTCTTCTTTCCTTTCTTCCTTCCCAACATGTTACACAAGACAATAAAACAAAAAGAAACAAACAAAAACTGTCTGTTGCCTCCCTCCATCTCCAAAATAAGATAGGGGAAAAAAGCCTACACAAGGATTATGGTCTTTGAGCAACTGTTTTGTAGGTTCTTTTTCCTAAAGATTCATTTCTAAAATGTCCACTTGGAAAAATCTCCAAAATGTACTGCAGAGTTGAGGATATGAGACTTCGGCAGGGAGTACAACACTCATGCTCAAGGTCGGCATAAAACCCAGTTTCAAGCACTGCTCTGTCACTTACAGGCTGTCTAACTTTCATCACATCCCTTAGCTCCTTTCATCCTCATTTATTGTTCTGTAAGTGGAGAAGAAACCATTAAACTCAGTTACTGGAAGGATTAGCATTTATGGAGAGAATATACACATGCCCAGAACTCGGGAATAAGTCTCTACTTTGCAACCTAAAATGAACATGGCTGGAACAGAATCATTTTATCCCACCACTTTCCTATTCTCTTTCTCCCACCTCTAGTCTTCTCTACCTCAATGGATGACATCAATGATACTCAGACCAAAGACCTTCGAAAACCCTTCAATCCTTCCATTACCTTCCACAGCCTGTCCCCAGTGATATGCTGGGACTGGCTCATGACAGCCAATGGTGTGCATGTTTACTGGTCCGATTATTTCCTTAAAATCAGCTATGGTGGGAATACGGCACTACAGAAACTACCAACAAGAACTTCCCACTGTCCTAATCATGACTAGGTCCTGCTGACTTCAACTTCCACATGTGGCCTGATTCCAACCATTCCTCAGAGTCCACCACCATAAACCTGGTGCCAGTTACCACTGTATCTCACCCAGCTAAAAGACATCATGATTTTATTTCTTATCTCTCTACTTTCTTTCTTGCCCTTCCTTTGCTCTTCTTATACTTAGCAACCTGAGTGAATTTTAAAAGTGTAGATAAAGTCATTTCTGTCTCCTAATTAATGCCTTCCAATAACTGCTCATACACTGAGGAAAAGTTCTTAGAGGCCCTTCCCATGAGTCAGTGTTTCAGCCTTCCTGGCTCCAGACCATTCCAAGCTCACTACTCTGTATTCTTGTTCCACCCACTAGAAAAGTTCTTTGCCCAGATATTTCTTCATGTGGCTGCTCCTTTCTCCTCAATGGACTCTGCTTTCAGATCACCTGACCATCTTAGTCTGAGCAGCTCCTCAGCTCCTCATCATCACATTCCCTTATTTTTTTTTTTATCTTCATGGTATTCAGTGCGTGCAATGGTCCCATTTATTCATTTATCCCACTTATTCAGTGTGTGCAATGATTCCGATTTAAATGATCCCAATTTAGTTGTTAAAGTATTTATTTGTCTTCATAAAAGTGGAATGAAAGATTTTTGAGGGGGTACCTAGGAACACAGGACACATGAGCAAGAAGTACTGACTGTTCTACTGACAAACAGGGCTATCGTTATTATGCTATCATTAGAAGGCAGAAGATGATTTCAACCCCATCAGACAGGTACGCATACCTGGATGTTGACTGGGCAACTGAACTAAGCTCAGACCTAACTGACTAGAGCCTAAATAATTCCTGCTAACACTCTCTGGGTAACCAGAGACAGTCACATTTCCCAACATTCATTTCCTCATCTGTGAAACTGAGCAAATCATATTTGCCTCTGGGGATTAGCATGAATCAAAGTATGCAGTGCAGAGAAGTGCCAAATTCTGGGGCTGGTACTCAGTAGGAACACATACTAGTTCCCCTTTTAGATATCACCTTTACATTCCATTCCTCCAAGAACTGCCCAGTGCTCCAGCATCATGACACTTGGCATTTCTTGCCAAAAGCTGGCTCAGATTTTACTCAATCTTTTACAAGCAAAAAGATACAACAACAAGCCCTAGTTCCAATGAAACAGCATAAATGCCACATCCTGTTCTACAGAGACATAATGGCTTTTCCTGTGGCTGTCTTATGTCAGGGGTGGCCTGGCACAGCTTCAGGGGCCAGAGAACTGAGCACCACCCTTGGCCTGCCTTAGCTGGCTCCCATGGAGATGGGGACACTACCAGCTGCCCAGAAGGATCTCACTGGTGGCCAAGCTGTGTTCAGCTTCAGCAGAGCCAGGGAATGCTTGGGGTAAGAGCACATCTGTGTCCCCAAGGCTGATATGCACGCTGTCAAATCAGCCCTCTGAAAGGGATATGAAACCCAGTATCATCATTTTGGAGCCTGATGGTGTCCAGATGGGTTACAGACAGGGAATGACTGGTCCTAAATCCTATAAAGCAGTAAGTCCCCTGACTATGCTATGCAGTCTCCTGTCAAAGCAGAAGGAGATTAATGCGGGTATGAAAGGACAGCAGACACCTGGATGGGGAACTACTCCATGAAATCTCCAGAACCCTGAGAAGCATCTACAGATAGGCCTTGCATAGGCTGCCCCGAGGATGAAGCGGAAGGGGTTTTCATTTGTGTCAGCTCCTTTCATCAAGACTGCACCTGAGGCAGGGCCAGTCAATATCTCTCCCACTGGACTGGTCTCTCGTTTGATTTAAGCACAAAGTCAACAGATCCCAGTGAATACAGCCTGGCGTAAAGAAAGACATGCTGGCCAGGAAAGCACTGGCTACATTTTGTGGCTCTGCCATTATCTAGCACCCAAGGATGGTCCCTTCCCATTAAACCAATTCCCAAGTATGAGAAGCTTAAACTGGCGACCTCTAAGAGTCCTTCCACTTCTGACATTCTTTGGATATAATGGTGCTCACACAAGCTTTTCTGCTTCTCAAGAAACATTAATTCATTAGACATCTTTTCTGGGTCAGGCACAGTAATAGGTACTATGGAGGATGAAAGAGGTGAATAACATGTAATCCTAAGTTTTGAATTTTGTTCCTTGGGCAAGCTAATTGACATCTCTAAGTCTCAGTTTCTTCAACCATAGAATAGGCTTGGGCTAACAGCAATGAAGTTTTTACCAGTGTGCCAGGAGCAATACCAGGGGGCTTCAGATTCAATCTTCACAAACCACTGATGATCACCATCACCTTCCCCACTTCCCAAAACACAGAAGTCAAGCAATTTCTCTAGGTCATTGTGATGAACAGAATAATAGTTCTATACCCTAATCTCTGGAACCTTAAATGACAAAAGGGATGTTGATGTCATTACAGTTATGCGATGAGGAGATTATCCTGGATTATCCCAGTAGACTCCAATTAATCACATGAGTCCTTAAAAGTAGGAACCCTTTCCTAGCTGGGGCAAACAGAAGAGAGAAGAACAAGAGAAGGATCAGAAAAGCGAAACTGAGAAGGGATTGATTCACTCCTACTAGCTTTTAAGATGGAGGGAAGGAGCTGAAAGCCAAGGAACAATGCTACCTCTGAAACAGCCCTCATAGTCAAGGAGCAATGCGGGACTCCTGAAACCACAAGAATTGAATCCTGCCAATGATATCACAGAACAAGAAGTATCTTTCTCCGTGAGAAACTCCAGAAAGGAAAGCTGCCTACAGACACCTTGGCTTTAGTTTTGTGAGATCTGTCCTATGACTTACGGCAGAATGGTATGATAAACAAACAAAAAAACCACTGTATGGTTACAAATTTGTGTGATTTAAATCACAAAATTGGTGACACTTTGGAATAGTTATGAAACTAACAGAGATGCACAGTTAGAAGATCTCAGAGCTGGGCACTGGGGATCCAGTGCCCATACTATACGTAGAGTTTGGTGAAGGAACACGGACATGCAGGGTTATGTCATGAGATAATATGCTCCTGCCACATCAATACCTGAGATATGTTGGTATCACCTTCCTCGGCAGTTCTTACACCATGTGTGAGGTGAATGGATTGGACTCAACGTATTCTGAGGATCTCTCTGTTCAATCCCATTTCTCCTTGGCCCATTCCACTTCTGCATTTCTTTTCTCCAACATCTGAAGTGGAAACTTGTGCTTCCAGGTGAGATCAAGGCAGTCAGTGAGGTTGAGTGAATTTCCTGCACTCGGTGAGCACACATGACTAGTACATGGCTTCTATGTGCAGAGGAGGCAACTTGCCACATGGATTAGAGGGCTCCAGAGTCTAGGGCGGGGGGTATTCTGATCTAAAAGACAGCATCACCTTGGTTGTAGAAAGGCAAACTCTGCATCTATCCAGGTTTGTATTTTAAGGATACCTTTGGGCAGGCAGCCACTAATCACCTAAAGTTTATAGGGAGCAGGGTTGGCAGTGGGAAAAGGTTCTCTACCAACCTCCTGGGTCTGCTGCAGAAACAATGACAAAGGAATACAAAAAACTTTGCAAATCAAGGAGGCTGCCTCATTTGCCCTCCAGAGCTGTAAACGTACTGCTACTCCCTCCCTCCCTCCCTCCCACTGACATGCTCTGTTCTTAATAAGGCTCCCATAAAGATCTCTCCTGCGAGATAATCATAGACTCTCAGGGGCATGCCACTCTTAACTGTCAGAATCATTTAGGAAGACCTTATAAAGGCTTTGTAAAGCTTCTGTTCATTTTGAAGTTGAGCTCTCTGTTCAATCCCATTGCAAAACTTCTGTGCTTCATTCCCAGCTCTTCACCTGCATTTCCCAAAACATTCCACCTGGCCCCTTGCCATCCGTGATTTGGGCCATCTCTATCTACCTTTTCTCTAAGCACCATGGCTAGCTCTGGCCACACCATCTCTGCCTGCGTCTCTTCCCCACAAATAACTTTGACTGCTGAAACAGTGATGACAATGACCACAAAAATCACACCCAGACTGCTCTCAAATAACAAGGCTGTGTAGTCGCTTCTTTTTCAAGGTTTCTTAACCTGCAATCCATCAACACTTGTGGCAGATCCCCAGACTGCAAATGTGCCTTTGTCTATTTGTGTTGCCATTACAAAATATCTGAAACTAGATACTTTTTTTTTTGAAAATGCTCCAGTTTCTTTTTAAAAGCCGGAAAATACAGGTGACTACAGAAATGAAAACTTAACAATCAAACCAGCCTAGATGACATTCATTGTTATGTGAAAGTAATCACGATTTTATTATATATGTATGTGTGTGCGGGCATAGATATGGAGTAAATGGCATATTTGTACCAGTACAACAATAATACCTGAAACTAGTTAATTTATAAATAACAGAAACATATTTTTTTTAGTTCCGGAGGTTAGGAGGTTCATGGTCAAGCCACCAGCTAGTGGGTCTGTGGTGAAGACTTCATATCTGCTCCAAGATTGTGCCTTGGTGTGGTCATCCCCTCCCATGGTAAACGGTGGGAAGCATAAGGGTCTGTGTCAGTTTTCTGTGGCCCCTTTGTAAGGGTGTTAATTCTATTTCTTTTTAAAAAATATTTATTTATTTTATTATTTTATGATATATTTCCATAGGCCCTGGGATTTCTTCTCTCCCCTTCCCAAATCCCCTCCCATCTGCATTGATTTTCCTTACATTATTACAATAGTGTAGAACTTCATAAACAGAAGTCTATCATTCTGCTATTTAAGTATATCCTGACATTACAGGTATGGACAATGGCAGAGATTTTTGTGATGTACAGAGGCTGATATTCTCTCAGTTGTGGAGGTTGAGAAGTCCAAGAGTCAGGTCCTGCTATTTGAGTGTGAGCCTTCTTCCTGCATCCTTCCATAGCAGAAGGCAGAAGGGTAAAAAGGGACAGAAGGGATGAACTTGCCCTTCAAACCATTTTATTAAAAGCACTAATCCCATCCCTGAGGGTGAGTCCTCGTGGTCTAAATCACCCCAAAAGGCCCCACGTCCTAATACAGCTGCATTGGGGATTAAGTCCCCACACGAAATTTAGAGGGAACATGAACATTCAAATCACAGCAATAGCTACATGAAAATATTTGCTTTTTCAAATGAAAAAAATACAGCAGTATTTTTTTTAATAAAGAAATTCTTCATAGCTTCTGTCAGTTTTTCAAAAGGATTTGAGACCCAAAAGACATCAAGATCTTCAGGTTTAGGCCTTAAGCTTCTCCAGAAGGCTGTGAGTGGTCACAGCAGGAAAGGCCACAAGTTATTCTGCTCTGAAGTCTGCAAGTTCTCATGGAACCTGGCCATATTAGGCTCTTGGTAAATGATTTTTCAAAGCATCTTCCAAAGTGATCTTTTTAAGAGCAGGAGGAAGCACATGGAGGAAGTGAGATGGTCCCTAGTCAGGACTCACAGACTTGAGTCCCTGTCCCATGTCTACCTGCAACCTCTTTGGTCTACAAAAAGAGGTCAAAGACACCTATCTATACAGCTGTCCAAGGAACTGAGGAAGACTTCACAAAAACACCTGGTATGAAGGAGCTTTATTAGTAACTGTCTTTACCTGCTGCCCTTGCACATGTGGGTTTGGACTACTACTCTCTCCTTCTGCTCCTCAGCAGCAGGTTGATGTCTCCTCATTTTTATCTGTTTTCTTAGACATTGGATTGACAAGAGCTTTCTCTAGCTCTAGGAACTAAAGTTTTCAGACCCTGGAGAGTCCAAGGAACCAGATTCTTACCCTACTGTCAGGAGCTACAAGGTGGGAATCTACTGCTCTAGGAAAGAATATACCTAGCACACATCTCCAGATCTCCAGAGACTTGTGTCATTAGGACTAGCTTGTGGGATGAATGTTGCAGAGTTCTCCCAGGGGCAAGCCTTGTGGTGCAATTGGTTAAGTACTGCCTGGGATCTTGCATACTTCTGCATATTCCTTTCAATACAATTTTCTGTTAATGCATCCTGAAAGGCAGTACATGATGACTACAGTACTTGGGTCCCTGCCACTCATGTGAAGGATGTGGAACGAGGTCCTGGCTTTAGTCTGGTGCAGTCCTGGCTGTTGATGGGAATTGGGTGAGCCATTGGAAAGAAGATTTCTGACTATCTCTGACTATGTGTCATTCTGCCATTCGACTAGATGAAGATAAACAGAAATTTAAAAAATTTCTTCCAGAGAATGGGGGTGGGGTCAGAGCCATCCACAAGCCACACAGAAAGCAAAGCATGTCAGTGAACAATGATCAAGAGATAGGAATTCAAGCCTTGACCTCTGAGTAGCCCAGGAAAAGCCACATCTCCTTTTTGAATATCTTTGACTTTATTGGGGAATGGGACGTAGGCCAGGAAAATGATGTATCTCCTAATATCTACTACAAATAATCTGTTTAAAGAGCTCAGGTTTTCTGAAAGGCCTACAATCATGATGATCTGATTAAACCAAGGAACACTAAGGAAGCCTTCTGTCACAACAAAGTGTATGCAAGAATGGATATGATGTGGAGCCTGAGCTTTCCAAGCTTGGCATACCTCTTAACCACACAGAACTTTCTCTCTGAGCTACAGTCTTGCATGAGAGGGAGGGATAAGTAGTATTCACTGCCCAAAGGCCTCTGAAGCTCCAGGAAGGTAAGAGAATAGGAAGGCTAACAATAGGAGACCTAGCTCAGTGTTTTTCAATCCAGTACCCAATGGGATGCACTGTAGTCAGGCACTAGCACACTCAATCAAGCGCAGCAGCTTCTCCATCAACAACTGAGTCATTTATGTAGATGGTCATCCCTCGGTTCAGAGTCTCTCTGTAATGGATCAGCTCAGAGTTGTAGCTGAGAAGGCAGAGGCAGGAACTACTCCAACAGAGCACACTCCTTCAAAGTGGTGTCTTTCACATTTTACAAACTATGGGTGCATACTCCAAATTAAAAGATAACAGAAGGAGTAGTGTAAAGCAAAGGTCAGTCGGTTCAGTTGGTTCAATGTACAACTGAACAAGCACTCTACGGATTCAGAGAGAAATGACACCTGCACTGAGGCCTAGACTATAAGTAAAATTTGCCCAGTCAAAAAGCAGGGTTAAAAGGGTCCCAGTTACTAAGGTACAGCATGGATAAAGGCTTGGAAATGAATAAGAGATATTACAGAAATTGAAGGAGTGTCCATGTGGTTCAGCCATAGTCAGAGGCAAGACAACTAGCAAATTACTTGAGAGAGAGATGCAGAAGACAGCTTACGCAGAATCTTGAGCCTGTCTGAGGGAACTGGGTCTGAGGGAATTGGGAAGTAGGAAGTCAGAAAGTTGCTATCTAGATCTCAGGGAAGCAAAGAAAATGCTCTCTCAAGAACTGCTGCACAGAACCAGATATTATGATAGATGTTGTGATAGGACACCCAGTTTACCAGGTTTCATCATCTCTTTTGGGAGAGTTATCTGCTGAAAATCTCTCTCGACAAGCCTACTACAGCAATGTTAATGCTCTACTCTTGCTTTCTCCAGTGACACTGTCTGCTCAGGGGCTTCCTCCCTATAACTCATACTCCTCAGGGAAAAGCAAGACTAGGAGTGGGGCTGTCCTCATCTACCAAGAAAAACATTTCAGATCCAGATGTGAGTCAATTCTTTGTAAGGAAGGTATGAGCCACATGGGCATGGTGCTTAACGAGCAAGGAGAATATAAAAAAGGTTCACATTATGAGACATTTCAGAGAATGTCCTAACCCACTTAGGGCTGGCACAACTTCATAATTATTTTTGGCAACTTCTAGAATATCAGAAAAACAGACTTGGGTGTTTGGATCAAAATGCAAAGCCCAACAGAACTGACTGTAGATGATGAGTGGTCTGGTATTTTCTCTGCCTCCATGTGGAAAAATGCCTTTTTCCTTGTACAAATATATACATGACATGCTTTCTGTCCTTAATGGAACTTTATCACATATTACTGTCAATTCATATATATATCTTACACTTACTATTTAAGTTTTACACATTTCTTTCTACTTATTCATTTGAAAGGTAGAAAGAGAGAGATATCTTCTACGCACTGACTCACAAAATGACCAAAACAGGGGTCAGCTAGTCTGAAGCCAGGAGCCAAAAATCATCTGGGTCTTTCACACTGATGTCAGAGACCCAAGTGTTTGGGCTATCATTAGCTGCTTCTCAAGGCAGGAATTAGCAGGAGGCTGGAATCAGATGCTGAGCCAGCACTCAAACCAAGGTACTCCAATAAAGGTTTTGAGTGTCCCAAGCAGTGTCTAACTCCTAGAAAGAGTTATGCTGTGCAAACACCTGCCCCTGTGCCTATTTAGTTTTAAGCCATTCAGGAATAAGATTCTTAGGGGGTGTCATTCACATTTAGGACAATGGGAAAGGTAACCCTGGAACAGAACCACATAGGCTGCGAAGAAAGCTCTTGGGATCACATTTGGCTCTAGTTGAAGAAGGTAAACTTAGACAACTGACTTCATAGTGCAAGGTCTGATGATAAATAATCTTAGCACATCTAGAACACTTGCTAAAAGCCCTTTACCACTTCTATCTATCCCCCAAGTGCAGCCCAAAGTTTCACAAATATTCAGAAGATGAGGGGTGTGAGTTTGGCTTAATGGGTAAGACACCCAAACCCCACCCTGGAGCACCTGGGTTTCCTACCTGATTCTGGTTCCTGTTTCCACTTCCTGCTAACACAGACCCTGGGAGGCAGCAGTGAGGGCTCAAGTCACTGGACTCCTAGAATCCATGAGAGAGATCTGGACTGAGTTTCTGGCTCCCAGCTTTGGTCTCAGGTGGAGGGAAATAGGGGTATTTAAAGGGTGAACCAGTGCATGGTAGCTCTCTGTGTCTCTGTTTCTCTAATAAATGTATACTTCTTTTTTTTTTATCAATAAAGCTAGATGAAGTCAGAATCAACACTTGGCTAATGACAAGGGTCTCTTGCCCCCTCTCAGCAGTACAGAAGGCACTTGTCAGCTCTGTGATTTTTTAGAATCATGACTCACAATAGAAAGATGCAGAGGCGCAATCTGCACACATAGCCAGCATCCTGAATTTAATATGCATACTACCTCACTGCAAACATTTAGCTAAATCTGATGTCCTGTTAAAAACGACTATGCAGCAATCACCTTGAATTGAACAAGAATACCCAGTCTGTCACTTTTTTTTTTTTGCTGAATTGTAAATCAGAGAGCTCACAACTGATGTTGCAGCAAAACTCCTGAAGGCAAGGACATGTCACAGGGGGCCTTTATTTATTAGGCAAACTCAAAAGATGAAAGATTTCAGAACAGAATTTAGCAAAAGAAAAAAAAATCAACCCCAAAACCCAAAAGTAATGGAGAATATAGCTAGAACATTAACAGTTATACTCAAATGGGATTTGTTCTGTTTTCTTCTCTTTCTGCTTAATAAAGATACACTCTCTCAAGCCAGCAGAGTCTTGCCCAAGGTAATCTTAGCTACATAACTGAGTCCTGAGTCAAGTGCTTTACCTGGATTTAACTTATCTAATCCTTAGTACAGTTCTATGGGATAAGTGGCATCATTATTGCCACTTTACAAAGAGAAAACTGAGGCACCAAGTGATAAACAGCTGGCCAAGGCCATCCAACAAGTGAGTGGCAGGGTCAGGATGAATGAACCCAGACAATCTGCCTCTGGAGCTGCACACTGAATTTACAGGCTTTACTGTCCCTCCAAGCCTCGTGCCTCTCAGATACGAGTAGAATTAAGCTGGGACTGCAGGTACACTTTGTTGACAGCTTATATTTTATGACTCTGTAAAACTTTCCTGTCCATTATCTCATTTGATATTCTTAGCAACCATACACCGAGATGCTGATAAGGCAGGCCTCATCATTGGTTCAGAGGGGGGGAAAAACCCTGAGGTAACAGATAGGGCCTACACCTCTGTGCTTCATTATGGCAGGCTGGTTTGTGCTTAAAAACAGGTTGTGGCTATGAACTCATATGTCGGGGAGTTCAGGACATCTCTTCCCAAGTCTTCATTCACAAGTGAAAACATGAAGGAGGAAGAAGGTTCACAGATGGCCAAAGACCAGTAGTTAAATATGGAAAACCAGGCTGGTTGAGGCTCCAAATATCTCTCTATAAAGTTCCCCTTCTACTTCTTATAGAATTATATTCTTCTGGGCCTTCTTTGCTTAACAAAAAGCACAGCTATTACTTTTTAAAAATACTGAGATATAATTTACATACACGAAAACATATAAATGTTAAGTGTGCAAAGTTCAATGGGTTTTGCATGAGTATGACCTGTCTAACCACTGCTTACATCAAGGTAGTCTTTGTGTAAGAGTTGTTGCCTTGGGCAGTAGAAATAAGCAAAACGAAGAGCCAGTTTGACATAACAACCTCACCATAAATTCTTTTATTGTTTAGACCTGGCTCCAGCATTTGTTGGAATCAGTCAAAACCCCCTAAGATCTGCAGGGAAATGGAGCAGAGATACAAGTGCAGGCTATGAGAAAAGGAGATGGATGGAGAGAGACAAAGAGAGAGAGTATATCCTGTCCTCTCCTTACGTGCAGCATGTATTCAATAAAGAGCTATGGTTTGATAAGCTCAACCCACTGGGGACCCAAACACACAAATAGGAAATATCAAGTATATATGCCGAAGTTTATATCAGCTTGCAAAAACTTCTATGTCTACTAGCCAATTTATGAGAAAACTCACAGCAGTGTAAAAGGGCTGCTCTATTTATGATGTTAATTTACCGTGAATACTCACTGTGCACCATGGATCTATTTGGCTAACATGGTAGAAAAAGAATACAAATTGGAATTCCCTCCACAGGAAGTTATATCCTAGATGAGAAAACAAATCCTATACATGTCAATGTTTGCCAATTGGCAAGTAATAACACTCATAAACATTAATTCTTATGTTCCTAGTACTGGGCTACACACTTTCATACTTTCATAACCTTCCTAGGTCACAAAAGTCACAAAGCATGTTCACTCTGTCAGCACATATGCTAAGACTGGAAAGTCAAAGCAAAAGGCAGCACAGCCAGGATGCAAAGCAGGCAAGGCTGACACCAGCTCTGGCACACCTCACCATTATGCTGAAACTGTTTCTCTACACATAGTTGCTAAGAACTCTCTGCTAGGCTCACAGGGAGCAAGACCATCCTGTTACGGCAACAGTGCATACGTTCATACTAGGTATCTACAACACCCATGGACAAAATGATTGTCTCTGCGGGACTGTGACAGCATATGTAAAACTCTAAAACTCTAACGGGGGTAGTGCAGACATCAGAGTGGGCAAGTGCCCAGAGGAAAGCCCATGGAGTTGATGAAAATTGACCCGGCTCTTGGAAGCCAGATCTACAGATGAAGCGGGACAGGAAGCACGCCTTGGCATCTAGCAGTTATGGAGGCAGGTGTGTGGGTAGATGCCAGGGACATTGCATTCAGTAGAGCAGAAGATAGCTCAGGATCAATGTGGCAGGCTGAGCTAATGCTTATGCCCTCAGAGTACGAGAGTTGTAGCACCAATACAGAAGGTAAAAAAGAAACCATGTGAAGTAGCTGAGGGGCAGAAATAGCATTTCTGGAAAACAGCAGAGATGGTATTCCCTGAGTCTGGACTCAGGAAAGTCCAAGCAGCAACTGGCAGGGAGGGTGTTCAGAGTAGGTACAAGCAAGGGGACAAACATACCCAGTAGGCAAGTACTAGGAAGAAGTGGGAATTATGATGACAGCTCATGGATCTAGGGCTAAGACACAGAAATGGCTCCTGTGTCTGCACCATGCTCTTTTATGACACTCTTTTCATTACAGGGAAGGCAGGAATCTCCAGTCAGAAATTACTGCTTCCATGTAGAGGCTGGACTTGAAGCTAACACTTACCTACCCAAACATGCTGGTACCACCTGCATAATTTTTATTGCCTTTTAAAATAATGTCCTGTAATTTCATTGTAAGCAGTAATTATCTGTAAAATCGTGGTTTTTCCCACAATAGGGACCTTTTTGTGTCCTAAAATACATGAGAATAAGCATATTCACTGAAGTGTTCATACGTACCATTTCAACTTTTGGGCTACACTTAAGGAACACTACCTTGTGGCTCTGTCTCCCAAGGATCTACACCTTGATCCCAAGCTTGCCACTCCTGGGTCAACAATGCTGAATGAGGTCTGGAAGCCAGTTCCTTGTCTCTGTACAAGCCCCAGGACCCAGTCTGGTAATAGTGATATGGCAGAGTCAGAGCCAAAGGGAAACCAGCAACAAGAACCTCCTTCACTGCAAGAGCGACAGGACAGAGAGCCCAACACTCTCTAGCGCTTATCTTCTGCACACTGACCACATGTAACTAGCCAATCCTGCCTACTTTATGCCAGAATGAGCCAACTCTATTCATGGAAGGGATCCTTCCCTTCAACGATTCTCCACCGTGAGTACAAATGTACACACACGCTAGATATCCGCCCCAAGCAACTGGCTATGAGGAGAAGTAACCCAGCCACAAGGGCTCTCAGGACAAAGGCATAGGCAAGTCTTTAATAGTGCTTTCTTGATGATGCCAAATAACCACTGACCTAATGGGTACTACCTTTTCCAGCTCATCTGCTAATTCATGCCACACATAGCTCTTGTGTTCCTCCCACACAAAGCAGGTAAATTTCTAACTCCTAGCCTAGAACATTCTTCCTCCCCCCTCCCTACCCCACATTCACATGACTGACTCCCTCACTGCTACCAAATCCTTTTTCCATTTCATCTTTTCACTGATCACTTTTAAAAACTGCAATATCCTCTCCTCATTCCTGCCCCCATTCCTTGGTTTGTTTTTCTCTGTGGCATCTACCATCATGTGAAATGTTACATATTTTACTTGTGTGTGAGTGTATGTTTTCTTTTAAACTGCTCTGGCCAACATCAAAATATGAGAATTCTCCATGCAGACAGAGATCTTACTTTTTGCTCACTTCCAAACACATAAGACAGAACTCAATAAACAGCAAGAGTTCAATAAACATATGTTGAGGGAAAAAGTAAGTAAATAATATTGGTGGAAACCTTTTCAACCATGTGGTCTGTCTGTCTTTCTTTCCTTTCTTCCTTCTTTTTAAGATATACCAAGGCAAATTTACAGAGGAGAGACAAAGATCTCCCATTTGCTGATTCACTCCCCAAATGGCTGCAACAGCCGAAGCTGGTTTAATCTGAAAGCAGGTTAATTCAAAACCAGGACCTTCTTCCAGG
The DNA here is from genome assembly GCF_017591425.1 of Ochotona curzoniae. Lineage (NCBI taxonomy): Eukaryota > Metazoa > Chordata > Mammalia > Lagomorpha > Ochotonidae > Ochotona > Ochotona curzoniae. Next base: position 21,439,455 of record NW_024465926.1, read on the forward strand.
TCTCTCTTTGTGGATGCAAGGTCCCAAGACTTCAGGCCATTCCTCACTGCTTCACCAGGTCATAAGCAAGGAGCTGGATGGGAAGTGGAGCAGCTGAGACATGAACCGGCACCCACATGTGATGCAGGCACTGCAAACCAGAGGATTAACCAATTAAGCCATTGCGCTGCCCCCGCCCCTGGCCACATGGTTTCAGATGCTTCCATGTGAGGGTTACAAACATCTGAATATCTTTTCTTCCCTGGAGCAACTGCTAGTATGGATCCTGACCAAAAGTAGCAATTGAGTCCAACTTGGCTTAGGTGTGTGCCTTTATTCTCCCATGGGGAGCGGAGACATCTACAGTGTCTGCTGCTTGGTAGCTCTGCTGTGGATGTCTGTGGCTATCAGTTAGAGTCATGCTGTATGTGCCCAGGTCACTGTATAGAAAGGGCCACAAGGTATCTGTGCTCTAGAGATCTCTCTTACCAGCCTTGCTGCTGCTAGAGCCAGTTCAGCATCTTTTGTACCAACTGACAGTACATCAACTTTATCTGGAAGCTACTGGCATTACTGTGAGCTGAAATCCTGCCAGGAGTCAGGAAAGACAGTGAGGAACCCTGAGCAGCAGTACTTGTTACCACCAATCACATTTATATAGCACTTCTCAGGCCTCAGTTCATTTTTAAAAATACTTAATCCCATGTCGTAAGCAGAAAGAAACACAGAGAAGTCTGGGCACTAGTGCATGTGCCCTCTACTTCCAGAGGAGTTCCTCAGGTCTTCACTTGTATCTTATTTATCCTTGGGCTACACACTGCTGTGACAAACCTGGCCGTTTAATTTTCTGGGTCATTGCAGATGCAGAGCAGAGGGAGAGGAGGGGAATAATACTTGCAGAGAGGGAAGGTGAAAACAGCAAGACACTAGAGATGACAGCAAGTGAGGGGACAGGAAAGTTTCAGAAAGTATATATAAGCAGAGTTGGCTGTGTTCCAGGATCAGGATCATTTGGGGTCGTGGAGAGGATGACAAATAACCTGATGATCCATTGCCATTAGGGGTGCCAGTCTTCAGCACAAGCAATAGTAAAACAATGATACTTAGGCCATCAGGACAAAGGCTGCACATCCTATATGGCAGATGATTACTTTCAGTAACAGCCCGTGACTGCTTTCTTTTGTAAATATCCCTCCTAGTTGCTAAAATGCTCCATGCATTGATAAACAGAATCTGAAGAAACATTTACATTCTTAAACAGTCAAGTCCACTCTCACCAAGCACTCCAGCGACAGGACTTCCTGGCTTTTCTCAGTTGGTAAAGACCTTCCTCCCATTTCAGAGCCAGACTGAAAACTGCATTGTGTCCCTTTCTTTCCCCTATTCCTCCTCATTGTCGAACTCTGGAGTTGCATAATTTAGTCACCCCGTGAAGAGCTGTGTGTTCCAGAGTAGGAAGCTGTCAGGCTGAATAGAGCACTGCTGGGCCGTGTTCACAAACAAGCAGCCAGCAGCAGCAACCTCCCCCCTGAGCGCTGGCAGCACAGGCCAGCAACGCGGGGGGGGGGGGGTTTGAGGAGGATAGCCATCATAAATTCTCCCCAAGCCACTGTATAATAAAGCAGGGTCATAAAACCCCAACTACAGCTTCAAGTCAGAACTGAAGCAACATTCCAAAGGCAGCTCCTAATTTGGTTCCTAGAACCCAACAAGTTGTGAACTTATTTCCTTCACTGGGAGGAAAATATTCTAAAGGGTAATTGAGGGTAAAAAGAGGGAGACAGGAACTCTAAGTAGACACCCCAGAACTGACAGTATCCAGGCCTGAATGAGTCTGGAGATGCTAGTACAATTTTCCTCAAGACAGCACAGGGCTGGGGCCCCGGGAGACAGCATGATCAAGGATGGATGCCCAGGAGTTCTGCAGGTGTCTAATTCTGAATGCAGAAGGCGTGTATATGCTTGACAGAGCAACAGGACTTCTCCAACCCTAGGATGCTCTTTCACTGATGAGCCAAAGTATGACACTGGACAAGTCTCTCTTTAATAACCTCTCTGAATCTCGCTTTTTTTTTTCATTTAGAATAGAGGAGTATCAGTAATCTGTTGCTAATGAGAGTTAAGCGGATCACATGTCTTAAGCATCTTAAATAACAAGTGTTCAATGAATGTTATTTCTTTCTCCCCACCTGGCTTCCTCCAACCGTTCCTGAATATTTCCATTTTGAAATTCAGGAGAAATAGGAACACAATCATTCTTCTGCTATGGGCTCCCCTTATTGAGGCTTGAAATCTACAAATTAACTAATACAATCTATACAACCAACAATCAAGGCTGACAACTAAAAAAAAAAATCTGCACACAAAACAATAATATTTCTATATACTAACAACAGATACAAAATACAATTTAAAAAGCAAAAAAAAAAAAAAAGAGTATAAGAAGAAAAGCCATGAGAGTAGAAGAAAATATTTTGCAGAAGATGCACCCGATAATGGAGAGGACTATTAACCAAAACGTACAAAGGACTCACAAAACTCAACAATAAAACACAAACAACCAGATTCAAAAGTGGTTCAAAAGTCTTTAGAAACAACTAAGGGAGATAATACAGGTGGTGAATAACCACAGGAGAAGCTGCTTTACATCAGATGGCATCAGGTAAATACAAGTGAGCAACAATGAGATACCACCACACGTCTATCAGAATGACCGAGATCCACAACACTGACGACCCCAGATGCTGGTGGGGATGTGCACTAACAGGAACACCCATTCGTTGCAGGTGGGATGCTAAATGCTAACAGCCACTTTGGAAGCCAGCTTGTTGTTTTCTTAAAAATTTAAACATATTGTTACCATACAATCTAGAAAGCAAACTTTTTTTTCTCCTGGAGAGCTGAAACCTTATGTGCACATAGAAAATCTGCACATGAATGTTTACAGCAGCTTTCTTCATCATTACTAAAACCTGGAAGCAACCAAGATGCCCTTCAGGAGGTGAATGTATAAAAGCTACAGTAAGGACAATGGAATACTCAACAATAAGAGAAACTGCATGTCAAGCTTTGAAAAGGTAAGGAGGAACCTACAATGTGTGTTACTAAGAGAGAGACTATCTAAAAAGGCCATGTGCTTAATGATTCTAACTGTAAGACATAATGGAAAAGGAAAAGCTATGGGGATAGTCAAAAGCAGCAGATTCATGTAGAGGTATGAACAAGTATGGCACAGGGAAAGTTTCGGGCAATGAAAATACTCAATATGATACTGTAGTGGCAGATGCATGTCATTATACATTTGTTCAAACTCAGAATGAACGCCCCAGTGAACCCTAAAGCAAGCCGCCTACTTCGGGTAATTATGCTGCTGCTGAGAGAGGCTGAAGATGGTGAAAGTTGAGCATGTTTGGGAGCAAAGGGTATTTCGGAAATCTCCACACCCTCCTTTCAATTCTACAGAGACCCTAAAACTTCTCATTACAAGAAAGCAACTATAAAAGCAAATCTTACCATAAATTAGCAAAAAGATTCCTGTAGGAGGTATATATATATTTTTTTTAAGAGAAATTATGGTAATTTAGTGAAATATAACATGCTCATCAACAAGGAAGCTTAAAGATTTTTTTTTCTACAAAAGGGCTTTTTAAAAAAATTCAAAAGTTTTTTTTGAAAAAGTTACAGAGAGAGATCTTCCATCCATTGGTTCACATACCAATCTGAAATCTGGAGCCAGCAACTGTCTCTGGGTCTCCCATGTGGGGGAGGGGCCCAAACAAACGCTTGGGCCAAGGAAGAGTCAAGATTGAAAGATCCCAGTTTTGAAGCTGGCATTGAGATCAAGTGAGTTAAGACACAGCTTGTGACACTGGCATCCTAATTGGAGTGTTGGCATCCCATGTTTGAGCATTGGTTTGAATTCCAGCTGTTCTACTTCTCGTCCAGCTCCCTGCTAATATGCCTAAGAAGACAGCAAAAGATGGCTCAAGGACTTGGACCCTTGTCACCCGTATGGGAGACCTGGGTGGAGTTCTGGGTTCCTGGTTTTGGTCTGGTCCAAAACCAGCCATCTGATATAAGTGGGAAGTGAAACGATTGAAAGAAGATCTGCCCGTCTGTCTCTAATTCTGCCTTTGAAATAAATTAATTAATTCAAAAAAATAAATAAAGATCTGTCTACTCAGACTGGAAGACTGATCAAAATCTTACTGGGAATGTATGTATGTGCACATATGTATGTCACAAAAACTGATTTCAAGGGCAGGCAGTTGGCTCAATGGTTAGTATGCCACTTGTGCCACCTGCATCTCATATTGGAATGCTGAGGTTTGAGTTCCAGCTGTGCTGGGTGCTAATCCACCCCCAGGAGGAAGCAGGTAACATTCAAGTACTTGGGCCTATCTGTACCACCCTCAAGAGGAGACTCATACTGAGTTCCTGACTTGGGGCTAGCCCAGCCCAGTTGTGGCAGGCATCTGTGGGAGAGAATCAGCAGATGGAAGACATTACTCACTTCTCAATTTTTCAAATAATTAAAATACAAATATAGAAACAAACAAAAAGTTAAAACCCTGATTCTAATATTTGCACATAAGCACAAAGAGCTGAGACCGTCTAAAACACTTTTAAGAGGATGACTGAGGTGAGGGGGATTTGTTAAATCAAATATCAAGATTTTATGAATGCTGTAGAGAAAATTCATAAAATGAGCACCAGCAAATACTACATGATCATGAAAATAAACTACAGCTATGTATTACAACTTGGATGAATATTATAAACCCAATGTAGAAGGGAAGATACAAGACCTATGATCTATAATGGAATGATTTTAGGCAAAACACGAGTATATGGTTAGAGGCTACATGCATAAGTAGTAAAGCCCACAGAAAAATAAGGACACACCATGGGAGTTAATGGGGTGGGAAGTGAGGAGGAAGTTGAGATGTGATCAAGAATAGATATTTAGAGACATTTTTGGCTGCTAGCAATGTCTTTTCTTAAATTTTTTTTTTTTAATTTTTATTGGAAAGTCAGGTTTACAGAGAGGAGGAGAGACAGAGGAAGATCATCTGTTCAATGATTCACTCCCCAAGCAGCAGCAACGGCTGGAGCTGCACTGATCTGAAGCCAGGAGCCAGGAACTTCTTCTGGGTCTCCCACGCAGGTGCAGGGTCCCAAAGCTTCGGGCCATCCTCGACTGCTTTCCCAGGCCACAAGCAGGGAGCTGGATGGGATGTGGGACTGCCAGTATTACAACTGGTGCCCATATGGGATCCCAGTTTGTCCAAAGTAAGGAGTTTAGCTGCCAGGCTACTATGCTGGGCCCGCAATGTCCTTTTAAATTAGTAATGGCTTCTAGAGTGCTTGCTGTTTTAATTTTTTTTTTAAAAGTATGTAAGACTAGTGTACTAACCTACGTTGCAACAAAAAAACGCTTCTTAAAAAAAAATATTAGTTTCAATACAACCTCCTCTAAGAAGCCTCCCCGGCCCCAGCAGCATCCTCCTTTCATCTGGCTCCAGTGCTTATTCATGTCTATTTTGACTCACTATTACATCCTGTGTCTACGCAGTGTTGAGCACAAGGTCAGTGTTCAATAAATATTTGTGGAATAATAAACAGTATTTAAACATGTGCAGTGGGAAAAAAGTAGTTATCCCTGGACCAATCAATTGGCAGCAAGCAAGATAACAAGCATTGAGAGGTGTGCTGGAAGAGAGACAACACTAAAAAAACTGAGCTAGAGCAATTACGCAGGGGCCACATCATCTTCCTCTGAGAGTCAAAATGGTAAGAGCTGTCACTTAACGAAGTTCAACCACCTCATCCAATCTTCAGTGTGTCTGTACTGAGTTAATTTTTTAGTCTCTTGTGAATGATGAGGAAACTGAGGTTCAGGAGAGTGAGTACATTTCCCAAATCACAGTGAGAGCCACTACAGCGCAAAGTCAGTGTCTCCAAGGTTCATATCTCTCCATGCTGCTATACTGACTTTCTAGCTGTTTCTTCGTCTATAAAATGTGGGCAAGGTAATGTTCCCAACAAAAGACTTTTGTAAGGCTCCAGGGTGATAATGAATATAGAAGCTGCTTGTATACTTAACACACTAATCAAATGTAAGGAAAATAATACATAACAGGTGTCTCCCATGGAGCCCCGTGGAGCCTCACAAAAGAAACAGATGGTTTCTATTCACATGAAGTTTTCAAGTCAGGTGTAAAAGAAAGCTAAGAAAACAGAAAAACTAGGCATCAACAAGCTGACTGAAGGACATTCAAGGAGCAGCATGCAATGCAGACCACACTGAAAGAGCGGCACTGTGTAGACACACTGCTTCGACTGTGCCATGGGCCTCTGCTTCCACGCTTACGCTCTGTCACCCACCTCCTATACAGCAGCCAGAAGGATTCTACTAAGGCAAACTGCAATTCTTTTTTGATTTAAAAATGCATATTTTATGAGTCAGCTTTATTAAGGTATAATTTACTCAGAGTAAAATTCACCTTTTTTCCTAGGATTACAGTTTAATGAGTTCTAATAAACATACACAGTTGTGTAAGTGCCACAATTAAGAGGGAGAATATTTTCATCACCCATCAAAATTCCCTTGCACCACTTTGTAGTTAATCCCTCTCCCCATCCTTCTTCCCCAACCCCTGGAAACCAGGGCTATCATTTCTGTTCTTGTAGTTTTGCCCTTTCCAGAATGCAGGAAGATCTTTAGAATACAGAAGGTAAGTCAAGCTATCATGCTTCAACTTCCATGTTATTCATAATATCATGGCCCCTGTCTGCTTCTTTAGCCTCATTCCTATCAGTTTTCCCATCCTTAAGGTCCAGTCTCAGTGGCCTGCTGGCTGTTTTGGCCTCAGGACCTTTGTATCTGCTGTTCCCTCTTCCTCAGATCTTTCATGACCTGCTGCCTTCTGACTTCCTCATCTCCCCAGCCACTTTCCATTCCTGAATGCTGATTCCATCCTTCAGAACATTCACCACTATCTGAAGTCTTCCTGTTCACACTGCTTTGTTTACTAACTCTGCTCTAAAAGTGTAAAGTCTTTGCAGGCAGGAAGCTTGTCTATCTTATTAAGAGATCTATTCCTAAATGGCTGATCTTCCATTGGTATCTGGAGCATGAATAGACAAAAGTCATAGAGGTTAGGGAATGGGGAAGTTCATGTAATAGAAATATTAAGGCAAGATTCAAGGACCAAACAGATCCTATATAGCACACAAGAAATAAAAGGGTAGAAGTTGCTGCCATTCCAAACCAGGTTCCCTCCACTGGCATTCTACCTTCCCATTTCCACCTCCCATCCCCCCACACACAGAGGGGACCACAGAGTGCCCTCGTCCACTGGTGCTCTCAGGTTTATCCATGTGCTATGGCATAGGGACCTGCCCCCCACCTCAGCCCTTCTTTGCTTGTCTTGGCTGCTGCTTTCACACAGGTAGCTCAGACTCACAAAGCTTCCTTTTTCCATAATCATGCATCCAGAGGGGGCACTTAGCGGTTGTTTTGTCTTTGAATTCTAGAACCTTTGTCAGTGCCCTCTTTCCACAGAAGTAAAGCACACAGTGCTGGCCTCCAACCCTCAGTATTATAGGGTATATTCCTATTTTTGCAGGGTTCCGACTTCCACTGGGGAGAACACATGTATGCAACACACACTAGTGTCCACAATTCCTTAGGCTTATGTCCTAGTTTTCTTTATCAGTTAGCACTAGAGTTCTGGAAGCTTAGTTTTGTTATAATTTGCCATGTGAATTGTGGGTGGCTACAGTAGAAGGAGTGAAATTCCTTTGCCACAAGAACATCTGCTGTGTTGGACAGCAAGACTTAAATTATGATCTCAAGAGTTAAGCAGAAGTTTAAAGATCTCTCAGTCTAGTTCCCTAATTTTAAGGAACCTGACCAGAGTCACCAGAACATTTAGGGACTCCCAGCCCAGTCTTAATTGTATCGTAAGATTTTCTTCAGTTTGGCTATTATACCTCTCTCCACAGACACTGCTCTTACAAAGGTCAATAATGACTTCAATCACCAAATGCAAATCTTCCTAGTCCTTATCTAAATTGGAAATGCCACGAAATAAAAACTTTTTGGTCACCTAGGACTACTCACAGCATGTTTCCTCCTAGGGTTTCCCAATGTAGCAGGATGCTCTGAGTTTCCTGCTGCCAGTTGGAGCTACCTGCAGATCCCAACAGTGGGCTCCTTCTCCAGTCCTTCCCCCTTCCTGTCCATCTGTACTCCTACCCAATGGGCATCATATCCACTCTCCTGGTTCTACCACACATGGCAGCTGAGCGCAATTATCCTTTTAGCCCCAAATTCCCTTCTAAACACCAGATCATCCAGAAAAACTGTAAATAAACACTTTCCAGAAAGCCATCCTGTCAAGATCTGAAATACATGCTTGTGATGTGATCTGCCATGTTCCTTTTGTTACCTCTCTCCCTGAACCTCTTCCTAATTTCTTGGCATGACTAAACTCTGTCACTCAACTTCAAACGGGCAGGACTTAGCTCATCTACTCTCTTCTCCTCATGTTTAACTAGACACTAGGTCTCATCCAATTCCTCATTGATTTTCCTACCAATGTCCCAATTCAGATTACAAAAATCTCTCAGCTTTCACCTTTGGTCTTCTTTCATCAGAATCCCCAAACATGGTATCATACCGTGTTCAAAGTTCATATTCCTCAGTAAAATTACCAGGGACGCTACAATTCAACCCCGCTCTCCCTTTCCAGTTCCTTCTCTTCATATTCCTACATACTTTCAACTCTTCAGTTACCTGAGGCTGTCCATTACCCCAGGAATTTCCTGTATGTCTGAATTCTGCTTTTGTGCATTAGTTCAAAATACAAATATTTGTTCTTTCTGCATGGTCTTACCAATTTTTTTTTCCAAGATGATTTTGGTTGTGAGGAACAAAATCTCAGTTCAAATTAGTTCGTGCAAAACGAGGGATTTATTGGTTCATGTAACTGTCAAAGAGTCCAACAGTATTCATCAGATATCTTCTGGGCTTCTTCTCTGCTTCTTTCACTCCTCTTACCATCCTTTCCCCTGTACCTCAAACTCTCAAAGGCTCAGTCTCCCTCATGTTAGGTTAGCTTCTTTCGACTATGAAATTCCAAGAGACACCATGACTGGACTGCCTTTAGTCACATACCTAATCCCAGGCCAATCACTGTAGCCAGGAGAATGTGATCTTGTGAATAGCCAGACTTGAGTCAAGTACCCCTTCTATATCCTGGCTTCGGGGCAGGGTGGGATTGGGGGGTTGTGTGGCAGTGACAGATGGCCTCACTGGAAGAGCCTGGAATGAGTGAAGCTGGACAGAATAAAAGCACAGGTATCCACTGAACTCTGAATTCTCACACCTTGCTTCCTCCCAGAGTAATCCTAAGCCCCTATACAAATTAAATTCCGATGATCTCTTGGGTACAATTATGACCCTAGTTTGTCTCCTCCAACTTATTCAAGTCTCTGAAAAAGGAAGTGAATCTTTCCCTAATCAGTATAAGGCCTCCCCCAAAGGTGTAACTCCAGGAAAATGTTAGCAGTCTGCAAATACTGTGTTCAACTATTTTGTTATGAGGTTAATGCCTGATACCCACGGGAATAGGTTAGTTTGCCACTGAACCTCCAAGCACCTAAAACAGTGTGTAACACACATTAAGTGCTATTGCAGTATTGGATCAATAAATGAGTGGCTTGAATGCCAGGTATTAGTATTCTAGCAAATAAACAAAAAAAATTCTTTTAAATTATTCTTTTCACTTCAGAAAGAGAGAAAAAAAAGGCTAAGACAGGAATTTCTTCAACTTCCTTTTCCCTCTGCCTCAACCCTGTATTTCTCTGTGTACTCCCTGCCCTTACTGCCCTTCTGTCAGTCTTGGGGAAGTAGAGGCACACTCATGTCAAGAACAAGCTCTCCCTCCTTGAGGGATTCTACTTTTCCCTCCTCAAGGCTTGCTCTTGACAGCCTCTCAGTGACACAAGCCCCTCCATGTTAGCTAAATACTCGGCCCCATGTTTTTCTCCCACCTCCCTCCCCTTCCTTCTACAACCTTGTATTCTTTGAGGGTCAGGGTTTGGTATGAATCTCTATTTTTGGGCTCCACATACTTCCTCAATCCTGGGCATGACTTAGTTCTCTTTGTGACTGGTTTTCACCCCTGTGCCATTGAAGCAACTCCTGCCCAGGTCATCAATAACTTGCCAGACTCATTGGACACCCATATCTCTGTCTTCCCTGAGTATTGCACTATCTGACTCAACTACCCACTTCTTGAAATTCTTCTGTTCCCTTTCATGACATTACTCTGCCTTGGGTCTTCTTTTTTTCCATTTGTTAACTTTTTATTTTGAATTTTATGGTACAATTTTGTAGAGAATGAGATTTCTGCCCCTCACCCCCAAATTCCTAACCCACGACAGAGTCTCCCCACATTGCTACAATAGTATAGTCCTTCATAAGGAGTCTTCTTTTCCATCTCTCAAGTTACTGCTTTTCAGTTTTCATCACAGCTTTTTCTTCCCAAATTTTTCTCACTTTCTGTGGCCACTGTCTTGGGGCAGGGTGGGGGGTGGCAGGTAGGAGTGCATCCTCTGCCTTCCCTTCCCTTCTCACTCAGCCTGGGGAGGGCACCCACTTCCACAGCTCTTACTATTCACAAGCATCACGGAATTCCAAATGGACTCTTCTCCCCAGGTATGTCCTATCTCCTGATGCACAGAACTAACCAACTACTGGGGATCTTCACTAGAATGAGCCACAAGAATCATGAACATGACCAAACGAAGCCATTATTTTCCTTCCCATGTCCGCTTTCTACCTCTTGCATTGTTTCATTTCAGGGGATACCACCCCACTGGTGGCCAAAACAAGGAAGTATGAATCAACTTCTGGCTAATTTCAAAAACTCATCTCTTCCTCAAATCCTCTTCTACTAATCATCACTAAAGTTCTATTATCCCAGTGCCCAAACAGCCCTTCCATCTGTCTCCTTTACCCATCCACATTCCTACTGCTTTAATTTTGTTCTTGATCTTTCTTTGCCTGGATCACAGAACGAACTTCCTATCTGACTTCTCTGAAGCTCTCTTCCTCAGTTGGAAGATGGAACTAATAACTTTATTTCCTCACAAGTTAATGTGAAAAAACAAATGAAGATATTGACTACAGATGAAAAATGACAATCACATTCCATGGTCATCCAAAGTTTTCAATGGTTTTTGACTTACGTAGAAGAGTAGGTGCATTCCTGGTGTATTTTGTTTATCTTTTAACTAATATTTATTAAGCACCTCCTTTACACTTGACATTGGACTCGGGCTATACTATGAACAAAAATGTCACCACATCTCTGCTTTAGGCAGAAGAGGCACCAGGCTAGAAAGGGACAAAGCCATATAAGCATCTAATAATTTACAAGGTGTAACATGTTTAGTAATTTCAGAGTCCAGGGGATAAAATGGAGAAGGTGACAGAGAGTCACTTTTAAAGCATGGTGACACTACTCCCTCCGGCAAAGTTTTACAGAAAAACTAGCTGTTGGCTAACACATAGGCCGGGAATTTGAGAGAAACTCTTGGCCATGAAGTCTAATTCTTATGCATGATCTTCCTCTTCCTTTTCTGGCATAGCATTTGCTTCTAAGATGGCTGACAAACTAAGGGAGTAAAAGGACAAATTCAGGGCACTGACTATTAGACTTGCAGAATTTTATTTTACTTAAACTTTAAATGGTGCTATGAAAAGCATGTTTCTCCTTTTCTTTGTAAAGAAAATTAGAACTAGAGATGGCTCAGCATTTAAAACCTGTGGGTGGTAAATACTCCCATTATTCCCCTACTGCATTTCTAGCTTCTAGGTTTCTCTTTGCATTTACTGTATCTTAGAACTGAAAACTCTGAGTAGGAACAAGACATTTTAAAGTGAAAGTCTGTATCTTGTTTAAGAGACAAACTGAGGACCAGAAGGGCTAAACGATCTGCCCAAAGTCAAGTCAGGCAGTATGTAAAAATTAAAACACAAATGCCCTGCTCCTTCCCTTTTTACCAGTCTGCCAATCTCCCAAACTCCAGGACCTTAGAACCTTTACCCTGGACAAGGCCCTTAATCTGCAGTCATGCCTGGTCGGGGCCAGTACTCTCTCCACTTCTGAGTATCCTGAAAGCTACAGACAAACCACTTCTCTCTCTAACATGTCCTTGGCTCTCTCTTCCCAGAAATGTTCTGTTTCTGACAGATACTTTCAATTCCTCCTTATTCACTTGAGAACCAGGCCTGCTTAAAAAGTTTGGCTTAATGTGTTTTCTCAAAATGCTCTCAGAACTACAACTTTCTTGGTTGACAAAGTTTAGTGGTTGTGGTGGATCTGCTGCAATTACCTTGGTCTTCACAGAACCTTCAGGGAAATCTCAAATCCTCCACGAGATGGAATCACCATAGGTGCTTTTATATTTATAAGTTCACCCAAAAAACAGAGGGGATTCCCAATTCCATTGACCTTTCAGCTTACAAAAGGAGTCTTGATTACCGATGTTCTAATTATTTCAGAAAACTGAGCCCTTAACAAAGTCAGAGGCAGAGTTACTGGTCTGCACTCCTAGCTCAGTGCTCTTTGTCTTTGTAACATCACCCAAGCCCCTTGGGTTGAAGCAGCGACGCCATCAAAAATGTCACATCAGTTATGACAACACAGTTTGTTACGTAACTGGTGCTGCACAGCAGACAAGGGGAAGAAAAGTCATGAACATGAGCCGCGGAGCTATTCCCCCACCCTTTCATGGCTCTCAGCGTGGCTAAGTACTCCATACTTAACAAGTGAACTCTACACAAGAAGGGAATACCCTCTAATCATTCAAAGGAATTAAAGACTAGAGCTAACACTGGTATAATGATTTCCACATTTCAGACACTGTTATAATGTGCATTTCATCTGGCAAACTCATTTCATGCTCACAATACCCCTACTGGGGAGATATGTTTGTTATTTTATAAGGAGGGAAATGGAGGCACCAAACTTAAGTAACTTGTCTAAGTTCTACATCCAGAGGCAGCCTGGTTGCAGAGCCCACACTCTTAACCACTCTCAACTGAAGAGAAGTACACTGAGCTGCTTCTCTAAATAAGAAACTACCTGTTTCTTCCAAATCAGTTAACAGGTCACTGCTCCTTCCTCCCCTTCCCCATATTAACAACTAATTTCTTTAACACTTTCCTTTATACTAAATTGTGTGTGAATAAAAGAGAAAAAATAAATAAAAATGTGATTCAAATCTGAGCCAATTCTTAGAATGGAATTCATTTGGGCACCTTCAAGCTTTTCATGTGATGCAATCAGTAACAGTGGAGTGCCCTGCTCATGGCACGCACTTTGCTTTTTGTTTTTGTTTTTTTCCTTTGCAAGAGAAAGCAAGAAAAAGTAAAATCTTTTATCTTTGGGGCCCCCAATGTTTGCAATATGTAATGCTGGATCAATCTGAAGCCAGGAGCTGGGAACCAAATCTGGGTTTCCCATGTGGGTGGTAGGACCCAAGGACTTGAGTCATTGTTGTTCACAGAATTTATATCAGCAGGAAGCAGGAATCAGCAGGCATCAGCAGTGAGGCGGGGGCTCAAACCTAGCCACTCCCAATGGAGTCCCAAGTGGTACCTTAACCACTAGGCTCCATCACCTACTGTTTTTAAACCCTTGTAGTACATGCATTTACACACACACTTTTCTGTTTCTCAAAATGAAAAATGTTTTTTTTTTTGCTAGTATCAATTTTGTTAACTGTTTCCAAAAATGCTTTATCCCAGTCTGAAATCCTTCCCTCTGCCAGCCTGTTTGTTGTCTTTCTGATCGAGGTGCTCTGGTAATAAGGTCTGATTTCATTAGAAACGAGTTGAAAATACTGGGAGACAAGAAATCAACTCCCTGCATTCAAGGGATTGAGCACATGTCAGAAAAATAGGACCTTATTTGAATCATATTAAATCTCCAGTGTTAACAAAGCTAGGGTAATGTACAGTTGAAAAACATGAGTAATTTTGTCTTATCTTGGGCAGATGTGGCATGCTAAGAAGACAATACAATCTGGCTGGCTTCAAGATGGCACTTGGACAATGAGTGCTACAAATGTGACCCAGCCCCAGACAGAGGGAAGTTCTGGATTCTTTTCCAGCCATGTCAACTCACATGCAACTTCATTCATGGATCTAACTGGTGGCAAGGTATATAGGTTTCAACTCAGAAATGAACGAGTAATTAATGCTCAAGAATTCCACACCTAGTTCCTAAAAAGATGGGGTGGGCTACTATTTGCTGCCCTTCTGGCAGGAATGTCTGCTGGTGTTTTCAGCTCAGTGAACAGTTAGGAGGGAGAGAGCTCCATCCATTAGCAGAAGAGAACTCATGTGCTACGTGATCTGACATTCAGTTCACGCTCACGCAGTCTCCAGTGAGCAAGGTGCATCCATTTGAATAAACATGGAGACAGGCAGAAGAGAGGGAGGCAAAGCAGCTACAGGACGAGGTGATGGCAGAAACAAGTTCACAAATCTAGCAGAGCAGCTCTCAAGAGAATCTTAACATGAGACCCAAGGGGCATGTCGGAGCAACATGCCATTTTATATGGCTCTGAGCAAGTTGCCAGTTGTCTTTTCATTAACACTAGAGCTACCTGGAAGGTGCTGAACAGCACTGTGCTAGAAGAGTTAAGACTTGTCCTAAACTCAGACCAAACTGTTATTGCCCTAATTACAAGGTCAGAGCCAGCTTGGAGGAAGAAACTACCATATATATACATATACATACATATAAAATTTTATTTCATGTCATTTTATTATTTATAATAATGCATTATTTTATTGTTTTTGGACAGCCAAGAGACTTTTTAAGATTGCCCTCTCTGAAATAGTGGGGTCTTACTTCAGAAATACATCCCACTTATGAGGCCTGGAAAATTCTGTATGAAAACTGATATGTTCATTGGGAAACTGCTGAAATGTTATTTTAAAATAGCACTGAACACATAGCTTGGAAGTAAATGCACAACCAATGTCCTCTACATTGTGTGTCCATTTATGTAAAGCCTACCATCTAGCAAGACACACCTCATTACCACCTTTGAATTCTCACTCCTCCCCACCAAAAAAAAAAAAAAAAAATCTGAGTAAGCTCCAGAGAGAAACAACCTGACTTTGACATTACAAAAGACTTTAAAAAATCAAATAAGGCCAAACTGATGCCCACAGCAACCCCATAGTTCATTCTACATTTTTATTAGGTGCAGTCAAAGCAGCTGACACTATTTGTTCAGAACTGGGAAACCACTTAAATGTTCTGTTTATTCTATGCCTCATAAAATACAATTCTTTAAGAGATTTCTTTGTAAGGATATAGTAATTAACAAAATTGACACTTCCTTTAAACTTTTTGATTAGTTTCAATAACTAAGAGTCACACTGATTGACTGCAAAATGATGAGGCTATAAAATAGATGAAGTCACATCTCCCACCAAAAATTATTTAAAATGCCAGGTACCCACCCCCAAAAAAGGAGTTCCTGATTACTCACAGTATGTGGAAAATTATATTTGCACTGTCTCAATTACCGCTGCTTATTTCTCAGTACTGAAACGCTTTGGATTGTCTGACATGATGCCCAGAAATACGAGTTCACAGTCCCATTCACAAACCGAGGAAGCCACGTCTAAATGAAAGTCTTAACACGGGTACTAGGATTCAGGCTTTGAAAATGACCATTTTCAAATTTTCTGGGACATCCTTTAAACACGAGCAACTTTGCTCTTCCAGCAAGTAAGGAACAGAACAACTTCAAAGGTCTCTGCAAGATTCCCCTGCTGACGAGGGTACCAGCACTTTATCCTAGCAGCATCTGCCAGCCAGGCCTTCTTTTCCTTTCAGTCACCACAGGCATATATGGAGGCTATTCCTTCCAGCCAGCACACCACAACATTGAGGAAAACACAGGCTGAACGGAACGCTCTTTGCTCTTCTGGAAACACTGAATTCAAGGCAACTAGTCATGTCTGAATGTTCATATGTTCTTCTCAGCCCAATAGGCAGAGCTGGGAACGAAACCTCACCTCCCACTGGGAAACCACCGGGTTCTCACAGGACACGGTTCATGGAGGACTCTACCCTTCTAATTTCATCTGTCCAGCTGAGATCTGCAAGCATTCTTATTGACTCACACACATGACCCAATAGATGAGTTACTGATTGCACAGCACAGGAAGTCTGAAACTGCTTTCTCTAAGTGCCTCCTAGATTTTGGGGTTAGGCCTCACCCACAGTATAATTCTGATTCCAAGTGTCTCTCAGTCAAGTGGTGATCTTGCCTGCGAGGGAGAACTCCAAAGAATTTGTCACTATGATACTGTGACATCAATTCCACTTTTTGTGGTTAATAAAACAAGTCCTGCATCCAGCCTGGCACAATGCCCTGGTCTGATTTATTTTAAGCCAAGCTGGAGGGTTCACAAGGAAGGCTGCCATTCATGAATGTGTCAGGACAACAAGTATGCCAGGGTCCCTTGCGGTAAAACTTCCACGGGTCAGAAAACTGATTGACCCCCCCTGCTTCAGCAAACTAAGCCTACTCCCTAAGGTAGGATGATATGTTACCCCTTTAAAAAATACTAATTGTTTTACTTATACAATCTGTTTTGCCAGACATTTTACTTCCAAAAGGTGTCCTGTGAGAGTTGGTACAGGGATTAGTGCAAAAGAAATATTCCAATTCCTTACTTAACTGTCTCAAACACCAACACTTCATTCCCTACCCCCACTCTTAACACACAATGAAACAAAATACGAAGACATAGGATTTTCCAGACAAATCTACATACAGCCTTAATTTAAGACTTTTCTGCCCCAGCACAGAATTAGAATTTTTTGTTCTAAAGTGGCACACCTATCTCCTCAGAGAGCTCAGCTCTCTTTGAATAAAAAAGGCAAGGCACCCTTGGGGGGACTCAGCATATATTTTTAAACTTCTTATTAAATCAACCTAATTTATGGGGCATGTTCAAGGAAAAGCAGGTAAGGAAGGAGTTGCTTTGGCCGACTCTAGCCAGTCCCCCCTCCTTCCTCCATTGCTCTGCTCCAGCAAGGATTTCCGAGTGCCTTCGTCTCTTCCAAAGCCACTCGGCTCTCTCCGTCAGAGCCCCGATTAGGCTCCGAACACTGCCGAGTCCCTCCGAGCCAGGTGCCCAACCACACCGAGCTAAGCCGAATGTGACCGAATTGAGCCCCATCGACTTTTCCGGTCTCCGCTGGGCGCTGTCCACCACTCGCAACGCCTGAAACCTCACCCCGCTCGGGTGGCTGGGGCTTCTACCAGGCTCCAACCCCACGCTATTACAGATTACTGACTTCTGAACTTTGGAGACATCTTCCCTTGGGAGAAAGTGGGTGCTTCGGCTTCCATTTACCGACCGCAAGGGCTCCAGGCAGATGCAACATGCACCTTGTTGCAAAAAGCAATTCCCAAGGCTCCGCCTCCCCATCCATTAGGGCTGCAGGAGCTCCGGGAGAAGCCCCAGGCCAAATTACCGGTGGCTCAGAAGGGTGCGGCAAGCCGTGGGGGCCTCTGCACAGAAAGCCCCAGGGAGCCTTCGAACAAAACACGAACATGTGAAGCATATGGGGGGGTGCTGCCTCCTAGCCACTACTCCCTACCATCATGGCGCCGCCTGGAACCCGCTTGTCATGCCTGTTACACATGCAAGATTTCTTGCTTCTTGGTTCCCAAACAGAACACTCCGTTTCCCACCCACCTTCCCACGAAAGGGGTTTTTATTTTCTATTGTTTTCCTACGGGATGCAATTACTTCGGCTATCTTGTCAAGTTGAAAAATAATCATTTTTGTTTACTGCACAGCAACCCCTAATTAGGAGCTGTGTGTGCATGAAGGTGTCACAGCAAAGCGACGTGGAATCCTCACTAAACGGTCTTAAC
The DNA here is from genome assembly GCF_017591425.1 of Ochotona curzoniae. Taxonomy (NCBI): domain Eukaryota; kingdom Metazoa; phylum Chordata; class Mammalia; order Lagomorpha; family Ochotonidae; genus Ochotona; species Ochotona curzoniae. The sequence goes on from NW_024465926.1 coordinate 21,457,431, forward strand.
GAACTCCTCCACCCAGAACTATCAGGCCAAACGGAAGCAGCCAGGTCAGGAGGCCTGGTACCCCTTTCCTGCTGGCCATCCCCTCCCCAAGCAGAGCTGCCAGTTAGCACACCAGGTACTGCTACGTGCATGGGGCAAGATGCGAGCCTGCCAGTGGGAAGGAGGGGCGAGGCTCCTTATTGAGAAAGTGTGGAAGGGAAGGAATATCCCATTTTGCTTTAATTTTCAACCATCACTCAAATCCACCCCCAGCTAATTAGAAGGGGAAATTGATACCTAAGGCAGAGGGTGGTGGCAGCAAGTGGGGCCTTAAAACTGCATCATGGGTAGAATACATGTAAGACAGGCCTATGCAGAGTGTAAATAAATACACAGATAAGGGCCACAGGGGAGGAAAGCTGCCCCAGTCAGGGCAGCAAACGTGGAGAGGCAGGGAAGGAAGAGGGGAGAGACGGGGCCCAGGCAGCAAGAGGCAAGCATTTTAGTCCCACAGCCAGTCTCCCACCTATGCCAGGATGCATCTATGCCAGTCACATCACTTAGGGGCCCATCCCTAACCCTGGCTGCTTTTTGGGTGGGTGGGTGGGGAGTAGAAACCACAACCTCCAATTCAGCACCAAAAACCCATGAACAGCAGACACTTTATCCTGCACACAGTCTAGGGCTGGGTCCCCTCCAAGTTCAAAATCAATGCAGGGCAAAGAGCAGGGAGAAGCGAGATTCTGGATCTCCAGGGCAGGGGCATGAAAGGAGGAGGAGGGAATGGAGACAGCCAGACACACGGAACACGCCACCGGCGGGAGTAATGATGCTAATCATGCCAACAGTGTGATGTTCTGATCAATATGGCGGACACTGTCATTCATACAACTACAGGCGCTCCCCTTCCCCCCCAACACCCACCCAAGGAGTTGGGGTGGAGGACCCAGAACCAACGTAAGAGAGGGGGAGGGCTGTCAAGTGCTGGTGTGTGTGTGTGTGTGTACGAATTAAAAAACAGGCCTGGGGTGCAATGTGGAGTGCATGAGGTCATAAAAACGATCTTTAAAAATTATTCTTAATAAAAGTACAAATGGCAACACCACAGAGACTTACTTCATCTGCTTCACAATGGTGCTTTTCCCCGATTCTCCAGCCCCTGTTGGGACACAGATTGGGGGGGGACACTGGTGAGTGTCAGCTTGGAGGCACTTGGGGAGGGGGCGAGGAAAGCATGCGAAGGCTGGGCAACCCCGTGCATAAGGTGGGGCCAACTCAGGGACTAGGGCTGCCAGAGCAAGGTGGAGCAGGGGGCTGGTGGCAGGGGGTGTGGAGTGGCCAGGGTCAGGGGACGGGGGGTGGCAACCTCGGTTCTTACCCAGCAGGAGTAATTTCACGTCTTTGGCAGCGCTGATGCCATCCTCTTTGAGGTTTTTCTCAATCGCCTTGCTCCGCTCGAGGGCGGCTCTCTCCTCTGCGCTCAGAGTACATCCCATGGTGGCCCCTTCCCTGCCACAGCCCGCTCGACTCGGCTGGCACGGCTCCCCTGCTTGGAGCGCCCCCCACCCCCCCAGAGAGCAGAGCCTGGGCTCAAAGGGGGAAAAAAATCACGGTATTCTTTCCTGGGGGCTGGAAACAAAAATGTCAGGAAACCAGCACCCCCCCCAAAAAAAGGCTGCTAACCAGATCCCGGCAGCCGAGACTCGCGGCACCTGGCGTGGGTCTGGCGGTGGTGGTGGTGGTGGTGGTGGTGGTGGTGGGGTGTCCAGATGAGGGTGGCCAAGGTCTCGGGTTCCGGAACCGGGAGAAGAGGCGCTGGGTGCAGGCACGGAGGCTTAGTGCACGACCCCCCTCCCCAAAAAATAAGAGTCAAAGCTGGATTCACAGCTGGAACCCGCGGAGGGTGGGGTGGGGGGCAGGGTGGGTCCTTCTGCCGCGGCTATCGGAGGAGGCGTCTGGCGGAGGCGGCGGTGTCGGCGGCGCGGGATGTGGAGGGAGTGAGTTAGGGGGTGCTGCTAGTGCATGTGCATCGCCGGTCCTCAGCCGTCGGTGCGTCCGAGGCGACTTCGCCGGTCCCCGCGCGCTGGGCAGGGCTGGGCAGGGGCCGGGCGGGGGGCAAGTCTCTAGCGGGAGAAGATGTCGCTGTCTTCCAGCGCTCGCATCGCTCGGTGGAGCCTACCGGAGAGGGGGGAGAGCGCGAGGGAGCCGCGGCCAGTCGGGAGCTCGAGGGAGAGGTTGAGAGAGAGAGAGAGAGAGAGGAAAGGCAGGGAGGGAGGGGGGAAATGAAGGGAGAGCAGGAGCGAGAGAACGCGCGCGCGAGCCCGAGCGGGGGAGGGGGCGAGCGCAACGGCGAGTGCGCCGGCGGCCTTGCGCACCCGGCTCCGCCAGCCGCCCGCTGACGTCAGCAGGGCCGCGCGCCGGTACCCGGGGGGGCGGGAGGGGCGGAGGCCGGGAGGCCACGGGAGGCGCGCGCCCGGGGCCTCGCCTCAGCTGGCGGCGGCGCGCAGGCGCGCTCGTGCGCGTGGCGCGGCCTCCCCTTCCCCCAGCGTGGGTCGGGCTCGCGGCTCCCTCAGGGTGGGCGCGGGCGGGCCCGGCGAGGGCGCGGCCTGGGGCCGGCGGGCTGCGCGCGGTGGCGCCCCATCCCGCTCCGGCTCCGGCCCCGCGCGGCGGCTGCGCCGGCCTTCTGCTCAGTGAGAGCCCGAGTGTGGGCGAGGCTGTCAGGTGGGCCCCCCATCCCGATCCCGGTTTGCGTCTGGCGCGACCTGTCTTCCCTCTCGGGTTTGCTCTCCATCTTGTCTTCAGTAGTTAGGGACCGAAACGGCCGAGGCCAAGTTATTTCAGCAGAGGTGAGGCGATAAGACACGAATAAACCCGTGTACCCCATGATTGGCCTCTGTGGGGTCCCGAGGCTGACTTGCGGTTTTTACTCCTTGAATCCACGTTTATTGAGTATCTAGCAGGTGAGAGAGAACATTGTGAGAAGAGGAACCCCGCAGGCTGAGGCAGAAACAAGGCCAGGGCTGTGTCGCCTGGGCTTTGGGCCAGGCTCGGTGTGCGCGGGAGGGCCACTCCCTTCCAGGGGAGCTTCGGTACCCGAGCTGCTAGCAAAATGCTTCCCTAATTTTTCCAACGTGTTGGCAATGTTGGACAATTTAGCTTGGATGAGGACTTTGGATTCTTGTGTCTTATCCCTCCCCAAATTAAAAAAAAAAAGTTAATTCTGAGTAGAGTTTTGAAGAGAGAATATTTTTTTCCATCTTTTAGAAGATTTTTTTTTCTCCCTGTCTCAAAGACCCTGAGACCCGCGGGTCAGTTACTCAGTATATGGCTGACCAAATACTGAGGAAATCGGTAGACTTTTGCCAAAGAGCTGGCATGTTCTGGGTGGTCTCAGAGTTTGCGGAAATAGGTTTTGTTTTTTTTTTTCTGCACAAAATAGTTTTACAATCAGTTCCACCAGACAGCCCCAGGGGCCTCCTAGAGACGAGGGCCAAGAGACAAGATTGCATGGGGATGGGAGCGGCAAGCAGCCAGTGAAAAACAGTTTTCTTTCTAACAGTTGGGCATTTCTGTGGCTCTGAAAGCAAACTTGTTTGTTTCATTTCAACAAAAGAAAAAAAATCAACCACTCCTGTTTTGGAAATGTTACCCAGCATAAAAATATTTGCATGGGGAAAAAAAAGTCAGGCCGTTTAGGCCCACCCAGAAGAGAGTAATTTTCCCTAGAAAAATTATAAAATGTAGTTATTTCCCCATTTGCCTCGTTCTGGAAATAACTGTGTCAAAAACATGTATGCACTGTAATTTGAACATTTAAAGTTGAACCATATTTTACATATTCTAGGAAACTGGCGTAGGACTCTCATAAGGAATTGTTTCATAAAGTTTCATAACCACTTCCGTACCACCCTTCTAGTTCCCTTCTTCCTCTGTGTTTGTGTGTGTGTTTGAGAGAGGATGTTGGTTTAGGGGATAAATCTGGTTTGCCTTCAAATCAAGGAGTCTGTCAGAATCAGCCTTTCAAAACCCAAGCATATAATGCTTAACTCCCCAGCATTCTATAGGTTTTTATTATTTCTTGTACAGGTTGCTAGGACAATTATTCAAATCTATCGGATGCAGGGGGGAAAGCTGAGCAACCTCACCCAGCTCCTGCTATCTGTTAAGATTGTATTTGGAATACTGAGGAGGTAAGAATTAAAATATTTTCTTACAGCTGGTGGGTCACAGTTTATGTTTTAAATGAAGCCATAGAGTACTTTCATATTAAATTATTTTAAGAGCCTAGGCTCTTGGGGCGCATTCTGATTTGCGTGGTTTAGGTATATTTAATCCTTGGTCTTAGACCCTGAATGGTTGAAACACAAACCTGTCATTTGTATATTTCTCTACTTACTCTGACTTAGTAAGCACCTACCAGGTGTTATAGATGTTGTATTTCAGGTTTGTCTACCCTGTTTTCTTTTTCTGGATCATTTTGCATCATTATAAGTTGTGTTTCATAAAAGACTAATAATAATCCGCTTCATTTGTACAGCGCTTTTCAGCTTAGTGAGCACTTTTACAAAAATGAGCTCATGTGATCCTGCTACATAAACTGGAGTTCTCTGCTGTGGTGTGGGAGGCATGGCTGAGTGGGGAGAGCCTGGATGATGAATGCAGATCAACCAGGGTACCCATTTCACAGCTGAGCAAGATGAGTCTCCGAAGCGCTGAATAGCTTAGATCTGGAACTTGCTTTAAGGTCACAGAGACCTCAGGAGTCAGCAAGTACTCCTTTGACAGATTTGCATACTCTATGAGAACAAGTATGCTTTTCAGACTCACGAGAAGGCTTACACTCCTAGATCTCAGTCTTATTCTGGTTTCCCTAAAGGAAGTAGGAATGAGACTAGTTCAGTTTTGTGTGAAGTATTAATAGTTAGAAAACACAAGTGTTTAATGTGTCCACAGTTAGTTCTTGTGGGAATGAAGCAATGGCAGTCCGAACCTCAGGAGTAGAGAGAATGGACCAAGGACAGATTGTATTTGATTTTCTGTCATATAATCCTCAAAATTATATTTTTTTCTGATTCTTACTGTAGACCAGAGAGTTACTCTCACCCCATCCTTAGCTGTCCTCTTTGCTACAATTTCAAAAGTAGGCAATTAGAACGTTTTGTATACTCTCTAAAAGGAACAACGGTAAGGCCTACATTTAATTGCTTCTGTACTACATTTCTGGAGGACAGTAATTCATGATGAAACACAGCTCCCAGTTCTGACAAATTAGAATGTGGGTTCTGATTAAGTGAAATTAATTTCCCTATTTGTTCCCTTACATGGTTTCTTTAATTAAAAATAGATATATATGTATTTAAAGATTTATTTCTTTTCATTGAAAAGGCAGATATACAGGGAGAAGGAGATAAAGAGAAATATCTTCCATCCATTTATTCACTCTTCAAATGGCTGCAACAGCCAGAGCTTCAACTGCAACAGCTGAAGCAAGGAACCAGGAGGCAGGAGCCTTCCCTGGATCTCCCACGTGAGTGTAGGGTCCCAACGCTTTGGACCATCCTTTACTGCTTTTGCGGACCATACGCAGGGTGCTGAATGGGAATGGAACCGCAGGGAATGACCCAGCGCCCACATGGAATGCTGGCAGTTGCAGGCAGAGGATTATCAAATTGAGCACTGACCCCAAATGTGCATATATTGACAATATGTACGGTTGAATATATCATTGTTAAACTTGAAGGGAGGTTTAGATGTAAGAGCTTAGAATCTTAAATTCTTAAAACTCCCAGAACATTTTCTTAAAGCCATGCATTAAATCAGTTGGGATGCTTGTTTAAAATGCAGCTTTTTTCTCATTTATTTATTTGAAAGGTAGAATGATAAAAGAGAGAGTTGTCCCACAACAACTGGGAATGGACCAGCCTGTAGTCAAGAGCCAAAAATTCCATCCAGGGCTCCTGTGTGAGTGGTAGGAACCCAAGTACTTGGACCGTTACCTGCTGTTGTCAGATATTCTAGCAGGAAGCTGGATCACAGTCCCAGGTCTTCTGGTAAGAGCAGGGCATTTCAAGTGTTGCCTTAACCTGATATGCCATAAAGCCAACCCATTATCCATCTTATTTCTGCCAAGTCAGACCCATGAAGTTTGTGTTGATAGCTATTCTTGCAGGTGATTTTTCTATATCCAAACTGTTGGTCTTGTAAAAGGTCTATCTATGCCAATTGGTTCTATTGGTAGCTTACTTTCTCACAATGCAAATACCGCACATGTTCCTGAACCCTGCTCTCTTTTTACTGTTGCGTATGTGTGTGTGTGTGTGTGTGTGTGTGTGTGTGTGTGTGTGTGTTTCTGTCAAAGAAAAAAAATAAAAGATATTATCTCTAATAACTGCTGTCATGGAATGAAAATAGGTTGAAATAATATGGTTTATGAGCTACATGAAGCTAAACTAAATGACAATTTTAGGGAGAATAGTAGATGCCTGTAAATGTTGATTTTATAATATTTCTGTTATAGAATTCATAGTTCACAACTTACAGAATTGATAGTACTAAAATTTAGTGGGAAATGTAATTGGAAAATAGGCTTATGTAAAATATTACTTCTTTTTTTGATAACTACAAGTATCTGACGTTAATGAAGGAAGATGCTGATCAATTTGTGGTTTTGTGTGTGTGTGTGTGTGTGTGTGTGTGTGTGTGTGTGTGTGTGTGTGTACCTGAAAACAAGCTTTCTAGTCAAGCATTTCCCTGGTAGAAACTTTGGGCATATCTTTTAGACTTGTAAAAGCTGTGGGTCTTCAACATTATTATGCATTAGAATTTTAAAATGCAAATTTTGGGGTCCCATCTCTAGAATTTCTGAATCTGTAGTCTGACATGGAGTCTGGATGCTGGTCAAATATTTGTGGATGTGCCATCCATGTGAGATACCTAGTCAGAGTGACCAGATCCTATAAAGGCATTGAGTGAACTAATGAATAGCAACTTCCTCTGTCTCCATGTTTCTAAATAAATAAATAAATAAGAGACCAGCATGGTATTGTGATATGATGGGTCAAACCTCCACCTGCCAATGGTGGCATCCCATATTGCGACTAGTTTGAATCCTGGCTACTCTTTTTCCAATCCAGCTAAAGTGCTTGGAAAATCAATGGAAGATGGGTCCCTGCACCCACATGGGAGACCAAGATAAATTTCGTGGCTTCTGGTTTTAGCCTGACCCAGCCCTAATGGCTGCAACCATCTGGGGAGTGAACCAATAGATGGAAGGTCTCTATCTCTTCCCCTTTTTCTATAACTCTGCCTTTTGCATAAATAAAATAAATCTGAGTTGATTTAAAAAGATGTTAGGATCTCTATGCATTTGGCTTGCATAGAGTTGGCAGGGTCAGGGCTAGTGCTTTCATGCTGATAGTAAGGCTCATATTGAGCTGAAATTGAAGTTGGAAGCTTGGCTTAATATGAAGATGTTACCTAGCAGTCATGGTCTGCTGTTGGAATTCTCTTGGAAAATTTGCAAAAACACAGATTCTTATTTGTTATGATGAGAGTAAAAGCACTTTTCAAATGACCTGGACTGGCATTGACAGATAAGATTAGCAAGTCCATATTTGTAAGGTATTTATTTAAACCTTATTATGTCCTCAAACAGACAGGAGATTGTCTGATATGATGGGTTCTTGCATCATTTATCAAATTTTTATCTACATAGAGCCTTCCACACATGCAGCTCAAATACATTTTAGACATTATCTCATTAGTCTTTTGAAAGCTTCAAGGTCCAAAGTGTTACCTCATTGCTCTTTATTGCAAGAACTATTTTTTACTTGTTCCTGTTTTTGAGAGAAAGAAAATTAGGTGAATTTTATTTGAATCTAGTTGAAAATAGTTTGAATTGGCTGTAACACATGTGTTGAGAGGTAAGGGGAGACTATTAATTATTTCAGATTTAGAAGTGAATTGAGGTTGTTTGGCCAGACTGGACAGATTTAATTTTGTGACCCATCTGCATTCTTTAATTCACACGTGGTTTAGAGTGTTCCCAAAGCCTGCCCAGAACCAAGAACTTAGTGTTCCAGTGGGCTAACATGGTTCTTTAGTTGAGCTGATGTTTATGTGTGTTATCTGTTCTCCAAAGGCCTACAAAACCCTGACTTCTGTGTCAAAGAAAAGCATCCTTATGAAATTCTTATGTGTGTGATGGAATACATCAACAAAATTGAAAAAAAAATGACAATTTGAAGAAAGACACATTTTCAACCAGACATCTATCCCATAGGATTTTTAGCTGGAATAGTTCAGAACTTGAAGTGAAAAGAAAAGAACAGCAATGATATTTCTCTTAAGTGGTCTCTTTAGTCCACTGTCTTTTCCTCAGGCCACAGTAGCCTTTATGAAAAGGGCTAAAAGAAGGAGAAAAAAGGACTTTGGATTAGTTAAATTATATAAATGAAAAACAGCATTATTCCTGATGACCCAAGAGAGGCATATACAGATGTCTATAAAAATACTGAATGTAATAGTTTAATGGTGACTCAGATTAATGAGGTAGATGCCCAAATACAGTCTTCTAATACAACATCAACTTTGAGCTGGAGGAGGAGGGCGAAAGAAAAAGGAGCAGTTTGGGGATTGGTTACTTTGATCATCTTTCTTTGATTCTACCACTGCCCCTTCTGTTCAAGGAATAGAGTGATACCAGCCATTTTTTCTTTCTTTTTACATCCTACCTCTACTCATATACTTGGATTTATCCTTCCATAAACATTTCCCCAGCAAAAATATAATAAAAATAATAAGAATGTTTTTCTATTTTATCTTCATTTAATACATGAATTTAATGAATATTTATTACATGTTTACCATGCACCAAAGACTGTATTAGGGAGTGGGAATATATTGTTGAATATAACACACATGGTCCCTGCCATCATGGTGCATACTTTGAAAACAATCTCTCATACATTATTTGAACTGCAATCTGTATCTCAAATTTCAAATTCTTTCAAATTGCCAGTATTCCTATTTTTATTTACATGATTTATCCAAGATCAGACAGCTTCTAAGTTATATAATTAAGATGATGACCCCAATTTTTTGAATTCAAAGAAGTTATCTGCCTCTCATATGCTACTTTCCTAGGATCAAGTTTCAAATATTGTTATCTAACCTGCTGTTTTAAATAGCTCCAAAGGTCAACAATGTGACTCTTTTTAAAAAGTTTTCTTTTTTTAAAATATATTTTTATTTGCTGGAAAGATAGAGATGAGCGCACAGAGAGAGATCCTCCAACTGTTGATTTACTATCCAAATACCTGCAAAATTTTGGGCTGGGCCAGGCCTAAGTGAAGAGCCTGAAAGTCTGTCTAGCACATGGAAACAGGAACCCAAGTATTTGGCCATCACCTGCTGTCACCTAGGGTTCTCACTAACAGGAAACTGGAATTGGACATGAAACTAAGACTCAAATCCACGCCCTCTGATAATGAGGTGCATGTTCTCTGACCAGCAGAGCCAGTCTGGGGATGAAGCACCAACAGGAGACCAATAATGGTAGAAGTCTCTGCAAAGTCTCTGCGAAGTCTTGTTTTATTGCTCCTTCACCTCCCCTCATATACTCTCCTCCCCACCTTGTCCTAATTTAGCCAGGAAATTGGATACAGATGAGTCCAATTAGTCTAGGTGTTTTTAGCTACAAGCCCACTTCCTATTCCTGCCCATCCCAACCAAGCACTAATCAACTCCTGAGCCCACAACATGCATGTATCCCAAGCAGATTGTAATTTAAACTGAACCATATGCCTGTTGTTCATATTTCAGTGTTTCTATTTTACCCAGTAATCTTTCTACCCTTTAGTAGGACAATATTGATAATCAGAAATGACTTTTAACCATGAAATTTCTAATGGCAATATATCTATCCCAATAAATTATTCCTAGCTCTAAAAAAATACATTATTTTATAGTATATATTTTCCAGCATTCTCCCCATATTTCATTGCACCCCCTCTTCCATAAAAGTAGTAACCAGTGGGCCTGGTACAGTAGCCTGGTGACTGAAGTCCTCACCTTGCACATGCCAGAATCCCGTATAGGTCCAAGTTCTCGTCCCAGCAGTCCCACTTCCCATCCAGCTCCCTGCTTGTGACCTGGGGAGGCAGTCAAGGACCGCCCAAAGCCTTGGGAACCTGCACCTGAGTGGGAGACTTGAAAGAAACTCTTGGCTCCTGGCTTTGGATCAGCTTAGCTCTGGCCATTGCAGCCACTTGGGGAGTGAATCATCGGACGGAAGATCTTTATCTCTGTCTCTCCTCCTTTGCAATAAAATAAATAAATCTTAAAAAAAAAAAAGGTAGTAACCAGAAATTAGGAGTAGATTACATATAGCCATTAAAGGCAAATATTGATAAACTTCAGTCTCACTAGGGTTTGGACAAATAATAAAGAGTTTTTTTTAATTAAAGAAATAATTTCAAGAATCAAAAGAACACTGAACTAAAGAGGGACGTTTTAGTTTTTATTCAGATATCTTTTGACGGTTTGATTCACTGTCCAGACCTCAGTTTTCTTAATTAAGGAGTTGAATTTTAGGAACCCTCTATGTTCTACATCCCTAAATTTAAATTTGCAATGAGTAGATGAAGGACATGAGAAATAATATAGGGAACACTAAAAGGAGGGGAAGTTAAATGATAAGAGCCTCAGCAGAAGGCAAAGCAAGAACCTGTTACAAATCTATGATTCAGTTCTTGAATCTGGTAGCATCTGACTGCTGTCAGATGGGTTCCCTTTTTCTTTCCTTTACATCAAGAAGAAATCCTTCATACTACGACATGTACTTTAGATATAACACCTTCGTAAGCATGACAAGCCAATATTTTGAAATGAGTGTTGCTTGTCTTTGATTTTCCAACTTAGAAGTGACAGCACACCTAGAAGTACTAGGTTTCTTTTTAAAGTCTATATTGAAACGTTTTTACAGATTGCCTGGTGTTCCTTTCAGCACTTCAGGCACGTAGTGGCTCGGACTTGACACCCAATTGATTTTGAGAGAATTTCTGTGGGTTACTGGGATGAGTTTGGGAACACCCTTGGGAGTTATGAAAGGATAGCCAAGGGAGTTACATAGATCCAAGAGTTAGCCAGCTAGTGGTGAATGACTAAAGGGGCAGATGGACTTGACAAGGTTTGGCTTGTCTCTGCAACCTCTGCTAGGTCTATTCAGTGTGGCCTTCTGACTTTCTCGGCCGTTGATTGTAACAGGTTCCTTGGATTCTTTGTTATTACTAATTCCTCCCTGACTTTTTGCTAAAAGGGTGTCACTGAGGGAATAAAGGAATTCAACATAATATTTCTGCAGTCTTAGGGACATGTGCTGTTAGCATGAAGGAACTGAGTTAGACTTGGTTTATCAAATGGTGAATTAGAATTAAGCTTTTAAAAAGTCTACAAGGTGTGTTATGGGTATAGCTTATGTTAGAACGGATACCGTGACTCTAATCAGGGAAGCTTAACACCAAAGAAACATATTTGCTTCACATCTCTAGTCTGGGTCTTGAATGTACATTTAGAAATTTAAAACTTTTCTCTCACTGGAAAAAATTTTTCTTTTTTCCTGGATTAATTTATTTGAAATACAGTTACAGAGAGAGAGAGAGAGAGATTGATTAACTTACTATCTGCTGCTTCACTTTCCAGTAATAGGTGAGGCTGGGCCAAGCCAGAGTCAGGAGCCAGGAGTTTCCTCAGGGTTTCCTATGGCGTACAGGGGCCCAAGCATTTGGGCTGTCCTGAGTTGCTTTCCCAGGCACATTAGCAGAAAGCTGGACTGAAGTTGGAACACCCAGGAATTGAATAGTGCCCATATAGGATGCTGGTGCTGCAGGTGGTGGCTTCACCCACTAGGCCATAACATTGGACCTATAAACTGTCATTTTAAAGAAAAGCATAATTACATAGAGAATTCCTGGGTTATTTACCTTCGAGGGACAAACTGACATTCCAGAGTTTCTTGTGGATGACAACTCGCTCTGGAATGCAACTGCCCTCTGCTTCCCTTCGGAAGCTGCTGGGTTAGGAATCTGTTTCACATCTAGCTGCCATCATTGTAATTACTGAGTAAAACCATGACAACTGCTGTGACAGCATCTTTAGACTTACTTTTAAAAAAGAATTCAGATAGGGAATGGTAAGTTGGTTTGAATAATAATTTTCTAGCTGTTTCCACTTAGCTCACTAGGCAGGCTAACCCTAGTCAGAGAAATTTATATCCATAAATATGTATATTTCAAAAGAAAAACGTTTTGAAGTGTTTTTTAGTGTTAGTTTGTTCTCTTCAAGTTTCTTCTGGCAGAAACTTGAAGAGAACAAACTAAATGTAAATCCAGAAAATGAACATGAATAGAGAAGAAATAAAGAATAAGAAACCAACAAAAAATATCATTGAAACTTAAACTTGGTTCTTTGAAAAGATCAACAAAATTGAAAACATTTTAGCTGAATTGACCAAAAAAAGAGGGTTTCAGATTATTGGAGCTAGTGTTGTAGCAGGCACAGTGGGTAAAACCACTGCCTGGGAAGCTTGCGCTATGCTCTAGGTGCTAGTTGGAGTCCTGGTTACTCTACTTCTGATCTAGCTCAGTGCTAATGGGCTGAGAAAAGTAGTGGAAAATGACTTACGTATTTTGCCTTTGCCACCTTCTTGGGAGAGCTGGTTGTTACAGCCATCTGAGGAGTGAACCAATGGATGCAGTATCTCTCTTTTTATCTCTTCTCTCCCTGTCTTTCAAATAAATAAGTAAACCCTTATAAAAAGGATTCATATTTTTTTTTAAGATTTATTTATTTTTATTGCAAAGTCAGATATACAGAGAGGAGAGACAGAGAGAAAAATCTTCCATCCATTGATTCACTCTGTAAGCAGCCACAACAGCTGGAGCTGCGCCGATCTGAACCCAGGAGCCAGTAGCTTCATCCGGGTCTCCCACGGGGGTGCAGGTTTCGAAGGCTTTGAACCATCCTCAACTGCTTTCCCAGGCCACAAGCAGGGAGCTGGATGGAAAGTTGGGCCGCCAGGTTTAGACCTGGCACCCGTAGGGGATCCCGGCCCATGCAAGGCAAGGACTTTAGCCACTAGGCTACTGCCCTGGGCCCTAAGGATTCATATTGTTAACATCAACAATGAAAGAGAAAATATAATTATCAACCTTAGAAAAATTTTCAAAAGTATAAGTAAATACTCTGAATGCCACCAATTTAGATGATTAAAGGAAATGCAGAAACTACTAAAGCTGACTCAAGAAGACATAAAAGGGGCTGACACCGTGGCATAGCAAGCTAACCGTTCACTTGTGGGCTAATATCCCATTAAGGAGCTGGTTTGAGTCCTCGCCATTCCCAATCTAGCTCCCTGTTAATGTGCCTGGGAAAGCAACAGATGATGCCTCAGGTCCTTGGGCTGTGTACCCAAGTGGGAGCCCTGAAGGAGCTCCAAGTTCCTGCCCAGTCCTGGTCATTGTGGCCATTTAGGGAATCAATCAGTAGATGGAATATTCTCTCTTTCTCTGTCTCTCTGCCTCTGACACATTATGTGTGTGAATGAACCTTGAAGACATAATACTAAGGAAAACAAGCCAATCACTAAGGTGCAAACATTATGTAATTCCACTTACATGGAGTATTCAGAGTGGTCTCAATTCTGAAGACAGAATGTGGGATGGTGGTTACCAGGAGTTCGGGAATAGAATTTATTTTTCTATCACAATAAAACAATGACTAGATGACCAGAGTTAGGAAATGGATGATGATGATCGTTCAACATTGTGAACACTAAACTAAATGCTAAAATAATTAAGAAGATAAATTTTGTGTGTATTTTACTACAATAAAATATGAGTGAAATAATCAACACCATTCTTTCTGAAAGTGAGAAAACAGAGAGAAACAATTTCTGATTTAATCCCTGACACTGGTATAAAACTAATCCCCAAACCAAGGATATCACAAGAAATCTTCAAAGAAATATCCTGTTTGCGTATATTTGGAAAAAGTCCTCTACATTTTCTACAAACCGAATATGGCAACGTATAAAAGGAGTGTACTATGGCCAAGTGGACTTGGATGCAGAACAACCTGTGACAGAATTCAATCATGCTTTTTCAGCAGTTGAGAAGATCAAGTGTTTTGTCCTGTCTTCTGTTAAGATGGCATGTTATTTTAGGCAATAAACTGACTTCATTCCTGGAATAAATCCCACTTGATCTTGGAGTATCACTTTTCTACAAGAGATTTGGTATACAGTGTGGTGACAGTAGTTACTTAATGTATTTTATACTTGAAAATTTTAAAGTGTTCTCACTCCATCCTCCAATTATGCTTGGAAACATCCATTCATCTAGTTCAATGTAGCCATTTCACAATGTATGCATTTTTAAAAGATTTATTTATATTGGAAAGGTAGATTTACAGAGAGGAGGAAAGAGAGGAAGATCTTCAGTCTGATGATTCACTCCCCAAGTGTTTGCAATGACCAAAGCTAAGCCGATCTGAAACCAGGAGCTTCTTCCAGGTCTCCCACTCAGATGCAGGGTCCCAAAGCTTTGGGTCGTCCTCGACTGCTTTCCCGGGCCACAGGCAGGGAGCTGGATGGGAAGTGGAGTCATCAGGATTAGAACCAGCACCCATATGGGACCTCGGTACATGCAAGATAAGGATTCAGCCACTAGGCTATTGCACCAGGCCCAACACAATATATTCCTTTTTAAAAAAGATTCATTTATTTTATTGGAAAGTTAGATATACAGAGAAGAGGAAAGACAGAGAGGAAGATCTTGCATCTGATTATTCACTCCCCAAGTGGTTGTAATGGCCGGAGCTACACCAAACTGAAGCCAGGAGCCAGGAGCTTCTTCTAGGTCTCCCACATGGGTGTAGGGTACCAAGGCTTTGGGTCTCTTTTTCTCTTTCTTTTTTATTTTATCTATTTATTTTTTAAAGATTCATTTTTATTTTCATTACAAAGTCAGATATACAGAGAGAGGAGGATCTTCTGTCTGATGATTCACTCTCCAAGTGAGTGCAATGACCAGTGCTGCACCAATCTGAAGTCAGGGGCCAGGAGCTCTTCCAGGTCTCCCACGGGGGTGCAGGGTTCAAAGGCTTTGAACCGTCCTCAACTGCTTTCCCAGGCCACAAGCAAGGAGCTGGGTGGGAATTGGAGCTGCAGGGGTTAGAACCGGCGCCCATATGGAATCCTAGCGCGTTTAAGGCGAGGACTTTAGCCACTAGGCCATGGTGCTGGGCCCTCTCTTATTAAAGCAAAAGAAATTTTGAAGTTGTTCCTAAAATTCGTGGGGGAAAAGCATGAAATCCAGAACAGTTGAAACAATCCTGAAAAAGATAAAAGCTGCAAGACCTATACTTACTGAATTTGAAATGTACAACAAAACTACTATGATTAAGAGAGTTTATAACTGTCACAAATAGGTATGTAGAGACATACAGATTAACGAACAGAATAAAGAAGTAGGTTTTTATATTTTTGTCAAAGTGCCAAAAAAACAAAATAGAGGAAGAAATAGTTTGAGGTTGAAAATCACACTGAAGACAAATTATATCAAAATGTGTCATAGTCATGGATGTTAGAAAACTACAAAGCTCTTATAAAAAGCTTAGTAATAAATACTTCTAATATTCTGGAAATAGGTTTTTAGATAAAATAACAAAATGAAAGTAAGTGTTAGATTTCATGAAAATTAAAAACTTTTATGTTTACTACGGGCACCATCAAGAAAGTAAGCAGACAACCCTTAGGTGAGAGAGGAATTTGTAAATAATGTATCTGTTCAGGAATTTGTAAATAATATATCCAGAGTATGTAAAGGACTCTTATAATTGAATAGTAAAAACACAACCAAATTTTAAATGGAGGAAAGATCTGAATGGACGATTTCTCGAAGAAGATACAAATGACCTATTGAAGGTCGTGAAAATATGCTCAACGTCTTTAGAGAAATTCAAATCCACAACACAGCGAGACATCCATTTAAATTTATTGGAAGTGCTGTAATAAAGATTATAGGCATTAGGTGTTAATGGATGCGGAGAAGGATGAGTCTCTCATCTATTGCTGGTGGGAATAGAAAGCAAATCTCCCATCCAAGTGCTAACCAGGCCCGACCCTGCTTAGCTTCCGGGGTGAGATGAGACCGGGCGCATTCAGGGTGGTATGACCGGAGACTATAAAGCACTTCTAACACTTTATTAGAGAGAGTTCAGTATCTGCTCAAATAAGTTATTTATACCTTAACAACCCTATGATTCCACTCCCAGTTCTATGCCCCAGAAAAATGAAATGTGCACATGAAAAATGTGAACTCTAAAACTTCAATCTTCATAGTAGAATTATTCCATGGTAGCATATAGCTAAAAGTGGAAATAGCTCAAAAACATTTATCAGTTAATGATTTGATAAATAAAATGGGGGTATGTTGCAATCACAAAAAGGGATGAAATGCTGATAACCTACTCTGACATGGAGGATTTTGAAATCATTATGACATTAAAAAAAAAGACAAGATATCATATAATTCAATTTATGTAGAAATACATAGTAGATTAGCAGTTGCCTAGAATGAGGAAGGAGGAGGATGCATCAGAATAATGGCCTCCAATGCTGTAGTACCAAACTGGTGTGGCAGACAGCATAATGGTCCTCAGTGATGTTTGGACTGATAACTTCCAAAAATTGTGAGCTAAATAAACCGTCTTCTTCATAACTAGCTTGTCTCAGGTATTTTGTGATAAAAAAAATTAAAGCCATTCAGAAAATAGATACGTTATTATTCAGAAAATAAAGATTAAATCTTTTTTTTTTGTGTGTGAAAAAGAAATTGCCAACTTAGAATTCTGTACTTGGAGAAAATATCTTTAAAAATTTGAGGTAAAATCATTTTCTCAGAAATATAAAAGCTGGAAGTATTTATCAGTGGCAAACCTATGCTATTAGAGATTCCAAAGGGAAACCCTTTAGACGGAAAATGGCGCCAATTGCCAAAAATCACCCACAGAAAGGAGTAAAGAACACCAGAAATATATGTATAAGTATATTTCAACACCACATATATGTATGTGAAAAACACTCCATGGAGAAATATGTTGGATTTTTTTTCTTATCAGTTAAATCTTTTAAAAAGAGAGTTGACCGTCTGAATCCAAATAAGAATGCTGTATTGTGGATTTTGTAGCATGTATATTATTAAAATATGTGAAGAAAGGATAGCTAAGAAGAAATGGGAGCATGTAATTTAAGACATTTCTAAGTAAAGTAATTTAGTCTCATTAGAAATTAAATGTGGTAAACTGAAGATATATACTATAAACCTTAAAGCTACTACTAAAATAGTACGGCAAGATATAGAGATAGTAAACAAAGGATCTGAAATGGAAATTTTAAAAAAGAATCCAGAAAGACTGCCACATTTTAATAGGGTAGAAAAAGAAAAGTTAGAGAATAATTGGGACAAAAAGAAAATGAGTAGAAAATAAGTAGAAAATGCTAGCTTTAATCTTACTAGTAATCATCTTTAATATACAGAGAAAAACACTCCAAATAAAATTCAAAGATTATCAGATTGGGCTAAATAAATCTGGACCTAATTCTATACTGTATAGCAAGCATAGCTAAAATAAAGTTGTAAATAAAAATAGACCATCTCTGTGGAGAAGTGCGTTAAGCTGCCTTCTGGGATGGTGGTAAACCTTAGTGAAGTGTCAAGTGGAGTTCTTGCCTTTCTGCTTCTCCATGATGCACCTGGGAAAGCAGGAGAAGGTGGTCTGAGTGGTTGCGTCACTGCTACCTGCATGGAGACCCAGATGTAGTCTCAGGCTCCTGGTTTCGGCCTATCCCAGCACTAGCCATTGTGGTCATTTGGAAGTGAACCAATGGATACTAGATCTCTCAATCTCTCTTTTTGCTGTCACTCTGCCTTTCAAATATATATGTGTGTATATATATATGTAAAATGAAACACACTTGAAATATATCGAAGTTTAGAAGTAAAATGGATTAGTAAAAGATAAACTGCACAAACACTGATCCAAAGAAATCTGGAGTGGTTAATATCAGAACATGTAGATTTCAGAGCAAAGAATATCACTAGGGCAAAAGAGATCTTTTTTTTCATAATGGTAAGGGAATAAATTCTTTAAAAAATAAATAGCTTATAAGAATTATGTATCAGTAGCTAAGCCTCAAAAATGCATGAAATCAAAGCTGAGAGGAACTAAAGGTTAAGTGTGTAATTAATGACTGGGCTTTTCATAATCCTTTCTCAGTGAAAGCTAAGTTAAGTAAATAGGGAAACAGTAAATATATAAATGTTTTTATCCACAATTTTGTACATTTGCAAATTCTTAATTGCATATGTGAATGTCGTATTCTTAATGAATTGTGTGCAAAACATGTACTGGGCAGTAACATTTTGTGATAAATCCTATATGGTATGAGTCACTAAATTATATCTTAAGGATATAATCTTACTTCCCATCTTGAAAAAAAGTATATATGTATAAATGTTAAAAACAATTATCAACAAGACTACCATAATGACATTTGTCAGTTTTCTTGCAGAAGCATAATGCAAATTGTTTTCAAGCACATGTTGACCATAAAATGCACTGTTATATTTTAAAATTTCAAATCATAAAAAAGTTTGTTTACTAATATATCAGGATAGATATAAGTGAAATACAAAATAGGAAAACAGTAAAAAAATTTGCTCTTTAACAAATAAAAGCTGGCTTTTTGAAGATTTATGTATTTATTTAATTGGAAAGTCAGATTTACAGAGAGAAAGAGAGACAGAAACATTTTCTGTCTGCTAGTTCACTCCCCAAGTGGCCGCAATGGCCAGAGCTGATCTGATTCAAATTTGAAGTCAGGAGCCAGGAACTTCTTCTGGATCTTCCACTTGATCCCTCCCAAAGATTTGTGCCATCCTCATCTGCTTTTCCAGGCCACAAGCAGGGGGCTCAAGGGGAAGTGGAGTAGCCAGGACACAAACTGGTGCCCACATGGGATCCCAGTGTGTATAGGGCGAGGATGTTAGCTACTAGGCTACTGTGCTGAGCACCAAAGCTGGCTTTTTTAAGAGCATGAATATGGTTGGTCAATTAACCAAACTGATTAGGAAAAAGAGGTAAAACACAACTTGCCAATATCAAGAATGAAGGAAGTAATTTTGCTGTGGAATATGCTTTTATTAATAAGGATAACTGAGAGAATATTATGTGAATTGAACAAATTCATTTTGAAAGACTCTAACTACCAATACTTACTGTAGGAAAAAATTTGATAAAAGATCCTATATTTATTAAAGAAATCAAATTTGAAGTTAAAAGCATTTTCCCATGCAGAAAATAGCAGGCCTGCACTATTTCATTGTCTTCCTTGGAAATTCTTCTAAACTTTTAAATAAATAATATCATGGACCATAAATTCTTCTACAAAAGCGGGTGAAGACTACCTTACTACTCATTCTATGAGGCCGGCATTACCCTGATACCAGAACAGGTGACATTCCAATAACAGGAAATTATCCAGCTCAAGATTCCTCAGGAACACCAGTGAAAAAATTCTAAATAAAAAGGAGCTCATAATCCTTTGCTGAAGGAAAACCCCAGAGACTCTTAATTCAGCTGAGGTTTTTGGTAGAAAGCCACATGCATTTATATTTCCAATAAAGCATATACTATAGATGCACAATTTGGCATTTAGTGTGTTTCTTAAGAAGCAGATTCAGAGCTTTAGAACATAGAAAAACTACAGAGGTGGTTTTGCCCTGTGGAGCTTTGTAGAAACCTTCACTAGGTCAAGACAGAATGCGCTACTTCTCCTTAGACAGCATATCATTTATTTGACAATCAGGATGGGATTAAATCTTAAAGTGAGCTCATTATTATTATTCTTCTTAGTTTCCTTTGGCAATTACATTTTAAATTTCTTAATTTGCACATTTGTTTCTAATCTTTAAAATTTCTTCTGTGGCTTGATCTAATACATATAAACATGTGCTTATTTCAAAACCAGAGTGACAGAGGTAGAGGGAGACAGAAAGACCCAGTTTCCATCATTGGTTTATTCCCCAGATGACCACAACCACTTAGGCTGGACCAGGCCAAAGCAAGGAACCAGGAACAACACCTGGGTCTCACATGGGTGTCATGGACTCAAGCATTTGAGCCGTCATCATTTGCTTTTCAGGCATATTAGTAGGTAACTGGATAGGAGTTGGAGTAGCTGGGACTTGAACCAGTGACTCTGATACAGGATTTGGGTATCCCAAGTAATGGCTTAGCCTACTGTGTCACAAAACCCATCTGCTAGTTTTTAAACTTCTGTATATGTGGAGCATATTTCATGTATCTTTGCCTTACTTCTCCTGAACTTTGTTAGGGTTTACACTAAGGAAAATAAAATAACTGTACTGTATCCATATTTTAAAATATGATTTGATTACTTTTTGAGTGCCCAATCTATTGAAGAAACTTAATGCTGTATATTTGTCATGTTTCTTTTCATGACTGTAATCTTTACTGATAAAATTAGTAGCCAAATATATTTTACTCACATTGTTTTACTAGAATATCTTCTCTTTTTCGAATGTATGCCAGTCTCCCATAAATCCTCAATTAATTGTGTTATTCAAAGAGTGCATATGGTATTGTCCTTGGTCCACAGAAGGATATCTGGCTTTATTTCTTTACTTATTTATTGTTTACTTCCTTCATAGTTGTTTTAAATCTTCTCCTTGACCATATACCATTCTTATAAAGTTTTAAAATTTAATTCTTTATTGTTTTTCAGTTGAAAGTCTGAGCACATATTGAGAGAAAGAGAGAGAGAGAGAGAGAGAGAGAGAGAGAGAGAGAGAGAGAGAGACTTCCTTTTTGCTGATTACACTCAAATGTCTGTCACAGCTGGGACTGGGCCAAGCTGAAGCCAGGAGCCTGGAACTGCAGTCTCCAGTGTGGGTAGAAAGGACCTATGTATCTGAGCTGTCACTGACTACCTTTTAGTGCCTATTGGCTGGAAACAGGGCCGAGATTTGAACCAGGAACTGACATGGGATGTAAGCATCCCAAGCAGCATCTCTCTTTTTTTTAAAAAAAGACTTATTTAATTTTATTGAAAGGGCAGATTTATATAGAGATATTCCATCTGCTAATTCTCTCCCCAAAAGGCCCCTAGGACCAGAGCTGAGCTGAGCTGAGGCTAGGAGCTTCTTCCAGGTCTCCCACGTGACGGCAGAGGCCAAAGGACTTGATGCATTCTTTGCTGCTTTCCCAGTCCATAAGCAGGGAGCTGCATCAGAAATGGAGCAGATGGAACTAGAACTTGTGCCCATAGAGGATGCTAGTGCTAAAGGCAGAGAATTAACCTGTTAAGGTACTGCACTGGTCCCCCCTAAGCAGCATCTTAAGTACTGAATTAAATACCCACTTCTAATGTGTATTCTAAAAAGTGAAATATCTAGCTACATTATTACATTCCTGCTGATAAAGCTGTTTTATTATAAGTACTTTTAATTTTGAAACTCATAATTTTTACATTAAATTACAAAATTATATAAATTGTGAAAATACATTATAATTTATTCATGCAAATATTATTATTGATAGTATTGACATAATAATCACTTCAGTTAGAATACGACCTGATAAAACTGTGTCACTTAAGAGTGAAATCAAAAGTTGTTGGTTGAGATGTTGATGATTTTATTGTGGTAATTCAGAGGAGTTTTATTATTCATGAAGACAATAAACAAATTAGGAATGTAATTGGAGGAAGTACCAATGTTACTTAATGGCTCTGAAAAGGTTATGTTCAAATAGTTATCCTTCATTTATAGTTTGTTAAAATAAATGTAGATGGACAAAATAATTAAATTAATAATAATGACTCTAAAATTGTTTTTAGGAAACCACTGCTGTGAAATGAGCATTTGACTTAGAGGTTAAAATATGCACCTCCCTTATTATGCTTGAATTTGATATCCTGGATTCTGATTCCAACTTCTGTTAATGGAGATCCTGGGAGGCAGTAGTGACAATTCAAGTATTTGGGAATCTGTCTCCTCCCACCCGTGTGAGAGACCTGGATTGAGTTTCTACCCTTTTGCTACCCATGGAGAATATCTTTGCATCTTTCTGTGTATTTTTAAATTTCTTAAAATAAAAAGGCAACAAAAAGAAAGTCATTTTTCTTGTTGTTTTAGCAGTATTGATCTCTAAAATATGTTTGTTGAATAACTGAGTCATCCAAAGAACAGTATATTCATAAACCCACTTGTTTCTTATGGATGTTAAGGAACATTTTAGAGACATTCTACCTTTGCGGGTGAATATTGTTCAAAATAAAGTGGAGGTAGTGGACATACAGTGTGTAGATTTAAATGTCAAGTATCTTAAACGTAACTAAATACATGAAGAATATTTGAAATTAGGAATGTTGGTGAATTCCTTAAACTAACTCATAAGACTGTTTTTGTCCTTGTTATCAAGACATAATTAATAAATTTCTCATTAATGCTGGAAAATGCTTGTGAGATCCGTATTGTGGTACACACAGTGCAATGAAACATTTGTTTCTATTTACCTTGAAAAAAAAATCCCCTTCAGGGATAGCATGTAGAGAGTAGCCATCTGTTCAGGATTATGCTACTGAATTGCTGTTTCTCTGAACTCGCCTGACTCTACATATGCTAATTTAAGAAATTAAGACCATTTTCTCCCTTATCAAGTTAGGTTATCAACTCTGTCATAAGTCATATAAGGATGCAGTTACATTCTAGTATGCAGCTGTCAATTGGCTATTGAATAACATGTGAAATTGAGAATCCTGTAGTCTCTGAGTTCAGTTGCCGTTTTCACTTTGCCCTTAGATTTTGGAACAGCTAATTAATTGTGTCTCACCTTTCCTCAAAATAGTTTTGAATGTTTATGAAATTAGGGACAGCTAACATGCTGTTTATCTGGTTAGGATTGCTACAGTGCTGGGCTGAGATGCAGCAGAAATATAGGAGAAATATAGTCAGTGCTCAAAATCTATAGACTATATGCAAATACTACACTATTTTACATAAGGAATCCGAGCATCTGTGGGTTTTAGTACCATGGTTGGAGGTGCAGTCAGGGAGCAAGGGAACCAATCTTCTGGAACATATCACTTTCAGATACTGAGGGGTGACTAGACGTATGGTGGTGGTTTTGACTCCTTCACTCACTACTCCAATTTAACTTCTAAACTCTGATAACACAGAAATGTAGGTAGACTGAAGCATTGCCGATGCACATCTATTCTGAATGAAGCTACATTGCTTTAACACTGTTGGAGAACTTTAAGAGGTTATCTTCATGTATATAATCTTATACAGACCTCGTTTAAACTATAGAGAACAACAAAGAAAATTTTATTGCTTCTATTTTACTGGTGACACGATTGAGGCTCACATTGACCAAGAGGTTTTAGTAAGATCATTGGCTAATAGATCTGGGACCTGAATTCATTCACTGTTATCCCAGAATGGTGGCACAGCAAATCTGCCTGCAACATTGGAATCTCATGTGGTTGCTAGTTTGAGTCTTGGCTGCTCCACTTCCAATCTAGCTTCTTGTTAATGGCCTGGGAAAATAGCAGAGTATGACCAAGGCCTTGGGAGCCCTGTACTCATGGGGAAGATCTGGAAGAAGCTCCTGGCTTCCAGCTTCAGACAAGCCCATTTTGGCCATTTAGAGAGTGAGCCAGCAGATGGAAGATCTCTCTCTCTGTTTCTGTTTTCCTCTCTCTCGCCAACACCAATTTTCAAGAAATATGGGTAAAAAAAGATAAGAAGTAGTACTAGAGAAAAAGGCTTCAAGAAGGTTTTTGATTTTCTTTTTCATTTCTTTAGTGACACATTGGTCATTCAGTCCCATGTTATTTAACTTCACAGCTTTGTAAATTTTCTATTTGTCTTTCTCTGTTTGATTTTGTTTTAATAGTTTTTCATTTAACAGGATGTATAGTAACTGTGTAATAGAGACTGTCATAACCAGATGTGACTATACAGTGCAGTGTGCATCTCTACTTCCAAATTAAAGATGGACTCCCAATGAAACTGTTAAATATATCTTGAAAATAGGATGCTGGGCTCTCTGCCATCATTTCATACCTACAATGTCAGGATACACTTAAATAGCAGAATGATGAACTTATGACTATTTATATAAGACAGTTCTACTGTAATATTATAGGGGGACTCACTTTGTAGAAGGGGACTTTGGGAGGAGGGAAGGAAAATCCCAGAGCATATGAAACTGAATCATAAAATAAGAATATAAATAAATAAATAAATAAATAAATAAATAAATAAATAAAACCAAAAAGAAGAAAAAAAAACCACAGAATACACATTGTTTTATTAGAGCAGTTTAACAGAGCAAATAGAAATGATTTTGAGCTAGCTGTATTTCCTATTGCCTTTTTGATGATGTTCCCTTCCCAAACCTCCAAGGAGATCTTTGTAAAAGAAACATGTAGCAGGGCCTGGTGTAATAGCCTAGTGGCTAAATCCTCACCTTGCATGCACCAGAATCCTACATGGGGGTTAGTTTAAGTCCTGGCTGCTCCACTTCCCATCCAACTTGCTGCTTGTGGCCTGGGAAAGCAGAGGATGGCCGAAGAGCTTGGAATCCTGCACCCATATGAGAGATCCAGAAGAAGTTCCTGGCTTCTGGTTTCAGATTAATTTAGCTCAAGCCATTGCAGCCACTTGGGAAGTGGACCTTCGGACAGAAGGTTTTTCTCTCTGTATCTCCTTCTCCTTGTATGTCTGCCTTTCCAATCTTTTAATAAAAAAAGGAAACTGATAACATCTGTATTTCAAATAAAATTAATCACTTCTTAAAGTTGTTTAATTACTCTGTTAGCAGATATCATTATTAAGCAATGATAGTGCTTCCTCTTAAGATATGAACTTAGAGCCTTCTGGATTCTATTATAGTTTGGTTCATATAACCATGAATGCTTTTTAAAAACATATACATGTATGTGTATATATATGTGTGTGTGTATTATGTGTATGTATATATATATATTGCTGGAAAGGCAGAATTACAGAGAAGCAGATATAGATCAAATGCGATCTTAATTTTCCCTCTTCTAATTCACTCCTTCAAATAGCTGTACTAGCCAGGTCTGGGGCCACTGCAGCAAGCACCCAGGAGCTCCATCCAAGTCTCCCACATGTGTGCCAGGGCACAAGCACGTGGACTATCATTTACTGCCTTCCTAGCTCACTAGCAGGAAGTTGGATTAGAAGTGCAGAACAATCAGGTCTCAGATTTGCACTCTAATATTGGATGTCAGCATTGCAAGCAGGCTCAAATCATTGTGCCCCAACAGCAGTTCCTCATAATTTTAGTTTGGATTTAGAAATACCTTGACTTTTTTGTATTAAGTGATGAGGTGATAGATTGGAATGCTATTCTTAAAGAAGCCTGAAAGGTAATGAAATAATGTTACTGTTTCTTTCTACTTTCTTCTCTGGAGGATCAGGGAGGCATTTTATTAGGCGATTTGCTTATCCAAAGCACTTCTTGAGTATCTTGTACCAGACCATGACCAGCACTTTCCTTTGCTCCCCTAGTGGTGCGCCATCAGGTGATGCTTCAGAGAGCGCTACTAAAGGCTGTCGTTTCCATTATAGAGTGTGAGTACATGGTCACTATATGCCACGGCTTCTACCCTATGTAGAATCCAAAATAGAATTCCTTGTCCACCAGGATATGATTATTTTAGCCATATGCTGTCATATTACTACTAACTGTTCCATAAGCATTTGCATTAGAAAGTTAGTTCCTTAAAGAAGGAAACCATGGCTTATTTCTCCCATTTCTCTACTTAGTACAATGGAGTAATGAGAATTCTTTATCAGGAAGTCCATAATTAGAGGGATTTCAGAAGACTTCGTGAGCTGTCTGAAATTTTAAGAAAAATAATTTTTTGCATGTGCAATTTTCTGTGAAGAGGGTCCATCATTTTCATTTGATTCTCAAAGGAGTCAGTGATTCATTGTTTAGTCACTATGGATTAACTGTTCTAATGCGTTTATGATGAATATTTGAATGGCAGTAACTCCATGGATACATATATGACCTGGATGCTTAAGGATGATTCTCAGGTTCCCATCACTGGAAATATTATAATAACTAGATAAGCCAGTAGCAATAATATCATTGAGCTATTGATATATTCTTTATATTCTGTGATTCTGTGATAATATCAATCTATACAAAGAACACTTCAAATTCTGTTCCCACTCTCCCTTTGTCCATGCTCAAATAATTCACTGAGCTATTCATACACCTAAAGCATCTTTTTTGACAGCTAACTAGAGTCCTACAAATTAGGGAATGAAAACCATGACCCAAAAGATATATATGAAATATTAAATGACAAGCAGGAAATTTGACATAACTCTAGAGAATAATCAGAAAATACCATGATTTTTCAGGTGAGGATAGATGAATCAGAAGATAGCAGTTGCAAGCCAGTTGACACAATTGTCAGTAGATTAATAAGATTTAACTGGTCACAATAGGGTGAAGTGCCTTTAAATTTAGACTTGTTAGTAATTTTAGTTTATGCTGCAGTTTTGCTACTTTCCTTTGAACAAATTAGGACTATTCAACTCCTGAGATGAGTTTCATAGTTTCATATGTGCTATATTAATTTTCAAGTATGTAGATACAGAATTGTGGGTAAATATGTGATAACATTATGCAAACATGTTCATGCCTTGATACTCATGCAGTTATGCAACCCATTATAAGGAAGATTGGATATTGTACTTAACAGAAAATTTTCACTTGCAGGGAAACAGAGCACTTCAAAAACATTTGACTATTCAATGAATGAAAAGAAAATTTAGGTAATAGATTGAGACTTTTTTTTTTTTAAAGAATTAGTATTGCAGAGTTTTACAGGACATACAAAAAATTTAGTCCAGGCAGAACCCCAGCTCACAGGATCATATAATACACACTCTAAATAAGAGAAGTCCATGAAAAATCTTCATTATAATCTAAAGGAAATTGGCCATGTTATAAGCTGTAGTTTTCCTTGGAGAGGTGTATTTGTTAAATCACCACTAACTGCTCCCGATTGTTGGGTTTGGCTTGGTCCTTTAATTAACTGCTTCCTCAAAATCTTTCGTGGTGGCCCTCTGAGGTTTCTTTTTGTTTACATTTTGCATTCTGCAGAATTCTCATTTTGTATCCTTTGGCTTGTGCATTTTTGATGGATATGGTTCTGCTATTTTTACATGGCTTTTGTGAACTCCTTTGAGGAATGTAGTGGTGTATGGAAAGAAGGAGATGGTGGTGAGATTCTTCCTTTATTTAATCTAGCCTTTCCCCAGTTTCAGAGACTGATATAAAGCTACACGCATAAAAGCCAACTGATTTGCCAAGTGGTTGTGCTCCGAAGGGACATCACCTATTTTTAGCAACAAAGAAGTGTTAGGAAGAGGAGGGAGGCAGACCTCAGAAGGACAGATCTGAAACGAAGCCTAGAATACTGATGAGATTGAGGCAGAGAGACAAAAGTGTCTGGAAAAAGTCGCTAAAAGAGAGAGCACAGATCTAAGGTTCTGGACAGTCGTAGAAAAGCTCCATAGAGTTCTGTTAATTGAGAATTTAAGAGATGCTATTGGCAATTTCTTTTACACAGTCTCTTAGTGGAAACCAAGACGTAACTGGGCTGGCTGGTTAATATATTCAGCAATCTGTCTTTTCTTTTTTTAGCTTGAGGTGAGCTATCAACATACTGTTTGAATAATTATACTCGTACAAACATCATTCTTGGAAATGTGTGTGAAGGGTAAGAAGATGTTATTTAAAAAGTAAAAGGTGAGGTGTATGTTGGTGGCTGCTGTGTTAGTTTATTTCTCAGATGCCCACATCAGTTAAGGTTGGACGAAAGCCATGAGCCAGAAATTCAATCTGAGCCTCCTTTAGAGGAGGCAGGGGCTCAAGT
This sequence comes from Ochotona curzoniae, assembly GCF_017591425.1. NCBI lineage: Eukaryota > Metazoa > Chordata > Mammalia > Lagomorpha > Ochotonidae > Ochotona > Ochotona curzoniae. Next base: position 21,485,488 of record NW_024465926.1, read on the forward strand.
ATTTGGTCCATTATTTTTTGCTTCCCAGAGTATGAATTCCTAGGCTGGAATTAGGGGTAGAGCTGGGTGTCCAAGCCAGATATTCTTATATGGAATATTGATGTAAGTGGCATCATAACTGCTGTACTAACCACATATCCCTACTGTTTAAAATGCCTGCTTTGCAAATGTATAGGCTAAAGGAGTTCTTTCCTCTCTCCCTCCTTCATTTCCTTTCCACCTTCTTTCTTTCCTTGTTCTTTCTCTCTTTCGACAAAATTAAAACTCAAAAACTGATAGAACATAACACATTTCTTTCAAGGTTTCTCTTTTTCTAAGAGTAGAAGAATTGTGTGTGTGTGTGTGAGTGTGTGTGTGTGTTATGGTAGAAGTATGAACTTGGCATTGTGGGGGCTCAAAGGAAGACACATTCAATCCTACTTAATATCAGAGAAGACTTCCTGGAAGAAGTGTTCTGAGTTGAGACTTACGGGTGAGAATGAGTTTGCTCAGTAGACAGTAGTAGTGTGGCAGATGCTGCATTCATTACCTTATTTTGGCAAAGCTGAGATTTTTTTTCAGATATTATCTCCCTTAGATTCCTCAAGGGAGAGTACTCCTATTCCTACCTTTTAGTGAAGGTACTGATTGGTTTAAGCCAGCTATGGTAACCTATTCCCGTTGTTTGATTATCTTAAGAGTAGGCATATGAACAAATTATGACAATAAAATATGAGAAAAATCTTCTGGGCAGTTCCAAGACATGTTACAGGGCCTTCAGAGGAAAATATGGAAGTCCTATATCCCATCCTTCTGCAAAAAATATTGCTATGCTTAAAAGGGATACTTAAAACTACCATAGTAATCTTATGACTACCAGCCAACCTGAAGATGGCACATTTTCTAAGATGGAAATGTAATGGGATTAAAAAATACCTTGGGCTCTTGATAATATTTTTGAGTTGTTGGATAACTCACCTTGCTTTTCACATTCCTGTTACATGATGTTATTAAAATTTCCATTGTTGTATTAGCCAGTATGAATTAGAGTCTTCTGTAATGGTATCCTCACTGATAATAAAACACGTGCAGAAACACGGGGCACATAGAGGTCACAGGGTATTTAGAAATTCCCAATAGTTTATTTAGACTGAAATGCTGACTATTGTGGGGTAAAGTAATCAGTGAAGGCTAGAGATATAGTAAAATAGCAGACAAGGCTCAGATTATGAGGGACTTATATGTTATCATCAGTCATTTTGACTTTGTTTTGTAAATAATAGGGAATCATTGAAAAGTGTTAAGATTAGTAAAGGTGTAGTTAAATTTTCCATTTTGAAGCATTTTTTTTACTATCAGGTGGAGGGTTAAAGAGGGTAAGATACTAAGGTCATAATGTTTCTGAACAAACAGATTTCCATGCAGCTTGATTGCTGTCTATTATTATTTTATTAAACTCGGGAATACAGAGATTAAGGCAATATATACAAAGTGGAAAACTGTAGAACAAATAGTAAACAGTTTTGAATCTCATGGAAGGTGAGTATGTGGGGAGGATTTCAAAGAGCAGATTTAGTTTGAGTTGAACATTGAAGGAATTGGAAAACTTGGAAGGGGAAGTGCAAGAGGGTGCAGTCCCATCACTGCATTCCATCTTTCATGGAATAACTTAGAAGTCCCATGCTCAGAGGCAGAGAGCTGTTAGAAAAAAAAACATGTCCTAAGACTGTGAACTAGAGACACAGATGTAAATGAAGCATGTCATTTTGCTGAACCCTAAACCAAACCCTAGTACTAGTTAGCAGTTTGTGATTTATACACTGCAAGATGAATATACAGAAATGTTATCCTGTTTCTACGAATTCAGTTTCAACATTAGCACAATTTCTGCATTGTAACTCTCAATCTGTGATAGCACAGTTGCTTCTGGATTAAAATTATTGCATACAAATGAAATCAGATTCTAAGGAAGAAAAACTTTCCATCTGTCCTCTCATGCTGTCTCCCTGAGTCCTTGGGATGATGTAAGTTCCTTGGTGGTTTCTAGTGGTTTGGGTCACTGGGATGGAGTGCCTGGTTCTTGTATTCTGACCCTGGTTGTAGTGAAGCATTAAACTGGCCTCCTTCTTTTGGTGTTATGTATTACCATCTGCTGGGTATGCTCGAGATTCCCCAGTCATTAGTATAATGCAGTGACATCCCTGCTGTGGGATGCCCTTTTATTCTGATTAACAGTTCTCTTCAGACCCACTGTCATCTCAGCCCTGTTTGTCTTGACCCTCTGTTGTCTGGCAGCTTCTGGGGCTATGCTCTGAGAAGCGGAGCACAAGCATACCCTCCCTGTTTCTAAGCCGTGTCTGTGAATTACTATCACCTCCTAAGATGGTAAGTAGGAGGTAGACTCTTACTGTGTCTCTACTGTCTTGCTATATATTTTTCCCTACATGAGTTCTCCTAGCTTGGATAGGACTTTAACTTTTGCCCTGTGTACTGGGAAATACTTTACATCATAAATAACATCCTCCTTACTATGTGACTTTTAGTAAAAGCCCCTTATTCTGAATATGCCAAGTTTTGTGATTTTCTGTTTTCTACAACATATCCTAACTCTTACAAATAAAATAAACTTTTAACAGTTACTTTTTCTGAAACAAATTTTATTTTATAGCTTATTATGAACATCAGAAGTTAAAAATCAAGGAAGAAAGTCAGAAAGTGAGGAACCTAATAACAAGGGGGTTAAGTAAAAATGTACATTTTGAATGTTGAAATCCCTAACTTCTTTTCTCATCCATTTGTCTCAAGAAACTACATGAGAGAATACTCTCCAACTCAGTGAGGGACTAACCTGACAAAAAGTGGGTATGGGATTTAAGAAGCGGAAGACACAAGAAGAGAATTGACAAAATCATATGGAAGGAAACCCCTAGAATGACAGCTTTACATGAGATCTGGAGAACAATTAGTTCAGACTGGAAAGGAAGCAGGGAGGGTTCCTGGAGAAAAATGATTTTCTGATTGGTTTTACTGTACATACAGTTGAACTGAATTGCTATTACAGATGGAAAGGCCTAGCTTTGGAGACAACAAAAATCCCAGCATACTGCAAAGAGGAATAGTTATTGATTTTTTTAAAAAGGAGAAATAATTGTAGCCAGCCAGTTAATTCATTAGTGCATGATATTGAGAAGTCCACTCAATATAAACCCTGAAATTACTTTAATTAAAAAAGAAATATAAGATATTTTTAAGCTGGAAGAATAGGGGAGGAAGATGAATGTACATGAGGTAAATTTTCACTTACCAAAATGTTTTAGGAAGTTAATTGTTAGTGTTCAGATTCAGTGAATCAAGATATAGCAGTTTAAACACTTTGTTTAGAAATATGAAGATACCCGAGAGAAAACCAGCTAAAATGTCTGTCTTTGGTGGGTAGAATGTAACCTGAATTTTTATGTATCTGGCATTTTGAATAACACTTTTTATCCAACCCAAAACTGTAATGTGCCTGGAAGATGACTTTGTTTAGAAACAAATGAGTATGTATACTTAAGAGCTCAGAGATGGGTGTTTGACACAGCACATTAAGGCACTGCTTAAGACATCTGCATCCCACACTGGAGTACTTGGGTTCAAGTCATAGCTTTGCTGTCAATTCCCACTTCCTGCTAATGAGCAACAGATGATGGCTGGAGTCCCTGCCACTCATATGGAAGACTTAGATTGACTTCTCAGCCCCTTACTTGGTGTGGCCCAGTACTTGCTGCTGTGGGCATTTGGGGAGTGAGCCAGGAGCCAGGAGATCTCTTTCTGTCTTTATCTCTTTCTCTTCCCCACCCTTAGCCTTTTAACTAAATGAAACAATAAATTAAAATTACAACTAAATGTTTGCCCAGCGCAGTAGCCTAGTGGTTAAAGTCCTCACTTTGCATGTGCCAGGAATCCATACGGGTTTCGGTTCTAATTCTGGCAGCCCCGCTTCCCATCCAGCTCCCTGCTCTTGGCCTAGGAAAGCAGCCAAGGACAGCCCAAAGCCTTGGGACCCTATGCCCGCATGGGAGACTCGGAAGAGGCTCCTGGCTTCTGGCTTCAGTTTGGCTCAGCTCTGGCTGTTGCAGCAGCTTGGGAAGTGAATCAATGGACAGAACGTCTCCCTCTTTGTTTCTTCTCCTCTCTATGTATCTGACTTTCCAATAAAAGTTAAAAAAATTTTTTAAACTAAAAGTTTAATCTATTCCAGAGTTTCTCTATAAAACTTCTTGGTAGCATTATTTAAATACCATAAATCTCAAGATCATTTTATATTTTTGTACTTGGAAGGCTGTTAAGAAAAAATGTCAATAATGCTTATCTTTAGGGATACATAAAGATTAAAAGAATAAAGTAACTAACACATAGCAAAATCATGAACAGCTACAGTAATATAACTTAGGTCTTCACTAAACAGACCAAATGCAGTTTCAGGATGATTTTATGTTTTCTCTCCAGTTCATTGTGGTAAGATGTCCTAAGGACTTTTGAATGCCAAATGTATCCAATTGTTAAAAATGAAATTTTAAAAACTACTAAATTCCTGTTTGTTTTCCTGAAAAAAAAAAAAAGTTTAATCTAGCAAAGCACAACAACAAAGCAAAGTACTCCAATCTGCACCTGAAGAACTTCACTTAGTTCAAAGCTTCTCTCATTTGCTTCTCATCTAATCTTGAAAGAAATTTGGGAAGTTGAGATTTTTTTTTTTATATGGTCAAACCTGTGAGGTTATGCCATAGTCAGCATTCTGTTAAGCTGTTAGGGCTGAAAAACAACAATGAATAGGAATTGACAGTAAGTTTTTGAGGATGCTATATTCTTTAAAGCTTGGGAAATTTTCCTGTTTCTATATGGACACTTTGTGAAAGTTTGCATAATAATATTTGGTACCTTGGGACACTAGTGGCAGCTAGAATGTTGTTCAGTACTTAAGCATTGACATCCCACACTAGAGCAGTTGGGTTTAATTTTTGGCTTTGTCTCCTGACTTCAGTTTTTCACCAAGACTCTTGGAAATAACAGTGATAGCTCGAATAATTGTGTTTTTGCTACCCACGTGAGAGAGTTGGATTGAATTCCTGGCTCCTGGCTTTGGCCCCAGCATTATTCCAACTCCAGCCATTGTGCATGGTTACTCCTCTGCCTGTCTTGCTCTCTTTCTGTCTCTTACCTCTCTGCATGTCAAATAAATTAAGTATAAATAAGAAAAAAAATTAGTGATATCAACTACTGATACATGTGTTTCTAGCAGCTTTAGAATTTATTCATAAAATTTCAACGTTTTATTGATTCACATTTATTAATATTTTCATGAGAAACACATCTGACTCTCAGCTACAACATTTAAATGGTACAATTGTTAAACTCAAGAAAGTCATATTACTTTTTATTAGATGCAGACTAATTTCATCTCAGTGCCCTTTTGTATATAAACTGTGCAGACTTTTTTTGTTTCTCATGCAGGCGATGAGGACAGCTTTCAAACCTGAGTTGATGTTTCAGTGAGATATCCTACTATGTTTATGTTTAGCATGTTTATGTAATGGACTTAACTTCTTATCTTAGTATCATGTAAGGCAGTCCACAGAGTAGCACTCTCATCTTTTATGTTATGCTTGTCCTCATTGTGTACAGCTAGTGAAGTATTTATCTGACATTTTTCTTTGATGAGCACATTGGCTTTTATCCTTTTCATTTTCAGAAGCTCCATTTCTTCTTCCTTCACTTCTTAGAGCTCCCATCAATTTTCTAGCTTTTTTGTTGTTTATTTTTAGAAGCAGAGACAGGTTGAGAGAGCAAGAGAGCAAGAGTGAGAGTGAGCAAGCGTGCAAGCAAGAGAGAGACAAAGACTGAGAGAGAGTGAGGGAGATTTCATTCAGTTGTTCATTCCCCATCACATTCCTGCAACAGCCCCAGCCAGGCATAAAGCAGGAAGCCGGAGGTAGGAGCAATGGCCAGAGCTAAGCCCATCTGAAGTTGGGAGCCAGGAGTTTTTTTCTGGGTTTCACCGAGTGCAGGGGCCCAAGGACATGGGTCATCCTCCCCTGCTTTCCTAGACCATTAGCAGGGAGCTGGATCAGAAGTGGAGAAGCCAGCCAAGAATCAGCGCCCATATGGGATGCCAACACTTGCAGGTACAAGATTAGGCCATTGAGCCACTGCCCTGGTCCCGGCATTATCATTGTTTGTGCTGAACTGATATTTTTACCAGTTTCTAATGGCAACTCGTTTTTTATACTTTATTCTTTCCTCTGGATTCAATTTCCTTTTCTCCTTAAGCATGCCCTTATGTAGCTCTTTCAGCCAGGATAACTGAATGACTTGCTGTTTTATGGGAGAATTTTCTCTCATCAGTGTTTAGGCAGGTGAGTATTGCTTTGCTGCTTTGCAGAGGTGGTGGGTGGAGTTTCCCTAGTGGATGGTAGACAGTTGACACAGTCTGAGCAGCCCTTCAAGGCCTGTCTTCCTGGGCAGGTCTCACAGTTCCAGCTCCTCTTCTCTTTCCTGCCCTAAGTGGTATTTTCTACCTCATAGGATGACTGGGCTTCCAGCTTCTAGATTAGATACTGCTTTCTCAAACTGTCCTGTGGCTGCTTTGCCTCACTGTTCTGAATGGACTCTTGTAACCTGGGAGAAATTCTCCCATTCTTTTAAACTTAGATATGTCTTAAATCTTTTCAACCAGAAGTTATGTGCTGGAATTAGAAACAATTTCATGCTGATTTAGAGCAGTATGTCCATAGAGTTGAAATTGTAAACTTCTTTTGTAAGCATATTTGTTTTCTATCCCTGCTATGATTTCCAGTTGCACTATACCTTGTCCGTATTTAGGAAATTAAATCATTGACTGCTGCAATTTTGTTACTTTACGGGATGATTTGAACAGGACATTTATTCTCAAACTAATTCAGATATTTAAACTCTAACAATAAATGGATAATTTATGTTTAAACTTTACAAAACATAATAATTTATGTTTAAATTTGTGTTTATGACTAGTTTAAACTCTAGTCATGAATGAATAGCATTGAGAGTGAAAAGTAATCTAATTGTAGTGTTTAGGAAGTGGATCTAAACGGGAGATCCTTAGATTATTGGAGGCATGGCCCTGGAGGGTAGGTCTTACAAGAAGATTGGTTATAGAATCTTTAGATTATACCTGACTGCTCTCTATTGTTTCCTGGGTATCCATGTGATCACTTCTCCATTTACCATCTCCTAGGCTTACCAGGCAGCCTAATCCCTGTGGCCCATCTAATTTTAGACTATAAACTCCCAAAACTGTGAGCCAAAATAAACCCTCATACCTATAAATGTGTCATTTTAGATGTCGCATTATAATAACAAATACGACTAACAGTCTCTTTTTGCAAGTTAAGCACAGTTCAAATGTACAGATACTGATTCAGTTTTGCTAAAGGCCAGCATTCTTCTCCTACCCTGATCACTCCTGTGGACATTTCTGTCATTACAATTCCACTACTTTTTTATTATCCAAATTATGTTTACATCTCCAGTTTCTCACACTGGATAGTGATTTCGTTGACTGTGGAATTTAATGATGAATCTGCCCCCAAAAGATCACCGTTTCTAAAATGTTTTTGTGTTAGGGGATTGGGAAAAGAGTGGGTAGACTTGTGGCATCAAGAAAAAGTGAAGATCATTATGAAAGATATTTGAGGGGGTCAATGGTTCAATCTTTGGTGTCAATAGATGACATTGTCTCAAAAACGGCTGTCATTGCTGTTTCTATTTACAGCGTCAGCATCCTCTGAAGAAGTAGGTCAACTCTTATGGACTTTGATGGGAATAAAAACACAAAAAAGGGAAGTAATCATTTTACTAAAAGATCTTGTTTCCAAAGACAAAAGCAACAAAACAAAACAAAACAAAACAAACCCAAATGTACCAAGCAACCAAATGCCACAAAAATATCTTAAGCAAATAACTCATGCTCTTGTACACATCACAACATAGTGAGAATTTTAGTCCAAATTGAGGGTGATATCTGGTGAAGCTTTCAGCATACGCTGATATGAAGCCTATTTCAGGGGAATGAAGTAAAGAAAGCTGCATTCTAACGTGTGAAGGACTAGGTAGAATTACATGAGTTCTGTCATATTTGTACACTTAAATCTAGTGGGAAATTAAGTTACTTGCTGTGCACTGCCATTCCCAGGAGTTCATCATATGAAGGAATGAAGAAGTTCAAAACAGAACCTTTAGGCTCATGCCAGAAGATGTTCCCAGCTGTGTAAATGCCTAACTCAGCTACTAGTCCTTAGGAATTAAGCAGCTCATTGAAAATTCAAGCTCCAGCCAGAAGCTACGTCCTGGCTCAGATGTTGAAATCAGTCTTTCCTGCTGATCAAGCTGTGACACAGCCAAAGCAATAGGCCTGGCTTCTCATTTAATTCTCAGCAAGCCTTTATTTCCCTCTGCAGTGGTATAGCATTTAAAATATAACTCCTTCATGTACCCTATAAACTGTGCCTTCTCAGAACAGTTGTGAAGAAGAAATCTACCTATTTGAGTCTATAAAGTTATATTTAGAGCATTAGGTAACAAGAATACTAGTAAAGTCAGCGGAGGACAGCCAAGTTACTTGGACTAATGATTGATGGGTAAGAAATAATAAACAGGTGATGAAGAGAAGACTTGCAGAACAGATGTAGAGAACGACTCATTCTCAAATACCTCCAGTAATATTCCTTTAAGCAAAAAGAAATGTGTTTATTGGAGTTCTCGTGCAGTAAGACAAACTAAATAATACAAAAGCCCTCCTCCAAAAGACACCCAAGACTTGTTTTTAAAACTTTATTTATGTTCATTGGAAAGTCAGATATACACAGAGAAGGAGATACAGAGAGGAAGATTTTCCATCTGTTGATTCACTCCCCAAGCAGCCACAATGGCTGGAGCTGAGCCGATCCAAAGCCAGGAGCCAGGAGCCAGGAGCTTCTTCTGGGTCTCCCACATGAGTGCATGATCCTAAGGCTTTGGGCCATCCTTGACTGTTTTCTCAGGTCACAGATAAGGAGCTGGAAGGGAAGTGGAGCAGCCAGGACATGAACCAGTGCCTATATGGGATCTCAGCAGTTGCATGGTGAGGACTTTAGATACTAGGCTATTGCACTGGGCCCTGACTCCTAAAATCTTAAACAGTATCTAGCAAATATGTAGTGTTAAGCTTTAAAAAGTAAAGTAATCAGGAATCAAAAATGAATAAGAAGCTGAAAACCAAAAGGGGAAGCAGATGTTGAAACTACAAATGCCATGACACATTTGTGGTTTCAGGTAACCAAGATATTCGATGTTTTACAGCTGTCTTAAGACCTGGAGCCTAACAATTTGTGAAAGCGAAACAAGACAGTTTCATAATATTGGAGCACAATGTCCTACAACTGCCATAATAAGACGGGGTAGTAAAAAAGCCAGCTGAAGGAGATAATAAGACAAATTGTCTGGTATAGCTGGGCATCCAAGCCTTGAAAGAACTTGTAACCTGAGGCTCACCCTTGAGAGGTTAGGAATTCTGCTGCATACAACCACGGATGGCCTTGGATAGCTAGCAAGCAAATGCAGATCCTCTCCATAAGCTTATGTATTTGATCCAACCTGTCTAAATTTTCTTTGGATATAAGGTAATATTGAACATACACTCAAAAGATCAAAAGATCTATCATGATCAAAAGATATATCATAGAGGAAGAAACATGTTCCCATGCTTGAATGTAAGCAGAAAAAAATGACTTCTGGTAATTGGATTGTCAGATAAATGAGCGATTAAATAGAGAACGAGTTTTATATTTTTAAGAGAAGAGAAAATGGTAAGGAGAAGTAAGATATAAATAAAAATATAAACAAGACATGACTTATTTCAAAAAACAAAGTAGAAGTCCGAACAAAAATAAAATAATAAAATTTTAGAATGCAATAAAAGGAAGTAGATTAGACTCAATTGTTAAAAAGAATTAGCAAACCAAAAATTTTGAGAGAAGTACCTAAAGTGCAGCATAAAATCACAAGGATGGGAAACATAAATGATGTTGAATATGTCAGTTTGAGAAAGATAAACACGTGTTTTATTGACATTCTAGATGTAGAAAGGGAGCATTACAGGGATTGGGGAAAAGGAATTAAAGATATAATTGATTAGAATTTTACAAATTGGAGCATTAGATTCTGGAAGCACAATAAATCACAAATTTTCACATTGCATTTATTTATTTGCTTACTTATTTAAGTAAGTTACAGAGAGAGTTACAGAGAGAGAGAGAGAGAGAGAGTAAGGAAGAGACACAGAGAGAGCATCTTCTGCTTCACTCCCCAAATGTCTGTAATTACCAAGCCAAAGCCAGAAGCCAGAGGCCCCTCACATGAGTACAGGAGCCCAAGCACTTATGATATCTCTGGCTGCTTTCCTAGGCACAGTAACAGGGAGCTGTACAGAAAGTGGAGTAGCCAGGACTCCAACTGGCAACCATGAGTTGCCAGAGCTTCATATGGTGGCTTCACCTCATGTGCCACAATGCCAGCACTCTAGTTTACATATTTTAAGAAAAATTTTCCCACTGTACTTTCCAAAACAAAAAAAAAATTGTGAAAAACATGGCAATAGAATAAAACCAGATTTTCTTATGTGCTTTTGCGTTCACACTGTTTCAATATCATATACCACATAGCATCTGAAAAAAACCTAGAAATTGCATTTGAATGAGAATAGAAAGATAAATTATATTTTAATATTAATTACAGATGCAATTTCACATTACAAAATGCCTTCCAAATTTTCTAGATTCTTCACAGGTCCCTAGACCATGCTTTGAGAACTTGTATTTAGAGCAAGATTCTCATCATAGGTCAAGATTGGTGGACCGGATGTTATAAAGAAATATTCTACAAAGACGCTCCAAAGACATTGTGTGGATCAACATGATTTTTTCAGGAAGTTAAAGTAAAAAACCATATACTTGGATTTGAAACAAGACACAGGGATTAATTTCTTCTGTCTCTTATGATTTAGAGAGCACCTTAAGATTTTACAATGGCATCTAGTGGACATCAAGTACATTAGGTCAGTTTGTACAGAAGTCCTGAGTTGTACTAGATACTTTTGGTTTAAAAAGTGATAGGTAAATTAATTATTGCTATAGTAATATGTAAAAAGAACAGGATTCTCTGCTACAAAACTGCAGGCTGTTCCAAAAGTAGAAGACAAAAGTCATCTACCAAGAGCCCAACACATTGGATTTTATTTTCTTGGTTTGCAATTGAGATCAAACATACTTTAGAGTCACAGAAAACTTAAGCAATGATTGATGCAGAAAACGGATTCTGGAGACCAGCTGAAGAGAATTGGAAATTTAAAATTAGGAAAAGTCTCATTGACTAGTTTGAGTTAATTTTTTTCATCAAATTTATCTTTAATCATCATCTAATACTCTTATTTCTGACTTTAGTAAGACAGATGGGATCATCTCCTTTTGCAGAGATGGGAAATTTTTTTCTGCCAAGGACTGTTGGATAACTGTAACAGCATTCACACACCACACAAAATTATCACATTAAAAACCAGTCTGGTGCCCGGCACAGTAACCTAGTGGCTAAAGTGCTTGCCTTGTATGCACCGGTTCTAATCCCAGCGGCCCTGCTTCCCCTCTGGCTCCCTGCTTGTGGCTTGGTGGGGGGCAGGGATTGGTTGAGGATGGCCCAGGGCATTGGGACCCTGTGTCCATATGGGGGACCCAGAAGAGGCTCTGAGCTCCTGGCTTCGGGTTGGCGCAACTCCAACCGTTGGTGGTCACTTGAGGAGCGAATCAGTGGATGGAAGATATTCCTGTCTCTCTTCCTCTCTGTGTGTCTGACTTTCAAATAAAAATAATAAAATAATAAATCTTTTAAAAAAACCAGTCTGCATAGACATATTGAATTTTGAGTTTCTTTGGCAGTATCAGACAAAATGATTTATAGGTTGCATATCCTGTGGACCAAATGTTCATCATCCCTATATTAGACCATGTTCTTGGTCTCTTTGACCCTCAGCCACATTGAACAAGTATGACCCCATAGGTCTTTGCTATCTTATTTCCTGCTGTAAAGTCAAAGATGTAGGACATTATTTCAGTAGAAATTTTTAGGACAGTTATAATAACCTGTTGGATCTTAGAAGACTAACATGAATTCACAAGGCTAATGCTGAGCATAGATAGTAGAAGAATAGCTACTGTTTTTTTTTTTTTAAGATTTATTTACTTAAAACATTTTTTTCATTGGAAAGTCAGATTCACAGAGTGAAGACATAGAGAAAGATCTTCCATGTGCTGGTTCACTCCCCAAGTGGCTGCAATGTCCAGAGAGGAGCTGATCCAAAGCCAGAAGCCAGGAGAGTTTGGGTCTCGTGTACATATGTGGAGTCCCAAGGCTTTGGGCCATCCCCCACTGCTTTCCCAGCCACAAGAAGGGAGCTGGGAGGGAGGTGGAGCAGCTGGGACATGAATTGCATCCTTGTGAGATCCTGATGAGTGTGGAAGTCAAGGACTTTAGCCACTAGGCTACCACATTGGGCTGGATTTATTTACTTTTATTTGAAAGGCCAATTACAGAAAGAAGGAGAAACAGAGAGAGAAAGATATTTTCGCCACTGATTCACCCCCCAAATGGCAGCAATGGCTGGAACTGAGCCAATCCAAAGCCAGGAGGCAGGAGCTTCATTCAGGTCTCCCATGTGATTGTAGGGTCCCAAGGTCGTGGACCATTCTCTGCTGCGTTCCCAGGCCATAAACAGGAAGATAGATTAGAAGTGGAGCAGCTGGTACTAGAAATAGCACTCATATGAGAGATGCTGGTGCCTACAGTTAGAGCAGTTGGAGGATTAACCTGTGGATCCACTGTACTGTCTCCTAGCTAGTCATTTTTTAAAAAAAATTTTTTAAATATATTTGAAAGGTGGAAGATGAACTAGCCAAATTTAAAGACTTTATTTTATTTTATTTGAAAAGCAGGATGACAGAGAGGAGTCAGAAAGTTTCCATCTACTGATTTACTTGCCACAGCAGCTGGGGCAGGCCAAAACCAGGAGCTAAAAACTTCATCTAGGTCTCCCATGTGGGTATCATGGAATCAAACACCAACAGAGAGTTAGATCAGAGGCAGAGCAATCGGAGATTCAAATCATTGCTCAGAAATGGAATGCCAATGCTATACAAGCTGTGGCTTAACCTTATGTGCTCTGATGTGGTCCCCCAGATAGAACTATTATCACACATTCTGGAGGCAGAACATTCCAGGGTTGGATGATTTGAAAACTGGACAAATGCATTGCAGGTATTTGTAACTCAACAAAGACTAAGAAAAATGGAAATCTCTGGAAGGTCTCAGTAGACTTCAGTTAATAGTTTAATGGTGAAAGCTAGGTCAGGGCAATGCCTAAGCCATTTGAGAGAAGAGGAAAGATGGGAAATGAGATAACTCCAAAATGTTCCCATCACTCATAGTTCCTTCCAGGATATGAGATAGTACAGGGTTCTGACTTCCTTAAGTATGAGAGGCATACACTGTAATGTATACCAGCTGGTAGAGATGAAATGGCAACATAATCTGACAAAAGAATTGGACAGGATAGAAAATGTAATGTAGTTTTTGAAAGCTTCACATCTATCTAACACTCCCCAGGAGTATCATGAAACATGAAGTTCAGTTTTTGGTCAACAGCTTCTTCACAAGATTATTATGGAAGTGTTTGCGTGAATGAGTTTTTTTTTTTATCGTCTATCGGGGGTCCTCCCGTCCCGCGGAAGAAATCACCCGACACTTGAGAGAGTCTCCAAGGCGCTTTTATTCTGCTCCTCCGTCCCGTCGTGACCGTTGTCCGTTGACCGTTATCACCGTTATATCCGTTACGCTCCAGCCCCTCCCCCGCCAAGCCCCCCGCTTAACTGTCAAACTTGACCAATCAACTTAAAGAGAACCAAGGCACACCAATCAGGGCAAAGGGCCAATCACAGGGCAGGAAATGGTCAGTGCCCCCAACAGCTCCCCCTTCTTGTTTTATTAAGCAAGGGACCGTGCCTGTCTTAGGTGTTCCGAGTTCAGGCTCCCCTTACCCATCATGGGCTAACCACGTGGCTAGGAACGTGGCACCTGTCTTAGGTTGGTGAAGCCATATCGGATACTTACCCGTCTCTGGCTACCGGTCCAGCATGCCTAGCCAGACTTTTAGGGATTATCTGCTGTGAAGGGCAAGCACAGCTTGCACTAGCAGCTGCTGTTACTGCTGCTGACGCTGTGCTCAAGGATGAAGCATCCACAGACCCCAAAGAATGATATAAGGCCCATGGCTACTATACCAGCCCATTGGTGTGCAAAGGAAAGATCCTTTAGTATGCAATTTGTCCATTGCTTTACTGTGGCAATCTCTACTTTTGTCGTATGGACCAGCTTCCACTAGGGGATAGCGTAGCGGATAATTCTCTGGACAAATTCAGTGCTCGGGAACCATTGGTGACAATAGAGGGAGTGACACACATTCCAGGTAGACTAAGCACACAGGAGGTCCCCATATGATGGAAATAAGTTGTGGAATGCATACCAGCACCGCAGTGCCAGAGCCATTCCAACACTGGTTAAGGGCTCACTTAACTACAGAGCAATTCAAAAGGGTAACATTAGCACTCATGGAAACAATAAACATAAATGGAGCTTGTACACATACATAAATAGCATTATAGATAACATAACAACTGCAATTAACTTTAACATTTTCTTCCCATATTCTAGAACTATTACTACTATAATTACAATTTCTTATCACTACCTTATCAATAAATGCAAAAGCTGATATATCTGAACACCCACCCCTATTAGTGCAAAGTACCCAGACATTCCAAGACTGAGCAGAAACAGATTGAACAAGGTTACCATATGTATAGTTATACCCCACAAAGGCACAATTTGAACAGGTAGGAAATAAATTGGTCACAGCAAGATCAGGTGCTACTCTTCTAGGAGTCACAGTACTTTGACAGCAGTCCATTCTGGGGGCCATTTCCAAGGCCCTAGACAGTGAGTCAATATTTGCTGCACACCTTTTATGGTGCAGTTTTAGCTGGAGATTCTGGTTGTCTCCTCTCGGTATCTGAATGAACATCAGGCTGGTCAGCATCCACCATGTCCACAGGTTCATCTTGCTCCGGCTTTCTTATCACTCGCGTCAAACGTTCTGGCACCCACACCGGTCCATCAGAATCCTGTGGAAAAACACAAACCGCTCCTCGCGTCCGTCGTAAGACAGGATGCGGGCCCATCCATTGTTTTGTTAAAACATCCTTCCACATCACCCAATCTTTGCAGGGGCCTGCGCCAACAGTGTGGCGTTCGGCAGCAGAATGGCCATCCAAATCCAGAATCAAAAAGTTAAAAATATAAGTAACTAAAGCCAATTGATGTTTAGGACTTTTGGGATATAGGGTGGCTCCTACTCCCCCTTTTTGTTTTATTAATAATGCTTTGAGAGTTGCATCGGCACGCTCTACCACAGCCTGGCCTGTGGGATTATATGGGATGCCAGTAGAGTGTTTAATTGCAAATTCAGAACAAAATTTATCAAATGCTTTGGCTGCATAGGCAGGTCCATTATCAGTCTTATAACACTGGGGGCTTGGGAAAGCACAATGGGACTTCTTTGCAAAACTGCACCCATGGATGGGATGGATAATGCGTATCAAATTGCAAAGAAAAGCAGGATAGCAAAATGGCCCAAATATCTACCGTTTGGCATAGACTGGCAACTATTTCTCTAGAATAAGGGGTAACACATAAGCTAGGATAAACACCAAAGGCTTCTCGGGCTCTCTCCACTGCTTTAAGAATCACTTGGCCCATAAGTTCAGGGAAGGTGGCAAGCACTTTGGAGGGTTGCATGGGTAAATAGATCCAGACTAAAGGCCCCCCCTGCCATAGCAGCGCAGCAGGAATACTTTCAGGTATAATCAGAACAGACAATGGTTGTGAAGGATCACAACGCTCAACCTGAGCTTCTTGGAGTCTACTCTGGACCAATTCAAGGGCCTTGCGTCCCTCCAAAGTAAGCTCTCGGGGTGAATCTAATGCGGGGTTTCCATGAAGTATAGAAAACAGGGGCTCTAAATCTTTGGTGGTAATACGAAGATATGGTCTGATCCAATTAATATGTCCCAATACCTGCTGGAAATCGTTAAGGGTCTTTAAACCATCCATTCTGATTTTAACCTGTAATGGGGCAACCTGACGGGCTGTCATCTGTAGTCCCAGATATTTTACATTGGGGCCCTCTTGAATCTTCTCAGGGGCAATGTGCAATTTCCACCGTGCCAGTTCTTGCTTCAAGCACACTAAGGCGGCCTGCACTTCTTCTTTCTGCTTTCCTGCCACAAGAATGTCATCCATATAATGATATATGCAAAGCCGAGAAAACTTTCGTCTTACAGGGCACAGTGCTTGAGCTACATATAGTTGACACATAGTAGGACTATTCATCATACCTTGTGGGAGTGCAACCCATTGGTATCTCTGATCTGGGCCTTGATGATTAATAGAAGGCAAAGTAAAGGCAAAACGCTCTGAATCTTGTGGATGTAGAGGTATAGAAAAAAAGCAATCCTTAATATCAATCACAATAAGATACCATTCTCTAGGCACTACGGTGGCTAAAGGCATACCAGGTTGCACTGCACCCATAGGTTGCATAGTGGCATTTATAGCCCGAAGATCATGCAAAAGCCGCCACTTCCCTGATTTCTTTTTAATAACAAAGATAGGTGTGTTCCATGGAGATACTGAAGGCATTATACGTCCCAATGATAATTGTTCTAACACTAACTCCTGGGCAGCCATTAACTTTTCAGAGGTTAGGGGCCACTGCGACACCCATATGGGCTCATTCGATATCCACGTAATCTTCAATGGCTGTTGTTTCGCAGTGGCCCCAGCTGAAAACCCAACCCTGCCCTTCCTGGGTGTTGTCTAACCATGATTGGTTCTATTCTTCCTTGTTCTTCTTTACCTAGACCCTTTCCTGAATAACCCATATTCTCTATGATATTCCATGCTTGTTGGCTTCCTGTTTGGTAGGACTCATTGCTAAGACGAAGTCCCATAGCACTTAAGACTTCCCGGCCCCATAGGGTCACAGGGATGGCACAAACATAAGGCTGAAAGGACCCTTTGTGACCTTCGTGGTCCACCCAGGAAATAACACATGCACTCTGTTGTGGTTGGCTAGCCACTCCTAAGCCTCGTAAGGTTTGATTAGATTGCTTTAGGGGCCATTTTTTGGGCCAATCTGATTGCCTAATAATGCTGACATCTGCCCCAGTGTCCAAAAGGCCTTCGAATGGGGTGCCACGTAGCATAAGGGTGGCCAATGGTCGGTCCTTGAGGGAGACAGATAGATTAACTAAGGCGTCTCCGGAGGATCCAAAGCCTTTGTCCCCACGGGTGGCATGGCGACTCCGCCAACTCTCATGACAGCTAGGAAGGACTAACAGTTGGGCAATACGCTCTCCTGGAATTATAACAGTTATTCCCTTTGGTGAAGAAACCATAACTTTGACAATGCCAGTATAATCAGAATCAATTACTCCTGGGTGAACAATCAGGCCCTGCATGGTCTTAGAACTCCGTCCAAACACCAATCCCACTGTGCCATTAGGAAGTGGTCCATGAAAATCAGTACCAAGTGCCTGTGGGCCCATCTCAGGGGTTAATACCATGTGGGAGGTGGCACAGAGGTCCAATCCTGCGCTTCCAGGCGTGGCTCGGCGTATTGCCTGGTTGTCTGTTCTATCTGCTCCTGGTGCACCCCGTATGCTCTGTGGGGGCCCCGGGATGCTGGGCCCCTCTGCCCGTTTTTTGGCTTAAAGTTCCCTTCCAGGGGGTGGCCAGAAATATCTCGCACTGAGCGACACTCATTAGCCCAGTGATTCCCTTTCCTACATCTCGGGCATAGCCGAGGCTGAGGAGGAAGATGAGTGGGCTCTCTTTGGCGGCAGTCTCTTTTAAAGTGCCCCGGTTTACCGCATCTGAAGCATATCTGATCCCGCCCTTTAAACCCCTTCTCCTGTTTCATAGCATTCATTATCACTTTAGCCTGTTCCCTTGCCTGTATAACTCCAGCTGTAACTTGATCATGCACATCTCTACAGATTTTAATCCATGTATCCAAGTCCTTATGCTTCCAAGGGCGTATGGCTTCACGACACCATTTATTAGCATTTTCATAGGCCAATTGCTTCACTAATGGCATAGCTTGTTCTACATCAGAAAACAATTTTGATGCAACCTCCATGAGGCGGCTCACAAAGTCCGCATAGGGCTCATTAGGCCCTTGGATCACTTTAGATATGGAAAAGCGCAGATCGCCTTTGCTATGAAGGGCCCTCCAAGCATTGCGCCCTATAGTGGCTATCTGGGCATAAACAGGCTCGGGGTAATCTATTTGGTTTTCCTGTCCCGCTCGAGCACCTTCCCCAAGGAGTACGTCTACGTCCCATGCAGGATTGCCTGCTTGGGCATTACGGCGTGCAGTGTCTAATGCTAACTCGCGGCAGGCTGACCGCCAGACCAAATACTGTCCAGGGGACAGGGTGGCTTTAGCTAAATTTTTCCAATCATCAGGAGTCAATGCTGAGCTTGCTATCTGTTCCAGCACCGCGAGGGTGAAGGGGGCATGAACACCATAGGAATCAACAGCGGTCTTCAAATCTTTAATTAACTTGAAATCAATTGAGACCCAGGAACGAACTGGGGGATTTTGTGTTCTATCCTCTGTAACTGGAAACACTTGGCCTGCCTCGGCAAAATCGCGCCATGAACTTGTACCCCGAGGGGAGGGGGCACATACTCGATCTCCCTTTCGCTCCTGGCATTGCCAGGGCGGCGCAGTTGGCGTGAGTGGGGGGTCTCCCGGAGGGGGAGCCGGCTGCCAGATAGACCTTTTTGATTGCATTGAAGCGGTCTCTAGTTTCTGCGCGAGTTCATCAATATCCTCACCAGAGGCCCCCGCCTGACTGCCTGAGTCTGAGTATTCTTCACTGCTATCTCCACCTTTTAAGGAAGCTTCTTCCTGCGTTGAAGAAATTAAATTGCCCATGTTTCTAACACCGCTGATCTTCGCTAACTTGCAAACTTGACCGATTGTCAAATGGAGAAATTGATCGTTAACCGCGAACTTGAATGGGCGCTAGATCGCAATCCTGAATGGCGGTAAACTGCGATCGTGAATGGCGGTAAACCACGATCGTGAATGGCGGTAAACCACGATCGTGAATGGCGGCAAACCACGATCGTGAATGGCAGCAAACCACGATCGTGAATGGCGGCAAACCGCGATCCTGAATGGCGGCAAACCCAGCTTTAATGGTCGCTACCCGCAAACTGGACTAACTCGACTCGTCGCTACCCGCGAACTTGACTAACTCGACTCGTCGCTACCCTGCGAACTTGACTAACTCGACTCGTCGCTACCCTGCGAACTTGGCTAACTCGACTCGTCGCTACCCTGCGAACTTGGCTCGTCGCTAATCCGCGAACTTGACGTGCACGTCCCCGCTGCTATCAGCGGCTCCCTGAGGTAACCTGAAACCTCAGCTTAAATGGGCCCCCCGCTGCTGCGGCTTCCTGAGCAAAAAGCTCAGTTGTAAACTAATTCCCCGCTCTAAGCGGCTCCCTGAGCGATCTGCTCAGCTTACCTTCCTGGCGTTCACCAGCTGACTTCTATCGATTCACAGCGCCAGTTATCTTCTTTCTATCCGAGTCACGGCACCAGGTATCGGGGGTCCTCCCGTCCCGCGGAAGAAATCACCCGACACTTGAGAGAGTCTCCAAGGCGCTTTTATTCTGCTCCTCCGTCCCGTCGTGACCGTTGTCCGTTGACCGTTATCACCGTTATATCCGTTACGCTCCAGCCCCTCCCCCGCCAAGCCCCCCGCTTAACTGTCAAACTTGACCAATCAACTTAAAGAGAACCAAGGCACACCAATCAGGGCAAAGGGCCAATCACAGGGCAGGAAATGGTCAGTGCCCCCAACAATCGTCAACAAGCAAAAAGCTCCAGCAAGGTTCTTTTCCACACTGACCATATTCCTAGAACTTTCTCTAGCATGGCCTTTCTGTTGCTGAATGAGACTGGAATTTTGGTTGAAGGCATTTTTGTGTCTCCTGTACTTAGATGGCTGCATTTCAGGATGTCTTTTCTGGTGCTTAGAAAGATTAGATTAACAGTGGAAAACTTTTTTGCATTTGTTGCACTCATAAGGATTGTCTTCAGTGTGAACTCTGGTGCTGACAAGTGAAGACTTCAACTGGAGGGTTTCCTGCCTGCCTTCTTCAGGCCCTTTTCCAATGTAAACCTTACAGCACTTAATAAGGTTAGAATTTTAGCTAAAGGCTTTCCTGCATTCGTTGTACTCAGAAGACTTCTACAGTGTGAACTTCCTCTAGTGTGGTGTAAAATAAGGGCAGAACTGTCACTGAAGGGACTCCTACATTCTGAACATTCATTATACTTTTACCCAGAATGCTTATGTGATAAGACAGAAAGGCCCTAAGAATGCATACAGTGCTGGTAAATCTTCATTTGTATTTTTAACTTTGCTGAGCACCAGAAAATACACACTAGATAAATGCATTATGGATGTAATGAATGTGGGAAGATCTTCATTAACAGCTCTCATCTTGTTTGGCACCAGCAAGTTCCTAACACAGAAAGACCTTTTCAATGCAGAGATTATGGGAAAGCCTTCTGACAAACATCCAAATTTGTTCTGCAGCAAAAGAGCCATACTGGGGAAAGACCTTATAAGCTTGCCAAATTTTTAACATGGGATGGTCTGTGACATGTAAAATGGATATGCTAAGAGGAACATGAGATTAAGAAATCATTTGTTCCAGAGGATTGCAGTTACTATGCAAGCACAGAAATAGGGTACTTTCTGGGTGTTAGGCATTCTTCTAGGCCCCGTGTTACAAGGATAAATTATAGAGAGTTTTTGCTCCCATAGTCCAGTAGAGGAAGTAAACTTATGGACAGAAAATAATACTATGTATAATAAGGCTTATAAAAACATACATGAATTTATAAGCTATATTTATGGCACAGAGTATGAATCATTCTCTTATGGGATTACCAAGACTTTGACTTTGAGAAATAAATTGGAGTTTTCTCTGCTGCTGTGAAGGCAAAAAGTATTCTAGGCAGAAAGAACTATGTGTGCAATGCTATGGGATGTGCAGTGAGGATATTCAGTTTGGCAAGATTTGAGTGAAAGGTGAAAATGGATTGCAGCTGGAAATCATGTCAGAGTATAGGCAGAAATCAGCTTATCAAGGGTCTGTAGCTATTGCTAGAATGTTTGGACTTTATCATATAATTCTCTTGGGGGTTTGGAGGTGTTGATAGAAGTAATTGGGCAAGTAGCTGGGGTTCCATTCCTACCACTACTCATGTAGGAATGACTCACCTTCAGATTTGTATATATTATAAGTGTCTTCACTTTGGTGTGGACTTCAGTGTCAGAATTCATTCTTCTCAACAATTATCCATTGAGAGTACGTATTGAGTTCTAACATTATACTGTACCACTCAATTTATAACCTGTACAAAACTTTCTTCCCAATGTGGAAGAAGTCACAAATCCAAAGCTCAGAGGCAGGTGTTTGGTGCAGTGGTTGAGATGGTGCTGGTGATGCTTACATATTGTGTCAGAATACCAGGATTTGAGACGTGACTCTATTCCTGATTGCAGCTGCCTGATACTGTGGACTCTGGGAGGTAGCAGATGACTCAAGTATTTGAGGCCCTGCCAACCCATGTGAGTGACCCACATGGAGTTCCTGGCACCTAGCTTTTGCTTGGCCAAGTCTTCATTGTTATAAGTACATTTTAAGAGTGAACCAGCAGGATCTGTTATGGTAGCCTAGTGGCTGAAGTCCTCACCTTGCACCCACTGGGATCCCATATGGACACCAGTTGTTTTTTTTTTTTTTAAGATTTACTTTTTATTTTAATTGGAAAGTTGGATATACAGAGAGGAGGAGAGACAGAATGGAAGATCCTTTGTCCGTTGATTGATGTCCCAAGCAGCCGCAATGGCTGAGCTGAGCCGATCTGAAGTCAAGGAACCAGGAGCCTGTTCCAGATCTCCCATGCAGGTGCAGGGTCCCAAGGCTCTGGGCCATTTTTGACTGTTTTCCTAGGCCACAAGCAGGCAGCTGGATGGGAAGCAGGGCCTCCAGGATTAAAACCGGCGCTCATATGGGATCCCGGTACATTCAAGGTGAGGACTTCAGCTGCTAGGCTACCATGCCGGGCCCCATGGGCACCAGTTATAATCCCGGCAGCCTTGCTTCCCATCCAGCTGCCTGCTTGTGGCCTGAAAACAGTCAAGGACAGCCCAAAACCTTGGAATCCTGTACCCGAATGGGAGACCCAGAAGAGCTTCCTCGCTCCTGGCTTCGGATTTGCACAGCTCTGGCTGTTGTGGCCGCTTGGTGAGTGAATCAACAGGCAAAAGATGTTCCTCTTTATCTCTCCTCTGTATATCTGACTTTCCAATAAAAATAAAATAAATGTCTTTTTAAAAAAGAGTGAACCAGCAGAAGGGAGGTCTCTGACCATCTTTCTGTCTCTGTTTTACAAAAGAAAAAAGGAATCCACAAGTATGGGTGACAACTACAGTAGGGCAGTAAGCAGATGAGTGATTAGAATAGGTTTGCTTCTAGGAAATCTCACTCTTGGTTGCAATTTGAAAAGTAGATTTGAGAGTAGGAGACTAGGCAGTAAATGAAATCATAAAATTAGTAGGGGTTGAGGTACCTTAAAAGTGGAAATGAAATGACATTTTATTAGTTTGAATGCTAGGTTTTTGGCTGAGAGGAACACATCTACTGAAACGAAAATAGAAGGAAATGTAGGAAGATAAGGAAGAGTCATTGCACTTTAAATATTTAGGATGATATTGGAATAGGAGGCCGTTGAGAGATAGAGGAGGAGGGACAGTAAGAGTTATCTAGAGGGCAGAGTTTCAAGAAGGCAGGTATCAGCAGTGTCCAGAGATTCAGGGAGATCCTTTAAAACAGGCCAGGAAGTCTTTACTTGATTGATTTGGCAAACTCAGAGGCTTGGGTGATTTGCAGTGGGCTGAGGAGTGAATGAAAGGCAAGGAAGTGGAGATGGTGAGAATAGACACTGCCTTTAGGAGAGTGATGGTGAAGGCAGAAGCAGAGAGCATTATTGCCTGAGAAAATGCTGGAGGCAGAAGCATGAGTTTATTCATTTATGCTGGAGAGGAATCCAGAAAGATGGAAAACTGAAGGTAATGATGTGTTTGTGTATAATTGTAAACAGAGATCCCTGAGAAGGTGGGAGAGATCTGGTTTTTAACACAGGTCTTTGCTGAGAAATGCTATTTATTGGATAGCAAATGCATATGTTTGCATATACCCACATTTGAGGATTTGTGGGGCAAATGAATTTATAGAAAATTTTTTGAAGTTAATTTTTCTTTTATCAGGGTACTGAAGGATTAGAATGTTAAGGAACTGTGTAGTCTAAACGATGTCTTTTATGAATAAATTTTATTATCTAAGACATTAGGATTTCTGACTAGCAAAGCTACGTTTGTTTGAGTCTATGCCTTAATCTCTAGAATGTTCAGAAAATGGAGACTCCTTAAGAAACTCTCATTTTGGGCCTGGCATGATGGCACAGTGGTCAAAGTCCTCACCTTGCACACGCCGGGATCCCATATGAGCGCCGGTTCTAGTCCCGGCAGCCCTGCTTTTCATCCAGCTCCCTGTCTGTGGCCTGGGAATGCAGTCGAGGACGACCCAAAGCTTTGGGACCCTGCACCTGCGTGGGAGACCCAGAAGAGGCTCTTGGCTTCGGATTGGCTCAGCTCCAGCCGTTGCGGCTGCCTGGGGAGTGAATCATTGGATGGAAGATCTTCCTCCCTGTCTCTTCTCTCTGTATATCCGCCTTTCCAATAAAAATAAAATAAGTCTTAAAAAAATTAATTAAAAAACTCTCATTTTTCACTTTCTTAATTTCTTATTCTCATGACTTTGTATTTCCCATGAGTCTCTGCTTTTCCATAAATATAGAAAGTACCTGATAGCATTCAGCAGTTTTTCATCCACCAGTAAGAATCCACTTCTTAGATAAAATATTATTTAATATTCCACAATTGGATTCTATTAGAGATGCTAGTGACCTTTTAGACAAACCAGCTGTGTAAGCTATAAGCTTTTGGGATGAGGAATAGCATCTTATTCTCTGAATAGTTGGTGGTGTCTTAAAAACACCAGGGGTTTACAATAATCTGTTAACTGTTTGTTATCATCTTGCCTGGAGAGTTGGTGATGAGGTGAATGGATGGGAAGATTGGTTGGCATATACCTCTGAACTGGAAACTAAAATCCTGTATTTATACTTAAATTTTCTACTCATTGGCATTGTAGAGTTACGGAAACATATTAAATTCTATGGATCAATTTTTTTTTTGCTTTACAGAAACATGTGCTATAGCATCCACAGGTGGTTCATAAAGGAATCACCCTTATTTAGTAATTAAGAGGAAGCTTCAGCCTAATAATATACAGTGTTCTGACAGTGGGCTTGTTAAAGTACGAAATGGCCTTTGGGGAGAGCTACATTTTGCACAAGTTCTCTGACCACAGTATTTGTTAGTGATTATTAGCGTCAGGGTTGCTCTTTCAGACAGGGACAAGTTGGGCTCCTTTGGGTCTAAGACGCATAAATCTCTGATGATTGTTTTCTCCACACTGTAATTTACCAAAAGACTCATGTTCCTGGTATATTCTCCACCCCTGGGAGCACTCCCTGAACTTGTGTTATTACAATTTCCAATGTGTGTTTACTGATTTTTATGGTGCCAATAACTGTGGGTTTATTTCCTACTGGTTGACTACCGTTCTTGTTACCTGTTTTTACTTTTAATTTTTCCCCAAACATGCAAAATATGTTTTTCTCTGAACAGTACCCAAATATGAGATTGTAAAAGGGAATTGATAATAGTATGCTGTGCTCTATACTGTGAAATGAGCTAATCAAATCGACTTTTTAATTGCTATAGTAATGATTTAGATGTGCAAAAATTGTTCAAGTTAAATTTGCATGACTAGTTAATTAAGCAAGACTCACAATTGGCAAACATAATTAGCACTCCAAAATTGAAAACACATTGTGATCTTAATTTGGATCAAAACACAACAGCACAAAATGATCAAAATCCCTTTCCTTTCATTGTCTCTTGGTTTTATTGTAATTTTCATATTTATATTTAAAATATTCTATTTTTTTGATAGGCAGATTTACTACACACACACACACACACACACACACGCACACACACACACACACACACACAGATCTTCCATCTACTGTTTTACTCTCCAAATAGGTACAAAGGCCAGGGCTGGGCCAGATTGAAACCAGGAACCACATGCTTCCAGATCTTCCACATGAGTTTAAGGGCTAAAGTGATTGGGCCATCTTCTGCTGCTTCCCCAGGCACATTCACAGGAAGCTGGATCAGAAGTGGAGCATCTAGGACTTGATACAGTGCTCCTTTTAAAAGATTTATTTGTTTTTATTGAATCAGATCTACAGATAGAAGGAGAGACAGAGAAAGATCTTCCATCTTCTGATTCACTCCCCAAGTGGCCGCAACGGCCAGAGCTGAGCTGGTCTCCCATGCAGGTGCAGGGTCCCAAGGCTTTGGGCTGTCCTTAACTGCTTTCCCAGACTACAGTGAGCTGAGCTGGAGGGGAAGTGGGATAACCTGGGCATGAATTGCCACTCATAAGGGAACCCTGGGTGTTTAAGGCAAGGACTTTAGCTGCCAGGCTACTGTACCTGGCCTAACAGCATAATTTTCAAATGACATTTGTTATGTGTAATTTAGGATCTTTTTTTTTTAAGATCAAGAGTAATGCTTTGCTGTTAAAGCTTGGATTCCTTTCTTTTATCATTTTCATTTCTCCTTAATTATGTCCTAGAGGCATAGTTTTGCCGTTTAACCATCCAGTTAATTTTGTATATTTTTCGGGATACAGAATGTGCTTAAAACATATGTAGGATTGTTTTTATATATTTTGTAAAATCTTTATAAATGTTGTTATATTATATATATCATTCTATTTTTTAAAAATTTTATGGCGCAGTTCCATAGGGTCTGAGATTCTCCACCCCGCTAAATTTCCACCCCTGATTGATTTACCTCATATTATTACAATAGTATAATCCTTCATGAAGAGTCATAATTCCATCAGTTTGTTGTTTAAATGTGCCCTGAATTTGTTGGTATAGACAATGTCAGACAGTCCAGCATCCCAATGTCTAGGCATGTCCAACAGTTCCATTGGGAGTCCATCTTTGATTTGGAAGTATGGATTCATGTTGCATTGTATCTTCACATCTGGATATGGCAGTCTCTATTACTCCATCACTATACATTCCTTTAAGTGAGAAGCCACAAAACAAAGTTAACAACAGGTATGAAGTTTAAAAAAAAGTTACAGCACAACGGAGTAAAAAAAAAAAAGCCACTGAATAACCAACACATGGGTGAAAAAAGTAAGCACAAAAGCCTCTTGGGTAAATGATGTTACCATTGCGATCCATGAGCCAGTGTTGAACTTGAAAAGAGAAAATAAAGTATTTGGAAGAAATAAAAATGAAAGTAAAAACATCAAAACACATGGGATGCAGCAAAAAACAAGACAAAATAAAAAAAAACAATATGAAACGGGTTATGGAACTTACAATTTGTATGATGGTTCCCTTATATTAGAGAGAATATATGGTATTTATCTTTTTGGATTGACTTATTTTACTGAGAATATTGGTCTCTGATTGGAACTATCTAGTGGCAAATGATAAAATTTCATTCTTTTTAATAGCTGATTAATATTCCATGGAGTAGATGTACCACTGTTTCTTTAACCACTCCTCTTTGGACAGGTATCTGGATTGTTTCCATGTCTTTGCTATTGTAGATTGTGCTGCTGTAAATATAGGATTACAGATTTATTTATTAAATAAAATAAATCTTTTAAAAAAAGAAATTAATGTTATCCACATTTCAAATCAATTGGATACTATTCTCCAAATGGTAGGGTGCTTCTATTCTCAGTGTTTAAAAGCCTTCCATTTTGTTACCTATACATGGAATTTGAAGACTTGTGAATTTTTACTAACCTAATGGAAAGTGTGATTACATATGAATCTTAGAACTTTTTATTAGTCTATTGAGCACCTGAAATGGACTTAGTTTGAGTTCTGATGTAAATGTAAAATACACCCAGATTTTGATGATTTTATGTAAAATAGTATCACATGAATAGTTTCAGTATTGATTATACATGGAAATAATAATTTGTATATACTAGGCTAGATAAAATATACTATTAAAACTAATTTCTCCTAATACATTTAACTATTTAAAGAAAGGTTTATTGTATTTTTATTGGAAAGTCAGATATACTGACAGGAGGAGAGATAAAGAGGAAGATCTTCCATTCTTTGATTCACTCCCCAAATGATCACAATGGCCAGAGCTGAGCCAGGAGCTAGGAAATTCTTCAGGGTTTCCCATGTGGGTGCAGGATTCCAAGGCTTTGGACTGTCCTTGACTGCTTTCCCAGGCCACAAGCAGGGAGCAGGGTGGGAAACTGGGCTATTGGGATTAGAACCGATGCCCATCTTGGATCCTGACGTGTGCGAGGTGAGGACTGTCGCCGCTAGGCTACTGCTCCAGGTGCAATACATTTTACTTTTTAAAACTGTGCATTTAGACCAATCTAAAGTGCATATGCATCTCTCAATATGTTTTCATTATAAGCACTGGCATAGGAACACCTGTGTTATTTTCAGTATTCTTGGTAAGAAAAGACTTCCTTTCTGTTTTTTGTTTGCTTTGTTTCAGTGCACTTCTAAATATTCATCTTTATTTCTGATGCTTGTGATTGGTGTTTCATACTTGTGCTGTTTGATAAGAATGTTGTCTTCACCTCCTGCTTTGCTAAGAGTAGGTATGATAAATGAAAATTAAAGTTTATCGCTTTTGCTGCATCTATTAGGAAGACCTTGTATAATCTTTCTTTAATCTTTTAGTATTGTCAGATACATTGATTGATCTGTCTTTCTTTTCTTTTTTATATGAAAATATGCTGACATCCTGGGATAAACTTAACTGGCTATTTGACAGTCCTTTACACCCTACTGAATTTTATTTGTCTAACTTTTCTTTAATTTAGGCATTTCCCATTTACAGTTTCAGATGAAATTGCTCTGTAATATTGAGTTTTTGTTCTCTCTGTATTGGCATCAAATTCCCACTACAATTGCTAATTCTAATAGTCAGCACTTATTTGGTAGTTACTATTCCCAGGGTTTTTGTAGGCAGTATCTCATTAATTTTCAACAATTCTTTTAAAAGGTAGATTATCATCTTACCTATATGGAGGAAGAAGCTAAGATATATGTAAAATAATTTGCCTAAGGATAACATTTTGATTTGGACACAGTGTTAGATAGATATCTCCAAAAATCCTCCCAAAACAAAGTGCTGAGTGGAGTATTTTCTTTTTTAAAAAAGTACTAAAATAGATTATATACTTAAAAGAAAGTAGGGGGATGCCTCAGATCCCCATGTTGTTTTTATTGTTCGAACTTGGCTTTTAATGGACCCTTTACTGGGGAGCAAGAGATTAAACTAGAGTCCTGAGGAAAGTGGACAAGTGCATTAAAGGCTCTGGAATGAGTCAGGACCCTGACAAGTGACCTATATAATAATGAAATAGGAAGAATAAAAAGCTACTCCATTATCCCTGCAATATTTTTAAGATAGACATGAAGGAAATCTTTCTTTTAACCTTGTTTCCAAGTGAATGTTTTGAAGGATACAGGTGAAGGGAAGGACCAGGGTTTATATTGCCAGATCTTGTAAGTTTTGAAAGAGCACTTTGAGAAACAAGTGTTTTCATTGTTATTCAGTTCTAAATCTTTCATAAGTTCCATTGTTATTTTCCCTTTAATCTTTGATTATCTATTTTTCATAATTCATTTACATTATTCTCATATCTACTATGCTTTTTATTTATTTAAAGTCTATTGCTTCCCAGATTCTCTGTTCTCATTTGGAACAAGAGATTTCTTCTTCAATTTGCTACTTTATTGTTATATAAAATTTAGCTTTATTCATTCAGAAAGGCACGGTTATTTTTTAGTAACAACTGATACTTAAATAGGTTTACAAATGTATTTTGTTAAGTTCATTGCTAATTAGGCTCCTACTTCCTAGATTTGCATTTATTTTTCTCTTTGCTGACATATATCCTTTTATGACCGACTGCAGTAGGAGAAACACAAATTTTGCTCCATGTACAATTCTCATTATTTTCCCTTATCACTTGGAAGCTATTTCCCCACTGGCTGCTGGCATCAATTCAGTGATGAGAAGCCTGCTTTCAGTCTAATGACTGCTTCTTTGTAGGTAATCTGTCTTCTTTCCTGGTAGCATTTAGGATTTTCTCCTTATCCCTGCTCTTCTGAATTTTCACGATGGTATGCTTAGATGTGGATTTATTTTTGCTTTCCTCTCTCAGCAGTTGGTGTAAACATTCAGTCTAAGAGCTCATGTCTTTCTTCACTCATCAGCCTGGAAAATTCTCCTCCATTCTCAGCCATTATTTTTGCTGATGGTGCTTCTGCGTCCCTTCCTCTGGTCTCTGCTTATAAAATTACAGGCCATCTGTGTTGAGCTTCTCCCTTTCTCACATTTTCTGGCCCTTTATCTTGAAAGGCCTTTATGTTTTTAATAATTGTTACATCTTATTAAAATAATAAAGTAATTACAGTATTTAAACTTTGAAATTATGTAAAATTTCTTTGTGCTAGATACGTGTAATACTTTCTCCAATTTGAGAATAAGTTGTTGATCTGATACTCTGTTACCTCAGAATACCTAAGTGTGTAATTCCTGCTCAAGAGGTTCTCCTGAATCAGGAAATTGACATCAGTGTAGTCCCACTATGTAATCCTCAGATCCCATTACAGTTTCCTAATTATTCCAGTCATGTCCTTTATAAAGAACTGATCTAATTCTGAAATACGTGTTACGTTTAGTTGCTGAGTCTTTTTAATTTCCTTCAGGATAAACATTTATTTATTGATTTGTTGACTGCACGTATCTTCATCTTTCTGAAAATAAATAGACCAGTTATTTTTTAGGATGTTGCCTATATTTTTAAAAATGTTTTTTCATGATTCATTTTAGGTCATCCATTGTGGCAGTGTCTGTGTGTCAATGTGCCTTACTCTTGGTGTTAGTAACTTTGATCACATATCTAAGTGTTGCCACATTTCTTCAGTAAAAGTTATAATTTCTGTCTTGATACTAAGTTTGGAAGAGATACTTTGAGAAGATGCAAATATCCCAGTAAACATTAACTTTCCCTGTCTCCATCCCCTCAGTCTCTGGCAACTGTCATGCTGTTTTCTCACTATATGAATTTGGTGTTCATAACAGAAATATTATACAATATTTATCTTTCAATGGCTGGCTTATTCTATATTTACTTATTTAGATAAATGTGGACTTATAGATATTTACTATGTTCTATACATTCCAATTCATTATTATTATTGTTTCCTTTTAATCAGATTATCAGCTTTGACTGCAAGGAACTTTAGCTATGGAGAGCACCTTCAAATTGGCTTCTGTGCCTTTTCAACAGGTCCTTCATTGTTTTAAACACTTTCTGAATTACAAGATGTTCCCTGCCCGTCTTGTACTTTTCCTGTGTTAACTCCAGATCCAACTATTTCTCCAAAGTACCCTGGTCCCTTTAGTTAGAGAATGTTAGAATTCAGGAACTGGATTCTAGGTATTCTGACTGCTACTAATTGTCAGGGTTGTTTTTTTTTTTTTTTTAGCTGTCTTCAGTGGATAGAACTAAAAATTTCATATATATTTATTATGTATGTACTTTTAAAAAAGTCTGAAGGTGAATGGTTAGCTTGAAGTTAAGTGCTGGTAAGATACCTGGGTCCTACATCAGAGTACCCGGGTTCAAATCCTGGCTCTGGCTCCTGACTCCAGATTCTTGTTTATGATGCACACCCTGGGAGACAGTGGTGATAGTTCAAATAATTGGGTCCCTTCCACCCACATGGGAGACCTGGATTGTGTTTCTGGCTTCCAACTTTGGCCTGGCCCATGGTAGACCAGCTGGTACATGCTTTGGGGAAACGAACCACTGTTAGACTTTCTTTTCTCTCTCTCCCTCCCTTTCTAATGAATTTATATTCAAAATGGAAAAATTGTTTCTTTCCATTTGTATGTGTGTTGTGCGTGTATAAATCTATGGATTAGTGATACCGTTGCTTCCAGTTTGACACTATAGGATTTGCTATGACCTTACTCCATTGCTGATTGGTAACTACTTTCCCTGACAATGGGAAACCAGTTTATTATCATCTACAAACAGAATATTACCATACAACTTTACTGTGTTTTTAAGCACCAGAGCTATGGAAAAAAGTGTATCCAGAGAAATGTTGTTTCCTGACTTCTTACTACTTCTTACTACTTTTCTCATGAGTACCCACCCTGTTTATCACTGACAACTAGGAAGTGACTATGCTGATTAGTTACTATTTTGTCTGTCTTTTGCACAAATGAGCAGGCATGTAATTTATTGTATTTCTTTGTTACTTGATAAAGAGTAGTATAAAGAGTAGTATACTGCAGGAAGGCACAATGCCACTGTGTAGGAGTGCTTATTCAATTATTCTCTTATGTATGTGCATATGGAATGCCTTCAATAAATTATAATACTTCAATGAATAATCTTGAAAGTGTGTTTTTTATATTCCTAAAGGTATATGTTCAGGTTAGATTTCTGAATGTGATATTGCTGAGTTAAAAGATGTGTGCTTATGTGACTTGTTAGATATGGCCAATTTCTCCTGCAGAGGAATTCTGTAAGTATATCTTTGCATAAGCAATGCATTTATTTCTTCAGTCTTGCCAAGATAATATGTCACCATCTCTCAAATTTTCCAAATAAATGAGAAATGACATCTTAGTGTTTTAAATTGTGCTCCTTTCATTGTGAGTGGGATTGACTGTTCTTCATAGGTTTAAGGGACACGTTAGATGCTGTGTGTGTGTGTGTGTTGGTTTTGTCTCTCTGTTACTGTTATCCATTTGAGCTTTTGGTCTCTTCATGTTTAAAATCTTTTATATGTTAGAGATAATTAACCCCTTGTCCCTGGTATGTATTGTAATATATTCTCATGGTTTGTTAAAATCTTAAATTTTGCTTCAGATATTTTTTGTTTCCTCATACACACTTGCTTTTCCATTTTATATTAAAATTTATTGATCCTTCATTACAAATTTGTAACAAAAATGTTTATTTTATTTTTACCTAAAATGTGGAGTTACAGAGGGAGTGAGGCACAGCAAAAGAGATCTTCCATTTGCTGCCTCATTCCACAAATGGCTGCAAGGGCTGGAGCTAGGCTGACCCAAAGCCAGGAGCCAGAAGCTTTCTCTGAGTCTTCCATGTGGGTGCAGGAGCCCACCACATTCCCAGGCCATAAGCAGAGATCTGGATTGGAAGCGGAGCAGCTGGGACTTGAATCAGTGTCTATTTGGGATGCTGATACTGTAAATGGAGGTATAGCCTACTGTCCCAAGCATTGAATTGATGCCTGCAACTGGGTTTTGAATCACATTGAAACTTTTATCTAGCCTATGGGGTAAATAGCAAGTCATAGGCCTCATCGCTCCGGCTTTATTATTTCTTCATTTCAATATTTTTGTCTATTCTCTCTTATTTGTTTTTGTACTTAAAATTTGGTTTCAGCTTCTCTAGCTCTATGGAAAATTTGTTGATATTCTTCTTGGGATTGAGTTTAATATGCCAGTCAATTGAGAAAGTTGATTTTGAATCATTCTGTCCAAGATTAGACATGGATTATACTTCCATGTGTGCAAATCTACCTGTTTCATTGTGGAATACATTTAACATTTTATTTTGCTTAATTTAATTACTGTATCAATTTTCACTGTAGTTACTATACCATAGCCTCTTGTTATTGCCATCTCATCCTTCTGCTTATCTTAACCCTTGCTTCTATTTCTTTATTTCCTTTTCTTTTTAAAAATGATTTATTTATTTTTATTGAAAAGGTATACGTACAGAGAGGAGAGACAGATAAAAAGACCCTGCGGGCCCGGCATGGTGGCCTAGCGGCTAAAAACCCCACCTTGAGCACACTGGGATCCAATATGGGCGCCGGTACTAGTAGCCTAGTGGCTGAAGTCCTCGCCTTGCATGTGCTGGGATCGCATATGGGCACAGGTTCCTTTTTTTTTTTTTTTTTTTTTTTTTAAGATTTATTTTTATTATTTTTTCATTGGAAAGGCGGATATACAGAGAGGAGAGACAGAGAGGAAGATCTTCCGTCCGATGATTCACTCCCCAAGTGAGCGCAACGGGCCGATACTATGCCGATCCGAAGCCAGGAGCCTCTTCCGGGTCTCCCACGCGGGTGCAGGGTCCCAAAGCTTTGGTCCGTCCTCGACTGCTTTCCCAGGCCACAGGCAGGGAGCTGGAAGGGAAGCGGGGCTGCCGGGATTAGAACCGGCGCCCATATGGGATCCCGGGCGTGCTAGGCGAGGACTTAGCCACTTGCGCCACTGCGCCGGGCCCACAGGTTCCTTTTTTTTATTATTATTATTGATTACATTGTATTATGTGACACAGGTTTATAGGCACTGGGATTTCCCCCTCCCCCAACCTGTCCCCCATGGTGGATTCCTCCACCTTGTTGCTGTAACATTTCAAATTCAGTCAAGATTCTTTCATTGCAAGTGTATACCAAGCATAGAGTCCAGCATCTTATTGTCCAGGTAAATTCAACGGTTTCTTGGGGAGGTCATCTCTGGTCTGAAGGCAGAGCCGGCAGAGTATCATCCCAATCAATTAAAAGCCCCGATATTACATCAGTAACAATTTATAACGTTATGGAATTAGTTGACATGGTATTGAGTAGCCAATATGTCAAGAGAGAGAGAGAAAAAAAAAGAATGCAAGTTCTGAACCACATCCTGTGACTTCTACATTGACATTTCACTTATTAGTTTATATACACCTTAAAATGGCTATAGATTACTACTCAGCTGTCTCATGTCTATTTTAATTTTAGTATTTAGCAGTTTATAGCGTTGAAGCATGATTTTGCTGAACCTGACTGCTTTTCGGGTAGTCTAACTCTCTAACTCTAACAAGGCATATGTCAACTGTTTAGGTGAACAGTTTTAGGAGGGGTGTGCAGAGAAATCTTCAATACCCTAGTGAGGAGTAACTGATCTTTGTGTCCCACCCAGTGAGTTATAAGTGCATCCCCACTGACTGTTTCCTGTCTGATTCCAAGTCTTCCTCGTTGTTCTCTGTTCTAGATTTTTGTTTGTTTGTTTGTTTGTTTGTTTGTTTTGAGGGGTTTCTGGAGCGAACCTGATGGTCATTCCAAAGTCGGAACCAGGCAAGGACCAGGGAAAGCTCCTCTCCCTAGTCCCGAAGGAAGTTTACTGTTCTTCTTTTGGGCACAGGTTCTAAGGTTCTAACTCTGGTGTCTCCGATTTCCATCCAGCTCCCTGCCTGTTGCCTGGGAAAGCAGTTGAAAATGGCTCAAAGCTTTGGGACCCTGCACCTGAGGGGAAACCTGGAAGAAGCTCCTGGCTCCTGCTTTGGATTGGTTCAGCTCTGGCCATTAGGCACTTGGGGTGTGAATCAGCAGACGGAAGATCTTTCTTTCTGTTTCTCCTCCTCTCTGTATATCTGACTTTCCAATAAAAATAAATAAATCATAAAATATTTTTCTAGTTCACTCTCAAATGACTCAAATGGCTGGAGCTGAGCAGATACAGTGCCAGGAGCCAGGAGCTTCTTCCTGGTCTCCCCTACAGATGCAGGGTGTAAAGGCTTTGGGTTACCTTCTGCTGGTTTCTCAGGCCATAAGCAGGGGGCTGGATGGGAAGTGGAGCAAGTGGGACATGGGATGGCGCCCATATGGTTTCCCAGTGCTCGCAAAGGAAGGATTAGCCAGTTGAGCCATTGTGCTTCTATTTCTTAATGATCCAGCTTCCCCCTAAACCATTTATGATTCTATAGTTTTTATTTTTGAATTTCTCTCCCTTTGCTCTTACATGATAATCTACAAAAAGTGACCTGGAAAGGAGTTTTGTTAATGGGAATGCTGGCTAGGTTGGAGAATCCTGGGTGGCAGGAGCTACAATCTCTATAGTAGGGCCTAGGTGGAATTAGAGGTCTTCAATGGGAAGCTGATCAATTACTCAGGAATGAGACACTGAACACAGATGGGGCTTCCCTTTAGAATGACTCATAACAGAATCAGAAAAATAAGGATATGAGATGAGAAAATAGGCAAAAATCCTGGAATTAAGATGATTAAATAGTGCAGTAGAATGAGCTTAGAGAATGGAGTCAGGCTGACTGCATTTGAAATTAGCTCTGCAGTTTCCTGGCAGGTTGAACCTGTTCCTTGTATGCGAGAAATATTAGCAGTATCAGTTTCAGGGTTGCTGTAAAATACTTCATATCTATTAGATATAGATATAAGCCGTCATTTCTCTTATCTGCGGGTTCCACATTTGTAGATTTAACCAATTCCATGTTCAAAACATTTGAAAAAAAAATTATCTACATGGGCCTGGCGTGGTAGCCTAGTGGCTAAAGTCCTCACTTTTGCATGCACCAGCATCCCATATCGGTGCTGGTTCGTATCCTGGCTGCTCCACTTCCCATCCAGTTCATTGTTTGTGGTCTGGGAAAGCAGTGAAGGATAAACCAGGGCTTTGGGACCCTGCACCTACATGGGAGACCTGAAAGAAGTGCCTGGCTGCTAGCTTTGGATCAAATCAGCGCTGACCTTTGCAGCCACTTGGAGAGTGAGTCAGCAAATGGAAGATCTTTTTCTCTGTCTCTTCTTCTTTCTGTAAATTTGACTTTCAATAAAAATAAATCTTAAAAATATTATCTGCACTGAAAAGAGACTTTCTTGTTATTCTCTAAACAATTGAGTACAGCTATTTACTTAGCATCTACATTGTATCAAATATAAGCAACCAAAGGATGATGTAAATTACACAGTTTAATGTGTGTAAGTTATGTGCAATTTTATGCTATTTTATATAATGTACTTAAGGAATCTGTAAACTTTGATATTCACAGGGGATCCTGGAACTGATCCCCTGTGGATACTGAGGAATAAACACATATTTGTAGTATGTGGATCATTAAATAATATAATACATTACATCACACAACTCAGACTAGAAAAAACTATACTATAATAAAATGTAAACCTTTGAGCTGTAACTGAAATTATTCTGCTCTTCACTCATCCCAGAACCGTCGAACATCTTTTAGTCTTTGTTAGAGAGGGAAGGAAGCAATTGGTCAATATGCTTCTCCTAGGGGCTGTGTCTGGGAACTCATGGCTTCTAATGTTGGATAGAAGATTGCAAGCTTGTAAAGATTTTGCTTTCCTTGTTTAATGGATGATGAATCCCATGAGTTTAGGGGATATTGTGCATGGACATGTTCTTCCCTGGGACCTTCCTCCCTGCTGGTCTGATTATTTTGATTGGATATTTTCCAGCTTGATCTGTAGGAAACTTTTTTTTTTAAAGATTTACTTATATTTATTGGAAACTAAGATCAGATTTATGGAGGGAAGGAGAGATAGAGAAAAAGATCTTCTGTCCGCTAGTTCACTTCCCACATGGCCCCAATGGCCAGAGCAGAGCTGAGCCAATCCAAAGTCAGGAGCCAGGAGCTGCTGCTTCTAAGTGAGTGCAGCGTCCCAAGCCCTTGAGCTTTCTTCACTGCTTTCCAGGCCATAAGTAGGGAGCTGGATGGGTAGTGGAACATCTGGGACATGAACTGGCACTCATGAGATCCTGGTGGTTGCAAGGTGAGGATTTAGCCATTGAGCTATCACACAAAGCCTCACGATACTGTTTTGACATTGGTGAACAACCAACGGAAAGGAAGACAGGGCAGAAGAAAGTAATGTTTTGATTTGTGTTGTAATGGCATGGATTTTGTCATTTGCAAAGGATCATAGCAAATACTGGCTTAGGGATGAGATATATGGATGTGAAATGGATCATCTTAAATATCTACTTTCGTACTAAAGCAGCAAGATTTTAGGTAGGAGGTAAAGGACAGTAGGACTGCAAGTTTACACCTTAATATATGATGGGGGAGTGTATTAGCATATAGTTCTGGGGGCAGTCTAATTTGGCAAAGCCAGTGGAGTTAAAAGTGTGCTTGGAAAGGTCTGGATATCATGAGAATTCCACTTAAGAGGAAAAAATAAAAGAACTGTTATATTGCCTCTCAGCCTTTTGGCTAAGATCAAGTGAAAAAACTATGATTTAGGAAACAAGTATAATTACTGTTGACAGGAGCAAGGAAAAAGGGAAGAAAGGCCAAGGAAAGAATGGAGGGACAAAGTCAATAAAATGAAGTGATAGAAAGGTCAAAAATCAAGTCAAATTTTATTTTATGTAATTCTGATTAATCTTATTTTACGTAAATTTGATTAATCTATCACAGGAGCAAGAACAAGAGCGAGAGTGAGAGAGTGAGGGATCTTCCTGCTATGTGCAGTTTTACTCCCAAATGGTTGCAACAGCCAGATCTGAGCCAGGACAAAACCAAGAGCAAGGAACTCCATGCTGGTCTGTCACATGAATGATTAGGTTATGGATGCCACTGTTACAAGTGACAGCTTAACTTTTTGCTCCACAATACCAGTCACTATCCCATAATTTTTTGTGGAGCATGTGAAAAGTTAAATTTTGCTGAGTTGAGTTTCCTCTTCTTTAATTTCTTTTTCCTGAGTATGAAAGAGCAGTGAACCTTAAAATAACCAAATAACGGTAAATCAACAGAATAGAGACAAGCTTAAGTGTCTGGCCTAGAAAATTAGTCTTTGAATAATCAAGTACAGGGTGCATTATGATCTTCATATGGGCATAGTAATTAGACTTAGGAATTTTTACTATGATGTTGTAATTTGTATGTGTGAGTGTGATGCTAGATAGTTTGGGTACAATATAATTTTAAAGTTAGCAACGAAAGAATTGATCTTGTGCTTTCTAAACCTGGTCGTCTTGGTTTATATTTATGGGAACTCCAGAAGGATAAAAAAAGACATGGATACACTTTAGAAATGACCACAGGTGCTCTGTTGCTTTAGTAAGGGAAGTCCTTCACCCATTAACATTGTGAATGTGTGTAGTGTGTAATCCTCAGTGCAGCTTTCAGACTCATTGCTGTGAGATACAACTGACTCTCGATTATAAATTATAAACAATTATTGGATTCTCATAGTGCATTTAAGATTATAGTTTTATGTTTACTTATAAAAAATATCACAAACCAAGCAAAGAACTTACTAAACATGCAGTGTGTGCTCAAACTGATTTAAAGCAGTAACAACAGGCATCTCCCTTGTGATTCTCAAAATGTTCCTTTTTTTCCTCTGCAGCGTGAATTCGAATGGTCAGCTTCAAAATTAATGTCTTTTCTAAGTGTTGCCACTTTCTGGACCTTGTATATTTATAGACAGAGAAAAATAAAATTGAGAATCCTAAAGTATGACATTTCAAGACTCAGGTTTGGGAGTTGCTTTGGTTAACAGTTAGGATATCTATTTTGTTGGAATTACAGTTACAAGTTCAGTTGTTTGCTGAGACATCTAGAAAGTGGAATCTTGGTTTTCCAGAATATCTTTATCAATTTATTAGGCACAGAATATATTTGTAACTCTGTAGCTCCTGCTATAGATTTCAGAGGATACAGAGAAGGTAATATTCAACTCAAGAACTCTTGAAATAAAACCTTTGAAATTTGATTTGAAGAAAATAAACATTCCTGAATTAATAGAATCATTCTTTTAAAACAATCTTCTTCAAGGCTTAGCTGGGAGAGTTTGTGAGTATTTAAGAAAAATCATATTATAATTAAAGTACACATAGTATAAATTGAAAATACCAAAACGTAACACTTCCACTGAAACTCTTTGTAGTCTAGCCTATCTTGCAAAGTGATTTTAACAAAAATGTAGAAATTCCTGAAGCCATGGTAGCTTTCCAATGACTTCAAATCTTCTGAAATGAAGTCCAAGATTTATACTCACTCTTTTCCATCCACTAAGTGCTCTGGATTTAGCAAACAACTTGGTACTGCTCTAATATTTCATTCTTACATTTAATAACCTTCCCAACTATATGAAAAGTAGAAAATAGGGGTTATATTTTAAGCTGTTTTTGATATTGAGACAGCATCTTGCAATATACTTTGGTACATTTA
Organism: Ochotona curzoniae; assembly: GCF_017591425.1. Classification (NCBI taxonomy): domain Eukaryota; kingdom Metazoa; phylum Chordata; class Mammalia; order Lagomorpha; family Ochotonidae; genus Ochotona; species Ochotona curzoniae. Next base: position 21,524,974 of record NW_024465926.1, read on the forward strand.
GTAGTAGATAGATACTACACCATTCACTTAATTGCTGATAATTTAAATAGTTTCACATAATTGAAATTTCTGTAATTTACTTTCTGTAAATGTTTGATTTAAAGAAGTTTATCCCATCATGAAATATGATTTTATTATATAGAAACTCGAGTCTCTGTTAAACTCATTATATTAAATGAAAGACTCCTGAATAAATAAGCCCCTCCATTGCCAGCATATACAGAGCCAAAAGAAAATAACAGAGGCAGTGTTGGAGAATGGAGCAAGCTCATTTCTTTTTTGTATTAATTAAAGAGGTTTTAGGGTTCAGTTGCTGGCTTCTGCCTGGCCCAACAATTGCAACTACCTCGGGAGTGAACCACCAGGTGGAAGATTTTGTGTCTCTCTCTGTTTCTTTCTTTCTGTATAGCTCTGCTTTTCAAATAAATATATCTCCCTCCCAACTTCCCCCTCCTGAATACGTGTATCTTAAGACAAGTAATTTATTTTTTATACTTGGTTTCCTTGGAGTACATCAAGCTTAGAGGGCATGAAATTTTACACTCATAAAGATATTTGTTTCTTAAGCCATTCAAATGTACTACTGACTTCCAATTTGAACTTGAGTGTTGAGGGTTGGTAGATCCTGTAAGTAGAATTGATTTCCTAAATAAATCCAATGTGTACCTTCTATAGTTGAATAAGAAATAGGACAGTGTTACTGGCATTAAAATAGTGGGTTTTCTAAGCTGACTTGGGAGGAGTTGGGGATGTCAACGATTTCATCCTAAGAATGAGTCTCAGTTTTATTCCTTTTAGGGCATAGCTTTTGTACTTTGTAACAGCTGCGGCATAACTCAAGTACCATTTGGACAAAGGTAGTAAAAACGATGACAAACCTCATTCAGAAGCCAAGTGAACTTTCCCTTCTACCTTTCTCTATTAGAAAAAAGTTTATCATCTTAAAGTCTATTATTGTTTAAAAAAAAAAAAGCTCCATAGTGCATCTCTAGTTAGAAACTTCCCATCTTCCTGTTGCCACTGTGACCTGCTGATCAATATCAGCTGCTGGTTCTGGGTGTCAATGAAACTGTCAGTTAGTAAGGCACAATGATCATTACAATACACATTAAGTCTCTAAATGAATGAGATTAGTAAGTATATCTTATATTTGATTTATTAACAGTAACATCTTTAAAACGTGCAGGATGATCCCATAACATATAATCTGCTCCCCAATGTGGCTTTTATTACTTTGTGCCCAGTGTACCCATCTCATTCTTCTTGATATTGCTCCCAGTTATTAGGATGGTGCCTTGGATTTAGCTGGCTTGCAATAAACACATCTTAAATGAAAGGATAAACTGGTGTTTTTTGCTGATGTTTAAGTCTTAATGCTGTGTCTGAAATACTATAATGGGTCTGGCGGGCAAGCAGCATGTGTGTGAAAGAGCCAGCAGGTTCTGCTTTCTATTTCTTTGTGTGCAGCAAAGAACTACACAACATTTCAGGAGTGGATGTGGTTGAGAGGGCTGAAGAATGGTGGTTGCTTCCTTTTCTGCTTGCAGTGTCCTATGTAATGATACTACAACTTTTATTTCTGTTAGCCTAACAGGGACTACAACACAACTCCAGGGGTCTTTATCTAATTCTAACTGGTAGTTCGTTCTTTTAGAAGAAAGATTAGATTACTCTAGTCCAAATACACTTAACACTGCATCTGCCATTTTCCTGCACACTCTTGCTATGAATGGTTTATGCAGCCTTGGCAATAAACTACCCAGAAGCACTTAGAGTTGTATTCAATGGAGATGCCTTGTTTACTTGTGCTTCAACATTATTTATGAATGCTGAATTGTGTCAGTGGTTACATTTAGTCCTTATGGACTTCATACCAATACTTACTCATCTCACTAAGCCTTGGTTTATTCTTAATTAATGTTCCCCCTTAGAGATCAGATTTAAAGAGACAGTAGGTCTCTTGGCATAAGGATGATTCCTCTGGTTTACATTTGCTTTTCCTTGATAGAAAATAGATCTGCTTTCTATAAAAAAAAATCTGGCCAGAGTAAGGCTAGTTGTCTGGAATTATCTATATCTAATAGAGCAAATTTAATGATTCAGGAGAGGCCTGGTGGATATTGTAACTCAGGGCTCTTGAAAAGATACACTGTGTTAATTTTCTGAACTTGGTCTCCTAGGTTGAATAACATTATTTTGGTAATGGCTCTACTGATTTAGCTGTAATTATTCGAGTATCCAGCACCTTGAATTCAACAAAAAGGGAATCCTAGCAGGTTAGAGAGTTACTGAATTCTGATGGGACCTATCCCCTATAGAGGACACTAGCTAGTAGGTGCAGAATCATTTCTACAGGATGATAAACTGCAAACCTCTTGACACAGTATGGAGACCGTTTTGCCCTCTGGTTCTGACCTTCCACCCTAACCTCTGTACACCACCCCCTACTCTCCTGCCTTCCAGGTGCACTAAAATATGTTCAAGCCATATTCTCTGTCTGTTCTGGGCTGAACTATACAAGGGCTTTCTGTCTGGAATACTGCCTGTTTTCCTCACCTCTGCCTCACTGTCTGTGATGACAGTAGCAGTGGTTAGGTGCTGTGCTAAGTAGGACTTGCATGGATTCTTCCATTGAATTTTTCTAACAACCCATTGGTTGTTTTTAATCTCATTTCACAGATAAAAAGACTGAGACTTAATAGGTTTAAGAGCCTTACTCAGGCTCACACTGCTGTTAAGTAGTAGCTTTGAGAGTCACAGCTCAGTAGTCTCACTAGAACATTTTCTAAATTTCACTGCCTCCTGGCATGTGAAAATAATGACCTCCTGGTCATTATTTAGGCATTACTTGCTCCAAAATCTTTCCTAATGGATTATGTGCCTTTCCTGTGTTTGCTCCTATTACACCTTCCATTTCTCTATTTGTAATACTCCTCTGCATTGCTTGTTTATTTGTCTGTATTACCTCTTCTCCAGAGCCTGTGAGGCCAGTAGCGTAGCATCTTGTCTGCTTTTATTGCCATTTTTACCCCAGGAATTATTGGGAAGCTTTGTATTCAGCAGGAGCTCAATAAATGTGCCTTTTGACACAACTTAATTCTGTTAAAAACTCTAGACAGTTGTTTTAGCAGGAAGAGGTTAATTTCAGTCTTACTGATTTCAGACTTTAATGAGGGAAATAGTCAATAATTTCTCCTTTTTCTGAGACTCCAGAATTATGTGACTAGATTGAGGCTTTCTTGCGGTTAACAGGGCTTACTCATGAGTCAGGGCCATCACTCAATCAGGTTTTTTGCTCATTTTAGCTAGCCTTTTTCTTACATTAAGTTCTTGTTACACAAAAAGATAAATCAGGAAGTGGCAAGTTACTCTGTAGCAACATTCATCAAAAGATCCTCATTTTTCATTTGACTTTTTACCTAATATATAATAGTGAAGCTAGAAAAGACATGGGACTGTAACTCACCAACCCTTTTTAATTAAGAGAGAAAACTCAGGCCTACAGAAGCACAAATTCATCTGCTAGTTAGTGGTCACACAAGAGCTACCATCCACACCTTTTATTTATTTGCTGCACTTAAAATATGAATGTTATCCAAAACCTCTTTTGACTTTTGTATTTATAGGGATAAATATGTTGTCTTTGTAACAATTTTTATAATTCATCTCAGCTCGGCAGTACAGAAACAAGAGGTTTAAAACATCTTACTAAAGTAAAATGTGCATTCAGAAAATTATATACTGCATGATGAGCTTTCATCAAATGATTACATACATGTAATCAGCACCATGATTTGTGGTAACTAATATAGAGAGTACCAAAAAACGTAATGTATATGAACAAGATTGACATTTGGAGATTTGATTGTTATTTACAGCCCTTGTTTATACTCTTGAGAAATAGTGAATTTTCTATTTACTATTTGTAAATTCTTTATTTAGTGAAGGACTAACCTTGAGATTATAAGCCAAATCAAAACAATGTCATCGTAAAATTAAAATAAAAAGAAGGAAAGGAAGAGAGTGGGTAGGGGATTGTAGGAGGAATAAAAAACATAGTGGGAAATATTATGCTCTTAAAACCATACATATAAAATGCATGAAGTTTGGTTTCTTTTCAACTGTTATCTCAGAGTTATTTACAGATGTGACTTTTAGCAGGAGTCTCTCACAGGATGGAGAGTAGGCTTCAGTCCCTGGGCTTGGGATCTGTATGCATCAGGAGGATATCCAACTCAGCATCCAGGTGTCCTTTGGGTTTCAGTGCGTGCGTATCTAACTAGTTGTCTGGCTGCTCCTTGTTCAATAACTGTGTATAAGGACACTCCCCCTGTTCCATAGCCTCTGTTTCTGCCTCCAAAATCCCCTCTTCTCTAACTATAATACCCTGATCTCTGCCACTAATTCTACTGCAATCTGTAACTCCATGCCTTAGGCCCCTTCTTCCAGTAGGTCCCAAACCTTGGCTACTACCTCTTCTTCTCCCCCACCCCTTTCTTGGGTAAGATTTATTTATTTCTACTGGAAAGTCAATTCCATAGAGAGAAGGAGAGATGGAAAGATCCTCTATCCGCTGGTTCACTCCCAAGCGGCCACAACAGGCTGAACTGAGCAGCTCCGAAGCCAGGGGCCATGAACCACAAACTTCCTCTTGCTCTCCCATGCAGACGCAGGGTTTCAAGGCTTTGGGCCATTTTCATCTGCTTTCCCAGGCCACAAGCAGGGCGCTAGATGGGAAGTGGAGCAGCCAGGACATGAACTGACACCCATAAGGGACTCTGGCACATGCAAGGTGAGGACTTTTAGCCACTAGTTCACCACGCTGTGCCCCACCACCTCTTATTAAGCCCATTTGGGGAACTATGGCTCATCCACCTCAATGCAACAACTTGCTTTCCCCTAGGTAGGGTCCTTATAGCATGTTCCTATATAGTCTTCCTCTGAACTGGCTTTTCTGAGTTATGGTCAGGCCTTGTCCTCTGGTTGCTTCCCTGGCCAGGGCTGCTAGGGATTAGCCTTACTGTGCCTGAATGTTACTCTTACCCAAGCACTGCTTTAAGCTCTGCTTAACTTTAAATGCTGCTTGGACAGAGGGTTTGCTGTCCATCTGCTGGGCCAGTCTTCTGTTTCTGGCACAGGCTAGCTTCTATTGTTGTTGCATCAAACCTGACTATTTACTGGCAAGGATTGTTTGTTCTTCAACATATTAGGAAAGCAGTCATTTACTGGCATCTTAGTGATGCTTTATAGTAAAACTTTCTGTGCTGACTGTGCAGCCATCTTCAAGTCAGAAGAACCAAAGGAAACACACACCTGTGCTTCTCCCGAGGCTGCTGCCATGGCAGGTCAGGGACTAGCTGGAACTCAGTTAGTGATGGTAGAGGGATTCCTGTTAACTACATGGTGCATAACTTGTAGAATATGTGGCTACTACTCGTTGGCCAACTAGCCTGATCTTCTCTGTCACTGGTGTTACCACAGCTGCAGTTAACAATTCCCTCTCACTCTCCAAAACCATTACAGGGTTATATGAATAGGATATCTTTACGAGATGTGGATGGAGAGAGTATTTTAAATGGTTTTACGTTGGTATAACAGAACATCATAGAGAGGCTAATTAAGAGAGAGAGAGAGAGAGAGACGAAAACAAAGAGAGAAGAAAAAGAGAGGAGAGAGAAAGGAAAGAGAGAGAGATTTATTTCTTACATTTCTGGAGGCTGGAAAGGTAGCATGAGGTGCCAGAATCTGCCAAGAACTCTCTTGCTGTGTCATCTGCTGGTGGAAGAAGGAAGGGCAGGAGAACATGTGTGAAAGGCCCAGAGAGAAAAGGAGTCCCTTTCACCATAAATCTGTTTTCACAGAAACTAACCTATTTCCAAGTAATGTTTCTCTTTCTGAGGGCTGAGCCCTCTAAGAAGGCTCACAATCACTATTGCACTAGGGATTAAATTTCCAGTATGCAAATTTGGGGAGTCACATCAAAACCATTGACAAGACAGTTTTATTTTCATGTGGAACTCTCAAAACTTCTGAATACTTTTTTAAAGCATATGTTTGCCTCTTGTTTTTGGGTAATGATATACTTTATTATTTGAATAGCCACTTCAGTTGGTAACATGCTAATGTACTTGACTAACATGTTGTGCCTTCTTCAAGGCTGGGAAGGATTCATTTGTGTACTATGGATAATTTTACATTTTTCTTTTTTTGTATTTCATTCTGCTTTCCCTCTTCATCTCCTAAGTCTTATCTGCTTAAAGCAAAAGCTCAAGACAAGCAATAGCAGGATAAAATTAAATAGCATGCCACAGAATGACCTGGGAATTTGAAAAGTGCCTGTTTTAACTTCAGCAAAGAGGCGGAAAAACATGACCCCTGTCCTTTGGTTGGACAATTTTGCTTATCAAGTACATAAGGATTATTCTGTTTGCTGCTTTCAGTGCTATTTTTCTTAGCATGAGAGCTACATCCAGTGGGGTACACATTTCCCAGTAACAGGAAGTGTTGTCTCCTGGCGACAGTTCTGAAACCTGTTAGGGACTATTTATTTTGTTGTTCGTTTAGTCATGCATGGTTTCCACAGCAACAACAATCTCTTAGTTCTCTTAAGCCCTCAGTATAGTGAGCATCTGGTGAGAGTCTGCAAAGGTGTCATATTTTCCCCCCTTCCTGTCATAGATTGACTACTTCTTGCTATCCTTGTGAGCCACATATGTATCAAAAGCCCTTAGAAAGAGGAAACTTTGCTGGAGCAGGTCAAAGGAGAAATCTAAATGAAAACAAAGGTTTTTGTTTTCTGTGGGCTCTTGCAGAAAATTTCAGAATGTCTGATGTGGAAGTTGGATGATTATTAAAAATCTTCATCAGCTGATATGTTGGTAAGTCCTCAGTAAAGTTCACAGTCAGTCTTTTATGTTGGGTGGCCAAGACACAGAGAGGCCTGATTTTAGCCAAAATTATAAATGGTATTTCAAACAAGTGGCATGCAGTAATGTGTGTAATCTCTTGCTAACTATTTTTCATAATCCCAAATGTTTTTCCTCAGATCTATATAGGTCTCAGAAAATATGTTTCTTAAAGGGATACACTTGCTTTCTATCTATTTTGTCATATTTTAAAGCTTTTTGGTTGATATCAATACAACCAAATCATCTTCAAAGATGCTGCTCAGTTCAAATGCTTGTCTTTGATCCTGTTCTAATTTATCTCATTTGCAATTTATACAGAAGAACAGGAGAACAGTTGCCATTGGTTAATAAAGTATACACTGTCCAATCAAAACCAAGTCTTGATAGACTGTCTTTTATTGCTGTTGAGAAGACATATCTAAGTCCTTGTAGGACCTTTAACTGAAATTTACATATAAATGTTACAGCACCTGGCTGAGTAAGTTTGTCAAAACATCACTATAATTTCTCCTTCCTTCTGTCACTGCATTAATAAAGATGTCTTAAATGTGTTTCTGTGTTCATTTCTTTTTTAAAAAAAGATTTATTTTATTATTTTTTTATTGGAAAGGCGGATATACAAGAGGAGAGGCAGATAGGAAGATCTTCCATTTGATGATTCACTCCCCAACGGCAGATTCACTCCCCAACGGCAGATGCTATGCCGATCCAAAGCCAGGAGACTCTTCCGGGTCTCCCACGCAGGTGCAGGGTCCAAAAGCCTTGGGCCGTCCTCGACTGCTTTCCCGGGCCACAGGCAGGGAGAGGACCTTTACCACTTGAGCCACCATGCCGGGCCCTCTGTGTTCATTTCTACAAAGATTCCTCATCCCACTTATATTTCTCTCGCCTAGTGATATTATTATTTTATAGCAATATTTAATAGCAAAACTTTTACTTGGAGTATATTATCTTTGATAAGAACTCATCTTTGGATTTTCTGATGGTTAAGTACTTGTCATTTCTCTTATTTTTTGATTTAGAAAGCAGAATTGTATGCGAAAACCTGTTTTTAAGAAAGAAATTTGAGCCTGGGTTCTTCCAGCTTCCTCAAGACAACCCATTTTTTCGGAGGACTCTCCCACTTAAGTCATTCTTCTTATATCCTTTTACTTCCCTTTTTCTTTTATTAACATAGAGCTGTTCTCTTCATTTATTTTGTTTTTACTTCTGTAGAATTGTAGATAATACTACCTTTTTAACCTGGAATGCACTTTGCATCTTCTCCTTGTGTATTTCTAAACTCAAAACTTGCAGTGCTTAACCATATTTTATGTTGTCTACTTCTAAAAACTTGTTATTAACAACTGAACACAAACCATGCATAGTGACTGGCTTTGAATCCTGGTACAACACTTATTTTGTGTGGAGAAATTTCTTAACTTTCATGTGCTTCATGTTTCTTTCCTTAAAATAACATGACAATTTTACCTAGATCAGATAATTTTAAATGTGTACAAAAAAGTCTAGAAGGACACATTTAATTATTGTAAGACACAGGATAGTGAGTGTTAAATGTTCTTTAAAGTCAGATTATATTTTATGTGGTTGTTTCAGGTCTTTACTTTCTCACTTCAGCTCTAGTTCTTGATTGTAGAGCCTCTAATAGAATTTCCCTGTATCCTCTGTAGTTGCCAGTCCAGTGCCAGGCATGTGGTAACTACAGAAGCTATATGCTTTAGAAAGATAATGACTTCTTATAATCTAGTAAAAAACATGGTTTTAACTCGAATTTTTCTAGTAAGTCATGAATTCACCAATTTATCAATAAATTACTCATTGATTTAGCAAGCAGTTATTGAGCATCCATTGTATGCCAAGCTTTGTAGGTTTTAGTAGCCATTGTAATGATGAAAACATATGTAACTATCTAATTGGGCTGAGTTATCTCTCCCTACACGTCTAAATTGGCACATGGCCTTGAGTACACGTAATGCCGTTATTTATAATCCTTTCATTTTAAAGAACACTCTTCAGACAGATTCAGACAAAATGTGACACAAGAAACCAGCATGTCCTCACAGTAGTTGATGGAGCATAAAATTCTCCATCTGATTCTAAAGGCCACAGACCCAAGCACCCTTTCCTCTAGTTGCAAAATCTGCTGTGAATGCTCAGTAGGCCTAAAGTCCAAAGCTATTACCTCATTGCTGCACTGCCTGAGTTGGAAGCTCAGCCTAACCATGAGCCAGGTAGGCGTCTTTGGACAAAATACATTGCTTCTCTGCCACAGTTTCCTCTTTTTAAAAAAAAAAAATCAATTATTTATTTTTTGTTGGCAAGGTTTACAGAGAGGAGAGACAGAAAGATCTTCTATCTGTTGATTCAGTCCCCAGGTGGTCACAATGGCCACAGCTGAGCAGATCTGAAGCCAGGAGCCAGTGGCTTCTTCCAGGTCTCCACGCAGGTACAGGGTCCCAAGGCTTTGGGCCATCCTCCACTGCTTTACCAGGCCAGAAGCAGAGAGTTGAATGGGAAGTAGAGCAACTAGAACACAAATCTGCAGCCATATGGGATGCTGGTGCATGCAAGGTAAAGTCATTACCCACTAGGTTACCATGCTGGGCCCCAATTTCCTCATATTTTAAATGGGAATAATAATATAACCACCTTGGATTGTTTTATGGAAGAAAAGAGATGATACTTTCAAGTACTTAGCATAGTGATCAGTGTAAGCAAGCATTCAACAAGTGACAACAATTACTGTTATTTTAAAATTGATCTTATCAAACTAGTTAACTAGAAATTGTCCTCTTGAAAATGACTAGCAGTAAATTTTATGCATTCTAACCACATAAAATGGAATGTTGTGAAGTAACTTACGTTAAATTTGCTCTAACAATTCTATAGTGTCTGCATATTTCATAACAACCTGTTTACCTAATATATATATATATATACATATATATATATATATATCCTTTTATTTGTCAACTCAAAAATAAACTTGAAAATAAAAATAATCTTACCAGGAAATAAAGCAGCCAGTCTATTTGTATTCAGTTCCATGGAACCAGGTAAATGTGGGAAAGGGATGAGAACAAGACATTTTATTACATAGTGATTGATGAGAATCAGAATTCAACTGATACAGACAAAAGAATGATAGAGAATCCTGTAATTTTGGAGTCAAAGTTTATTTATCTGACCATCTATTGCATTAATCTTCCTTGAGCATTTACAGTATGCCAGGATTTGTTCTAGTTGCTGGATCTACATAATGACTGTAGAATACCTGCCCTTATAAACTTTGCATGTTATTAGTTAAGAACTGGATTCCCTTATTACCTGATGGTAGTTTGGGCACTGAATGGTGACCCTTCATCCTCTGTTTTTGTATCTAGGGAAAGTGCACTAGTAAATAAAATAGCCCATTCTTAGGCAACAGGGGATGCAAAGTTACTTTTAAAGTCGTTAAGTGTGACACCATGCAATGGAAATATTAAACTCTGAATAAAGCTAATTTGATCTCATAGACCAGCATCAGAAGAATCCAAGAGGCTTCAAGAGGGCTGGAAGGGTATGGGAGAAAACACCATCCAGGTATATTTATGCATCAAGATTGCAACTGTATATAGATATAGATATAGATATAGATATAGATATAGATATAGATATAGATATAGATATATAGATAGATATATAAGATAGATATAGATAGAGATTTTTTTCTGAATTATGGGGGGAAATTCATAGCCTTTTGGGGCAGAATCACAAAATTTAATGAGGAGGCTCCTGTCCCTAACCCAAAAAGGCCCATATCTGTTCTATCAAACTTTTCTGTCCAACTCTTTATATACTACACTACATTCTGTGCTGCTGAAGTTATCCCTGGGAAGGAGGCAAACCTTCCCTCCAGGGAGGTCACTGAAGATTGCAGTGCTTTGCTTCATGCAAACAGCCCCCCAGGGAAGGAGGCTTCACTCTCCCTGCTGTGTGGATAGATTGAGTAGCCCCCCAAGCCTGGCAGCAAGTTAGTGTCAAGCTAACCTTCCAGAACCAGACAGAGGTACAGTTTTTTTGTTTGTTTGTTTGTTTTTGATGAGAGCTTAAATCCTCTTTTAGAAGAGCATTCATCACTTCTTATTTCTTATTTGGATTAAGTCTCCATGAATCAAAGTTTTGTTCAGATCCACCTAGCGAAACTCATGATGCAAGAGATTATAGTACTTGAATGATTCACAGAGGAATTCACTCTCTATAGATGTGGAATGGAACCAAGGCTTTGACTCATCAAGTGACCACCCAAGGTCAAGTGGCCAGTTGGTGACTCTGCTAGACTAGAAACAAGTTACCAATTTTTATCCATGGTTCTTTTCACCACACAAAAACCTTTTTATTAGAAATAGGAAAATCTGGGCCCGGCGCAGTGGCGCAAGTGGTTAAGGTGCTCGCCTTGCACGCCCGGGATCCCATATGGGCGCCGGTTCTATCCCGGCAGCCCTGCTTCCCTTCCAGCTCCCTGCCTGTGGCCTGGGAAAGCAGTGGAGGACGGCCCAAGGCTTTGGGACCCTGCACCCGCGTGGGAGACCCAGAAGAGGCTCCTGGCTTTGGATCAGCATAGCATCGGCCGTTGCGTTCACTTGGGGAGTGAATCATCGGACGGAAGATCTTCCTCTCTGTCTCTCCTCTCTGTATATCCACCTTTCTAATAAAAAAAAATAATAAAAATAAATCTTAAAAAAAAGAAAAAGAAATAGGAAAATCTACTCAAAAATAGTGAAAATAATTTTAGAATGGAAGTATAGATTTTTAAATAAAGTATAGAGGTCATGTGGTATAAGTTTCTTAAAGATATTTTGCTGCATTTATTTAATGCGTTAAAATAATGTCTTAGCAAAACTGTGAATCTAAGTTGTGTTCTACTAGGTAAGCCTGTGTATATGCCAAGAAATGATGTCAGTGTGGCTCCCTTGAGAGTTCAAGAGGATGACTCCTCTTGGGTTTTATTCTGTAGTAAAAATAATCTGTGGTGGTTTTGGTTTTCCTTGTGTTATGAGCTAGAGGAGTCAGCCAGGATGCCACTGACTCCTGATTTTCTATGTAGTCATTGTCCATTCTTGATTCAGACCACATTTAAGACTACTGGATCTTAAATGATACCCCATGGATTGTTCATGTGGTCGTACGTGGGGAGAAAAATGGGGAGGTGTGTAGGCAAGCACAGATGATCAAATATTTCTTCTGAAAGCTTATATATTTCCATTGTGAATTCACACTGGAAGGTTGCCATATTTTCTATTTTAAGCTTGCATGTCCCTTTGTCACTTAACTCTTTCTTCTTACTCTGCTCTGTAGTGTGGAAAGTAACAATCAAGATAGACTGACTTACAATTCTGGCTCTACATGTACTAATTCTATGGTGATGGGTAAATGATTTCATCATTCCGTATTTGTTTCCTCTCTGTACATTATTTGAAAATTTTACCTAACTCAGATTACAGATAGGAGGGCTAATTAGATATAGGGTAGACATTAGAAATAGCACTTTGGCATGCACTAGCAACTCAGTGAATGTTAGCTGTCATTTTAGCATCTCCTGCTCATGTCACCCAGTATTGTGTAAGTCAAGAGACACAGGATCTGGTCCAAAGTCTCACTACTACAAGCTACTTGAATCTGGACAGACATTTGATATGAAGGCTAATATTTTGTTCAGTCTCCTCATTTTACAAATGCAGTTGGGACTCAGAGAAAAGAAGACTCATTGAGGTCCTCAAACTAACATTCAGACTAGGATTAGCTCTCTTGACAACTTTTTAAATTTTTGATCCAGAGCTCTTCCCGTCACTATTTTGGAGATGGAAGACCTTGTCAGATGTCCTAAGTTCTGCTGAAGAGCTGAGGATTTAGAGATTGACACGTGTCTCCTAACATAATATATTGAAATAGGGTTGTGGACACCCCCAGAAGCAGCAGCTGGTTCATTCTAATATTTGTGTGTTATGGTTGGTAGAAGTATCAGAAGCATAGTAGTAATGCTGTGGAATGAAAGCTACTACATTTGTGGAACATACTAAACTTATTCCAGGCCCAAAGTGCAAAGTTGAAAAGGTTCTCACAGCCCTAGTGGTCTAATAATTGACCTTTCCTTTTTCTTTCTTGGCTCTTGCCAGAGAAACTGAATGATATTATCTCTATATTAGACTGTGGTGAACTCCTTTTAAACTCTTGTTACAGATCTTTGCTGTTGCTTTCCTTCTCCTGACTCCTATTCGGATTCTGTGATCATAGGTTTATCATAAGAGGGCAATTCAGAAAATTCATGGAAAATGAAATAAAAAGATGTTTATTTTTGTGCAAAATAATTTTCATCTATGGATAGTTTTTTTTTATATATAATGTATACATCTCATGAACTTCTTGAAGACCCCTTATATAGATTTAGCCTACAAGATCAAATTTCTGTTCTGTACCCTGGCTGCAGCCGATTCTTAAGAAAGCCAGACTTCTGTTCATTACACTAAATATTTCCCAGGCTTCTGGCTCTGGGTCATTGCCTGTACTATTCCTCTTAAGTGATTCTTGCTCAATTCCCCAAATTTGCTACTATCATTTCTATAGAGCCTTAATGATCCCCCCATTCAGAAATGGTTACCTGTTCCTTTTAACTTTCAAAGTCCCTATTGACTAAAAATTATGATTGATATCTGTCTGAAGAGGTCTTCTAATTCCTTAACAAATTCCTTAAAAACGAAGTATTTAACCTTTTCTTTTTTTTATCTCCAAAGGATTCAGTATATCTCTTTGTTTATTGTAGAAACTCGATTAGACTTGCATGAGCTGTTGACTAACTGATGGGGTTGAAGTAAGGAGGTTGAGTCTTGATGAAAAGATTCTTCATTCATGATGAAAAGTGTTTTATCCCTGGGTATTATTGTGGAGTTATTGGAAAATCAGTTAACCAGGCATCTTTCTCTAGTTATAAAAATTGCAAGGCTTCTAGAAACTTCTGCAACAATTGCTGTGAGGATTCTATTTCCTGAAATCTGGTGTGACACATATTTGAAATTAAAGTCAATTAAAATTAATTTTGCTCATCTTTTTTTCTGCTGGCAGAAATTGATGGGGCAAGATGGACAAGAAGGCAATAAACATGCTTTTAAAATGCAAATAAAAATTTAAGGACATCAAAAGGCAGATGAGTGAAGAGAGCCCTGAAGTTGTCACTTACTCTCTCACACACTCATTTCCTCAGCAACTATATTCATGCCATTTGATTTTCTGTGATTCAGAAGGAGACACACTTATGTTGCTTAATGCAGAATCCTGGAGAGCCCTGTAGTAAAGCAGTATGCCTCTGAAATTCTGTTTGTTATAATGGTCAGAAGCAGTTTATGTTTATAAATCAGAAATAGTATTTCTCTAAGATTAAATTCTTCATTACAAATTTTATCCATAAACTCAGGGAAAAATGAGAAGAATGCAAAGATTAATCCTTATAGGCTCTTAAATAAGCCTTTCCTCCCCCATTTTCTGTTTGCTTTTTAAATTTTGTATTCAGAGAATAATAGGTGCACCCTTCTGTAGCTAATTAAAAGACATGTAAATTAAAAATCTCAGACCAGTAATTAAAATGATGTATTCTCTGGGTAATGTTTACTTCTCTTCTAGCTCCCAGATTGTGAATTCAGTTTGTCTTTGAGCTGCTGTTTTATTTATTTATTTATTTTTTCCAATCACAAAGATTAAAGCAGCCTGAATTTACAATAGCATCTTGTGAAAGAAAACAGAGGGGGATAAACTTCAGTGGTTTAAGTAAATAATTTACTTTGATGTCTTCAACTTGAAATCCATATTTTAAGAGCCATGCTGAATTGCAGTAGTTTTGGGATAGAATTTTAAGTTCCAAAGCTGGCGCCATTTGCAGAGAAAAATGCCCATGAAAAGTGTCTGTTGTACCTCTGTCTTACAATAAAGTAATGTATGTGCACTCTTTAGGCTGCTGTTCATATTAGTAATAGTTGTGAACTGTGACTTAAGGCTTTGAGCAAATCATTTATTTAGGGTAAGAAAATTGGAAGAGACTTTCCAGGAACACATTGTTTTATGTAAAATTATGGAACTGTTTCAAGAGCACATGTTTTGACCCTCAAAAATACTTGTGAGATCCATGTCTTTAGGCTAGAATCTATTGTTTCCATTAGTTAACATTTTGGTAAAGGTACTATAGTACCATCTTAGAATTTCATGCACCTTTCATCATATTTGCAGATTTCTGGGTTGTAAGAAGCTTCAAAATCCAATAGACACCAAAATACAAGAGTAGATTTCGAGAGTGTTTTTCTGCCAAAATCTCAAGACATGGTCCTTTGTTTCCTGCCTTGGATCCCCTAACATATGGGACATTTACGTCAAATAGGGATCTCAGGAGCTCTGATTTCTTCTGTTATCACATTGTGTTTGTGATGTAATGAGTGGTTACCATGGGAATAATTATGGTATAAGAGATGTGTGAACTGAGGTGTGGAGAAACTCTGCAGTAAATATGGGTCCTTGAGAAAAAGAGACAAACCCCCTTTCATCCAAACTTCCTTAGTTGCAAAAGGGTAAAGAAAATATGAATTATAAATGTAAAAACTGTAAACTGTAAGTTTGTATTTTATGCTTTGCCTGACATCCTGTAAAATCTTCCATTAAAAACTTGATCGTATGTCTTGAAGCATGGTGTTAAAAATAAATTTTATGCTCTTTGGAGAAAGAACATGACTTCTGATAACAGAAGAGAATAGGGTATTATGAAGTCCAAGGAGAAAAGGAAAACCTTTTGAGTGATACACCAGGATGCTAAAAGGTGATATGTTCTTGCCCAGTTGAAAAAAAGAGGCTGTTGCAATCTCAAAACACTACAAAAATAAGATACAGTCAAGCTAACAGTGCAGCCAGACTGGATTTCTTCTGGCATTTGACAAGCTAAGGAAATGAGATTGCAAAAATCCACAGGGAATTCTTTACCTCTTCGTGTTAATGCAATACCTACTGTACTTTTCTTTCTTGGGATTAGGGTTGGTAGGAGTGAGGGGTTGGGTGCTACTGAGCAAGTATTTTAAAAATATTATTCAGAATCCCCTGTCTCTGACTCAGGATAATCAATGCCATTACTGTTTGTTGAGAAGCTTTGTCTTTTCTTGGAAAGGACTCAGGGCTGGCAAGCTTGAATAGGTGGAAAAGGGACCAAGCTGAGGCTACTGCAAGGAGGTCAAGCACTGGATCTTGAAATACCTGGGTTTAAGTTTCAGCCTCGCCACTTGGCTTTTCTCTTTGACTTTTACCGACAACCTTAACTACTGTACTTTCTCAACCTGTTAATTAAATGATTCCATTGTAACAATAAATACATTGGACATAATACATGCACATATGTCTTGAGGCAGGCTGCAAATGCTGAAGAATAGACCTTATTTGGGATTTAATGGCAGCACAGAGATACTCAGTAGTTCTCTTGTCCCATATTATTGTTCATGGGCTTTGTGAGTGTGCACTTTCTATTTTTTTTAAGATTTATTTTGTTTTCATTACAAAGTCAGATATACAGAGAGGAGAAGAGACAGAGAGGAAGATCTTCCATCCCATGATTCACTCCCCAAGTGAACGCAATGGCCGGTACTGCGCCAATCCAAAGCCGGTAACCAGGAACCTCTTCCAGATTTTCCGCACGGGTACAGGGTCCCAAAGCATTGGGCCATTCTCGACTGTTTTCCCAGGCCACAAGCAGGGAGCTGGATGGGAAGTGGAGCTGCCGGGATTAGAACCGGCGCCCATATGGGATCCCGGGGCATTCAAGGTGAGGACTTTAGCTGCTAGGCCATGCTGTCGGGACCAAGTGGGCACTTTCTGGATGAGCATTGATTCTGGCAGCCTACTCTCAGCTCCTAGTCTTAGTGTATGTTCACATTTGTATACTTGGATTGGATCAAATTCCCTCCTCAGTTGGTCCCAACATCTACTCTGAGACCCAACTCCTTCTGCTTATAGCAGCTGGCACTATAACTTTCAAAGTGCAAATCTGATCATCTCACATTCTCCCAAGACTACCTACTTTTCCTGCAAAACCCCCTTAATCCCTTCTCATTTTTCTTATGGTAAAGATTCAGATCTTCAACTCAGCTGCCAATGTTCCACATGACTTCTCTAGCTCCATCATGACCCAAAGCCCAGCCTCTGTCTTGAGTGGCACTGGCTTGCTTATAGCTCCAGGCTCTCCCTGCAGAGGTTCCATTCCCAAAATATCTGAGCCTGGAATTGTCTCTTCTTCTTTTTTTTTTTTAAGATTTATTTCTTTTTATTGGAAAGTAACATATATGGAGAGGAGGAGAGACAGAAAGGAAGATCTTTTGTTTGCTGATTCACTCCGCAAGTTGCCATAATGGCTGGAGCTGAGCCAATCCAGAGCCAGGATACTTTTCCAGGTTTCTCATGTGGGTGCAGGATCCCAAGATTTGGGGCTGTCCTGAACTACTTTGCCATGCCACAAGCAGGGAGCTGGATGGGAAGCAGAGTGCCGGAATTAGAACCAGCGCCCATATGGGATCCCAGCACATGTGAGGTGAAGACTTTAGCCACTGGGCTACCATGCCAGCCCTGGAATTGTCTCTTCTGTGGTCACTACTAGGTAACCCTGTTGCCTATTCATCCATTTTATTTTTCACATTATCAGCTCAAATATTTCTTAGAGCAGCCCTCCTGGTCTCCAAGACTGCTTCAACCCTTCTATAGTGTGTACCTCAACAGTACATGTCCTTATCAGATACCATGGTTTGTTTAAATACACATCACACCCATATTTATTTTTATAATTATTTCATTGATGTCTGTTTTCTCAGCTAGGATTTGCCCCTTGAGTTTTTGTTCTATTGAATTTTCAGTGCCCAGTACAGTTCCTGTTGCATCTAAACATTTTCAGTTTGCTTGAGCTGAATCAATATACAAGGGAAGAATGAAAGGGATTTTGGAGTTGGTGGAGTAGTGAACAATATGGTGGAGTCACAAATCCTTGGGTCTTATATTTTTTCCCTCTTCAGGTTTGGCCCATAGAAGGTAGGAGGAGTCTTAGTCCAGTTGGGCTGTGACTGAGAGAACCACAATCACATATTTGTTGCAATTATGGCGGCAAAAGGCAGGGCCAGGATGGCCAAGTTCTAGTGAGACCCCTCTTCCCTGTTGTAGGCCAACCCTTATCATATCCTCATGCAGTGGAAAAGAAGCAAGCTCTCAAAAATCTGTTCTTCTAAGGGCCCTAATCTCATTTGTGAGTGCTCCACCCTTAATGACCTAAATTATAACCTAAGGCTCCACTTGCAAACACCATACCATTGGGGATGATATTTCAGCTTGTGAATTCAGGGGAGACACAAACATTCAGCCCATGGGGTGGTGTTGAGATCTACTGCTCTAAGCTGATGCGACTTGGTATATGAGCAGGGATGTGTTGTGGGAACTATGTTTAGGGTGGACTTTCTGGTCCCGATGTTCTAATCTGGGCCTGAATTTGACATGTTGTAATTACTAGCAGGACTCTGCTATTGCTGTGCAAGTTGTGTGTTACCCAGTTTTGGCTAGAATAGTTTAAGTAGACTTCTATGGGCCTGGAACCCACTGAAGTTTTTCACAGTGCCAACCTGGTCTGTGAAGTGTGCACATCAGACTCTAGCCCTCATTTTGCTGGCTCAGAATGGTGACATGCCTTTTTCTATATTATAAGACTGGTAAATGCTGGCACTGAATCCAAATCTAGCCTGCATTGTACAGCACTTCACTATCTCCTGATCTCCTGGCTAATCAGTGATTGAGTAAATGAATGAACGGATAAAGGCAAAACCTCAATCAGGATCCCAGTGAATATACTCAACAGTGGTTTTTTTTTTTTTTTAAAATCATGCCTGAATCTCATCAAGCAGAACCAGCTTCTATAATCTGCATTCCATTTTCCTGTACCTCATCCATTTTTGACCCAAAGGCTGAGTTCCAGATGGCATTGTTTCCTACCTCTCTTTCTACACCCCATATGTATTCTTGTATATACCTTCCCTACCTCTTTTAACACGTACAACGTCTTCCATTGACTGTTCATTCATAAGGTAGAGGATTATAATTTCATTAGGGTGGTTAAAGATAAATCATCATTTAAGCACAAAGGAATTGATCAGTAAGGATCGAAAATCTGGTTGAGTTGGAAAGTCCTGGATCTTAAAAACCATTTAATACAGGTGAAGATGAGGAGATCCCAAGAGATAATGCAACTGACGGGGTTAGAATTCAGATTTTCCCAAGATACCATATTTCCTTGAGCCAGTTTAATCTAAGGTTTCAGGACATCTTTTTTAGCTTACCTGACACAATGGCTTTGCATTTGAATTTCTTATGTCCAGCAGTGCTTGAGGGGAGGTAAGACAAAAAGTGCAAGTGAAGAGGGAGTTTGGGCAGCAGTGCCCTGGGCCTGGTGGGGTCTGGCCTGACCTGGGATCCTTGCTTTTAAATGCCATTATGAAATGCAGTCTGTCTGGAGCTCAGGGCCTCTTCCCATCAGACTAATGCAGTCCTGTGGAGGGGCGGGGTGATTGCTGGCTGCATAGCTATATCCAGGAGCTCTGAAAGGGATTAGGCTTGCTCACTGGCTTCACTCAGTCAACCTCATCACCATAATAAAAGTGGGAGTTATGCTTATCCACTCATCAGGGCTGCCCATTTAGACGATTACCCCTTTTCCAATCCCATTTCTAGAGAAAAGAGGATTGCCAGACACTTCCTCCACCACAGATTCCTCTCCTGTCCCCTTTCCCCCTAGGCAGCGCTGTGCTTCAGGAGGGGATATGGTGGAGGTCAGCACACTGCTGGCCAAGAGCTTTGTCCCCTTTGTCTTCCAGAGCTGGCAGCCACAGCAGGCTGGCCCTCCCCTGAGAGGGATGAGGAGAAGCAGCTCAGCAGGGGCCTGGAGCAGCTGGCTGGCGTCACTGATTTCCTGCAGGAGACTGCAAGATGAATCCACGTCACTCTTCCCTTGCCTCTCTGTGTTCTCCCAGGTGCTACTAAAATAAGCAAATGAAAGCCTGGGACTAAATGCAGTTATTTAACCCCATCTCTGGAACTCAGGCATAAAGCAGCATCACCTGTTTAGAACAAGATGGGGGCAAAGTGAAGCCCAAAAGATCCCTGAGCAGCTACATTTCCAAGATTTTTTTGATCCTGTAGAACCTTAAGGGTCCATGCTCAGAAACCAGTGATGAAGTATTCTCTGTCTTAATGCTAAACTTCAGCGCTTGCCCTTTGAATTGGAATGTCCCATGTCCTGTACCATCGCCCTCTTCCCCGTCTCCACCCCTTCTCTTCACCTTGTTGACTTACTTGTCAGTGGTACTTTAGTGTTCCACTTAGATCTCACTGCTTCTGGAATATTCCTTGCAATTTATCTCTGCTAAGGCTGGGTTAGGGACTTACTCTGCCTTAATCCCACTATATTTAGTGTGAATATCTGCTTGCTCATCTCTCTCCCTAACATGTGTCCCTGGCATCTGCTGATGCTTTCCTGATATATTACCCACTGCTTACTGGAATTCAATAATCACTGAGTTGAATAAGTGAATGCTTGTGCCAAATAAACAGTAGATGTTCAATGCATGCTCTCTCTTTCATTACAGAGAGCAAATAATCTTCCTTACGCAGGAGCAACTGTATGAAGTTAGTGTGAACCTATACCTCTAGCTGGAGATGGGATTCTGGAGCAGAGCAGTGGTCTCCCAGGAATCACTACTGAGAGCCACAGACACCTTCATCAAGGGAAGACACTTCATGACAGAGATGTTGCACTAAATAGGCTACTCCCTGTCAATTTACAAATTAAAAAGACATCCTTTTCCCAATGGAGAAGTTTCAAGTTGTGGGCCTCTTGGTCAAAATTTCCATAATTGGACCCCTGATCCATTGTTATTTAGTGAAAATGATTCACTTTGTCTTTCTGTGGCCCACACATAGCATCATATAAATCATGTTTATACGTATTGATGCTTGTTTGATGACTAACATGCCTATGTGTTTATGTTCATTTTTTTTTCTTTTCACTTATCTAATATTGCCATAACTTCACCTTGAAACCCAAGAGGAATGAGAAAATGGAAAAAAAGATCAGTTTTTTTAGTAAAAAATTGAGATCCAGGGGGTCTTCAAATTTATGAAAAATTTATGAAAAATTGCATATGCATAATTAGTTCTGCTAAAAAATATTCTTATCTTTTCATCTCATTTTCTAAGAAATTTTTGAAGTACCTATAAGTAGTAGGCCCAGGAATCTGATGAATCTTAGAACTAATTATAGAATCTGCCATTTATATCTGTCATGTGCTAGATGCTTTACTTACTTCACATGTAATCCACTCCATAAACTTACAAGTTCAGAATTATTACTATGTACAAGTGAGGAAGCTAAGGGTCTTTATTTATTTTTTTTTATTTCTGCCAACAGAGCCAGGCTTTGAAGTAAGGTTATGGACCTCTGAATCTGAGCCTCATGTCGCTGTCCTGCAGCGATGGACTTGGTGCACGGAGCCGATAATAACACGCGTGTACTCTGACTGATGCCTAAGTTCCTTTTGTTCAGCATAGTTTCAGTGATTCCTCCATATTTTGCAGATCAATAGTTTATTATTTTTGTTGATAATAGTAACCCATTATATAGATATACCCAACTGTTTATATATTCACTTGTCAATAGGCTTTGGATTACTTCCAAGTTGGCTGTTACAAATGAAAGTTATAAATATTTACATGCAGACTTCTATAAACGTATTTTCATTATTTGTGGGTCAGTACATAGGAGAGAAATTTCTAGGTTGTATAATAAATGAGCAAGGGTACCTCAAAAATTCATGGAAAAAATAGGATTAAAAGATAAGCATATTTTGGCATGAAGTTCTTTGAAATCAGTACACATGGAGATCTCTGAAAGACCACAGAAAATGAATATTGTAAAAAAATTATATCCATGAATTAAACATTTTTGAACCAATATAAATTTATTTTTATTTCAATTTTTGTGAACTCTTTGAAGTGTCATTTTATATTTAGCCTTGTTTCAGATGGAAACTTGAATTTTCAAAATGATTATTCCATTTTACACTCTCTCCTGTGATGTAGGAAAGTTACTCCACATTCTCGCCAACATTTCCTACTTCTATCTTCTAAATTTTACTGGTTAGACAGTGATATCTCATTATGATTTTAATTTCAATTTCCTCAGTGATTAAAGATGTTGAACAGGTTTTCATATGTGTATTTACCATACATGTATTTTCTAAAATGTGTCAGAAACTTTACTTATTTAACTTTTCTTATTGCCTTCCTTTTCTTGAAGTTACTTTATTTATTTGCTGGTTCATTTGCCAAATACCTACAGCAGTTGAAATGGAGTCAGATCAAACCTAAGAGCCCAGAACCATGAAAGCCTCTGATGTGGGTGGCAGGAACCCAAGTACTAGGCTCAACTGCCTTCCTAGATGCACCTGCCAAATGCTATATTAGAAGCAGGAGACCCAGGATTCAAGTTAGCACTCACATATGGAATGCCTCTTAACTCTCTAGACCATAATGACTGCCCTTTGTTTGTCTGTCTAACTATTGACTTATTGTTAGTTGTTTTTCTGTTTTTAGGCCCTGTCTTATAAGACTTACAAGTCTAGCTATGATAACTAGATAGATACATATATTTACATATTTCTCACAGATTTGCCATTTTAGTTTCTTAATTATGTGTTTGAAGAGGAGGAATTTTTTGATAACTTATAAAAGTTACTTATTTTAGAGAGGAAGAGGGAGAGATAAAAGAGATAGAATGCTTCCATGCATTGGTTCCAGGTCTCCCAATGCAGAAATCCATTAGGGTCTGCATTAACTGGAACCTGGAATGAGGAGTGGAGCCAGATATGAAACCAAGTGCTCTGATATGAGATGTAGGTCTTGGCTGTTAAGTCTTAACCCAGCCCCTCAAATTTTAATGTTTCAATCCAATTTATTAATTTAAATTATTTTTATGATTAGCATCTTTTTAATTCTGTCTATAAAGCTGCTAACTACTTCAAGATTGTTAATGTTTTTCTTTAAAGTTTTCACCTAGAAACCTGATAGTTTTGGTTTCTAGATTTAGCCTAGCATATTGCTGGTCTATCTTATTCAATGTTTCTTATGTACGTGAAAAGAATGTATGTTTTGTACCTGGTGAGTGAAGGCCATTTAACTCAAGTTAGTTGACAGCGATTTCAAAGCCACCTAAATTTTTATTGATTTTCTGTCTACTTGTCCTCTAAATTATTGTAAGAGTGTCGAAACTCCAACTATAATTTAGATTTGTCTGTTTCTCCTTTCATCTCTGTCAATTTTTATTTCATGTATTTTAAAATTTTGCTATTAGGAGAATACCTATTTAGACTTGTTATAACTTTTTTTCTTTGCTAAAGTGACTGCTTTATTGTTACAAAATGTCTCCCTGTAACTCCAGTAATATCCGCTGCCTAGAAGTCTACACTTTTTGATGGAAATGCAGCTCTGTTATCTACAGCATTTGTCTGATGCATCATTTCTACATACCTTTGCCTTTAAACTCTGTTTTTATTTATAAAATTCATTTCTTAAAGGTCCTGATAATTTCTATATTATTCCCATGTTTAGTCCATTTACATGAAATATAATTATTGAAATTGTTAAATATAAAGCTATTTATCTCAATAGTTTTAAATTTTTTTTCTCTATTTGCGTGCTTTTCCTTCAAATCATTGAATATTTTTATTCTATTATTTTTCACTTTTAAATGAATTATATTTATTTTAAATTTTGATCACCATTTAATTTTATTTCTTTTTTTCCTCAGCATGTGATTGTTTTAGGGATTGTAATATATGTCTTTGACCACTAAGTCCATTTTCTAAAGATATGCTACTTCTTATATAATATTAGACTCTTTTTAAAAGTGTATTTATTTTTACTGGAAAGTCAGATATACAGAGAGGAAGATGTTCTATCTGCTGATTCACACCCCAGGGGCCACAATAGCTAGAACTAAGCTGATCTGAAGCCAGGGGCCAGGAGCTTCTTCCAGGTCTCCTACTCGGATGCAGGGTCCCAAGGCTTTGGTCCATCCTCCACTGCTTTTCCAGGCCACAAACAGGGAACTGGACAGGAAGTGGGGCAGCTGGGACATAAACTGATGTCCTTATGGGATGATGGTTCTTGCCTGGAGGAGGATTAGCCAATTGGGCCATCATGCTGGGCCCTTCTTGTTTATAATTTATTCAACAACTTAAAAATGTAAAAATCATTCTTGGCTTATAAACTAGCCATCTGAAAACACATGGCAAGGTGGATTTGAACCATTGCTCTAGTTTGATGGCATTGTTCCAAATCTATATTTCCAACTACTTTATATAGACATTTCTCTGTATCTGTTCCACACACCTCTAAAAGTAAATATCTCCAAAAAAATTGAACTCATGGGCCCGGTGCAGTGGCGCAAGTGGTTAAAGGTCCTCGCCTTGCACGCCCGGGATCCCATATGGGCGCCGGTTCTAATCCCGGCAGCCCCGCTTCCCTTCCAGCTCCCTGCCTGTGGCCTGGGAAAGCAGTCGAGGACGGCCCAAAGCCTTGGGACCCTGCACCCACGTGGGAGACCCAGAAGAGGCTCCTGGCTTCGGATCGGCATAGTATCGGCCCGTTGCGCTCACTTGGGGAGTGAATCATCGGACGGAAGATCTTCCTCTCTGTCTCTCCTCTCTGTATATCCACCTTTCCAATGAAAAAATAATAAAAATAAATCTTTAAAAAAAAAATTGAACTCATCATCCAATGAAATCAACTCCTTTCCTGATATCCTGATGTCTGGTAGTAGCCTGGAGTGTCTATTCATTAGAAGATGTTGTGGTGGGT
The DNA here is from genome assembly GCF_017591425.1 of Ochotona curzoniae. Classification (NCBI taxonomy): domain Eukaryota; kingdom Metazoa; phylum Chordata; class Mammalia; order Lagomorpha; family Ochotonidae; genus Ochotona; species Ochotona curzoniae. Next base: position 21,549,825 of record NW_024465926.1, read on the forward strand.
TCACAAGAATTGCCATTCCAGTTGTTCAGGATGTTGTCATGTCTCATGTATGCCTAGAACATTCCTGACTTTGTTCAGTGCCTACCCCACATTATCTCCTCTTCTTCACCACTAATCTTTTCCTAGGACTTGTTTCTACTCCTTGTTGTTATTTCATCACCTCCCACTCACCACCTCCTCCAATCTGGCTTCCACCCACCACTCCACAAAAACAGCTCCCACAAAGGTCACTGATGACCTCAGTGTTGCTAAGCCCAAAGGACATTCTTCAGTTCTCATCTTGCTTGTGATTGACACCAATGACCTCTCTCTCCTTCTTGAAACATTCCTCTGACTTTGATTGCTTTTTTTTTTTTTTTCTTTGAGCAGTTTCCATTGCCTTGCCTTTATGTGCTGGAATCTTCAATGACTGAATCCAGGACTTGTTAATCTTCATTTAGTTATTCTCCTTTGGTTATGATAGATCAGGAGGCTCCATCACCTCTTTACCCTGAGCTGCTTCCTTATAACTAGCTTTTTGCCTAGCATCTTCTCTACTATGTTTTAAAGCATCTCAAACTGCCCATGTCTAAAATTAAAAAAGAATTTTAGTCATCAAGTTGTCCATTTAATTAACAAAGAGTAACAAAGCATTTTCTGTCTGTAATATATTGAACTAGTTCCTGAGAATATAATTTTGAGTAAAAGGAGTCTGCAGTCCGGGGGAGCTAATAGTCTACTAGAGTAAACATAATGTTCATGAATCTTCATGCCTCTGACTCCTCACGGCTCATCACCCTTTCCAAATGTCTGTGTGGGGTATGAGCACCAATGCTCATCTAGATCCGAAACCCAGAGGGAACCTCAACACAAACCTCCACAATAAACCCTATAATCTGCATGAATGTCTCAATTCACTCTCTTTATTTATTAAATTTTTTTGAGATTTATCTTATTTTCATTTGAAGGGCAGATTTAGAGAGAGAGAGAGTGAGAGAGAGACAGAACATTCTACTAAGTCATTCTCCAGGTGCTCACAATGATAGGGACTTATTGGACTGAGGCTGGGAGCTAGCTGGGGCTGCAATTAGTGTGGTTCACTTGGATAGGAAGAACATACTTATGTAAAAAATCACTTCTGCCTCTAGGGTATGCATTAGTAGGAACCAGGAAGCAAACCCAGGTATTCCAGTGTGGGACATGAGTGTCTCAACCACTGGGCTAACCACTTGGTCTCCCTACTTTGTTTCAGTTCTCTTCAGCACTTTCATTTTTACTGTTAGCTGCAGTCTCTTTGGCATGTTTGGGGAATATAATATTCCATTTAATTGAATATTTTGGTTAGCTGATTTAACATAATTCATATCCCTGGGCTACTGGTTTTCATAAAGTTAAAAGAATATCCTGATTTCTTCCACTGTTTTACTAAGCTAATTGTTTCAAACATTAGTGATCCTTTCTACATTCTAGATGACATCTCCAGGGATAACGTATGTTTCTTTAATGTTCATGGAGTTTACAGATTGGATTAGTAAGTAAACCATGGCTCAAAGACACTAAGGGTTTGCAAGTGGTGAGTTAAGGATCCTTGACCACAAAGCTTTCAATTATCCTAATAGAATTATATGTGTATTTTTATGATCTGTCCCACCTTCAAACTCCACTTCTCAAGTTTTCTTCGTTCTTCTAGGTACCTGTGAGGACCTCATTTATCATATTTCCATGATCTTGATGGTTTAGGGGGTTTTATTGATTTTCCTGTCTTTTCTGCCCTCCACTCACCATATAGGCTTTGGAATTCAATGCATTATAAGTAGGCATTGAGATTCTGGACCCAAGGGATTTTGGGATGTCAGGGGTGAGTGATAGGGTGTTGAACTATATCTTAGTTCAAATCCCTTAACAAAAATCTAAGAAATTCAGGCTATACCTCCATTGGAAGACCAAGATCAATCAGTCCATCAACAAATCTTTATTAAATGCTTCTAAATGCAAGGCAGCATGCTCAGCGCTTTGGGCAGCAGCTATTCACATAGCTCTGGTTTTTGCAGTTGAATTGTGATTTGCAGCTTCTGATGAAAAGGACTATTTATGGCATGCCAGAGCTTATGGGGCTTACTGGTATTAAGTCTGTTTAAGCCTGAAACTGAGATCGAAGCTTTTGCTTAAAGGAAGAAGAAAACAAAACTGAGTGCCCATCTCTCTGCTTGGAAGTATGTAAGTTGAGCTCTTATATTATGAAACAGTGGGAACTGAACTGAAATTGGCTTCCCCCGGGAAAAATAATCAACAGGACGTCAGTTGAGCTCACCATTTCCATAGGCGGCTAAGGAGGAGATGGATTTAAAAAAAAACCCAAATTTTCATGATATGTCTCAAGGGTGTATATTTTTCTTTGAAATGACTCTGAACTTATCTTGCCATTTAGAAATGTTAACTTTGGAAAGGGCAATTAGCACAAGGACATGTGGACTGGCTGAGAATGTGAGGATTGTGGTGGGGAGAGAAGAGAGAAGCAATGATTGTCAAAATTCACACAGCTGAGAACGTAGTATCCAACGTGCAAATCAAATTTCAAAGGGCAATAGGTAGGAATGAAAGAGTGGGAAGCACTGTACATGCAAAAAGGGTGTAGGTGACCCAGAGAAACATTTTACCTGAATGCCAAGTGAAGATGTACTAAGCTATTGGCACGGCTAGTATCAGAGTACCACTATGGGGGGAAAGAACCTAGTAAGCTTTGGTGCTTTTTTCCCTGAGTCTATGCGTGTATGCTGTGAACTGAATGTATCCCTCTGAAATTTGTTTGATTAATCCTAATGTTCAATGATTGCATCTGGAGGTGGAACTTCATGGAAGTCAGTAGGTCATGATGGCAGATTTCTCATGAGTAGGAATAGAGCCCTTAAAAACTTGAAACATGAGAGAACTGTTCTTTTCACTATTATGAGAACAAAATGAGAAAATATCATTAATGAGCCAGGAGGCAGGTTTTCTCATCAGATACCAGATCTGCCAACATCTTGATACTGGAGTTCTTAGGTTTCAGAAAATTTGTGTGATTTGTAAGCCACCTAACTTAGGGAATTTTTTTAGAGTAGCCTGAAAACATCAAGATAAAAATGGTTATCAGGGGTGGGGTTACAAAATACCTAAAAATGTGGTAGAAGATTTAGAATTGGGTAAGGAGTAGAGCTGAGAATTATTCAATGTATGCTAGAAAAAGCCTACACTTCTTGGATGCAGCCTTTACATTTGGTTTCAGTAAAGGATCAGAAGGAAAAGGGAAAGTTTTAGGGGGAAAAACTCGATTCTTTTTTTTTTTTTTTAAAGATTTATTTATTTATTGGAAAGTCGGATATACAGAGAGGACGAGAGACAGAGAGGAAGATCTTCCATCCAATGATTCACTCCCCAAGAGAGCGCAACAGCCAATGCTATGCCGGTCCAAAGCCAGGATCCAGGAACTTCTTCAGGGTCTCCCACGTGGGTGCAGGGTCCCAAGGCTTTGGGCCGTCCTCGACTGCTTTCCCAGGCCACAAGCCGGGAGCTGGGTGGGAAGTGGAGCTGCCGGGATTAGAACCAGCGCCCATATGGGATCCCGGCGCGTTCAAGGTGAGGACTTTAGCCGCTAGGCCACGCCACTGGGCCCAAAAACTCAATTCTTAAGAAAATACAAAAGTGATCTAAACAGAATGGTGGTAGAAATATGGTGAGAGATGATAAAGGCCGTTCTGTAATGTCTCACATGGACAGGAGGGACAGTGGAAGAAAGGATATGCTTGGTATAAGTGGCACAGAACTTAGCTGAATTATGTTCATTTATTAATGCTTTGTGCAAATTGTGACCAATGAAAACTGGGTATTTGTATGAAGAAATTTCTAAGCAAAATTTTGAAGGAGAAGCCTGACTTCTGCCTATTTATGGTTAAATGTGGGAAGAGATATATGATTTCAAGATGGAAATGTTAATCCAAAGAAAAGCAGAACTTAAAAATTTGGAAAATTCTCAGCCTGTCTATTTTGAGAAAATGAGAAATTGTGCTCAGATCACGCAAAGTATGTGAACAAGTGACTATCTGTGAGGAGACTAGTATTTATCAACCATCTCAGCAAAACATAGGAATTATTATTGAATACAATGAAACAATTGATCAAGTACATCCTTAAACTATTGAGACAAACTTTGATACAACTCAGAGATGACGAGGACTACCCTCTCAGCTGTGGGCACAGAATGTAAGTGTCCCAGTGGGAGACAAGTACAAAGAAGAGGCCGTTGGTACCTGCAGGACTCTACTTTCTCTAGGGAGTAGGCCCACATCACAGGCTGAATCTAGGTTTTTGGATTTCCCAACCTTCTTAACTGTGAGAAATAAATTTTGTTGTTTTTGAGCCCAAACCCTCTATGTGTTAGACAAGCTCCAGTGAACTAAGACATCCTATACCTTGAAGAAAAGTTTGTGAGTAAATTGAAGAGCTATTCATTACTTTATTTCCTGCTTAACCGAGCAGACTGCTCATGCTCATTGGATTACTCATAGTCTTATGGTGTAGTAGAGTGTGGGATCTCAGTCTGTAGCTGCTAGAGATAGATTACTTGGTTTATAATCCTTCATAGTTACATAACTTGAGGCAAGTGAACGAATCCCTTGTGTTTCAGTTTCTTCATCTGTAAAATGAGGATATTACTGTATCTACCTCTAAGTGATCTAAAGAGAATTAAATGAGATAGTATATTAAAACTGCTCTGAACAATATGCAACTAGTGATTAAGGAAGTGAGTTCTTATCAGTTTTAATTGTAAAGTACTTCAGCATGTGGCTATGAGGTACAGATTTAGGAAATCAAAGCTAAGCAGAATTTGGGACTTTTACTAGGAGAGATCATCAAACACTAAGTAAGACTGGTCGAAGTGATATAAAGGCTTAATGGAATCATTGAGAGATTATTATTATTAATCGTTTTCATTCCTTTTGGAATGTATCATTATGTTTGACTATGAAAGGCAACTATATATAATTATATATAACTATATTTATAATAGAGAATTTGAAACGAGAAATAAAGAAATTTCTACTTTCAGGAGAGCGGGCTAAATGTAGATCATTTCAAATACTTATTTTCAAATCCTTTTGTCCTCACAAAAACAAAAATGGGGAAAGAAAATCGAATATCACAGAGAGCATTGCTAGAGATTGATTATAATGAAGAAGAACAAAAGTTGAATTGTGCATGACTTCTTTTGGAATGCCCAAATTCATATGTCTTAGTGCGTTTCAGACTTAGATCTGTTGTATAATACACTCTCAGTGTAAATATGAGTATTTATTGATTTATTTATAAATGAGAGACATGAGTGAGAGCATGAGTGAGTGAGAGTGCTCCTTTATGCTGGCTCACTGTTCAAATGCTTGAAGTAGCTGAGGCCAAAGCTGGGAGCCAGAAATTTAATCCAAATTTCCAATGTGGATTGCAGGAATCAATTATTTGAGCCACTAACACTGCCTTCAAGGTTCTACATTAACACAAAGCTGGAGTCAGGAGTTGGAGCTAGAGCCAGAAATTGTACCCAGACACTTTAATGTGATATTTACTTGCATGCTTACTTGTATCTTAACCACTAGGCTAAGTGATTGACCCTATTTAGATATCTAATGACACCTACATGAAGTATACTGGGTTTATAAATGGTCTGTGTTTATAAAACTCCTCTGTATTCAAGACGGAGGTTTGAAAATCTGTGGGTGGGCTGTTGTTGTGTGGAGCACAGATCATACTTTTTTCAGGACAAATTTCCAATGGTTTTGCTGATGAATTCTGGACATATAACATGCATATATTAAACTATGCAGTCCAACATGCTGGATGATGGAATGCGTATACAGGCCTTTATTGTTTCCTATGACCATTTCATTATCTTTAAAACAATGAAGCATTATCTTTTCTTTGCCTTTCAAGACTGTGAAAATCGCCATGTCACCATATCCATGGCAGAAAGTCTGTTCAGTTGTCCTTTGAGCTCCTTCACAGAGTTGATGTACCGATCTTTGGCTCTGGATTTGTCAGCACACAGCACCTATTTAAAGTCCCAGGAAAATCCAGAGTTTTGTGCTGGAGGACCCACTACATCCTCACTGAGACATCTTGAATGCCACAAAGAATTAAGAAAGGCCATCTTTCATATCTTAATCTCCAGCATCAGAAGGAAACTCAGGAGGACTGCAGGAACACATGTGGTTGGTTCTGCCACCACAGAGCTTTGCATGAAATCTTCCATCTTTTTTTGGCCCTAGCTCTTGAAGTGTACTCAACTCAAGTCTATCCAGGGATCCACATTTTCATGTCTTTAAATAACAGCTCAGCTACCATGGGCTTGTGGCACAGGACAAACCGAGACATTTGTATCTTGTACTTTGCTATCTTTTGTGAAATGAAAAGTAAAGAAAAGAGTTTTGATGTTGTTAGAAGAAAAAAAGTACCATGGAAATAGTCTTCCTCTTACTTTCAGGAAATAAGTACTTTAAATGTACATAGATTCGCATTACGTTAGAAAGATACTTGTATTCTGCTTTTGCATCAAGGAAATATATCAGGGTTCTCTTCTGTCTGTCTCGACTTAAGTTATTCTCTCCATCTAAAAAAATCATTCCTAACCATTTTTAATTTCTACAAGGTGTGTAGAGAGCAGAGTGTCAGGTCACTCTGCAAGAGTGTGTGTTTCAAAGCAGACAATCTGTATAGCCATTCAGAAGACACATGACTGCCTCAAAAGGATGTGTTAAAATAATAAATTTAAAAAGGGACTTCTGTCTCACTGCAGTTAGGCCAGTACCTTTGGGGAGCAATTGTGAGGAGCATTTTAAGCAGATTGTCAGGTGTGTACACAAGGTAGAGATGTGAGATATTCATTTCTCTATTTCCTCAGCCTATGCAGGCTGCCTGAGGGAGATGGCAGATTCCATCTGAAGATGGTCATTTTAGATTTTGGCTTTCTTGCCTTCCTTATTATACTATAGGTGAACTATATAGTTTCAGGTTAAATCTTTGTTTTGTATGGGAATTGACATTTCAGGTCCCTGGCTGACAGCCATGACTCCAGATAGCTATTTCCTTGCTGTCAGGTCATATTGCACCAACACTAAGTTGGATTTAAGTTCCCATTAAGTACCAATAAAAAGCAGATGACATATTTTTATCATTCTTTTAGCTAAAACAAGAAATTTGAAGATGAAAGATACATAAAAAACATACCAGGTTAAGTATGCCCTGTAATCTCTGCTCTCTTTTCCAAATCCCCCTAAAATGGTGACAAAGACATAAAGCTACATGATAAAGGAAAATTGAGAAAAAAATGACATCAGACCCCCAAATCTTCAGAAAGTAGAAAGTTGAGAGCTTTAGTAGAAGGGAAAGCTGAGAAGGGGTGAGCCAAGAACCACAGGAAAGCTCTGTAACTGGAGATACCGACCTGTTCTCAAAGTTGGGAGAGGATAAGACAGAGCATAAACAAATTGCCAAAGATCTGGCTAAAGAGATCTTTTTATTCCAGTTGAAGCATCTGACAGCAATTCCTCCATTGGTCCAACAAGAGATAATAGTTAATCACCAGATCATTGAACCAGAGAGAATTCATATTGAGGGTATTGCAGAAATAGTAGAGAATAGTGTTGAACTGAATGGGAAATATGGGAGAAGGTCTAAGTCTTTCCTGCAGAATGATACCTAGGATACCAATCTATAGATTACCCAATTCATGCAAAAAAGGGTTTCATGGCAGACCACATGTGCACATCAATTTTAATTTAAGTAAATGACCAGAAAAAATAATTTTCTTGTTCCTTTTCCTTCCCTCCCTCTCTCCTTTCCTCCTTCCTCCTTTTCTTCCTGCCTTTTTCCATTCATTCACTTTAAAATAGTCTTCAAAATTTATTTATCTGAGTCAGAGTGAGAAAGAAAAAAAAGAGAGACAGAAAGACCTATTTCCTGGGTTACTTCCTAAATGCTCACAGTGGCTGGGACTGGACCAGGCAAAATCAGGAGCCAAAAGCCACAAGTTAGGACCCAATCTGGGTCCCTTGCATGGGTGACAGAGACTCAGACACTTTAGCCATCACCTGATGCTTTCCAGGATACACAGTATGAAAAAGTTGGAATTGAGGGTGAAGTTGTGGTGTGAGCTTCCCAACCAGTGGTTTAACTACTATGCCATAATGAGTGTGCCCAGAAGAGGGGCCGAAGAAGCTGATGAAACAAGTTTAGTTAGAGTAAAATAAAAAGACTGAAGGAAAGGTTGGTTAGTAACTTAGAAATAGTAAATTAAGTGTAGGTGGCACTTTATAGCCTGCAATTTACCTTTTTGCACATTCCCTCACATGATTTTCAGAAGAAATACTCTCCTCTCCTGTCCTGCCAAGAAGACAGTACTGGTACTTTCAGCATATCCAGTTTCTAAATGAGAAACTGAACCAGTACTCCAAATCAGCTACTTTGATTACTAATCAAGTGGCACATGACAGGCAAAAACAGGTGGAACCTTTTACATATCCCTGAAATTCTCAGAGACTAATCCAAGACTGTTATGAAAAAGTGGAGTTGCCGTTTGAAGTTCAACTTTCAGATGAGAGTTTGACTGTCAGAAGTAAGAGTTCAAAGTAGCTGCTGGGTCAAGAGCATTTCAGACAAAATGTCCTAGGAGACAAAGTTCAGAACCTTTTTTTTCAGAGCCCTTCTTTGACTGTCTGAAAAAAAAAAATGTGTCTGGTATTGCATCATTACCCTACCAGAAGTTATTTCCAAGTCCTTTCTTCTATCCCTTCTGAGAGCTCTTTCCCAGGGCTCTCTTTGTGGGTGTTGAAAATGTCTGTGTTTTTTGCTTCCACGTGGCCTTGGTGTAGCTGTCAACCATGGTGCCTGGCCTCCTTCACACAGATGGGCAGAGCATGGTGTTAGACCTTTGGAAACAGGAACTTGTTCTAGGTAGACATACAGATCCAGAGCAACATGTGAATCTCCCATGGAACTTCCTGATTGGATATGGAAATCTGAAGTATCAAGAGTTGTATGTGGAGTTGCAAGGTATTTTTTTTTTTCTGAGAGAAAAAATTTTCAGAAAATACTGCTGATGGAAATGGTAATACTGTTAAAGACATGGTAAAAATGAGATGGGGAGAGGGAGGGTGGAGAAAAGGAGAGAGAGAAGGGGACAGAGAGAGAGAGAGTGAGAGGGGGAGAGAAGAGAACAGGAGGAGGAAGAAAGGGAGGAAGTGAGAGGTGTAATGTGAGAATACATTTATGATTCAGGTATGGGGAGGGGAGGAGAGGGAGGAGAAGAGGGAAAAGGAACGTCATTTTCTGGACCCTCAGTGTTTCTCACTTCCTGTCTTGAAGTTTCAGTTTCTGTGAGCCACTTCAGTATTTTCCATGCCCTGAAACCCAGCAATTCCCTTCATGTTTAAGGCAATTTGAGTTGTTTCTCCATTGCTTGCAATACCAGGAGGATTATAGGTGTTGCTAGATGTCATGGTTTGCGCAGGGACCCTCTCCTTCTTCCTATTAAGGCCTCTACTACACTAAATCACACACAACATCATTAGGCACCCTCAACATTTCAGCACCCTTCCTGGGCCTCCAAATATTTATTCACTTACTCAGGAAATGCTTATGGAACATCAGTGTAGGGCAAATACAGCAACAAAAGGGGGAAACGAAGACATGTATAACTATGAATTGATGTAAAAGTAATTACTTTTAAAAAAAGAAATAAAAACCAGAGATCCTTCAGAGATCAGAGGGAGGAATGGCTTTTGTGGGTGAGTTCTGGACCATGTTGGGTTCTCTGTGGTTATTGTAGATGGGTGGAGTAGGACCTCAGTGCTTGGTGTGGTGGCTCCAGAAGGGAGAGGTCCAGACATTCACAGTAAACAGCAAGATTTGCAAGGGCGATTGTAAGGTGGTAGAGTGGCTTGTCCAGTTAGGCCATCTTAAAACCTACTTTTACCTCAAATGCTGTTGCCTGGAGAACAGCTTGACATATTTTTATCTTAATAGTATGAGGGCATTTCTATCTTTAATCCAAGGACCTGCTATAAGAATAATTTTGGGCCTGGGAAAAGGGAGTTAGCTGGCAATCTGGGAGACTAGCCACCACCACCACCATGCATAGTGCTCAAGGTACGCACTGTCTCCATACCATAGCTGTGCTTGGTTGGGTATGGAGGAGGACAGGGAGCCATCAAAAGACTGGCTACTCTTATTATTCCTCTGTTATTGTCCCATTGTCTTAAGTGGCTTTGTAGTGGCTATGGGGATCTTTAGGGAATATCTAAGGGGAAGTTGAGTTGGGATGCCTTAGTTTGGATTAGAGAGTGTATTCAGTTGGCATTCATCATTTCTTAATCTCATTATGTTGCAGTAACTGGGCCAAGTGACTTGTAACAGAAATAAGGACACCAACAAATGATGAGTACCTGCTCTTTTTTAAAGTGTAGTTAAAATTGATCATCTACCCCAGCCATTGGTTGGCAGTGAAAATCTGGGCAAATAGAGACTCTAAGGTGGACTATGTCAGCCGGTGGATTCTGGAGAGATTTTATAATGCTTGGAATGGCAGCAATTCAGAACTGTTGAACTAATAAAACCATTTGAGCAGTGCCCTCAGAGCATGCCCCATTTCAGGTACCCTGGGATCGGTGGGAATCTGGGTGGGGCTTCTCCCTTCATCTCCTCCTTTACCTCAAATACAGAAAAAAAAGAGACAGAGTATGGAAACAATGGTCTTAACCACTTTCCTGTAGCTCTAACCCTTTGTGACCTATTCAACTATGTAAAGATTAGCAAAATAATAGTATTTTAAAAAGGTTTAAAAAAAGTATGTTTGATTAGTTGTATCATGAATAAACCTGAAATGCCTGAAAGCTTAGCTCATAGGTAGAAGACTCTTTATCCATATTTTACCAGTCCTAAAAATTGACCCATTAGTATAAAAGTGAATTGCAAAACTAGAAAGTTTCTCTGAACTATTCAAAATTTAGCTGACCAACTTTTGTAAGAGAAAAAGATAAATTATCTTTTTATTTCCGTGAAAGTATCAACACCTATTTTTCTATGAGGCAATGATTGAAAAGTGTGAAAAATATAGGGAAAGATATTATGAAGCATTTTAAGAGTTTTATAGGTCAGGCATTTAATTAACAAAAATATTACATTTTAGGTTTTTAAATGGTTTGGTATCTATCAGCTTTTTATTTCATAATGTTAGATCATTCTGAAAATAAATAAGTATTTTCTTACCCAACTTTTATTCATAATTCTGCATTTGTTTTTTTAAACTCTAAAACTCCATTCAGCTGGACCCACTCTGGAGGAAACTCAAGGAAATCATACAATGTGGGATTTCTCCCTTTTGTTGCCTTTGTCAAGAATCTGGATATATCAGAAACTACTCTTCATCCCTCAAATATATTTTGTCTTTTATCAATGATGAGAAAGTAGATGATAAGATTTGCTGGTCGTTAAATATGTATTGCTTTCAATGGTGAAGCTATTTAAAATTTTAGTAGTTCTAGAAATATTGGTAGGGGGTTTTCTGGGGGATGTAAGAGAATATGCACTGATTATATTCCCACCAGTTTCCCATAAGTCAGTTGTATTTTGGGCTGAAGTTCAGGTGCTGGTCAGAACCATCCCTTGACTTTAAGAAGCGTAAACCATTTTCCTTGGATGGGTGTTCTCAGGGTTTCAGTGGGAGAAGAATATCTGTCTTCATTGTTATTAACAGGGAAGTCACTTAAGAGCCTTTAGGAAGGAAGAACATCCACATGTTCTCAGGATCTTTCTACTAAGGTAAATAGGACTGAGTGTACACATAGAACATAAAATTAAAGGGAAACAGATAGAATGATATATTCCAAAATTCTCCTTAATTGTCAGTCTTGAAAATTTTTGCTCTGAAATTTCTTGCTTTTTAAGTGAACTCTCCTGAAGTGCTATTAAATTTTGGATATTAATTCAAATATTCCCCAAGAGACCATGAGTTAAAGTTTTGGTCTCCCAAGTCCAGTGTTAATTGATGAATGTTAAATGGTTGATAGAGTAAGGATAAAGGCTTGATTAATTGAGTTATCCAGGAAGTAGGTCTTTGGGGAGTTCTTTAGACCACAAGGATGTGTTCTTGGTAGGCGGTTCTCATAACAGAGATTTCATGAAAGTTGACCTTTTCTCTCTGCTTCCTGACTCACATGTGGTCCTCCCTCTGTATGTATTCCATCGTTCATCACCCTCATTAGTGGTTAGCCAATGGGGTTGTACCCAGTGTTTGTCTCCAAAACTGTTATTCAAATCAACTTCCTTCCTTAGTAAGTTATTTCTCCAGAGCATATTAGTTATGGTAAAAGCAGACTAACACACCTATAAGTGGGATCTACTCTGGTTATCAGATAAAGCAATTCTCTAGGTTTGTCAAGATTTTCCATCACCTAAATGATCTTTTTTCTCCAATTTAAAGAAAAGATAAAATAAAAGATAAACTTCTACCATTCCCCTGACATATTCCTCTTATAAGTTTGGTGGTGGCACATGATGAAACATTAAGGAAGAATTGGGAATTTTTACCTCTATGTTCCCATCACTTGTTTGTGACACTCGAACTCACTGGAATCATAGTCTAGTTCTCCAGCAAATATGAAAAAGATAAGTATTGATATCAGTCTTGCCTCCCACTAATCCTAGGTCCACATTGTTATTAACTAAATAGTCCTTTCTCTAGCTTTATGACTAAAGGCATGAGTGACTATACATTTATGTGTAATTTGTATATAGCCTATATGTATAGGCTCCTTTAAATGTACAAATTTCAGTTGGACAGATCGCCCGTCTTCAACTAAATGTTTTTGTCATCAACTGACCTTCATTTGGTAAAGGGTATACGTAGGAATGATATTCTTTTTTTTTTTTTTAAAGATTTATTTTTATTATTTTTTCATTGGAAAGGTGGATATACAGAGAGGAGAGACAGAGAGGAAGATCTTCCTTCCGATGATTCACTCCCCAAGTGAGCGCAACGGGCCGATACTATGCCGATCCGAAGCCAGGAGCCTCTTCCGGGTCTCCCACGCGGGTGCAGGGTCCCAAAGCTTTGGGCCGTCCTCGACTGCTTTCCCGGGCCACAGGCAGGGAGCTGGAAGGGAAGCGGGGCTGCCGGGATTAGAACCGGCGCCCATATGGGATCTCGGGCGTGCGAGGCGAGGACCTTTAACCACTTGCGCCACCGCGCCGGGCCCAGGAATGATATTCTAAAGTGGCTAATAGCATGAACATTTAACATAATGGTGTTTGTTTTAAGAAAATTCTTTCTGTGCCTTAGTTTTCTCTTTCATGAAAGTAATGCTGATGGTTTTCTTTGAAGTTCATGCTTATATGTTCTCTGTTCTCCTCTGTATCATAGTAAAACTTATTTCCTAGGATTCTTTGTCCTCTGAGCTCCAAGCAGGTTCAACTAATAGGAGGCCTTCACAAAAAATATGGAGGAAGCAGAGAAGATAGGACATTCCACTCTCTTTGTCTTTGCTTTTTGTGGTGTGCGGACTACAGTCCCCACAGTGGCTTCAGTGCTCACTAGATTTCTATAGTCTCAGCTCCCAAAAACATTTCTCATTGTAATTCTAGCAGTTGGCTGCAACTTTTAGGCACTGGAAACATATCCTCTGATTGTCTCTACAACCCCATGATTACTAGTATTTTCTATTTTTGTTACTCTTTGGGTTGTGTCACAGTCTCCTGATTGATCTCTCAGTTCTTTCACAACTGTAACTAATTCTTGGTATTCAATTCTTTCTATTCAAAAGACCTAAAGTTGTTTCCATTTTGTAGTCTATATCTTGATTGTTGCAGATATCAAACTCACAGGGCTACTTGGAGAGTTAAGTGAGATAAGACATATAAAATAGTACATATCTTGAAACACAGCAAGAGCTCAATAAATGGTGGCTCTCATCATTGACCTTAGCAATAGTTTGGAGAAAACAGAGCATGGATTCTTATTGCTTTTCATTTTAGTGTCTAAAAACATGACATCACTAAAAGCAGAGAAATCTGAAATGGGCACATCTGCCAGGAAAATACTGAGATTCTCTGGCTCCTTAGCAGTCTTCAGTTTCCATGAAAATCTAGTATAAAGAATTTGCTAAAGGAAGTCTAAACACTGAGTAGACTCAGATCCATATGCTTATATTCCAAACTTTTTAGTACACAAGCAGACTAATATTACTATTACCTTTTTGTCTTTTTAACATCTTTTTTTCTTACAAAAGAACCTGATTCTTTCTCTATGCAGAAGATGACACAAAATATAGGATTTCTTTGCTGTGACACATTTCCTATCTTATCCCAAATAACAGTACTTGCGAGGCTACTGTTACTGTGTTTATCTGTCAAATTGCTGGATAAATCATGCTCTTGGCATTCTGTGGCTATTCAGAGATTTTTGTTATCTCATGTTAAGTTACAGGGGAAAAAGAAGAAAAAAAATAATAGTTTAAACAAAATCTTAGAATGGGTAGAAACCTACTGAAATCACAATTAAATGACATTGAGCCCTCTCCTGGAATGAAAATAATACATTTTTTCTGCATGGGGTGAATGTGGAGGCAGGAGGAATTCTTGAGTTTTCTTGGTTACAACATAATTCCTTGGAATTTGTCCTTAGCCCACAGAATTGGTGGCAGTAACAAGTGAGACTGCTGTGAGTCAGATGTGCCAGAATTTGAATCAATAACCAGGTAATCTTATTTCAATTTCCTGGCAGTTTTAAATCTTTTTCTATAAAATTGCCTTTGAGAAGGAAGAAATGGAGAAACTGAGGAGGAAATGAAAGCCTTTAATATACCAAGGTGAATGCCACCACTTTTCTGAGCTGAAGGGTTCTAGGGGGTCCCCTCTGACATCCTTAGGGTATCTGGGATAGTGAGTTGTTCCTAGCAGTCAGTAGAACCCCCTGCATAGGAACCTGTCTTGAATGGTTGGCTTTTGCCAAGGGCTTATTTAACCTAGCTGGTTAGATTTCAGAAAACAAAGGGAAAAAAGCCATAGACAAAAAAATTTTCTTCAGGGTTTGTGATTGGACTGAAGTGTGGCTATGCAGGACAGGATGGTAGAGCAGTAGAAGCTCTGGGCTTGGTGTAAAATATCTAGGACCATCTTGGTTCTGCTACACTCAAATTGTGCCCCTGAGTAGATCATTTCATTCATTCATCAATGTTTCAGCTCAAAGCCCTGGCAAAAACAAATCAAAAACTCCTTGCTTGTGAGTAAGCACGTGATGTACACATAAACACACCAGAACATTGGTCAATCAGCTTTTTAAAATACCTATTCTGAAACCAATGTGACCATAGTAATGACACTCTGGAAACCACTTAGAGGATCCTTCTCCTATGCACTGACTGTGGTAGTTGATGAGAAAAAGCTAAGGAGAACTACAGTTCAGAATTCCTACATCAGTGGCCTCTCTATAGCCCTCACCTGATGGAGCCGCTCCAGGCCATTTCTGATTGTTCTAAGGATGAATCTTCCAGCCAAGAATTTTGTGGTCACAGACAAGAGTGTTGCCCCTAGTTGGAGTTCCTAAAACCATCCCAATATTTTTACCCTGTTCCTGCTTCTCATCAGGAAGCTAAACGTCAAATGCTTTCTTACTGCATCTTTCCTTTCTTAAAAGAAAACAAGTCTTTACCTTATGGTTGAATTAAAGAATAGAATGCACAGTGTGTACACAAATGAAAGAAGCTATCAGGTAGCTTTTCTTTTTTTAATGATTTGTTTATTTTTATTGGAGAGAAGGAGATACAAAGAGTAAGATTTCTGTGTGCTGGTTCATACCCCAAGTAGCTGCAATGGCCAGAGCTGAGCTGATCCAAAGCCAGTAACCAAGGGCTCCTTGTGGGTCTCCCATGCAGCAGCAGGTTCCCAAGGCTTTGGGCCATCCTCAACTGCATTTCCAGGCCACAAACAGGGAGCTGGAAGGGAAGCAGAGCAGCCAGAACAAATTGGTGCCTATATGGGATCCTGGTGTATACATGATGAGGATTTAGATACTGAGCCATTGTGCTGGGCCCCAAGCTTGTGTTAGTGGCCATGGTGTTAAGGTAACCACTTATATCCCAGTAGGGAAAGCCATCCTAAAGAGGACAATATGACTTTCAAATGTGCTACCTTTTTTTTTCTCCTTCATTGTGAAGTTATTTATAATTGTCAGGTAACTCTTCCAACAGACCTGATAAAGCAGATCAATACTCTTAATCCCTTTAGTGAACAATATTATTATCCATTTTTGGGCTCATTATCGTATAAGCCAGTCATTCAATCTTTAAGGTGTCACCAGTATCTCACTGCAACACCCTATTTTGTGATTATCAAGTTGTGGGCGTGTGAAACACCGGATCTGTTCTTGCAAGAGATGTCGTACTAGGATACATGGCACAAGAGGTGTTGTAGAGATGAATATATCGGCAGTCAAGGTGAAGTGCCTGGTACAAGTCCTGGATCCTCTGTTTCCAACCCAACTTCCTGATTATGTGCACCCTAAGGAGTAACAGATGATGGCTCAAGTATAGTTTCCTGCTACCCACATAAGAGACCTATATTGAGTTCCTGGATCCTGTCTTCTGCCTGGTATAGCCCTGGCTGTTGCAGACATTTAGGACAATGAATCAGTCAGTGGATAGAAGATCTCTTGGCTTTGTTTTTATCTCTTACTGCCTTTCAAATAAGATGAAAGTTAATTAATTTATTAATTTAAAAAGATACATTGATCTGGAGGTGGAATGGTCTTAAGATTTATCAAATTCATCCACTGAAGGCTTCTGTTCTCTTTGCATTTTGTTTGTTCAATGACTGGGCAGTTGATACTTGAATATCTCAATGACAGGAAATTCATTACTTTAAAGTATCACTGTCCAAGTTATTGGTGTTTTCATCTTCTATAGGAGTAGCTATATTCCATCTATCATTCCTTTTCATCATGTCCTATCATACAAATCTGCATAGTGCTTATCATTCAATGTTTTAATATTTTGTTCACATGTCTGTTGCATGTATAAGGCTATAAGTACCTTTGAGGAAACAACTTGATTGGGTTAATTGCTTTTTCTTATGGTGTAGCAATTGCTTGGTACTTAGTAGGCACTAAAGGATAGTGAATAAAGATGCCTATATGGGATATGTCTCGGGTACCTTTTCATTGTAAAACATTTTAAAGTTTTGTCTGAAAGAAAAAAGAGAGGGGGCGGGGGAGAGAGAGAGAGAAAGGAATCAGGTCAATGCCCTGATTCCCAATACAAAAAAATAAGGAAAAAATAGTATGTATAGGACTTTCTTCATCTACCAACAAAGGATGAATGCATGCTGCAGTCAGTCTAGAGTGGATTGACTATGTTAAGAAGACTTTTTCTTGACAACAGTCAGTATGATTGGATTTAAAGGATAAATTGGGAATTAAAGTTCATAGATTTTCTGGAAGCCATTTATAATGTGTCTATGCATAATATTATTTATTAAATGTTTATATCTGCTTAATCTTATTTGATCCAAAGAACCGTGGGGAAATGAAAATTGTCATTATAACCGTTTTGCATGCTCACTAATGATTTTCAGTGGCTTCAGTATCTGACAGATAATGCAAATGGTGTGGTTAGGATTTGAGCCCGTCTCTGAAGTTTCTATTCTTTCTGAGATGAAAACTGTATCTCAACACATTTACAAAAGTGTAAGAAATTAAGAGGGCATCCGTCTTTTATTTTTAAGTATCTCTTCTATCACACAACTGAAGAGTAGTTAGTGAATTAAACAACTGGTTTGAGACACTATAGCAGCCTGACTGCATTCTCTGGGGAGAATTTCAGTGGTATGTTGTTACTGTTTCTCATGACACTGCACTTTGGCTACTAAACCTACTTCCCAATAATTGTCTCTTAGGAGAAATTAGTAAATTACATTTGACTTTATGATACAGGAAGAATAATTAGAAAAAACCTACGTGCAAAATTCTCATAATTTTTATTACGTTTACACAATGTATCCAACCAATCTGGAGTGAGTGTAATTGAGAAATCCCAGTTACCTGATGAGACTGTAGGCACAGAACAGTGAAGACACAGTTTAGAAGAACAATATAATTAGTGCTATAGCATGACTAAGACTGTAAATAATAAAGGGGCTTGATATTTGTGTGGGAAGGCTATCAAGGAAGAAACAAATGAATTGAGTCATGCCCTTAGACTCTATATTATGATTCTTGCTGTGTGACTACCCTGGGGCCCATAATTATTCATTAGATTCTTTTTCTAGCAAAAATCATTCTGCCTTGGATTAAAGGTAGAAGATAAACACTCTTGCAATCTGATGGAGAAATGTTAGAAATTGATAACTCAACACAGCTGAATCAAATCATCAAGCAATGTCCATTGATGAGTTTTCATTGAGTTATTTTTCAGACTCAAAGTGCTCTCAATGGAAGAACAGTTAAGACATCTTTGTTTTCAGCTGCTTTTGTCCTTGATCTTTTCACTGCCTGAATAAATTATAGATAGTTCTCAACTTACCATGATTTTTCTTTTGACTTGATGAAGGGTGATAGCAACACATTGAATAGAAATTGTAAAATGAATAGCTTTTCCTGGGTACTGGCACTCAATCTGTTACTCTTTTTTGATGTTTGGCAGGGGCAGTAAGCTGTAGCTCCAAGTCAGCTTTTCAGTCACAAGGAAGAACTCTAGTATGCTGTGGTGTTAAGCTAGGTTGTTTGATTAGGACACTGTCAACTTGTGATTTGTGGAGTGGGGAGAGATGGAACCCCATTATAAGTAAAAGATAATCTTTATAACCATATCCAAACTACTTTTTCCAACATATATTTCCTCTTGTTCAATCTTTATGCTATTGACAGCATTATCTTCTTCTTTTTTTTCCAAGACTTACTTTTAAAATTTTTATTGGAAAGTCAAAATTACAGAGACAAGGGGAGATGGAGAGAAAGATCTTCCATCCACTGGTTCATTCCCCAAGTGGCCCCAATGACCATAGCTGAGCCGATATGAAACCAGGAGCCAGAAGCTTCTTCCGGGTCTCCCTTGGGCCGTCCTCGACTGCTTTCTCGGGCCACAGGCAAGGAGCTGGAAGGGAAGCGGGGCTGCCGGGATTAGAACCGGTGCCCATATGGGATCCCGGGCGTGCAAGGCGAGGACCTTAACCACTTGCGCCACCGCGCCGAGCCCAGGATACAATCTTCTTTCATTCATTGGGGGACAGATGAGTGGTGGAGGGGTGGTCTCAGGACTAACCCTGGAGCAGTATTCTTAGCCACCTTCCTTATCCCGAGAACAAATCAGAAACTTTTGCAAGTTTCAGTTTATAAATAACAACAGTTCTTCAATCAATTGCTTGTATGATATTTCTTTCCTCTAAAACAAAATAAAATTCCAACCCTAACTTTTTTCTAACCTATCATTCTTTCAAATGGCCATTCGTTTTTAGTTGTTACCCTACTACAATTTTACTGGGATTCTAATGCTCACCCTTCCAGTCTCTCTCCACGTTCAATCCCACAGCTCTACTGTAATTCCCTGTGTAGGATTTCCACTGAATTGCCTTTGATGAGCTTTCTTTATCTTCTGAATCTTCTTCCTGCTTAGCCCTCCTCTTCTCTCACTTGAATGAGAAAACTAAATAACCCCTATTTAAATAAGGTTTTCCTGATCACAGCTCATGCTGAGCAACTTTTCCAAGCAGAAAGCACTAAGTAGTATATTCTCAGCTTTACTGACGTATATGTTTCTATCTATTATACAATATAAACTTTGAGAAATAGAGATCAGGCATCGGAGAAATTAGTTTCCATAGAAAAGACCCGCACTCATATGTGAACTCATAAGTGATGCTTAACTATAAATCTAATTGAGTATTTTAATCCTCACTGATCAATGGTATGCTTTTCTTTCTCTCTTCCCTATGAGATTCTATTCACATGGTCTTTTTCAAAGTATCATTCCTGGGGAAACTTGCTTTATCCCTCTACAGACCAATGATGATAAAGATGAATATAGCAGGTTGAATATGACCTCTGAAAGTATCCATGTCATAATCTCCCAAACCTGTGAACATTACATAGCAAGGTACTTTGCAAATGTAATTAAATTAAGGCTCTTGAGATGATGGGATTATCTTGGAAGCAGAGATTGGATTAGGCCACGATCAGCCAAGAAAGATGGGCGACCTCTGGAAGATACCAAATGCAAGCAATAGATTCTCCCCTGAAAGTTGCAGAAAGAAACAGTCCTAGCAATTGTGTGCTTTGGACTTCTGACCTCCAAAACTGTTAGAATAAATTTTGTTTGAATTGGTCTTTCTTTTCCTATCCTATCCTACCTATCCTATCCTATCCTATCCTATCGTATCCTATCCTATCCTATCCTATCCTTCCTCCTTTCATCATGTGATGATAAGACACAAACGTCCTTGCCATATGCTCTTTTTTTTTTAAAGATTTATTTTTATTATGTTTTATTGGAAAGGCAGATATACAGAGAGGAGAGACAGAGAGGAAGATCTTCCGTCCGATGATTCACTCCCCAAGTGAGCGCAACAGCCGATACTATGCCGATCTGAAGCCAGGAGACTCTTCCGGGTCTCCCATGTGGGTGCAGGGTCCCAAAGCTTTGGGCCGCCCTCGACTGCCTCCTTCCTGGGCCACAGGCAGGGAGCTGGAAGGGAAGCAGGGCTGCCGGGATAGAATCGGCGCCCATATGGGATCCCGGGCGTGTAAGGAGAGGACCTCAACCACTTGCGCCACCGCGCCGGGCCTGCCATATGCTCTTGAACTTCTGAGCTGCTAAACCCATAAACCTGTTATAGCAGGCTTAGTCTGACAACATCACACAATTAAGTAAACACTCTCTTTAAATTAGCTTTATTGAGATGTGATTCATATATAATATGATGTATCTATATAAAATATATAACTCAACATGGGTTTTTGGTTTTTTAAAAATTTTTATTTGGTTATTTGGATCAGAGAGAGAGGAAGAGAGAGAAAATATTCTGTTCATTGGTTCATTCCTTAAGTCCCAATAAAGACCAGTGCTTAGCCAAGTAGAAGCTAGTAACTCAAACTAATCCAGTTCTTCTACATAGGTGGCAGGGACCCAAGTACTTTAGTCATCATCTGCTAACCATAGGACATTAGAAAAATGCCGGAATTCAAAATGGAGCTGGAATTTGAACCCAGGCACTTTGCTGCTGTAGTGGAATAATGCTTCTATGAATATTCATATGCACATTTTAATGTGGACATATATTTTCAGTTCCTTGGGTATACATATACTTAGGAGTGGAATTCTTGAGTCAGCACTATGCTTGCCTTTGTGAAGAATGCCAGACTATTTCAGATAGATTTGTTTTAAAGAAATACATCATAGCTCTGTGGGAGAGTGGAAATGAAGGAAGCAAGGGAGAAACAAAGAGAAAGAGAAAGAAAGCAAGAAAGAAAGAGGGTGAGAAAAGGGAAGAGAGGGAGGACATTGTGGTAGTGTCACTGGGAGCTGTAGAGAATGCTCAGCCAAGAGCATTGAGTCCTACACTGATTACTGTCATGGGAACAGATCCAAGTTAATCTACAGAAGTGCAAAGGGTGTTGGCTGTTCTTTGCCAAGCCCAGAAGAGTGGCCTAGAATCAGGTCTTTTGACTGGGATAAAGATGGAACAAGAAGTTCATTTCTGACCTTGGAGCAAGATAGAGAGACCAACATATTTTGTTTTGAATCAAGGCAGTTGTTGTAAATAAGAGACTCATTGCCAAGGTTCTCCTCGTACCAACTCACCCCACTTGGTGGCAGACCTGGTGGGGTGAATGTTTTTTGGTCATCTTTGTCCTTTCATCTGCTTGAGCTAGTTATACTGTCACTTTGAGCTCTGGCACTGCTCTCTCTGGCTCTCATACTTCAGGAAAGGCTACTATGCAGATGTTTAGGTATTTATCAAATACACTTTTCTGATGCCTTGGCAGAGTTGCTTTTAGATGGGGATGAATATTTGATGCTGTTGGCTGTTTGGAACATGTACAACTGAAACGGCCAGCAAAATCCTTGTCTTGAGCTTCCAGATGTCTCTTTGTTATTTTTATGTTTTTATTTTATCTGGATAGTGGGTTCATAGTTTAAAGGAAGATTCACTGGGGAGAGTCATATCTCTGTTTTCCTCTGGGCCCTCTCTTGTGGATTATGCACACGACCCCTAGATTATGGAGAAAATACTTTGTGTGAGTCTCTAGATTACGGAGGACAGAACAAATATTTCTGTGCTTTTTAGGGATTGCTTCTCTTCTTTAAATCTTCATCTTGTTTACAGAAACTCCACCCACTGTGTTCCATAGCTTAGTCCACTGTTCTATGTTTATTATTCTTTTTAAGCTAAGACTTTCTCAGCAAATGCTTAGAGCATCCTCATATCTTACAGATGGAGAGAGGAAAAGACATATTCAAGGCCAGGGGGATTCACCTTTTACCACTATTCTTCCTCTGTCCTAGACTTAAATCTAACTCTTCCCTATCCTGAAACTCTGACTTCTGTTCCCTATTTTATTCCCAACTGTCTCGCTCAGAATGGGACATGTGTTCTTGGGGCCCTACTGTCTAGTTTTGCAGGCTGATAGGTTTGTGCTTGTGTGCAAGTACCTTAGCCAACTATGTCACAGTTCCTTTCTTCCTTTCTTTCTTTCTTCCTTCCTTCCTTCCTTCCTTCCTTCCTTCCTCTTTGTCTCTCTCTCTCTCTCTCTCTCTCTCTCTCTCTCTAAAATGTAGCTAATGAATGAATATTATACATAAGCATGTTAAGATGCCACTTGAGTTGCCTGCATTCCATATCAGAGGGCTGATTAAGTTCCTGGCTGCTCTGCTTCTAATTCAGCTTCCTGTTAATACACCTGTAAGGCAGCAGATGTTCAAAGTGCTTGGGTTCTTGTTGTCCATGTGAGAGACCTAGGTGGAGTTCCTGGCTCCCAGCTTTGATTTTCCCAAGTCCTGGCTATTGTATGCACTTGTGGAATGAACTAGGGAATGGAAGATCTCTCTGACACGCACTCTCTCTCTGCGTCACTCTTTTACATACATCCTTAATTAAATATTTAATAGAGGTAGATGTTTAGCCTTGAAGTTGAGATACTGATTAAAAACTCCCATGTCCCATATCAGAATGCCTGTGTTTTGTATCCAGTCCAGGCTTCTGAATCCAGCTTCTTGGTAAAACAGACTTTGGGAGGCAACAGGATTGGTTCAAGCAGTTGGGTCCCTGCCACTCACATGGGAGCCCTGGATTGAGTTTCCTGCTCACTCTGGTTCAATCTGGGGCTGCTGTGAATACCTGGTTCATTTGGTTTCCAGTAAATGGGAGCACATTGTTTCCCCTAACCTTTTCAGTCTCTCAAATTAATTAGATTAATTAAGAAAGTTATGGCACCTATCTTAAAGGATTCTTTTGAGGAGTAAATGAATTGATACATTTAAAGTCATTGAAATAGTTACTTTTATGAAATAAGGCTCAATAAATATTCTTGCTATATCAATTTTTAGAATGAGTGAATGTGTTCTATACTAATCATCTCAAAAGTGAGTTTACTGTCCTCCAGTCTATTACTCCCTTCTCTAAATGACCATGCCCTAATTCAGGCCAAGAAGTTGGG
The DNA here is from genome assembly GCF_017591425.1 of Ochotona curzoniae. Classification (NCBI taxonomy): domain Eukaryota; kingdom Metazoa; phylum Chordata; class Mammalia; order Lagomorpha; family Ochotonidae; genus Ochotona; species Ochotona curzoniae. The sequence goes on from NW_024465926.1 coordinate 21,573,529, forward strand.
CAAAAAAGGGAAGACCTATTGGTCTATTGCTTTGGGTTGGAGGCCTTTTGGGTATAGTAATTCCTTTCATAGTGTTAGTGTAGCCCTAGCTGCTTTCATGCAGAGTTCGTGGAATTTGAAAGCATAAACACAAATGTGCTCTGGATGCAATTCTTTACTTTCATTTATCTCTAATCCGTTGTATCTTAGATCTTATCTCAACTGCTTCATTCATGCAAAAGCTTTTAGATGCTGAATGTAATTTAATGAAGATTTCCAACTCCTGTGGGCTTTGCTTAGGAACATGGCAAATAAAGTTTTAAGCAACTTAAAGAGAAGCTTGTGGTGATAAAAATGTGATTTGTAGGACAACTGAAGCTTTACTGAACATTTTACTTCTAGGTAGACAGAGCAGTAGGTCTAATATGAATGACATCACTGAGATACCACTTGGAACTTTCATGGCCAGTGGCCTGGGACTTGGAGGTCCATGAGTGGTGTGTGGATGGTCTAGGTCATGGTTACCACTCCTGAAAAGCAGATCAAAATAGGTGATTATCCAGGGCTAGACAGGGAAAAGGAGTGCTCAGACAATTCTGGCACTGTTTTCCTTCCTTCTTTCAGTATTACCCACCCACCACTCCTCCAATTCCACAAATTCAGTGATGCCTCAGATGACAGAAGTTGCGTGATATTCTGGCCAATATTTCAGCGGAGGATGCTATGCAGAAATGATTAACTCCTGCAATTTGACATTTCAGATGTGAGTCTTGTGTCAGGAAAAAGCAGTGAGCCTTCCTGAGATCCTCAGCTTGGGAAGTGCAACAGCTACTTGTGATGTCTTAAGTACCAGTCAGAGGCTTACCAATAGTAGACTGATTTATAGTCTTATCTGGGAAGCTTTGGGGGTAGCAACTCCTTGGGACCTAAAGTTTATATGATTATAACATAGGAATCTTAATGAATAAAAGTTCCTTAAAGTAATTGTGTCACACAGACATGCATGTGGATATCAAAGACAGTTGGTGTCCTTCTTTGTTGCATATTTTATTTGCTACCTGGAAAGTGTTAAAAGTGCCCACACTTGGGAGATGTTGTTAGAATCCAGTTGTATTTATTTGGTTTGGCTGAGGATTCCATATTCAATGAAAGCTGCCATGTGAATCTAGGAGCAGTTTTAGCTGAAGACATCTGATAAATTGATAATGGATTACTGTTTTTTTCTTAGTAAGGGTGGTGATGGACTTAACATTGGTAGATAATCAGACACAGTGAGAATGTGAGCACAAAGGGAGCTTAGAAGTCATTCATCCCAGTAGTTTCTACTCCTTTAAATTTTGTAGAGTAGTATACTTCAAAATATATTTTGAAAACTGGAATTACTGTTTTATTTCCAACTTTTATTTTGCCAATAAAAATAATAAAAACAAAATAGACTTTATCACTTATTTACAGTACTATAAAAAATTTTAAAGTGAAGTTTCAGCATTATCTATGATGTCAGAAAAGACATGGCCTCAAGGTAAAGGATGGTTCTTAAGAATGACTATATTTGACTTTAAGAAGAACTCACAGGGGGAGCAAGGTAAGCTAGTGCTTGTGACTCCAGTGCCCCACATCAGAGCACCAGTTCCATTGGTGGCTATTCCAGTTCTGATCCAGCTTTCTGAGAAGCGTTCTGATGTGCTTGAGAAGACAGATAATGATGGCCCCAGCACCTGGGTTCTGCTACCCACATGGGAGAGCAAATGAACCAAATGTTGTGGGCATTTGGGGCATGAATGAATCAATCAATCATTAAAAAATCCCTCACCACGTGGCTCCTAGCTTGGTTTCAAGAGCAATCTAATTTTAAGCCAAAGGTGTAATTTTACAAATGAAGAAATTCATAGCTGGAAGAGAAAGTACCTGGCTCTGGTCCCAGCAGAGGCAGCAGCAGAGCTAGGACTAGAACCTGCTCTTTTGATGTTTGGTGACAGTCTTTGTATAGAACTCAGATGGAAAAACCTGGCATCTCTGGTTCTTTCCATTTAACAAGCATCAGGTAGAGCCACTGGATTTGACTATTCAGTATTCCTGGCTACACCCAGGCATACTTAGAATAGCCACCAAAGAAATGATCAAACCTCTAGCAACAAAGAGTATGATTGTGTGGTTCTTTTGGGTGACAAGGTAGCTTTTATTGTTTCAGTTGCAAAATGCAGAAGCACATTATTGCTCTGTCACACAGGATTCTGTGCTTTGTAAATTAAAATCTTGTGAAGAATTAATTGCCTCCTGCAGAGTCTAAACCATCTTTTCACTTATTATACTGTTATTTTTAATAAATCAACAAATGGGCTAATTCTTTTAGAACTGCTTTGATTTGAGGAAATGGACATTTTACACAATTCCCTTGGAGAAGAAAGAAAACAGATTTCAAAATACATTATCAAGAAACAGGACATTTGAACCCTGTGATCGGAAATGGAGAAGACATGGTGAACTCTTGGGCTCAGATGTTCAATTCAATATGTGAAGATGGAGAAAGGACATTGGCAGGATGCTTTCTTGCCATGGATGACTGTTGGACTGTTGAAGGGCAGGCTGAAAGCCAACTTGGATCTCAAGTCCATTTTAAGTGATCAAGTTTATTGCTTATAGCTGTTAGGGAATGAAGACCAAAAAAAAAGCACATTCAAGAGTCTCCTGTGGAACTTCCCCTTTCTGGTAGGGCCACATCCCATTTGTCCGCTAACATAGGTCTCATCTAAGAGGCAGTAATTCCTATTTTGCTGAAACTCAGTAGCTTTTAGGATGTGAAGGCATTTCCCTACAATTGAAATCAGGTAGCATCTAGAAATCTGGCCTTAACCAGGGCAATTTTGTCGGGGAGGGAAGAGTGAAGCCAGGAGCAGTCAGGAGGGAGTTGGGTCTGTCACAAAGCCATTGGATGGCTGCCTTGAAAATAGGTCATGAAGGTGCCCTCAGTGGGAGGGAGAGAGAAAGAGAACAGAAATGTCACTGACCTTGTAATTTTGCTGAAATCTGACCTTGCTTTCCTTGCCCATCCTTCTAAAACCTATTTCCTAGAGACAGAAACCTGCAGGTTTAGCACTACAGCTCCAAATCCTTGCAGAAACTCCTACGGGACCCCACCCAAAGATAAAAAACCAAAATGAATTCAGTTCCTTTTAAAATCATCAGACTTTCTTTTTGACCTCTTTCTTGATTTCTAATTTAGTCCAATAAACCTATATACCTTAAAACCATGCCCTGCATCCCGAGAGTTCCTAAACTCATTTTAAGTGCCATCAGGAGGGAGAAAAGGAGCTGCCTTAGCTCAGCTGACTTCCTGCTCTTAAGCTTCTTTGTTGTTTCTTGGGGACTGAAGGGGGAGACAGGACCTGTAGGCCTTTAAGAGGATGAAGGGAGCATGGGAGCACAGAGCCAAGGAAGTGCGTGCACTGAGTGTTGACATCAGTGTCCTTATTTCACATTGGAAGCTATTGGAGCATGGGTGCAGTGGGAATAGGCCTCAGGTCACATCAGATAGTGGCAGAGCTGGGGCTCGAACAGGGCACTTTTGCTCCTACACAGCAGCATCCTGTCACTAGATTGCACACACCACATGTTGCCTGTTGAAATGGACTCATCTTTTTCCTTATTTAAAAGAAAAATCCAGGGTTTTCAACCTTAGGCAATAAGACAATTTTTTTGTTGTTGTTTTTGCTTTGTTTTTCTTGTTCAGTATAGGTGTTAAATGACTTAAGCAATAGTTGTTTGTAGGAGTTACTTTGGAAAACTGCTGTGTGTATGTATGTGTGAATGTGCACATATGGTTGTGTGTGTATGTATCTGTATCTGTGTCTATGTGCTTGCCAGCATTTTGGCTTGAGGGAAGTTGGTATTGAGGAAAACTAATATTGGCAAGGCTAATCCCATATCAGAGGGCCCAACCCATTCCCTGCGCACATATCCAGAAAGACCATCCTGGACCGGGCTTGAGAATGGACTGAGATGAGGGCACCACTGCCCTCTGCTGTACTGAGAAGTGAATGCGGCTGGCATGCTGACTACCTTGTTCCAGGTGGGGGCAGGGATGCTGTGATGGGAAAAAAGGCTGAGCTTCAGCATGGGACGCAGCTGACCCTCTCCGCTTGAGGTCATTTTTAGCTACAAGTGGTGGAGCTAAAATACCAGAAGCTTCATTGTGGGTGCTTGGTTATGAGTTGGGTCAGTTACTACTTCAAGGCCTCCACGGGCAGGGTCTTAAGATGCTTGAAATCGCTCTAATGAAGCTTGCATTGAATCTTGTTTTTCTTGGTCTTGTTGGGGCTAGCATTCAGAATGCTTCCAGTACCACACAGGTTGAATAGTAAGTAAAGGTTACTCCTTTTTTTGGCTTTAGGTCATTCTCATCTCTGCAGCAAAGCACTGTGGGGCAAAAAGACTAAATACTATTTCCAAATGAGACCGACACATTTTGCACAGTGCACTGTAGTTTTTCAGTTGTGTTCTCATTAATACAAATACAAGAAGAAATGAAAAGGGAAAAATCAATTATCACTCCCATTTAACAGATGGCGAAACTGAGGCACAAGCTTTGGAGGTCTGTGATTGACAAAAAATGTACTTCTAGCTAGAATTAAATTCATTAAGCTTTAGATGAAAGTAAAGTAAGCTTTAAGACCATTAGAGCCAAGTAAAACATTCAGTAACCAACCAGATTTTACAAGTACAAACTACATAGCAGCACTGGCCAGCCGCTTTCCAACAACTCCAAGTCCTCGGCTTACGATTTAGCTCCTGATTTTTGGAGTGTATTCTTTTTTAACGGGATCACCACACCAGAGAGTCTCATGGTTGGTAGCTATTAAACACGCATGTTTCTCTTCAACCATAAGAGTGTTTATGGCTTTTCAGTCTTAAAATTTAAAATAATCTATCATGTTTAATCTGCCCACTGTTTTTGCAATGCAAGGGCAATCATTACTGTTGCTCCCAAATGGTGCAGCAACTGAAGTTGGAAGAACTTTGGTATCTTTGGCAACCAGTATTTGCTTTGGTGTTTATTCTATGCCGGCACTCTCCTAGTCCAGAGAATAGAAGAATAGACAAGACAGCCCTGGTTATGGCTTTCATGAAGCTCATCAAATGGGGGAGAGAGACAAACAGCGAAGCACCTACTTAAATAGATAATGAATTTACATAGTAATAAGTGTGATGAACCCAAATCTGATGCTGTCAGTGTTAATGAATCTTACTTACCTTGTTGAGGCTCAGGGAGTCTCTGGGCTAAGGGAAGCTGACCCAGCATGTGGAGTGGAAAACTGAAGCGTGATCTCAGCAGAAGCATTCACAATGTGAAGGTCCTGAAGAAAAGTCACGTGGGATATCCAAGAAACTAACAGAAGGCCAACATAGCTGGATACAGGGAACAAAGGGGTGACAGGTCCTCAGTGAAGTTGATGAGCCTCGGAGAGATTAATTTTTTTAATTCAGTCTCACAACTAGTTGTAGGAAAAGAGGGGATGTATAATCAAGTATACATTCTATGAGTCTTTATGTTGCCTTCCTCCCCTCTTTTCTTCTCCTATACCAGGTAAACTTGCCTCATTTTCCAAGACATACTGCCTACCTCTGTCTATTGCTCCTGTTATTTCTCCATTTGGTATGTCTACCCCACAGCTCCATAAGTTAAAAATCTTCCTTAACTTACCCTTTACACCAATTGTAAATATGAATTTGTTAAAAAGTTAAGTAAGTGACATGACAATATAATATTCCTGTCTGTTTCTGATAAATTTCTTTAATCCAAAGGCTATTCTATCTGAGATAAATATAGCCACTCCCGTCTTTAATTAATGTTTGTACGAAACGTGTTTTTCCATTCCTTTAATTTCAGCATTCCAATACCATTATATTTAAAGTGACTTTCTTATAGATAGCATGTAAGTTCAGATATATTTTTAATCTATTCTATTAATCTGATTATTCATAATTTTAAGTCATTTAATTTAATACAGCTATTCATATATCATGCTTGAGTATGTCATTTTGTTTTTATTTTTGTTCTATTTTCTGATTCTCTGTTTTCTTTTTCTTGCCTTCTTTTGCCTAACTTCCTTTTATTATTTTAAAAAGTACAGTATCATTTACAATAACAGAAAACAAAATAGTGTTAATATAATAAACCACATATATTACTTTTATTCTGAACACTACAAAACACTGATGAAGAATCAGGGGTAGGGTCATGCAAAATTATATCATAGTTTGCTATAGGTTTCCAGTCCCACTTGAGCTTGCCTTGGCAGGATCCTACCAATTGAGAAGGGTGGGTGTTCTCCATTCCTGAATGAATGTAGAAGAATATGTGTTTATGGATTGGAGAACTTGATATGGCCCAGATGTCACTGCTCTCGAAATGAATATATAGGCTTAACAAAAATCCTCTCAGTGTTTCTAAAGGATTTAAGTATATATGGACAATGGCATTCCAAAATACATATGAAAAGGAAAAAGAATAATAATAGCTGAAGCAGTTTTGAAAAGGAATAAAGCATGAAGAATCAGTTGACTCATTTTCAAAACTTGTAATATAGCTATAGTAATTAACATTGCATCTTAATTATGTTGGCAGGGGAATAAACACAGATCTGTGGAGCAGAATCGAGAATCCAGAAATAAATGTGCACACATATGCCCAAGTCATTTTTGGCAAAGGTGCAAAAACAATTCAATGGAGAAAAGGTAGTTTTTTTTTTCCTTTCTTTTTTTTTTTGACAAATGGTCCTGGAGCAATTTAAATATCAATAAGGAAGGCAAAGTTAGGCATAGGTTTAAGTTGCTGCTTGGGTTGTCTGCATCCCATATCAGAGAATTTGATTCCCATATCAGAGTCCCGGCTACTCTGTTTCTGATTTAGTTTCCTGCTAAAGCATGCACTGGGTGATCAAAGTTGAAGGCTCATGTATTCCTGTTACCCACACGGGACACTCATGAAATTCTGGACTTTTGGCTTTGGCCTTGTCCAGTCATGACTGTTGGGGGATTTCAAGTGTGAACTGTGTAGAGAAAATTTCTGCTCATCTGTTTCTCTTCCTTTTAGACAAAATTGCACGAAAAAAAATGACTTCTGTAGAGTGAAAAGGAGCCTATCTTATGTCTTATACAAAATGAGTCTCATGTCTTATACAAAATTATTAACCTAAGTGGTTAATAGACATAAATATTCAATGTAAAACTAGAATATTTTCAGAAAGAAACGTGAAAATTTTTTCAGGAAGCTAGTTAGTCAGAATTCTTAGACAAACATGAACTGCATAAAAAATACTGGAATTTACATAGCCAGAAATAAAAATTTTTGTTTTGAGAGAATGTTTCAAGAAGGTGAATAGAAAGTAATTGTAACGACAAATGAAACACAGAATTAGTATGTACAATACACTGTTGAGGAAATCTCAAAACTCAACATTAATGGGACAATCCATGCTCAGGTGTTTTTGACTACCAAATAAGATGCTGTTTAGAACACTCACATCCTGTGTATGATTGTCTGTGTTAAACCCCTGGCTCTGCTACTGATTGCAGCTTTCTGTAAATGAACCCTTGAGAAGTGGCAGGTAATGGTTAAAATACTTGGGTATGCGCCACTCGATTTCTAGGCTCCTGGCTCTCGCCTGGCCCAGTTCAGATTCTGTGGGTATTTGAGGAGTAAATCAGTGAGTAGGAGCACAGTCTGTCTCTCAGACAAATAAACACAAACTTTAAAAGATAAGTGAATTAGAAAATTCAAGAGACATGAGCAGATATCCACTGAAAAGAATATACTCATAACAAGTAAGTACATGCAAAGATTTCAGCATCATTAGCCATTAGGAGAAAATGAAAATGAAAACCACAAAGAATATCATTACACAACTATCAGAAAAGCTAAAAATAAAGTAAATGACAATGTCAAATACTGCTGAGGATATAGAGAAATCAAATCACTCACATATTGCAAACAGGAATGTAAAACGGTATACCACTTTGCAAAATAGTTTGGCAGTTTGTTAAAATTTAGTGCATAAAATTACCATATGGTTCAGCAATTGCACTTCTGAGCATTTATAACACAAAAGTGAAAAAAAATTTCTACCCACAAAAAACCTGCAAACAAATGTTTGTAGTAACTTGTTTGTAATAATACACCCAAAGCAGAAGCAACCTAGGGTTTTTTCAATGTGTGAGTAGTTAAACAAACTATGATACATTTATACCTTTTAATACTATTCAGCAATAAAAAATACGAGCTATTGATTCATATAGCAGTGTGGATAAATTATGCTAATTTAAATTATTGAGATTATATGACTTCATTTAAATAGATCTTGAAATGATAAAGTTGTAGATTTGGAGAACAGATTAGTGGTTGCTGGGAGTTAAGGGGATGTAAAAAGGTGACATGAGGGACCTCATGTTATGGTGCTGGAGGTATTTGTTATTTTGATGGCAAAATTGCTAGTATTCTGCTTATGATATTGTATTGTAGTTCACAAGATTATCATTGAAAGAAATATGGCAAAGGGTATGAAAAATAGATTCATACTACTTCACATAGCTGGGTACCCTAGAATTTGGTGCATATACATTGATTATGGTGATCTCTTCTTGCTGGATGGATCCTTTGATCATTATGTGGTGTCCTTCTTCATCTCTTTTAATGTTTTGCATATCATAATCTATATTACCTGATAAAGAATGGCTATGCTGACTTGTTTTTCCTTTCCATTAGCCTGGGTTATCTTTTTCTGTCCTTTCACTTTCAGTTTCCACTGATCTTTGTTGGTGAAATGTGTCTCCTGTAGGCAACAGATAGATGGGTTCTATTTTTTGATCCAGTCTGTTACTCTGTGATGTTTAATTGATGAGTTTAAACTATTTATATTCAGGGTTAATATGGATAGGTGGTAATTTGGTCCTGTCATATTTTAGCAGTGGGTTGTTATTTGTTTTAATCTTCTGGTGTGGTTTTACTGGAATGCTCTCCATGTTTGCCTTTGGTTTGGGTAGGTGCTGTTCCTTTTCTCTGTTGAGAGATCATCTTTAATTGAGCATCATCATTTGAAGTGCAATTCTCTGGAAGAAGTGAATTCTTTGAGATTCTTTAAAAAATGTTTATTTGAAAGAGCAATAGAAAGACAAATAGAAAGAGACATTTCAAATTTAGTTCACTCCCCAAATAACCTCAGTGCCAATGGTTACTCCAGGATGAAGCCAGAACTCCATGTCAGTTGCCTACATGGGTGATAGGAAGCCCAAGCAATTGGGTCATATTTTGCTACTCTTCTGGTGTGTTGGTAGGAAGTTGGATTGGAAGCAAGGCAGCTGGCATTCGAATCAGTGCACTCTAATTTGTTGTCTTTGTAGGTAACAGCTTAACATACTGTATGTCACAGTACATTCCTGTCTCATTACTTCTTACAATGTATATGAATCTAAACTTATCATAGAATAAAAAGTTAATAGAAATACATTGTGAAGGCCAAATAAAAGTATGTTTTGTTGGAAAATGGTATATGGATGATATATTAACCTATTTCTTAGGAGTTCCTGCTTTGTTCAAACTCTATTTGGTAATTTTTCAAATCTGCTGTCTCCTTTATCTCACATTATCAATTTCCTCTTGTTTGTTTTTTTCTTGATTATTTAAAAATTTTACATTTTATTTTCTCTTCTATAGTTCAATCAACTAATTTTTTTGGTAGCATTTGATGTTATATGGGAAAAATTTTTTCTTACTGTATGCTTGCACTATAGATCACTTCTGTGATCCAAAAATGTAGGAATTTCTCCCTAAAAGCAAGCAAATCTTCAGTTGTGCAGTGGACACCAGGTTGGTGTCTTCTAATTTGGTCAAATTTTGAGAACCTTGACCGAGGGATAATGTCAGATCCCATGAAATGAGGGCTTAGTCACCTGGGCTTTCCCTCTATTAATGCTAGCAGCAAGTCTGGACTACTGCAATTTCTGGGTGATTGACTATAAACTTCAGGTTTCCATGACTTCCTCCTTGGTTCAGTTTGCTAAAGTGGCTCATAGAATTCAGTGAAACATCACATTTATATTTACTGGTTTAGGAAAAAGGATATTTCAAAAGGTACAAATAAGCAGCCATATAAAAAGATGTACATGGTGAGATTTGGAAGAGTCACAAACCCAGAAAATACCAAACTGTGGGGCTGGGGTGCACCACCCTCCTGGCACTTGGATTATGCTCTTGTTTACCTTCCTACAAGCTTTCACACATTTAGCTTTCCTGTAGCTCCTTGAACTTGTATGTGTAGAAATCATTGAATGACCAGGACTGCATTATAAACAATTGTGTGTAATGTGATTGGACCAGACTATGGCTTAATGCTGATAGAGTGAATGGGAAAACCCAGTAAGGCATGATGGTTCTGTTTATTTTGAGTCATCTTGATCTCTGAAGGATTCCTTCTTCTTTCTTATATGGTAAGACCCATTCTAAAATGAGAAATCTTACCACCTACTATCAGACAAAGGTAGATCAGAAAATTTCTTTATGGTCAGCTCTTAGAAACATGGGGGAGATTCAAATATATTTTTGGTCTATGATTTACCTTGGGGAAAAGAAATACTAGTACTTATGGCATGCATTGGAGAGAAAGTGGATCAGATGAAAGGACAGCAAGAAAAGGTATGTGTGTGTGTGTGTGTGTGTGTGTGTGTGTGTGTGTGTGTGTGTGTGATAGAGAGAGAGAAAGAGAGAGAAACAGAGTTTTCTGAGTTCTAAAGTATCTCAACATTTTAACACCAGAAAAATCTGCCTTTATTGCCATGATGCTCTCCCTTAGCTGATTCAGGACTAAGGGAAAAGGTCCTGTTCTTTCACTTTATTGTTTTAGTAGTTTAGGGAATAGCAAAGACTGTGAGAGTTACAATCCAGGAACTATGAAGGAAAACAAAACAAAACAAAAAAATATGTACTGCTGTAGCAATTGCAGACAAGTGTTAGGGGTGGTGGCCAGCCTGGGCAAGGCCTCAGCATCTGTTGGCACATGGGAGGACCAAAGCTGGAGGTGGGCATGGTAGGGATTAGTAGGAGGTCACCCCAGCCAAGTCAGTCACAGCATGTGCTGTTGTACATGAGAACCAGGCCTGGGGGCTGGTTGGGCTGGGCTAGGCTGTAGCACTAGCATGTTCATTGGAAATCCAGAGCTTGGGGAAGAACTGAACAGGCAGTTGCATCAGCTGGCACACATGAAAGCACAGTCTGAGGACCTTCTATATTAGATTTCTTAGGGAGCTCCCAACTAGACCCACTGCATTCAATCCCTAACCTTAGGGAAAATCACATAGACATGTGATCTGACGTTAGAGCACATGCTGCAGAACTGGCCTTCCTCAGTTGCTGTCCCTTGTATAAGAATGGAGAGCATACCCAGATGAACATAAAAGGCAAGTCAGCAATCTCATTTAAGCCAATGGAAGACTCTGAAAACCTCATCAAAAGATGGAAAGGGTAGATTGAACAACACTCCAGGCCAGACTCCACTGTAAGTACCTAGAGATGTGGGTACGCCGAGGCAGACATGAATAGCCTGTCCTACACCCACCCTGGCTCTTATGAACAGTAGAGGGTGCTGGAGCCTAGTCCAGTCTAGCACAACCCAAATCTAGTCCACATCCATGCTGAGGGATGCTACAGCCATGTCCAGCCTAGTTTGCTACCCTCATTCCAGCTCTCACAATCACCATTAAAAACCACAACCCAGCAGGGACATCCCCTCCTGAACAAGGCCTGCTCACAGCCACAGATTATGTATGTGCCAGTGGTTGCTCTGACCTAGTCCAGCATAGTCCATCCCCCATCTTGGCTTTTGGCTCAGATGCTGCAGTCTGGCCTAACCTGGCCAAACCTAGCCCAACCTGGCCCAGACTCAGTCCCAACTCTTGCTGGTGGGTGCTGTAGCCTAGCCCTGCATAGTCTGCTGACATCCCTGGTTTTCATGCAAACCACAAGATGTGATTGCCTAGCCCAGCATGTCCCGCACTCCATCCTGGTTCCTGTACATGCCAATATGCTAAGGTTTGGCCCAGCCCTGCCTGCCCTCCCCTCCAAGAACCAGCCCACACAATTTCTCACAGTGTAGCAACCTTGCCTGGCCTAACCCTGATTCACATGCTCACCACTGGGAGCTACAGCTCACTAGGGGAGTTCTCCAAATTCCCCAACCAAATCCACTCCCAGATCTAGGTCTCACATGTGCCAGTGGGTGCTAGGCCCTTAGCCTACATAGTTTATCCACTCTATCTCATCCTTTGCTGGTGTATGTTGTGGCTTGGCCCACCTCACATCCTCTTCCTGGGTGTGCCTACAAATGCTATTGCCTGGATCAGCCTGGCCTGTTCCCAACCCAGTACTTGAGGTTCTATGGTTATGCCTAGCTCACCCCAGCTCTTGAGCAAACCAGTGGAAATTGCAATTCCACCAGAGTAAACCCACATATCCCCCACAGAATCTGCCTCCAGACCTGGTTCTCTCACATGTTGGTCAGTGTCATGGCCTAGGCTTACATTACCTGTCTCCTGTTCCAACACTCACTGGTGGATACTGTGATCTAGCCCTGCCAGGAAGGCCTTCAGCCCTATCTTTAGCATGCACCAGTGTAGGGTGATCAGTGGTGGTCAATGCTAACTACCCCAGCTCAGGTCTCCCACATGGGTAGGTGCACTGGTCTGACTTAGATTTCCCTCATCCACCATACACACACATTCTATACCCCTTTCTCTGATGAATCCACAGCCCATGAGCACATTAGTTCCACATTAGCCCCATATTCTGTTGGCTTAGGGCCCTCCTCACCCACCTGGTATCCCAGAAGCTAGTCCTCCCACACACATGCTGGCCTAGGACCCTACCACTCAGCCAAGCTGGGAGTCAAGCAGGTTAAGGAATCCCCAAGCCGAGTCCACCAGCATGCCACACCAGCATGCCAGCTGGTGCCCTAACACGCCCTCCTTCTGCTGGCTGGCCTGGAATCCAAACATGTGGGAGATTCCCATGCCTGCTCAGCTTCACTGGCCCCCAGACCGAATCCACAGACTACCAGGCTGCCTAGATGCTGTGGTGGAAGGATGGTACCTAGGCATGGCCACAGTGAAAGCATCTTTTTGGGCCCGCTGCAGTGGCGCAGTGGTTAAGGTCCTTGCCTTGCACGCCTGGGATCCCATATGGGCGCCGGTTCTAATCCCGGCGGCCCCGCGCATAGCATCGGCTGTTGCACTCACTTGGGGAGTGAATCTTCAGATGGAAGATCTTCCTGTCTGTATATCCATTTCCAATAAAAATAGCATCTTAAGTTTCCTTCTTTTGTCATGTCCTCTCTGAAGAACTTCCTTTAACAATCATTTTATTTTTATTTAATATTAAAAGATATTTATTAATTTATTTCAAAGGTACAATTTCAGAGGGAGAGGTAGAAATAGAGAGGGAGAGGTCTTCCACCTACGTGATTTACTACCTAAATGACCACAAAGGCTGTAGCTGGGCCAGGCTGAAGTCAGGGACTTGCAATTCCATTTGAGTCTCCCATGTAGGTGGCAGTAGTGCCACTACCTGTGACATCTTCTGTTTTCCCAGGGAATTGGCAGAGAACTAGATTTGAAGTGGATTTTCTTTCTATGACTTTTGTTTGCTAGAGAGAGGGGCTTAAGGAGAAAGAGAGAGAGAAAGAAAGAAATCGAACTCCATCTGCTAGTTCACTCCTTAAATCGCCACAATAGCTTTGTCCAGGACAGGCCAAACCTAAGAGCTGAGAACTCTGTACGGGTTTCAGAAGAATGGCAGAAACCCAGGTGTTTCATCTGTCAGTTGCTATCTCCTAGCATGCACGTTAGCAAGAAGCTTCAGTCAAGAGCAGAGCAGAGCCTGGAGCCTTGATGTGGGGTGTAGCTGACCCAAACACTGTCTTGCCTGTGTGTTAAATGCCTGGGCCTGTTATTAAGGTAAATGCCCAGACTGCCTCTTACGTTATATTTGGGCTCATAGTTCTGCTTAACAAGGAGGAATAGGGAGAAACAAGTGTACTCTCTGTTGAATGTAAGTTAATACTAATGGACAGGGACTTGTTTTTTTTTTTTTAAAGATTTATTTTTATTATTTTTTATTGGAAAGGTGGATATACAGAGAGGAGATACAGAGAGGAAGATCTTCCATCCGATGATTCACTCCCCAAGTGAGCCGCAACGGGTCGATACTATGCCGATCCGAAGCCAGGAGCCTCTTCCGGGTCTCCCACGCGGGTGCAGGTTCCCAAAGCCTTGGGCCATCCTCGGCTGCTTTCCCAGGCCACAGGCAGGGAGCTGGAAGGGAAGCGGGGCTGCCGGGACTAGAACCGGCGCCCAGATGGGATCCCGGGCGTGCAAGGCGAGGACTTAACCACTTGCGCCACCGCGCCGGGCCCTGGACAGGGACTTGTTAACCCTTTCCTTAAATATATTCACAAACTTATGTGGAAAATTAGGTTTTGATTAACTCTGATAATTTGACTAGACTTGAGAGAACACTAATTCTTCATTGCCATCCAAATATTTGTGAAGTGAATTGATAGGATGGATTTGACCTAAGGAGAGGAGATAACTTAGGACCAGTCACTTTCCTGGAACTGGAATATGAACCACTAGGTATACATCTTAGGTAAGAGAGGACTAGCAGAATGCTAAAAAAAAAAAAAAAGGCCTCCCATGGAGCTGAAGGTGGTTTCACAGGGCACTGATGCAAACAGTGAGTGTAGCTGTCAAATCAGTTGGCTAGAGACCAGGAGGCTCAAGCTAAAGTGAGAAACATCTGAAAAGCCAAGATATATTGTTTAGAGAATTACATTAGACAACATTACTCTCAATAATGCTTGGTTCTGACAGCCACTTGCCCTGTGTTTGAGTCAGGAAGATTCCTACCTGGATTGCAATTGGCCTGGCTGGGGAAGGCTATTAGGAATATGCAGACTTTTGCTTTGTGAGAATTGGGTTGAACCCTGGAAACTCTTGGGAGGGCTTGAAAATCTTTTCACTCACAAGTGGTTACTTGATGGCATAGGATTTACTGTAAGAAGCATTACTGTTGGCTCAGGCACTCTCCCTGCCCCCTCCCCATAGGTTGTAAGATCTTGGAAAGTCCTCGAATCTCTCTCCTCTGTATGTTCTTGTGCCAGGTCTAGGATTCTGTAAGACACAGTCTATTTGCTCAAGTGTTTATGATCTCACAGAGAGGTAAAATTCAAATTCTCTCTCTCTCTCTCTTTAACACACACACACTCTCTCTCTCTTTCTCCTTTCTATTCTTCTGGACTTTTCCCTGGAAATCTTCTGTTTGTTAAGATTATCTATCTCTTGTATCATTAAAGGATTATTCAAGGCAAACCACAGAATGTGAAACATACTTGCTGAGTTAGACCTAAAATTAAAACTCAGGTATTCTTTTGACCACTGTATCCCTCCGTCTTAAAAGCCTCAGTGTCAAATTTAAATAATTCATAATAGTAGACCAAATTATCCATTCTCCAGAGCAATTAGAGGAACAATATAACATTCTGTTAAAAGTGGGCTGTGAGTCACTGCTGCCAAGCAGTGAGTGAGTCCTGGGCTTGCCTGGGCTGGAGAGGTTTCTCCCTTCACAGTAAGTATGCTGTGAAGGGATCTCTTGGGAGCAAAGGCCGGCCCTGCCTCCACCTGCCACCACTCTCTTGTGGCAGGAGGGACATAAGGGAGTTCGACCTTGGGGCCTGGGTGGAGGGAGCTTCCAGCAGCCTAGCGGTTGCTGGGAATACCCAAGCCAGATCAGACTCAGTGGTTGGGGCCCTGGCAATAGCTGCCACTGCCATGCAGTGAATGAGCCCTGGGCTTTGGGCCAATTGGTGCTGGACTCTGCCTGCTAGCCGCCTGGTGGTGAGCTCTGGTGTCTTGGGGGTGTGCAATTGCTGCCTAGTGACGTCCATTAATGAGGCCACTGTGCGTGTTGGTGAGGAATCAATCCTGAGGGACTCCCAACAACGGGGTCACTTTACTTGCAGGTAAGTGAGACTGAGATCTGGTGGTTTGGAGGGGGGAGGACCGGATGATCTGTATGGGTCAGATTGATACACCAGCCTACATGTCAGTCCTGTGTTTGTTTGTGTCATGTTAGTCCTGTGTCAGTCCTGTGTAGTGCTTGTTATCACTGAACCATGCTGACAACCACACGCAAGTCCATGTGAAAGCCAGGGCTTGGGGCCTGTCTAGCAGGGATAGTTCCTAGTACCTAGATCCTAGAATGTCAGAACAGGGGATGAGTCACATTAGACAGGGCCATGACACTAACCAGCATACAAGAGAAACAGGTCTGGGGATAGATCTGTGTAGGACGGTGGGCCAAACTCCGTGGAAATGCAAGTCCTGATGGTTAGCTCAAGTGTTGGAGTGGTGATGGGCTGAGTTAGGTGTGACCATGGCACCTACCATCACTCACAGGTACAGGGACTGATAATAGTCTGGGCTGGTCCAGGCTGCAGCACCCGCATGTGTGTCCTAAAACAGGGTGTTGGGCAGGCTGGGCTGCAACGTTCACCAGTTCATACAAGACCAAGATGGAAGGGCAGACTATTCCAGACAAGGCACTAACATCCACTGGCATGTATGAGATCTGGGTCTGGGAGTGGGCCAAGTGGGGGAAACTTGAGAAAATCCCCTAGTTGGTCATAACTCCTGCTGATCATCACATGGTCCAAGGCCTGGGGGTTGGGCAAGCTAGGCAAAGTAGCTCCAACTGTTGGCTAATGTGTGCATTAGTTATGGAATGAGGTTGACTGAGCAGGGCCAGGCAAACCTTAGCTTGCCAGCAAGAAAAGAAATCAGGCTGGAGCACAGGTCATGCCAGGATAGGCTGTCACACCTACCAGTTTGCATGAGCCAGGGATGGGAATAGACTGAGCAGGGCCAGGTTCCATCACCTACCAGCAAGAATCAGGTCAGGGGGCAGGCCGGGTCAGGCCAGGCTACAGCATTTAAGGCAAAGGCCAAGACAGGTGAAGGATCATGCCAAGGTGGGTCAGAGTAACCAGTGGCACGTGCATGATCTATGGCCAGCAACATGGCTGCTTGGGGAGCCAAGGGGACACCCTGCTGGGTTGTGATTCCCACTGGTGAGTGTGGGGGCCAGGGCGGGAGCTGCGTTCTTGTCTGGACATGGCTACAGTGTCCCTTGGCACAAGTGTGGACTGGAACTTGGCACAGCAGACTAGGCTAGACTCAAGCACCAACTGGTGCTCTGGAGGGCCAGGGTAGGTATAGGTATAGGCTAAGCTAGATCTGGCATCTCTCTGGGGATGTCAGAGCTTGAAGATGGAAGATTAGCCAGTTTAGCCATTACACTGGCCCTGAGAGCTCTTCGCTAAAGAGGCATTGCAGGCTAAGATGAAGCCAGGAGTTGGAGAATTAAGCTTCAAATCCTAGCTTTACCTGAAACGTGACCCAACAAACATTACAGATGCCCCTAGCCTCAGTTTCTGTATCTGTAGAATGTTTAGTAATCTTCTGCCCTTCCATCCTTTTGGGCTCTGGTGAGGAATAGATGAGGTAGTGGCAGGGAAGCTTGTGTAGAGCCACCAGGATGAAAGACTTGTTTTGTTGCTATCCCCTGCTCTCCCTTTCTGGCAATTCAGTGCCAGGGCCTGGGAAGGAGGTATTTGGTGCTTTAGCTGAGGTTTAGAATCTTGCAGGTCTGGAGCTGTCAGAGAGTGATGAAACATCTGTGAATATCTCTCTCCTAGGAGCTAATGGTATAGCACAGCAGGTTAAGATGCAACTTGTGTTGCTGGCATCCCATATCAGACTTTCTAGATCAAGCCCCCTGCACTTCCAATTTTGCTTCTCACTAATGTGCAAATTCTGGGAGCCAGCAGGTGTGACCAATGAACTTGGGGTCTTGCCACCCACTTGGAAAACCAGGATGAAGTTCCTGGCTTGTGTTTTTACCCTGGCTCAGCCATGGCTGTTGCAGCTGTTTGGAGATTAAAAGAACAGATAAAAGATCTTGCATTTCTCTGTCTCTTCTTCTCTCTCTCTTTCAAATAAATTAATAAATAAATCTTAAAAATAATTATTCTCTTCTAGCTGATGTTTCAGTTCATCTCCACAAGATCAATCAGGTTCTGAGGGACTCTCTTGAATCTTCCCACTTGTCCACTTACTCTGGCTCTTTAGGTGCCCGGGCTTCACCTATAGATACAGCAGTTCAAAAACCAAGCGGAGTAATTTCAGAGCCTTTTGGAGCTGGTACATAACACTTATCCTTTATCCTCTGAGAAGTCTTCAAAAAGGTCATGGGCACTGAATGTTATGAAAAAAAAAAAACCCTACAGGTGCATTAAAATTTTTTTCCATTTCTCATATCAAGATAAACTTTTAATTCAATTTTCTCATGCACTTTTTGATATACTTATGTAGCTTAAGTCCATCATCAATATGAATATTGTGCTGAAGACTTTTCTGTTAATTCTGTAACTCCCAGCAGAGCAATCACTAGATGCCCCTCATTCCTGTCACATGCATGTATTTGAGGGTAGAGAGAAAGGGAGTGTCTCAGGGGCAGAGATCTCCCATCCACTGGTTCACTCCCCAAATGCCTCCAAGAGTTGCGGCCAGGCCAGTGTGAAGCCAGGAACCAAGGGTGGCAAGGCCCCAACTACTTGAACTATCACCCCTTGCCTTCCATGGGGGTCCATTAGCAGGAATCTGGAATTAGAAGTAGAGCCAGGACTCAGATCTAGGCAATCTAATATGGAATGTGAGTGTTCCAAGCGGTGCCTTAATCACTGAGCCATATACATGACTGCCTCCAGATTTAGTTATTCTGTCCTTGAAATATTCAGAGGAACTGGAATTTAATTTAATTTAATTTGAATGAATTTAAATAGCCACATGTGGGCATACAGATGCAAGTGTTTTTCCTTTTCATTAAGTCACTGTGTCCAGAAACCTCTATTAAAATGCTTATGTATTATTATTTTTAAGTGAGGCCATATGGCTGAAGATGAGGTTCTGGCATGTGTGGGGACAGGGGATAGTGGAGGAAAGGAAAGTTGCCAGAAAAACCAGCTTGTTGGCTCCCAGAAGGCCTCCAATGGAACATCTGGCTCACAGTCTCACAGGCTTGGAAACTAGATTTGTCAGTACATGAGGAGTCAAGTCTGTCTTCAGGGATAGGAACTTTTAATCATGCTCCCCAGACTGCTATACTAATCAGAAAGCCAGCACATCAAAGTTTAAGGGGAAGGCGTTGAGGCTGATCATTTTCAACATGAGAACTGAGATTTGAAGAGGGTGGTATTTGGGTGAGCTTTGCACCTGTAACTAGCAGGTGAATGATTCAAACCACTGAAAGTGGTTCCTGTCTGTCCTGGGAATGGCTTGACTGCGTTTCTGACCATACCTCTTTCTTCCTAAATGGTGTTTTGATGGTTACCACCAGCAGCGGCTTTTGTTTCTCACAGGGCTGTTTATTTTTATTTGAAACACTAGTGGCAGAGGAGGAGGGGAGCAAAGGAACAGGAAGAGAGGGTGCTCTTTCCTTCACTAATTCGCTCTCCCCAAATGCCTGAGTGGAAAAAAAAAACAAAACAAAACAGTGAGAGGGAGGGAGTAGAGCAAGAGAGCAGAATAGCTCTTCTTTTTTCTAATTCCCTCCTCCAAATGCCTACAAAAACTGGGACTGGGCCAGACCAAAGCCAGGAGCCTAGAACTTCTGTGTCAGTTACTCTGCAGGTCTCCCACATGGGTAGAAAGGACTGAAGTATCTGAGCTATCATCTAATGATTTACAGAATGTGTATTAGCAGGAAGCTGGATTGGAAGCTGAGTAGCCTGAACTGAAACCAGTCATCTAGTATAGGATACAGGTGGTCAAGCAGCAGCTCATCCCATGGCAATACAACATCTGTCCTCAGCTTTTGCTGCTGATTGTACTTTATTTCCTAAGCTTTAATGATTGACCAGCCCCACACTCAGTGTCTCAATCCACTGGGACTGTTATAACAATATCACAGACTAGGTAGCCTGTAAACTGGAAGACTGGGATGTCAAAGATTTTGAATCCCTTGAAAACCTCCTTTCTGGCTCACAGCTGTCCTTTGATTATTTTCTCATTTGACAAGAATATTGAGGGAGTTCCCAGGGGCCTATTTGATAAGTACATTAATTCCACTCACGAGGGCTCCATGCTTATCATCTAATCTCAACACATATGCACCTCCTAACATTATCATGCGGAAGATGAGATTTCAACTTGTGAATTTTGGGGGAACACAAACATTTAGTCTGTTGTTTTCATGGAAACATTTCTTCTTTAGCTATGTCATGTATATACTCAAGTTCATGTCCTGTATAATACACTTGTGGGACATTTATTTCTTTAAGATGATTTGGTGTGTATAACTGGTATTATGAGTTAGCTTCCTCAGAAGACAGTCTTATTTACTTTGTTTCCAAAGTCTGTAAGTCTCTATGATTGTCTAACTATGTTTCCTGAAAGGGTTTCAATATTGGCTAGTTATTGACATCCATGTATAGTGCATTTAGAAAGTGGCTTGGTGTAGCTGAGAGTTGATAATTGAAATGCTTACTGGAGACAGACAGTACCTATGAGTGAAGCAGGTGTTGTCACGGGAGAATGGTTGCTATAGATTTCTCAGAGGTAGATAGTTGTGTTTCAGTTCAGGCTGTATATAACTATGCTGAAATGTGGGCCCACAATTTCTAGATGTTATGTTGTTTTTTTAAAAGGAACATCTAGTTGAGAACGAGAGAAAGAGAGATAGAAAGAAAAACAGAAAGAGAGAGAGAGAGAGAGAGAGAGAAAGAGAGAGAGAGAGAGCATTATCCATTGGTTCACTACCTAGGTGCACTCAGTTCAAAACTAGGAGCCTGGAACTCAGCATGCACCTCTTCAGGAAGTGGCATGAATGTAATTACTGGAGCCATCAATACAGCCTCCAAGACTGCATCAGCAGAAACCTGGAGTCAGGAATCAGAGGTGGAACTTGAATGCAAGCACTGTGACATCAATTATAGGAGTTTAACTGTCAGTCCAAATGCCCATCATGGGATCTTCTAATTTGTAAAGGGAAGTTAGGCATCTGAATATTAATATGAAATATCCTGTATTTTATTTTTATTTATTTATTTTAAAGATTTATTTATTTTCTTTGGAAAGGCAGATCTACAAAGAGTGGAAGAGACAGAGAGTAAGATCCTCCATTTGCTGGCCCACTCACTAACTGGCCACAATAGCTGGAGACAAGCCAACCTGAAGCCAGGAGTCAGGAGCCAGGAACCATCTCTGGGTCCCCTATGTGGGTGCAGGGGTCCAAGTCTCTAGGTTATCCTCCACTGCCTTTCTCAGGCCACAAGTAGGGAGCTGGATGGGAAGCAGAGCATCTGGGACATGAACCAGCACCCACATGGGATTCTGATGCATGCAGGGAGAGGATTCTGCTGTATTTTTTTTTTTTAAAGCAAAAAACGAACTGAGTACAAACCCAACACTTAATCCAAGCCTAACAAAATTCATCAACAAGTTGAATAAGCATATGGCCTCTGATTTGTGTTTTTTTTTGGTGCCATGAAAGGCCATGGGAGTCTGCAATTTGGGGCTCTAGACTAGCCATGCATTTATAGCAACATGGCACTTCTGGGAAGGCACATCCCCTCTGGCTGTTCAGACTGCTTCTCTAAGACTTATCTTTCCTGTTGTTGAGTGCTAGTCCTCTATGGTCTATGTAGCAAAACACTACAGACTGAGGGACTTAAGTAATAAACTTGATTTCCCACAATTTTAGAAACCAAAGTCTAAGATCAAGGAGTTGACAGGTTCTTTTTTCTGTGGCCTCTCTCCTTCGTTTATAGATGATAGCCTCCTGTCTGTATCCTCATGTGACCTTTTCTCTGTGCACAAACACATCTGGTGTCTCTACTTTTTACAAGGATGTCAGTCATGTTGGATTCAAACCCACCCTTATGACCACATTTCACCTTAATGTCCTCCCCATAGGCTCTGTCTCCAAAACCAGACACAACAGAGGTCAGGGGTGGCACTAGGGCAGGACGCAATTCAATCCATCACATGCTGTAAGAACCTGTACTTTATTGTTAAGATCATTGAGGTTAGACTGTGATTTGGCTGTTTTCCTGTTGCATTTACTCTGTTGCCCCTCTGAGTCCACCAAGTCCACTCTCCATCCTGTTTCACCCTTCTCTGGATGACATAAATGAGCATCCTTGCCCTCTGCCTTTGAATAAATTTAGCTAGCAGGATGTTTACATAGAGATAAGGGAGAAAAAAAATGTTAGGAGAAACTCAACATTACCCATGGCCTGATTGTACCTCTTCATTAAAAGTTACTACACCTATTAGATGGCTTCTCACTTTGTTTCCTTGCTCTTTCTTGTTCAGCCATAGCATTCACACCCACCATGGCTTCTTTACCTCCTACAGTACTTAAAAAAGAAAAAAAGATTTACTTATTTTTATTGGAAGGTCAGATATACAGAGAAGTGGAGAGACAGAGGGGAAGATACTCCATTCGTTGATTCATTCCCCAAGCGGCTGCAATGGCTGGTGCTTAGCCAATCTGAAACCAGGAGCCTGGAGCTTCTTCTGAGTCTCCCATGCAGGTGCAGGAACACAAAACTTTGGGCCATCCTCGACTGCTTTTCCAGGTCACAAGCAGGGAATTGGATGGAAAGTGGGGCTGCCGGGATTGGAACTGGTGCCTGTATGGGATCCCGGGCATGCAAGATGAGGACTTTAGCTGCTAGGCGATCATGCTAGGATCTTTCTATTGTACTTTTGAGAAGAGTCAAATTAAGACACTTTTCTCAAGGCACTCAACTTTTACGTGCAGGAACCCTAACTGATAACAATATCCGTGCTAATAGCTACCTCCTTCCTTCTCCATGCTAAAATATCAGGTACATATGCAGGTTCAGGGTATAAATAAATTTAGGTGGATAGTGCAAAGTTAGTAACTCATTCAGTTTTCAGAGTAAGGAAGATAAAATGTATCCATGGGTGATAATTATAATACAAGATGGCAGTGAAGAGAAGCAAGAGCGGTAAGAATAACAGAGGGTGTGGGATGAGTTTAACAACACAGGAGAGTGGTTTAAATAGGATGCCCTAAACTCTCCTGTGTTCAAATTCTGCTCCACTGCTTCATAGTTCTAACACTGTGGGCAAGAAATCAACTTTGATTGCCCCACCTGAAAAACTTAGTCTTGTACCATATACATTTAAGCAAGAATATACAACAGGGGTTCTGTTGGATTTTAACAGAGTTAGAAAATCCCCAGGCAGGTTTATTTTCAATTCTCTAAGCACTTTTTTACTGAGTTCCATAGTGGTTGTACTGGCCTACACTCCCACCAGCAGTGAAGAAGGGTACCTTTCTCCTCATATCCATGCAAGTAGGTGTTAGTGGAGTACTGAATGTAGGCCAATCTGACTAGTGTTTGGTGGTACCTCAATGTTTGTATCTCCCTGCCAGCTAGGGAGCCAGAGCATCTTTTTCATATGTCTGTTAATCATTTGAATCTCTTCTTTTGAAAAATGTCTGTTTATTTCCTTTGCCCATTTTTTTCACAGGCTTTTTTTTAAAAAAACTGTTCCTGGGTTTCTTAAGAAAATTTGTAAATCCTAGATATTAATTAGTCCCCTATCACTTGTGTAGTGTGTAAAAATTTTCTCCCATTCTGTTGGTGGTATCTTCATTTTGTTAATTGTTTCCTTTACATCTTTTCTGAGAAGTATTTTCCCCTTCCTATATCTTGGAGAGTGCTTCCTCTGTTTTCCTTTAATAGTTTGATAGTTTCTGGGTATAGATTTAGGTCCTTTAACCATTTAGAGCTGATTTTTGTCTAATGTGACAAGTGTGGGTCTTGCTTCTTAACTCTGCAAGCTGCTATCCAGTTTTCCTGCCATATGAAACAGCTATCCTGCTCCTAGGAATATACCCAAGGAAATGAAAACCGCATATGAAAAGAGGATATGTAACTTTATATTTAGAGCAGCACAACCTACAATAGCAAAGACATGGAAATAATCCAGATACCTGTCCAAAGAGGAGTGGTTAAGGAAACGATGGTACATCTACTCCATGGAATATTAATCAGCAATTAAAAAGAATGAAATCATAGCATTTGCAACTAGATGGTTTCAGCTAGAGACTATTATGCTCAGTGAAATAAGTCAATCCCAAAAGGAAAAATACTGTATGTTCTCTCTAATATAAAGGAACCATCAAGCAAATTAGGCTTTGGGGTTTTCTTTTCATCACCCATGCGTTGGTTATTTAGTAGTGCGTTTTTTTCAACTCAATGGTGCTGTATTTTTTTTCTTTTTGTTTTTGTTTTAGCTTCATATCTGTTGTTGACCTTATTCTCATTTAAGGGAATGTATAGTGATGGAGTAATAGAAACTACCATATCAGGATGCAAAGATATAATGCAATCTACATCCCTACTTTCAAATCAAAGATGGACTCCCAATGAAACTGTTGGACATATCTAGACAATGGGATGCTAGGTTGTCTGACACTGACTGTACCAGCAATGTTGAGGTACACTTTAATAACAGACTGAGGGAATTGTAACTTGTTATGAAGGACTATATTATTGTAACAATATGGGGAAAATCAGTCAGGGGGTGGGAATTTGTGTGTGTGTGTGGGGAAATCTCAGACCCTACAAAATTGTTCCATAACATTCAAAATAAAAAAACATCAAAATAAGAGAAAATACACCTGTCTGGTGACATTATTAAAGTACCATTTGTCATTCACATGTTTGTAGTTATGTTGACGTAAACAAACCAGGTAGACTACTGGTTGTATTAAAGGATGAGGGGACTTCAAAAGTTTGGAGGAAAATGAAATTAAAAGATTAGTTTATTATAATGCCAAAGTATTTTGAAGACCACACACAATATTTTAATAATATATATTTTCCACAAACTTGTTGATTAACCTGTGTACAATTATGTGTGTTAGATATTTTTGTTAATATTAAATGATTATGTTGTTAGTCCATGGATTTGTAACGGTATACTTTTTACTGCTATTTTAGAGTATCTTTCTATGTACAAAAAATGTTTATGGTAAAACATTGTGCCACTATTACAACACCAGCAGCCTCATATATCTCATGTTTAGTTTGTCTCTTGACTGCATCATTTTTTCTTGTGCTTGATTTAATCTCATATTGTTTTGCTCAGCCTGGCCCTTTACCCGCTGCTAATGTTGCCAGTAATGGGCCATGTGGAGCAATTGACCTGGAAACGAAATTAAAAGTGATGACGGATTATGAAGGTAGAAAATCAGTGATGGTTATTGCTCACCAGTCTGACATGTCCCATCCCACCATGGCTACAATCTTGAAAAACAAAAACAGAAGAAGCTGTGAAAAAGGTCTGTTTCATTGGATGTAATGAGCTCAGCAAAAATTCAAGAGGGGCTGATGTGAGAGCTGGAGTAACCTCTAATTATTTGGCTTGAAGACCATACAAAGAAGTACATCCTTAGCACCATGGTGGTCTGACCATGATGGTTAATTTGCTGCTAGCTCTGGATGGCTGAAATATTTCAAGAATTGTTATTCATCATTTAAGGTAAAAGAGATTGGTGAATCTATGAGTGCTAATGTCAAGAGAGCTGAAGCATTTTTGGAAACTTGAGATACTCTGGTTTGGAGGAAAATTGTTTGCTAAAGCAATTCTTCAATAAGGATGAAACCTGTATATGTGACAACTAAACAAACCAATGATGTCCTTTTCAGAACATAAAATGTATGTAATGTCTGCAGTGTGCTTAGTTAAGTGACTAGCAATTCCTTAGTGCTTACTAAAAGTTAGCTTTTATTGCTACTTAGCAAAGATTGTGCAGAGGATGTGCTTGTGGTGGCCTTGAAGAATAGAAGGATTTTATAGGAAAGGGAAAATCAATCCCCAAAGACAGGCGCATGGATAAAAGCACAAAGACAAACATGCTTAAGAATTATTAATCGGGGGCCCGGCACGATGGCACAGTGGTTAAGGTCCTCGCCTTGCACGCCCGGGATCCCATATGGGCGCCGGTTCTAATCCCGGCAGCCCTGCTTCCCATCCAGCTCCCTGCCTGTGGCCCTGGAAAGCAGTCAAGGACGGCCCAAAGCTTTGGGACCCTGCACCCGCGTGGGAGACCTGGAAGAGGCTCTTGGCTTCGGACCGGCATAACATCAGCCGTTGCGCTCACTTGGGGAGTGAATCATTGCACAGAAGATTTTCCTGTCTCTCCTCTCTGTATATCCGCCTTTCCAATAAAAATAAAATAAATCTTAAAAAAAACAAGAATTATTAATCGGGCCCGGCAGCGTGGCCTAGCAGCTAAAGTCCTCACCTTGAACGCCCCGGGAACCCATATGGGCGCAGGTTCTAATCCTGGCAGCTCCACTTCCCATCCAGCTCCCTGCTTCTGGCCTGGGAAAGCAGTCAAGGACGGCCCAAAGCTTTGGGACCCTGCACCCGTGTGGGATACCCAGAAGAGTCTCCTGGATCCTGGCTTTGGATCGGCATAGCATCGGCCATTGTGCTCACTTGGAGAGTGAATCATCGGATGGAAGATCTTCTCTGTCTCTCCTCCTCTCTGTATATCTGACTTTCCAATAAATAAGTAAATCTTAAAAAAAATAATTAATCAGTCCAGCTGGTACATGGAGACTCTTGATTAGGAAGCAGAGCAGAAAAAGTTACTTGAAGCTGCATCAAGAAAGACACTGAATATCAAGATGAGGAATCTGCTCTAATTTTGTATAAAGTGCAGAGTTAACTAAACAAGGATTTTAGTCAGGGTATATATGCTTTTATATACCTTAGAAGAAATTAATCTGGTAGATCTTTCTAAGTTGAACCTTGTTCTTGGAGATGAGATTGGGGAATGGGACACAGATGAACTTGCTGTATTGCACACAGCTGCACAGAGTACCACGTGACAAGATTTTGAGCAGCTGATGACTGTCATCGAAGAGCACATCTTTCCTCCAGAACTCCCTGCTACATTCTTACAAAAAAAAAAAGCCTGCTAACATTTAGTTTGTGTTCTTTTTAGAAAGAAGTGTAAGTGTAGTAGGCAAGTGCCCTGAAGCCTACATTACTGGGCCAAGAAAGGTTCAGAATGGGGCCAGATTATTCTCCCTTGGGGGATGAATGTTAGTGAATGTTATAACAAGTAAGGTTGGCATTAAAGCTACAAAGATCCCCTAAACTCCCTGTCTTTACTACCAGGGAAGAAGGATTTATAAACAATAGTAGTCAAGTAGGGACTTAGCCAGAGGGCGCTGTCAGTGGACTACACCTTCCCATGAAATGGAGAAGAGGATTATTTCCCTAACAGAAAAAGGAAAAGATGGTCAGAACTAGAAAGTCCTTCTCTACAGAATTGTTACCTGATACATTAACTGTTAGCTAATAGTGTAGAAAGACCAACAGGTGGGCCACCTGGAGCTATCCGTGGTGCTGCTCCAGCCTATTAGGAGGCTTCTATTACTACATATCCTGGGTAGTGGCAGGTATTTTACACACGTTTCTTTTTTCTCTTTCTTTCTTTCTTTCTTTCTTTCTTTCTTTCTTTCTTTCTTTCTTTCTTTCTTTCTTTCTTTCTTTCTTTCTTTCTTTCCTTCTTTCTTTCTTTCTTTCTTTCTTTCTTTCTTTCTTTCTTTCTTTCTTTTTAAACATTTTTATTATTATTATTAACATTTTATGATACAGTTCCATAGGCTCTTGGCATTTCCCTTATCTCCTCCCCAATTCCCTCCCCCATCTAGTTCCTCTATATCATTACTAAAATATAGTTCTTCATACACAGTCATATGTCCATCATTGCAAGCATGGACAATGGCAGAGAGTCCAGCATCCTATTGTCAAGATATAGCACACAGTTTCATTGCAAGTCCATCTTTGTCTGGAAATAGAAATGCATACTACATAGTATCCTCACGTCTGGATGTTAGTCTCCATTTCGCAGCTACTGCACATCTCCTTAAATGAAAAGTCATAATACAAAATCAACAATAAAAAGAAAAATAGAAATTAACAATGCCATGAAGTTAAATGACATGTTACTAGAGATGACAGTCTCCATTACACAGTTAGTATACATCCCTTTCAATGAAAAGCCACAAAAAAATCTGGGAGAAAAAAGAAATTAACAACACCATGAAGTTAAGTAACATGCTACAAAATGACTAACGTGCATCTGAAGAGATGAAAATCAAGAACCTTCTTGAAGAAAATGATGCTGCTGTATATCTATGAGTCATTGAATGATTTAATCAGAAGAAAGTGTTTTTGAAGAGATGAAACTAACAGAAAACAACAAAATCCATGCAATATAGTTTTCGCTGATTTTTGTTGGTTAAGTGTGTTTCTTCTAGACAATAAATAGATGGATTTTGTTTTTTTAAATCCAGTCTATTAATCTATGACATTTGATTGAGCTTAAGCCATTTACATTCAGGGTTAATATGTATGGATAGTACTTAGGTCCTGTCATTTTAGGAATGGGTTGTTCATTGATTTAGTCTTCAGTTGTCATTTTAGTGGGATGTTCTTCCCATTAGCCTTTGGTTTTGCTTGGTGCTTTTCCTCTTCTCTTCAAAAGAACATCTTGAAGTATCACTTGTAGGGCAGGTTTGGAAGAGGCAAATTCTTTTAACTTTTCTTTACTGTGGAAGAATTTTATTTCATTTTCAAAGACAAAAGAAAGCTTTGCTGGATATGTTATCCTGGGCCGATAATTTCCTTTCTTTTAGAATCTGGAATATGTCACTCCATTCTCTTCTGGCCTGTAGAGTTTCCTGCGAGAGATCTCCTGTGAGTTTAATTGGCATTCCTTTATATGTCAATTGATTTTTTTCCACGTGAACATTTAAGGATCTTTTCTTTATGTTCAATTGAAGAGAGCTTGATGACCATGTGTCTTGGTGAAGATAGCTTTTGATTAAGCCTGTTGGGAGTTCTATGCCCCTCTTGGATGTTGTTTCCCAATTCTTTCTCTAGATTAGGGAAATTTTCCTTTATTATTTCATTAAATACATTTGCAAACTCAGCTTCTCTTTCTGCACCTTCTGGGACTCCCATAACTCTTATATTAGGCCTCTTAATAGTGTCTTTCAATTCTTGAATACTTTTTTTGGCTCTGCTTCCAGCTTTTTGTTTGCTTCCCCCTGATGACAGGACATATCTTCCAATTCTGAGATTCTTTCTTCTGCTTGCTTCATTCTATTTTGGAGACTCTCCATTGTACTTTTAATTTGCTCTACTATGTTCTTAATTTCTGATGTATCAGCCTTGATTTGCTTTATTGCTTCCTTAAATTCTTTGAATTCTTGTATGTGTTTCTCATTTTTGATCAGAAGCATTAAAATGAGTTTTATGAATTCAGTATGCCCCATTTTCTCGATGTCTTCCTCAGTTAACTCTGAGATTGGCATAAGGTTTTGCTCCTTTGCAGGGGAGTGCTCAGTAATATTCATTGTGCCTTTGTCTCTTCTTTTGCTCTTGGTCATTGCACTTCTGGTTAGCAGATTTTTCTCCTTGGGGAAGGTTTCTAAGCTGTGTCACCCACAGGTCTACAATGCAATTTTACTTATTGCAGTTGGTACACAACTTTTTGCTTGCAGCCACTTGTGCCACAATCTCCAGTGAGTTCCAGGTCTGGGTTCTTATGTTAGATTTCCACAGCCCCAGCTCCTGGCTCACCAGTCTCCACCTCCTGTGATACCGTGCTGAGGCTGCACTGTTGTCTCTGCAACTTTTCTCCCACTTCCGGTTGGAGCAGGTCCCAGGATTAGAGAGACACTACGTGTCCTATATAGTTAGGTTGCTGGTGGTACTGATCTTGCTGGAACCTGTTGGCTGTTATATCTGGGTGCCACTGGACCTATTTTGACCCATATTATGCCACAGTCAGTATTATTTTCCTGTGGGACCAGTGTAATTTGCTGAACTCAGTGAGTTCACATGAGATCAGCACATGCACAGTTCACTGTTGTCCCCTGCAGTCCTAAAGCTATTGCCACAGTGTACAAAATGGTGCCTGATGTACCACTACTACAATTCTTGATCTGCTGGCCATCAGGACTGAGGGCTACCCAGGCCTGTCTTGGGTGGAACCTGTAGAATTCCATGCTGCAGTTCACTGAGTCAGAAATGAGTTCCTTCCCAGCTCAGCGTATGCTCAGTCCTTTCCCTTGTCCTTTCTTCCTCACAGAAAATGGCGCCCAATTCAGCTCTAGGGGGCTGACTGGGCTGTGAAATCCACCCTGTTCTTGCACTGCCTGTCTGGGATCTGCTGCTCTGTCTCTGCTGGTCAAATCGAATGGATCAGCAGGATGGGCAGTTCTTTGGGCTCATCTCACAAGCTCCCAGTGAAAGTCCCTTCCCACCTGGTTGCTGGTAGAATTTTGGCTGCTGGTGGAGTTGAGATCACTGTTTGCTGATTGCTGCTGGAATTTCAGTCACTGCAATACCACACTGTTGTGTCTGCTGCTTTTCCATGTCTGTCAGTCTCCAGGTACCCCTCTGCTGTTGTTCTGTCCTCTCCCATTTCCTGTAATGTGTCCTCTCTGCTTCATCCTGATTAAATCTTTTCCCGTCTGTTTAAATGTGTTCTTAGCCTAGTCTGCCATCTTGATTCTCCCTTACACACTTTTCATCCTTTAGTACTGACAGCAACCCTACAAGTTAGTAGTGCTATCAACAGCCTTGATTCTTTAGATGAGTAGACTAATTCTTGGAGCCTGTCTGACTCTACTTGGTGTGCGAATCACCTCTTCAGACATGAGTTTTGAACAATTCATATTTATTTAACACATTTTCTCTGACCTGTGAACAAATGGGTTCCTTATGGAATTAGGGGTGATAGGAATTTATACCAACAATTACTGAATTTAAGTTATGAGGGAGTTTTTAATGAGAAAGATTAAGCATATGCAACTATATTTTATATTGTTGATTTAACAGGTGTGTGGGAAATTCAAATATGTTTATCAAAAATACAACAAGAAAATTGGTACCTCCTAATTAGAGTAGAGCAAATTATGAGTTTTTGTAAAGAAATCAGAGCCTTGTTTACCTTTTTTTTTCACTTTTCAACTGTAAAATGAAAATAAACTGTCCAAGATAATGAGAATGAAAACCCATCCTTCATTAAATTGGGATAAACCTTCACTGTGCCAACTGTAGAGTCATAATTAAGGAAAATGCATGTGGACTTTTGATGCCAAACATTAATACATCTCAGCATCTAAATTGCCACTAAGCTAAGGAAGACATTTTGCTCAAAACCATTTGTTAGAAAATTTTGGGGGAGAAAAGCACAATATTTAAGATGTGACCAAAACTGGTAAACAATTTAAAAATTCTCCACTGTGGTCTATAGACCCTGGAAGGTGGAGGGGAGGAAAGAATGGATGAATTCTGAGCTTTTAAGAGATTATTAGAATAGCTATGAACACTTAGAATGTAAGAGGTTTAAATTGTCAGTCCAGAAAGTGAAGACTCAGAGAGCAAAACTTCTAATGATATCTACATATTTATGTCTGTGGATTTGAAATAAGTAGTCCATTAAAATTTGGCATTTATGATTATTTAAATTAATGCTTGTACTTACAGATTTGAATAAAGAGTTTTACTTTTATAGGAAAGCAATCTAATTAAATAAAAATTGTGTTGTTCTTTTCAATTGGATTTATTACTCAAGGGAGCCTCTAAATGCAGTCAGGAAGCATTTGAGGTGAATCCATGATGTGGGAAGGCACCAGTCACCTACTTAAAATTCAGTAATGCTCCCTACATAAGATATCCATTTCATGTACAGTACAGATCCTGGAGGTCACTCAGTGTCTTTGTCTATCACTGTGTGGCCCAATAATGACAATTTCTGATGCTGAGTTAAGATAGTGGGAGAAGTATCAAGCCAAGCTCATGCTCCCTTTTTTCCCCCCTTTGCAAAGTTTCTTACTGAAGCTTGGTTGCAAAATATTTTTAGTTGGCTTGGTAAAGGCAAGAATCAGGGACTAAGCTGGATTCAAAAAAAGTTTTATTAACGTATGTTTACCTATTTAAAAGGTAGAGCAGTGTAAACACACTCAGAGAAAAAAAGAAAGATATCCTCTCTGCTGGTTCACTCCCAAAAAGACAGGAGCCAGGAACTGCATCCAGGTCTCCCACATGGGTATGGGAGATTAAGTACTGTGTCATTTCCACTGGTTTCCCTGGCACATTAACAGGATGCTGGCTTAGAAGTAGAGCAGCAAGGACATTAACAGGCATTCAAATGGGATGCTGGTGTTGCAGATGGTAGCTTTATGTGCTATTCCAAAATGTTGGTTTCCCAGTTAATCTTTTTAAAATTTATTTACTTATTTGAGGGATAAGGTGTGTGTCGGGAGAGAGGGAGAGAGTGACAGCATCCATCTTCTGGTTTACTCTTTACAATGGCCTGCCAATTGTCAGGACTGGTCCCAGGTCAAAGCTGAAAGCCAGGAACTTAAATCCAGATCTTCTCATGGATGGCAGGAACCTACAACTACTTGAGCCATCACTGCTGCTTCCCAGGGTCTGTGTTAGTGGGAAGCTGGAGTCAGGAGCTGGTGCCTGGAATAAAAACCAAGCAAAGCACTTTGACTTGGGATGTGAGAGTCCTAAGGAGGGTCTTAATCACTAGATCAAAGACCTGCCCTTACAAAGTGTTTTTGTTTTTTCCTTTGTGTTACTGTTTACTATTATGAGGCCAACAGAGGCAAAACAAGCTCAACTGGGGCTATCTCAGTAGCTGCAGAAAGAAATTTTTGTAACAGTGAAGTAACAAACAGGATGCACCAAGAAACGTGTCCTTTAATCATCTCAATATCCTAGTATAGTCAGCATTGAATATAGCTATGGAAAGAGATTGAGTAATCTGTTTAACATCACTCAAAACCAGCCAGTCAGGTTCCAATTTCTAGAATCTTCACCTCTCTATGTTGTGCTGCCTTTTGACTCTTGGGACAAAAAATTAGGCTTCTTTATATATATCTTCCTCACAAGATTAACTTTGCCCTTGTCTACCAAAACTCCAGCTTAAAGGACAAGAAAGAAAATGTTTTGGGTGTATATTAAGTTGGTCCTCAAAGGGAGTGATCCAAACTAAACTTTTCTTGAGGTTCCATTTCCTACTGCTTATGCAAGTCAGAAATTATAAGGAATGGAGTACCAGGCATAGTCTTTAATTTCTTCTTTACACCCTACCTTTCTGCTTAACAAGTGAGAGAGGTGGTCTACAGTGCTGTTTTAACTGAATATCAGGAGGAATGCAAACACAAGGGATGGGATTGGGCATCAGTTGTGAGGCAACATGAGCTGAGCATATATTTGTGGTAGAAATGGTGTTCCTCTTTCCAGACTGCCACCCCTGGACCTTGGAAGTTTTGTGGATGTATATAAAATGTATAGTAATGTCTAGAAAAGTGCATGTTAACAGTCAGTCCTATGTTACTGTGAGATTTCAGATAAAACAGCTACCATGTCCTCAAAATAAAGGACTGAGAACACTCAGCTCGTAAGTCAGTGGGCTGATAATCCATTTTATTGTGAGCCTTGTGGAGTAAAATACAAGCTCTTAATGAGCTGTTTAAATATTAATGAGAAGTGGAACATTATTTCTCCATTTCACATCATTTATGATGCTGTGAAAAGAAGTTCCATTACAGTCTCAAAAGGGGAGAGAAGCAAATTCAATGCCAAATATTTCCCTGTTCTGAAAGAATTTGGATAGTTTTTTTATGCAAGAAACTAAATCTTCATATAGTACATTTAAGCAGGCAATAATGAATTTTGACCTCATAAATGAATTATACATGGAGCAACATGAGGTTATAGTTTCCAGATGTCCTGGAGGGAAGTCAACTCTATGGGGATCTGAAGTTTGATCTATATTCTCAGCTAAACACATAACCAACCAAACTTTGGTGTCATTTGTACCTTGTGAAAATTCCATGCCTGTTGTTTTAAGTTGATGGCAAATATATGAGAATGAGCTCTCATTTCACCTCTTTTTTTCCCCTTGCACTTAATCTGCCTCTTACAGAATCATGAATAATGGAGTTCAAAGTTTACTTTGTTCAGGAGGAGATCCAGGGGCTCAGAGAGGGAGAATGACTTATCCAAGTTCATACCACCAGTTACCAACAGAGCTAGAAACCCAGAAGCTATTACTCTGGGGACAACACCTGTGACCTTTGTCCAGCTCCCAACTTCAGCCTTTCCCTAGAGGTTGAAATGGGATTGATTCTTTCAGAGTTAACGACTCTGAACTATGATCATATACTCCTAACCTAATAGTGTCTTATTGGGTCTAACAATATTAGTGGGTAGTGAATGTGTGGACTTTGCTATAGTTAATAAATGAAATGGAGGCTCTGCTTTATGCACAGAAAGATGTGCACTTGGAAATCCTTTGAGGTTTATTCAGGCCCAATTTGTGCATTCTTTAGCCTCTTGGCAAAGCAGTGAGCTTGTAGCTAGGAAGGATTGGTGATGAATCTGTAGCAGTGGAATGTAGGTCACATGGAACTTTGCAGTTAGGGACACTTTGACAGCCTATTGAAGGGCAGAACAAAGGTGCGTTGCTAAAGGGCCAAGTACTAACTTACGCAATCAGCTTCATTGCTCCTACTCTTTTTGACAATCCTTATTTTTAATCAAGTTGGAAAGCCTCTCTTGCTGCCCCAGTGGACTGCCTGCTGTTGCTGTTCTTATTTTTTCCAATACTATTATACCTAAATATACACATATTTAAATTCTGCCCACCTAACTCATCCGTATTCAATCATGTTGTTTTTATGTAACATACCAATGCCTTTAATAAAACATAATTTTTGTATGAGCTTGTCCCAATCCACTTTGCTATACCTCATGACATTTGGCACAATGCCTTCCAGGGAGATGCTTCTCATTATGTGCAAGATGAATGAGTGAATGTGTAAAGAAATGATTGAACATAAAAGCAATCATTTCAAGAAACCAAATCAAGGACCACAGCCTCCTTGGTCACAAGCGTAGTTACTCAGGTGTTTCTTCCTTCCTTCCTTCCTTCCTTCCTTCCTTCCTTCCTTCCTTCCTTCCTTCCTTCCTTCCTTCCTTCCTTCCTTCCTTCCTTCCTTCCTTCTTTTAATAGTCTCTCAGGTTTTTAAAACAATATTTAAATATGTTCCCCTATCTGTTGCTACATCATACCACCTCCAGAACAGAGTGTCTTCACACACCAATTAGTTATCTCTCTTGGATTTGTGGACTGTCAAAGGTTAGCTGGGTATTTTTTGTGTGACATCTCCCATACAGTTTTAGCCCTATGGAGGCTGGGGCTGGAGTCATCTGAAGGTTTGCCTGGGTTGGATACCAAGATAGCTTACTTACATGATTTACAGTTTATGACAGCTGTTGAGCCACCTACATGTGATTTCCCTGAGTGCCTTCTTTCTTCATACTGACTTCTTCCAACATGGCAGTTGGATTTTCAAAAGTAGTATCCTAAGAGGTAATTGTAAGTCTTCTCATGACTAAGCCTTAGAAGTTCCAGAAGTCACTTGCACTGTGTCTTATTGGTTAAGCATGTCATTAAAACCAGCCTAGGTTTAAATAGAGTGTCAGATGGGCACAGAGAGGGAGTCCTGATAGTCAGTATCTTTGGGCATTATCCTGCTGTAAGTTTCCAGCAGTTACCCTGGAGGCCACCCACCTATCCAAACATATCTCTTGATTTGATAGGCTATTGCACTGTTGAGTGCTGGGGACAACTTCAATGCTTGGAAATATCTGGGGAGTAGTAGGAAGAAGGGAGAGAAGTCATTGGTTTGAAACGTTAAAGAGAGAATGCAGGATATAAAATGAGGACATTGTGAAATGGTATAGGGAGGTACTAAAAAGCACTTTGTCTCTTTCCTCTAACATTTCAATGTACGATGGTCATGGAATAGAGGCAAGCACAGTTGGAAAAAGTATTATAAAACAGTTTTATTTATTACTTAAATCATCTATAATTATAGTGAAGATTATTTTTAAGAGAAGAAAAAGCCACTCCAGATTTCATCAACTGGGTACAACCTTATCCATTTTTCTCTGCTAACATAATTCCTCCTATGTATGTTTTTGAAATAAATGCATGTGTTCATTTATTTGTAAGCCAGGGACAGAGATCTTCCTTCCTACTGATTCACTTCCCACATGTTTGTAGCAGTCAGAGCTGGGCCAGGCCCAAACCTGGACTTCAATTCACGTCTCTCAAGTGGTGACAAGGACCCAGGTTCTTAAATCATTACCTGCTCCCTCCCACCCAGGGCAAACATTAGTGAATGCTGAGAATCAGAAGTGCCACTCATTTTAAGCATCATCAACATTGTCTTAGATGCTACATCAAAAGCTACCCCTCCTGTATTAGTGTCTCCATTATAATGGAGTTCCATGCATTTCAACTCAACTCATCACAGACGTTACTCCAAAGGCTAGCTGTTGCCCTTGCCTATGTCATTTACAACCTGCATCTTATTAGTGCTGAGAGATATCTCTCACAGACAAATGAGCTGAGCAAGAGTAGTGAGCATGACTGGGGTATCTTGCAGTTCTATCATCCAATGATGAGTGAGTAAGGCTCTGGGGAAGTTGGATCTGGCCTTTCTGACACATTGGGAATAGTCCCTGTTCTGGCTGCACTGCTTCATGAATGTTAAAATCTGCCAGCAGAAAATCCTCTTCCTTTAAAATGAAAGTAAGCCCAATTTTCCCCTCCTTCTGTATTCAACCTTTCAAGGAGCTGTTGGTGTCTCAAAAGTGTGAAGCTGGAGCAGAAAGGCTTAGATTTCTTATCTCTTAGAAGCGTTTTCATTTCTTCCGGTCAGGGGGATTTAATTCTACTACTATAGCAGTTTTTCACAAGAATCTGCTTACTTCTTTTTCTGAGACTGAGATGCTAGGCTTGGCACGCTCTGGGCAAATGGAGGGCATCTCCCTGTCTCTGCAGTGTCCTCTGCTGTTTGCTCATTTAAATCTGACCTCCTCCTTAAAGCCTCCTTATAATCATTCTGTGTCCTCTTGCAGCCATCCCGAGGCTTTTTCACCCATACTAAGACTCTGCAGTCTTAAAACCTTGGCATTTTCTCATCATTCGGTTCTCTGAGAGGGTAACATAGTGTCATCAGTGAGGCCTGGAGTTCAGATCTTGCCTCACAGTAACCAGCTGTGTGGTCTGGGTAAGTCATGGCTTTCCCTGCGCTTTGGCTTCTCCAGTGTTAATGTGGAGGACTGATCTCTGCTGTTATGTTATGCTATGAGTTTTGGATTGAGTTCTTGGACCTCTGAGATCACCCTTACATGTCATTTTGGGTACTGGTCAAACTTACTGACATTGCAGCTCCTTTTCTCATAAGGACCCAGAAAACATGAAAAAGTGCATTGTTATTGAAAATATGAATTGAGTCTCTTCTGCAACCTTCCTCCTCCCCCACTCCAGTAATTTTTTTTTTCTTTAATGAGGAGACTTCAGACTCTGTTCCTTCTCATGGTTCCTTATCTGGGTCTCTGATTATGAAGTGTGGCAAAGGGAAGCCTGCTTTTTAAAGGCTGTTCTTCAAAGACTTTATTAATGCACCATTGCCACTTCTCAAATCCCACTAGAATGCCCACAGACCAATTTTGTTTTCCTTTGATGAGGCAAAAATGCAAGGCATAATTGCTTCTTTCAGGGGGAGGAGTGATTAGCAGGAGATCCGCTAAGTCCCTGCTATCTCCATCACCAGAGCATGACAGCCCAATTCAAGGACAAGTGGCCTACACACTGGAACTCACATCTGTTCAAGCCAAAACTTCTCAAGGTTTGTTTGTGCTAAAAATGATGATGGGAATTATATATAGGGAGCCAGATATTATTTGGCTAAAAATCAGAAAAAGCCAGAGATTTTAAGGCTGTTTTTATGTCCTACAAAATGAAATCTTTTGTTGGAACCACCATTGTAGTTAACCATGTGCCACCAGATTAAAGAATCCCCACATTCACTTGTTTCCATGTTTTTTTTTAATAAAAATTAAGTCATACATGTGTCTTTCAAATTTATTTTTTAAATCCTAGTCTCTTTTTTAAACATTTATTTATTTTTTTTACAAAGTCAGATATACAGAGAGGAGGAGAGACAGAGTAGAAGATCTTCCGTCCAATGATTCACTCCCCAAGCAAATGAAACGGCGGTACTGTGCCGATCTGAAGCCAGGAACCAGGAACCTCTTCCGGGTCTCCCATGCAGGTGCAGGGTCCCAAGGCTTTGGGCCGTCCTCAACTGCTTTCCCAGGCCACAAGCAGGGAGCTGGATGGGAAGTGGAGCTGCCGGGATTAGAACCGGTGCCCATATGGGATCCCAGGGCATTCAAGGTGAGGACTTTAGCTGCTGGGCCACGTTGCTGGGCCCAGTTGTTTCCATGTTAACCATGCCTTTCTTCAAGACTCATTTCTACTACATTCCCTCCTTTCTCAACTCTTGGCTCACCCTTCACTCTTCCATAACCTTGTTTCCTTGTGTTCTTCCTTTGGCTTGGAGTATTGGCTCACGTTAATGATCTACCCCTGTCTGGGGCAAAAAGGAACTTCAATAACACCTCTACTGTGGGCTTTGGAATCTGAAAGACTTGAGTTTAAGCCTGGATTTTCTACTTCCATGCCAGTTATTAATCCTTCTAGTAGCTTCAGTGATTTCATTTGTAAGATGGAGCTTACAGTCTCAAAGCTGAAGTGTTGTAGGGTTATACTAGGAGTGTGTAAGGTCAGAGAAGAATTGCAGCATTGAACACCTTGCCTGGCATGTGGCAGAAGCCCAGTGAAAGGTGTTTATAGTTGTTTTCCTTCTGCATACCTTCTGTGGTCAATAACACAGTATTTGTGTGTGTGTGTGTGTGTGTGTGTGTGTGTGTGTGTGTGTGTGTGTGTGTAACTTATCTCATTGTTAGATTGGAAGCTTACTGAGGATAGGCTTTATTTAGCACTCTTGTTTAACACTTTAAGCACCAAGCAGAGGTTTGAAGAATAAATTCTTAAGATATTTTACTAAGATGAATTGATTGTCATTTAACCTGCTTTTTCCATGTGATTATGTATAAAAAATCCAAAACAAAGTCAATTTTGCAAAAAACAGTGCAAGAAACAATTTCTTCCTGTGCTTTTAAAAAAGATTTATTTTATTTTTATTGCAAAGTCACGTGTACAGAGAGGAGGAGAGACAAGAGATGAAGATCTTCCATCCATTGATTCACTCCCCAAGTGGCTGCAATGGCTGGAGCTGAGCCAATCCAAAGCCAGGAGTCAGGGGCCTCTTCCAGGTCTCCCATGCAGGTGCAGGATCCCAAGGCTTTGGGTTGTCTTTGACAGCTTTCCCAGGCCACAAGCAGGGAGCTGGATGGGAAGTGGAGCTGTCATGATTAAAACTGGCACCCATATGGGATCCTGGCAAGTGTGAGGTGAGGACTTCAGTTGCTAGGCTACAGCACTTTTGGGCCCTCCTCCTTTGTTTTTTAAGCCATTCTTTATCAAGAGTGTAGCTTTGGGGTCTTGCCTCTTAAACTGTAATTTTTTGGGTCAAGGAGAAAATTGAGACCATGACCTTTTATGAGTGCTTCCAATATTTAGCACTCTGTGGGGGCACTTGCTGAATATTTAAGTGTGTTGCTATTCATGATGAAAGCTTGGAGAATGACAGGTCTGGGAGCAGAAACACAAGTTGGTAATGGATTTCATCTCAGACAAATGCAGGAGGAAGATTCCTGAAAGGTTATAATTGCCTTAACTGCTCCAGCTTCATGCTGAAATTCTGTTCTCCCCTCACAAATACAGCTGGAGAGTTACTGTCGTTATTTTCTGCCTTGAGTCTCTGGACCTCACTCCTAGAAGTGGATGGAGACGTCTGGTGATTGGGCAGCCCTGCTTTTGAGGATTGCTAGAGTAACAGCCTATTGATATGGAGAAATCAGGCAGGGAATTAGATACATTTTAGCTGAAGTTTTCACTAGTTACAGTGCCAGAATGAATCTGTGTCCCACCCAGGGCCAGGAAAGAGAAGATGCTCTGATGACCAGATAGAAGGTGAACATATATGGAGGCACCACAAAAGTCCCAGAAAGCTTTCATATGCTAAGATCCCAGCCCATTTGTTTAATTAAGGCAATAGACCCTACCTCATAACAGAGACTGGTAATGGGAAAAGGGCACTTGATGGCCCTTTTCAGACTTTCTGTCCATATTTCCTCGTAGGCGAGGGCCCACTTACGTGTTGGTGTGTGTTCACTTTCTTTTAATTAAATCCTGTTCTTAGTTATGTTCCTTATTATACCTCTGCTGTGAATTCATATCTCTGTTGGAGACAAGAACCTGGAGTAAAGTATTAAGGTGCCTAGACCCCTACCACTTTGGGCACTAACTCTCTGCACTGCACTGAGGAGTGGACCTGCCTTTGAGGATCAACATA
The DNA here is from genome assembly GCF_017591425.1 of Ochotona curzoniae. Classification (NCBI taxonomy): domain Eukaryota; kingdom Metazoa; phylum Chordata; class Mammalia; order Lagomorpha; family Ochotonidae; genus Ochotona; species Ochotona curzoniae. Next base: position 21,614,097 of record NW_024465926.1, read on the forward strand.
GGGTTCAGTGCTGGAGACATTAGTAAGAAAATTAGAATTTGGATCAACAGAGACTGTCTAGGTTTATAGCCCAACTCCATGTCTGGGCAAGTTTCTTTCTCCGTAAATTGGGAATGTTTACCTCATAGACTTATTATAAGAGTCAAAATGTAAACTTTCCAGAGAAGCCTGGAACATAGAACCTGCCAGGTAGGTGTTGACTATCACAATTTTAGAGCTAGAAGAGCAGGGAAAACTAAGCTGCGTGAAAAACTATTATCTTGTGCTTTTTTACATGCCTCCATTTGATCTTTAATCCTGTGCAGTGAGCTCAGCCCATGGAATAGAAAGGGGAAATTATAGTGGTCCAGGTAGGAGATGTGTCAAATGGTTGGAACAAGAGAAACAGATCTTGGAGATATGTACAGGGAGTCCATGGCAATTATTGAGGAAAAGGGAAGGTCAAGGAATGACTATTTGAATGGTGATGTCAATAGCGAGATAAAAACATTATGGCAAGGTAGGTTCATATGGGGAGATGGAGCTTGACAAATCTGTGGATATTGAGACAGGAGTTGACGTCCAAAAGGTGTTGCAGCTGTAACTTCAAAGCTCTGGGGAGAGGTCCAAATTGAAGTGTTAGATTTAGGAGTCACCAATGTATATAGTAAACACAATCCCCAGTAATATTCTCAAGAAAATGTACCAGAAATAGGTAATGTCTAGTGTGGGAACAGAGAGTGAATATTTTAGGCTTTCTAGGTCAGGTGATTTCCGCCATTTTGGTTTGAGAGCAACTATGGACTATATGGAAATGAATAGAAATGGTGTGTTTCTATAAAGCCAAATTTGCAATAGAAATGAAAGGCTCAGTCATCTCTGTTCCAGACTAACATCTCACATAAAGTATAGGTATATGATAAAACATTTCTTGGATTAATCTAGTAGCTCCAGAAATTGTTGAAAGTCCATGTCAGTTGAATTAAAATTTTATATACACAAACACCCACAAAAACAGGTAGGAGAAAGATGTTGGTATTTCTGCTGCAATGCATAAAACAAATCACCATAAATTATAGATGGACTGTTGAGAAGCAAAGTATTCAACTACGGATCTTTTCTGTCAAGGATGATCCATCAGACTTGTGACTTGCCGGTGGTTAGAGAAACCTTCGATTTTAAACCCCCTGAGGGTCAAGGCTTGTGGGTAAGATAAGAGGCTTCAGCTTCCAGGAGAACATTCTTTTTTTTTTTTTTAAAGATTTATTTTTTATTTTTATTGGAAAGTCAGATATATGAAGAGGAGGTGAGGCAGAGATGAAGATCTTCCATCCATTGATTCACTCCCCAAGTGGCCACAACAGCTGAAGCTGAACCGATCCAGAGACAGGAGCTTCTTCCAGGTCTCCCATGCAGGTGCTGGGTTCCCAAGGCTTTGGGCTGTCTTTGACAGCTTTCCCAGGCCACAAACTGGAGCAGGATGAGAAGCAGGGCTACTGGGATTAGAACCTACACCTGTAATGGGATCCCGGCTCATGTGAGGTGAGGATTTTAGCTGCTGGTCTACCCGTGCTGTCCTCTCCCCCTCCCAGAGAACATTCTTAGAACTCTCCAGGAGTCTGGCTGGCACATCCATAATGTCCAGGAAATTGATTGCATATGTATTACACAATTAACAACTGCCCATACTCATTTGTATCTTCCACTGCAGTCAAGTGGCTTTGAGTAAAGAAATAGGAGAAAACCAAGTGTTGGTTGAGGGAGTGGGCATTTTGCAGTCAAAAGACTAGGCATCAAAGCTAAGGGGAGGGGAGGGAAGAGAGAGAGAGACAAAGAGAGACAGACTTTCTTCCCAACAATAAGGTGAGCTAGCAGACTATAGGTAGTAATCACTGAAACAAATCAACACAAGGGCTAAAATTGTTGGAGAACCACCCTGAGGATGTTTTCCCTTCCTTCTTAAGCATGTTTGGTTGGTGGATCAAATTCCCCAAATATATCTTAATAATTGAAGTCTGACAATATATAGCTCCATTCCTTGGCTATCCTCCTTGGACAGTTCTAGGAGGTTGGATGTCATGTAGTGGGAGAAAAGCTAGAGAGAAGGTTTATATTAAGCCACAAGTGACAATTGGCCTCTCTCTCTCAAAAAATAAATGTGTGAAGAGGTGAAGAAGCCTATGTACATGCAAGAGCATATGTTTTTTTCATAATAAATACTTTCTGTAAACTTTTTAAAGATACCTCTTATGCATGGATTTCTTGCACCAAAATAAACTTATCTTTTAATTTAATTTTTCATGAATTTTTAAAGTACTCTGTATTTACACATTTATACAAAAGCATATGTATACATACATATCTGTTCATATATATTTATTATTATGTGCATATACATGTATGTATATATATATATATTTGTTTTACATATATTAATGAATAAAAATATTTGAAGGATAGATAGGGAAGCAGAAATGTGCAGGTTAAGCCTCAGCCTGTGGTGCCAGCATCTCATATGTGTGTCAGTTTGAAATCTGGTTGCTCCATTTTTGATCTAGCTCCTAGCCAGTGCCTGGGAAAGCATTGGAGGATTACCTGAGAGCTTGGACCCCTGCATTCATGTGGCAGACCAGGAAGATTAGCTTCGGACTGAGCCAGCTACTGCCATTGCAACCAGCTGGGGAGTGAATTAGCCGATGGAAAATTTCTAGCTCTCCCCATCTCTTTTTCTTTCTCTGTAATTCTGTCTTTCAAAATAAAAGTGAATAACTAATCTTTAAAAGAAACAAAGATCTTACATCTGCTGGTTCATTCCCCAAATGTCTGCATGAATCAGGAGCCAGCAATTCCATCTAGGTGACAGGGACCCAAGTACTTCAGTCATCATCTGTTTCTGTAGGAACCTAGACCCAGGAACAGAGCCAGAACTCAAACTTCGGCACCCCAATATAGAATTCAGGCATCCCAAGCAGTGTCTCAGCTGCCATGGAAAATGCCCAGTCTTACAAATTTATGTATGTTTAAATGTTTGAATTGGTTACTAACAAGTCTTACATTGTCTTAATCTGTTCAAATCTGGTTTTGGGGCTCAGAGTTCAGATGGAAAGTCAGCACAAGAGAGCACATAATTCTACATTTGCTTACTGAGTTTAAACAAGATTTGGATAACAAGGATTAAATGAAATACTAGTTTTAGAAAATAAATATATTTGGGACTGGCAGTGTAGTGTGGTGAGTTAAGCTACCACGTGAAGTGCCAACATCCTATATGAGTAGTGACTGTAGCCCTGGCTGCTTCACTTCTCATTCAGCTCCCTGCTAATGTGCCTGAGAAAGCAGTGAAAGATGGCTGAAGTGCCTAGCTTGGGCTTGTAATGTGGAAAAACTAGATAGAGCTCCACACTTCAGGCTTTGGTCTGGCTACCTTGGCCTTTGTGACCATTTGGAGAGTGAACCAGCAGAAGGAAGATCTCTGTCTCTCCTTCTCCCTCTCTCTCTTTCAAATAAATAAATGCATCTTTAAAAAAACACAAAAATATATTTTGAAAATATTTAAAATTATGTATTTTTGGGCTCACTCTTTTACATGGCAAGGTATTGAGTAGGGAGACTTTCATACTAATTTTGATTCGCTTGCGTACTCCAGCTTTTGTGGGCCCACCCAAACACTTAGATGAATTTTACACATGCTACAAAATCTAGCTCTTTTGCAAAATTTTGTATGAACTTTTGCCTGATCTCAATTCCTACCCCAGATGCTACTGTAGTAGGCTATGTGTCACCTGTACTTATCACTTATACTATATGTGTCTGATTATGGATTTGGGGTTATAGCAAGACTGACTCCTCACTCTTCTGCTTTTTAACTGTTTAGATGAAAAAGAGGCTGGTATTGTGGCATTGTGGGTTAAATCACTAACTGTAGCCCTGGCATCTCATGGGCACTGGCTCAAGTCTGGCAGCTTCCCTTCTGATTCTTCTCCCTGCCCACACACCTGGGAAAGCAGCAGAGGTTTGTGTAAGTTCTTGGATCCTTACACCAGTTAGGAGAACTGGAAGAAGCTCCTGGCTCCTGACGTAGGCCTGACCCAGCCCTGATTGTTGCAGCCATTTAGAGAATGAAGCGATAAATGGAAGACCTCTCTCTTACTCTAACTATACCTTTGAAATAAAAAAAGAGGAAAGGAATCCATTACCATTTAAATTGTGATTTTGCTTTAAGAACTAGGGATATAAGTGTGAAGCAATATCAAATAATACACAATGGGGAAAAGGATAGTATTGCCGAAAGAAGGGAGCAGAGTTGATAAGAAAAGTAAATTACTGGCTTTCAAGTCAGATAAGTAGTGGTGGATGAATTTTCTTTCTTATTTCCAGATCCAAGTGAGAAGAAGCTTCTCAACACTTGTGATTATGATGATTCCTTTTGAGATTTCTCATTCCAAAATCAGGTTCTCAGAATCTTACCCTTGAGAAGGATGTTCAGAGGTCATTGGTCTCAACCTTTTGACCCTTGCACAATTCTGCAGCCTTCCTAAGAGAAGCAGGTTCAAATGTAATTATTTGCCTCTTGTGTGATCTTGGATAAATGCAAATATTGGATTCTGGGACTACACAGACTTTCTTTGTGGTCTTAAGCATTTACTCAGCCCTTTATATTTCACCTCTTCCAAAAGATAAAAATAAGCACAATACTTGCATTATGGAACTATACAGGGACCTTACTGGATAACAAAGAGGCACATCCCATACAGTGCTTGGCACTAACTCTAATGGCTCACTTCCCTTTTTGGAGCAGTACAGAACACATTGCTTCTCTACTAAGGGAAAGCCTACAATATGATAGCATATAGAGGGAGGAGCAGAACCAAGCTGACCTCTAACTGGGCACCTTTCATACCAGTTCAGATGCTGAACCTGCTGACCTGAATAAGCTCTCATTTCCAGCTTAACTGAAAGAGCATTTCAATTCTGAATTGTCAGTCGTCAGCACATTTAAATGCCCCTGGACGATGAAAACATCAGAGGGAATTATTGACTGCTTTATTGATTTAATCAAATAGTTTTGTACAAATTATGGTCCATAAAATTATAGGCTCCCTGTCGTCTTCTATGAGGCAAAGTTTCAGTGCAGCTGAAAATGGAAGCTACCATTACCCTCCACAGGCATGATCTACAAGAGCAGAAATGGATCAGTGTGAATCAAGAGGGTTGCCAAAAAAAGTAGAGGGAGGAGCTGCCCAGAGAATGGAGAACAATATCTGAGTAGGCTGGACTATACAAGGCGAAAAAGAGAGGCTGGAAGCAGGTATGGAAGACCTTAAATAACATTTGAGGGTTTAGACTTTGTAGGCTATAGGGAATCATTATGAGTTCTTGGGCAAGAAATTGGCATGGTCAAAAAGTGGTATTGCTTCAGGCAGATAGCTGGCAATAAGGTGAGAATGGATTGCTTTGTTAGGGTGCAGAACAAGTAGAGACAAGAGTATACTTAGAGAATCTATTGCGATTGTCTGGACAAGAGGTAATAAAGGTTGTGCTTGGGCACTGGAAAAGAGAGAACAAACAGGAGACATTGCAGAGTGAAATTGACAGGAACATATTGACTGACAAGGAAAAGAGGAAGGGAAAGTGAAAGATGTGTCATATTTTGAGCCTAGGGAAAGTTTCTCAGTTTTCAGACTTAACAGACTGTTGAAAAGACAGATTCTTCTTAACTTATTCTTACTATGTATGTGTATGGGTGCACATAGATGTGCATGTATACAGCTCCATTTGCATATTGACTAATGAACAATAAATTCACAATTTAATATAACTCAATTCTTTCTAATTCAATTTTTTATTTCCCTTAAGTGTATATATTCTTGATATGGGAAAATGAGAGTATGAGTCTCTCTACATCTGTTACATCTGAGAAATTGCAGTTTTGTGATCACAGTGTTAGGGATTTGAGGATTCTGAAAATATATAGGCTAGTTTTACTGACAATGGTAGCTACAATTGACTAAATGGCTTGAGTGCCAGTGCTTTTCACACATTAACTCATCATTCTCACAGCAATCTGTGAGATGAATGTTGTTAAGGGCCCCTTCTCAAGGATTCCCAACTCCTTCTACTTTGCTGCCCCACATAAATACTGGTCATAGAACTCAGGTTTGGACAATGGGAATGTAAGTTGCTTCTACTTATAGAGTTCTAGGTATAAAATTTGATATCTGATGGAAGGCAGTAGCAGGAGAGAAAACAAAATAAGGTTTTCTCTTCTCTCCTTTCTCATTTGACTTTGTTGAAATTGATGTTTAAAGGTCTGACAGTCATTTGCAACTGCAGATGACAAACATGGAAAAAAGTCAAATGGCTTGGAATGATAGAACAGGAGAAAAAGTGTGTGACCTCAATGACAATGAGCCTCTTAGTGAATATGTCTACACCTCATGGAAACTGTTCAAACCTCCATTAGTTGGTTATTTTACTCACAGAAAACCATACCCCGACATTCAGTGCACAAAACCAAACCAGAAACTGATGGAGCTGATTCAACCTCAGGTCTTTATGATATAAAATGATGCTCCTAGTTATTTGTGATGTATTAAGAGATATTCTCCCTTTATCTCTGGTTGCTGGAACAGTTTCCTGGTGATAAACATGATAGGAGCATCTTCAATTCTAATGAAGAAACTCTTAGTGGGTCCTTGGATAGCTTTCAGGTGGAGTCTGGTCAAATTTTAATTATTAGCGTGAATTTTCAGTTCCACTCTGCAAGCTCCAAAGAGAGGGAATGTGCTAGAATTCGTATTGATCACCAATAGACACTGATCACTGGTGATCTAGACAATCATACCTATAATGAAACTCCAGAAGCTCCTAAGTGAGGGAGCTTGGAGAACTTCTGTTGTGTTGCAAGTCAACTTTATGGTTGGGATCCTTCCAGATCTCCCCACAGGACAGCCTCACCTGTTAACTTGAATGACTTACAATAAACAGGGAAATGTAAGATGAGTGCCTTCTTGAGTTCTGTAATCTGTTTTTAGCTAATTATGGAATCTTAGGAGGGGATTGTGAGACCTCAATTCATATCCAGTTGTCAGAAGTACAGGTGGCTCAGGATGTGTAGTTGGTATCTAAAGTACGGGAAATCTTGTGGTACTGAGCCCTTTAACTTGCAGGAATTAAAGTTAATTGACTCAAAGTAGACAGTGACAGAATTGAAATTAATTATTAGACACACAGAATTACTAATGTGAAGAGAGCCCTATTAATGTCAGAAACGTTCTAAGGAAGGAAAAAAGGACTTACTCCTACACATTCTCCCTTCCAAGACTCATAATTAACAATGGAAATGACTTCTTTTGTTGTACGTGATGGACATATCCACTGTCCATTCTATGTTCTCCTCTCACTTCTTCTGGATACCTCCTAGGTTTTGGATACCTCCTAGGTTTCAATTGCTGAGGGAAGCCATAAGCAGGAATAAGATGATTAAAACTAATACAGCCATGCCCTCAAATTATCTATCAGATTGAGGAAGGATTGGAGAATTGTGTTGCCTAACTGCCATTTTTGTATGACCCATAATCTAAGAAGGTTTTTCATATTTTCTAGTTGAAAGGAAAAAGAGTACTATTTCATTAACAATAAAAATTATGTGAAACTCAAATTCAATTTTCAGTGTTTGTAAGTACAATTGTTTTAGAATACAGTCATGTCCTTTGACATATGCCCTGTGTTCATCACTTTTGCACTATAGCAGCAGAATTAAATGTTTACAACAGAGATTGCAAACATTCAATATTTACTACACTGACTCTTTACAGAAAAAAGTTGGCTAACCACTGGTGGAGGGAGAGGTGGTCTGGGATATTTGTTAGGTTGAATTCCCGTTGCCTTTTAATGTCTTTTGTTTGTTCCTAAGAAACACAGAACTGTATGCTTCAGTAATTTTGAACTACACCCAGAGAGGACAGAACATGAATTATTTTAATGTACACTGTAAAATTCTGAGTTGAGTAATTTTACCTTGGAAAAATTGATTGACCTTTTAATTAAGCTCCCCAGAGCTTTCCACATATTGGCTGTCACCTGAAACTCTTTTGCTCTTGGAGATTACTCTGAGTACATAAGACATCTTACTCAAATCTTGGTTCCCATCAAGGAAGTCCCTGGGATAAACCAGATTTTTTTTTTTTTAAATCAGGAGAATTGTTTTGCTTTTTGTTCTCTTTCCAAAATAAAGTAAGTACTAGGTAATTTCCTTTAAAAAATTATGGTACTTACTATTTTTACTGTATCAAACACCTTAGAAAACACTTTTCTATTGAATTTTTAAAGCACAAGTGGTAGCTGATTGTAGCAAACCAGTTTGGAACACCTAGGCAGATGAAGAAAAAGAATATGATATTGTATTTTAGCTTTAGGAAAGAATGCCTGCCTGTCAATGTTTATTAATAATCAGTGGTGACCTCACCTTTGAACAAGGTGGGAGAATAAAGAAACATAATGGGAGAAGAAAGTAAAATACAGCTATTCAATTATTTCTTATAGTCAGAAATTAAGAAAAGAGATAACTAAGAGTATTAAAATGTGGAAGCAATGGTCTTACACACTTTCCTGAGGCCTTGACCCTTTGCGCCCTCATCAACTATGTAAAGATCATCAAAAAATTAAAAAAAAAAAGAAATAGTTTTACCAGCTATCAAAAACATGATAAAGCCTCAATAATTAACTCAAAGTGATCATAGCAAATAAATATATATGACACAGGGCCGATGTTCCAAGTAAAGCCACACTTGGCACACTGGCTTTTCATATAGGTGCCAGTTCATTTCCCAGGGAAAATCAGGAGAAAATGGCCCAAGTATTTGGTCCCTGATACCCATATGGGACACCTGGAAGAAGCTCTCGGCTTTGACATGACCCAGCCCTTGTTATTGCAGCCATCTTAGGGGTGAACTGGTAGATGGAAGATCTCTCTCTCCCCTTGTAAACTCTGCCTTTCAAATCAATCAATCAATCTTTTTTAAAAATCATTTCTTAAAATAGACATGACTAGAAGACAAAATAGAGAATCCAGAATTAGATTCAAATGCTATACTAATTCAGAATATGGGAAAGAAGATATTCTGAGCTGTTGCACAATTCAGTAAGTGATCTTGGAATTGTGTACTGTCAGAAATATTTTTAAAATTTCAGAAGCTTAAGTGCTAAACATGAAGTTACACAAAAACACAAAGAAAATGTGGATGAATTTGTGAGATTGACAAAACCAACCATGAGATCCCTTCTCGAACTAAGTGGAATTACTATAATCAAAAAAGACAGACATAACAAGTGTCAATCAGAACCTGGAAAAATTGTAAACTTCACACATTTCTGATGAGAATGTAGGATGGCTCAGCCACTTGGTAGTTCCTCAAAACGTGGGTGTGATTTAGCTACAAGCCAAGGAATACCATATTGGAAAGCAGGTTAGATTCTAGGCAATCCCTTCTCATATTCAGTACCCTACTGATAATGCATCCTCAGACCATGGATGATGGCACATGCTACCTACGTGGGTGACTTGGATGCAGTTTTAGGCTACTTGATCCCTGCCACCCACATGAGAGACCTGGATGGAGTTCCAGACTCCTGACTTCAGTCTTGCCTTGCCTTTGCTTCTGTGCCTATTTGGGGAGTGCATGATGTATATGGAAGACCTATTTCTCTCTCTCTCTCTCTCTCTCTCTCTCTCTCTCTCTGTAACCCTATCTTTTAAATAAATAAGTATATCTTTAAAGAGAAGAAAATGAGTATTTAAAAAGATAGACAAAGCAACACAATGCAAAAACAGGGAGAATACTTCGGCAAGTATATACCACAGAAGAAGATGTTCAAATGGCCAGTAAATAGGGACAAGGCACTTGGCTTCGTAGTCAAGAGAAGAGACCTATTCCATACTCATCAACGTGACTGAAAAAAAATTTTTTTTAAAGTAAATTTAGTAAATCAAGTCCTGGTGAGGATGCAAAGCAAATTATTAACATTCACATACATTTAGGAATAAATTTGAAAATTGCTTTAGGGAAAAGTGTACTGGTATATGAACATTTACTGCTCTCTGTTGCAGGATTCCTTCTTTGATTTACGCACAAGAAAAAAATCTACACAGTTTCTTAAATGCAAATATAGGCAAGTTCTGAGCAGTATTATTTGTATTGGCTTCCAACTGAGGACAACCCACATGTCTAGCTACAATGGAATAGGTAAGTAAGGTGTTTGTAGATGATGGTATATTATACAATGATACAAATGAATGAGATGCTGCTACACAGAACAACATGACTGGATTCAACCAACAGAAGGCCCAAAGAAGCTGGGTTCAGAAGTGTGAATATTGTATGAGTCTGCATACTGAAGATCAAACACAGGCAGATTTACTCTGTAATATTAAAAGTAGGGTAATGGCTAATTTGGGGAAGGAAGGGATGATAGTAGGAGGGACCGTGAGGGGCTTCTAAGGGACCGATACTCATTATTGAGATGAGTACCAGTAGTATAAGTGTACTTTGGAAAAATTCATCAAGTACTTTTTAGTAGTGTATGCTATTTACTTCAAGAAAAATTTCTTAAATGAAAAAGAATATATGTTAAACATTTCTCTCTTCTATCATATCATGAGCTTATTTGTAAAACAAATTAACTTGGAAATGTAAAAGGTCAATACAACATATTTTGAATTACATATTTTTTATTAATTGTTTTTATTTTCGATGATTTTTACATAGTTGATTAGAGTGATAAGGGTAAAAGGCTACAGGAAATTGGGTGAGATCACAATTTCCACATTCTTTTTTTTTTCTTCCTGTGTTGGGGGGAAGGAAGGAGACAAGGAGAGAAGCCACACCCACCCCCTCAAATGCTTCTGCACCCTGGGACGGAGGACAGTCACTGATACCACCCCAGCATCCCCGATATGGGGCATGCTCCGAGGGCACTGTTCAAGAGGTTTCAGTAGTTCAACGGTTCTGAATTACTGCCAATTTCACCATTCCAAGCATGATGAAATCTCTCCAGAATCCATTAGTTGTTGACATAGTCTACCTTAAAGTCTCCATTTGCCCAGATTTTCACTGCCAGCACTTGGCTTGGGTAGTTGATCAATTTGTTCTGTCCTCTGTCCTCTATTGTAGTACCGGGTGTCCTCTGCAGACTCCAATGTACTGTCGTATCCTCCTTGTGCACCTGTATATGCTGTCCTCTGCTCCATTTAAGCCACTGAGAAGGCCCAGCTCTGACACATGCACTCCATGGTCAGACCATGGAACCTGCAATTCTTTCCATGATTGGGGTTCTTCTTCTTTTATTAAGATTTATTTTATTTTTATTGCAAAGTCAGATATACAGAGAGGAAGAGAGACAGAGAGGAAGATCTTCCATTCGCTGATTCACTTCCCAAGTGACCACAATGACTGATGCTGTGCTGATCTGAAGCCAGGAGCTAAGAACCTCCTCCAGTTTCCCACGAGGGTTCAGGATCCCAAGGCTTTGGGCCATTCTCAACTGCTTTCCCAGGCCTCAAGCAGGGAGCTGGATGGGAAGTGGGGCTGCTGAGACTAGAACCTATACCCATATGGGATCCCAGGGTGTTCAAGGCAAGGACTTGAGCTGCTATGCCACTGCGCCGGGCCCCACGGTTGGGATTCTGAGTCCAGCAACTCAGTTGGTAGGATCCCAAAAGCAACTTCATCTGAGGTGATCCCAGACCTGAGTCTTGTGGGTATGTGCCAATACAGGGTCTGGCACAGTCTGTTGCCCCAGTCAGCTTGTGTACATGCTGGTGGTTGTAAGTGCTAGATCAGTGCCATTTCCAGCCCTATCTTCTATACAAATCAATGAGTGTTGCAGCCTTGCCCAGTTCTGCCCACTACGCACTTGGACTTCATGTATACTAGTTAGAGCTACAGCCTAGCCGGAGCGACCCGTATAACTCCCATCAGTCCCACCACTTGCCTTGGTTCTTGTGTTTGCCATGTACAATCAACCAGTCCAGTCTGTACCATATCCCATTCAGCTCTCATACATGTCAATGGGCACTGAAGCCTAATTCAACTCAACCAGCCACACTATCCAGCCCACATATGTGCTGGTGGATGCTATTTGTCTAGCCATGCCTGCCCCAGTCCTGGTTCTCATGCTCACCAGTCAGAGTGGTAACACAAAAGGGAGGTGTCCATTGTTTCCAAACTGGGCCCACTCCCACTCCCGGATTCTGCACTCTCCAGGTGGTTCTGCAGGTTAACTTGACAGAATTAGTGCCCAATGCCAGCATCTGCCAGCTGATGCTGTGGCAAAGCCCAATAAACCCACACCCACTCTGTCTTATGCATGTGCTAGTAGGAACAGTCAACCCAGCCTGGCTTTTCCCTGATCCAGCTCATATAAGGCCAGCAGGTAATATAGCCCTGCCCAGCCTGGGCTGCCTCCATCCCAACTCTCACATTCTCCAGTGGGAGTGGTGGTCCAGCAAGGAAGTCCCACGCAGCTCCCTTACCTGCTTTGCCCCTCCTCCCTGGGTGTTACAGGTGCTAGTGTGCTGTGACCCAGTCTGGCATGGCCTGCCTCACCTCGGCATTTGCCAGTGGGTGCTGTAGCCTTGTCAGGCCTGGCCCATTCCCAATTCCAGCTCACGCTGGTGGGGGCTGCAGCCTAACCCAGTCCAGCCGGTCCCCAATCCTGGCCCTCATGTGAACTGGCGTGAGTTCCAACCCAACTCAGCCTGACCTACACTCCAATCTGGTGCTTGGATATGAACTGTCCCAGTCTGGTTCTCCCCCGACCTGTGCCAAATGTATGCCAATGCCCTTCCCTGGCCTATTCTGGGCTGCTCCCTATTATGGTTCTTGCACTCGCCTGCAGGGACTGTGTCCCAACAGAGAAGTTCCCCAAACTCCTCCATTAGAACCTCTTCCAATGGCAGATCTCATACCTATTGATGGGTCCATGGGCCAGCTTTACTTAGTCTACCTCCTGTCTTAGCAGGAACAGTGGCCTTTTCTGACTGGCCTTCACCCATTCTAGCTTTTTTGTTGCATGTTGTAGCCATACCCAGACCCAGCAGTAGAGGCCTAGCCTAGCCTAGCCTGTCCTACACCTACCCTAGTTCTCAAGAGCACCAGTGGGTGCTGGAGTCTATTCCAATCTGGTATACCCCAGACCCAGTCCACACTTGTGCCAAGGGATACTGCAGCCATGTCCAGACCAGACAGCAGCCCCTACTCTGACATTTGCACTCACCAGGGGAAACTACAATCCAACCAGGGCATCCCCTTTGCTCCACAACCGGGCTTGTTCCCAACCATAGATCTTTTGCATTCCAGAGGTTGCCCTAACCCAGCTTGGCATGGTCCCTCACCTGTCTTGGCCTTTGCCTTAAATGCTGTAGCCTGGCCTGACCCTGCCTGCCTCCAGTCCCAACCCTCATTGGTGGGTGATGGAACCTGACCCTGCTCAGCCTGCTCCCATCCCTGGCTCATGCAACCTGGTAGGTGTGACAGCCTATCCTGGCATGATCTGTGCTCCAGCCTGGTTTCTGCACTTGCCAGTGAGCTAAGATTTGCTTGGCCCTGCCCAGTCAGCCTCCTTCCAAAACCAACCTACACATTTGCCAGTGGTTGGAGCTACATGGCTCAGCTTACCTGACCCCCAGGCCTGGACCACGTGCTCACCAGTGGGAGCTATGACCCACTAGGGGAGTTTCCCACGTTTCCCCACTCAGCCCACTCCCAGACCCAGATCTCATGCATAGCCTGCTGGCAAGTGGTTGCTAGGGCAAGGGCCCCAAGCATTGAGTTCAACCTGGCTCAGATACCCCCAGCAGCTGCCACGTTGCTGGGATGTCCATCCACCCAAGGCTTGAGGTCAAATTCACCTGGGCCCCTCCCACCCTGAATTACACATTTAAAATATGCATTTAAAATATGCATTCAAGAGTACAATTATGTGTATATGATGTGCAATGCATGATTAATAACATTTGTAAAATGGTTGCAATTTCCCACTCATTTTATTCTACTTAAGCTTTCTTTCTTTCTTTCTTTCTTTCTTTCTTTCTTTCTTTCTTTCTTTTCTTTCTTTCTTTCTTTCTTTCTTTCTTTCTTTCTGACAGAGGATGAGAGAGAGAGAAAGCACACTTTTATCTGCTGACCTCCCAGGCTGAGATCCCTGCAGCCAGGGACCAGGAACCCAATCCAGATGTTTCATAGGATGGCAGGAAGCCAATCACATGAGCCAACACAGATGCCTCCCAGAGTAGGCTGGAGCAGGAAGTTGGAGTTAGGAGCCAGAGCTAACTGTCAAACCCAGGTACTCTTGGTGTCAATCATGGGTATTCCAAAATCTAGGCCAAGTGCCAGCCACCCACCAAACCTTCATTCAATTTCTTATTTAATTTTTAAGAAAAAATGGCCTATCAGGCAGGTCAAATATTACCTTTATTTTATAGGTGAAAAAATTAAGGTCCAAGGAGGTTGAGGGGCATATCCAAAGTAACCCAACTAGCATTTAATTTGGAAAGAAAAGTACAGATCACATGACTGTTGGTATATAATACACTGCATATATTTTTATCTTGCTTTATACTTTAGAAATCCTCCATGAAAGGACGGTAACTTGAGATCTTGAGTGTTGCTCCTCTTCGTGAGTGTGGCTGCATCATAGCATCTTTTTGTGCTGCAGCTGCCACCTGCTAATAAACTCTGGCTGGAACATGACATTTACCTCCTTCTCATTTGTTGCACACAAATGAAGTTAAAATAATGGCACTATGTTGGCACTGAGAGGAGCTGGTTCCAAAGTGTCCCACTTTTTCTCTGCTATTCAGCATTCAGACTCGATGCAAAATAACAAATGCTGTGGCCCAGTTTGAAACCTAGCTCGATTGTGTAGCAAAGTCCAAGACTGGCCCTTTCAGTGAGTGCTTCATCATGGGGTCTCTCCATTCTTCCTGTGTGAACCAATCAAATCCCAGCCCTTGGGAAGAATCATGGAGTGACCTTCTGTCAGGGTGGAGTAAGAATGGGCAGACAAAGCTTGCGATTTCACAAAAGCTCCCTGTAATATCCAGAGGGCTGTGGTGGTAAAGAAGTTAGAAGACCCTGGTGTGTCAGTGTGGAAAGAGTCTCAGACGTTCAGTCAGATCAACTGAGGTGCTGACTCTGACTTGGCCTTTTTCCAGCTGAGTGTGTGACCTGCATCACCTTTCTTGAGCTGCATTTTCCTTGTCTGTAAACCAAAGGGGCTCTTTGACTATTCTTGATAGAGTCATTTCCTAGTGGTTGCTGTTAGCATTTCCAAGGCACCCATGTGCGCATTTGTCAAGTAGTGAGAGGGTTTCCTACCAGTTTGTCTCCTAGGCTTCTTAGGAGAAGTGTGGGGTCATCAGTACCTGTGAGGTTTTCTTAGTATTAAACATATTGGGCTTGGGAGCAGCTTTAGATGCTCAGCAGCATAGCCATTAACCATTAACCCCACTTTCTTTTATGGTCCCTTTCATGGGCTGCGTTTTGTTGGAACCATTATCCTGCATTAGCTAATGTTGTAAGGTCTGTTTGTCCCCCAGTGAAGAGTCAATTCAAATTAATCACCTGGAACAGGCAGGGCAGCATTCCTCTGGCCACTGGAATGTTCTTGTTCTATTTACTATGTCTCCTTTCATTGCTGTGCTGTGATCAAAGCAACACACACACACACACACACACACACACACACACACACACACACACACAGAGTTTGGTGTACCCCCTCTGGGCTTTATTGGGTTGTTCATGGAGAAAGGATACAATGAAGCTGCATCATATGGGGAGATGCTAGGAACCCCTTTATAAGGTCTGGCTACAGTACCCAGAGAGTAGGGTTCACAGATACTGGCCTTGGTGATGTTCATCTCCTGGCTCCAGGAAGTTAACAGGCTACATGGCCCTATCCTGCAGGGGTGAGCAGGAGCAAGGCAGGACCCTCACTGTGAACTCAAGTGAACTATTGTCTGTCTACCTATAACTTTTGTGAGAGAGAGTGTGTGTGTGTGTGTGAGAGAGAGAGAGAGAGAGAGAGAGAGAGAAACTTACTTTTAAGAAGGCACAGCACTACCCTTTGTCCCAATCCTCCTTGAGGCCTGATTATTAGTGGCAGTTGGAGCCCAGAGTCCCAGCAAGGTAGACATTTCAAATACAGAGAACTTAAGCCTACAACATCTAGCCAGGTTCGTTTATAGAGAGTGAACTGGAATCCAGAGGCTGAGCTGAGTTCAGTGCTGTCAGAATTCATGTTCCTGGTCCTCAGCGTGTGACCTTGCTTGGAAATGTGACCTTTGCAGATGCAATTAGGTTAGCTTTTTAGTAATGAGGTCATTCTGGATACTCTATGATTCCTTTGTCAACAGGAAAAGTTGGACTGACAAACAGATACACAACAAGGAAGAAGGGCACATGAAGACAGAGGCAGAAATGGGACTGATGTAGCTGCAAACCAAAGAATGCCAAAGTTTCCTGGCAATACTGCAGCTAAGAAGATGTAAGGAAGGACTCCTCCCTGGATATTTTAGAGGGCACATGGCTACACTGACATTTTAATTTCAGATTTAGAGAGCTTCCAGAATTGTGACAGTATCAATTTCTGCTGTTTTGAGCAATGCAATTTATAGTACTATGCTAGGAAACCGTAGGATTATTCTTGTGATCTTGTGCTATCCCCAGTTTCTCTCATTCAGTGCACTGGCAGCTCAGCCTCCATTGCATAAAACCTTGGTTTACACGAGAAGACACCCAGTTGAATAAATACCAGCTAATACCATACCATTTCATGACTCTTTGGCCCTAGATGAGAAGAAGGAGATGTCTTCTCTTCCCTCTGCTTTCCATTTTGAGTTTATTTGTTTAGCTAGAATTCGAGGTTAATATAGACCTTAAAGATTCTTGATTCCCCCTGAATACTTGACTTCTTTAGGCATTGTCCCTAATGAGAGATCATCTGCCTCCTACTTAGATTCTTCTGGAATCTTAGTAATGCCTTAAATGCTCTTTCCCTCTCCTCCTTTCCTTCCATAATTATTCATTAGCTACCTATTGTGTCCCAAACTTCCTGCAATGAGCTCTAAGATATTGGTCTTTGCCTTCCCGGAGTTTACATTCCAGTAGAGATTTGATGCTGGAAAATTCATTGTTGGCCCCTCATCTGCCACTAAAGCAAACTAAGCCTGTACTTAGTCTAGGTAGAGGGGGATTGTAGTAATGAAATTGGTATTGATTCTAATTTCAATCCTAGGTGGATACAGGCATCAGAAAAGGTACACTGTTGAAACTGCATATTCCTTCTTTCCAGTCGGCCTGGGTTGCAAATGGTTCTCAAATCTATTTTGCAAGGCAACTGGTACTATAACCATGAGAGAATTGACAACCTCCATGTTTTGTTTATCTCCAAATCAAATTATATATTAGATATGTGGACTGGAAGGAGTAAGTGCTTTTGTTATATAGGATGCATGTTATCATATAATGTAGAAATATGTTACCACACATATATCTGACAAAATATAGTAGATAATATAAACTGTACACAATATAATGCACTAATTCAAAAAAGTTTATGAAATAAGGTATATTTTATTGTATAAGGATAAAATATTTGGCAAGCTTGCTACATTCATTGAATAATATAAGGACATTTTATTGATGTTTAGACTTGGTAGGAGCTTTAGTAATGATTTAGCCTTCTTGTGTTTGTGACAAAGGAGACTAAGGTAGAGTTAAGCTAATGGTTTAGCTGTAGTTCCACAAATAGTCAGGAACCATTTGGGGACTCACTCTCAGATCCTGGATGTGTTCTCAGGAGCTTGGGGAGATGGATTCCCTCTTTGTAGATAAAGGTCTTTAGCAGTAAAGGCTTTGATGGCCAGCCAAGGTCACCCAGCTGATGTTTCCATACATGTTGAATGTACTTTGCTTGTCATGTAATATAAGGAACTTGGTAGCTGAAAGAGATAGAAACCATTTAACACTTTTATTGTAACATTAAAGTTCTGTTGTGACTATTGGGCTTCTGCTTGGTGGAGTAATGGCATAATAGACCTTAATGGAGAAGAGACCAAGGCTGGCTCTGGGAATTCTCTTCACTGCCTGCAGTGGTCATAATGGATTATTTTGCACTCAACGTGAGTCTGGAATGAAGCATGGCAATGGGTAAAGCAAGGCAAGGTTCTTTAGGAAGAGCTCAGGGAAACCTTCAGGAAAGAGGGCTCTTAGCAGGAGTCTTTGAGGAACTGTAGCCAAGTAAAAAAAAAATTGGCTTTAAGGAAGTTGTTCTTATCAAGGAAACCTCAATATCATAGGAAAAGTGATGCAAATCATGGAAACGAATTTGGTTCTTGTCTCACATGAAAGAAGAACTTCAGATAATTGAGTGCATAAAGAGAGATTTATTAAAGATAGAAGCCTTCTGCCGCAGCAATCAGGAGGGAGTACCAAGAGAAGAAAACCAAGAAAATGGTGGAAGTGGCGTCTATTAGGCACAGTTCATGAGCAGAACAACTAGAAATCAGAGGGTGGGGACACAAAATGCAAAGATCTGGAATCCTGATTCTGCCTAGTTTCCTCAAACAACAACATCAACAACAACACCAGAAGGGCATGGTTGATAACTCCTTTTTCCCATTTCAAAAGCCAAGGGTGGGATTACAGCCTCTTTGCCATCTCCTCATAAGAAAGCTAGAAACTGAACAGTTGGAATGGTAGGCTGCTTTTCTAAAAGCAGTTTCTGGGTGAGAAGAAAGCATCTTGTACATTTTCAAAGAAACTGCCTCTTTTCTCATTCCACCAGGGACTGGACTCTAACTACCTATTAGCCTGTCTAACTCCTTACAACAGGATATCAATCCAGCCTGATTCAAATGCCAGTTGTTAGGGATTTGTTCCAACACTTCCACTCTAGGGATATAGATGCTGAGTCCTGCCAGCCCATGATTTGGCTCACTTGAGTCCTTGATCCATGAAACTGATTACACAGGGTTGTCAAAACAACATCTGAAAGGGCATGGAACAGGGTTGGAGCATCATCAGCTCAGCTCTTTTTGTATACTCTTTTTTTGCATGGATCTTATAGAGGGTTCTGAGAAAGTTTGGCACCTACTGAAGGTTGGTCAGTAGGCTGAGTTGTGGCTGGAGGGAGAGAGCTGATGTTCATTCATTCATTCTATTTCTTCATCAACAAATATATATGGATCATTTTCTAAACACAGTTCATGCTTCAGTGTACTTCTAGACATGCAAAAGACCTCTACCCTCATGAGCTTTCTATTCCAGTGGGAGACAGAAATACACAAGCAACATCTTCATGCAGACTGTGTTGTCTCAGAGTGGTGGATGCTTTGAAGCAATGGAAAGGACAGTGAGAGCATAGAGAGCAATGAGATGTGCAACTCTAGGCAGGTATTTAGACATCTCTGATGGAGGCACTGTCAGACAGAGAACAGAATTAAGTAAGAAGGCCTGTTTGGGGTAATGACATTCTAGATGGACAGAACTGAACCTGAAAAAAACCTTGAGGTGAAGGATGCTTGCTAGATACCAGGCAAAGTACGTAAGTGGAGTCAGTGTGCCTGGGGAAGAGTGATTTGGCAGAAGCATATGACCAGATCAGAGAGGACCTTGTAGACTATGGGGGAGATTTAAAATCTTATTGTGAGCAAGGTAAGAAGCCATTGTAGAGTTCTGAGCTGACTCTCTAGGAGGTGTATGAAGAACTCTTGAGACAAAATGGGATATTACTCTGCCTCTTGTGGACCTTGTGGTTGGATGAGTACAGAAGTTATAAGGGTTTTGGGGGAATGTGCTTTATTGTGTATTTATTGCAGTTCCCGTACTCTACAATGCCAGCTTTCTTCCAACCCTTGAAGCCTTCTAGATTAAGCAAGAGAGAATATGGCTTGTAATTCCCTTAAATTCGCTTTGTTCTTCCTTCTGGGACAGGGACATGGATAGGATTACCCATCGAGGATGACATCTTAATGCCACCTGACACCTTTCACATATACCTGAAGAACCTGGGCAGTTTATATTACCGTTTTTGAATCTTTATTTCAGCATTTTTAAAATAAGATTTTTTATATCCTCATTTATTCTTATCCTGCAGGATATTGTTAGTGTTGTTGATGTGAACAAGTGTTCACACTTCAACAAGTGTTGAAAATGATGTGAGCAAAAAAGTTCACAAATGATTAAGAAATAAGCCAAAGAAAAGGATGATACTTGTTGATCTCATCCTGGGTGCTCAGAGATAGCCTATCACATGCTAATAGGGTAGTGATGAGAATATTTATAAGATACAGTTTACTGAAAGCCAAGTAACCTGAGTTAACCATTTAAGCATAGTCTTTCAAGAGTATGGAGGGGGAGAAAATGCGTTCGAGTGCAGTACTCTTTCTGTTTTTCCTTTGAGTTCTAGAGAAATCAACCCCAACTCTCTTAAACTTCCCTATTTCCAGGGATTTGTAGGACTCTTGATGTCCAAAGCAGGGGTCTGTGCCAACCAATGCTCTCCAACATCAGACCGAGATTCTGTCACAATCCCTAAGCAAAGAGGGGATCTTGATTTTCCTGCAGAGTTCCAACAAAGCTTTGGAGCAAGGAATTTTAGGTCAAGTAGATCATATCGTTTATCTATCATTTTTCCTACTCTCTCTTCCCTGGCTATATCTTCTCCGTGAAGCTAATATACTGATCAACCCAACTGATACTGGGCTCAGTCATACATGGCTTTCCAAGGCCACTTATATTCTGGGAGTGGGATGGGAAGATGTAATATTATGTGTAAACTTCAAGCTCAGACTTTAAGGAATTTGGTGAATTTCTGCCATCCTCTTGGGGTTTCTGCTCTGTGTCATGAGAATAACATATTCCAGCACCGAAGGAGGACACACACAGCACAGACGGGGCACATATGAATGTATGGGTTCAGTTTAGTTTATGGAACCCTGCAAAGCCTTACTGAGAACAAACTACTTTGAGTATGAAATGTTGTAAGTTACTAAGGCTTGTGAATGTTGGTTTCACAGCATTATTATAATGAAATGTGAGTCTTGCATCTTCTTACATTGATGATATGTTAATCACACCAGCCTGTTTTCTAGCTATTTTGGTTCTTTGGGGGTTACTGTAAGCTATCTTGGGGGAGTTGTTTATACTTCTATTTGTTGTTGTCTTTGATTTTACCTTATTTGGTCACATCACTGATTCTTTAACAGGCAGAATAATTTTAAAAAACATATTCAATGTCTATACCTAGGATGGTGCCTGATCCATAATCAGGCCTATGTTGATACCTACTGAAAATGTTAAGATTAAAATAACTAATAGAACCTTTAAGAAAGTAGGGCCAGAACCATAGTGCTATGGCTCCAAACAAGAAGTAGGTAAAGGTGATTCCACAGGGACAAGGTCACAGGAAAACCATCTGTAACTGCAACGTCACCTTCATATTTTAAGAGTGATTATATTGATGCTTTTGAAATGTGGTGAAACAAGAAATAACTTTCCTCTTGTCAGCAATTGCCAATTGCCATCACCTAGACTTAAAACACACACACACACACAGATTTGAGTCTCCAGTCCTTATATCTTTAGGCATATCTACTTGATGGCGAGATGAATGACCTTCAGGGGAGCCTGAAAGCTTCCACAGAAATAACAGAGCAAGGAGAATGTAATATGAGAGCCCAGAGGCATCAGAGGTCACTGGACCACAGTCACCTTGGCACCCTCTGGGTTCCAGTTTGTTTGAGCCAAAAACACTTGATCTCAGAACTGAAAGGAGTTCAAGATCATCTATCTTCTCTCTGTCCTGATTATTAAAAGTCACGAAACCATCTTTGTTCTCAGATGTGTCTATCTGTATGCATCTCTCTGCAGATATCTCCAGTGAGAGAAAATACTGCCCTTTTAAAGGCTCCTTATATCATCTTTGGAGATCTCTGTGCTACGTACTGGATGTGTTCCCTCAAAATTCATATGTTGAAATCCCAGTGTCCAATGTGGGGCTACTTTGAGATGGAATCTTTGAGAGGTAATTAGATTTATTTTAATTTATTTTATTTTATTGGAAAGGCAGATATACAGAGAGGAGCAGAGACAGAGAGGAAGATCTTCTGTTCGATGATTCACTCCACAAACGGCCACAATGGCCGATGCTGCACCAATCTAAAGCCAGGAACCAGGAAACTCCTCCAGGTGTCCCATGCGGGTGCAGGGTCCTAAGGCATTGGGCCATTCTCGACTGCTTTCCCAGGCCACAAGCAGGGAGCTGGATGGGAAGTAGAGATGCTGGGACTAGAACTGGCGCTCGTATGGGATCCCAGTGCCTTCAAGGCAAAGACTAGCTGGTAAGCCACCGCACCAGGTCCTGATCTTCTATTCTTCTAAGGAAAAGGAGAAAAAGTTAGAAAAAAATGTCTTCAGTTAAAATAGATTACCCGTCATAAGTTTCTGTTCATTTGCAGCATAATGCACCCTGCTCTGACACCAAAGGTGATTGTATTCCTACTCATCAAAATATCTAGTAGTATAAGGTCTCTCTTGATTATACTTGCCTTGTCTGCATGCTGTGAGCAGCAGAAATGGTCTTATTGGAGCTTATGTTGTCCATTTTGAATAAGGGATTTCAGCCTGGCATGATGGCTCAGTGGGTAAATCCTCATCTTACAAGTGCTAGAATCCCATATGAGTGCCGTGAGTTCATGTCCCAGCTGCTTCACTTCCCATACAGCTCCCTGGTTGTAGCCAGTCAGAAAGCAGTCAGGGGTGGGCAAAAGCGTTGGGACTCTGTACCCACATGAGATATCTGCAAGAAGCTCCTGGTTCCTATCTTTGAATCAGTTCAATTCTAGCTATTGAAGCCACTTGGGGAGTGAACCAGCAGATGCAAGATCTTTTTCTCTGTATCTCCTTCTTTCCGTAAATCTGCATTTCTAATAAAAACAAATAAATCTTAAACGGAATACAGAGATTAGAAATCAGCACCACTGATGGGATAAAAGAGCTGTACTTTGAAGTATTAAACTAAAATTTAGTGGAGGTTCAAGATTTCATGTGATAGTGAGTGAGTAAAGATCAAGTGGTCTGAAGGTTCTCTAATCAGAAAATCAGTCTGAGGAAGAGTCAAGCTTTCCATGCTTCCTTGTAACTTTTTTTTCCTTACAACTTCCCACCCCCTGACTTTCCAAACTCTACTTTTGAAAGATGTCTGGAGAGAGTTTCTTGGTCCAGACAAGGAGTTAGAGAATTTTTTTGCACCAGAAATTTCTATCCTGTGCACCTTTCCCTTCCAAAAGGACCCCTTGCTGGACAATGAGTTAACTGTCCTGAGATTAGTGGGCACCTCCTCTCCTTAAGGACGTCATGGCTCCATCCAAATAAAAGTGGCATGCTATGTAAGCTTCTGAAATTTAGCACCCCCAAAAATTCTGACATGAATTTTTCTTATTCACTTATCCAGTGAATATTATTTATTTGAAAGGCAGAGCAACAAAGTCAGACAGTCCAACATCCCTTTGTCTACACTTGTCCAATGGTTTCATTGGGAATCCATCTTTCGTCCGGAAGCAGAGATGCAGGTTGCATTATACCCCCACATCTGGATATGGTAGACCCCAGTACTGTCTGGCTTTGTACCAGCAGTGTTGGGGTACACTTAAATGAGAGACTGATGAAATTATAATTCCTTATGAAGGATTATAGGATTATACAACTGTAGTAAAATGGGGAAAATCTGTCGGGGGGTGGGAGTTTGGGGGAAATCCCAATCTATATGAAACTGTAACACATAATTCAGAAATTCACTATATATACATATAAAGAAAGGCAGAGTAACAGAGAGGAAGACATACACATCCATGTAGAATGAGAGAGAGAGAGAAAGCCAAAACTTAGGAACTAAAATTTGGTTTAATATCCAGTGAGCATTATTGAGAATCTGCTTGTTCCCAGGATTCAAAAAGGTTGCAGAGAACTGATGTGGCGCAACCAGCCAATATGCTGTTTATAATGCTATTATAAACATATAGTATGTTGTATATATTGTAAATTGTATATATTGTGTATATTGGAGTGCCAGTTTGAGCCTCAGGTCTCTGATTCTGGTCCAGCTCCCATCTAATTAGCCTGGGAAGGCAACAGAAGATGGCCCAAGTACTTCAGTGCCTGTGACTCACATAGCCAACCATATGGGATATGGACATTGCAAGCAGAGGCTTACCGCACTGAAGCTCAATACCTGTCCTTCCAGTAAAAGATTCTTTCTGCTAATGCTAGAGGCACTCTTTGGTGGTGAATAGAGACATTATCTGCTTGTATGTTAAGCCTAAGTGTTCCCTGAGAATGTAGTCAGCTAGCAGCAGTAGAAGAAAGGGCTAACGCATTTGACATTTTAATTTTTTATCAGCTGTGCTATGTACATGATGTGAAAAAGACTAGATTTCTTTGTTAAGGCCAGCTAGGACTCTGAGATGTTCTCTGAGGATAGAAGGCAGGACTTAGCCTCTTTTCTTCGTTTGCTCTGCTCTGGACCTTGGTCCTGAGGTGGGAACTCCCATAGGCTGCTATTGCTTAGATCCTGGGTCCCAGCCCTCCGGAATGAGAAAGATCATCGTTGTAGCAGACACCAATTTCTCCAGCTGATTTAATCTTTCTGAGTTAGCAACCTTTGTAGGCTAGAGGGTGGTCTCACTCCTAGGAGAATCTAGAGCTGGAATAAGGAACCAAGAGGCAGGCTTAGTACAGGCCCTGAGGCTGGGACCCTGCCCTGACTCAGAGAGGCTGTCCTGGCATCCCCTTTCCTCCCCACCGCATGTGGCAACTTAACGGCAGTAAAATTTATTGTGGGTACTGGAGTGTCAAGCTCCTTATTGCTAATGGATGATTTCAAATGTGTAGGAAGATTTATTAAATAAGTCAAGCATACGCCTCCAAGAGAAGATTACTGTGAGTGAAAACAATTACAGAGTTAAACAAGGAGGAAAGAAAATTTAAATGCATCTTTAAAACTCTTCAAATCAGTTTAAACGCATGATTTTAAAAGGTTGAAGGGGATTCATTTCAGCAAATTACTCATCAAGTTTTTTTTTTCTTTTTCCCTGAATTCAATAGGAAATCGGTGTTATCTGACTGTAGTTTTAAAAAAGTAGGTTTTTTTTTTTTTTTAAAGGGGGTGGGATGGGTAATTGAAGGTTAGAAAAGAAAATGAGTTTGGTGGTTGACCTCCAGCTATTCCCAGGTTCTGATCTGCGTGGTGTTTAAAATATGGGCTCTCCCTGGAGAGGCAGGAGGAGTGAGGGAGCTTAGAAGGTGTGTGGGGGTTGTTTGGCCAGTCTCACTGTATACATGGAGAAGCTGAGACTTAGAGAAGAAAAGGGTCTTTTCCAGGGTCTCACAAGCTATAGTCTAGAAGCCAGGCTTCTAAGTTGCACTGTGACAGTAGCATAATGCTGATCTCAGAGATTTCAGAAAGGAACAAGGAACTTTGGAAAATATACGAAGGTACTTCAGAAGTTGGTCGAGAGATGAATTGGGAACAACTGATTTACATGTTGTAGGGTATGGGTTTGCATCTTAGATCTACTTCCAAGTCTTTCTTTCTGCAAATGTACACACTAGGAGGCAGCATTTATGGCTCAAGTACTTGGGTCCCTGCCTTTTCTATGGGAGAAAAGGTTGAGTTTTCAGCTCCCTCCTTTGTCCTGGTCCAACCCACCCTGACTGCTATGATCCTTAGGGAAGTGAATCAGTTAATGGAAGGTCCCTGCCTCTGTCTTTGTCTTTCAAATAAGTAAAGCAAAAAATATAACAATCAAGAAAATAAAAGTTTGTGGAAAGTAGAATAAAAAGATAAATTCATTTTACGACAAAGATTGGAGTTGATGCTATCTTCCATAATGTACATTTTTATGAACTTTTTGACGGTTCCTTATATGAATAGATTTCCAAAAAATCTGCACCAAAATAAAATTGTCTTTTAACTCAATTTTCTGCAAACATTTTGAAATTCCCTTGCAGATGTGTAGTCCTTAGTAGGGGATAGTGTAGGGGAAGGATTAGACTGTGGTTGGGTTCAGTTTTATGAGGGGCCCACCCCTTTGGCTGCTCGCCCAGTTATGTAGTGAACATGGTGGCAGAGGTTCCTGGATCCCGTCTCTTTGCTGAACTCAGGAGAGACACAGGCAGCCATAAGCCCCTGACATTTTCCTCAGGACGATGACAGCTGGTGCGACTTTTGACTAAAGGAAGAAAGAGCAAGCACCAAAAAAAAAAAAAAAAAAAAAGTTACTGTTAGACGTGGTTTAGAAATGTGCTGTAGCATCTGTTTGGCCATCAAGGATTTTGGGATGTGAATGGGGGAGAGAACTCCCAACTTCCACTCCTGGGTCTCAGGTGGTTTGAGCCAATGGAAACCTTACCCAGTTTTCATGTTTTATTTTTTCATTTCTCCCAGATTTTTTTCCCTGTTCCTTTCTGCCCCATCATGCATGTCCCCATTTTGCTTCTTGAAAAGACATTTTCTCAATTTTCACAATTGCTAATGAGGTCCTAAATTTGCAAAGTCCAGCACATTTGACTCAAAAGGCCAGGTTTTTAATTTTGACCTTTCCTATCCAAGTTTGGTCCTACTGGAAGAGAAATGGAACTTTTAAAGATGGATATTTAAATTGTAATTCACTTAACAACATTTATGGTCATTTTTCCCAATGTTCCTCCATATTTTAAAACTGCACATTTTTTTCTGCTGACATTTCTTAGTAAATTTGACTGTAGGATTCCTCAGACTTTCTTTTTTTTTTTTTAAGATTTTATTTTTATTATGTTTTTATTGGAAAGGCGGATATACAGAGAGGAGAGACGGAGAGGAAGATCTTCCGTCCGATGATTCACTCCCCAAGTGAGCGCAATGGCCGATACTATGCCGATCCGAAGCCAGGAGCCTCTTCCGGGTCTCCCACGCGGGTGCAGGGTCCCAAAGCCTTGGGCCGTCCTCGACTGCTCTCCCAGGCCACAGGCACGGAGCTGGAAGGGAAGCGGGGCCACCAGGATTAGAACCAGCGCCCATATGGGATCCCGGGCGTGCAAG
The DNA here is from genome assembly GCF_017591425.1 of Ochotona curzoniae. Taxonomy (NCBI): domain Eukaryota; kingdom Metazoa; phylum Chordata; class Mammalia; order Lagomorpha; family Ochotonidae; genus Ochotona; species Ochotona curzoniae. Next base: position 21,641,217 of record NW_024465926.1, read on the forward strand.
GCGAGGACCTTAACCACTGTGCCATCGCGCCGGGCCCTCCTCAGACTTTCTTTCCCTTTGGTAAATAGGGCTGTTAAGATACATAATCTAATTATTTATTGTGATAATACAAATTACTTATTTTGTCTCTTGGTTATGTAACCATAACCACATTTTCTTTTTTTTAACTAATAAATTCATTTTGTTTTTGATGATGTTTACATACTTGAGAGAAGTGCATGCTCATGTGGACCGACCACCAGTTAAGGTGGGGAGAGTTGAGGAATGGGGAAAAGTGGATGAGACAATTGCCTCCAGTCTCCTTTTTTTTTTCCTGGTATCTTGGGAAAACAGAGAGAAGGGGAGAGCATTACTCCCAGAAATGTAACCACAGCAGTACCCAGGACCGCGGGAAGGGCACCTGATGTCATCCCAGGGTACTAGATGTGGAGTATGTTCTGAGGATACCATTTACGTGGTTTTGATGGTTCTGAGATGCTGTTGATTTTGTTGCTCCAAGGTTGAGGACAAAAGTGTGCAGAGTGTGGTTAAGTGTGTGCTGCAAGTCACTGAGTTTTGAGGCAGTTTCTCAGGTATTACTATTATAGCAAGAACTTACTAATACACTGCTCTTCCAGATCCTAGGAAACATTCTCCTAGAGACTGGCCTAACTGTAAGAATTTCTGATCTGTTTCAGGTTAGTGAAATCTGTGGTTTGCAGCACTCTAGAAGAAAATGAGAAAACCACATAGCCAGTACTGCTCCATTGGATGTTGTGCTATTTGATGTCTGCAAACAGGGAGAGTGAGGATTGAAAAGAGTTCTAGTCCGAGCTTATATAGGATACAGCCAGGGCTGTCTTTGTACCTTGGGGTTTCTTCTCTGTTTTTTTTTTTCCCAAGAGTTCTCATATCTTATTCTGGGTAAGAAATACAGGGCTGACGTAGGGCTCCTGGGTACACTGGATGGGAAGAGCAGAGATCTGATGTTCTGACAGTGAAAAAGATGAAATTTAGAATTAAAGCTCATTGAAATACCCTGATTTTCAGATTAGGAAAGACAGCTACTTTTCTTCCTTTGAATCCAATGCAAAGATGATTTTTAAGTAGCTTTTACTACAACCTTGCTTCTGTTGCGTAAGTGCATTCCCAAAGCTGTAAATCCCATTTATTATTTACACAGCTTCTCTTCCCTTGAGATCCTAAGTGCCTTACAGGAAGGAAGAGGCTATCAATCCCATGATGGTGGGCAGGTCCTCAAGGGCTCAGGTTCTAGAGCCTGCAGTGTTCATGGTAAGTGGTCAAAAAGCCGGTGAAGAGCCTGATTGGGTGGTAATGAGATCAGCAGAGATAGAGCTGGGGAAGGTGTGTGATCTGGGCTGAGATGTTTTCCTCACTTCCCCGGTCCTGAAAATCATCTGAATCACATGTTACAAACAGAACTCCAGCCCCTCCACCAGATATTCTGTTTTGTAAAGTCTGAAGTAGGGCCCAAAGTCCAGCCTTTTAAGAACTGCAGGTGACTTGGCACTAGGCACATGTGAAAGATACTATCAAGCTGTCTGTTACTTGCGGAACAAACTGAGGCCCAACAAGGGGTCTTGCACCTGATTGCAGTGGCCCAGTTAGTGCTAGCACTAAATCCAGGACAAGATCACGTAGACCGGATCAGTGCCATCTAATAGGGCCAGTTCACAGCCACCCTGGAACTGACAGTGTGGACTCCAGGTCCCCGGGGCCTGTCCCTTCGGCTGCTTAGGTTTTCTCTGTCAGAGCTTCTTAACACACTGCACTTGCATCAGGCAGAACCTGCTTCAAATCCTGGATTTTTAAGAGCATAAGACATCATTCTAAGCATGGAACCGGCTACTGTGAGTCTATTTATTAATTCTATTTTACAGTTAAGGAAAGTGAAGAAGAGAAAATTTGAAAGACTAGTTTAGTGGCATGCAAATGGGAGGCAAAAGGGGATTTGAACTTAAGCCATCTTTAGCCCTGTTCTTTCCTTTGAGGACAGTGGTTGGTCACTCACCCTGGTAGACCTCCTCATAGAGGTTCTTGCATACAGGCAGGCACCAGTAAGAGCTTGATAAATGGAATTGCGATATCAAGGTAGGACAACAGATGCACTTCAACTATGGTCGAGGTGGGGATTCGTATGGCTCAGCTGGAGAGAAGAGGAAAGGGGCCTTGCAGGTCAGTACCCCTAGAAGCACTGCCTGGGGATTGTATGATTCTAGGCCAATTAGTGAAATATACAGGAGCAAGGAAGTTTCCGTGCATTGTCGCCTGAGATAATGAAAAATTCCAGACTGAACTGGCTGTTTCGATTAGAAGTGATGTAACGATCTGGCTTTGGCCTAGTTTTCATAAAGCAGGCTGGTCCCTTGGCGCTCCCACGCCCATATTTTTGATCGGCAAGTGACAACTACCGCCATCTAGTGGTCAGATTGGCACTGCACAGGCATAAAAGAAAAGGTTGATTACAGGAACTGGAAGATGGCTCTGACCTCTTTCCAAAAGGGCCGCTGATGGTTGTTGGGAGATTATTCTGTTCAGAGCATGTCCACCCCTTTCACTTTGTTATATTTTAACAGTCAGTGATCGTCAAGAGCCGCTAACTCAGTTTTCTATATGAAGCATTAAGTTGCTAAAGAGGAAGGGTCTTGTTGCAGAGTTGCAGTGGCAGCTGTTGATGGCTTTAGAATTAGTGGATTTGTCAGCCCAGGTGTGTCCACAGAGAGGCTTTGAGTGATGTCTTACCCCTTATAAGCAAGAACTTTTTACTGAGTACCTGCCAGGTATAAATCCACTGTTTAATGTTCATTCAATTGCTCATAAAAATCCAATCATTTGTGTGTGGCTGAAACAAGGGCGCAGGATTTGAAGCAGGTTCTGCCTGATGCAAGTGCAGTGTGTTAAGAAGCTCTGACAGAGAAAACCTAAGCAGCCGAAGGGACGGGCCCCGGGGACCTGGAGTCCACACTGTCAGTTCCAGGGTGGCTGTGAACTGGCCCTTTTAGATGGCACTGTTCCGGTCTACGTGATATTGTCCTGGATTTAGTGCTAGCACTAACTGGGCCACTGCAATCAGGTGCAAGACCCCTTGTTGGGCCTCAGTTTGTTCCGCAAGTAACAGACAGCTTGATAGTATCTTTCACATGTGCCTAGTGCCAAGTCACCTGCAGTTCTTAAAAGGCTGGACTTTGGGCCCTACTTCAGACTTTACAAAACAGGATATGAACACACAATATTATTGTGTCATGTATTAATGTATTATGTATTCTCCGTAATACCATACCCTCCCATATTACTGTTTTCCTGTTGAAAATATTCATTTATGGCTTTTGGATGTTAGGATTACGGCTGCCATGAGCATTTTAGTATATATTTTAAGTGAACACAGCAACACATTTCACTTGAATGAATGTTGGCACACACGATAGATGATACATATATGTTTAATGTTGGTGGAAAATTGCTAAATAGGTACAAAGTGATTTAGCTACTTTGCATTCCCAGCAGCGATGCAGCAGAGTGTGTGTCTTGCCACTGCTGTTGATGGCAGTTGTTGCAGCAGGCATGAAACAGTGTGTGTGTTTACATTTGCCTTAGGTTGAGAACTGATTCATGGCTTGTTCTTCATAGGCGTACCTTTCTTAGGAAAGAAAATTTCAAATTATTTGCACATCATAAAAAACCTTGTCCTTTTGTTGATTTTTTAAAAGATTTATTTATTTTTATTGAAAAGTGAGATATACAGAGAGGAGGAGAGACAGAGAGGAAGAGCTTCTGTCCAATGATTCACTCCCCAAGTGACAACTATGGCCGGTGCTGTGCGGATCCAAAGCCAGGAGCCAGGAACCTCCTCCAGGTCTCCCACACGGGTGTAGAAACCCAAGGCTCTGGGCCGTCCTCAACTGTTTTCCCAGGGCACAAGCAGGGAGCTGGATGGGAAGTGGAGCTGCCAGGATTAGAACCGGCACCCATATGGGATCCCAGCATATACAAGGTGAGGACTTTAGCCACTAGGCCACCGCGCAGGGCCCATCCTTTTATTGATTTTAAGTTCTTTGTCAGATATGTAGGTTACATAAGATTCTCCCTAGTCAATGGCAGTCCCATCAAATTTTCAGTGGTGTGTTTTTGCAAGCATGTATTTATAGTTTTAAGCCCAATTTATCCAATGTTTCCATTTATACTTAGTAATTGTTTTATGTCTTAGAAGTTATTACCAATTCTAAGATTATAAATATATTCCTCTGGGTTTTATTCTAGACACTTCATTAGTTTTCTTTTTTTTTTTTTTTTTGCTTTGGTCCAAGCTCTGGTTTAAACTTTTTTTGTGTGTATGGAGTGAAGATGGTGTTGAAGTTTATCTTTTCATATATATATATAAAATTCCTGTGCCATTTGTTAGGAATGTATGTATATATATATATCCACATATATATAGAAATGTGTTTGAATGCATATATGTATATGTATGTATATAACCATATACACATATGCATATCCATACATGCATATATGCATATACATGTATATGTGTGCATGCATGCATAGGAATGTGTATATACGCATGCATGCATATGTATGAATGTATGTATCCGTGTGTGTGTGTAAACATAATTCCTGTACCGTTTGTTAAGAATGTTTCCCTTTCCCCCAATGAGTTGACTTAATACCTTGAAAGGTTATTTGTTTTAACTAAATCATTTAAGAAGTAATTTCGTTTAAAATGATAATATCATTAAATTTTGAGGGGGACATGCAGTTTTACCAAACGCATGAATTTTAACTCATGTGTGGATTTGTGTAGCGACTGTTACCCATTGTAAATAATCTGATCACTTTAGGAAGTTACTTCAGATTGTCTTCCTTTTGCTGATACCACAATGTCTAGATTACTGAAGATTTATAGCAACTTTAAAAGTCAGGGAATATGAATGCTCTAACTTTGTATTCATTTTAAAATCATTTTGACTATTTTAATTTCTGTATAAATTTGATTTAGCTTATCAAATAAAAACCTTCCTGGGATTTTGATTAATATTCTTGTATAGCTTTAGATCATTTGGGGGAAGAACTGGCATTTAATTATGACAAGTTTTGCAGTCCATGAGCTTACTCTGTTTTTGTAGGTCTTCATTGATTTCATTCATTGACCTATCATAGCTTCAGTATACAGATTTTTATATATAGTTCATTTTTTTGGAGCTGTCCTGTGAATGGAATTGTTCAGTTTTGTTTTCCAGATGCATATTGTTATTACATAGAAATAGATTTGCTTTTGTGTATTAATCTGGTATTCTATAATCCTATTGTATTGTTAGTTTTAGAAACTTACATAGATTTGTTGGTATTTTCCACATAAACAGTGATGTCATCTGCTGACAGAAGCAGTTTTATTTCTTTTTCCCCCTAATCTATAGGTGTTTTGTTCGATTTCTTTTCATATCTTATTGTAATTGAGATTTCCTGTACAAAGTTAAAAAGAGTGGTGAGAGTGTACATTCTTGCTTTGCTCCTGATCTTATTAGAAAACCATTCAACCTTCAACACTAATTAAAAGGTCAGATGCTGGCTTTTCTGGATAGCCTTTACCAAATTGAGGAAGTGGTTTTCTATTTCAGGCCTATTGAGAGTTTTCATTATGAATTGGTGTTGAATCTGCTGAATGCTTTTTCTGGATAAATCGATATGGTCATTTTTCAAAGATGTGTTGATACAGTGGAATACCTTCACTGATTTTTAAATTATTAAACCCATCTTTTATTTCTACTTTCTCAACTGGTATGTATTTCATTCTTTGTTAAAATACTTTTTTCCCTATTTTGCTCTCTTTAATTTTGTTGAGAAAATTTACTTTTATGTTCATGAGGAATATCTATCTTTAGTTTTCTACTTGTTCTATTTTTATGTGTCTGGGATCACAATAAAATGGATTTATAAAAGGAATGGCAATATGGGCTTTTCACTTTGATTCTATGACAAAATTATGTAGAATTACTGTTATTCTTTACTTATTTTTTTCTAAGAATTTCCCAGTGAAACCACTGGGCCAAGAAATTTCTTTTTTTTTTTTTTTGAAAGATGTTTAGCTATAGATTCATTAAAAGTATTTATAGAATTATTTAGTCTATTTTCATTTGTTGGGAATTTTGCTTGATTTTGGCTTTCCGTGTTTGATTTTATTGCATTATCATATTTATAGTATGTCTCTGATTTTTAAAATAACTCAGATTTGTTATGGCATTGTTTCTTTTGTTAATAACATGTGCTATCTCTTTTTTCCCTGCCAGTCTTGTTAGACACCTCTTAGTTTTTTCAGTGTTAAAAAATCCCACCATTTGGCTTGAATTATTTTTTCTATTGTTTTTCTATTTCTGATTTCATTGATTCTGCCATGCTTTTAGTTTTCTTTCTGTTGGTGACTTTTATTTTATTGTACTTTTTCACTCTAGTTTCTTGTGGTGGAGCGTTACACTACTGACTTAGACTTGGTTTTTTGAATGAGAATTAATACTATATATTTCTCCTGAAGTACTGCTTTCCATGCATCTCACAAATTTTGGTGTGCTTTATTTTATTTTCATTCAGTTTTACTAGTTTCTAATTTTGTCTGAAGTTTCTTTTTTAACCTATATTCAATTATATGTTGTTTAATCTGCTACTGTTAGAGATTTTTTCCTCTTTTCTTCCTCTTACTGATTCCAGTTTAATTCCATTACAGTTTGGAGATGTACTTTGCATTTTGTATAGGTTAAAGTTTGTTTTGGTGAATATTTATTGTACTCCTAATTAGAATCCACATGTTGCTTTTGTTGAAGGGTATTCTAAAATGCCAGTGAGATCTGATTTGTTGATGGGATTGCTCGGTTCATCCGTTTCTGAGAGTAGGGGTTTCCTTTCCTTCTTCTTGATTCATAAGTGTGGGGTTTCACCTGTAGCTTTATGTTCATGCAAATCAGTGTTCCTTTCGGAGTTGCAGGCTGTGCAGCATCCAGGGATAACAGAGAAGGGAAAGGGCAGTATATTAATGGCTCACCTTTCCCTCTAGACACTTATCGTTGTTTACCTTACCGAACCTTTAGAATACTCCACATATTCTGTCCAGAGTTTATTTTATTTTGATTTTAAAGGATTTGCTTATTTACTTATTTATTATTGGAAAGGCAGATTTACAGAGAAGGAGAGAGAAAGATATTCCATCTGCTGGTTCACTCCCCAGGAGCCAGGATCTTCCTCCAAGTCTCCCACAGAGGTGCAGAGTCCCTAGGCTTTGGGACCATACTCAATTGCCTTCCCAGTGTGAAGAGTGACTCAAACATTGACTCTGAAGGGCCCAACTATTTTGGAGTTGGTTCTATTTTAAATATCTGCTTCCTCTAGATTTACATGCTCTTCAGGTTCAAATTTGTTGTCTGCTAATCCACTGTAACCTCATGGCACCGTACCTGATAGCCCTCTCCACCAACCCTTTGTGGCTCCTCCACCTAATCCCTACCACACCTGTCAATCCCCTGCAGCTCCGACAATCCTATCCACCAATCTCTCAAGGCTCTGTGGTGGCCGAGCCTCTTCCCCACAAGACAGCCACACTCCCACAGACATGCACTCCTTTGTGTGCTGCCCCTTTCCCTACCAGGCCATTCCCTGTCCTCCTTTGTTTTGCTCCCCTTCCCCCTTCTCTTTCAACCCTTCTGGCCACTATGGAAGGAGACCCTCTCCCACCTTCCCAATTTCATCCTGTCTCAAGGATCCTACCCTGCCGGAATAAAGGACCTCCTAGGTGTCTCCGCTGCATCTGGTATTTTGGCTTATTGTGGAAAATTTAGCATGAAGACAGCTTAGTTGTGCAAAAAGGCTAACACCTAGGCTACAAGCAGGGATCTGGATGGGAAGTGGGGCAGCCACGACAGGAGCTGGTACTCATATGGGATCCCAGAGCATGCAAAGTGAGAATTTAACCACTGAGCCATCATGCTGGACACGTGTCCAGGTTTTAAAGTTGACTTTTTCTTAAGGAATTACCCTTTTATAATCTTCAGTGCATTAAGTGTGAGTGGAGTTGACCTCAACCCCAGCTCATTTGCTGAACTCTTGCCAGTTGATGTGTTTTACCCCAAGGCTACAAGGACATATTGTGGAATGTGACTCAAATTACACAGCAGATATTCTTTCTGTGACATTTATGGGAACCTTTGGAGACAGAATGCCTTTTCACTGAAAATTTTTTACTGGCTGGTGTAAAATCTTTGGAAGATAAAAGCTTTGAAGAGCTTGCCTGAGCATGAAAAGTCATGTCGAACAAAATGAACTAGAGAAGGAAAGAAGATCCTAATGAGTTACTTAAGCACCTAGATCCAGCCATTCTAGAAGCTTCTAGGCATCTTCTACATTCTGGAATCTTCAGCTCCTGAACAAAACAAAACAAAACAAAACTAACAGCAACAACACTACCTTTTCTATATCAGACAGTATCAGTTGATGTTTGTTATTTAATATTATGAGTCACAATACCTATTTGCATATCTTAGCTTTCATTTCTGACTACTTTGTTGGTTAATCAGGAGTCTGGAGACCCATTGTCCCCTTAAATTGGTATGATAGCATCCTTTTCCTTCAGAGAGCAAATAATTGACTTTATGGTTCTCCAAACAGAAATGGTTGCCCTCAGGGAATCTCAGCATGAACAGTAGGCAGAGAAGCAGGATCTCATCATGGAGCCAGAGAGAGAGTTTGCAAGTGTGCATCTGTTGGCAGATTAATGTGTAAGGCAGGCTTTGTGCCAGGTTTTATTTTTAATAACCAGAAGCCCATCTTACTTTTGAAGTATGCTGTAGCTTCCTGGGATGAAGTGGTCCATCCCTCCTCTTCTTCACCCATGGAATCCTTATTTCTGGGAACTGGGAGATGACAGTGTATTCACCCTGGGGATAGAACAAGGCTCTTTCTCTGTTGTATTTTGCTTGTTTTACTAAAATGTAACAGAATCCTTTTTAAAAAAAGATTTATTATTTTTATTGCAAAGTCAGATATACAGAGAGGAGGAGAGACAGAGAGGAAGAGCTTCTGTCCAATGATTCACTTTTCAAGTGACCACAATGGCTGATGCTGAGCCGATCCAAAGCCAGGAGCCAGGAACTTCCTTCAGGTCTCCCACATGGGTGTAGAAACCCAAGGCTTTGGGCCATCTTTAACTGTTTTCCCAGGGCACAAGCAGGGAGCTGGATGGGAAGTGGAGCTGCCAGGATTAGAACCAGCGCCCATATGGGATCCTGGTGCTTTCAAGGTGAGGACTTTAGCTGCTAGGCTATTGTGCCGGGTCCAATACAAAAGAATCATAACCTATGGAGTGGATCACATTTTTGTATTTATAAATGAATCATGTGTCCAGAATGGGTGTCAGGATCATGGGAATGATGCCTTCTGTCAAAGAGCTCTACCTTGATCTGTTTTCTGTTGACATAGCTAAATATCATAGACTGAGTACATGTAAAGGCTGTAAAGGCTTCAATTCATGGTTCTGGAGACTGGGAGGTCCAAGATGAAGAGGCTGGAATTTTGATAACGTCCTCCTTGCTAAGAGGGTCTCTCTGCAGAGTTCCAAGGCAGCACAAGTGATACAGTGCAAGCTTGCTAACTGGGGTCTCTATTTCTTTTCTTTTAAATGCCCTCTGACTTCACTGAATGTCAGTTAGCTCTATGTTCTACCTTCAAAAATTATGAATATATGTCTTTCGAGATAAAGTTCCAACTTATGATTCAGAGAGGACAAACACCCAGATCAAAGCAGCATCCTTTCCTTTGTTGGAGTGATTTTTCTGATTAGGCCCTGAGCTGGCCTAGGCAGCCTTAAGTTCCAGGTTAAGTTAGTTACTAGGAATTTCTGACTATTGGAGTCAACCAATAAAACCAGGGTTGAACGTTGGGAGACCACACTCTAATAATCCCTTGCAAACCAAGCTTGTGAGACAAGACATATGGAAAGCATATATGTATATATATATATGCAAGTTTCTATGGAGACTCAGATGAGGAAAAAAAAAAGACTTAGATTACTCGGATAGTAGGATCCTTTTACTTTTCAAAAACAATAGTTAAGTATATAGTTACAGAACAACTTGGAGTCATAAGATCTCTGAGTGCCCCAAAACCAAAGCTATACATCAGCCTGAAAATGTAATATTGTTCCTATAACCATGACATAATGTACATGACTGTTGTCTGATGCTCTCTACCTAATCTATAATTATTAACTGTTCCTGTATGAGCTAAGACTGTAGCTGATCAATAGAAAAAGAGACTTTGGGAATGACTGGGACTCATATACTCTGGAAGCCATGAGTCCCTGCTCTCTGCTTAATTGAATTCTGTCACTGTCTCTGAATTTTTCAATACCCATCTCTGAGATGTTCTTGTTTTAGGCTTTGTTACACTGGATTGCAGCATTTCTTGAATTAGTGAATTCTCTGATCTGTGCTTGTATCACCCAGTGATTAGTTGAGATTAAAGAAGCATCCATAAGTAAAAGCAAAACAGAAGACAACTTAGGACTGACCCTAAGATGTAGCAACCAGCTGAGGGACTGCAATGTATGTTTGAATCCAATCACAAAGAGACATCGAGAGATGACTGCACTTTCTAGCTTGTAGGTGCTTTGGCATGGAAAGCCTCATTACCAGGAGAGTGTGCATTGTCTGATTGGGCAGAGATCTCAGAGAATTCTCCTATGCATTTGTAGGTAGGTTCTCTAGACAAACAAAGCAAGAAAGGGGAGATGTTGCCCTGCAGAGCTGTAAAGTTGGCATTGGGAAAGGCAAATGCCACGTCTTGCTTTCAATTTTTTGAGGCGTGGTAAGAAGATTTCAAAATATCATGGAAAGTCAGGCATGATGTTGAGCACAGTCTGGAAATAACAGCTACTGAGGCAGTAGGAAGACTGGAGGTGATGGAAACACCAAGGAGGTGCTGTAGTCAAATGTTACATCAGAGAATGCTGAGCTGCAATGAGCAGTTAAAAAAGAGCTGAAAATATAGGCTGTTCAACTCGACCCAGCTACAGATAAGAATTCAGGAATCAGTGGTGATTTCAGCTTTCTTTTTGTCATCTCTGTGACTCAATGTCTTTATAGGTAATTTGATTGGGCTACAGAATGCCAAGATGTTTGGCCAAATATTATTCTAGGTATGTTGTAGAGATTTTTAAATGAGATTATCATTTGAATCAGCAGCCCCCCCAAAAAGTCAAAATAAAGCCTCTTTACGTGAGTGGTGGCCCTTTTCCAATTTTAAAAATCATAAGTAGAATAAAAAGGCTGATTCTCCACAAAAAGAGGCAAATCGCCATATTCATTTTGAACCATATATATATGCATAATATATTTTTATATATGATATATTCTATCTATCTATCTATCTATCTATCTATCTATCTATCTATCTATCTATCTATCTATCTATCGAGAGAGTGAAAGCACACAAGTACTTGTTGGATAATTTTTCAAATGCCTGCAATGACTGCACTTAGGTTTGGAGCCAAAGTCAGGGTCTAGGAAGTGCATCAAGGTCTTCCATTTGAATAACAGGAACCCAACTACTTGATCCATTGCCTGCTGATTCCCAGGGTTGGCACTGGTAGAAAGATAGACTTGGAAGCCAGAACTGGGAAACCTAGACACTAATAAGAATGTGGTCTGCTAGGATAAATGTCCACTTTGGTGCATTGTTTTTATCTGGCATTAGCTTTCCTCAGGTCTCCAGTCTGCCTTCCCACTTACTGACTGAACCTTAAACCAGCAGTTGTCCTGTTTTTCTTCAGACTTACTCTAGAACTGCACATGGGCTCTCCTGGGTCTGCAGTTTGCTGACTACAGATTTTGATAGTAAAATGATTATCTTCCATAAGCACATGAACTAATACCTTATAATCTATCTCCACACAAGAGCATGTGCATGCATATGCGTGCACACACACTCCTACTCCTACTGGTTTCTACTAATTTTAATCCTCTGAAGAACTCTAATACTATAAATGGAAAACATGATATCTGAAGCTAAGTTGTGGTAAATGAACACTTACAGAGAATAAATTGTGAATCAAGCACTGTACATGGTACTTTGTACATGATCTCATTATCCCTAGGCTGGTGCTATGGGACACATTTCTGAGTCTAGCCTGTGGATCAATATTGTACTGTTATTTAATTAGCAGATATTTATCGAGTAACCACTCAATAAACCCTGTGGAGCAGAGTGTTCTGTTTTCTGTGTGATGACAAATTTTACATATTCACCATTTTAAATGTCAACACATACTTACTGAAAGTCTACTGCATGCTTGGATTGCATCAGTGAACTGAATAATGATCAATATTCTCTTGAAGTTTACATTTTAGTTGGGGAACGCAGAACAATAAATAACAAATGTAACAAATAAATTAACTACACTGTACATTAAAATGTGATAAATAGTGTAAAAATATTATGTAGAGTAAAAGGATTTAAACATATTGGTGTTGGGTTTATAGTCAGGGAGACCTCATTATGAAGTTAGAATATGAACAAAGGATGGGAAGCAGGTGAAGGATTGAGCAGATTAGTGCAAAGGAACAGGAAGTACAAAGGATAGGGTAAGAATATGGAATGCTAGAGGCCAGTGTGGCTGGATGGACATGGATACATGAAGGGGAGAAAGAAGTGAAGTGAAGAATAAAAAGAAATTGTCAGAGTTTTAGGGTCTTGTGGGCATAATTACAAGACAGGAGTTCTCATGGTGTTTTGTTTACTCTCTCTCTCTCTCCATGTGTTTTGTTTTGTTTTATGACAGAGGAATGATCTAATCTGTTTTCCATTTTAACAATGTCACTCTGGCAGCTGTGTGTGTGGCTTAGATCAGTGTAGTACCAATAGAGGTGTTGGGCAGAAAGAACATGTGGGCTTTCAGAGTAACAGAGAGAGGGTCAACATGGCTGGAGCAGAGTAGGTAAGATGTATCCTGGCATAGGATGAGCTGGATAGGAGACAATAAAAAATACTTTGTGAGCAGGATTTGGGGCCCCAACTGGTGAAGAACTGATTTCTTGGTTGCTCAGTTCCAGGAAATTCCAGGGGGAGGAATTAGAATGGCATGGAAGACTTGGGTGGTCATACTCAGCATCAGTATTTTAACAACTTCCTATGGCCCTATGGGTTGTCCAGCTGGTGACCAGTAATTAGGATGGAGACATGTACAGGGACCCAAGCACAAAGACTTGGGGGAGTTCAGGGAGACTTGCCTATACCCTGAAGATGGTGGAGGACACTAGTAGGCTGAGGAGAGTGGGTAATAACACCAAGATTGGTTTTACAGACCAGGGGTAATTCAAGGAGTGTAGTTGGTTGCCTGTCACTGAATGTAAATAAGGTAAATACATTTTTGTCATGCAACATTTAAAAATGTAAAAATAAGAGAGGTGCAACCTTTGCACAGTGATTAAAATGCCACGTTGGATAACTGTATTTCACATTAGAGTGCCTGGGTTCAAGTCCTGGGTTTATTCCTTTCAACCTCCTGCTGGTGCACACATTGGGAAGGTCCAGGGTATGGCCCAAGTACTTGGATCTCTGCTACCCACACAATGTAACCAAAGTTGAGTTCTTGCATTTAGATTGACCCAGCCCTGATTATAATAGGAGTGAATTGGTGGACGGGAGATCTCATACTGTTTCTATGTCAGTGTCTCTCTGCCTTTCAAGTAAACAAATAAATAAATGAAATAAATACAAATTTAAAATAAAGCAGCAACTTCATTGTGAAAAAAAAAAGAAAAAAGAAAACCATGTTTTCAGTAAAGGCAACACCTAACTCTGCATGTACATGATAAGACCTTGCTTTTCTCAGTATAATCCCCACCCTATTGGATGCTGAGTTCATGTAAATTCATGATAAACATTTGTGAGAAATCTATAATAAAAATTGTTCATCAAGACATTTTGACATCAGTTGTGATTTTAAAAATAATGCATAAACATATTCTTTACTTATATTTCTGAGTATTCTAACATTCTGGGTATCCCTTGCCTTACTCTAGATATGGAGTGCCCTGGTTTTAAAGTGATACTCAGGTTTGTGGGGCATGGAGGCCCAGGGTGGCTAACCTGAATGCATGGAGTCCTTGGGAGTAATGTGCATACAAGAGATGCAGCCAGATTGTCTGAATGTGGGCTGGAGGGGCTGTGCAGGCAGGCTTGCTGCTGGCTCCCCCGCCCTCTTTCCTGCTCCTGCCCCAGAGGATTCTGAGCAAGGGGCAAGAGAAGGATGCTGTCAGCAGCCCATCTGGGCTGCATGCCTGCCAACCAGACTCATGAGCCAAGCACCCACTTTCCTCAGTGAGGCTCCTGGCAAGCTATTTTCTCACAGGGAATTGGTAGCACCATGGAATCTGATTCAGCTGTGTCTTGGGGCAGAGCTGGGGTACTTTCTAGGAGCCTGTAAGCCCATAGATAGCCCCATCTGGTGTCCACTCTGACTCACTCACTCTTCCAGTGACTTAACAGGAGCTTTGGTTCTAGCTTATGAGGTCTGTACAGAGTACACCAGCCACACATTCCTATACACCTGCTCATTTGCTGAGTGTCCTGATTCTGTACAGCAGCATGGAAATTATTAGTCAGCTGACATTTCAAGGACATCCTAGTAGGTGAAGGGTGATGGAACTGCCTGGAATTTTCTCATATTGGAGACAGCAGTAGAGGGGACTCACCAGCCACCTTCAGGTGACTCTGTTTTCCTTTCCAGACTGGATATCAGCTCACCAGCCTGGGCTTCATTTTTTCCAGATCATTCCTCTATATTGTTCATCTTTCTGTTAACCTTTGTATTACTATGCATCATTTGAAAATTAAGTGAACATGAAGCAGTTAGAACAGGTGTAGATACATTAGCAGAGTTCCCAGATGCAGCCGTGGTCCAAAGCCAGGACTTTGTTACATGAGCCAATACATCCTGTTTTTATTTAAAATAAAACCCGATTTTGGTTTTACTTTACTTCGAATAGCAAGAGAGGGTTGTGTTTCATATAAGAACTTACCTGCCTACAACAGCACCACCTCGGAGAGGATGGTGGTATTCCCCAGTGCGTATGAGTAGACAGCCTCATTGCTTAGACAGTGATCTTTGGACCAGCAGCCCAAGCATCACTTAAGAATTTCTTCAAGTTGTCTTATTTTTGGCTTTTCCTCAGATTTATAGACTTAAAATTCTTAGTGCATTTTAAGAAACACCCTGGGTGATTTGTAATAGAGTGCAGCTGGTTAATAGCTTCCCAAGGAAGTACTAGGGTTAAGATGCAAGTTGATTGATTTGTAACACCTGAGTTGATTTGAAATCCCTGGCTGCTGCCTGTTAACAAGAACTTAAAATCCTCTGGCTTCGGCAGTTGGGTGTGATGGTTCCTAGCGTGTAGCAGGGCCTGCTGTTGCCAAGTTTGGCAACTCAGGCATATCCTTACATCCTACGCTTGGGTCTGGTGTGATCTTCCTCTCCACAACATTTTGGAGGGCCCAACGAGATTGAGGTCCCCAGTCAGACAGCAGTGGCCATCCTGTGCTCTGGAACCCGTCTCAATAGTCTGGGGAGGCCACAGTGAAGAGACTTAACACAACCCCAATCCTGGCTTCCTGGCTTCTTGGCTTGTGGGATTTGTCTGGAGACCAAAGGTGAGTTTATATCTGACCATCTATTTCTGTTTGGAGCGCTCATCTGGGATAGTAAGAATGCTAGACACAGGGTCTGTGTGAGATGTCATTATGGCCCGTCAGGTTTAGGTCCCCAGGTTTCTGGGTTCCCATCAGGTTTGGGTTCAGGCTTTTGTTGTTGTGGCTGCTAGTGAGAGCTGTAGGTGTTGGTATCTGTGAAAATCGTTGTTTTAAGTTTGTGCTCTCCGTTTCGTCTCATTTTGAGTTTGATTTTTCTTTGAACATGGGACAGAGTCAAAATATAGTCCATCAGGTTTTTGGGTTCCTGTCAGGTTTTGGGATTGGATTCTCTATTGTGATATCTGTAATGTTAAACTGGTTCGGAAAGTCTGATACTAAGATAAAGTCATAATCAGAGCTCTATTCTAATGGTCCCCTAGGGTGTGTTTGTCAAACTTTAATGACAGAATACTTTGAAAAGGTAGTAAGGTGAAGCTGTGAAGTTTTATTTGGTAAGAGCTGAGTCTTAAGAATAAAGGATACTCTTGAGTAAGGTTTCTTGGTATATTTGACCAAATGGGTTCCTTGACTTTGAGGTTTTCAGGTGGGCCCCTGGATGTATCAAAGAATATAAAGGTCAAGTCTGTCTTCAAGTAAAAGCAATAACTAATTTGGCCATTTGGATTGTATGTAAAGTATTGCCAAGATGTTAAATTATGCTTTATCTTGCAGTACAAATGTGCTCTAAATGTTGAAAAAGTTTAACGGTCCTGTGTTGCTATCAATCATTGTTAAAAAGGACAAAGTTGTAAAATGCTTCAGGTGCTTTAAAAATGCTATGTGGACACTTGCCAGTTAATGAGTTTAAACTGCTTATTTCTATTGTAAGCGCTAGTAAGAGTTCACAGGTTGGGATGGGAAATACTACAGGATGCCTAGCTTCAGGGGTTCCTAAGATTACAGTAAGATGTCCATTCTTGCTAAGCCCAACAATTTCAAAGGACTAGGTATGTCACTTCTTAATATTGAATCTATAACTGTGAGTGAAGAAAACAGAACTTAAATGAGCCCTAAGATGTAGAAATGTGGAAGTAACAGTCAAATAGCTATACAGGTAGCAAACAACTCAAACCTGTGTTTTATGAGCCATGAACAGTTTAAGACTAGTGAGTACACCTGGAGAACACACCGCAGGACTCTGGCTTTGCTTAATGACATTGTTCAACATAGTCACTCAAAAACCTACATCTGCCTTAGATTGGCATTTTGAGTTTTTAAACCTGCAGTTCTCGGTACTGAAAGCAAAGAGTCATGTAGCAAACGAATACACCAGTTTTTATAAAGTCTGTTCTGCAAATGACAGGGTCATCCCTCACACCTGTAATCAGCTTTCAGTCATGTACAAGTTAGAGACCTGTGGATATGGCTACAGTAGATACAAGCATTAAATATCCCTGTACTCTGATTTGCTATGTTTCTCAGGGAGATTCACCTTCCTAAAGTTTCACTCTTGTTCATAATAAACTGGTGCTTCCTTTGCAACTAAGCATGTTAATCTGCTTTTGCTGTTATGGCTAACTGGAGTTGGCCAGCCTTTGTGAGGCTTGGGTACCAGGCCTAAACCTGTCCTAGAGTTAAAGATGCAAACTTTATTTGATGTGTTGATTTGAGCTTTGTCTGTTTGCTGTCAGAATTATACAGAAGTGCAATTCCTATCAAGGAAATGCTGGCCTAGCACTCTCAGATGCAGACTCAAGTCTGCGGAATAGATGACAATAAGCATCAGATGAGATTAGCATAAGAAACATTGCCTCTAAAACTTTTTAGTTTCTAAATGTGGCCTAAAAGGGTATCTGACAGTGACTCCTTGTCAGGTATTTCCCTCCCAGTGAGGCTGTATCAACAGCTGGGTCAAATCTAGCCTGGCAATGAGAGACAAATGGAGCATGAACATGATTGATCAGCTTTGACTTGTAAAATGGATCTCCATCGCAAGGAGGGCATGAAAGTTAAGGTGGATTTGCTGCTGCCAACCCTAAACCGAACTAATTAAAGCTGAGGGGTTATGAAGGAAGGATTCTTATGTATGATTGTTGAACTGTGCCTTCTAGAGGGTCCCCATTTCCAGAGATGCCGCTTGTTACTAGAACCTAATGCTAGAATCTGTGTATAGCAATCACAGTGAGGTACTGAGAAAACTTTTTCTATTTGAGAAGTAGGGGTTAGGGGTAGATGCATATTGGCTGATGTGTCTGAGAAAGGCTATGAGGTACTCGGGAGATAGCTCGTGTTTAGGCAGTCTAGCATAACACACACAGATCACTGTGCACTACCACTTCTGAAGTTAGTCAGATAACTGGCTCACTTTTTCATACTTCGGAGATACGAATTCAGCTCCCTTGAATTCTGTATGCGATTGCTGAGGACAGCTCAGAGTAAGGATAACCACCACACTGACAGCAGCTAAGCAGGTAGACCTAACACCAGTGGGGCCTCCCAAAGCACTGGTTATAGCTTTCTCAGGCACAGTCCTGTTTGACAGACCAGATTACAGTGAAAAGGACCAAAGGCGGATAAAATTACAACAAAGCTGCTCAAGACCCAACAGGCCTCTCCAGGTGGTGCAGATCAGATAATGACGGATGTCTTAAAGGAATGAAAATTAGGACTACCTGTTGGCCAGGGTGGGTTTTGGTTGTCTATCTTGCTGATACAAATTCTTGAAAATCAGTTGGTAGTGATGAACCTTGTGGTAAAAGTGGAACCAAGTGATAATGCACCTTTTAAGATTTATCCATTTTATTGGAAAGTCAGATACACAGAGAGGAGGAGACAGAAGATCTGTCTGCTGATTCACCCCCACCAAGTGGCTGCAACGGCTAGAGCTGTTAGTGTTAGAACACCAATAGGAAATGCAAGAACACCAATAGGAAATGTAAGTTGGGTGCAGCTGGCTAATAGAATCCCAAGGCAGTAATAGGGTTAAGATGCAAGTTAATTTGTAACACTTGAGTTGATTTGAAATCCCTGGCTGCTGCCTGTTAACAAGCCCTGACTTCCATGGTTGGGTGTAGTGGTTCTTTGAATATAACAGACAACCTAAGATATTTCCTTGCATCCTACACTTATGGCTGTTCTTTCTCTGCAACAGAGTGATATACAAACCATAGCACTACCAAATTCAGTGTGCATATGGTTTGGGTGCTCACAAGTTCATCTGTTGGAAACTTGGCTTTCGATATGATGGCAGTGAGGTGGTGGAAACTTTAAGAAGCAAGGATCTAGTGGAAGATAGTTACATCACTAAGGGTACAGCCCATGTAGCATTAATGAAAATTTTCTGAGTTAAATCTCAGTTTTTCAGACTGTCTCGTGTTTTCACTTTTTCAGGTGTTCCTGCCATTGTGACTATCATTCACCATAAGGCACTGTCTTGAACTTGTGGCTCCTAAAACCTTTCTAAAAAACGTATAAAATACCAAGCCTTAGGTATTCTGTAGTGAAATAAAGTGGACCAACATGAGAAATGTTTGTATTGGAGCAGGATAAATCCTTTGAAATCTGTGGAACTGCTTATGTGACTGGAGAGTTCAACAGTTAAATGGTTTGAGGTCCAGGCTTCAAATTATGGTTTTAGATACTTACTAGCTCAAGACTAATGAACAGGTTCAGTTTTAAATGCCTTGGGCTTTATTTTCTATTCTGGAGAGTGGGGGTTTTGTGTTTTTAACGGCTTTTCGTGTGTTGAGCTTAGAGAAGTGCGTGGCATAATACTTCATGATGAAAAACTCAAAAGGGTTTAGCTAGTAAGTTATGATTATTTGCCCATCTGTTGCCCAATTTTCTTTTTGAATGTGCAAATTGATGGAAATGTAGTGATTTTCCCAAATCTTGAAGGAAAATAATTCACAAAGGTTTATTTCATCTATATGTGGCAGTGGTTGGGTTTGATATTCCTTTGAACAAGGATAGCAACTAGAAATGAGAAAAGGTGACCAGTAGGAAGCCAGACTGAGTTGAGAGTCAAAGGTGAAAAGGGGCCCAAGTTGTCTTATCCACTCTCACTAGAACACTTAGAAAAGCAGTTCTGGCTGAAGACAGCCCAGGTGGTGGTTGGGAGCCCTGAGCTTTAACCAACAAACAACAAGTATGAAACTGATCATAATCACATTTAACTGAAATGGACCTTTCATCTGCTGGATAAGTCTGTTTATGTGACTTTACAGATTACACAAATCTTAGAACAAGTTCAGGTGTGCCTTGAAAGCCTGAACCATTCTAGCCTGACTATAGGAGGAAAGAAATTGTACTTTCTATGAAGTCTTCTTACCCAGAAGCCAATGAAGGACCAAAGTGGGGAGACCTCCTTGTGGTGACTCAGCCTCTGCTCCACTGGATAAGTCTCTCCCAATAAGAGTCTTGGAGCCCAGACTGGAACTTTCTGTGTTTGATGGTCTCAGGCTGGCACCCAACTCTCAACCACGTAGATCATCAATGAGGTGGGAGTAGAGTATGAAGGGGCACCTGCCAGGTACTGCCAAAGCTCCAGACTAAAATCTTTGGCATATTATTGTAGAAGTCACATGGATCTTCTGCTCCATCCTGAGTTACATATTGGGCAACCATGGGATGGGAGTCCTGATGCTAAGTAAATATCTCCCAACCCAGCTTTGAACATGTGTAGTTGTCATATTCTAGAGAATGAACTAGAAATCAGACTTTAATTCTAGGGTCTCCCTAATTGGCGTTTAGTTGCTTATAAACGGAGATCCTGGCCCAATCCTTCACCCTTTGTGCTTTCATTTATCCATAATAAGTAGGGGTCTCTATCAAACATGTGATGCCTGTGTCCCACATAAATGTGATGCAAATTGTAACTACTCTTTTTCCCATCCTTCTATTCTTCCTACTTTCCTTATCCCTTTAAGACTTCTTTATTTGAAATATAGAGACAAAGAAGGTAAAAGATAACAGATAAAAAGATGCAAAGGTCTTCTATCCCTTGGTTCACTCCCCAAATGGCCACAACATCCAAGGCTGATGCTGGTAAAAACCAGGAGCCAGGAACTTCATGCAGGTTTGCCCTCATTGGTGAGGGGGCCAAGGGATTTGCATTGTATTGCACTGCTTTCCAAATTCCACTAGCAAAAACTGAGCAGCTATGACTACCTAGCATCCATATAAATTATTGGCATCGCAGACATTGACTTAACGTGTTGTGCCCCAACACTGGCCCCTGGTATTCTGCTTCTGATCCAACTCTCTGAAAGTACCTGGGAAATAGGAGAAGATAGCTCAAGTGCTTGGACTTCTGCCACCTACATAGGATACTTGGATTAATTCTTCTGGCTTTAATCTAGCCCTATGTGCTATAGCTATTTGGAGAGTAAGCTGGTGAGTGGAAATATTTCTAACTTTGCATTTCAAGAAACAGTAGAAATCATAGAGCAAGTTCTTAAAAGCTCACAGAAAATCTGTTATGGAAAGCTAATGCCCAGACAAGTTTTCTGTTTTATTTTTTCCAAAAACTTCTTGAATAGCCATCATACACTTCTCATGATAGGCATAATATTAATATTATGCATGCTAGCACAATAAGAGCAAATAGTGCAGCATGTGGCATATAGTAGAGCTTAACTATGATCTTATTTTAAGTCTTAAGGAATAGGTAATTAAAATGGATGATATGGTCAGTCTAGGAAAGATATTCCCGAGGAGCTCTTTCCATTTAGAGAACTGATATTGTGATTATGGTTGTGTAAGAATTCATTGTGATTGAGACAGTTAGCAGACTCAAACCCAGACTCATTTAGCTGCTGAACTGAGGGCATGAAGGGAGCTTTTGGAGAGGGCCCTGGGACACTGTTACCTCTATGGAGCATCCACCTCTTAGGCTGAGACCGTGGCTTAGGCAGCTGTTAAAGATGTTCATTTGGGAGAATGAGCTCGACATGGAACTGAAGAGAGTAAGGACAAGAGGGATGCTCCAGGTACTCCTACTTATCAGCTCATCTGACTTTGATCTTCCAAGAGCAGTGACTACATATTCACTGTTTACCTTCCAAATTTGTGCAAGTGCTTATTTTTGCCAACTCTTTCCCAGAACCATACACAATAGGGGAATTCTGGGGGCCATAGTTCCAGTTCTTGCTAGTTGACAACATAAGTCTCTACCATTGAGAAAATTTAAGAAAAATCAATTTCAGGGTGGGAAAAATTAGGAATTTGGTGTTGAACATGTTTTTCAGGAAAGGTCTATTTAAGATAGTTGTCAGTGATTCCTCTGTCCTGCGATTTATGTTCTGTGTAGTCTGCTTTTCTTGACTATGTCTTCTAGAAAACAATTTCAGAAGTAATGAAGTGTCACTTCTAAGTTACAAAAAGTCATGGTTTCTGTGTGTTTTGTTCTTGGCCTCTCTTGCTCTGATGTAAGCCAGTGGCCCACTTTCTAGCTAC
The DNA here is from genome assembly GCF_017591425.1 of Ochotona curzoniae. NCBI lineage: Eukaryota > Metazoa > Chordata > Mammalia > Lagomorpha > Ochotonidae > Ochotona > Ochotona curzoniae. The sequence goes on from NW_024465926.1 coordinate 21,663,336, forward strand.
CTACTGAAAGCCTATATGGCAGGGAACTGAGGGAAAGCTCTGGGTAATGGCCAGTGAAGAAGAGACCCCTGATACAATGATTTGTCATGAAGTCATTCCTGCCAACTACTACATGTTGTGTTGGGAAGCAAGTCTTCCTCGGTCATGCCTTCAGCTGAGACCACAGCCTCAACTCGACTAACTCATGAATGAACTTGAGACAGAGACACCTAGTTTAGTTGCACCCAGGTTCCTGACTCACAGAAAATGTGAGCTGTTGCTTTATTGTTTTAAACCAGTACATTTTGGAATAAGCTAATGTACAAAATATTCTTTAGTTTAAAGCAGAGTCTAAGTGAAGTGTGAACATGCAAGTTTAGGGATGTCTAGTATGGGATAGCACTCAACTTCATGGAACTGGATAAGATTGTTAATAAAAACAGTTAAGGTAGGGAAGAGGTCTGAGGAATGAGCCTTAGGGTTTCTCAGTAGTTGAGGGTAGGCCAAAAATAGGAGGTCCAATAAAGTAGGTAAGCAATGTAGTTAAGAGGAAAAAGCAAATAGGTGTAATGTCAGGAGTCAAATGACCATGTGCCAGTACTGCGGTCAGATCAGTTAAGGACAAAACAGATGTGACTATCGGCTTTACTCAGTTTGTTGGCAATCTTGGCCAGAGACATTAATTGTAGGTAAAGCCCATCAGCACAGAACTGAAAAGCATCAAGTGAAAAGTTGATTGTATGACTATGTAGCAGAAGGTATGCCCGGAGAAATACTCTTAATTGCCTTCCTGTGTGATTCTTGAGAGGAAAAAGGACTAGAGTTCACAGCTCAACAAAAAGAGGGCATTGGGAAACAGGGCACAGTTGGAGCAAGTTTTGCAGAACTTGGGTTAAGTGGTGAAAATAATTTCTTTGTATAATCTGAGCTAGAAATCTACCCTTTGCTGACACTGTGTGGGCTTGCTAGGCAGTGATCTACCACCAAGTCAGATATAATCTTAAAAGGATTCATGGCCTAGAGGGAGGCCTATATCTTGATACATATTATAGGACCTTGAGTAGTAAGTTTATAAATGCTGGTGTGACTGAGGGAAGGGACCTGAGTTTGACTTGGGAGTAAAGTTTTTCTGGAGGAGGTGGCCCTGGAGCAGGTCTGAAAGGCTAAGTGTCCAGCACCATGCTGCAAGACGCCTTTTCCAACTCTTCCCTTCCATCTTCTTCCCTCCCCCAAATTTCTACTTTCTTTCCCCCTTCACTTTTCCTCCCTCTCCTATACCACCCTTCGCTGCTCCTTTCCTCTTGGCTCCCATTTCCCTCCTTTCCTTTCTTTGGTCCACGATGAAAGGCCTTGCAGCTTCCCAGCTGATGAATTATGCATATCCTTCAGCGGGTGTGCCTGGCATCCAATTAGGGTCTTGGCTAGGTTGATAACACAGACAGATTAAAATGTAATTCATTGGGGTTGACATTTAAGGCCCAGTGTGAATGGCAGGGAAGGGAAGCAATACTCTTCCAGTACCTGAGCGGTGGGGGAAGGAGGGGTGTGTGTATTTGTTGGGCAATCTGTGCTGCTTGCAGTTGCTTAATTCATGGGTTGTGTCAGCCTGCAGACCACATCACAGAACTGGGGGAAGGCCTAAGCCAGGCATTGAGCCAAAGCAGGTTTTCTTAATTTTTTATTTGGAAATAATTTGAGATTTACACGAGTAGCGATGAGAGTACAGAGTGTTCCCATATACCCTTCATTGAGCTTTCCCTAATGTTAACATCTTGCATAATAACCATGGTACAATGATCAAAACTAAGACATTAGCATTGGTACAATACCATTTACTAAACCACTGATGCTTTTCAGATTTCGCCCAGTTTCCCCCTAATGTCTTTCTGTTCCAGAATCCAGGCTAGAATCTCACTTTGCAAAGCAGTCTTTTGTGTTCATGCCTCCTCTGGGACAGAGATGCCTCCCCAGGCCCAAGGTCAGTGGCTCTTAAACTAGAGTCCAGAGATTTACCAGGGATTCTGTTAAGAGGGTACACCCTTCCACAAGATCCTGTGATTCAATAAGTCATGGACAGAGCCCTAGTATCTATATATCTTTAATGAACAGTTCTCCATGGAGAACTGACATAGATCCACATTCCAGTCTGGTTCCTTTGTCAGGACAGTTGTCAATTTGTAAATTTTCTTGACTAAGCCTTAAAGAAAAGCATGATTTCTCCACTCATTGCCTACTCTGTAGATCCAGGAGGGTAGGGAATAACACACATGTGGGTTTTCTCACTTCTGATGTGGACCATAGTAGCTGGTCAGGACAAAACTCCAGAGAAGTTGTTTAAAGAAGTAAATGACATGTTACCTGTCAGATAAACACACATTCTGATTTAATCCAGAGAATAAGCCACACAAGGAGGTGTCCTCCCATTTTCCCCACTTTATGGATGAAGAAACTGAATGAAAGTGCTGTGAAATTCAGGGGTTGCAGATTCATAAATATAAATACAGCAGACCCAGGAACATTTGAATGTCAGATATGTAGTACAGGATGTGCTTAAGCTGTTATACATTCAAAGTTCAAATGTAACTGGGCCTTCCATATTCTCTCCTGCCACCTTAATTGGTAACCTCTGAGTAAGTAGAACAGGACATAGGTCTCTGTGCCATGGAGTACCCTTGTGCTTATCTGCTCAATGCCAGCATCACCTGGGGGTAGGGTGGGCACAGGAACATGAGATGAGGACCCTGAGTTTGTGTCCACTGATTTGTCTCCAAAGAAGTATAGGCCCTGGCACAACAGGGCAGTAAGTATTTAATAAAGATTTGCTGAACAAATGAATGGTTGTTTTTTGGGTGAATGGACTCTTCATTGTCCTTATACCAAGAAGTCTGTATGAGATGGTGATAAGACAGAGACCACAAGGAAATGCTGTGTAAGAAACTTGCCGGCAGGAGCACAGGAAGAGGTGAAGGGCTAGAACCTCTGTCCTGAAGACTCAATCTTTGTACCCTGAGCAAGGACAGTTGGCTCTTCTCTCTTGACGCCACAAGGCCTCTACTTTCTCAACTGTGAAATGGGATGGGCTTGTATCTCTTCAAGCCTTAAACTTCTTTAATTCTGCATTTCTTCTTTAGAGGGTTCTCTGCCAATGACTAGATAGCTCCCAGATTCTATTTTTAAATCCATGAGCCAGACCTGGGTTTGATCCTGCCTTTGCCATCTTACTGCCTAAGTGTGATTAGATACTGCAGTTTTCAATGCCTCTTAATCTCCCACTATCCCCCCCATGGCAGTCTTTCCTGAGCAGTCCTTCAGTGCCTGGCCTTACTTTTTCCTCGATTGCTTCCTTTCATCATATTGGATGAAATAAAAAACCCAGAGATCCAACACAGCACAGTTCTGAGAGACGTTGAAAGTGCATTGTGTCTTTTAAAATAGACCTGTTGTCGTCGGAATGTATTTTTAGGCTGTGGGAAGAGATTGGCGTGCTCTCCATGCCACCATACTCTGCCAAAGGAAGTTGCTAGGCAACTGACACTGACGACAGTGAAGGGATGACTTAGCGGAGAATCTGGGGACCCTGGCAGTCCAATCTCTTGCCACCGTTTTATTCCTACATGCAGCAGCTAGGCCTCAGAAGTGATGTTATTCTCTTGGAGAAATGAGCGAGTTTATATAGGCTTGTAACTCTGAGCATGAAGGATTTCACTCAGTTCAGCAAGAGACCTTGAACCATTGCTGTAATCTTGGCATTTTATTTAGAACCTTTAGGTACTCAGGTGGGGTGAGGCTGGGCTCTGAATTCAGCCTAAACATACATTTCTCTCTATCCTAGCAGCCCCAAAGCACTGATTTGAATGGAGGCAGCAGCTATTGCAATGTTGTCAGCCAGAGGTTAATGGATGAAGCAGTAGGCAGGTGAACAGCAGCCCCAAGTTCTGGCCTGATTGTCTCTCTTTGAATTGCTACTGCCTTTGTCTTGCTCCCAATTTTGTGTCATCGTGAAAGAAAAGATGACAGATGAAATGCACTTATAGACTTAAATCACAGATTAAACAGTAGAAAAATCCATGAGCCAGACCTGGGTGAGATCGTAAGTAGGCCTCTCACTGCTCGTATAACTATAGATTAAATGTTGATTAGAACTTCTCAGTGCCTTAGTATCTTTTCCTGTCACCTGTGGTTGTAACACTATCATTACGTTGCAAGGGTCCTACAGAGCAATAGATGGGAGGCATGAAGGCATGTACCTTTACTTGGGCTTATTTTGGAGTACACTGAGGAGGCAGGTCTTATTCCAGTTCTGTAGCAGAGGCTACAGATATGTATGCTCTATGCTGCTTTATACTATTTTTAAGCTGGGCATGTTTCCAGCATTTCTTATAGCTGAGTTCTCATAAAAAATGCATAAAGGGAAAGGATAAAGTCCTTTTTCCTCCTGCAGTGAGTTTTGCTTCCCTGGATGCATCTTTTCCTTCCTGCACACCAAGGCATGGACTTGCCTAGGGCATCACATTGGCCAGGAGCAGCAGGAGAGTATGCTGCAGGTCAGGGGTGGCAGTGGCAGAGAAATATCCTCACTGTGAAGATGATAAAATTATGGGGGTGGACAAAGACATGAGCAATCCACATGGAAGGAAAAAGGCAGAATCTGGCCAGAACCGAGGAACTCTGGCCACCTACCTGCTGCTCCCTCCATGAAAATTCATTTACGCCCATTATATCAAAACAGCTGCTGACTCCACCCAGGTCAGGGTCTTTGGGATATAGAGCAGAAGGAGTTCTATTGTTCAGAACAAAGCCAGAGCACAGCCTCACATCACTTTAACATCTAAGATTTCTACATTGGAAACCTATCAAGATGACAGCAATGGCTAAGGGTCCCTTCTTACTGGGCAGCATCCTTTGTTTTCAGCTCATAGGTCTGGGATCAAGGATCCTGGGGCTCGGTCAATACAATTCCCCAAACTAAGAGGGGGGCTGAGTGAATGTGGTTTGCATGTGAGTGTTTAAGCATTGGCAGGTGAGCAGAAAGGTGACAAAGGGACGAGACTGCAGCTAATAAAGGTTTCTTCCTCTTTTTAAAGATGTTTTTATTGGAAAGTCAGATACAGAGGTAGATCTTCCATCCATTGATTCACTCCCCAAGTGGCCACAATGGCCAGAGCTGCACCAATCCGAAGCCAGGAGTCTGGAGTCTCTTCCTAGGTCTAACGTGGGTACAGGGTCCCAAGGCTTTGGGCCGTCCTTGCAGTGAGCAGGATGGGAAGTGGGGCCACTGGGATTAGAACCGGCACCCATATGGGATCCCAGCATGTGCAAGGGGTAGACTTAGCCACTAGACCAATGCACTTTCTTTATTCTAAACAAGGCAGTGATCATAGTGGATGACCACAGACTAATATCCTAGGGAGCCCTGGGAAACGGGATAAACCAAAGTCTTCAGAGCTGGCTAAGGGGCTGGTCTACCTGGGAATTTTATCGTGTGTTTTCTGCTCTAGCAAAATATTCAAGACTGGGTAATTGCTAAAGACAAGAGGGTTATGGAACGGGTGGGTGATTGGCCTAGAAATTAATCCACTTGAGATGCCTGTGTTCTCTGTCCAGAGTGCCTGGATTGAACTCCTGCCTCCTGATTCCAGCTGCCTGCTAATGCAGACCAGAGGCAGTTATAAAATGGCTCAGATCTTTGCTGTTCCTATGAGAGACCTGAACAGGTTTCCCTGCTGCTTCAGCCTGAGCCTAATCATGGCTGCTGTAGGCATCTGGAGAGTGAACCAGCAGATGGGAGTTATCTTAAGATTCTGAAGTCTAGGAAATTCAAGATGGGGGAAATTCAAGATAGGGTTATCTTGCAGCTTTTGGTCAGAGCCACATGCTGCACAAGAGCCCTTGCTGCCACCAGAAAGGCACAAATCCTTCTGGAAGACCCAGTCACTACTGAAGAGCTCCACCCCTCACTACTATGTTTGGGACCAAGCCTCAACATGAGTTTTTATAGGGACAAACCATAATTGGATTCTAGCATGCTCTTGTTCCCTGAACATCCATTCATAGGCAGCTTCTGTGTGCTCGTGGGCAGAGTGAATGCCAAGTAGCCTACAGTAGCCCTCTCACAGGGAGGCAGTAGCTGGCTACCAAAAGCCAGGCTGGTGGGCAGAGGGGACAGTAAAGGGATGCAAAGGCACAGGAATAGGACACGAGCTGCATTAACCATATTTCTTAGTAAGAAGGTAAGTTTTTCCTTCGAGCCACAGTGTGTTTTGGGTCCTTTAAAGCTGCTTCCCCTAAAAAAGTTAAACTTCCCATAAGAGTTACACTTGGAAGTTAAGTTTGCTGAAGCCCTCAACCTCCTGTACACGAGATACTGACTGAAGTTACATTGTGATTGAGAAATTCAAGGATTAGAAGTATCTGAGTACAATGGAATGGATTTTTGTAAGATTTATCTTTACTGGAAAGTCAGATATACAGAAAGGAGGAGACAAAGATCATCCATCTGATTTATTCCACAAGTGGCCGCAACGGCTGAAGCTGAGCCGATCCCAAGCCAGGAGCTTCTTCTGGAACTCCCACGAGGGTTCAGGGTCCCAAGGCCTTGGGCCATCCTAGACTTTGTTTGCCCAGGCCACAGGCAGGGAACTGGACGGGAGGTGGGGCCACTGGGATTAGAACCGGCACTGATGACATCCCGTTGTGCAAGAGGTGAACTTTTAGCCACTAGGCTATTGTGCCAGGCACAAAGGAATAATGTAAAGGCTCTTTTTAGGGCTCAGGGTTAAATGAATGTGGATAGCAGGTTTGGAAGGTTTCCCAGAGGAGGTCAAACTGGTCTTTATCTGCTGGAATGAGCTTAGAGCTGGGATGGGGATAGTTCTCTGTCACAGGTGAGGTAAGCAGGGTGTTTCCACACCACACTCGAGAAGGAATATGGGTGTACTTAGAGTGAGCACTCTAAACTCAGTGAAGGACAGGGCAATATCTTTACTTGAGCGAGAGGCATACAGGGGTAATGTCTGGAGTGGAATTTAATAGAATACTTAAGGGATGGAGCTTGGACAGGGATTAAATATCCTCCGTTTCCTTGACACTTCTAAGTGTTCCGCAGTGTCCCCGCCAAAACTGACATGATATTAGGTGCGTGACGGGAGTAGACATGTCAGCCGCAGTAACTTCATTGTGATCGCCTTAACTAGCTGAAGATGACTGTGGAGATACAGCTGGCAATCATGTTGGATATTTTTTGGCTACAACCAATTCTAAACAGCAGCTTTGTGGAAGCTGCAGTTTTCCACTGCAAATAAAAGAGATTACATGGTGCAGGCAGGGTGCAGGGTAGGGATGGTGACCTGAGTTCTTTGCCAGCTCCTTCTCTGGCCACATCAGGTTCACCTTCAACTCATGGCCTGTTAGATACCTTCTCCTGTCGTTTGGATATTCATAGCTTCCTTCTGCCACTCCCAGTATTCAGTGTTCCACCAGTTCTCCCTGGTGTCTAAATATAGTTATTCCTGCTATACTTTCATCTTCCAGGTTTATTATGTTAATGAAGTTGAGGATCAGGTTGAAATTAATAAACCTACTTTCATCCTCATTCTCTTATTTTAATGGAAAAGCAATTCCAGGAAGAAACCATGCCCTTCTCTCCTGCCCCCTGCTTTCCTTCCACATGGACTGAGGACGAGGAGAAGGGAAGGAGGCTGTTCAGCCTGGCCTCCTGCGTTCCCTCTTTGCCTCAGTCCTGGAGTTGAAGTGGAGGGCAGTTTTCCTCATGGGTAGGAGGTTCTTTAGTCTCTACTCAAGCTTGCTAGCCCTTTACTGACCTATCACAACTCTTATCACCTCTATGCTCTCACCAAAATGACACACTTGTTCTTCATTCTAGATTTTTTGTTTCTTAGGAAGTGATAAGTAGGTTCCTTTGCTCTCATTAAGGAATTTGTAACTGTAGCCCTCTGAGTTAGTAGTAACTGTCTAGCGCAGTGGAAATTAAGGAATTTCCAGGAGGCACCTTATTTGGGAAATCGGATCAAGTCAAGGTGCTCAGGTGCGATGTAAGAAGATTAAGTTTTGGGGTCTGTATTCACCCTGATTGTGTAGGTAGCAAGAAGGAAAAACCAGCCTAGACTGTTGTACTTGTGTAACTAAGAATGTGAGATTTGAGTTACCATGAGGCTCGGGTTTAGGGCAGAGAACGTGAAACAGTTCATTCAGCAGAGCTTGTTTTTCAGAGGATGTCCCAGGAAAACTTCTTTTGCAATCTAGTACTCAGAGTGGGCCAAGCCAGCACAAACAAGAAAGTCTGGAAGAGAATGAGAGTTGGAGCTTTGCACCTAAGGTGTATGAAGGTGTGTACTGCTTGAGCAGGAAGGACTCACTTTTCTCCATCCTAGACAATCCTGTAAGACTTTGTTATGAAAGCTTCCCGGGGGAAGGGGTGGTCCTTTGGTGACCTAAGTCTCCTGTCTCCTTTACTTATGACAGATAAGGTTTCGGTTGCTCTAAAGAAAGCTTTGTTGACTAGGTGGCACCCCAGGTGAGTGGACCTCTTATGTGTGATCAGATGGAACAGAACAAGACCTATCCAATGAAATGCTGACTGATGGGAAGGGGCAGGAGGATTTGAAGTCTTGGGTGCATGTACTGTGGAATGCGGGGGAGTGGTGGCTGTTGTCAATGAGAAGAAACAAAACATGAACTGGACTAACTTTGGGATTTATGGGTAGGGGGAAGTGGATCATGATTCTTAGCCAATCAGAGCAGAAGAAGGAGGAGTGGAAGGAACTACATTTTAAATATACATTCTGTTGAATGGAAACATTTTTCATCTTCTACTTGTCAACTTTACTGACCACCTTCTTCCCAACTGTTTGAGAGAATCCAGACATCTTGTCCAGCTGCAGCTCAGTATGGCCGATTCTTTCTGAAATTGAGCAATTACAGACAAATGATTATTATTACAGCCCACATCAGTGTTCATCTCCTCAAATGCTCTCATCAGGAAATAAGGACCATCTCAGTAAGATGTTGTCTAATTTAAACCTCAGGTGTGTTAGTTCTGGTGGCAAAGCAGTGTGATACTCAGCACCAGAATTGACAAACAGCCTGCAGAGTATACTTCATGCACAGTGTTGACTGCAGGCAGACCCCAACTCAAATCCCTCCCCCATGAACTTGTATGAGTTTCATTGTTCGTACAGCAAGCTGAAGACATAGTATTTGCTCAGTTTTGGTGCAGGGTTAAATCAGATAATGTTTACAATATCAATTCTTCATAGGTAATGAATACACAAAAATTTTACTTCTATTTACCAATTAATCATTGAATTATTCTCTGGATGTGGTTTTGTAATCAGCAGGGCTTTGCATCAGCAGCTAGATACTAAGTTCAGCTTTATCCACATAGTAGAATTTACAGAGAACAGTTATTGGTAGAGAGAAGCTTTCCTGGAGAAAGTGGATATTCTGGGCATTTGTGAAAAGAGTTTTAGATTCACAGATCTTGTGTGTGGTGATTGTCCTGCAGAAAAATGGAATTAGATATCTGAACCATGAAACTCTCCTGTTTATAACAATTCATAGTTCCCAAGATGGTATCTACAGCTGATCGCTGTGGTAGAGCTGTGGATACAGACTTGGGAGGAATCAGATGTATGATGAAGGCAGAACTTTGCTGTTGCAGGAAGTTTGAGAAAGAGTTTCCTGCCTTGAGCTACTGACTTTGTGTTAGCAACCTGTTTGGACTCAAAGTTTATAAAACTTGAGACTTAAGTGCCAGATGCCTTGATTTGCATAGATGGAGTCCTAGAGTAGGAGATTTTTGTCTTGCTTTTTGTCTGTTCAACTTTGAGACAACACTAAGAGTTTGGGATCCATGGAAGAACAAAACGTTGCTACTTTTGTGCCATTCAGTCTTCTAGAGCAATAAACGAACTAGAAATCATTCTTTAATCTGAACTAGAAACATAGGTGCTGACACTTGCTAGGAGCCTAAGGGAGATCTGACTGAACTGGAGTGATGAGGGCATCTGATTTTCTGTGCTAGAAGGTTGTAGAAACTTCTATTTACTGTCGCTTGTTAGCTGTGTTACTGTGGGCAAATCACTGAATTTTTCTGAGTTTGTTACTTTATTATAAAGTGTGATAATAAAAACCACTCCTACTTGAAGTGATCAGTTAGGAGATGGAGAAAGTGCACACCACACACTTACACAGTAGTTTTGCAATCAACTAGTGGTGATGTTAGTAATTTTGCCATGAGAGGTCCAAAAGTGGAGAAGACACAATCTCTTAGGGAGTTTGTATTTAATGTCCTATCTGTCTTTTCTTGACACTTTCAAACTTTCTGTTAAGCCCTTAAGGAAGTGAATAAATAAACTGAGTTCAACTTCAGTTCTGCCCTCATTTGGGAGTTTATCCCAGATAGGTTTAGAAAGATTCACACATCTCAAGCACAAGCATAGTCAACATTTCATTCTAATTTAGACTGACCCTCCCACCCCCGTCCTGATAAAACCTTAGTGAGTTTGATTTCAATCATGATGAAGTCAATCCTGTATTCCCCGTGAAGTTAAAATGTCCAGAGACTTGTCTGTCGGTATTAGTCCCAGATGTGAGAAGCGTCTTCCCAGAGTGTTTCAATATAGTCCGTGTTCCAACTAAGTGCTATGCTGCTCAAATCATCTTTGGGTGAAATTTTTAGGTTCATCCAATTACTGCTTTATGTGCTCTGAACCTGTTAGAGTGTGCCTATAAGTTCATGATTGATTACAACTAGATAGGGAAAAAATGGCCAGAAGTTTAAGTATTTCCTTCTTTGCCACCTGCAATGGAGTTGCAGTCGAATCTAACTCTAAATCTATCCCTATCAGATTTTTTGTTAGCCTTATGAATGCTTTTATTTAAGTCAATTCTCTAGTCCATGTAATTCCTGATGCTTAAGATCTGTTCTAAGGATTTTTTTTAAAAAAGTATAGCCCCATTTCTCTTGTGAGTAACTCAAACTACTTGGGTCAGATCGCTACATGGTGATGAGTTTTATCATTTGTTTCCCTTGTCTAGACAGTCAATGGTACAAATGATAATTAAACCTCCAGTTCCTGCTCATGTATGGCTCTAAGCTATTAATTTCTAAGGCCTATGTCCTTTGAGTTTCCTTACTTGGATGTAAGGATGTTGCTGACACCCGAAGACAAGTGTGTTGTCATACCTGAGTGTCCTGTTTCACCTAACTTCTCCCCCTTTTCCCCTCTTCCTCTCCCCCTCCATCTTTTTCTATATCTAAAGTAAGACCTGGTCTAGGGCTTTGACCAAGCGCTCAGTTCAGTCTGAATGGATAGAGTGGGTAGAGCTAGTGTTTTCCCTTCCCTTGACACTTAGTTGCAATGATGGAGGCAGTTGGTATTTGTCACCTAATATCTTTTTTATACAGCTTTCCCCTCTCTTCAACTTTTTCCAGATGTACAGTCCTTTGATATTAATCTAGATTCCTCTTATCTAGTGAACTTAAAACCTCTGAATTTTGACCTTTAGCATCCCAAAACTTGCCTTCTAGGTTTGTGTTGTAAAGGTCTTCTGAGTGGTGATGCTTCAGGTAACAGGTGAGAGGTAGAAATTTGAGATGTTCTGGTCTTTTTATAAATAAAGGACTATACAAATTCTACCTGACAGGGACTCAACTTCTGTGTTTTATCCTCTTTAACTTCTCTAGGCCCAAGACTCTGATAGCTATTAGTGGGTTTCTGATATCCCTACTCCATGGTGAGTTTATTCAAAAAAATTTGAATAAATGACTTCACAGCAGTTGGAAGTCGATGATCTCTCTCATGTCCCTACATATCCTTTTTCTTAAGATTTATGTTTTTAATTGAAAAAGGCATTTTTACAAGAGGAGAGACAAAGATCTTCCATCTGTTTGTTCCAGAATTGAGCCAATCCAAGCCAGGAGCTTCACTGGGTCTCCCATGCAGATGCAGGGTCCCAAGGCTTTGGGCCATCCTGGACTGCTTTCCTAGACCACAAGCAGGGAGTAGGATGGGAAGTGGAGCAGCCGGAATATGAAGTAGTGTCCACATGGGATCCTGGAGGATGCGAGGTGAGGATTTAGTTACTAGGATTTTGCACCAGGCTGGAAGGACAGGTTTCTTAGCACAACAGTCCTGATGGTCAGGTAGTAGTATATCATGGAAACATCATTCCACCTCTATTCACCTGAGGCTGGGGTATAGCTATCCTCAGGGATTGAGCAGACAAAACAGATGCTTCATGTATTTCTGGTGCCTGTTTCATTCCCCTTTAATCATAGCCTGCCAAACGTACAGTCCCTATCAGGAGATCTTCACAGTTCCCATTCCTTGCTCCTGATTACCTTGCTAGGTGAAGTTTCTGAATCCCTGAAACTAGAGCCGAGGACATAGAAAATCTCTAGTGACTTTTGGTAGTTAGGATCAAAGAAGTACTCGGCAGCCAAACACCCAGTCAAAAAGGCCAAGATCAAAGAGGCAAGCTTTTATTGGAGGGTGAACTCTGCTGTTCCTCATTATCACCCTTTCATCATTCCCTGTTGAAAAGAACAAGCACGAGGAATTTTATCTGTGCTAGCTGCTGAAGTCACGTGATGACAGTCCCAGAACAGCTGCAAGTAAGAGAAAGAGGAATGGCACTAATGATGTCAGTAAACTATTTAAGAGTGCTTGTTGACCTGAATCTTACATACAAAATAAAGGTGTTTGCCATGGAAACCGTCAGGAAAAGGCAGGGCAATTCAGGTGCTGACAGATGATAAAAGCCCTGCAGTGTTGCTGGCACCCTGTGCACTATGGAAAACAAATGACTTCTTAATAAACAGGAGATCTGGAGAGGCTAGAGCTGTCATCAAGCATGGGGAATCTGCTTCCCAAATCGTATGGTCAAGTAGCTTTTGTGTTTATCTGTAAGGGTTTATTTATACTTTATATAGTGAGACTTTAAAACAAAGAGGTTGTGTTCCCACAATACTTCCCATTATGTTTTGGAAAAGTTTATCCTGGATATTGGACAAGTGGACAGCTTTTCCTGATTCAAGCTAATCCCTTTTTGTGCCTCAATTCTGCCACAATACAGTGAGCATGTGAGAGTAGATGAATACTTCCTGCTTGTTTAAATTAACACTTGGACAAGGAAGTGAATGAAAATTTAAGGGTCCTGATACTACAATGATGGTGCGTGGGCTCAGTGTTGTGGAACAGCATGTTAATACACCACTTTTTAATTCCATCACCCATAAACATTACTTCAATCCTCCGCTGCTTCCAGTTCAGCAGCACTGGAAGTGTTTATGGGAAAACATCTGAAGACAGTCTAAGTGTTTGGGATACTGCCATCCATGAGAGACTTAGATGGATTTCCACTTTCCTGACTGAGGCCTGGTCCATCCCTGGCTGTTGTGGCCATTTTGGGGAGTGAACCAGCATATAAAGGATCTCTGTAGCTCTGCTTTTAAAATAAATCAAAGTCTTTGAAAGATAGGATTGATTGTGTTAAGCATTCGTCAGGTAAACTGCCACATGGCTCTCTAGCTTTTGGCTACAGAGCAAAGACAAGCTGGTCATGTGTTCCTCATCCCCAGTGTACTAGGCCTGCTTGCTTCTCCCCTAGAGCCTTCCTAATTCTGGCAAGCAGAGATTTTGCAGTAGGCTGCAGATCCTTAGCCTATGGCAGACAGTGCCACTGCATCACAATTGTTTTTTTCCCAGAAGGCAATTTGCTCGCATCTCTTGTGGGACCCTGCACAGACTTTGCTGCAGGATGGCAGTGGGTGCTGTGTTTCAGTGAGAAAGGCCCTTTGTCTATCAAAAGCAAAGTCATTACTTTTTGAGATGAAAGCCTTGTCATTCACACTGTGCTTCTCTGCCTCTTAATCAATGTGAGCGGATATTAATGTGGCTAATTCCCTGCAGCTGGTCTTGCTTGGTTTGGTTGGGGATGAGGTTCTCTTGTTCTTAACAGATTGTCTTTTTGAGTGCTGGATAAATGTCATATTTTCAGTGGGAAGCAAATGTTTTTGAAACTTCTAGGGGAGGACATTGAAGAATCATTTTCAGTTACTGGAGGAATTGGCTTATTGTGGAGATCAGGCTTCTGTGTTGGCAAGGGAATTGGTCTATTTTCAGGTCTGGACCCAACTTGTTGCTATATGATTATGGGGAAAATTCCTTACTGTATTGGGGCCACATTTTGCCAATTATGCAAGAAATGATTTGGATTTGATTAATGGTTTGCAATTAAAAAAAACATTGGAACCCTCTTCAGTTAATTATCAAAACATAATATGAATTGTGTGTAGTTGTTGCTTTTTGTCAAATATAGTTGATAATACCTGTGGTTAGCTCAGTTTCTTAGCTTTGGAAATAGGACCTTTCCTGTGGGATAATCAGCATCTCTGGCCTCTATCCACTAACTGCCAGGAGGACTCCTCTACTTGAGACCATCAAAGTTGTCTTTGAACATAGCTGGGAGGTAAAATCACCTGTTGATGATCAGTGCTTTAAGTAATACTGTTAAAATGTAAGCTTTCCTCTTGAAGGGAGATGAAAGAAGTGTTACCTGGATCTCTGTAGCATCTGAGGTGCGGTGACAATCTAATGTTTTAAGAGATTTTGTTGGGCTCGGCATGGTGGCATAGCAGCTAAAGTCCTCATCTTGAATTCGCAAGGATCCCATAGGAGTGCCAGTTCTAATCCTGCAACCCCACTTCCCATCCAGCTCCCTGCTTGTGGCCTGGGAAAGCAGTCGTGGATGGCTCAAAGCCTTGGGACCCTGCACCCGTGTGGGAGACCTGGAGGAGGTTCCAGGCTCCTGGCTTCGGATCGGCTCAGCACTGGCCGTTGCGCTCACTTGGGAGTAAATCATTGCATGGAAGTTCTTCCTCTCTCTCCTCCTCTCTGTATATCCGACTTTCCAATAAAAATAAAATGTTGAAGACTTTGGTCTCTAAACCTCTCCTTTGGTGAACAAAGTTCCTCAACTTAAAATATCCCTATGGATTTTTTTTTCAATAGGGGGAATCCTATAAACTTTACTGTTCCCATCTTGGAAGTTAAGCAGTGCAAGCTGCTTTTTGTAGCTTCTCACTTAGAAACTTCATCCAGGCAGCCTTCCATCCTAGTGGCAATTGGAGATAGGCTAATTCCTGTAGCTGTTCTAAAGGGCACCTGTCTGTCTTGTGCCACCAAATTGAGCAGTGTTGCTTGCTTGCGTTTACTTCAATTTATGTCTTTATCACAAGCAAAAATAAATGGCCTTCTGAGTCTAAAAGTAGTATCTGCTCCCTATAAACAGATTGAATACAGTAGTATTAACAAATCAAACTGTCACAGGTCATTCATGATGCCCTATGGCCCTTTCCTTTAGCTTTACAAGCCTGAGTCTTTCATATTCAGTGTTTTTGTTTCATTGAAATATATCTAAAATGCATTTAGAAAAGTATACAAATCCATAGTCCTCACACTGTGGAGATGAAAACCCAGAGCATTCTCAGGACATCAGAAATCTTGGTCAATATCTGTTCTACCACATAGCCACTATCCCTCTGCACGTTGAGAGACTAGAGGAGATGCTTGCTCAGTCTTTCCATTAAGAACACTTGTGTTCCTATGTCCAGGCATTCGATTGGCCTGTTGATTCAAGGCAGGCTTCTGATGATTGACCCCTACTGGTTTTGGAGTAGGCCAAAAGGCAAAACATCACTTAAGACAAGTTAAACCTTTATCATGGTCCCTGTAAAGCAACCTGGGCCTCTTGAAGAGCCCTAGAGTGATTTTTTTTTTTTTTAAAAGAACTCCCATCTCAGCTCTGGAGGCATCTTGATCTTTTGGTTAATGGGCATACTGGACATACTTCCTCCTATGTCAAGTTTCCTGCTTCCTCTGCACCCCTGCAAAGTACTTTGTTTTTCATGAGGATAGCAGGAATGGTTGCCCAGTGACAGCAGGGAGAAGCTCCATGCTCTTGGCTTTAGATTTAACAGTCCACTAGAGAATGGTATAGTGAGAACTGTTGGCACAGGAATGAGCAGACCCAGAGATGGGGCATGAGGGAACAGGAGTATAAAATGCCTCTTAGGTCCTCAATAAACATAAAATTCAGCTTTTTGAATGTACTGCATGGGATAAGCACTATTCTGGAACAAATGAAATGGGAGTTAGAAGTGCAGGCTTTGTAACGAGTTCTGTCTTCAAACGGTGACTGACATTTGGCATCTGGGACCTTGGACAAGATGAAACTTTAAAGCATAAGTTGATAAAATTTAAAATGAGGGTAAACACTGCTTTCTAGTTTTTTTATGAGGACTGTGAGTCAGTGCATGTTTGCCTAGAATGCAATGCCTGGACAGGACAATCGGCTACTCTAAGAGGAAGATGAGAAATCTCTAGCCAATGTATAGCACTGGTTAGAAATCAGATGGGGCACTTATGTCCAGTTTTGCAAGTTGAGGAAGTAATTCTCTAAGCCTTAATTCTCATTTGTTAAGTGGGAACACTTCACATAGTTGCATAAAAGGTAAAGTGGTATATATAAGATACTAAGCATAAAGTGGTATATATAAGATACTAAGCATAGTGAAATCCATGGTAACAGAAGCAGTAGATGTTGCTTAATGGTTGTGTAAAGTTGGTACAATAGTTCATAAAGAATTAATTGCAGTTGAAATGAGTTGAACTTTGAGAGCTTGACTCCCTCAACTATGAAAGAAATGAATTGTAGAGGAACTAGTCCAGACTTGAAGAGCTTACTGTTCTTTATCACTTATGTTGTTAAATTAAGCTTTAAGACTCTGAGAACCTAAGCTTTCAGCTTTAACATTTCCATTTTTCCTTGATAAGTTTTCAGTTTTTCTGTTAAGACTTCAATTTGACAATGGAGATAGACCAACCAACCGACTGACCCAGGGCCTTAAGGACTGTAGCAAGGACCAGGCTAATAACTGGGAGCCTCTTGTTGATAAAGCCTGAACCCTTGATCCAATAGCTATTAATAAAAGTGTGGAAAAATCGTTGGAGACCTTCTTGGTTGCCTTAGCTTACCTGTCTCTTTTCTTTGCACCCTGTAAATGTCCAAATCTCAGTTGCACTTAGCTATGTTCCATTAGAATTGTCTTTCATGGTAACTTTCTCATAATTTCTTTGAGGAAAACTTCATTCTTCTTAATCTCCCCCTCCGTCTTACATACTCCAGTACATATTATTTAGAGAAGACAGTGGGAGGATCAAACTGCAAGAATGGGAAGATGGGTAAAATTCTGGTATATATTCTACTTTCCATATTTAAAAGTATTCTATACCCGTTGAATCATTGTGCCACAATTGAGAGTGCTATTTCAAAATCTGGGCATCCTGATTGTGATCCAGGTCTGTGCTAATGCATCTGGGAGGCAATAGCACAAGTACTGTACACATGAGGGAAATCTAATTGGAATTCCTGGATCCTACATTCAGCTTTGCACAATCCCAGCTGTTTCCAGTCATCTGGGGCATGAGTCACTGGATGGAAGACTAGTTTTTCTTCTTACCACACCTTTCAAATAAAAGTACACAAACAGTCCGCCATTTTATGTAAAGGATATGAGCATTCTAAGGTTTTGATACTCAGTTTCTCTAATCAGCCCTCCAGATATTTCTATAGTGCTTATACCACACAGTTGGTCCTTTCTCCATTCACTTATTTTGGCCATGTTACATTTATTACTCACAGGAGAATGGCACAGCATAAAACAATGGTAATTGACTTTGAACTTCTGATTTTCAAAAGGCTTAGCCGTCCACAGAATGGAGAATACTGAGCCTCTCCAAGATTAGTAAGTTTGATTTCTGTGTCGGTATATGCTAGAAAACCATTTGTGCCTTGATTCCTACTCTAAATGTATTTAAAGCACACAATGGGAACATCAAACAATCGGCTTGAGCTCAAGATCAGGAAGTGGGGTTGTAGCCACTGACTTGGTTTGAGAATAAGCACTAGTGACATGGAATTAAATTCCTTGGTATTAGAAGAGGACTTACGGAAATTGAGTTAGATAAGAGTAAAGCTGTTCATGGTGCCCCCAAGTTTGAGCTGGGATTCCCTCACACTTCCTGTGTCTAGTTTGTGCAGCATAACTAGTCTTTTAGCCAAGCTTTTTTTTCTATTGTGAAAAATTAGCGGTTTCAGTTAGGCTGATAGATGAGCTTGCTCTGCTGACAGAGTTGTATTGTTCCTGGAATGGCCCACTGATTTAAAGGACAGGACCTTACCTGAAACTTTGGCTATTGAATATGGATGAAGAGCCAACTCAACTCAATAGTGCTTTGGAAAATGTGGAAGTTATATTTAGCCTATCTGGCTTGATTGAGTAAGATGGAATAATTGTGACCAGTCTTGACAGTGAATAAGCCCAGAAGAGGCCTTAATGTCCCATACTGTGCATGTGATGGTTCCACTGAAAACCTTAGAAATGGGACTCTTTGTTTCAGTAAGCTGTTGAACTATACTTACCTGGAATGAAGCAAAGCTTCAGCTTAGCTTTATATTTCTGCACCTGTTTAGACTCATATGGTCACACAAATCAACAAACTACTCAGTTTCCTTTGCCTCTTACTTCCCAATCATGAACACTCTTCTGATTTCTGTCACTATAGACTAATTTTGCTTGGTGGGGTCAGACTTTTTATCAGTCAAGACAATGTCTCAAACTCAACCAAATTACAATATTTTTTGTCATTTTATGTTGACTCATATTGTTGTATGGATGTACCAGTTTGTCCATTCTCTTATTGATGAACATCTTCATCAATTCTAAGTTTTCTAATAAAGTTGCTGTGGAATTTCCTATTTTGTGGATCTATGCAGTTATTACAATACTTCATTATTTGCTTAAGAGCAGAATTGTTCAGTAATGGACAGATGGATCTTTGTAACGTTGCCTAGTGGCTTCTTAAAAAAGGTTTAACCATTTTAATTCTTACCAACTCTGACTCCATACCTGTAAGTGCCGGCATCCTATATCCACTTCCAGTCCAGCTCCCTGCCATTGTGCCTGGGAGAGCAGCAGAGGGTGGTCCAAGTCCTTAAGACTCTGCACCCATGTAGGAGACCTGGCTCTGGATCAGCTCAGCTGCAGTTGTTGTAGCCATTTGGGGACTGATCCAGCAGTTGGAAGATCTTTGTCTCTATTTGTAAATTCTTTCATTCCAATATAAATCTTAAGGGTGGTTGGGGATGGGAAAGAGGCAGCTCCAGGCTTTGGCTTGGCCCACTCCTAGCTGTTGCAGCCATTTGGGGAGTAAACTGTTGGAACTCTCCTTCTCTGTAAGAATAAAATAAAATTTAATGTCTACAAACAAACGAACCATCTAATTCAAGTCCATGTCTGGCGAAGTATGATGTTTCAGGCATTATTGAATATGCCTTGAAATTTTAGTCTAGGTAATTTGATATTCTGTGTCTTAAATGGAATATTTCCTATGAGCAATATGTTCAGATTCTTCTGGTGGTCTTGGGAGGCTTTGTATGTTTCCCTTTCCCCATTTTGTCCTTTACCTTGCTATCCCTTTCATCTCCTCTTATTCTGATGGGATAGTCTTTCCTGGATGCTTGCAGAATCCCCACAGATCCAGTTTATTTCGGTTCCTCTGGCAGTAGCATAAAATTCCTTTTAGTGACTGCAGCGGTCTATTCCTGACTAGGTTACTGTAGGTTGGTTCTGAAAACCCATTGAATCTGCTAGAAGTCATCCTACTTCATCTTCTACTCCATTTCTTAAGTTACAGGGAAATCCAGGTACATAGTGTCAGGATTTAAATGAACTAGAGAATACCATGTGTCTACTGGGGAATTCCTTGCTATATAGAGAATCCTCCCTCCAAACCCCAAAATTTTGTGTCAGAAGTGTTGCACCGAATAGTTTGAGATTGTACAACTTGAATTTTCCCCCCTAGCTCTTAAACCCACCAATATCCAGTACCAATAGGTGTCAGAATATGATTCAGAATATTCCAGTTCATATTGAGTAAAGCTCCATTTTAAACTCATTGGAGAGAAGTACGTTCATAATTTCAAACCTAACATTTATTAAATCCTTTGTCAGACTGAACTGATCACTGAGTGCAATATGAATCCAAATGTTCTTGCACTCCTGCAGTTTCTACATTTATGAGAGGCTGGATGGCATAATGGTTGTAACTGGAGTCAGGTCCAGATTGGAAGAGCAGCTCTCTTACAGCAAGGTTAAGTTTAGATCACATTGGTATCTTAGTCTTCAAAAGTTGCTATGGAGTTAATTCTACTTATAGAAGTCAGTATGATGGTGCTGGCAAAATGCTCAGCACAGTGACTGAAATAGTCAAAGATGGAAGTCTCAGCCTGGGCTCCTCTAAAAGCACACCCTGATATAAACACTCAGATTCTGCTGGATATTGAAGAGGCAGTTCCAAGAGTAATGGGAAGAGAGGGTAAGGTGAATACAGGGAGGGGCATTTTGAAATTCCTATTCTCATCATGGTCTTGATACTTCTAAGACCTATTGAATGATAAGCAGGATACCTGATACAATTGTTCACTTGAATAACAGGAAGTTGGAGTTTTTAATACATGGGCCCCATGTCCCATTGACTAAATATTATCCTGAGAGAAACTGTCTACTCCTGTGCATGGGCACGATAGGCTTTCAAAATATCAGAAAAAGCCCCGAGACAGTGAATTGACAGGTAGAACTTGTTGTCAGGAAGTGAATCTTCAAATGGGATAATCTACAGCAACTGCAATTGAAATAAGAGGTGGACTGCGATGTGACAGATGCCTCCTATACTCCATATCATAGCATATTCCTTGCTCTACTTAAATATTTTCATACCTCTACATTGTTCATATTGTCAATACTCGTAGTCGTATGATCCACAACCTCCAAAGATCTAATCTAGGAGAGTTAGGGGAACAAGCCTAGTTCTCACCACCAGCAGCAGGTTGTATGTGTAGGCATATCTAGCATAATCTCTGATGGATCTCGCCCATTGGTTGGTTTGACTTACACGGAATTTGCTTTAACTGAGCATGGAATTGTTGAGCATACTATCATTATAGAGTAGCAACCCTAGCTTGTTCTGCATGTTCCTTTCTTTGCCAACTGGTCCACTGATAACAGGAACCCAAATTACTCAGGGAGTAGTTTGTTTCAAGTTCAGTGGAGTCCTTGTTTCAACAAGTCAGCTATGTCAACGAATGGAAGCATCCCTCCATGCCCAGAAAACAAGATCTAATATTTCACAAAACCTAAGGCTTTAGGGGAATATGAAACAGATTATGCAAGTGAGTTAGGGATGATGGTGTTAAAAGCCAATATTTCTACAACCTTTCTTACTGATCTTTGCTAGTCAGATAGTGCTCAACAAATTATTGTAGAGTATATTTTGCATTGTGCAATACAGCATTCCAACATGGATCTCTTAGCTTATCGCTTAATAGATCATTCTGTTCTGTTAGACTTACTGCTTCCTGTTGATACAGTATATAGTGGAACCCTTAGATCTTGCAGCCATTTGTTTACTCTTTCATTCTTAACTACAAATAGATCTCTTTTGCTGAAGTGATATTTCAAGTGAGCAAATTAGGCAAGAGCTGTCAGACTGTGGTGCTGGGAAAGGCAATGTGAAAAAGCTAAGCCCATAATCTTCTATCATGAATAGATGTCAATTCTGGTAACGATGAATCAATGTCCCTCCTTCACCAGAGTCCACAGAGAATTGAAAAATCAACTTGTTTCAAATATTTTGATACTACTATAGTGCCATATTGAATGGTGATATTAGTTTCTGTTGCTGATTGTTGTGTGTTCAGCGTTGGTATTGTCCAGATCAATTTTGGTGGATCAGAACCCATGTGGTTTCTGTTTGCCAATATAGCTATTCTGCCTAAGGCCTCATCGTGCAAACACAGCAGGGCTATGCAGAAACTGGCTGTCATATTTTGGATGGGTTTTGTCCATCTGTTCATAGAATTCCTTAAAGTGAATGACCACTGGTGGGCATTAACATTAGACAGATCTGTATACTGACTATGTC
Source organism: Ochotona curzoniae (assembly GCF_017591425.1). NCBI lineage: Eukaryota > Metazoa > Chordata > Mammalia > Lagomorpha > Ochotonidae > Ochotona > Ochotona curzoniae. The sequence continues at coordinate 21,685,382 of NW_024465926.1, forward strand.
TCATAGATGGATCTGCACTATTCTTCCTCAAATTTCCTTGTAATTTTTCTGAACTATCTAGGTCTGGGTAGCCAGCCAAGCCACTTACCACTGTCCAGAAGTCATGCATATCCATGCCTCAGGTCACTTTTGTTCACTTTCAAAGTGGACAACCAAGTGTATCTTTTGAAACTAGATACCAGGAGGCTTTCCACTCACCACTGTCCTTTTGGATGATCCCTGAGCATGGTTACTGTGTTAACAGGTGAACTGTACCCCATCTTTAAGGCAGCCCTGTTTGCTCCATCAGCCAATCATAGGGAACTTGCCACGAAGTACATAGTAATAGTACATGGATATAATTGAGGAAGGCGTTTGTACAATAGCAGTAGATTATATGTGTCTGTGCTTGTGACATTTGTTATCTCAAATTGCTTATCATATACACCAAATGTGCTTGATTGACCTTTATTGTGAGATATGAAACTTCTCAGATCGCAATGGGTAGTTCTTATTGCATGCTCATTTTTATCTTACAGTAAAATGTAAGCAACCATGATAAATATTGTAGACTCTAAATATGGCTTTTAGCAGTTGGGTGAGATAATAAACCGCTTATGTATGAAATCTGTCACTAGATTAACACCAAGGCCATAGTCTGGCAGCATCCCTGGCCTTTTCTGGCCCTGACCCTATTTTGTATCCATAGGCATTTCTCCTAATCTTTGCATGTTTAAACTTATGGCACCTGCTCTTGGAGGACCCAAACCAATGTAGATGTCAGGAATGGTCTGCAAAGATTGGGTCTGGAACTGAATCACCTACTGACTAGCAGGAGTAAAGGATTTCAATTACTTATCAAGGGTAGATTAACATGTCTCAAGCTAAAACACTGAGGTCTTAGTTCTTACCTTATTTTTCTCCATTTTCAACAGGGAAATCTTTGAGGACAGGAAGGGTCCATTAATGATTGATATATCAGTCATCCAGGACATTGGTTTGTACTGCTGGTGGGGACATTGGGTACAAAGAGGACACGTCAAGTGGATATTGAGCTTCCTAAAAGTTAGTGATTTTTTTTCATGGTCTCATAACTGCAGAAGCCAGCAAACTTTCCTTGATCAACCTACCACTTCTGTTTTTTCCTCCCCAAATCCCACATTCCTAAGCCTGTAGGTAATAGGAAGGAAACTTGGGCTCAAGTCCTAGGTTTCTTGTAATACTGGCAACATCACCCTACAGAGCCTCAGTTTCTTCATTTACAAAATAGAAACTTATTTAAATCAGATAATAAACACAATGTGTTTAGGCAAGATAGTCAGTAATGTCATTGTTGCCTGACATATCGCTATTTTCCAGAATATAGGCCCTATAAGAGGCTACAATAGAAGCTTGTGGTTAGGGCCAACATTATGATGTACAGGCTAAGCATCACCTGCAATGTTGGTATCCCATATGGCACCAGTTTCTGTTCTGCTTGCTCTGTTTCCCATCCAACTTCCTGCTTGTCGCCCGGGAAAACATTGAAGGAAGGCCCAAGACCTTGATAACCTGCACCAACATAGGAGACAGAGGAGACAGAGGAGTCTCATGGCTTCACATTGGCTCAGCTCTTTTTGTTACAGCTATTTGGGGAGTGAACCAGTGATGGAGGACCTGCCTATCTCTCCTCTCTAACCGTATCTTTCTAATACAAATGCTTTTTTTTTTTAAATTCATAGTAAAATAGGATTAGGAAATCAGTTCGTAGAATTTTTCAAAACCCATGCATTTGAAGTGTTCTCAATGATCATGAAATCTTATGAAAAGATCATGCATGTTTTTAAAAATTTGCTCAAATATTATCTCCCGTGACCTTTTTGAGACATTATCGTATACTAGGGACTATGAGAAAATCAGAGGTGATACCAAGACAAATTATGCAAGAGGACATAATTAGGAAGCAATTTCCAACTATTCTTTCTATTCTGATTTCCTTAAAGACTGAAGTTTGTTGTCATCAGAGCTCTTAATTTCCCTAACAAAGAGGATGCCTCACTCTATGGGTTAATGGTTGATTACATTTAATTCAGTCTAGTAAATTCAGTCCTATTTCAGGAATTTAAACAATTTTGTTAAATTCTGAAAAAATTTTATTTTTGCTTTAGTTGAAGGATGATGCCCATGTGAACCACTGATTAGGGTGGGAAGGGTCGAGGAACAGGGGAAAGTGGATGGAACCATTGTTTCCAATTTTCCTTTTCCTGTATCTAGAAGGGGATAGACAATGGGGAGATGCCACACCCAGCATCCTAACCACATCTGTACCCAGGGATGGGAAATGGCTACCCGATGTTATCCCAGGGTTCCTGATGTGAAGCATTCTCTAAGGGTTCTGCTCAGGTGGTTTTGATAGTTCTGAAATGCTGTTGATTTTTTTGCTCCAAGGATGAGGAAATCCTTCCAAGGTCCATTGACTGACATAGTCCACCTTAGTCTCATATGCCCAGGTACTTGCTGTCAACGCTTGGCTGGGAGAGTTATCCAATTTGTTCTGCCTGCCATCCTCTGCTGTGATACTAGATGTTCTCTGTAGGCCCCAATGCGCTATCATATCCCCCATGTGCATCTGGGCATGCTGTACACTGCACAATCTTGGCAACTGAGGAGGCCCAGTTCTAACACATTCACTCCAGTCAGACCACAGATCTGTGATTCTCCCTATGGGAGGAGTGCTGAATTCAGTGGTTTACCTGGGGCAAAGGGGTGTTACTCAAACCTTGTTGAAGGTGACCTCAGACCTGACTACTGTTTGTGCTAGTGGGTACAGAGTCTGGCTTAGTCTGTCACCCACAGCCTACACACTGGTTACAGTCACTGGGTCAGTTCTGTCTCTAACCCACATCTTACACCAGTCCAACTTTATCCACCACTAGCTCAGCCCTCACGTACACCAGCAGGAACTGCAGTCCAGTTTGAGCAAACTCCAATAACCCCACCAAGTCCATTCCCAACCCTGGTTCCTGCATATGACTGGTCCATTCTGTCCTGCATCCCATTTGGTTTTTGTGTACATCAGTGGGTGCTACAGCCTAGTTCAATGCAACCAACTCCATTATCCAGCCTCCACTTACACTAGTGGATGATACCGCCTCTCCAGTCAGGTCCATCTGCAGTTCTGGTTCTCATGCTCACTAGTGGGAGCTGCGACCCATTAGAGAGGTGCCCACAGTTAAATTTCTGTAGCAACATTTTTCAGGTAAACACAACCTTCCAAATTTTCTGTACGTTTTGTCTCTTTTCAAGATGGTGCCTGACTTCATGAGTTGGACAGAAACTTATATGACCACATGACTAAGATGAGTACGGGAGATTTGGCCCACTTAGAGGTCTTCCCGTTGTCATGGTCTCCATAGAAAATTTTTCTTACATTGCATTCTTGAAGATGGACCCTGGACTAATCACTTCAGGATTTGCCTTTTGTCCTACTCGAATGTCCTTCCCTGTTAACTCAGTGCACCTCCTTGGTCCTGATCAGGTATCATTGTGTTCCACCACATGTTTGACTGTGGTTCCATTCAGTGTGCAGCATATTTTTAAAGTAAAATCAAGTAAACTTATCAAACCGGTAGAGAAAACATGTGCAAATTGTGAAAACAACTCAGTGGCTGAGCTCTGGGAGCACTAGGGTGTATGGAAGAAGCTGTGATGGATATAGAGAAGATCATGCAGGCGTACTCTAAGAAATAGTTATGATCACAACTGATGAGAAAAAAAGGTTAGAAAAGTAAGCACCAAGGAATTCAATAAAACCTGGGAAATGATCTTGGGAGAGGTGGCAGTTGGATTGGACTTTAAAGGACAAGAGCAAGAGAACAAAAATGTTAAATGAGGTAATGTGACATGAAAACAGAGGAGCATGTCGAGATAATTTAAAATGCTATTGCATTGGGCCTGCCAACGTAGCCTAGTGGCTTAAGTCCTCAACCTTGCATAACCCTAACCCATATAGGTGCTGATTCATATCCTGGTTGCTCTATTTCCCATCCAGCTCCCTGCTTGTGGCCTGGGAAAGCAGTTGAGGATGGCCCAAAACCTTGAGACCCTGCAACTGTATGAGAAACCCAGAAGAAGCTCCTGGCTCATGGCTTCAGCTTGGCTCAGTCTGGCCGTTGTGACTGCTTGGAGTGAACCAGCAACTGGAGGATTTCTTTTCTCTCTGTAAACCTGACTTTCCAGTAAAAATAAATCTTAGCTGCTGTATCAGTAACAGTATAGGCCATGGTATTACCCTTTATAAAAAGGCCTATTTGGCTGAGAGTGCAAGAGAAAGATCCTCTATCCACTGGTCTACTTAAATGCCTACAACGGTCAGGATTGCATCAGGTCAAAGGCAGGAGCCAAGAACTACAAGTCATCCACATATGTGACTGTATTCCAAAGAATTTGGCTATGCTTTGTTGTCTTAAGTGCCATAGCAGGAAGCTGGATCAGAAGTGGAGTTGCTAGGACTCCAGCTGGCACTTCAGTGAGGGATGCTGGTGTTCTGTCAGTAGCATGACTTGCTATGCCACAATGCTGATACTGATAGAATTTCTAACTGGATGGGAAGACCATTCTGGGTCAGGGAGAATCTGTGTTGGTAGTTAGGAAGGACCAGAGGGGGAAGATGGCTAAAGCCTCAAAGTTGCCAAAGCAGGTAAGAATTTGCTCCCCAAAATTTATGCCAGTGTTGAAGCTCTGATGTCTTATGTTGATGGTTAATGAATTAAGCATAGATTTGATCTAATTATGGCATCTGAGAGGTGGGTCTTGGAAGGTGTTTGAATGATTGGAGGCATATTCTTAAAGGTGATTCTAATGAGAGTGATTATCTGAGTTGAATTCAACCCAGGTTCTCTTTGCTTCCTGGATCACCATGTAGTTATTCCCCTGCACCCACCATAAACAGCTTCCATCAGACACTGAGCTATGTGATGGAGGCTGTGATCTTAAGTTGTATACTTTAAAATGCAGGTAAAAGGAACCCTTTCTCCAGAAACTCCTCACAGGTGCTTTAGAGTAACAGGAATAATACGATACAACCTTTTTACTTATTCAGAAGGTAGACATGCACAGAAAAAGTGAACCAGAAAATAACTTTCAAAGGCCCATAATCACTTAGACTGGGCCAAGATGAAGCCAGGGGGATAGAACTCAATTGGGGTCTTCTACATAGATAATAGGGACCCAACTATTTTGGTCACCATCTATTGCCTCTCACGGTGTGGATTAACAAGAAGCTGGATCAAAAGTGGAGAAGGGACTTGAACTGAAGCACTCAGATATGTCATGTAGACATCACAGTGAAATCTTTGCTATGCAAAATGCACTTTTCCATGTGTTTCATTTCAGCAGTGTGTCTGGAAATGAATCAGAGTTGGAGAAAAACAACTTACTGCAACACTTCAAATCCCCAAATTTTATGGAGCACCTGCTGTTAGCAAAGTGCATAAATCCATCCCTTGCTCTGACCTTAAAGGTTTTGCACTGTGCAGAATTTTGTAGCTTGCACACACACAACACCAGCTTGTGGTTTCCCTGCCTGTTTTTGAAGTGATAGCTCTGGAAAATGCCCTGTGCATTAGCATGTTTCACCTACTATTGTTGTCTTCAAATTCCAGAGCCCCCAAGTATCTAGTGGATAGGAGAAAATAATACATCTTCAATCAATTCCCCAAATAATTCTGTGGGCTAGTTCTCAGCATGTGATGAGCCCCTTTCCTGGATCCATCCAGAGGCATGGAGCCAGCTATGGTGGTGGTGTTCCTGGGTTCTGATCTGAATCTTCCATGGCCTACATGCTGTTTCTCAGAATATGGCATAATAACAATACTACAGTGAGAGCCTAGAACACTGAAGACTAGTCTGTCGCTTGCTCTAATTGTACCTTCCTGATCCAGTCTCCTCATATTTACACAGGAAAGCCTGGGTCTGAATCAGATTGGGAGAAGGGCTGGCCCATGATAACCCAAGCCAGTTGAAGTACTGTGTTGGGCTCACATGGCAATCTTTCTTAAACACGGTTTCAGTTTTACAATCAAGACTGTGAATGTCTTATTTGGCTGGCCTACATTGTCACAGCAGAATACTTACTAGAGGGGAAAAGTAAACAACACAAAGCATGTGCTGTTTTTCCCAGTCTCTACCACTGTTTTTTTTCACAAGTAGCAAACCAAGTTGGCTTGGTGTCTTCTGGCCCCACAAAATGAGTTTGAGATCCCTGGCTTACCATTCCTGCATGTTCTTTCTATATCCTATGAGGCCATAGCCTACCAAATGATCTTTCCCTGGTTTAAAAGTTAATCATCAGCTTCCTTTTATGTAAATCAGAACAGGAAAGTCTTGCTTGATCAATTCCTCTGAAAGTATTAGTCTGGTGCTATCCTTCACTAACTTCATATTCTGGATCTGTCTGCTCAACTCTTGTCTCTACTAAGAGGAAACTCTTGTCACCGACTGAAGTTCTCTGAGACCACCAGTATCTGTGGATATCCAGGAAACTGAAGCAGTCCAGCCAGATGACTGGGGATTGGGTGCACCCTAGCAAGGCTCTATTCTGTGTAATTTGGGTCATTGTGGCTGCCAGCAATGGTGAGATGTATTGAAATGTGGGAGGGGACAAGATTTTCCACTGGAAGAGTAAATGTATTTCTCACGAGTTCTCAGAGGTCTCATGAGTGGCTGTGCATTTCCTTGGGGTTCCAGTATCCTGGAGTTGCTGAGAATTGGGCCAGACCTTCCTTCTGGGGGTATGGATAGAATATAAGTAACCCTGCTTCTGCCCTTGAGCTGCTCACATCCTACAAGGGACTTGGAAGGGGAGTTTGTCCTGGGTTCTGGGGAGGGACATGGGATGGGCAGAGCCTGTGCATCTCAGTCCTGACTGGGGAGATAGGACTTTGACAAATGAAATGACATCAGAACAGTAGCACTAAGATCCCTGGGTCCTTCTGGATAGGTAGCTGGATAATTTCCTTCTCAAGGCTTCATATTCTACATGGAAACCAACTTACTTGTACCAGGTCTTCTTAGGTGCCGTCTAAATGACCCTGGAAGTGGACGAGTCAACATAGGTGTCATGTGCATGAGAATTTTCAGTATTTTTATTGACATTTTCCTGTGTATGAACAACATACACTTGATTTATCAAGTCACAAGTTCCTTGATCTAATTGTTAAGAAATCCTCTAGGTTGATCTTTAAAAGGCATTTGTCTAAATTCTCAGAAAAACCAAGAACTGGTAAGTGCATGTATGATGTACAGGAATTATGCCGGTGGGTATGGAAGTGATGGAAGCTGGGGAACCCAGGGTAGAGAACTTCTTGGGATCCTGGACATTGATTCCCTCAGAATGCTTCCACATAGCAGGATAGAAGTAGATCCCAAAGGAACTGGGAAAAATTGCATGGCTTGTTGGACTACAGTATCCTGATAGAGGTAGATTTATGGAGAGGAAATAGCGACATGGGGCTGTGTAGGATGGAGCATCCTCATTGGGAAGCTCCACATTGGATGGAGTGTCTGCTACTTTACAGTAACTTCTTCATTCTCCCTATGTGTTCCTCCAGGGCCTGACAATGAAGCACCACAAAGAAACACCCAGCTGGGATGGGTCAAGGGGAAGCGAGTTGCCGTGCAAGGGAGCCCCATGCCTGTCAACGTGTTCCTTGGAGTTCCCTTTGCTGCACCCCCTCTGGGACCCCTGCGATTTACAGACCCACAACCTGCAAGGCCCTGGAATGACTTGCGAGATGCTACCTCCTACCCAAAACTGTAAGGTTAGGCAAGGCCCCATGGTTGGCCTGAGACTCAGAGCTTGGGGAGATTCCTGAGAGGGAATGAAGTCATGCAGCCATGGGGCCACAGAGGAGTAGGTGAAAAGGGGGAGGGGACACCACAGATTCTGCAAGTCTTTCAGTCGTCCCAGTGCTCCCAAACCAGCTTATCAACAGAATGGCTGGAAGTGTTAGAAATATCCAGTTTCCCTTGGCTTCCTTTTAAATCGGTCCGCTGAACTGAATTCCAGGAAACTGTGTGGTCTGAATGTTTTCTAGGGATTCTGAGTACCACACAGCACTGGAAAGCTTGTTAAGGGCTTCCTGAGTCCTCGTGTCACAAGGAATTATCCAGGTGTTTCCATATAACCTCTCACTTGGACATGATCTATGGTCAGACTGGCTTAGGGAAGCCCCTGCTCCATATTGGGAACTCCAAATGTGCCTGGAGTGAATATTCAATGTAAAGGTGTCCTGGAAAGTCAAACTGCCAGTCACTGTAAAATTTTCAAGCTTGGGTGAGTAACTAGTTAGCAGATGAGATGAATAATTGAATACTAAGTGGAGGGGTGAGGTAGATTTGTGAGTAGGCAGCGAGACTTTCAAATCCCCAACAATCTTCTGATACTTAAGATCTACATAGCTCTCTTGTTGGCCACATGGACTTCTGGCATTGGGGTCCTTAAAAAGAGTAGCCTGGTACCCAGGTCTCTAGGCTACAGAAGATAGCCCACATGCCCCAGAGACTGAAGACATTCAGCTGAAACTGGTTGGTTGATATGTTCATTCACTCTGTTAAAACTGAGAACCAGCTCAATAGATGGTTTTCTGTTAAGATCCTGAGACATCAGGCTGGTTCTATGCCCTTATTGTGGGGGGAAGACAAATAACTGAAAATTGAATCAGAGCAATAGAAAAAGCAAGATGTCAGAGTGCTGGAGGAACACAAAGAACCTCTTAGCCCAGCTTCATGAGGAAGTTAGAGATGGCTTTTCTGAAAGCAACGAAACCGAATTTTCTGTTCAATGATACACAAAGGGGCAAGAGGATATCAAAGGCCTGTCAGTGGGTGGATTTGCATCAGTGACTCCCTACTGCTTACTACTCACTGCTGTATTAGGAAAACAATGAGCACTAATTGGGCAGGTAGTACAGTAGACATCTCCACACAAATGAGTAGCTGTCAGTGTTCCTGTGTGTCAGGTTCTGGAAATTGGAGCTCTGAGCTATAGAGGTTGTTCAGAGTCCTTGGCTCTTAGTTGCTCAAAGTTGGGTTGGGAAGGTGATAATGTTTTTGTATATACTTAGGACAAGTTCTAGGCAAGAACACAATACGTCACAGGCATTTCCAAAGAATAGCTATGTTTAGCTGGAGAACTCTCAGAAAGCTTCATAGAGGAGGTGATAATGGACTAAATCTGAAAGAAATGGAATAATGTGAGCGAGCAAATATGAGGGAGGAGTGGAGTAGTCTAGAGTAAGGGGTTAGTTTAAGCAGAATGTGGATGCAGAAGATTCCCTAGAAGTCCCCCTCACCTTGTTCCTAGTGGGGAGGTGTGGATATCCTTTCTCCTTGGACTGTGGAAGAGAGGCTGCAGGGATAAAGGCCTCGTTCTTCAACCCAGTGCTCTGCTCTTTATCATCTGAGGACTCAGTCAAAATCAGTCTGAGTCTCTAGTATCATGATGGGAATATGCTATATAATTAACAATAATATCATTCTGCACAACATGCTTTCCTGCTCAGGAATTGTATCAAGTTTGTTTACTTGATCTATTTGTTTTTGGAAACTGCGAGGAGCTGAGCATGCTCAACTTTATGGCCACATTTCCCATATGCCAATTCTGCTCAGGCAGGGCCAGATCTCTCCACCATCACAGCAATTGGCCCCTTTCGGACAACTTGATTGAGAGCAGTTCTGAGGACATTGTCTTTGCTTCTCCAAGGTGCTTCCAGAACTTGGAGTGGCTGCTCTCAGATCAGCACATACTCAAGGTGCGTTATCCTACATTTGAAATCTCAGAAGACTGCCTGTACCTTAACATCTATGCACCAGTTCCTGCTCGCGAGAACTCCAAACTGCCTGTAAGACTGCTGCACATGGGGCTCCAGCTAGTGGGTTTTGGCCTGGGATCCAAACAGGGTGGCAGGGTATCTGGAATTCACTCACTTCCTGTTGAGTTAGAGGAATATCATCACATTCATGACTCTGATTTTTTTATTTTGATTGGTTTAACCACATTAAGTTTACTTGGGAAGGAGAGAGGAATGTGAGGGAGAGGAGAAAGGAACTTCTTAAATTAGTTCTTTCACCGAAAGCCTGCATTTGTCAGAGCTCGGCTGTGGTCAGTCAGGAGCTGGGAATTCAATTCTGATCACCCATATTCCAAGCTGGTATCAAGAACTAGAGCTGAGAATTAAAACTAGGTACTTTGACATGGGGTACAAGCATCTTAAAAGCAAATGCTTATCTTCTTGTACACCCTTGCTCACTTAGCATTTAATGGCCTATAAAATGTCAGAAAAGATACTGCTTAAAGATTCCGCTTTTTTTAAATCCTTTTTAAAAATGACATTTGCATCCTTCAAACTTTAACTACAAACTGTCTTAAATATTGCAATTAAGAATACAAAGGTGGGTGTTCAGCCTAGCAGTTTGGATGCCCCCACAACAGGCTGGGTTGTAGCACCTGTTGGTTCATGTGAGATGGGCATGAGAAGGAGCTGACCAAGCTGCATCTATCAGTATGTGCATTGGCTAGTGCAGGTGACAGACCACACCTGCCCCTGCACCTTTTAATACACACAAGTCAAGTCTGAAGTCACCCCAGGCAAAGTTTCTTGAACTCTCCAACTAGATTGCTGGATTCAGATAAAAATTCCAAGATGTGTGATCAGACCTGTGGTGCATGTATCAGGACTGGGCTTCCTCAGTTGTTGATGCCTTATGTGGTGGACAGCATGTCCAGGATCACACAGGGGACACGATGGCCAGCTCATGCAGGTCGGCAGGTATGTCACTGCTTCATCGAAGAATGGAAAGCAGAACAAGCTGAACAAATCTTCAGGCCAAGCTTTGCAGCATGTTTCTGGGTTTCTGGATGCACCAGGGTAGACTTTGTCACCTAATAGAACTTGGAAAGATTTTTAACCCGGAGCAACAGAACTGACAACTTTCTATAACTAAAACCTACTTAAGAGACATTGTAGTCATTTGACATTGGAGGCTCTCAGGTGTCCTTAAAGGACTGTCCCCCATCCCCAGGTGCTGATATGGTTTTATAACAAGGGGCAACGCTCCTTTCAACCTTTGTGGACACATGTCTTACCTTTCTGCTACATACTTGACCCTCCCCACCCTAATCAGAGGCCCATATGGGCATGCATCCTGCTCAACTCTATAAGCAATATTAAAAATAAAATTAAAATAAAACCCCCACCAAGTAAAAAAATCACTAATTCTGGAAAAAACCCAAACCAAACCAAAGATGCCCACACCCTGCTTTGGGGCTACTTAGGTTGATTCCAGCTTTAGCTCCTAACTTCAGCTTGTCACCAGGGCAGACACTGTGAGATAATTAACCAACTGGATTTCTGCCACTTACATGGGAGACCTAGATTGCATTTTTATTTTCTGGATTTGAGCCCAACCTAACCTTAGCTGTTGGAAGCATTTTGGGCGTGAACTAGTGGAAGGGAGGTTTTATTTTCCTCCAGCTTTGTACGTCTCAAATTTAAGAAAATGCAAATGAATATGTAAAATTCCTGTAGAAGTGTGAATGATACATTATATAATCTTTCTGTCACATCCTCCCATCTTCCTCTCTTGCCCTCTGCAGTAGTCAGGTCATTCTACTGTATTCCAACAGCAGTATATTTGCTTACTGTACACCATGTACAGGATATTACTTTAAGAACTATTTTTATTGGAAAGTCAGACTTAGAGAGGAAGCAAAGATCTTCCACCTGCTGGTTCACTCCCTAAGCTGCCTCAAAGCCTGGAGCTGAGCCAATCTAAAGGCAGAAGCTTCATTCAGGTCTCCAAGGCTTTGGACCATCCTCTACTGCTTTCCCAGGTCACAGAGAGCTGGAAGGGTGGTGGAGCAGCTGGGGTATGAACCAGCAGCTATACGAGATCTTGGCACATGCAAGACAATTATTTAGCTACTAGGCTATTGCACTGGGCCCAGAATATTACTTTTAAGCTCCACAGTAACCCAATGGTTGAGGATGATTAGACCCACTCTATGGATGAAGAGAAGACATGAGGAGGGCACGAGTAACTTCTCATAACTTGTGCCCAGTTAGTGCCTAACCAATGCTGTGTCCAGCTCCCCCTTTTCCTCAGTGATTTTTCTTTCCAAGCTCTAAGAATTGTAGTTTCTAATAGGACCTTTAAAAGAATGGAAGGGACTTACTATTCAGTATGTAAATACTTACGGTGGCATTTTAATTATGTCTTATGTTACCTGCTCCTAGTTTTCTAGATAAGGTTAGCAAACTTCTATTTTCTTTCTTCAGATGTTAGAAGAAACCTTAAATTCAAACATCTTTGTGAAAATATTTATTTGAAAAGGCATGGTATGTGAGAGCTTCCTTCTGCTTTGCTTAGATGTGCTGGATTAAGCCTACCCCAGGAGTCTAGCACTCCACTGGTCTCCCATATGGCCGACAAGGGCCCTCCCAGGTGCACTAGCAGTGAGTGGAATTGGAAGTGGAGTATCTGGGACTTGAACTGGCACTCATGGGATGCTGATATCACAACCAACATTCTAACCTGCTGTGCCAGGGCACTGGCCCTAAGGTACAGTCATGACTAGCTGTGGCTTTGTACATGCTTACACTGTGTTCTGGGTCACAGTGTCAATTACATCAAATATATGCTTTGTGAACACTTGAATGGGTCAGCATTTCTGACTTAGATGGAGAATCTTAAACCTCAGGGCCTCATCAGGGAGATGTTTCTTTCCCCTCTCACATTTTACAGATGAAGAAGAAAAGCCTGAGAGGGTTGAATAATCTCCTCAGCCGTTCAGTGGCAGAGCTAAGAATTAAAGCCCCATTTTCAGGTGCCAGAGCCCACTTGCTTAACCTTGGACTACCCACACCCCCTAAAAAAACAAAACCTCTGATCCTTTTTAGAAAGGAAAGTGATACTGCTGAATTTCCCTGAAGAATACAACAACATCCGGGCTTATTTCCTTATTTCAGCACCAGGTGAGCTGAGTGGAGTGTTCTTCTCCCGTAGGTGATGGTGTGGTTTCCAGGGGGTGCTTTCGAGACTGGCTCAGCTTCCATCTTCGATGGGTCTGCACTAGCTGCCTATGAGAATGTGCTGGTTGTGACTACTCAATACCGGCTTGGAATATTTGGCTTCTTCACGTGAGTCTCCCTAAGTGATTACACTTCAGAGCTTCAAGAGATAGCTGTGAAGTGGCCATAGGCAGTGCTCGTCACTCCAAAGAATGAGCTTTTCATATTGAGTAGATTTAGCAGCTGTAAAAATCAAAAGTAAGTCTTGTTCTCACTTAAAGTGTAGTCGCATGTTTCTGACTGACATTCATCCTACGTGGCCAAACAGAAGCCTGTGCATCTTTCATTTTGTGGCTCTGATTTGGATCCTTTTAGATCTCAGATCCACTGCGTTTGGTCAGCAGATGGGATACAAGAGGGAGGTTTCCCTGGGTCGTCCTGGAGGAATATATAATCATGTCTGTTAGTTCTTAAGGTGCATAGCTTGTGTCAGGTTCTCGAATCCTTAAGGCTAATTTTCTCAGCTCTTTCAGGCCTCTCTCAAACCCTTCTCAGTACTCCTTGGGTTGCAGGAAGCCATTGGTAACCATTTGACCATGAATTCTCCTCGCTTCTCTTGCGCCTCAGCACACAGGACCAGCATGCTTCTGGGAACTGGGGCTTTAAGGACCAGCTGGCTGCTCTTTCCTGGGTGCAGAAGAACATCAATTTCTTTGGTGGGGACCCTGGCCGTGTGACCATCTTTGGCGAGTCAGCAGGAGGCATAAGTGTTTCCAGCCTTGTGAGTTCTCTGCTTTGTGACCTGCATGAGGCCCAGTGGGGTTGAGGGAGGGGACGGTGAATCACTCATAATGTACCAGTGCTTTCATGTTGAACACTGTAATATATACATGGCCTCCTTTGAGCCTTACAAGTTTAAGAGTACTTCAAAAACTATGCACATTGAATGAAAAGACTTATTTTAGTGCCTAACAATGGATATTCGTGCATTGAGTCTCAATCGTAATGTATGTTTTCCATGGACTTCCTGAAAAACCTCACACATTGTAAATTGACACAACTGTTTTACAGGGTTAATTGGATCATCTAATAAGTAATGAATAAGCAATGTGAGAAAGATTTCTTTTTTGTAAGGGAAAAACCGTAGTGTTTAATTGCCAGCCCTGGCAGTCACTTTTTAAATAGAAAATTCAAATTAAGCATAGAATAGCTAAAAACATGCATGTAAATATTTTAACAGAATGCATGACATGTTCATTCCCTCACCAATCAGCATAAATCACCTTCAGAATTCACTGCCCTCAAATTGCAGGTTTCTTCATAGCCTGAAATTTAAGGCACCTGAAAAAATAGTTGGACTGAAGTACCTCCTGATTGCATACTGCCTCAATATTTTTCCTTTCTCCTGCTATATACTCTGTAAATGTTCACACCAATTTTGGCAGCAATATTTTTAGCTATTTGTCTTTTTCTGAGACATGATTTTGTAAGTTTACAAAAATTATTTGAAAGACAGGAAAGAAATGGATACAGAGAATGAGAGACATAGACCCATCTAGCTCATTCTTCAGTCCCAGCAGAGTCCATCCTGGCTGAAGCCAGGAGCTTGGAAGTGAATTGGTGTCTTGGTAGCAGGCATGAAAGTTGAACCATCACATGCTGCCAGGATGCACATTAGCCATAAGCTAAAATTGAGAGTGGAGGCAGGCACTTGAACCCAGGCACTCCAGTTTGAGATGCAAAATTTCTAGTGGCATCTTAACTGCTCTGTTGAATTCTTATATAATTTTGCTTTTTTTTTTACATGAAGTTTATCAGTTTCTATGACTTCTGTTGACTATGTAAATAAGAAGTACAATAAAAACAAGTTTGAAAGCAAACATACCTGTCTTAGCAAGAAACAAAGTGACAGAGGTGCTAGAAAATGGCCCACTGCTTCTAACTAGTCAGGATTTCCTCAGCGTCACTCAGCATGCTAATTACAAAATTCAGTCATATGGCAGCAGGATAAAACTTCTGTGATTGTATTTGATTATCTTAAGGCTATATTTTATGTCTTCAAAATTAACTCAGTCTTACATTTGTAATAACAGCCATTATTGCATGAGTAAAATTTGACCAGTCAGTCCTCAAAGACGTTTACATTTAAAAAAATACTTTCATTTTATTTGAAATTGAGGAATGAGAAATTGAGATTTTTTATCCCTGGCTCATTTCTCAAATATCCACAACAGCCGGAACTGGGCCAGGCTGACACTGAAGTCTGAAACTCAATCCAGGTCTCCCACATGAGTGCCAGGGACCCAAGCGCTTGACTTATCACTGCTGCCTCCAAGTATGCATGTTAGCAGGAAGCTGGGTCAAGAGGGAAGTTGCTGGATCTTTGCTGATATGGGATGCTGATTTTCAAATTGGTAACCTAGTCATTGATTTAACATCTACCCCCTCATGTTGATGGCTTCCTCTACTCTTCAGGACAGTCTTGTAATATGAACTCAGTTTTTCCTTTATAGGAGAGGGAATAGGTGTTGAGAAATACCAAGCAACTTGCCAGAGGTAACTCAGGAAGTGGAGGAACTAGAATCTACATGTCACAATGTTTGACTTCCAAGTTTATGAGGAAACAGGTGCTCAAGAAGTTTAAGTAACTTGGCCAACTTTCCACACTAGTCCTTGAACCCCAGGGCATTGCTTTTCTCTAAGATTGGAGCTCTTAAGGAGGCTTTCTGGGAAGGTTTCTTTGAAGGAGTGGATGGTACATATGGGGAGAAATGTCCCCTGAACAACTTCTCCTTGGTCTGTTCTCTCCAGGTTCTGTCCCCCATGGCCACTGGTCTGTTCCACAGGGCCATCATGGAGAGTGGGGTAGCCATCATTCCCTACCTGAAGTCTGCTGATGATCAAAGGAGTAAAGATGTAGGTATCTAGTTAACATATCTCTACTTTCTTCTCTTTGGTCAGGAGTCCAGACTGTTGGCTTCATATCGTGTGCTAGGCTTTCCCTGTGGACCATGCTCCAGGAACTTGACACTGGCCCATAGTGAGCCTTGATATCCATGGAAGGCCTGACTCTACAGACTGTAGGATTTAGCTCTGATGAAGTATCTGGGAATTACTTTAGTGGTAAATTTTCTTAGATATATTATAAAAATATTCTAAAAAGGTGAAACAGCATTCTGAAATTATAAAAATCTACTTAATGTTAATTTTTGATATCACTAAAGAGATAGCTGTTTTTAAATCTGATAATTCAGAGGGTCCGTTGTTTCTTTGGCTCGATTAGAATTTGTGTTATTAGAATGCATAACCTAAATCTGGAAGGATAGAATCTATTACAAGAGATTTTGACCTGGAATTCATGGCTAGGTTTGGAAGGGTTCTTGAGTGCCCTGAATTATATGCAAACCCGATATGCTTATTTTCCAAGACAGAGGGTCTGTAGTTTTTCTTATATCTTCAGGCCATCTGCAATTGTCCTGAAATTAAGAACTGTTCATTTCAAGGGACAAAGTCTACAAATTTGGAAAGTACAGCCAGACAACTCACTGATAGGGCAAGGTGTTTTGTAATGGGCTACATAAAGAAGATAGGGGAGGTGATAGGATAGATAATAGATTAAATGAGAAAGGGGTTTTTGAGGGCTGTATGATATGCAAATGACATTTCAGAGGAGGCAGAATCTCGGCCTCAAGAAGAATGAGTGGAATTGGTACAGAGGCTGAAACTGTCTAGGCCATGTTAGGCTGTAGGTGTGGCTGGGGTTTGGGTGGAGCTGAAAAACTGCATCTGCTCTTGAGTCATGCCTCATCTGATTAGGAGCTTGCAAAACCATTTCTCACTGTTAGGGCTTCTAGCTTCATTTGGCACTCAAGATTGGACCACTGCAATCTGTGGGACCTAGATCCATTGTAGCTAAGCATGCAGGATTCTTGATTCCTTTCTACATTTGAAGGATGCAACAATTGCATACCCAGTTCTGGCACCTGCTGATGATGCCAGGAACACCAGGTAAGAAACTAAGGTGTCACTGCTTCATCTTTATCAGTGTGTCCTAGGGGACATGAAACTGGGGAGAAGATGTGGGCTTCATGTAGAAAGAACCAGCCTAGGACTTTTTTGGACACTTCCAAACTCATTTTTCCTAGATATTTTCAATATCATGTTCTGACCTTGTCTTTTCGGAAATAGTTGCAGATTGTTGCAGAAGCCTGTGATTGCAATGCGTCAGACTCCCTGGCCCTGCTGACGTGCCTGAGAGAGAAATCCTCCAAGGAGTTACTGAGCCTTGGCCAGGTGAGGAGAGAAGGCAGAGTTTTGGGGGCAGGGCTATTTGAGTGGTACAAAAATATCTGTCTCTGTCTCTACCTCCGTCCCTCCCTCCCTTCCTCTTTCCTCTGCCCCTTTCTCATTTGTGACTTGAAAAACGAGTTAGACTCTTCAAGAGCTATAAAATAGAAGTGATGTCTAAAACCAATGCAGATAATTTCAGAAACTTTATGGGACTGGGATGTTTCTTAGCTGGAAAAGATCCAGCAAAATGCATGAGTTGCTCCCAAAGGCAGTGAAAGAATCTCACTGGGATAAAGGCCTATGCTTACTCAAAAGACCACCAGAAACTGGAGTCAAGCCCAAGAAAATTCTATGAAGTCATTTTGGGCTGGTAAAAAAAGATAATCTACTTCAAATGCCTAGAGACAGGCCAGGTGAGGTATTCACCTCTGCAGGTATTCAAGGAAAGCTTATCTGACTCAGGACAAACTTTTATTCACAACTGGTCAGTTGGGTCAATATTTCTCTAACATTGAATTTTTTGATCTTTTAAAGAATAATTCATATTATCTGAAAGGTAGGAGTGTGAGAGGACAAAGATCTTCCCAGATGTCTGTAGAAGTCCACGGTGGGCCAGATGGAAGCCAGGACCCTACAACCCAATTTGTGTCTGCTGTGTAAATGGCAAAGATCGAAGTACTTGAGCTTTCACCTGTTGCCTTCAATATGCACATGACCAGGAAGCTGAATTAACTAATCCTGGAAGCAGTCATTAACCAAGACTGGCATGAGATACAGACCTCCAAGCAGTGATTTTAACTACTGCGTCAGTCCTGGCTTCCTTCAAAACCTTGATACAGCAAGATCATCAAGTGTGTTGGGGCTGGGTGGTAGTGTAGCACACTGATTCCCTATGCGGCATCCTGTTTTTATGCTGGCTGCTTTACTTTCTGTTCAGCTCTCTTAATAGCTTGAAAAAGCAACAGACAATTCTGTAAGTCCTTGGGTCCCTACATCAAGGTGGGAAACCTTGAGGAAGCTTCTTGTTCCTGGATTTGAATTAGTTCAGCCCCAGCTGTTGCAGCCATTTGGCGAGTAAACCAATGCGTGGAAGGCTTCTTTCCTTCTCTAAGCTGGCCTTTCAAATAAATCTTCTAAGAAATAATCAGGCATAAAAATACAACAATACAATAAGAAGTTGTCTGGTTGCATATTGAATACTTGTGTAAGTAGAACTCCATGAAATGGATAAATTCTTGACCCAATATGTGTTTTTGCTCTTTCAGTGCTCCCTTTTACTGAACCCATATAACAGGAAGCTTGGAAAACATGATTAGAGACAGGTTGCTTTGAGAGCCAAGAAATATGCTGCAAAGTCCAGGGCACAGTGTTCTGAGGAAGACATCTCAGGAACATACTCAAACCAATTTCTTCTGTCTTGGTCATTCTGCTCCTTCCCCAGTTTGCCCATTGCTTTGGCCACTGTTTCTCAAACTTAAGTATGCATCAGAAATACCTGAAAGACTTGCTAAAATTTTCTGGGATGCAAGCCCTAAAAGTTTCATATTCAGTAGGCCTTGAATAGGGCCCAAAAACCTGCACTTCTAATAAATTCCCGAATGACACTAATGGTGCTCTTGCAGGAACCTTTTCCCTTTATTAAGCTCATTTTTATTTGAAATGCAAATTTTACAGAGAAAATAGACTTTCCATCCACTGACTGGGGAGCAGCTATTACTCCCCAAATGGGTGCAGGGGCCAGAGTGGAGCTGATCCAAAGTTGGGAGGAAGGAGCTTCATTCAGGTCTTCCAGATGGGTTCAGGGACACAAGGACTTGAACCCATCTAATACTGTTTTCCCAGGCCATAAGCAGGACCAGAAGTAGAGCAGCTGGGCCACAAATCAACACCAATATGGGATGCCAGCACTGCAGGTGAAGGATTAGCCTGTTATACCATGTTGCCAGTTCCTACCAGAATCTTTCTAATGCATTTTGAACATTGATAACACTGGTTTGGCTTAGCTGGGCTAAGATTTAGGAACAACGATTTTGCAAACAGAGGAAGCTATTGAGTTTTCTTCTCTTATTGCAGAAAACAAAGTCTTTCACTCGAGTGGTTGATGGCCGTTTCTTTCCTGAAGAGCCTCTAGAACTGTTGACTCAACAAACCTTCAAAACAGTTCCTTCTATCATTGGTGTCAATAACCATGAGTGTGGTTACCTGCTCCCCATGGTAAGAATTGAACCTGCCTACCCAGTGATTTCCCAACAGTTATGTGGCAACTGGACATTTCCCTAGAGGACCCCAAGTGTTGAGGGTTGGAGCCCATTCGCCAAGTACCCAGTGATAATCTTTCCCTTCTCTAGAAGAGGCATCTTGGCATATTTGTGCTGCTATAATACCTGATGTTTGCTAGTATATAAACAAAAGTTTATTTGGCTCATTTTTATGGTGGCTGGCTAGTCCAAACAGCAAGGACTTCCTTGGTTAACCTGGTACAGGTATGAAGAGAACTGCTGTTTGCTGAAGGGGCCAAGCAAGTGAGGTGGCCTTGTCTGGAATAAATTGCTCTCAGAACTAACCTAGTCCTGAAAGGATTGTGTCCTTTTGAGAAGTGTTGGTCCTATGGTTTAATCACCTTCTACTAGGCCTAAACCCCTTAAAGATCTACCACCTCTCAATGCTGATACACTGTGACCAAGCCTTCAGACCATGAGCACTAGGGGAAGATCCAAATGTAGCAGGGAGTCATGGAGGACTCAATGGAGTCACTATAGGATTTTGCCTTGTTCCTCATACAAGTTTATAATGGTAAAAGCAGTTATATAAAAATAAGCAAATTGGATCTATTGGATCTTTACCAAAATATAACATAATTATGTACCACTTCAGAGCTGAAATGCACTCAATTTAAAAATTTAGTCCTTTTAATGTTTCATGTCCATCCCTGATTCTGCCATTTTGACTTCTAAAAATCTTCTGAAATGTTTAATTTGAAAACATTTTAGCATTTACTATATGCTTATAAAAATTGAACATTCAATAGAAAACAAGTCACGTTCTTCCAGCATTTTTGGAAACTTCTCAGATGCCCACAACAGTTGGAATTGGGCTAGGCTAGAACCAGGAGTTTGGAGTTTACAAGTCAATTTGGATCTCACTCAATGAGTGCCATCACCAGCTGCCTGCAAAGGTGCACATTAGCAGGAAGCTGGGATAAAAAATGGAGCTGGTGCTGGAATTCAGATGCTCCAGTACAAGATGTGGGTATCCCAAGTAGCAAAATCACTGCTGCACCTATTGCCTGTCCCATGCTTGCTTTCTTGAGGGAAATTACAGATGAAATGCATGGTTAAAGATTCAGAAAGTGCCGAGTGTTCTGAAGGCCAAAAGTGAGGAGAGACAGCTTCTTCAGGGATGACAGAAGGTCGTTGGTCAAGGGGGACTTCTCTGAGGTGGAGAAGGAGCCTTAACTTCCTGACACTGTACTTTAAGAGGACTCTTTCTGTTGGAAACAACCTTTCCATGTGTTCTCAGAAGATTGAAAGATTCAAACATCTTCAATGCTGTTTTATATAGACCAGCTTTTAAAGTCAAAAGAATGGGACAAAGAAACAGATTGACCAAATTATAAAGCTACTGGATAACTGCCTACAGCCAGGCTGTTAACTTCCTGAGTTGTTAGAGCATGATGTACCATTGTTAGTTGAATCTCCAGAGCAATGTTCTGGTTTTGTGCTTGACTGATCACCTTTTCTTATCTGTGAAATATGTCTGATATTAGTGCCTACTTCAGACACATGAAATATCCTGGCATATAGGACATTCTCAGATGCCATGTGTTGAAAGTTTTCAAAAATTACAGAATGGGGATGGGAATTGGTGGCCAGAGCCTGGATCAGTGCTAATATTCCATATGAACTTAGAGTTAACATCTTTCCTGGCTGTTGAAGGCCATAAGAAATGCTCCAAAAATAAATGCTAGCTTCTTAGTAGATACAGGGCTCTCAGTGCTTAAATTATACCTGTGGTAACTTGAGTCACTTGAGATTCCCCCCAACATTCCAGGAGCTGAATGTTTAAGCATCTATGTTGGTGATATAAGTCAAGATTTCTAGCAGAAAATGTGCCAGAGTATGCTGGTTTTACAAGTAATTTTTCTACCCCCTCATGTTTTTTCCCCTGTAAAATTTCCAGGAGATAATTTCACGAATTACATAAAGATCTTATTAGGAACTCAGTCCCATCATCCGTGCTTTGCAAATATCAACCCAGTTCTTGTAGCTGTGTCAGGTGGGCACTGTTCATCTCCATTTTGCAGAAGAGGAATTGGACAAATGCAATGTTAACGCTCTTGCTAAGTTCACAGCTTGAGGGCAAGGAGGAGATTCAAGTTCAGGTCAGTCAGCTACAGAGCTTGTAGCCTCAGTCACCAGCCTCGCCACTTCACTGCTGGAATCCCTACTGTTGGGTTCTCAGAAACCCCCGATTGCAAAGGTCCTTGTAAGGAAAATGTTGCCATATTTTCTGATTTCCCTTTTAAATTGGTATCAAAGCCTGATTAAGGCAGCTCAGGCTTTCAACAGAATGTCGTAGATTAGGTGCTTAAACACTAGACATTTTCTTATTGTTCTGGAGCAAAGAAGTCCAAGATCAAGGTGTGAGTAGGTTTAGTTTCTCATTGGCTGGAAGATGGCCATCTTCTCACTGTCCTCACATGCTCTATCCTTTGTGTGCTTGATTTTTAGTGTCTTTGTGTTGAATTTGTCTTAAGAACATCAACTAGATTGGATGAGAACCCACACCAAGGCCTTTTAACATCATCCCCTCTTCATTTCAATGTTCCCCCAAATACAATCTCATATAAAGATAATGGAGATAAGGCTTTGAAATGACAGAAGTCAGCTGGTAATGGGATCATTCCACAGAGTGGCCACCTTGGCTCCTACATGTGACTGCCTGGTGCTGAAGGAGTTTCTACTCTTCCCATCCTCCCCTTGGAAAGTCGAATAACTGGGAGCTCAAGTGGGTTTCTGGCCAGAAGACTCACAAAAGATGCTCCATTTCTCTCCACAGAAGACAATTCCTGATATCATTGATGGAGCCAATAAGTCTTTTGCTCTTCATGTGATACGCTCTATTCTGGTAGGTGAACTTGGAATTCTCAAGTGTCATTAACTTAAACTTTGCAGCACTGTACTTGGCAGTAACATATGAGGGCATAGGCATTTCTCATACATTTATCCATTTAGTAGACCATTGGTAAACGTAGGCCTGCAGTCCTTCATCTACAGTCCTAAAATTTAAAGGACTTTAGTAGCCAACCGGAAGCCAAATCTGACTTTGATCTGTGGTTATTAGCAATTATTGTTTCTGCATGTTGATTGCTTGTTGTCCAACTGTTCAGATGTTACTCAGTAGGTAGATGCTGAGGTGCTTACTCCCAACCCCAGGCATGTTACACAGCCCAAAACATGTGCACAGAAGTATCTGACAATTTGAAGAGTTCTGAATCCTGAAATACACATCTGGGACTAAGGCATCATATTTGCTGCATGCCAACACTGCATTGTGTTAAGTTCTAGCAATACTAGTCATTTATCCATTGATTATCTACCATTGTTTGTTCATTGCGTACATATATGGTAACTTAGCAGTACCAGATGTTGGGATATAGACAGCTTCCTTTCCTTTTTTCTCCTTTTATTTTCCTTTTTTTTTTCATAAACATTGACTACTGTACTCAATGCCAGGTAATTACACTCATTGATGCTTCTTGAAGTGCATGTGTCCCTGCACTTCTAATAGGTACTGAATGGACAAGACAAGGTATTTCAGTAAGTGCCTAAGAGCATAGGCATCTGTGAGGCCTTGTAGTGCCTACAAGAGGGAAAAAGTATTGTGGGACAAAGGGTAAGATGAACAGGAAGAAATGAAGAGGACCAATTGGGAGCAGAGGAATATGGAGAGACTAGCTGAAGGGGTTGACTGTACTTTTTAATGAGGGGGGGCAATTTTTTCTTTACATTGAGCCCTATACATAGTATAGCTAGTTTTGGCCAGGAATTTCTATTTTTGAAGCATGTTAATGAGATATGTCACTGTGGTTAGGAGCATGAGATTTAGAAGCAAACAGATCCATTTGGACCAGTCACTTAAACTTTCTAAGCCTCATTTTCCTGGTCTGTGACGTGGAGCTAACTTTGATACTTGCACTGTGAGATTGCTATATGGTATTAACTAGAGCAATGCACATAATATGTTGAATTATGCTATACATGCAAGTGGCTAACATGTTGACTATTGTGATGACCTGTATCTCCGGTGATTGTGATATATTGCAGAACATTCCTGCCCAGCTTTTGTATGTTGTGTCTGATGAATACTTTCATGACAAACACTCTTCTGTTGAAATCCGAGATAGTCTCCTGGACTTGCTTGGAGATGTATTCTTTGTGGTCCCAGCACTGATCACAGCTCGCTACCACAGAGGTGAGTCTGTGCAGCCCCCTCCAGAGCCACAGCGAGGCTGATAACAGCCAGGATCTAACTGCTCTGTTAGCCTGCTGTCTACTCTTGCCTTCTACACCCTCACTGAGAAAGCGTCCCCAAGTGTACCCGTGACAATTGTATGCCATTTGACTTTGCCAGTTCCTTGGCTTTTAGAGTTTGAGAATATTGATCAGTTCTTGCTAGCAAATGTCTGTCTCCCCACCATCTTCTGGGTCTCATTCCCTGAGATGTATTTTGTTTTTGGAAACGTCTTCTAAAACATCCTAGCCATAAAGATTATGGAACAATTAAATTACTTGTAGAGACACATAACTGTTTCTTTTCTTATCTTCCTTTCTTCCATTCCTTCCCTACTAATCCCCTCTTTTCCTCCCCTCTGCTTCCCCTTTCCATTTTCTTTCAACACATTTATCAAAGGTATACTGCGTTGAACTACTCTAGGTCCTACAGATATAGCAGTGAACAAGACAATATGCTAATGAAGGAGATTGATAACAGGATAAATTTGATATTTCTGAAACCTTAAATCTTAAATTTCTAAATATCTGATGAATAAACAAGCAAATTATAAAACGTTCATGCAGTAGTATTTGATTAAAGAAAAATCAAGGGTAGGGTACTGTGGAACAGTTCAAACTATCACTTAGATGATAGTGCTGTGGAGTAAAATTAAGCAGGACAGGTTAACAGTGATAGGAAGGTCACTGTCATGTAAACTCTGCCAAAGTTGTGACAGGTGAGTGGGACTGAGTTTAGCAACATGGAGACCACTGCTCATGTGTAAGTATTGTGATGAAATTATAGAGTAAAAGTTTTACTAAATTGAGAAATGAGTAAGCTGACTTAGGCTCAATGGAATTTCAATATCAAAATATTAGCATTGGTTTTGGAAAAGTATTTTTACTAATCCATATCCAGAATTGAACTTACAATACCATTATTCAAAAAGTGTCCTTTATTTTGAAGCTTGAAAAGATACTGTACAAAATTCCAAAATCCACAAAAGTGTTAAACATTAGTCATGAAGGAAACACAAAATGTCAAATGAGGCAACCATTTATACCTACTGGAGTGTCTGTAATTAAAACTGTGAGCCATATCAGGAAATATTGCCAAGGATATAGAATGTCCAAGGCTCTCAGGCTTTTCTGTTGGGAACATAAAATGGTATAGGCACTGTAGAAAATCAGTTTCATACAAATTTAAACTTCTACTTACTTCATTACCCAAGTGTTGTACTCCTGGATATTCACTGAAGAGATGAAAGCATATGTCCATACGAAAGACTTGCAAACTCAGTCATAGCTGCTTTAGTCAGTTTCTACAAACTGGAAACAACCTGAATTTCTGATCAGATGAATGAACAAGCAAATTGTTAGTCATACAGTAATCTACTTTGATTGAAGAAAAATCAGCTAGAAGTAGGCACTGTGGAATAAGTTCCACTTGTAACTCCCACATTCTCTGTCACAGAACACCTAAGGTGGAGTCTCGCCTCGGCTTCCAATTCAACCTTCTTCAAATGTGCCTGGAAACAGCAAATAATGAAAGCCAGTCACTTAGGAGCCAGGACTTCCATCTGGGTATCCTGACTTTGACTTGACCCAGTCCACACAGTTGGAAACGTTTAGGAACTAAACTAGTGGATGGGAGCTCTGTCACTTATATAACTCAATGTTAAAAAAAAATTGTAAAGATTTTCAGAAGAAAAGTGAACAAAATACATGAAGCACATGTATGGGTTATCATGGGAGCAGAAATGAGCTTTGCTGCGTTTATTTCCAGACAATTAAACCAGGGTAGGTGAGAGGGAATCACAGCAAGATATTTTGGCTCAATATGAAGAATTATTCCTCTATTTAAAATACTATGTGGAAGGTAGTGACACTGAGGCAGAGGGATAGACAGAGCAAGAGAGCGGCCTTTGATTTAAGCCCTAAATGGCCATAGCAGCCAGACCTAGGCCAGACCAAAGTCAGGATCCTGGAGTTCTATCCAGATATCCAGTACTGGTGGCAGGTGCCCACTCACTTGCGCCACCTTCATGTACAAGTGGATCAGCTGAGGCTCGAACCAAGACTCCTATATGGGCTTTAGGCATTACAACAACCACCACCAGCAGCATCATATGCTGTGCCACAATGCTCTCCCCGAAGGACTATTTCAGATCTGTTGCCTTCTTAGCTTCTGAGGGACAATGAGGTCTTTATCACTAGACATTGAGGACTGCTGTAGCAGGAAATACTGACCTCAAATGAGAAGTAACTCATCTGGGAACCCATTTTGCTACTCAGCTGTACCGCCTATAGGTCTCTAAAGTCAGGACTTTAGAGCTGGGGATCTAGGCCTGTGTCCCTCCTCCATCCTGTGTAAACACCTGATCTTCCCTGGCCTTTTGTCAGATAGTGGTGCACCTATCTACTTCTACGAGTTTCAGCATCGACCCCAATGTTTTGAAGACACGAAGCCTGCGTTTGTCAAAGCTGACCACTCTGATGAAATCCGCTTCGTCTTTGGAGGTGCCTTCCTGACGGGGGATGTGGTCATGTTTGGTAAGGAACTGGCTGCAGGGTAGCCACTGATTCTGGCACTGGCATTTGCTGATGGGAATTCCAGCCCAACCAGTGCATCCCCTTAGCTCCCTGACCAGGCCTATTCCTAGCCACAGCTCTTGCACATGGCAACAGATTGCTGCTATTCCATGTGAGGGAACCCACATATTCCTGTGCAGATTCTACCCCCAGACCCGATTAACTCATGCATTTATCAACTTCATGGCCAGCCTCACAGAGCCTGTTCCCTTTTCTGACACTGATGGGATAGATACATGTTGTAGCCCTTCAAGTAGAATGACTTTGTCCATGGAAGTTCCAGAGAAGTCACTTCTCATCTGGACCTGACCCTAAGGTCCTTGCTAATGCCCACCTGTGCCATCTAACTCCCTGTAGGCCCACACCCCAAGATCCTAGAGCACATTGCCAGGTGGCCCACAGGCAGTGCCTGGGCACTATTGGTGCATGGGCCGCCTGGTCCAGTTCCCTCAGCAGCTGCCATGTGGCCAGGAGGGCTGAGCACCCATGCCTGTGTCCAAACTCACCAAGGCTTCTTCCTCCGGAGGGAGAAATCCGTCAAGCCTAGAAAGGCCCAGGATTTGTCCACTGCCTGGCAGCAGTGGCCAGGGTTAGGGCCCCAAGCCTTGAGACCAACCTGGCCCAGGTTCCCCTCAGCAGTCACCATGCCTCTGGGTCCAAACTTACCTTGGCTCCTCTGGCTCTTACTTTTGTATATGAGAAGGCTTGGCTCTGAACTCTAGGTGTACAACTCCCTACTCCTCCCACTGCTCTGCAAGAGCCCAGGGGGACTGACAGGTTGGGATAAAATGGCATTGTTGGCTTAGACAGGCATAACATCCCCCCCAGGAAAATGCCTGCATTCACATTAAATCAAGATTAAAAAGAGCTGCCAAGATTCTCAATGAATATAATGAATATTGATCTTAGTACTAACACCTGTAGGGATAAGCATTTTGGGATACTCGGGCAACTTAATTTTTTGAAAAGCAATTAGAGCTGTTTTCATGTTGACTATTGGTCCCTGGCCTTGGCCTTCCCAGAAATCCAATGAGGCCACTACCCATGGCTATAAAAGGTAGGGACCACAATTTTCATTATTCTAGCTCAAAATTATCTGGATCAAGATGACTTGTGAGCCGGTAATAGCAACATTGGCTTGCTTATGCCTGAATTGATGGCTTGTTCAGGGCCTTGAAAAATCAATTCAGATGTGGCTGGAAACAAATTACATAGAAAATAGAAATTAAATAATAAATAATAAATTAAATAATAATAAATAGAAAACAAATTACATATGACTTTATTACTAAACATTAGCTAAATCCATTGTATGAGATGTCACATTTATGGACCCTACACAATGAGAGCAGGTGCTCATAAGTTGTGCTTATTTCATTTATTCATCCTACAATAACAGCAAGACTAACAGGTTGCCATCAATTCCCAAAGTGCACACAGTTGAGTGCTTGATAAATGATATTACTCAGGAACTATTACTGTGCTTATCCTATGTGTCTGACACAGGGATTTCCAACTGGAGAAAATGAACACTGAATGTATCATTGATATCTAAAGAGCTTATAAAATCAATGAGAACAACCTATTACCAGAAAAGCTTGGTGGGTTCTTTCCTCAACTTAGTACAGAAATAAGAAACTGGGATTGATTGCAGACAGTTTTATTTGCGAAGAGACTGGGTGAACGTGGGAAGAGGGAATGGGAACGTAACTCCTAGGAGTGGGCTGGGAAGGAGGGTGCCTCTTGAAAGGAGAGGGAGAGATAGCAAAAGTTCTTGGAAGGGCCTTGGGATATCAAGCATTGAATAACCCTTTCCTGGGCAGGAATCTTGGGAAGACCTTCCCCATTGGTGGGCTCTGAACCAGTTAAGAAATGGCTGGGCAGTTCTTGTGCCACCTACTTGAAGGTGTGGCCAAGATTTTGGCAGTCTTGGACAGCTAGGCTTGGCAAGTCTTACTATCTAATAAAACCAGATAACATAAATTGATGGCTGATGGGAAAGGAATGCCAACTAGCATCTAGACATACAAAAGTCCACATTATCTCCCAACATAAGAACTGAAGACTAAGCTTAGGTGAGGAATCCTTTCTCCCTATTCCAGCTTGAACAACTGTTTTAAACAATGTATTTGAGCAGGTGTAGGAAGCAGTCCATTGCAAACATTAATAGAAGATTCTGCCAATATTTAAAATCCATGTTTTCATCTTGGTGATCTAGGAATTTTTGTGTAATAGTACACATGCAAAATACATGCACACTACAGTATTTTCAAGCAAAAGATTGGAAACGAACGTGTATCAACAGAATACTATATACATGACTTACAAGTTTTATGTAACTTCTATGTAATGTGTGTCTAGGTATTTAAGAAAAATAAGTAGAGGCCTTTTAAAATTTCTATTTCCATGGTACAATTTTGTAAGTATAAGGATTCCCTCCTCCCCTTCTTCTCTCTCCACTTTTCCCTCCAACTATTTTCCACTATATTTAGTAACAATCACAAGTTTAACATTCTGCTATTTAAGTATATTGTGGTATTGTAGGTACAGATAGTGGTAAAAATATGGTATCAAATTTTCAAGGCATTTTCAATGGTATTAACTTTCACTGGGAGTCTTATTCAGAAGTAGAGATACACATTGCAACATATTTTCAACCCTGGATACATTAGTTTTCATTGTATAATACTTATTTACCTATATATCTGTTAATCTTGAATTTTACATGGAGCTTGCCTTGTATCAGAAGTGACATGGCATTTGTCTTTTGGGGACTGGCTTATTCTGAACATAATGATCTCCATTTGGAACCATTTGGTTGCAAATGGTAGAATTTTGTTCATAGCTGTGTAGTACTCGATGGAGTAGATGTATCGCAGTTTCTTTAACCATTCTTCTTTCCATGGGCCTCTGGATTGTTTCCATGACTTTTGGGTGTATTCCCAGGAGTCAGATAGCTGGGTCATATGGTAGCTGGATTTACAGTTGTCTGAGCACTCTCTCCTGACTTCTAAAGTGGCTGCACTAGCCTACACTCCTCCCAGCAAAGGAGAAGGGTGCCTTTTTCCCCTCAGCCTTTTCAACAGGTTTGTTAGATTTCTGAAGGTAGGCCAATCTCACTGGAGTTAGATGTAATATTGTTTTATTTGCATTTCCCTAATAACTAAGGAGTCTGAGCATTTTTCATGCCTATTAGCCATTTGAATTTATTCTTTTGAAAAATGTCTATTCATCTCCTTCACCTATTTCTTCAACAGTTTTTAGTTTTTTTTAAATTTATTTTTTTTGAGTTTCTGAAGCTTCTGGATATTAAAGTTTCTGGATATCAGTGCCATATCTGTTGTGTAGATATAAAGATTTTCTCCCACTGTGTCAGTTGCCTCTTTGCTTTGTTGATCATTTCCTTTGCTGTGCACAAACTTCTTAGATTGACATAGTCCCATTTGTTTATTTTGGTCTTGACTGTGGGTGGCTTTTCTAAGAAATTTTGCTTGTGCCTAAATTTTATGGAGGATTTCCTCCAATAGCTTGATGGTTTCTGGGTAGAGATTTAGGTCCTTGATCCAAATAAATGGGAGCTTTATGGGCGACAGACCGTATCTACAATTTTGGTAAAAACAAAATCTAGAATATGTGGCAAATAGAATCCCAAATATGTGAAGAGAAAGAGTTTCCTTATACCCCAATACATGTGTAGTTTGCTCCCTGCAAATACTTGAAAATTTGGTAGAATTGGTTGCCTCTGACATGAGTAATTAGGGATTTGGTGGGAAGAGAAAGGAAGGAAACTGATTTTCATTAGCCATTAGATAGCCTTACTGCATTTTAGACTTTTGTCGTTTGATCAGGTATTGCTTTTTCAAATGAAGAGATACAAGACAGCTGGCTCTCTCTCTGCTTGGGGAAAATACCTTCCATATCAAACAGTTTTAGACTTTTATCTTGACATTATTTCCTATGCAATACTGTATAATAACCACATAATTTACATTGTATGAGATATTCTTTATTTTTAAAAAGTTATTTTTATTTATTGGAAAGGCAGAGCAACTGAGTGAGGTGAGTGGAGGCAAAGAGGCGAGGAAGAAGAGATGGAGGGGAGAAGGGGAAAGACAGATCTATTTGTTGATTCATTCCTAAAATGCCTGTAAATAACCAGAGCTGGATTATGTCAAATCCAGGAGCCTGAAACCCTATCCTGATTTCTCATGTGAATGGCAGAAACCTAAGTACTTGGGCCACCATCTGCCCCTCCCAGAACATGCAAATCAGGCGGCAGAGGCAGGATTGGATCCCATGTCCACCAATGTGGGATGCAGGCATTCTGAGTGGTGACTTAACCTGCTGAACTGCAAGTCCTACCACTGTATTAGATTTTCTAAGTAATCTGGAAAGTATATGTAAGAGAATGTACATAGGTTAAATACAAAGGATTTGGTATGTAACGATTTTTGTTCATGGTGCTGGAGCCAGTACCCTGTGGATATTGAAGAATGGTTATGATTTATTGTTTGTGAAGTGTGCATGTGTGTGTGTGTGTGTGTGTGTGTGTGTGTGTGTGTGTGTTTGAGGGTCTGTCCTCAAGGAAACTGCAGCCTCATAGGAATGGCTGGAAGTGCATGATTGACTGGGAAGCTGTACCATTTGTAAATCAGCATCCTGTTGCAGGTCACATTTACTCTGAGCCTCCGTGTCCACATGGACAGAATCGGTACAGTGAGTTGCTAGGCTTGTAAGGATCCAACAGGAGGGGAGGTTTTGAAAGGGATCCATGGACTATGAGGAGTCACTAAGCAGCTAGAGTTTGATTGTCTCCTTTAGAAGGAGCTACTGGAGAAGAGAAGCTGCTGAGCAGGAAGATGATGAGATACTGGAGTAACTTTGCTCGGACTGGGTGAGTGAAACTGCCTTGTCCTCTCCACTGGGTAATGAACCTGCTGTCTCCTACCACTGGCTGCTGGAGGATGACAATCTCACTTGTGCTGCTGCTCTCACTCTCAGGAATCCAAATGGGGACCACCTGCCTCTGTGGCCAGCCTACAACAAGACTGAAATGTATCTGCAGCTGGATTTGAACATAAGTGTCGGAGAGAGACTGAAGGAGCAGAGACTGATGTTTTGGACCAACACTTTTCCCCTGATAATGTCTGCTTCTGAAACTCTCCCCAGTCCTCTTTCTTCCTTAATCTTCCCTTCCCTGCTCTTGCCTTTCCTTTGCTTGTCTTCTTGAGAATCCAGTTATCTTTGTAGGATTTTATTTCCTCTCTACTATTATAATTTCTCCCACAACCATGAACTCCATTCTGGATTTGACTGCTTTGTGTGTGGTTTTTTTGTGGGATAGACACTTTGACTGATGTTTTATGGACTTGGGATGACCTTTTTGAAATTCTTTTCAACATTAAACATGCAATTTGTCTTGGATAGGATTTCTTCAGTAAATCTGGAGGACTGGCCTAATGTAATTTTATCATATGCAATACAATCTGAATATAAAATATATATAGTGATGTAATTTCATTCTGTGCTGATAAATACACTCCAACCCCCAATACCCAAGATAAAAAAATGTTATTTTAGAGAAGATGTCTGTTTGAGCTGGGTCTTTTATGGTTCAGCTCAATCTGTAAAGTAGGTCTATTTTGTCCATGTCTATATCCCATTTGATAGAAGTGAATTCCACACTGCAGGTGACTTATAAAGAGGTTCTTTTTAGCCTATGGCTCTGAATATCCAAAAGCATGACACCAGCATCTGTGCAGCATCTGATGGCCTTCCTGTGAGTCACAATATGAATGATGTGATGAGACAACAAGCAAGGTAGAGAGCCTGCTTTCATCATGAGACCAGGCCCATGGCTGGAGTTCCATTGATCCAGTAATCTGCTTGTATATGAATGAATGAATGGATTAATCAATCTGTGACAAAGCCCTCATGAACCACTTCCTGAAGTGATGATAAAGCTCTTATGAACCACTTCCTGAAGGGCCCACCTGATCTTACCTCTTAATATCTAATGAGATTAAGTTTTAACATGGGCTTTGGAGGGGACATTCAAGCCATAGAAAGGGATATCCTGAGGAGTGTCTTCAGCCATGGAGATAAGACATAATACAGCGTCAAGAACCTAGAAATCAAATACCAGAAAACCAGGCTGCTTGGGCACGCCAGGGATGAAGGCTTCTGTTAATGGGCTTGAGATAAATATGCTATTCAAGAAATAAACATTGGATGCCACATACCCCGTGAGCACCTGGTGTGAACAAACCATGGCCTGTAGCAAATAGAAGACAGGTATTAAGCACACAGGGCCTTAAGTCTCAAAACTCCATAACTACTAAGGAAAAGTAAGATGTTTTAAGAAAGTGCAACAGAAGGATTCGATTTTGGATGAAAGTCTTAAGAGGCTCTTTATGAAGGACTAGTATTAAGTATATAAGTTCATAGGAAAGTGGAATTAAGTTTCAGTGGAAAAATTGAAGCCAATGCATAGTTTCTCACATTTTTCTCAGGAAGAAAAATTTGCATGATTCAAGTGATGTATTTTAAAAATAGTTAAAAAAAAATCAATCTGAGCAGGAGAGAGGGAGAGGGCACACTCATCTTCTGATTCACTTCTCAAAAAGAGCTGGGCTGGGACAGGAGCCAGGAATTGAGAACTCAGTTCAGGTCATGTGTGTGGCCCATTTTACTCAGATGTCACCTGGCCTCTTGACCTACTTTACAGTGAGCCCAGAGATAAGGGACTCATCTAAGGTCCCTAAGCAAGGTAACCACCAGTCAAAACTAGACCTCCTGTCTCGTCTTTCTGGAGTGGGACTCTATAGCGTTATGTCCCCTTTTCAGCAAATGGTTCAAGGCTGTGCAGTTCGCTCTGGCCAAGGAAGTTGTGCAAAGGGCAAATCAAAGATCTCTGGACTGCTTGATAGCTCTAATATGCAGAACCAAGGCACACGTGTGTGAACCAGAAATTTGAAGGCTTCTATAACTGCAGCAGGCTGACTTGTACAATAACACTTGGAAAAATCATGACCCCTAAGCACTATTAATTTTAAAATACT
The DNA here is from genome assembly GCF_017591425.1 of Ochotona curzoniae. Classification (NCBI taxonomy): domain Eukaryota; kingdom Metazoa; phylum Chordata; class Mammalia; order Lagomorpha; family Ochotonidae; genus Ochotona; species Ochotona curzoniae. The sequence goes on from NW_024465926.1 coordinate 21,718,847, forward strand.
GTTTTAAATGGCATCATATTCATTTTTATACTGTTTGCTGTCCAGCATCCTTAGATGTGGATCTGGTTTTGGTAGATGTCTTTTTAAGGGGAGCGCATTTCCAGAAATGGGGCTCTTTTTCTCCTTCCTGTCCGTATGTCATCAAATGTCATATGGGGATAAAGCTGGCATATGTATGTCACCTGGGGTCTTTATTTTTACAGTTAATTGAGGCTTTGATATCAAGGGTTTGTGAAGAGTCACTTGTTGGGAAGGGGGGAGTGGGACACTCCCAAGCCCAGATGAAGCAGAATCTTCTTGGATGAGAACTGGGAATCCGGAGTTTCCCTCTCCAGGTGTTCAAACACTCACCTTGATTAAGGGCCACTGAGTTTCAGTTGTGTGGTCTATGTGCTAAGGTGCTGGGAACACTCCCCAAAAGACTGCTCTTAGATCCATTTGGTGTGAATGTGTCATAATTTGTTTGTTAGTCTGATCCTAGGTGTTTATGGGCATAATTTGATGAACAATTTTGGGAAGTCTTTTTATGTTTTTAATGTTTATGGCTTCCAAGTTTATGGAAGAATGGATTAAGTCAAAGACTGGGCCTTTAAAAATGACTCCTCTTGTATTTTATTAAAGAACCACACTTCATGGTTATCAGCAACAACACAGATATAGATCATATTTGGGAAACATGTTTATTTAAAAACATTTACTCTTTTTAATTGAAAAGTAAAATATTTCTTTACAGAAATCATGCATGCACACAACACATGCTTCAATTTTAGACTACAGTTATCAGATCAAAACAACTTTAGGGGCGTATCTAAGCGGTCTTCACCTTAGTGTCCAGCAGAGGGCAGCATCATAACAGGAAAAATGCTTACTTCCACTCAGGCCTTAGGTCCTGGTGATGTGAAATTGCACAACGTGGATGAAAAAAACACCAAGAGATTAAATTAGAACACCACAAACTGTTCTGTAACATTTGCAAAGGGCAGATGTGTAATCTTCTGCATGCAAAGATGACTGTAAGGATTAAATCCAGACAGGACTGCAATTGGGTCTGAAGTATTTTTCTTTCCCAATGTTTTTCAAAGAGAAGCTGCCTCATGTGGTATTAAGGAAATTCCTCTTTCCTGGGCTGCCTTCTCCTTTTCTTCCTTTGTGTGCCCTTGGGCTCTTGATACTTTTGCTCATTTCCAAAGCCCAATTCTCTTCTCTAAGCCTCTAGCCTGAGACATAGATCATTTACTTGGTTAGAAGTGAGGTGACGTAGTGGGAGATATGCCTGAGTCCTTCATCTGGAAAATTTCCCTATCGTGTTATCCCATGTCATTCTTCTATGATGAACCACCCTCCCTTCCCATATCTGAGATGCTGTGGAGAGTGTGCCTCATCTTACTCCCTAGGTAGGGAAGGGCTGGGGAGAACACTCTGTCTTGTTTGTGTCCAAATGTAAGGGTACAACTTGATAAAGAGCTTGCTGTGCTCCATGGTTGGGCTGGAGCTCACGTATGGACTTGAAGGATAGATAGGAAGAGCAATAGCGTCCATTAACATTTTAGAGTCAGGGCTATAATTGTGCAGTGGGTAAGAGGGTGCCACCAGTGGGTAGTGTGGTTGGTGTGGGAAGGCTTGCTGCAGCACACTTTGGGAAGCTGGGAGACAAAGTTCATACATTCACCTGTAGAAACAGATGTCTCCTTTTTAAAGACTTATTTTTGTTTACTTGAAGGAATGACAGAAGGAGTGACAAAGAAAGAGATCGTCCTTGTGCTGCATTACCCATCTACTTGCCCACCTACTTGACAGCGGTAGCCACTCCCCTGACATCTAGCCGTGCATGTCAGCTATTCCAGCTATTAGGATATACTTTCTATACCCTAAAACATGAGCTCTTTCACTTGGTTTCCTCCTCTCAACATCATGCTTGGGTCATTCATTGGCATTGTTTTGGTTAATATCACTGCCTCCTAGACATGGAGCTCAATCTGGAAAGCCACTTCCTCATCTTTCAGCTTCTGCACCTCCTGGTGGAGGCTCCAATCGCAGATATCCTTCCTTGTGATCATACTTTGGCCAGTGAGGAAGCCGCTTCCCTTCGGGGTTCCTGGGAGTCAAATGCCCCCAAATGATGTGTGATACCAATAAATATCTGAGATTGACAGGGACCTATCTGGTTTGTCTGACAAGAGGCCTGTATCTCTCCAGAGAGCATGCTCATTATTGCCCCGAGGCTGCTGTTTTAGAGAACTGTTGCCAGAACATCACTGTCACAGCATCTGGAGTCGAATCGCTCAAACTTCCCCATGGTATGCCCCATCCTCTGACCAGGGCTCCCTTCCAACCATACCCATTCTGAGCAAAGTGGGCCCAAAATTTCACCAACAGACTTTCCCCAGTGTTTTGTAAGTCTGAATTTCAATCAAACAAATCTTTAAAAATCCTGGATCTATATTAAAGATCTGCAGAAATTATACATTAGAGTTAAGATTTTTTTTATAATCACTGTTAAAACACACATGAAAAGTAACCAGATGCAGAGCACATATAAAAATAAAAATGTATGACAAAATAATAGAATAAGAAGTAAGAATTTAATGTATGCTGTTACAAAGTTTTTACATGCTAGACTATTGCATGGAGTTGTAATGTGACTAATCAAAAAGTATATTTATACAACTAAAGATTATTAAGAGACATGAACAAATCCCTAGAGTGGAGATAAAATGAAATCATAAAAGATAATCCAAATCAAACAGATAGATGGAAAAATTAGAACACATAAATAGAAATACTGCTAAGGTGAAAGTTTATCCCAACAATGTCAGCATGTATGTGAAATGAAAATGATTCACACAGATAGGGTCAGATTTCAGATGGAATTAAAAAGGAAGGTCCAGCTAATCTTCGAAGAGATGTCTGATGTGCATGTGTCACAGTTTGTTTAGTCTTGTCTTAATGGCATAATTACATGAGAAATATTGAAAGGAACTTTTAGTTTCAAAATAGTACATGGTTTTGAGACATATATACTAGCTTAGTGGCTAAGACTACCTTAAAAGTATTTATAAAGATTGACTTTTATTTGAAAGACAGATACAGAGAGGAGGAGGAAGAGAGAGATCCTCCATCCATTGGTTTTCTCCCCAAGTGTCACAATGGCTGGAGCTGAGTTGATCCAGAACCGGGAGCCAGGAGCTAGAGCTTACTCCTACTCTCTGTGTGCCTTATGCCCTCCTATTCTGCTTTTCAAGGCCAAAAGCAGAGAGCTGGATGAGAAGCAGTGCAGCTGGAACGGCAACTGGAGCCCTCATGGGATACTGCTGTTTGCAAGTGGAGGATTAGTCTGTTGAGCCACTGTGTTGGCCCTTATTTATTTATATGAAAGAGTGACAGGACAGACAGATGTTGTCTATTTACTAGTTCACACCCCAAATCCCTCAGTAGCTTGGGCTGTGCAAGGCCAAAGCCTTGCGCCAGAAACTCCATTCTGGTCTCCTATATGGAAGAAGTAATTATGTCATTATTTACTGCCTCTCATGCATATTAGCAGGAAGCAGGGGAGCCCAAATTCTGTCACAGATTCTTTGATATTGAATGCAGGAGTTCCATGTGGCTGCTTAATCTGATGTACCACAACACTTGCCCCCTGACCCCTTTGTAAATTATTCTTCTTTTGTTGTAACTTCACTTTCATAAGAAGCTGTATCGGTACAGGGAGTGCATATCATATTTCAGATATGAATTTCTCCATCATTGCTATAACATATAGTATAAGTTATATGATATATCCATTCCATTATAAAAGCATTCCATTTTTAAAAACAGAATATGAATATATTATTGTATATATTGTATGTATTATTATATATCAATATATATTGACTTCTATTAAGTAAAATCAAAGGAAAACCTCAGGAATAAATGAAGTCTTTATCCATGAGTATACTGATGTCCAGCAGAGGGCAGCATTACAACAGGGGAAAAGGGACTAGGGCCTTGGAGTAGTTGGTGATAGGATTGATACTATACAACTTGGACAAAATAGATAAATGTGAAAGTGACAGCAGGTGCCATTAATCTTTTTCTCCGTAGCATTTGTAGATAGTGTTAGCATAAACCGCATTGTGTAAGGGATGACTAAAATACCAAGTTACCAGGAAGAATTGAAGTTTGGGCTGAAGTATTTTTGTACCTGTTTAGAATTTTCTAATCTCCTGCCTGGGAGCTGCCTCAAATGGGACTGAACCAGCCCCATTCCTGGCCTCCTGCCTCTTCTCTCCTTCCCTTCAGGTCCCGTTGCATCACATTTTCACCCAATCTTGAAGCCCATCTCTCCCTCAGCCTCTGGCCTGAGCTGCTCTGCCAGTTCCCAGGACAGAAGTCAGGGAGGTGGTGGGAGCTGTGCTCAGGCACTGACCTGGGCTTGTTGCCACAGGTCTGTTCCATGGACAAACCTCCCTTCCCCGGGTGGGACAGATGTCATTGAGTCTCCACCTCCTGTTCTGCTGTGACTCTTGACAGAGACAGCCTCATCTCACTCCCTGGGAGGGGAGGGCAGGGGACAGAAAAACCTACCTTGTGTATATATTACCAAGTTGGTAAGGAGCTCACTGTGCCCAGTGAACGGTTGGGAGCTCAAGCCTGGGCTTGAAGGATGGGTAAGAAGAGGAAGAGCTGTGATTGGTGTGTTGGAGTGAGGGGCATGAATGCGCAAAGGGTGGGGGGGTGCACAGTGGCGGTGAGGCTGACCTTGGCAAGGTTGGTGGAACACACATGGGGACAGCTGTGTTACCTTCACCTGTAGGAAACAGGGGGGCTGTGAGAGTCTGTTTTCTTATAACAGGAATTTATTTGAGGCTGAGAACCTTTCAAAGGAGGGAGGATTATTTAGCAGTTGTGGAAATCCTAGGGCAGGATTCTAGAATATGATAAGCTGAGTGAGGGTTTCATGACAGGATGACCTCACTGGAGAGCAGGGAGGGTCTGAGCTCACTCCAACTACAGGTTCCCCACGGAACTCTTCTGATCCCCAGAAAGCTGCGTGAGTCTGTCTCCAGGGTGAGACTCCCAAGGATCTAACTGCTTCCTGTGAAATCCTACCTCTTAACATCGCTGGGCTGGGTATCAAGCCTCCAGCACAAGGACCTCTGAGGGGACATTCACACCACATCCAGACCAATCTGAAGTAGGTGTGATGTTCCAAGGGAGACCTTGTGTCCTTTAGTCGATATTTGTCTTATTTATAGTTAAAGCTCTATTTGCCTGCTATATTTTAAAAAATTAATTAACTAATTAATTAAATTTATTTTATAAAATCTCTGGATTTCAAGTTTAAGTTGGATATCTGTTTATGCATACAATAGATTTCTCTCTCCCCCGATTTCTGATTACAATAATTTTCATTGCTTGTTTACGTAAAACTTTGCATAGAGTTTCTGATTTATGTAACTGATCATTTATGTTTTTTCTTATCCTATTGTACACTTGCTTATCCTATTAATGAATTTTAATGCCTTGTGCAATGTTAATATTTTAATTGAACATAAGATTTGAAAAATTATACATGCATAGATACACTTTACATGTATATGCATATATGTACACAAAATCTTTAGTTCAGTAGCATGTAACAAATACTTAGGCAGTATCAAGAATAAGAGAGTGAGAATATTTACTAGCTCCTTAGAATCTACTTGAGCTCAGTTTGAAGCCTTGTGCACTTTTCCATTGCTGCCCATCAACCAACAACGGGAGCAACTGACTCATTTCTAGCCAGGTATATTAGCTCCTGATTTAGTGCTTTGTGTAAAGACAATGAAGTTCTCCTTACCTGGCTTCTTTGAATATTCTGTTTGTGTTTACATAGGCTAATTGCTTCTAGTCTCACGTCACTTTGCTCATGCCAGCACCAGAGAGTACTCATCATTGATTCCCATGAGTTCCATTCTAGTTCTGACTTTGGTATTTCTCTCCCACCAAGATGCAGCTGAGATCTCTCCCAGAAGGGAATGCAGATTATGTAGAAAATCTGGCAACTTTATCAAGCCTGGAAACCTGTCCCAGTGGCCTAGAGAGGCACAGGCCAGAGACTCCGTCCAGTAAGGGAGGGACTCCTTGAGCACAGCAGAGGCGGGCATATGCTTCCCAGCAGGTCCCTGCACAGGTGTGATGGTTTCCTGACTGCACTAGGAGATGTCGGAGACTGAGTACCCTGAGCATCAGCCGTGGACCTGTGGCTGGTGAGCCTGTGCTGTTGCATCAAAAGAGTTTGCATCTTCGAGCAGATCCCTACCCAGGTGGAATAGCCCCAGACTGCAGTAGAAGGGAGCTCAGCTGAAACTGTATTGGCTCAGGATTCACTGTGAGATGGAGGTTAGTGGACTCAGAGCAGAGGCTCAGACTCCAGAACTGTGGGAGCAGGAAAGCCTGCTCTGGGTCCTTGTAAGAGCAGTTCTAAGCAGGAACGTGAATTGAGAGAACCTGGAGCTAAGCCAAAGGGCCACTTTGAGCTTCACTGCCAAGACAGATGTATGCCAACAGAGGAACCTCTGCATGGAGGCACTGGTGTGTGTGATTCTTGCTAGACATCTGAGCAGATGACCTTGGAAGTAGGGGATGTATGGAGTCTGAGCCAAGTCCTCTGGGGACCTGGGCCATTTTTTTTTTTTTTTTGCATAACACCTGAGGTCATGACTAATGTGTCTGCTGTGTGAGTGAAAGACAACAGCAGAAGCGTGCCTTAGGTTTTGGGTTCCCCTTAGAGTTAACAGCCTCTTGCCAGAAACTTGGGCTCCCACTAAGAAGCAATATCTCTATATTCCCATTTTAGCAACTGTCCTGATTCTGCATCATCTGTAATATGGACCTGATCCTGTGTGGAGGCATATGACAGGATAGTTCTGTTGAAACGGTAAATTTGTGCTTTTTATTGGCATTGAGTTGAGGCAGATGCCTTGACAGGGGGAGCACGTTCATCCCTACTATTTAATTATCCTGGGGTTGGAGGAGAATGAGCTCAAGATACTAAGATGGCGCACCCAGGGTGGCTGGAGCAGGAAACTGTCGCTCTGCATAGTTGGGGCTGACTCACAGAGCTGAAGGGTTCTTTTGTACCCTGTGACTGAGGTAGTTTTCTGCACAAAAACTGGTGATTCAATGACTAGGCAATAGTGTGTGCTGTATAGCTGGGTCCCTGGGCACACTCACAGCTGCATGAGTCTTTTATGTGGCTCATGTTCTGACAGTGGTAGTTGTTATAGCCACTGTGGACTTATTTGGGGTTGATAAATAGAAAAGAGATGATGGCAGGCAGTGACTTTGCAAGAAGTTGTGATCATTGTCTCATCTGTGCTAATAACAGGAAATTCACCATATCTGACTTGGGTATCACCTGGACTCTCACCCCAGAGTATGATACCCATACCACCAGATAGCCACCTCATGGTCATTGATGCTATAAATCATAGGGTGTAGTTCAAAGGTAAAAAACATTAGAGTCAATAAACAGGCATATCTAGAAATGACTTTAGAAAGCACAAGAAACATAAAAAAGGAGACCATATGATATCCATAAAGGAACAAAACCACTCTGATGTATTAAAAGCAAAGATGAAGAGATTGCTGGAATGACTGAAGAGTGATTCAAATAAATGAGCAAAGAAATTCAAAAATCCATACACACATGAAGAGAAATCAAACTGAAATATTGGAAACAACTATTCAAAATGCCAATGCAAAATATAGTGGGAAGCCTTATGAACAGAGTTGATGAGGCAGAAGAGAGTCTCCAAGCAAGAGGATAATTTTAGGAAAAATCTCAAAAAGAAAAGAAAAAATAAGAAAAAATAAGGAAAACCAAAGAAGCTTTCCAAGATTTATAGGACGTTATCCAATGTTCCAGCAGTGTGCCTAGGACTATTTGATGAAATAATATCTAAAAACTTCCCTGATATGAACTAAGGAGTTTCCAAGTACAGAAAACATACACTCTTAATAGGCATTGCAAGATCTTCAATACAACACTTTCTAGTCAACCTTTCTACAGCTAAACGTAAAGAACAGATGCCACATTGTACACTAGAGAAATGACAGATTACCTATAGAGGCTTTCCAAACAGACTTACAGCTGATTTCTCATCTGAAACCCTAAGGCTGGGAGAGAGTGCAGAGACAGTCCAGATCCTAAAAGAGGGAAACTGACAACCAGAGTGCCTGCCCCACCAAGGCTCCCATCTTTATACGATGGCAAGTAAAGACTTTGCTAAACAAGCATAAATTGAAAGAATTTGGCACCACCTTTCCAGCCCTACAAATGATGCTTGAAAATGTGTTACACACAGAATGTCAGTCATACTAGTAAAGGCTGGAAAAGGACAATACCTGTAGGCACAGAGGAAAACCAAGGCAGACAATGAGGATGTTTATGACAAAATCATAAGACCATTTCATTACCTTTCTTTTTTAAAAAGAGCCCAGAATATCGAATCCCTGCTTTCCTTTTTTTTTTTTTTAAAAAAATAGAGTTTATTTATTTTTATTGGAAAAGTGGATATACAGAGAGTAGGAGAGACAGAGAGGATCTTCCATCTGATGGTTCCTTCCCCAAGCGACCGCAATGGCTGGAGCTGAGCCAATCCGAAGCCGGAGCCTGGAGCAGGGTCCCAAAGCTTTGGGCTGTCCTTGACTGCTTTCCCAGGTCACAAGAAGGAAGCTGGATGGGAAGCGGGAGCCACTGGGGTTAGAACCGCGCCCTTATGGAACCCGGTGCATTCAAGGTGAGGACTTTAACCGCTATGTTATCATGACGGGCCCCTTCATTACCTTTCAATAATAATCTTGATGTAAGTATCTAAACTCCAATTAAATCTTATATATTCCCTGAATAGATTAAATAAATAGACCTGCTGCCCATTATAAAAAATCTATGTGAAAAAAATGGTACACATAGACTGAAAGTTGAAGAGTGTAGACTCCAAACAGTAATGTTTTTTAAAAGATTTATTTATTTTTATTGGAAAGGCAGATGTACAGAGAGGAGTAGGAGAGAGAGGATTTTCCCTTCGATGATTCACTCTCCAAGTGACCGCGACAGCTGGTGCTGTGCTGATCTGAAGTCAGGAGCCAGGAACTTCTTTCTGGGTCTCCCACGTGGGTGCAGTGTCCCAAGGCTTTGGACCATCTTTGACTGCTTTCCCAGGTCACAAGCAGAGAGCTGGATGGGAAGTGGAGCTGCGGGGATTAGAACCAGTGTCCATATGGGATCCTGGAGTGTTTAAGGCAAGGACCTTAACTGCTACCCTATCTCGCTGGGCCCTCCAAACAGTAATATTAAGGAAGTTCAGCACCCCAACTTTCATTAAAGTATACAGTGACTAAACAGAAAATTAACAAAGAAAATCAGAACTAATATATTGTAGATCAATTGGACCTAATTGATTATACATATGGAACTTTCATTGCACATCACAGAATGCAATGTTTTCAAGAATTTTTGGAACCCACACTAAGTTTGACCACATGCTGGACCATAAGGAAAGCCCTAACATATTAAAAAAAATTGATACTATAGCATGTAGCTTTTCGGATCATCATTAAATTGATCCCAGAAAATATGAAACACATGCAGACTGGTTATCAGGCTACTGAATGAATAGTCTGTCATAGAAACACTAAGTTTCCTGGAAACAAATGAAGATGACAGCACATCATAGCAAAGTTTATGGACATTCCAAAAGCAGTGTTAAGTGGTAAGTTCACAACAATTAGTGGCAACATCAAAAAACCAGAAAGACATAAAAAAGTACTGTGTTAATACATTGCATAACTTAGAAAACCTACAAAATATCAAATCCAAAGTTAATAGAATGAAATCGTTAAAGTTTGATTAGAAATCAATAAAATTCTAAGTAAAAATATGTAAAATCAGTGAATTAAAGAACTCTTTTGAAAGATGAAAAATGATACATCATTAGCAAAAGTAACCAAAAAGGGAGAGAAAACCCAAATACATCATATCAGTTCTGGGAGTGAATTTAAAAATTTTCAAGCTGATTTTGAGGTCTCCAAATCGAAGCTTCTTTTTGCCTGCCTTGGAGAAATTCAAAGAGTACTAAAGCAGAGTTCGACAAGGGAGAAAAATGCTTCTTGAACAAGTATTTTATATATATAGCATTTGGATCTAGGGTGGAGATTTGTGATCAAGGGTTGGTCTCTGGGCTGCCTTACTCAGCTCCTATAAGAGGCAGGGAGAACTTGCTGGTCCCAGCAGGTGCACTCCTTCCATGATGTGGTTCTGTGCTCTGGTCCTGGCCTCTCTTGCTGCCTCCACAGCTTGGGGTGAGTGCTTCTCAAATACAAATGCTGGGGGTGGGACACATTCAGAATGCTTAGACCAGGACAAGCTGAGTGGAGATACAAAGGGGAGTGTTGCCTGTCAGTTCTGGTTTGCGGCAGTGTGTACCTGCTGGACTTGGGTAATCCCAGCCTTACTTGGTTATTCTGAGAAGAGATGCTTAGGGCAGGGGGAAGAATTCACGAGAATAGATCACAGGAGCCTGGATCATATATGCAGGAAGACAATGAGCTACACTGAAGACTCACACATGATTAGTTTTATGTCTGGCTATGGCCAAATCATAACTTTACAAGAGAACTGGAATATATAGCACAGTGTCAGTATTTGCAGTGTATGCCTTCCATGTATCTGAGTGTTAAGTGCTGCCTTTTCTAGTCTCACTGCTTCTGCTAATGTCACAACTTGTCTGCACACTTTGTCATGCTTGGGAGTTTGAATGGTAACTCCTGATCTTTGTAATCCTGCATCAGTGCAGCTCGTGCCTAGAAGATTCTTCTCTGATCCATCCTTTCCCCTCTGTACTGCTCTCTGACTTCTAGCCATGACTGTGTATTTTTCCTGTGCCTCCATTAATGTAGTGATCTATTCCTCATATTTCTCCAGTGGACATTGTGAGTCCTGCTCTTACTGACGATGAGTTTTTTCTTTGACCTTTCCTTTCTGGTTCACACTAAAATCCTCCAAGAAGTCACCAACATCCAGGGAGAGCACTTCACCTTCAGGTGGATGGTTCTTCTTGCTCCTTACTATACTGCCTGTCAGTCTTCAAGGGAACCTGTCCTGTGGCATCATCCTACACAACTCAAAGATAATGTCTTCAATGTTGAAAAACCCACCTGGAGTCCAGATCAAACCTTTTCCCTTCTAATATATCCTGTTTTTCTCTCCATCCCCCAGGGCAGACAACTGCACCACCTGTGGTGAACACCAGGCAGGGCAAAGTCCTGGGGAAGTTTGTCAGTGTAGAAGGAGTGGCACAGCCCGTGGCCGTCTTCCTCGGAATCCCCTTTGCCAAGCCCCCGCTGGGATCCCTGAGGTTTGCACCGCCAGAACCTGCAGAGTCATGGAGCTACGTGAAGAATACCACCTCCTATCCTCCCAGGTAAGTCTTACAAGGGGCTGGTGATGGCATCTTTCAGTGGAAGAGGTGGCTTCAGGATGATGTAGGGAGGGAAACCCTCGATTTGTTTCCATGGTTCATAAGGTCCCAAGAACATCATTTAATTTTCATGTCAATCTGAGTATTTTATTCATGATATATTTATTGAGCACCTATTTGTACCACACTTATTCTGAATTCTTCGGATCCACTGGTCAAAAAACAAAGATCTTTACCTTCATATAGCTTTCCTCTCACCAGTGGGGTAGAGATAGCCATACATTGTGCAAAGTCATACATGAGTCATGTAATATGTTAGTATGTCATGCTTTGGAAAAAGTTGAGCGAAAGAGAAAGATAAAAATAATTATCCTATCTAATTACCTGCCTTGAATGAACCTTAACACATTGCAGGATTGGGTGTGTGTCTAGAATCTAATTTTAAATAGAGAACATGAAATATTTATATGGGTGATTAAGGACCAATTTTTAAAATTCTTAAAAAAACAAATTTGGCCTGTATAATAGGCATAGTGTAACAATAATAAGATAATAACAATATTAAGGCTAATTCAGCCTTTCTTATAGTAATACTAGTAGAATTGAAGTATTTTTCTCCCAGTATTTTTTGCTAAGTAGATTTACCTCCTATAGGTACATTTTCCATCATGGGAGGCAGACATCACCTTGTTGATGTTATTCTGCCCTCTGATAACTGTGTCCGCTGGCTTTGAGTGCGTCACTTACCCCAGCTAATTCTGTGGACATTATGGGGTACCTGCCTCCCAGGGACTCTGGTATCAGTGAATGATGCTTATAAGAATCTTGGAAACACATGTGCCTTGTAACATGAGCCCGTTTAACTAGGTGTAGTCATTATCTCCGCAAATAGGCTGTGGTTCTCTGACAGAACCAATCATTTAAACCAAATGTAATCTGTGTTGATCTTTGAGATCTCTCATCAGACACACTACAGCCCTGCAGATCAGACATTTAGACCCTTTAAAAGAACCTCTCTTTCCTCACGTGAACATGGCAGATGCATTCTCAGATAAGATTGAGCCCCACTTGAGATCACACAGGAAATGAGTGGCTGTGCCTGGACAGATGTGCAGTTCTAAAGTGGTTCCAAAGATGTTACCTTCACCTTCTACCAATTCTACTGATTTGAGTCTGGAAATAGAGCTTTAAATATGAATTTGAACATCCTAGTCCAGAGTCTGCCTCAGCAAACATCTTGCTGAAATATGGTTATAACTCAATGATCTTGTCCTCCTCAGGTGTCCTCAAATCGCAACAGTCAATTTAGATTTTAATCCAGACATGAAGAATACTGCTCTTAATATGTCTGAAGACTGCCTTTACTTAAATGTTTACACTCCCAGCAACTTAGTTAAGAAAAGTAGGCTGCCGGTAAGCATGGGGGCCCCTAATCTTTAGGTCTCAACTTCTAGGATCACCTGTCGTGGAATGCAAGAGGATGAAGTCAGCTTGGACGGTGGCTTCATTGTCCAGGACTGATTCAGGGTTCCCAAGACTTGCTTTAATCAGAAGAAACATCACTTTTCCCATCACAGTTGTCCCCAGTGACATAGGGCCTCTGGTTAGTATATCTTTGATGCATGTTTAAATTCCCAATTCCTTCATGCCAATAAAAGGAACAAGAGCTGTTGTTCTTAGTTGATAATTTAAGAATCTGATGTTCAGAGCCGCAGACATAATTTCCAATTAATTTTGAGTTGAATCATAGAGAAGAGTTGATGACTCAACTCTTAGAAACTGAGTCCCAGAAATATAAAGTAGTTTACACAGCAACATTGTCAGGAGAAGAGCTGAGGATCTCTGAACTTCAAACCCATCATCTTAGTCATGGTCTTAGAATCAAGTCCCTGTATGACATTCTATCTACGTTCCAGTCACTGCATACAAAATCCAGCTATAGCAACTTTCATTGCTGCCTGACAGAGTTTGGAAAGTTATCAAAACAATCTATGAACCAGGTTTTTGTTTGTTTGTTTGCTTTTTCTTTTTACATTTTGTAGGTGGTCCAGTGTTTAGGATTTGCTTGTTTTATTGGAAAGTTGGATTTACAGAGAGAAGGAAAGACAGAGCGACAGATCTTTCATCCATTGGTTCACTCCCCAAGTGACTGCAGTGGCTGGAGCTGAGCTAATCTGAAGCCAGGAGCCAGGAGCTTCTTCCAGGTCTCCCACACAGGTGCAGGATCCCAAGGTTTTAGGCAGTCCTTGACTGCTTTCCCAGGCCACAATCAGGGAGGTGGATGGGAAGCAGGACCGCCGAGACAGGAACAGGTGCCCAAATGGCTTCTAGGTTACTGCACCTGGCCTGGAATATATGTTTCTTGAGGTCAGCTTTTATTGTACACACATTTAGGTCTCACCAAAGAATTTCCTCTAGTTAAGCTGAAAAAAAAAATAGTACTTCAATAATTCATGGAAATCTATTTTTAAAGATTTTTATTTGGGTACTAAAATTAAAATCATCATAGTTTTTCACAACATACATATTCCATGTGCTTCTTAAAAACTTAATAAAAGGTCTTTGTTCATGTATACGTTGAACTGGAAAAATATATGCATAGAAATGATTGGAATGTTGGGGAATACAGGAGACCTAGGTCTTTGCTGTTCTTATGATGATGTTTTCAGTTTAAGGAATTTTGGGTAGAGATGGCACTTGGGAACCAGTAGAAAGACAATATCACATGTTTGCCTTGGACAATCTGGAATAGTGTAAGAGGAGAAAGATGGCCTTTACAACTTTGTTAAGCCCCAGTGAATATTCTTGCATAACCTTCTTGACCAAGAGATAGATTATCAAGCCAGAAAACATTTAAATTCTTTGTTTGCTCTGCTTGTTATTTTTTTTAAAGATTTATTTTATTTTTATTGGAAAGGCGGATATACAGAGAGGAGAGACAGAGAAGAAGATCTTGTGTCCGATGATTCACTCCCCAAGTGAGCGCAACGGCCAATGCTATGCTGATCTGAAGCCAGGAGTCTTTTCCGGGTCTCCCACACGGGTGCAGGGTCCCAAAGCTTTGGGCCATCCTCGGCTGCTTTCCCAGTCCACAGGCAGGGAGCTGGATGGGGAGAGGGGCTGCGGGGATTAGAACTGGCTCCCATATGGGATCCCGGGTGTTCAAGGCGAGGACCTTAACCACTGTGCCCCCGCGCTGGGCCCCTGCTCTACTTGTTATAAACAGTATTTTTGCCTGCTCCCTCTGTAGGTTATGGTGTGGATCCATGGAGGTGTTTTGTTGATGGGTTCAGCATCAGAGTTTAGTGGGCTGGCCATGGCTGCACATGAAAATGTAGTGGTGGTGACCGTTCAGTACCGTCTGGGCATCTGGGGATTCTTCAGGTAAGTCGTTAGGCTCCCCTTTCGGAATAGACTCCAAGGCGAGAAAGCTTAGAGCAAGCCCTAGTCATGGGTGTCCTCAACAGAACCCTGTCTACACTCCTTAATGAGGAATGCAAATTCCTTCATGATTAGACTCCATCTGCCTACACTTCCCCTAGACACACTTGTTCCTGTGTTGTTTCCTCCACCTGGAACATTTAATATGCCTGACAAATTCTTATTTTCCTCTCATTGTCTGTTTTTAGTTCTAGATTCACTGTTTGTGCTCTGTGGTGTGAGCTCAGTGTGTTGAGTTTTGCCTATTTAGTTCTCAGGTGTTCTCTAGCTTACAGAGCACTTTGAGGCACACATAGCAGATTCTCAGTTCAGAGCTGTCAGATGTGTGAAGGCAGAGCTCAACCCAAAACCATGCTGTGGAAATAGGAGACAGAAGAAGATGCCTGTGTCAGTGATATGGAAAGCAGCCTTGTTCTGGAAGCCTGACTTGAGTTCTGGTCCACTGTGGTCCTGGGAACCCTGCCATAATATCTGTGCACCTCACCCTGTTGTCTTACAGCACAGGGGATGAACACAGCCGAGGGAACTGGGGTCACTGGGATCAGGTGGCTGCACTGCGCTGGGTCCGGAACAACATTGCCAACTTTGGAGGGAACCCAGGCTCTGTGACTGTTTTTGGAGAGTCAGCAGGTGCTCAAAGTGTGTCTGTTCTTGTAAGTCTCCCACGACCCCCAAGCACAATGTCTACTGTAGGAAATTTAGGAGACCAACCATATTGCTGTGCCCAAATTTATTTTCAATTCCTGCATTCAGGGATGACCCTGTTACTTGCACAGCATCAGATGCTGGAAAAGAACAAATGTTTTATAGCCCCCAGGAAGTACAGGATTCAGTGTCAGTCTCAGGGTACAGAGTATCCTGCAACCTGTGGCAGGCTCATTCCTCCCTTCCTTCCTCAGCTGAGTTCTCTCTTGTTTCTGATAACGTTATGGTTGACCTCTTGGAAAGCAGGTATGAATAAAGGAAAGTGGGGTGCAGAATTGGTTGAAATCCCCTTATCCGGCTTGGGAGCCTGTCTACAAGGTGTGATCAACAAGAGGAGAATGGGGCTTCCTCTGAGCAGCTCTGACAGTTTCCATGCTTGAGACAAAGGTCAGCTATCTGTGAAAATGAGGTGGATGGAAAGGTTAGGGGAAGGAGAAAAGATGGAATGTGGACAGGGAGGAATAGGACGGGTGAGGTGGGCCACAGATATAACCTGGGCAAGCCAGGTCTTCTTGTGTAGAGAATGGTTGGGGAGACACTAAAGGATGTTTTAGAAAGTGCTGAGCCTTAGGAAACCCTCCAGTTGAGCCAGACTTAAACAGAGTGTTCAAACTGCTAGTGTAATTTTAAGACATGTCTTGACTTTAGAATTGAATGCTTGAAAATGTTTTTACATGTAAATGTTGAAAATGGGAAGAACTTGTATAATTCCAATGAAGAGAAATATCACCAATAATACCAATTCTAGGATAGTTATGTCAGTATTTTGCACATATTTTCTGCTACTTTTTCCATGATTGTCTAGCTATTTTCAGTACCTTTATATGTCTAACGACTATCTATCATTTTGGCTGTCATTTGTATTTGTCCATAATACTTATCATCTATTATATCTACCCATCATCTATCTACAGCTATCTCTAACATTTAGTTACTATAAAAAGTATTATTATGTATTTCTACAAGCATTAAAATACATATACATCATATGTTCTTTGTTATTGGCAATATTCTGAAGCCAAAATGAAAACTTGTTCTTTCACCCAGTTTCCTAATATTAGAAATCTGGGCTGTCTCCAATTTTCACTTTCAGTAACAACATGAGCGCTCTTGGAAGTCTTAAGAATTATTTATTCTTATTGGAAAGTCAGAATTACAAAGAGAAGGAGAAGAGAGAAAGATCTTCCACCCATTGGTTCACTCCCTTATGTGGCCTCAATGACTGGAGATGAACTGATCCAAAGCCAGGAGCCAGGAGTTTCTCCCAGGTCTCTCACGTGGGTGCAGGTTTCCAAGACTTGGCGCCATCCTCCAGTGCTTTCCCAGGCCACAGGCAGGGAGCTGGATGGGAAGTGGGGCAGCTGAGACAGGAAACAGTGCCCATATGGGATCCTGGCACATGGAGAGTGAGGACTTTAGCCACTAGGCTACTGTGCCAGGTCCTCTATGATTTGTATTTTGTAGAAAATTCCTCATAATAGGAGTAGTGGTTCAGACTGGGTGGCTAGAATTGCCAGGCTGTATTTTCTGACTGCTGTGCTCTGTTTTGTCTCTTGCTCTTTGTTTTGGTTTTATCATGCTCAGGTTCTTTTGGAGAAGCCAGGTCCAGGGGAAGCTTGGCACAATGGGCCAGGCCAGGCAAGAATCATTGCATCCACAGATCCCCAGGGTGTGCAGGAAAGTTGCCAGGCAGAGCAGCGTGTTGAGGAAGCCTTGACGAGATGCGTGCTGGTGACCCTCTCCCCAGGAGCATGATCTCTCCTCCTCTCTATTCCCCTTTCAGGTTTTATCACCTCTGGCCAAGAACCTCTTCCGTCGAGCCATTTCAGAGAGTGGTGTGGCGCTTATCCCTGGCATCTTCAGTAGGAACCCAAAGCCTTTGGCCGAGGTAGGTCTCACCTTGGACAGCTGCTGCCCCCTTTTCTCTGCTGTCCTGATTCATCAGGGTTCTTTCATACTCGGGGATCCACCTGAGGTCCTGGAAGCATCACTGAGTGAAAAGGACACCTGAGGTCCTGGAAGCATCGCTGAGTGAAAAGGACAAGGAGACACCTCACCCAGCCTAATAATTAGATAATCAAGCAAATCTGAGAAGAGCACAGAAGCAGTTTCACAAAGTCAGCAAAAGAGCAGGGGCAGCCTGCAACTTCTGGTTGCGGTTGCCACTCTGAGCTGTAGTGCTGTGCACTGCCCACTGTCTACTTTTTTGCAAGTGTGCCAGGCTAGAGTGCTGGGTGGGTGGTGGACAGTGACTGTGATTGTGGCTCAGAATCTGAGACCTGGAGGATGCACTTCTAGGATGAACAGGAACATTCTTGTTTCTCCCTGAGTGTCTGTGACTGTGATTAGGTCCTGGCTCATTCATTTATTGATCATTTATTTAACAAGTATTCTTTTTTACTTTCCCATAAAATGTATGAATTACAAGGGAACATAGAGTAGTTTTTAACTATTGTTTTTTTCACATAGACTTTGGTTATGTGCTATAAAAGTCCATTTTATAATGTTACACATAAAAGCATAAAGACAGTATAGGAAAGGTACAATTTCAAGGTGAAGAACAGATCAGTGTTTGTTCAGTGTCAGGATCATAGCATGGAATTAATGACCAAGGGGGAACGTGAACAATGTGCTGGAGTGATGTGACTGCTATTTGTACGTTATTTACTCACTTTCTTTTCATACTTAATTTTTTTAGTCAACAAAGTAGTTGACCAATGATGTTTAAATATACTTGGAAATGCAGATTATGAAATGGCCATGTTAGAATTTTAAAATATATAAATGTATTTATTTATTTATTTTACCAAAATGAGAGTATCTTCTCATTTTTTCATGAACCCTTTGGGTACATATTCATTCTCTAATTATTTGAGAGACCTGTTGCAAGAAGCCTGTTGTTAGTTTTTGAAAAAATGCTTATATGTGAATGTTTAAGTTTAGAATTCTCTTTTTGTCTTGTACTTTGACAGTTTCAGTGCAGTGTGCTTTGGAGGAAACAATCCAGATGCTCACCCTATTATCCCCTGTGTTTTCCACTTTTGTGGACTCCACAAAGTAGTCAGGCTATTCACTTAAGCATTCTGTGCTTAGATAACAAGAGTGCTGATGTGATTAGCTCTCCACTTCAGTCAGTTCCACTTAGGACAGAGACTCAGGGTTGCAGTGCTGCTTAAATACTGTCCTAACAAGTGTGGCCTGTAAGAGAAGTCAGGGCAGGAGGCAACTGAGCAGATCCACTTCAAGGCCAGATGGAGAGAGAGGTGGGGTGGGGTGGGAGGGTGACTCTTTGATCTGTTAGTTCACTCCCAAAAGGCCGATCTAAGCTGCAAACAGGATCCTGAAAGCCATTCTTCTCCCATACATGATTGGGAAGAGCCCAAGTCCTTGGTCATGGGTACATTGGCTAGCTGGGTGCTGGGTGGCTGCAGATTAGCTGCGACATGAACACCCTGATATAGGATTAACCATTACAGGTGGTAGCTTTCCAGTTTAACCACAAAATTGACCTGTGTGCATTCTTTAAGAGAGAAAAAGAGACTATATGGATAACTAGGGTCCTAAATGTCTTGCCATAGAACTATGACTAAATCTGTCCCAATTTATATGATGTTTGGCTCTAATAATGTGTTATTTTTCATTTGTAAATGACTGAGTAAATAAATCCAGGTAATAATAGTCTTTCATGAGCTGCATTAGTGACACTGAATGCCAATTTCAATGTCTTAAATGAAGCTTTATACAGAAATACTCATTCATTTATTTGTTGCTCATGACTGCTTTTCCTAACCATAGCAGAGTGAGAGTAAATATAATGGAGACCATAAACACCAAATATTTATTGCTGACCAACAATACTGCTTGCTAACCCTTACCCTAAATAGAGGTTATATTAAGCTTTTGGCTCCCAGGCATGAATTTGAAGGTGGAAACTTGCAGCTTTGACACAAACACCTCACTCAACTGAAAACCATCAAGGATGCATTGAGATGCCCATCAGGCCACTTCTTTAGGGGTCATACCTCCATCATAACCTGTACTTTCCCAGGTTTCTTTGTGTCAGTCATGGTACCTAGGCTTCCTGCATGTAAAGCAATTCTGCTGTCTTAGTATGCAGGACACCAGTGCCCTCCTGCTGACTTTACATGTACCATTCCATCTTACAAGACAAGTACAGTCATTCCCCACTACGACCTATGATGAAGAAATCTGAAACACAAGGAATGTAGTAGCCTGAGACCAACAGCTACTAGATGCAGGAGGCAGGACATGAAAACAAAGTGGAGTTCAGGATTCTGCATTTTTTACTCCATTTCCACACTGTCTCTCTTGAGATATTCAACACTGGGATCATTATTCTTGTGTTAAAAGGATCCAGGCATTATTGAGATACAGAGAATGTATATTTTGTTCCTCTCTCAATTCAAATTTGTAACAGAGGCAACACCGTGTGAAACATGAACCCATCTCTGCTGGGACAGAGTATTTCTGCTGCCTTTGGAGGTTGGGATTAGGCTAGGACACCTCTGTGTGTATTCATGTAAAGAGAGGACAATGATGCTGAACTCTGTTCTTCATGATCTCTACAGAAAATTGCTGTCACAGCTGGGTGTTCTACCACCACCTCAGCTGTCATGGTTCACTGCCTGCGCCAGAAGACAGAGGAGGAACTCCTGGAAGTAACACGGGAAATGGTAGGTCTTTCCCTCCCAGTGGCCCCACCCTGTGTACTGGACCTCACAGATCATCATTTCAACTGTCCTCTTGCCCTGGAGACACTAGATGGGACATTTCTTCATCTCCCAGGAGGAGTGTCAGACCCTCAATCTGAAAGTGGAATTTCAGTTTCCCTTTTTTATTGTTAAATAATTCAAATGTAAAAATTTCCGCAATATCATGATTAAAATTGTTTAATAATCACTATTCAAAGTATTGTGAAATACTTCACATGTCAAAAAAGTTAAGGTAACGTTGAAATAAGAAAGTGGATAATATTCCCTCATCTTTATAAAATCCTAGAATTTTGCCATTCTTGTATTCAGGTATGTTTTAAATGAATTACCCATTCCATATTCCAAAAGTAACCACCATCCTGCATTTAGATGATTGTGTTGTTGGGCACATAGATTTTTAGAAATGTGCTACAATTTAAGTTGAATGATTAGAAGACATCTAAAGTATAACACTATAGAGATTCAATTTTCTAGACTTCTCTGACGCTACTTCAATTATGATTTTAGGAGAAATTCAGTGTTTTTGATATAGTTTGAGTTTCCCCCCAAAAGTACACATTCCAGGTGATGGTGTTGAGAGACTGTAAAATTTGTTAGAGGAGAGTCCCAGTGGAAGGTCCCAAAGCAGTGGAGCAATGGTCAGCAGGTTGGACTAACGTATCATTTGAGGTACAGTTGAACACTGAAGTACTCATCAGGACAAATGCTCAGAGAACAAAATATTCAGGGCTAATCAGGATTATTCTGTATGCACAAGAAGGTGTTCATTTAGGCTCAGGCTGATCCTAAAATCTGTATTTGGTCTCTGGATATCTGCAGATACCCAAAACCCTCAGGATAGGTCTCTATCATGGTGCTATGTCCCTGGGTTGTGTCCAGTGTAGTCCTGTGCTTGAGCACAATTTGTTGGACTCCAATAAGGTGACCAACATGCTAAAAGAATTAAATACTCTTTTCTAATACATTGAAATAGGCAACTATTTTCTCAATTGTCTAAATATAAAAAGAGGACATAGATTTATAGGAAAATCTTGGTGACTTTATGGCAAATCAGAGAAATCAGACATCCCAAGACAATCTTCTGAGGTTTTCTTTCTAAATTTTTATTGAAGTACTTTCATGATTTACACACACACACACACACACACACACACACACACACACACACACACACACACACCTGGGTAATGGGGCTATGATACACAAAACAGGGTCCTTACTGGTCACTTCTTACGTTCAGGGAAGACTGCTGAGTGCAGTGTAACTTTGACATCACGGAAATAATGTTGACCACAAATCAATGACAAGTTTTGCATGGTGTGTGCTTTAGAGGGGCTGCATGTGCAGCACTTTCTAATTCAAGATGAAAAAAATCAACTCAAGGTGACATGAACAGAAAAAGGAGTATGTTAGAATCTACAGGTAGTATAAATTCAAGGGGTTGATGTTTGAACATGGCTGGATCCAGATGTGTCTGTTGTTAAATATCAGAATATTATTAAGTTCATCTTTGCACTCCTGATGTTTGAAATCCATTTCAGGTAGATTTGTCCCCTGGGGAGATTAAACACAACAACAGTGTGGATGCATGTTAGCTATGCAGAAGTACTGCTCCCAATCAGTATAGTAAATGTTCTGAGGTAAGCACTTTTGGACTGACACAGTCATGTTCCCACCCTTGAAATAAGCTCTGTTTAGCATCAGAGGTGTTTAAGGCACATGTAAGTGTCTGAAGACCACGCAACTAGGATGTTTAGTTGAGAATCGTAGGGGGAAGAAATGTAGGTTAGGCAGGCACAGCAAGGTGATGACCTCTCCCTGTTACCTGTGACTGAGAACTATTACCATGGCCTGTCTTTCCTTTCTGGTGCCTGCCTCTCGCACATCCCATGCTCAGGTGTAGAAGAACCTGTGTCCTGTCTGATTGCTCTCAACCAGACAAGGAGGCATAGGGAGAGAGCACTTGATTCTTCATGTGTGCAGTGTACATGGTCATCTTTCCCCCAGGAAGCCTTCTTACCACATCCTCTGCCTTTGTCTTCACAGAAATTCTTCGTTGTGGATTTTGATGGAGATCCTACAGAGGTAGGAGCCTTCTACTTTTTGTTTCAGGTTGTGGGTCTTGCCATCTTTAACCTCTGATCTCATCCCTGTTGATGAAAATCCACCTTGGTGGAATTAGTCATGTCTTTTGTGCATGTTGCTGAAGCACAGGATGGGTAGTGACTTGTCTGGTAACACAGGCAGGAAAACCAATGGCCAGAATGGAATCTGTTCCCTTTATTCTCAGCCTACTGCTCCCAGGCACTAACTCTGTGTCCTCTGGGCTCAGTCATTCTCTCCACCCAACACACACTTTCTGATTCCTATGATGGTTCCATGTTGGATGCTGAGGTGACACCTTCCATTTTTAGGAGAAGGAGATGCTAAGATGTTTCTTCAGGGACCTGTATTGAGTTGGATGGAGATTGATGTATTATGCTAGTAGACAGCCTCCAGAAGTGCTCAGACTCCAAGCACTGGTGGTCACTTCAAAGCTAATCATAATCTAAGGAGACAGCACCCAATGCTTGGATTAGTGCAGTGCAGGGAACTCAATGTGTAATCTCTTGTCATCTGCCCCTTCCCTATAGTCTGTTTCCTGGAGCAGCAAAGGTGTCTTTGAAAGTCCTAAGATCATGTTGGTCCTGCAGACACCACCTTCCTCCTAGCACCCGGGGGCTCTAATAACATCCTGATGAACTCTTATTTCATCCCCTCTTATATGCTCATGACTTGCCAGATTCTGGTGACATTGGCTCAGAAACATCTCTACCATCTTGTCCTGTTTTATATCAACCTGTATACCACACCAGTTTGCTGAATAGCCTTATAAGGGTTAAGTAAGATTCAATCAATCATTCAGCAAGGTTAAACCAAGCAATTATTCGGTGCATTGTTTAAAAAGTTACTTTGGACCCTGCATCCCCTATCAGAGTGCCTGGTTTCAAGTCCTAGATTTGCTTCTGATTTTGGATTCCTCTAATGTGTACCTTGGGTGGCAGCAGGTCATAGTTCAAGTACTTGGGATCTCTACCACCACCTTGAAGACCTAGATTAAGGCCCAGGCTCCCAATTTTGTCCTGACCTAACTAATCCTGTATGTGGTAAGCATTTTGGTAATGATCTGTTTGGTAAAAGATCTCTTTATCTCTCTGGGTCCATCTCCTTCCTCAGACTTTCTAACCTTAAATAAAATGAAAATGAATGAAAATATTTTTTTTAATTTTTGGAAAATAAAATGAAAAAGTGTGTTTTTTATATAAAAAACTTAAAATAATTTGCCTAGATTTTCTAATACATATGAAATACTCATGAATGTTGTAGCTACAACTAATCTATATTCATGCTTTAGATTGAACTGTATATCTCAGGGCTCAGGGCTGAAATTATGGCACACAGTGTTAAGCTACTGCCTGCAATGCCAGCATTCTGTATGAGCCCCAGTTTATGTACTGGCTCTTACGCCTGGATCCAACTGCCTACCAATGCACCTGTGAAAGCAGCAGGAGATGAACCAAGTACCTAGACCCCTGCAACTCATGTGGTATACCCAGATGGAGTTATAGTTCCTGACTGTCCCTGGACATTGCTGCCATCTGGAAAGTGAAACAGTGAATGGAGGATATCTTTGTTTCTCTCTGTTCTCTCAATTTCTCTTAATCTCTGTATTGCCTCTTATTTGTAACTATGACTTTCAAATAAGACAAGTAAAACCTATACAAAAGAAATATGTTTAAAATATAAACAAATATATTTATAGGTGTAAGCATATAAGCATATTATATATATATATATATATATGTGGGTGTTTGTGTGTGTGTGTGTGTGTGTGTGTGTGTGTGTGTATTCAAATGAAGATCACTCCCATCGATCACAATGGATCAGAAGACACTGGATTATACCAAGGATGACTAAATATGTTCACAGAATGTGGAATGCAGACCAATTGCTATTAGAGACTTATTCATCTTTGGTTCAACCCAGTCCTTCAGATCCATTGTGATGACCTTAATTTCAGATCAAAAAAGAGGGTGGCATGGGGGTTACATGGGAAGGTAGAATCAAAGACATTGTGCTGCTCTCTTTTCAGAGCTACATCTTCATGACCACAGTTGTTGATGGGGTGCTGCTGCCAAAAGCTCCTGAAGAGATTCTGGCAGAAAAGAAATTCAACAAGGTCCCCTACATCGTGGGATTCAACAAGCAAGAGTTTGGCTGGAATCTTCCATCAGTGAGTTCATGCAGGTCACTTGAAAGGACTGAGCCTCCCACTTATCACTCCTCCACCCCTTCTCCAAACACTCTTAAATCTAGAGAAGCTGTCCCATTCTGAACTAGTGTGTTTCTGTGGAAATCTCTATGGTGGAGCAACTGTTCCCTTAAGGGTATCTTCCTGGTTACTTCACAGCGAAAACACTCCTCAAATGTCATTCAGTTTAGGAATCCCAAAATGTTAAGGCTGGGAGATCTACAGAGGTAATCATTGTGGGAAGGGTAAACTGAATGGGAAGGAAGGAGCTCCAGAGTGAGGTCCAGTGGCCTCTCACCTTGGTTGATACTCACAGGTGCCCCAAGGTCTCCACAACGTGTTCTTCCCACCTCTTTGGAGACTAGAGAATGGTGCTTCCTCTTGAGTTAAAGTTGACTTCAAGAAGGAAGAGGGCCTTTCTGCCTGTTCAAGACTTTTGAATGTTAGCTACTCATTAAAACATAAAGACAGATGTTATTCACTAAACCACTGCAATAGGGAAAAGAATTTATGTTGAACTGAGCTCAGATTCCTCAAACCATAGGCTGGAGAAGGGCACGCCTGGCCTGGACTAAGAGGAAATCGCAGTGGTGTGGGTTTTGAGGCATGGTTTGTATGTGTATCTAGACCACTTGTGTTTGTTAATGCATTCTATCCTGGAGAAGAAAACAGGATGCAGTGGTTTAAGCTGAGTTAAGGCACCCACTGAGGATGTGCAATTTCTTTCCACAGTGACCTGGAGACCAGGTCTTAGGAAATGAAGAATGTTTGCAATTGAAAGATTTTAAAAGAAGTTGTGGAAACTTTAATGTAGATTGAAGTGTGAGTCACGGAAGTTCTGCCCAAGAAAGAGTTAACACACTTATGTGAGATTTGTTTCTGTGAGACAAAGTAATAAAAAAAATAGTTGGTCCTTATTGATCAAGGTATCTCTCACTGTCTCAGATGCTCTCATTGTGATATCAAATGCCATGTTGTGATGTAGCCCAAAGTACACATGAGAGCTGGGCATGTCTTAGCAGGCATGCTAATGCAGTAAATGTCTTTTTGTTTATAAAATATGCAGCCTCAAGTTGGGTGATGTAGCCTAGCAAGCTAATCATCTGTTTGTATTGCTGGCATCCCATAGGGGTACGTATTCATATCCTAGTTGCTCCACTTCTGATTCAGTTTGCTGCCAGTGGCCTGAGAAATTAGTGGAGAATGATTCAAGTCCTCCAGTTCATGAACTCATGTGGGAGAACCAGAGGAAGCTCCTGGTTCCCAGCTTCAAATTGGCTCAGATCCGACTCTGGCAGCCACTTACAGAATAAGCCAGTGGATGGAGCATTTCTCTCTTTGTCCATCCCACTTTCTCAATGATTCTGACTTTCAAGTAGAATAAATAAATCTAAATAAATGTGTTAAAAATATACCATTGATGCCTCTTTATAGCAACAGAAAATTAGAGGAGTCTGTCTGCCTTTACAAGGTTTATCAGGAACAAATAGTAAATTCACCTGATGGCACCATTTTTTTAAACTTATTTATGCATACATTAGAGTTACACAGAGAGGACGACAGGGACAAATGTGGAGATTTTCCATCTGCTAATTTACTCTGCAAACGGCCACAACAGCCATCACTGTACTATGTTGAGGCCAGAAGATGGGAGCTTCTTCCAGGTATCCCACATGGGCACAGTGATCCAAGTATGTAGACCATCTTCTGCTGCTTGTTTTAGAGAGCTGGGTCAGAAGCAGAGCAAACTGGCCACCCACCAGTGTGCAATAAAGGATACTGGTGTTACAGACACCATATGCCAAGTTGTCACCACTCAGATATTTTTGTTAAAAGTGGCTAAGCCACCCTGGAGCCTTAGCTTTTAGCTTCTAGAAGCACTGTTACAGTTAGCTCATACCAAGTTTCTGACTGCAGAGGTCTGGGCAGGGTCATTGATACTGACAGTCACCATCCCCTCCCCAAATAAAAGATACTGAGAGTCTTATAGTTCACTCTCTAGGATTTCCTCAGTTATGCTGAGTGCATTGGGCTTGCTTTGGGTCAGGCAGTTTGTTATTTCTTATTACTTCATAGTCAATTATAATGTATAATTATTTTTTTAAATAGGGATTGGGCTATCCACTTTCTGAAGAGGGGCTCGACCAAGACACAGCGACAGAACTCTTGTGGAAATCCTACCCCGTTGTGGTAAGAGTCTGGAAAATCAAGAGAATTTTTTCTGATTCAAACGAGAGCAGTGAGCTTTCCCTGAATCACAAGTTAATTAAATGGCAACAAAATCAAACCCATAAGGACTCAAACATTCGGTCTGTTTTTCTGCCTTCTCCACGTTGTTGCCTCTCCCCTGCAGAGAATGTGCAGAGAGCTGTAGAGATTCACCACTGTCTGTATCTACTGCCTTAATCAGAAGGATGGGCCATGGTGTTCACTCTTTTGACTTGTTTCAGAACATCTCTAAAGAACTGATTCCGATGGCCATTGAAAAATACTTGGGAGGAACAGATGATCCTGTGCAAAAGAAGGGCTTGTTCATGGACATGATGGGAGACTTGTTATTTTGTGTCCCATCTGTGGTTGTGGCTCGTTATCACAGAGGTGAGTCCCAGAGATTTGATGGAAGAGGAATGCTAACCCATAGGCTACCTGTCAGCGTAGACTGATGTGTAAACTGGTGATGGTGAAGCTTGAAAGATATCTAAAGTAAGCTAAATGCATTTGGATCCTTTCCTTGAGTCAGCTACTCACAGAACCTGTAAGGAACAATGCATCACCTCAGACGTTATAGAATCAGTCTTTCAAGCCTCACCATCACCAGTTTGCTAGTGACTGGAAGTAGAGGAAGAAGGGGAGCCAAGTCCAGGACTAGGCAGGCTGTACAGGGTCAAGAAGGCCACAGGTAGTGGCAGCAGCGTGTGTAGGGAAGAAGAAGCTGGGTATTGCCAGTGCATGTTGCTGGCTTTTGTCTATCCTGAAGTGAGCCAGTGTAGGTAAGCTGATTACAAGACAAACTCTGCTGTGCTACCTTCCCATATCGACCCATGCTGGTGGGCAAGGTGGGAATTTAATGGTGCATGAGCTTACCTGGGTCAGGTTTCCCATTCTGAGTGGTGTTTGGGTGTAGTCAAAGGTCACAGGATTCTTCTACTGGAACCCTTTCATCTTTCTCTTAAGCAGAGTATAGGTCCCTCCTGCAGGACTTTCTTTTCACTCCATGCTGGGAAGGTTTTACATTCAAGACTTTATAAAATGTAAATTTAAAAAAACCTAAATAAATTGGATGGAGCATGTGCTATTAATACTCCCTTGGTGCATTAATCTAGGCTCTAACTGTACGTTGCTACTTAAGGCCCTTATGAAACCCTGTAGCCAGGAGCAGCCTGTGGCCAAGTTGGTTCTATACACTGATTGTATCTCCTGTGGCATGTCTTGCCAATATGATGCCAGCAGCATGTGCTGCTATTTCAACAATATTGAACTTCTGCTTTGTATCTTATGTGTCATGGTTTTTGATTTAGAGCCTTTGTGCCAAGAGTGCATAGATTTATTCTTAAAAATTTTTTTCATTCTTTTTTGATCAAAACCTTTCAAACTATGGAATTCATAACTTACCACTTTAGAAATTTGCTAAATTTGGAGATTACAAAGAAGAAACAATGTATTATTTGTACTCAGAAATATTTGCCATATAATTTTCTGGTTTTCTTCTTATCATTTTCTGTGCCATTTATAATTTAAAATCAATTTTAGATTATGGTTTTGTTAAAAGTACTGAGATTTTCTTAATACCAATAGAAATCCATCAAAAAGCATCTATGTTTCCACAGATCAATGAGTTACAATTTAGTCATTCGAGCCTGTTGGATAAATTGTCTGGCTACTTGAACCTTGATGCTATGAATAACATCATAGCCTTATTTGCATGAATCTTTGAGCAGAACATGGTACATTTGTATGCTTGTGTCCGGAGAGTATATTCTCAGTAATTCATAAACAATGGAAATGTATATGTATTCTTTTGTGTTTCGAGCCTAGAAAGTCAAGTATCAGGGAGCTATCATCTAGGGAGGATCTTCAGCTATCTTGTCTTGTGGTAGAAGGAGGAAGAGGCTGAAGAACTCAGGAGGGTATGCGGGAGGGAGGTAGGAGAGAAGAGTAAAGCAGTTAGAGGTGGTGGGAGAAGCACAAGAAGCAGTTACTGTAGGGATGATTTTATGAATCTCAATGAATTGCAAACATTTTCAAAAGCATCCTATGGTCATTACACTTTCTATAGTACATTTTTACATTCACACAAGGTCTCTCATCCATGATTGGTTTCTGAATTCTTTTGCTGAAACAGCAAAGGACAGAGACAGGTTAAGGTAAGTTCTGCTTGATCTTGAATTTACGGTTTAAGCAGAATCTTCGAGGGCCTCAGCACACTTGTTCCAAACAACACTCATTGCTAAACCAAAGCTGCTGTGGCACAGGCTAAGAGAGATTAGATAAGTCATTCCACATCCTCATGTGGGAATATCACACTCATAATTGTGATCTCTTTTATGGATGACCATTTATTAATGTGGAATATTGTTATAGTCTATGATAAAGAAGCTATATAACACTACCTAAATTTTAAATACATGAAAAGGCTATATTACTAAAACATAATAAACAGATTTGTGTGATGGAATAATGAGCAATGTACATATGTGTTATTGTTTTTGAAGTACTTTCCAATTTTATGTTGGGTCCAGGTGGGTGGCAGGGATTGTAAGACTTCTCTGACAGCCTCACTTGGGCTGTCTTCCAGATTGTCATCTCTGTAGATGTAACAATCAGTACAAAGAACCAAAGATGGACAGTTTATGACTTATTCCAGAAGAGACAGGGGTTGGCAGCTCCAACGGAAGGAACACTGAGAGGAGAGATTTGGTGACGAGAGAGGAAGAGAGTGAGGAAGAGAAGAAAGCCAAGATTTTTTCCCCCAGACTATTTTGTTTTCTGCCAGCACTGTGTCATGTTGATCCCCAAGACAAGTGGAAAGCAAGATATACAAGGTCATACACATATTGGAATGTTAATTTTGGCAGTTTCCTGAGATATAAAAGAAAGGTTTTGTATTCTCTATATTTGTGTTTAAATGTCCTGGCTTGTATAACTTGTATTGCATCACTATTCTCAAAACAGGAACAGAAACACCAGAAATACCAATCTTAGGCTGTGCAGATATCTTTGAGGTTCTAGATATTCTCAAAATGAATAACAATAATCAGTTATTAATGAGATAAACTAATGCGAACTGGATGTAAAGACATTTTTTATTTTGTGACTACAACAGCAGAGGGGTTTATATGAACTTGAAACACATGTAATGAGAATCATATAAATGCATTGCCCCATGTTTTCACTACTCATTTCTTCATTCAATTCATATTATCCTCATATTCCCCTACTGCATGAACTAGCTATACAGATTTAAATGAGTCACCTCCATTTCATGAACCACTTTCTCTAATATGGCCATTCTCAGGAGATTTCTGCAAAAATGGAAACCAGGGCAACTTCCAGGTGTGCATTTGATAATGTGAATTGCATTTCAATCTGTCTTCTCAGATGCTGGAGCACCCACCTACATGTATGAGTTTGGGTATCGTCCGAGCTTCTCACCAAGTTTGAGACCTTCGACAGTTATTGGGGATCACGCAGATGAACTTTTTTCTGTCTTTGGGATTCCACTTCTTACAGGTAATGTTCTTGGTTTCCTTAGAGCTTGGAGTAGGAGGTCTGGGTTCCAATCTTTGGTGACTCTGAGGAAGTTGCTCTCCTCATTTTAAATTTATTATGACAGGATTGAACCACTCTTGGGAATCCTCAAGCTTCCCCCTACTCTAACACACATGAGGGAAACATCTGTTCATTTACTTTCAGTCAGCATCATTCTCAGAGTCCCAGCTTGAGACATGAGGAAGATGTGTGGTGTGCCTCTTGTATAACCTTGCTCTTTGGGGAGAAAGCCTGTATTTCTATCCACAGGAGCATATTAGAATAGGAGTGAGGGTAATCCAGTACAGTCACAGAGGTCTAGTCAGTGCACACACATACCCCTCTCCTCCTGTCTCACTGATGTAAAACACTCTTTGAAATAATATAATATTTAAGGAAAACCTTTAGGAAGTGTCTTCTGTGCATCAGTTGTCAACAGTTACATTTGAACCCTGCAGCTCAGTTAATTTTAAGATTTTAGGAGTGTGAAATTCATAGGAAACAAAGAAAGAGTGCATCCTGGACTTAGAGTTATTGAAGTGGAATCAAAGGGTTCACACCTACACCGAGGAGGAGGGACAGGTGTTCAGTCATGGATGACAATGACAGCAAGGTTGTGTGACAACTACATGCACTCTTTTGAGACTTAGCTCAGCCATTCTCAAAATGAAACTCCACACCAATTAACCAGAATCTTCAGAAAATGTATATGATGATGCAGTAGATGTGGAATAAGGGCCCAGCCTGTATTTCTAACAAGCTCCCAAATAATACTGATGCTTCAATCTGTGGACTACAGTTGGTGTTGCAAATGATTTTCTCCTTCTCCACAGAGGGTGTGTCAGAAGAGGAACTCCAACTGAGCAAGAGGATGATGAAATTCTGGGCCAACTTTGCTCGAAATGGGTAAGGCTGGTGGAGTAGAAATGGATCTATTGGGCAGTTTGAGTGATCCAGCTCCAGAGGTGTTGACCAAAGTGCCTGACACCAAGAGTTCTCTGAAACAGCAGCCTAAGGGGATGGTGAGCAAGCTACCTCTAAGGATTAAGAGCCTGTTATGAGAGATAACCTTGTTGTGTCCAGAATTTATGCCCAACCGTGAACAGACAACCTCCACATGCAGCAATGCAAAAGCAGAGACTTTATTGCTAGCTAGGGCTGGGGTCCGAATCTCATCCCAAACAGCGGAGTCTTGACAAGGGACCCTGCCCACATATCTTACTCAGTTTATACAGGATTTTAGTTACATAATGCTAAATTCCAAGAATAGATTATAAATTCTATGAACAGACACAGGTAGGATTGTGATTGACCTACCTATATTGCTCCTGACAACCTGTTGACCAGGGACTTTCTAGGTCTCTTCTGATTGGTCGGCTCTACCTAGGGTTGGTGGCAACCCACTTCAGAGAAGTTGGTGCGTCATTTCTAGGAAACTGAAACGTAGGCCTAGGCTATCCCAAGGCCTGTAATGGCTTTACCTTTGCTCTCTGTGCGGCAAGCTAAGCACTTATTACAGAAGTCTAAATCAGCAGTTAAATCAATAAACTCTACTTAAAATGGATTAACAATGCTCTAGCCCTACAACCCATGGTGGGTTCCTGTTTTCTCAGAGGTTTTCTGTGACCCTTCATCATTTGGAGGAATTTCTGTTTGATTCTGTTCCCAGGAACCCCAATGGGAAGGGGCTTCCTCAGTGGCCAAAGTACGACCGCCAGGAAGGATACCTGCAGTTCGGAGCCTCCACCCAGGCAGGCCAGAAGCTGAAAGACGAGGAAGTGGCTTTCTGGACTGAGCTCCTTGCTAGAAGGCCGTGAGATCACACCAGACAGAAAGCACTGAGCCAAAAATCGGAAGAGAAGTCAGCCTCAACACAGGAGGAGTCACGGCAGGCATGTTTTACTGGAGATTTATTTACGCACTGAGTTGTCTTATGGTTGAAACTGGGAAATTGTCTGGTGGGGGTGAGCAGATCAGGAAATGGAAAATAGATGCTCTGGGTCTCAACTTTAGAATAAAGCATTTTTGGAAGATCATACAAGTGTGTGCATCTTCTGAAAATGAGTCCATCTTCCTCAGAAATTGGATGTAGGAAAAAAAGTAGTAGGAATGTGACCTTCTGGGGGTGTGCAGGCCTTGGGGTGAACAGAGTCTAGAACACTGGGCTGTGGAGTTCCAAGGTAGACTCTGGGTCTACCCCATCCTTCTCGGTCCTCACAACTTCCAGCAACAGGATCTGGTGTGAACGGAGTACAGTGTCCCTCCCCCAGTTTGGAGCTACCTTTGAAGAGGGAAGTGGCATACACTGAGAACCAAGCTGCAAAATGAAAAAAACAAACAAACAAACAAAAAAAAACTCCATGGTGATCTTGTGGCAATATTGCATGGTCTCTACTGACACAGCCACTTAATACCTTCAACTGCACAGCAGCTCTTTAGGCCCCTTATAGGGGCTGTGTCTTCTGACAGTTTTTTTTTTTTTAAAGATTTATTTATTTATTGGAAAGTCAGATATACAGAGAGGAGGAGAGACAGAGAGGAAGATCTTCTGTCCGATGATTCACTCCCCAAGTGAGCACAATGACAGATGCTATGCCGATCCAAAGCCAGGATCCAGGAACTTCTTCCAGGTCTCCCACGCGGGTGCAGGATGCCAAAGCTTTGGGCTGTCCTCGACTGCTTTCCCAGGCCACAAGGAGCTGCAGGGATTAGAACTGGTGCCCATATGGGATCCCAGTGCGTTCAAGACGAGGGCTTTAGCCACTAGGTCACGCCACCAGGCCCTTCCGACAGCTTTAATCACTCTGTGGCCTGGATTTCTTCTGGTTCTGGTGGTAGCATTCATGAAATAAATCCCTGAAATGTTTTTTGGGAATTCTGTCATTCAGAATCTCAGATGTGGTTACTGGATTCTGATAGGCGTATAGAGCTTTAAGTTTTATCACTTGGATCTTAACAATGAAGGACAAGTAAACTATTTGAAAATCAAACTTTCCCTTCACCAGTCCAAAATCTATTTGACAAAGTAAATGAGGATCTGAAGTGCAAAGGAAGTCAGAAACTTTGGATGGGAAGGGATATGAGAACAGTGACTCATCCTCCACCTACCGGCTAAACATGGGGCCATCATGTGTGTGGAATTACTGTAACAGCAGGATCAAAGGCTCAGGTGAAATGTGAGCTAGTATGAGTGAGTGTAAGGAGTTCCTGCGAGTTCCTGCAGTTTACAATATGTCAGCCTCTTGTCCACAGACTTGATCGTGTGCTCATGAGAAAGACTGTGGGCCGGTAGTAGCATCTGAAAGAACCTGCGTTCAAAACAGGCAGAAGCTCTCCTCACATTGTTCTCCAAGGAGCAAAGCATTTCCATGATTGTGGAAAGATCACCAGAATTATTCCTCACTCCCAGCAGCACTGTTGGTGACCTATTGAGGCTGAGAAAGTTAAACTTTGAGATAATTTCCTAAAGGCAAGAGACGTGGAAATATGATAGGTTGAGATATTGGAGATCTTTTTTTGCTTAGGGGACTCCGGATCACTTAGAAATCCCAATATCCACTGCTATGAAGTACAAGTCCTCAATAATGTTGAGGATGGCAAGGAAAGGAGAAACCACAGTTGGATGATAGTGCTTTGTTCACAAATTCCTGCGTATCAGCACTCTGCAGGATGAATATGTGAACAGAGACTCTAGCTGATGTTGAAGTGCATGCAGAAGACTATAGCAGAGAGGAAAATATTAGGTCAACCTTACAGAAAAATAAGCTTTCCATGGCTCTATGTGCAGCTCCTCACTAGAAAAATCTATAACAAATGTTCCCCTAAAATAACCTTCACAACAGTGAAATTCATGCCCTTCTTACCTCCTACTAGATTGACTGACTCACCCAACACACACTCGCACGCGTGCACACACACACATACACACACACACATCACAGTCATTCTAGCAGAAGAAAAGGAAAGAATTTCCAATTATAAACACTATATTCTTCATTTTCTATTCCTCTACATGTGAATTCAACCATTGATTCCCAAATTGCAAGCACAAAATCAAGACAAATCAATGGATACAAAAGAAAGCAGTCACCAGAAGCAGATGGAGAGATTATTTACTTGGGAGAAGTCACAGAATTTAAAATAACTGCTTTGAAAACTTACATGAGCAGATGGCTAATTTCAGCAAAGTTGTGCTAACAATGAAGCAATTGCTAGAAAATGTTCTTGGAAACTAGTAACAAAGAGGAGAAATCTTTCTAAGACAAGCCACTAGATTTTACACAACTAATGAAACCTCGAGTTAACATGAGGCTATGTTTCTATACGGTTCTCAACTTAACCAATAAGTGAAAAAAGAGAGGAAAATGAAGCTGTGGAGAAGACCCAAGAGCACTTGATAATATCCAGTTGTCCAACCTACATGGATTTGGAGTCTCAGAAGCAAGAGGTAGGGAGAAATGCAGAAAAACATGTGGACAGATAGTGGCTGAGCACTTCCCCAAACTGATGCAGGACATCAAAGTAAAGATCCAGGAAACCCACAGAATCCCAACGAGGTTTAAACAACAGCACACCTGCTTACCACCCAGTGTGAAATCACTGAACACAGCCAACGGAAAGAACATTATATATGAGAAATGCACACGCTACAGCTGACTGCAGTTGTCATAGGCAGGTGAAAATATTGGGGTCTCTTGGAAGTGCTCAAAAATGCTGAAAATGCAAATTTATATGTCAAAAATGTGTATGTTAAAAAATGTGTAACGGTTCCCCAACGCGTTGGCCTAGCAGCGAGAGTCCTCACCTTGATTGCACCGGGATCCCATATGGGCACTGGTTCTAATCCCGGCAGCCCTGCTTCCCATCCCGCTCCCTGCTTGTGTCCTGGGAAAGCAGTCGAGGACGGCCCAAGGCCTTGGGACCCTGGATCAGTGTGGGAGACCTGGAAGAAGTTCCTGGCTCCTGGCTTCAGATTGGCGCAGCACCAGCTGCTGTGGTCTCTTGGGGAGTGAATCATTAGATGGAAATTCTTCCTCTCTGTCTCTCCTCTCTATATATCTGACTTTGCTATAAAAATAAAATAATACTCTTTTTAAAAATGTGTGTGGAAACGAAAGAGAATCATCATTGGTCAACTTGTGCTAAAAGAAATATTACAGGGAATTCTTCATGCAGAAGCTGTATAATAAGACATCTAGGATCTAGGAGTTAGTATGATGGCAGGTGGAGCTGCCTCTTGATAGTGTAGCATTTGGTTTGGGTGCTATTTTGTGTCTCCATGTTCCACTTCCAATTCAGCTCCTTGGTGAATGGCCAGGAAAGAGCATTGGAAGATATCCCATGTGTTTGGACCTCTGGAAGCCAGGTGAGCTATGTGGAAGAAATCTTTGCTCCTGACTTCAGCCTGGCCCAGTCCAGGCTATCGTGGCCATCTGGGGAATGAAATAACAGGTTGAACAAAAAAAGAGCCTCTCTTTTGGCCTATCACTGTCTTTACAACTGAATTTCAAATAAATAAATAAACACATAAATAAATATTTTTTAACCCTTGAAATTGTATTTGAAGTGAGATGGCCTGCAGAAATCTGTAAACTAGACATAAAATTATGAATAAGAAACTGGATATATAGCACATGCAACAATAGGAGAAAAATAGTAGAAAAATAAGATGTAGAGAAGAAATTTGAAATATGCTATTAAGGTTCTGACACATGTGGTATTGTGCTTTATATTACTTGAAGATACAATGTGATAAATCAACTAAATATTTTGTATGCCTCGAACTACAACTAGGGATTTTAAAAAAGAGATATAAGCAATATCTCAATTGTGAAGATAAAATGAAATAAGAGATAATCCTAATCAACCAGATACATGGATAAAATTAAAAATATATAAACAGAAAAGATCTACTTAAGTAACAGTTTAATCCAACCATGTGAATTTAAAATGATACACACATACAAACAAGAAGAGTTTTCAGACAGGATGAACAAGGAAGGCTCAATGGGTGCTGCATAGTAAGGAGGCTAATCCTAGCGTTTGCTAGCACAAGTGTTAGATGACGAGACAGGCTGCTTCCCTGTCCACCGCATCTTTACCCACAGGCCCCAGGAACCCACACACTTGGTCTTTAGACTCTATGCACACATGCTGATTTCCTGGTTGCCTCCCCAAATGCCTGCAGCAGCTGAGGCTGTGCCATCCCAAAGCCAAAAGCTAGAGAAACTTCATTCTGGTATCCTAAAGCTGGATTGGAAGCAGGTGATTAGAGACTCTTATCCCAGTTCTTCGATAAGAGATGCAAGTGTGCCATATAGGGGCTTATCATGCTGCACCACAACATGTGTCACCGAGTTTTCTATATTATCCTTATGCTGTAACTTCACTTTCCTACCACAGCTATGTCAAGTTCAATGAGTGCATATTGTATTTCAGAGTACTTTTGTTCTTCCATCATTTTGATAGCATACAGTAGAGAATATGTAATATTTACCACTTCACTGGAAAGTTTACAATTTTTTTTCTGTGAAGTCAAAGAGAAACCTCAGGATAGATCTAAAGTTAAGTCTTAATTTGTGAGTGTCCTTAGTCCAGCAGAGGACAGCATTACAACAGGGAGAAAAGATTCTCAGGTCTTGGGGTAATGGGCCATGTAAGATTGTACAACTTGGACATTTAGGTAAAGGAGAAATGGCACCAGCTGCCATTTTCCTTTCTTCTGTAGCATTTGTAAAGGCATCAGGATAATCTACCACATATAAGGGATGACTGAAAAAACTACTCACAGGAAGTATTGAAGTTAGTGCTGAGATGTTTTTCTTCCTCATTTAGAAGTTTTTGTTCTCCTGCCTGGAGCTGTCTCAGATAGGACTGAACCAGCCCCTCCCCTTGGGCCTCTTGCTCCTTCTCTCCTCCCCTTGAGATCCCTTTGGATCACATTTTCACCCAGTCTTGAAGCCCATCTCACCCTCAGCCTCTGACCTGAGCTGCAGGTCATCACTTCCTCCACCAGTTCTCAGGACAGAAGTTTAGGTGTGTTGCTGGTCTATAGCATTCAACAGTAAGAGCTGGAATGGATGTGGTCTGGTAGGGCAAAGTCATTGTTCCTGCTATAACAGGAAGTAGTCCAAGTGGGGCTTGCACCCTCCAGTGTGCATGAGATCTACCCCTGAGAGTTGATCTGATAAAGGAGCTTAGGGAACTTCTCAGTCAGGATGCAATCCCTGCAGGTAAGCACAAGAATCAAGGCTTGGAACAAACCAGACCATGCCAGGTTAGTCTAACCATCAGCATATGTGTGGGTTAGGTCTAGGGGCTGGCTAGGCTAGGCCGGTTCGTAACACTCACTGGCAGATCTGAGAAATAGGACAGGATGTAGAAGAGGCAACACCAACCAGAATACCAACCAGTTTACATTAGGAATGGGACAGGGGACTGGCTAGTCTGGGCTAGACTCAAGCACGCACTAGCAAAAGCTAGAACTGGGGGCGGGCTGGGGTGGGCAAGATTACAGCACCTGCTGGCAAATGCTCAGCACATGTAAGACCTATGGTAGGTAGGGAGGCTGCAAGTGGCTCCCTTGCAGGGCCACTGCTCCTGCTGGTGAGCATAATAGGGGCTGGGTGCAAACCAGGTTAGGTAGGGCTACAACTGACTCTGAGTCTGGTCTGGTAGTTTGATGGAAGGCAGCATGTTAAACCACCTTTTGCCACCAACACTTGTCCATAAGACCCGGGAGGAGGCAAGGCATCACAAGCTACTAAGGCAAAGCACCCAGAGGTAGCTTGGGCAAGGAAAGAAAGAACTGCCTCTGTCATACTTGGGGCTGACTGTTGGTGCTGAGGTGAGCTTCAGCATCCTATACCTCTGGGAGTTTCACACAGACTGGAAATTTAGTGACTATAGTAGCATGTGATATTTAGCTGGTTTTGGGGCACACAGAGCTACACAAATCTGCTGTTTGACTCATGGTCTGGTGTGGGTGGCAGTGGGAATCAATATGGACTAAACTGCATGGATTATCTGGCATGAGGAGACCAGATGGTAACTTCACTGACAATCACAATCATTGCCTCGCCCATGCTGACAAGAGGATATTCACCATGTCACCCAGAATATCACAATGAGCTCTCACCCCACACTGGAGCACAGAACACAAAATAGCACCCACACCTGCAGATAACTTTTAAAGAAACTGTCATCCTACGAATCTGCAAAGGCAATGTTCAAAGGTAAAATCCATCAGAAGAGATAAACATGTACACGTGGAACTGACTGTAAGTAAGGAAGCACACGAATCATAAACAGGGGAGACATTATGATTTCCTCCAAGGACATAACAGCACTCAATATTAGATTGCCAAGATGAAGTTGCTGATGAAATTCCTGAACATGAATTTTTAAAATGTGGTAAGATTTTCAAAAACAAGGAGAAGAAAATGCAGGATTTACAAAAATCCGTTCATTAAATGAATGAAAAAACTCCCATGAGAGGAAAATTTTGAAGAGAAATCAAGCTTAACTCTAAGAAATGAGCAACCCAATATGCCAAATGAAAAATATAGTGAAAGATTTAACAAAAAACTTGATGAAACGGAAGAAGGAATCTCTGAGCTAGACTATGATTCCTTGGAAAAAATCACAGTTAGTATAAAGAACAGGAAAAAGATTTAAAAATTGTGTAAGATTTATGAGCCATTCTCAAAAGACTGAATATGAAAGTCCTAGGAGTTACTGAGAATGTTGAAAACACTGGATAAGAAGGCTTATTCAATGAAACAATATCTGAAAACTTTCCAGTCATGGAGAAGGTAAGGTATAACCAAATTCAGGAAGGACATAGAGCTCCTAATAGAAAGATGGAAAAAGACCTTCATCATGACACATTTTAGTCAAACATCACGCAGTTAAATGTAAAGACGGATTAACTTTAGAGCATCACCAATTAGATTTACAGTTGATTTCTCATCTGTAAGGCTGGGAGAATCTGTAAGGCTGGGAGAGAATGTAAAGATACAGTCTGGATGCCAAAAGAGAGAAACTCTCAACTTAGAATGTTATGCCCATTAAAGATCTCATTTTTATATAAGTAGGAAAGACATTGCAACACAGGCAGAAACTGAAAACTTTTGCAAGATTCACCAAGCCCTAATCATGAGACTTAATCATGTGCTACTTCTTGATCCATTTAAACCTGATATTATTGTAAGGTGAGAGGTGGGGGTCTTGATTCTTGCTTCTGCGGGCTGCTATCCAATTGTCTCAAGAGTGCTTCTTGAAGAGACCAACACTTTTGCCTGGGTTGTTTTCAGTTCTCTTGTCAAGGATTAGTTGGCTGTACATGTTTGAGCTCCTTTCTGTGGTTTCTATTCTGTTCTGTTGATCATCTTTGTTTTTGTTGTTGTTGTTTTTTTTTTTTTTTTACCATACTAACTGTCTTGATGACTATGGCATTGTAGTATGTCTTGAGATTTGAAATTGTGAATACCCAATTTTATTTTTATTCAACAGGATAGCTTGGGCTATTTGTGGTCTCCTATGCTTTCAGATTAATGCTCCTAACCATCAAACTATTAGAAGAAGACACAGGAAGTACTCTACAAGACATAGGCATTGATAAAGACTTAGAAAAGTCACCAATAGCACAGGCAATCAAAGCCAACATAAACAAATGGACTACATCAAACTAAGAAGCTTCTGTACCACACAGGAAATGTTCAACAAAGTGAAGAAGCAACCAATAGAATGGGAGAAAAGTAGCAGAATAATGGACATGTGACTGTTGATGGACTGCACTATTGTAATAATATGGGGGGAAAAAGGTGAGGGAATGTAAAAGGGGAAATTCCAGAGCCTAAGCAATGTACCATGTACATTGTACCATGTAAAATAAAAACTTTTTAAAGTTAAAAGAAAGCAAACCAAAAAAGAATGTGTTACACACAGAAACAGAGAAGGCCAATGGCGATAATGAAAGAACACGAAGGTAGAAGCTTTCCTAGGAAAGACACGATGGAAATCCAAAGCACACAATCAGAGTATTTGTGAAAAGTGGTAAAATTAAATCATTTACCTTTCAATAATAACCCTGATTGCAAATGGCCTAATCTCTTCAAAACATACAGATTGATGGAGTGTATTAAAAAAATCTAGACACATCTATGTCCTGCATACAAGAAATACACCTCATCAACAAGCATATAGAAGCAAAGGATGGAAAAACATATTCCATGCCAATGGAACGGAAAATCAGCACGTGGAGGCATTCTAGTATCAGACCACATAAAATGTAACAACAACAGCAACAACATAACTAAAGAGATGAGATGAGATGAAGAATGGCATAGCAATAATGATCAAGGGATCAGTTGAAGAAAAGAAATTACTATCGTAAAAGTATACCCATCTAATTTAAAACAATCGTTAAATCTTCTCACTTTAGGAAAAACGGAGACTTCACTATGATGATAATGGGGGGTATTGATACCCGCTGTCATCAATACACATATTGACTAGACAGAAAACAATGAAGTAACCAAGCTAATCTAACTACGAACCAAATGGACAAATTATATATACAGAACCTTTCATCCCACAGTTGCAGAATATACCATCTTTTCATCAGTTCATGAGGCATGCTCTAGATAGGCCACATGCTAGGCCATAAAGCAAGCCTCAGAAAGTTCGAAAAATTAGAAAACCTTTTGTAAAAACGTGTTTCATAAATGTGTAGCATCCGGATCAAGGAGTGGAGAGACTCGGGGGCAAGGGTTGGGTTGCTGGCTGTCTGAGTCAGCTGTTATAAAAGGCAGGGAGAACTCATTGATCACAGTAGGTGCAGACCTTCCATGATGTGGTTCTGTGCTGTGATCTTGGCTTCTCTTGCTGCCTCCACAGTTTGGGGTGAGTCCTTCGAAACACAGGTGCTGGGTTTGGGGCAATTTAAAAAAAGGGATACATTGAGACAAGCTGAGTGGAGATACAGAGGGAGGCTGAAGTCTAATAGTTCTGGTTCTGCAGGAGTGTGCCCTGTGTCCTTGGTGGATTCCAGCCTTACCTGGC
Organism: Ochotona curzoniae; assembly: GCF_017591425.1. Lineage (NCBI taxonomy): Eukaryota > Metazoa > Chordata > Mammalia > Lagomorpha > Ochotonidae > Ochotona > Ochotona curzoniae. Next base: position 21,760,273 of record NW_024465926.1, read on the forward strand.
CATTCTGAGAAGAGATGCAAGGGGTGGGGAGAAGAAGTTAGAGATCACAAGAGCCTGAACCTGCTGTAACTCTCCCTGAGCTTTTCATTGCCTGTTTCTTTTCATGCTCACACTGCAATCATCCTGCAAGTTACAAACACACAGGGAGTGCACTTACTTTTCAGATGGATGATTCTCTTTGTTCCTCACTTTGCCAGCTTTCAGTCTTGAAGAGTTCATGTCCTGTGGCTACACCCTACACAGCTCAAGGACACATGTCTGCAATGTGAAAAGCCCATCTGGAGTGTGGGTCAAACTGTTCACATCTGATGTATCCTCTTTTCCATTCTACATCCCCCAGGGCAGACAACTGCACCACCTGTGGTGAACACCAGGCAGGGCAAAGTCCTGGGGAAGTTTGTCAGTGTAGAAGGAGTGGCACAGCCTGTGGCTGTCTTCCTCGGAATCCCCTTTGCCAAGCCCCCACTGGGATCCCTGAGGTTTGCACCACCAGAGCCTGCAGAACCATGGAGCTACGTGAAGAACACCACCTCCTACCCACCCATGTAAGTCTTGCATGGCACTGACATTTTGTAGGACCCCCAAGAGAATTATAGACTTTTGATAGCAATCTGGAGTACTGTAATTTAGTATGTATTTATTGAGCACCAACTGTGTGCCACACATATTTTGGAAACTTGGGATCCATTGGTGAACAGAACATAGATCGCTATTTTCATAGAGCTTGTCTCCCTGCAGTGCGGAAAAAGATAGCTGACATGGTGCGATCTCATACATTAATTATGGAATATTCTAGCACACAGTGTTTTTGGAAAAAGCTGAGTGAGTGAGAGAGATAAGAAGTAATGATACTATCTAATTGTGTATTTAAACCTATGCATAGTGTGAGGGTTTTGTATATGTGAGTTTATATGAATGTTTATTCAGTATGTTCATACAACCATGTTTGCCTTGAACCTAATTTGGGTAGAGCAATTTTGTGTGTGTTATAATTTAGGTAAAAGCTCCCTTTTGCTATTAAAATATAGAAAGCCCCAATTCAAAGTGATTTACAGTTCCTGAAAATAAATTTTGACCACTGGATAGGTATAGCATAATTATAATAAAGTAATAAAATCTGAATCAAAATTTGATGTTATTTTAAAAGTATTTGGAATGTTTTTGCATTTTTTACTATTTGGTATTGGGGTATCATATTTTACAAAATGTTGTACCCCTTATTCTTGGTGACATGAAAAAAGAGTCCCAGAAAGAAAGCCAGACATATCTCGTTGCTCTTTATTCTTCTAGCTGGACTGCTGAGTGCCTCATTGACCCCAGATACAATCTGTGAGCATTAGGGGAGCCTGACTCTTGGTGTACCCTGAGATATGGGAATAGTGCTTATAATGTCCTTAGAAATACACATGCCATGTGCCTGCGTCTTCCTGTCTATGTGCCCTTAGTCATTTTTTAAAAAGAGCATCTGTAACTTTAAGAGGCCTCATTGCTATCACTAAGTGCAGTCTGTGTAGATCCCAGAGATCTCTGACCAGACAGAATATATCCCTGGACTGAGAGGAGGGAATGATGACATTTAGCAGACCAGACCTTTAGGCCTTTCAAGAACTTCTCCCCTCATGTCCACCTTGCTGATTAACTCTCAGATAAGATTGGAACCGAAGTCTCTTAGCAAATGTGTGGCTGACACAGGACAGCTGTGTTGTTTTCCTGACGTCATCCACAAAGATGTCACCCTAAGGTATTGCAGTCCTTAATGCCGGCTGTGTTCAGGACTTCTTGTGCTTTATGAAGGTTTTCAATGGATCAGAACATGCTTACTGGTGGAGAGACATTATCATGTTGCATGCTATGTGAAGGTGAAGCCATTGCAGGGGAGTGTAGTGAACGTCATGCTCCAGGTGATTTATTGTATAGGAAGCTGCCTTTCCTTGTCTCAGAGCATCCAGACACTCTTAGAAGAAGAGTGTTGCCAAGGGATTTTCATTCTGCATGGCCTTGGGAGAATTTAGTGTGTCCAAGTACCCAGCTAGAATCTTTAGGAAACCACCTACCAATTCCAGCGACTTGACTATGAAAACATCAACTCCTCTTGCTAGTTTAAACCTCTATTCCAGGTTCAACTCCTGAGACATTTTGGTGAAATATGTTTCTAACTCAGCGGTGCTCTCCTCCACAGGTGTTCCCAAATCACAACAGAGGATTCACTGAATCCAGATTTAAATCCCAATAGGGAAAATGTTACTCTTAAAATGTCTGAAGACTGCCTTTACCTAAATGTCTATACTCCAAGCAACTTGGTGAAGAAAAGCAGATTGCCAGTAAGCATTGGACTCATAATCATTAATTTCTAGCACCATAGATCACCTGATGCAGAATGCAAGTGTATGAAAGCAGTCTGGGGTTGTGGCATCATTGTCCAGATCTAATGCTGGGTTCCCAGGATTTCCTCTAATCAGAACAGACATCATTTTCTTTTATTTTTTTAAAATTTATTTTTATTATTTTTTTATTGGAAATGGCAGATATACAGAGAGGAGAGACAGAGAGGAAGATCTTCCGTCCGATGATTCACTCCCCAAGTGAGCGCAACACCCGATGCTATGCCGATCCAAAGCCAGGAGACTCTTCCGGGTCTCCCATGCTGGTGCAGGGTCCCAAAGCTTTGGGCCATCCTCAGCTGCTTTCCTGGGCCACAGGCAGGGAGCTGGAAGGGAAGTGGGGCTGCCAGGATAGAACCGGCGCCCATATGGGATCCCGGGCATGCAAGGCGAGGACCTTAACCACTGCACCACCGTGCCGGGCCCCAGACATTACTTTCATATCACAGCTGTCCCCATGACGTAGGGCTTCTGGTTAGACAAATTCAATAACCCATCCTTAACTTTGCACATAGAGCATTTGAGGCACAAATGGAATAAGGGAATCTGCACCATAGCATTTGTAGGAGAAGAACTCAGGTATTCTCATCTTTAAACCTATCATTTTGACATGGGTTAGAGAATCAAGTTTGTGAAAGACGTTCTCTTCACCTGCCAGACCCTGCACACCATGGTTCATCTATATAACATTCACTGTTTCATGACCTACTTTCAGGGTGGAGTAAAATCTATGTAACAGTTTATTTTGCATTTTGCAAGTCATTTAATGTTTTGTTGCAACTAATATACTTTTCTAATTAGCTTTGTCACAGTCTGATGCCTTCCTGAGTCAGCATTTCCCAATATGTCACAAGCCATGGATGAGGCGGGATGCCAGTGACAGAGTGGCGAGGACAGAAGCAAGAGCAGTAGGAAAAGGAGGAGTGAGTGAATCCCATTCTCTTGGGCGAATGACATAAGGATTTCAGCCTCCAAGTCAGTGTCTCAGGGATACCCAATCTTAGTGCCTGGAGAGAGCAAGAAGATCTCTACATGAGAATGTTGGCTGAACCATGGGGTTGTAGAAAAAGACTCATTGGTCATTCATTTATGCATCTTTTCTGTACTCATGTCCTTATACAAACATAGAGAAGTGAGATCTGGAATTAGCAGAATGGAGAAGCATAAAAGCATCGTGATGCGATTTCTGCCTTCACAGACGTTGCCAACTGCACTACAAAAAGACGTAGTAACTTCTTCACTACATAATTGATGATGGCTCCCAGCACAATCCGCAGCTTAGCCCCTTCCCTGAAGGCAGGCAGATTAGAGGTAGAAGTTAAACAGGTACTCAGGGAATCTAAGCATGGGAAATCTCTACTTGGGGCCTCTGGACTGTGCAGGACTTGAGAACTGAGTTGGCCAATTTCATCTTGGTTCTGCCTCTGATGAGCTGGAATATTTAGCCATTTCTTAGCTTCCCTCAGCCTGCATTCAATGAAGACTAATAAGCTGTGTCTCAGTGCCAGGCTAAGTTCACAAATCAAGCATTTTGAAAGGTTAGTGGGGAATCTTACTGCTGAGTTAAAGAGCCCATTGACTGTGCTGTGTTCATGACTGACAATAGCTCAACATGTGGCTTTGGAATCAGACTAGTCTAGTCCATATCCTGCTTCTACTTAGACCTGAAACTCCCAGCAAGTGAGATGCCTTAGTTGTCCTGTATGTCTAATATTACTATTTATCTCATGGTTAGCTTATTTTGCAGTGCTTATAGCAGTACTTAAACATAGTTCTCACCAGGGATTCCTTCTAAGTCAATCAGACATATTTTGCCATTGGTCATTTTTACCACTCCAATTGCTTCTTGCATGATAACGTTTTAAATGCATAATCCATGAAGTATTTCTTTTATCAGTTTTAATCTTAATTTTTTTTATTATGGTCTCTTAGTCATAGCTGTTAGGTTTTTGATATCAATCAAGTAATTGAAGGCTTTTGGGAGGAGCTGGAGTTCAGACTAGACACTGGAGTAAATAGCATTTGGAATATGAAAGAAGCTAAGGGGAATGTGTTAGGAAGAGCCTCATTGGGGATCCGTGCTTCTTGAAACCCTTATTGAAACCCACGTTTAGGTCACCACAGAAAAATTTCGTTGTATAAAGCTGAAAAAAAGCTTTCAAAGAGTCTTGGAAATTGATTTTAAAAAGTGTTTATTTGGGTGCTCAAAATTAAAATCCAGCTTGTTTTTTCATAGCATACCTTTTCCTTTATCTTCTTAAGATAAGGTCTGTTTTATGCATTTGTTGAGGTACACTCACAGAGATGATGGGAATGTTGGGGAAAAGAGGAAACCTAGGCCTGCACTATTCCCATGATGATAGTCTCACTTTGAGGATCATTTTGAGATGACACTTGAGACCGAGGAGAAAGGCAAAGATAAACAGGCTGAATAGAGTCATGCTTTCAAGAATCTTGGAGAGCTGGAGGAGGAGAAAAACTACTTTTTAAAATTTGGTGGCACTACTGCATATTGCTTCACAGCCTTCCTGAACAAAAGGTGGGCGAACCAACCAGACAACATCTCAAGTCTTTCCTTGCTCTGCCTGCTCCCTCTGCAGGTGATGGTGTGGATCCATGGAGGTGGTTTAGTGACTGGTGCAGCATCATTGTTCAATGGACTGACCCTGTCCGCCCATGAGAATGTGGTGGTGGTGACCATTCAGTACCGCCTGAGCATCTGGGGATTCTTCAGGTAAGTCGTTAGACTCTCCTCACCTGTGATAGGTCCCAAAGTGAGAAGGCCATAGATGTCCTCAAGAGGGTGCTGAGTTCCTTAGTAAGGAGTAGAAATTCCTATATAATTATCCTCCATCTGCCTTCACATTTTCTAGACACACTCGTCCTTGTGTTATTTCCTTCACCTAGAATGTTTACTGTACCTGACAAATTCCCATTGGTCTTTCAAGGCGCAGCCCAGTTATTAACTATTCTGGAAAGCTCATCTGTGAGGTAATCATAAATTCATCATAAGGTCACCTGTGCTGACCTTACATACTGTACTCCTCTGCAATGTGAGTCAGCTCACAGCACAGCAGTTACTCATTCACAGTCTGCTCATGGGAAAGGAAGGAAAGGACAGGCTCCTGGAGGGAGCGCCTGGTGTCGCATGTGAAAATAGAGGAGTTTGACCTAAAGAGTAATGTTCCCTGTGGGAGTGTTGGGGCTCACTTGGTCCTTGTGCTGTTTGGAATATGGCACGCAGGAATCAAGGATAGAAATTTCCCATTGAGTCTTCAGGAGCACATATATTTGGTTACGTGCCAAGCACAATTCCTGAGAGCCTTTTCTGAGTGCAGCTGGCAGGTGGGAAGGGGCAGGGATGCTGTTCTCCAATGAGAAGACTGTAGAGCAGGTGGAGTGGTTCAAGTTGGTCTGTCACTTGTCCACTGCAGCCAAGACGTGGCTCTATTAATTATCTTTAATGAGGCTCCACAGTTCTTTTGTGCATGGCCAGTATCTCTGCTCTCCATTGTGGATAAACTTACTATGAGATCTCAGTCTACCACTTTCCTCTTTGTCTCTCTCCTACTTAATGCTGCTTGGATCTCAATTCTTCTTGTCATCTGGCCATTAGCATTCTTTTCATCAGTGACCTTTGCCAGCCCTAGGCCCAAACTTATGCCCTCCCAACATAAAACTGATGAGCTCATTTGGCTATTTCTAATGCTTCCTCTGCTGGATTGTTGGCCACTTGCACCTTATGGGATCTTTCTTCGCAGTCGTCCTTGACCGCTCTCTTCCTGCCTTTTCCATATTCCACCTCCAGGTGTCTGCTTCTCCCTTGCTGGTGGTGCCCTGAGTGAAATGCTATATACAGGGATCTCTTTAAAAACACAAACACCTGTCATTATGTACCTCCTCCCTCTACTGATTTTAAAAGGTTTTTCTCCCAGGCCTGGCACTGTAGCTTGTGGCTAAAGTTCTCACCTTGCATTGACTGGGATCCTGTATGGATGCTGGTTCTAATCCTGGGGCCCTGCTTCCTGTCCAGCTCCCTGCTTGTGGCCTGGCAAAGTGGTCGAGGGTGACGCAAAGCCTTGGGACCCTGCACCCACATGGGAGACCTGGAAGAGGGTCCTGGCTCCTGGCTTTGGATCAGTTCCACTCTGGCCTTGTGGCTGCTTGGGGAGTAAATAAATGGATACATCTTCCTCTCTGTCTCTCCTCTGTATATCTGACTTTCCAATAAACATAAAATAAATTTAAAGAAAAATGTTCTTCTCCCATCATTGGGATACTAGTACAACCAGCTCTCAGAGTCACTTCATGAGCAATGCCGCACGTTTCCATAGGGTCTCTTTCACTTGGTCAAGATAAAGGCCAGTAGACAGCTTACACTCTATGCCAGCCACACCAAATTTGTTACAAGCCCTCTTGCTCCATTTTTCAAATATATTAAGACTCCAACCTCTTCCCACTTTCTCCTTGAAACCCCCATTCACATCCTTCTGTTTCTGCCCTCGCTTATTAGCATAACCACTTTGTTTCACAACCCTCCTTCTTCAATACCCTTGCTGACCCATACAACAGTCAGAGAGATCATTTGAGACAGATTGAGTTGTGCCTGTCTCCTCTGCACAAAATCATTCGGTAGATTCCTCATTACTTGCTATGATATCACAGACCCCGCGAAAGCTCACAGCCCTTTACAGCTGCATTGGCTGCTCTCACATGTCCATTCATGGAGCCTAAGGCCCCTAGGTCTCATTGCTTCTCCTGCCTGGAATCCCTTTCTTCAGATATTTTCATGATCCTTGTGTTCATTGTATTCAAGTCCCTATTCAAAAATCCACTGTCCCAGAGATGTCATCCCTAGACATGTCACCTGAAATACCATCCAGTGTTCGGCCTAAACTTTCCCTTTGTTGTATTTCATGTGTCCTCCAAGCACTTTCACTGCCTGTCAATATAATTATAGATTCATCTGTTTGTGGTCTGTGGGGTGAGCTCAGTGTTCTGAGGGGTTGTGATTTGTTGTTCTCAGGTGTTCTCTAGCTTACAGAGCACTGTGACGCACACATAGCAGATGCTCATTTCAGAGCTGTCAGGTATGTGAAAGCAGAGCTCAACACAGAACCATGCTGTGGAAATGGGAGGCATGTTAAACGCCTGTGTCAGGGATGTGGAGACAGCCTTGTTATGGAAGACTGATTTGAATGCATGGTCCACTGTGGTCCTGGGAACCCTGCCATAACATCTATGCTCCCTGCCCTGCTCTCTTACAGCACAGGAGATGAACACAGCCGAGGCAACTGGGGTCACTGGGACCAGGTGGCTGCATTGCGCTGGGTCCGGAACAACATTGCCAACTTTGGAGGGAACCCAGGCTCTGTGACCATCTTTGGAGAGTCAGCAGGAAGTCGAAGTGTGTCTTTTCTTGTAAGTGTTCCTTTCCCAAGTATGATGGCTAATGTTGCACCTATAGAAGATCACCTCTCCAGCCATGGTCACCTTGCTTCCATATACTGCATTCAGGAATAATCTTAAATTTCTCCCTAATAGAGTGGAGAATCAAGATAGGTTACTACAATTAACAAGGTGTGTTCTGGGTGTGTCCTGATGTGCTCTGTTTTGTTCCTTGCTCTCTGTACTGACTTTATCATGCTGAGGTTCTCCTGGGGTAGCCTGGTTCAGTGGAAGCTTGGGACGTGGGTCAGGCCAGACAAGGATCATTGGGTCCACAGATCCCCAGGGTGTGCAGGGAAGCTGGCCAGGGAAGATCAGTGTGATGAGGAAGTCTTGAAAAGATGCATGTTGGTGACCCTTTTCCCAGGAGCATGACATCTCTCCTCCTGTTTATTCCCCTGCCAGGTTTTATCACCGCTGACCAAGAACCTCTTCCGTCGAGCTATTTCAGAGAGTGGTGTCGCCCTCACCTCTGGCCTTTTCAGTAGGAACCCAAAGCCCTTGGCTGAGGTAGGTCTCACCCTGGAAAACTTCTTCACTCCTCGTTATTCTCTCCTAAATCCTTTTTTTGAGGAATCCAGCTTAGAACCTTAAAGCATCCCTGACATGAGAATGGCTGAGCAGGGGCAGCAAGAGATACCTCACCCAGTTTAACAACTCCACAATCGAACAAGAGGAGAGCACAGAAGCGATTTTCCAAGGTTATGAAATGAGCAGGGCCAGCCTGCAACTCAAGCTTTTCACTCTGAGCTGCAGTGCCGTGCACTGTCCACTGTCCACGTTGTTGCAAGTGTGCCATGTCAGAGCACTAGGTGGACAGTGAGCGGTGACTGTGATGGTGGCTCGTGGTATGAGATCAGGTGGATGCACTTGCAGGATGTATAAGAACAGACAGATCCCTCCCTCAGTGTCTGTGACTGTGGTTGGTTCCTGGCTCATTCATTCATTGACTCAGTTATAAATGTTAGAAATATTCTTTCCATTTTCCCACAAAACTTATTAATTACAGGGGAACATAAGATAGGCTTATGTAACTACTGTATTTTCCTACACAGAGACTTTGTTTATATGCTGTATGATTCCATTTTATGACATTATATAGGAAAGTATAAAAGCAGTATAGAAAAGTTGCAACTGTGAGGGTGATGGTGTTTGCATAGTTTTAAGGATGTGGCATGGGATTGATGACCAAGGAGTAATATGAAGAGTATTTTCTGGGGTGATCAGACCATTCTTTATACTGTGTTTGTACATTTTCCTTATATGGTTGGCAAAACAATTTATGAAGTATGTTTAAATGTACTTGGAAAATGAATGTTAAAAAATGACTATGCAAGAATTTGAAAAATATTTGCACCAAAATAAGATGTCTTTTGGTCTCATTTTTTCTCCGTTCTATGGGCTCAGGGATTTCCCTTTCCCCCGTCTTTCTCCTACCCCCACTGATCTCCCTTGTATTACAATAGTATAGTCCTTCCAAAACGATCACAAGTCCATCATTCTGCTATTTAAGTGTATCCTGAAATTGTAGATAAAAATCCACCAATGAGTAACTGTAACCCTAAATTTTTGATTTAGTACCACAGCCCATAGTACCCATTTTTATGTGGCCTTTTCACTAAGGATATATTATTTTTTATTTACAAATGACTGAGTAAATCAATTAAATAGCAATAATCTTTCATGACCCACATATAGGATACTAAATTCAAATTTAAATCTTCTAAACAAAGTTTTGTTGTAACACAGGAATGCTCATTCATTTACATGTTGACCACAACTGCATTTCATAACAACAGCAGGTTGGGTGGTAGATATAATAGAGACAACGTGGTCCACATAGCAACAAATTTTAACTACTTGTCCACTGATTAAAACTATATGGAACCTCCTTCTGAAGTGACGTTAAACTTACTTTTGGCACCCAAGCATGAAATTGAAGGTGAAAAGTTACAGCCTTGGTACAAACACCTCAGTCAACTGAAAACCATCAAGGATGTATGAGATGCCCATCAGGCCACTCTGTTAGGGATGACACCTCCATCACACCCTGTACTATCTCAGGTTCCTTTGTGTCAGTCATGGTATCTAGGGTTGCTGCAATTTTGTATGCTTTCGTGTGCAGGACACCAGTGTCCTCCTGCTGACTTCACATGTGCCACTCCATCTTACAAGAGAAGTACAGTCACTCTCCCCACTACCTATGGGGGAGAAACTGAGACATAGGGAGTATAGTAGCATGTCTGAGGGTAACAGCTAGTAGGTGCAAAAGGCAGCACATAAAAATAGACTGTGGAGTTAAGGATCTGTAATCTTCATTTCATTTCCACACTGTCTCTCTTGAGATATTCAACACTGGGATCATTATTCTTGTGTTAAAAGGATCCAGGCATTATTGAGATACAGAGAATGTATATTTTGTTCCTCTCTCAATTCAAATTTGTAACAGAGGCAACACCGTGTGAAACATGAACCCATCTCTGCTGGGACAGAGTATTTCTGCTGCCTTTGGAGGTTGGGATTAGGCTAGGACACCTCTGTGTGTATTCATGTAAGGAGAGGACAATGATGCTGAACTCTGTTCTCCGTGATCTCTACAGAAAATTGCTGTCACAGCTGGGTGTTCTACCACCACCTCAGCTGTCATGGTTCACTGCCTGCGCCAGAAGACAGAGGAGGAACTCCTGGAAGTAGCACGAGAAATGGTAGGTCTTTCCCTCCCAGTAGCCCCACCCTGTGTACTGGACCTCACAGGTCATCATTTCAAAATTGTCCTCTTGCCCTGGAGACACTAGATGGGACATTTCTTCATCTTCCAGGAGTGTTAGCCTTTAGATCTGAAAGTGGAATTTCATTTTCCTTTTATTGTTGTAAAATAGTTCCAATACAAACACATCCACAGATAAAGTAGCTAAAATGACATAATGATTATTGAAATATTTCAAATGTCAAAAAGGTCAACATAATATAAATTAAAAAGTGCTTTGTGTTTATGTCAGATAATTATGAAGATATCTAAATTACAACCTTTAGGGATTCAGTTTTCTAGATTTCCAGAAACTGCTTTTATATTATAAAATTAGCCTCTTCGGTTTTGTGCTCCCAATATCAAAAAACAGTAATGTACCACGCATCACCACATTCTTTCCTTTGTCATTCATCCAACCAACCACCTATTTCTCCATTCAACCAACAATAATCTTCTAATTATCTATCTGTCTATCCTTCCATCATTTGAATATTAATCCACCCATATTTCATTCACCTATTTTCAGCCATGATCTACCAGATATCACTTCTGTATGTGCACAAACATTGTCTCATTCAATTTTTTTTCAAAACAAATGATCCATACACCAATTATCTGTGAGTTATCATCTGTGTATCTATGTGACAAATTGATACCCCGTCTGTTAAAAAGAACTCCACCATTCATCTGTCCCTTCATTTGTTCATAAAATTTGCAGGTGTTGGGGAAATCTCTGGGACTAAATTGCAGAAATGAATTGAACATAGACTCTGTTAAGCAAAGACCAATGCATGGGGAAACAGAATTACAATATTATTTAGTTAAATGCTTTGAGAGCATATAGAGGGACATGTTCATTATGAACATCTAGGCTGTTTCTCAGGAAAGTAGCTTTGTCTGGTTAATGATTTTTCAACAGAAAAAAATGCCCAAAGAAAATAGCATCCAGGGTCAATGAGAACTACCTTATTTGCGCAATAAGATGTTCATATGGCCAAAGGTTGATCTTACCTCTTTACTTGGACCCTGGAATCTGCAGAAACCTCTTTATATCCTGGAGAGATCACAATTTCTGATTGTCCATGAGTTGTGTCTAGTGTGGATTTGGGCTTGATCAAAGTTCATTGGAATCTGTTAAGGTGACCAACATGCTGAAAGAATTAAATTGCTACTTCTTTCTAATTCATTGAAAGAAGCAAATATTTCCTCAATTTTCCAAATGAAAAAAAAGGATGAAGTTTATGAGGGAAATCTTAATGACCTTAGGGAAATGCAAAGAGTCAGACATTCCAAGACAACCTTTTGAGGTGTTCTGAGTTCTTAACAAGCACTCCCATGATGTTCCATTCAATGTACACATGTACCCATTCCCAACACCCCTCCTACACCTTGGTGATGGGGTCACATCCTGGTCACGTCCTACATTCAGTATAGACTGCTGTCTGTAGTGTATGTTTGCCATCACAGAAATCTTGTTAAACTCATGCCAGTGACAAGCATGGAGTGGTGTGTGTTTCAGTGGAGCTGTTTAAGTTAGGACTTTCTAATGCAAGATGAGGAAAATTAACTAAAAATGACTTGAATAGGAAAACAAATGTGTTTTAACAGAATCTAGAAATAACAGAAATGCCAAGAAATGGATATTTGAGCATGAATGATACCAGATACTCTTAAATTATCATCAAATATTATAAAATGTTCTTACTTCATATCATTCATTTTCATCCCTATGTGCTGGTTTCCATAAAATATAGATTTGTTCCCTGGGGATGTTAAAGAAAACAGCAGTGTAGTCATATACTACTTGTGTAGAAATTCTTTGCTCAAAAAGTCTAATAACATTTTTAAGTTTGGCTCTTTCAGTTTGACACATCTATGTGCCCACACTGAAAGTACCCTTTGTCTTTCTGATCAGAAACATATTAGGCACATGCAATTGAATAATTCAGAAAGTGAGGGGTGAGAAGGAAGAAGCTCCCCTTGTACAGTGGGGTGTTTTGGCAGAGGATTCCTGGTGGGAGGGCGGGGCAGGGAAGGTGAGGCAGGCATTGACACAGCATAGCCGATCCAGGGCCCTAGTGACACCAGCCCTGGCCCCAGGACCTAACCATCCTTGGGTGTTGCCTTCCTCCTTCCATCCCACACTCATACCCAGAAGAGCCTTGTGGTGTCTCCTTCTTCTCAATAAGACTGGAAGGCAAGGGGAAGGAGCACTTGACTCCTTGTTGGCAGAGCCCACATGATCATCTTCTCACCAGGATGGCTTCTCACCTCATCCTCTGTCTTTGTCTTCACAGAAATTTTACACTCTCAATTTTGATGATGAAGACCCCACAAAGGTAAGAACCTTCAATTCTTTGTTGTAGGTTTTGATTCTTGACCTCCTTGAAGCTCTGATTTCCTGTGGAGGAAAGTTCCCCTTGGTGGAATCAGTCATGGCTTGTGTGCATGTTACTGAGATCCAGAGAAGTGCAGTGACTTGCCTGGTAACACAGGTCAGAGTGAAACTTGTTCCATTTACTCTTAGTCTAGTGTTCCCAGCCACTAACTGTGTTCCCTGGGCTCAGCCATTCTCCCCATCTACACCTAACACACACAGTGTCTGATCCCCACGTTGGCCCCGTGTTGGACTTTGAAGTGGCACCTTGCACTGTGAGAGGGAGAGGTACGAGAGAAGCTATTTCTTCAGGTCTGTGTTTAAAGGATGGGAATATTTCAACTGTACATGGAGACACTCTCCAGGAATACTCAGACTCCAACTACTACTAACCATTTCGAAACTAAAATATATCCAAGCCGCTAGTATCCTGTGCTTGGATTAGTGCAGTTCAGGGGACTCCTATGTGGTCTCTCATCATCTACCTCTTCCCTGCCGTGTTTCTCAGAGCAGCCAAGATGGGTTTGGCAGTCCTAAGATCATGTTGCTCCTGCAGACATCACCCTCCTCCCAGACCCAGGGGTTCCATCAACATCCTCATGGTCCCTTGTTTCATCCACTGTCTTGTGCCAGTGAGTTTCAAGACTCTGATGACATTGGCTTGCAACACCTTACATGTTATGATCCTGTGCTATTTTGCATCTACCTGGATATCACAGCACTTTGTTGAATAGTTTTATGAGGATTGAGTGAGAGTCAAACAATCATTCTACAAGATAAATTAACCATTTTTTTGTATACCAGGATCGGCTTTAGCAGTTGGATAAATCAGGTTGAAATAGCTGGGAATCTGTGCCTTCTTGGAGCTTTCCATTTGCATGAGAAGTGTAAAAGAAACTCTAAATAAATGTGTTTAATGATGGTCAGCAACAGGAAGAAAAAGAGTGGATGAGATCTCCAGTGCTTAAAATTTAATTAGCAGGTTGAGGAAATTGTTAAAAAGGAAGGCAACATTTAAGTCAAGCTTGAGGGGAGCAGGAGGAAGTCAGGAAAACCAAAAGCAGGAACATATTGACAGTAGAAACTGCAGGTGCAATGGGCCTAGGGCAGCAATTCAGTGTGCTTGCAGTGAGCAGAGACCAAACCATGACGCTAAAGAGCTGGTGGGAGGTGATGGGTGTTTATATAAGCGATTAGAATTACATTTCAGTACCAGAAAGGCTATTGTTATTCTCTAGTGTATCATAGCATTATGATTTGAGAACTTCCATGGGGAAAACCTTATAGCGCAGCATGTATATTGCTACTTTACATTCCAACATTGAGTATCAGAATGACTGTTTTTAGACCTGGCCACTCTGCTTATGACACAGGCTCCTTTGAAAGGCCTGGGAAAGAGGCAGACAGTGTCAACTATACTTGCGCCACAGCAATGTAGGGGAACTGACTAGAGTTCCTGAGACAGGCTTTGGATTGTCCCAGCCCCAACTGCTGTGGACAATTTGGGGCATTAACAATAATCTTTGACTGTATCTCCACCATTGTTTGTTACACTGCATTTAAAATCAAAAGAAAAAAAAATGTTGTTAAAACAATAATTTTAAAAGCTTCTTTGCTTGCCTTGTGAACTCAGATTATGGTAAAGGAATGTGGAGAGGCAGCAAGATCAGGTGGGAGGTGCCCACACTGCACTAACTCAGGAATGACTGCTGCCATGTTCACCTGGTCATGCATTAGATGGTGGACAGTGTGGAATCTTTATTTTTCAAGGATATTCTGATTGAGTTTGTTGATGGAAAAATGCCCAGTGTGAGAGAAATAGAGGCAGAAAATGCACTCTGAGTCCTCTGAACCCAGCAAGGACATTTCTCTGATACAGTCAGGGCAGCCATTGCAGCCATTGCAAGGACAGAAGTCACTGCTCTGGTTCTTGTTGTACTAGGACATTCTCCCTGATGCTGCCCTATTGAGCCCACACTGTCTGTCTTCTTTTCTCTTCTGCGTCTGCTTTCCCTCCCCTTTCCAATGCCTCACGTGCTGTCTAACCTACCATTAAACACAAAGAGCCCATAACTTCCTCTTCAATGGTTAACCCTCTTTGCTTCAAGACTACGTCCTTTTCCTGTGTTGAACGAGTTCATTGCCATGTTCTTGGTGGTCAGATGGCACAGTGGTTAAGAATTCATCTATCTGCTTCTGCTTCTGCTTCTGGCTCCCCAGTAATGTGTGCTCTTGGAAGTAGCAGGTAATGGTTCAAATACTTGGAATCTCTACCACCAGTGGGAAAACATGGGTTGAATTCCAGGCTTCTGAATTGGCCTGACCTAGCCTAGAAAGTTGAAGGCATCTGGAGTGGGAACTATTGGATAGACAATCTCTTTCTTTTCCCGGGTCTATCTGTTTGTCATCTGATTTTCTGCCTTCAAATAAAACATAAATGAATGAAAGCATATAGAAAACATTTGGGAAATAAAATGAAATTATATGTCTATTTTGAAATGAAACATTACAAAATTTTTGCCTAAAATTTTCTAATACGCAGTTTCCATGCAACTTGTAAACATTTATCTTATACATTCACACTTTTATCCAGAGGTGCTGGTGTTGTTCACAGGAGGGTAAGTACCACTTGCAAGGCCAACATTCTTTATGATCCCCAATTTGTGTCCTGGTGGTACCTCTTCTCATCCAGATCCCTGAAAATGCACATGGGAAGACAGTGGAAGATTCTCCAAGTCCCTGGATAACTCCACTCATGTGGGAGTCCCAGATGGAGTTTCTAGAGCCAGACATTGGCCCTAGCCTTTAGCGCATT
This sequence comes from Ochotona curzoniae, assembly GCF_017591425.1. Classification (NCBI taxonomy): domain Eukaryota; kingdom Metazoa; phylum Chordata; class Mammalia; order Lagomorpha; family Ochotonidae; genus Ochotona; species Ochotona curzoniae. The sequence continues at coordinate 21,776,043 of NW_024465926.1, forward strand.
GGGGAGTGATACAGTGGATAGAACATCTCTGTGTCTATCTTTGTAACTATCCCTATCAAATGAGTTAAATAAATATTTAGAAACATAAATATATACATAGCATATAAATAAGTACATTTATAGGCATATGTATCCTTATACATGTAAATGCAGGTATATATGAACATATACATGAATATTTCAACTTGGATGAGTATTTCAACTTTTCTTTACTGCTACTAGCTACTGCTTGCATTCTGCCTTTTGTTAGAAATGTAGTCTTCTTTTGTACGATCCAGTATTTCAGGTCCATTGTGATGACCTCACACTGAGACAAGCAGGGAGGGAGGGTGGTGTGGGAGTTACTTGGGACAACAGAATTACAAATATTTGTGTTGCACTCTTTACAGAGCTACCGCTTCATGACCACAGTAATTGATGGAGTGCTACTGCCAAAAGCACCTGAAGAGATTCTGGCAGAAAAGAAATACAACAGAGTCCCCTACATTGTGGGAATTAACAAGCAGGAGTTTGGCTGGAGCCTTCCAAAGGTGAGAACATGCAGGCTAATTGGAAGGACTGAGCTCCTACCCATTGTCCCTCCCACCTCTGGGAGGCATCCCTTCTTCTCCAAGCATCCCTTGAGTACAGAAAAGCTGTCCCCTTGTGAACGAGTGAATGTTTCTGTGGAAATCTCTGGAGTGGCTCGACTATCTCCTTGGGGGTATCATCATGGGAACATATCACAGCCAAAACATATTTCGGTGTCATTCAGTTTAAGAATGCTGAGATATCAAGGCTTGGAGACCTGCAGAGGTAATCATTGTGGGACAGGCAAACCGAGGATGCCTGGGAGAGGGAAGGAGCTACAGAATGAGGCCCGGTGGCTTCTTTCCTGGGATGGTACTGATAGATACCTAAGCATTTCCATGAGATGCTCTATCCAGCTCATTGTAGACTCAGAGAATGGTACTTCTTTGTGAACTAAAACTGACTTCTAGAAGGGGAGAAGGACCTTTCTGTCTGTCCAAACTTTTACAAAGTTGAACACTCATTAAAACAAAGAAATATTTTGTTCACTAAAGCATAACGAGATATTTATTCAAGCTGCAATGGGATAAGAATTCTAGCTGAAATGGACTCAGATCCATCAACCCAAAGGCTAGATAAGGAAAAACCATCTGGGGCTAAGAGGAAGACCCAGGAGTGAGGGTGTTGAGGCAGGGTTTGTCTGTGTGCCTAGGCCCCTTGGTTTGGTTTCCCCATACTGCCCTGGAGAAGGAACCTTGTTTGACCTTGATGATAGAATGAAGTGGTGTAACTTGAGTTAGGGTCCCCACTGAGGATGATCCTTTTTACTTCCACAATGACCTCATCATGTCTTAAGGGATGACCAATGTTAGTATTTTGAACATCAGTCAGTCAGTCAGTTTCTGGATGAAGTGGTTCTGGCTCAAAAAGCTGAGGTGGTTGTACAACTGAAAGCTTTTTAAAGTAACTGCTTTAAAGGGCTACCATTGTGTGGATGTTGTGCGATCATGTACTCAAATGTTTATGGGTTGTAAATAAGGCCTCAATGTGCTGACATCAAGGAGTTGTAGAAACATTTTAAATTATTTTTAATCATGTATTCAAAAGGCAGAGATAAAGAAGGATGGGTAATTCTCCTGGTTCACTCACTACATGGCCACTACAGCCAGAGCTGAGTGGGTCTGAATCTAAAAGCCTAGAGTTTCAGTTCTCCCACATGGGTGCACAGGTCCACTGACTTGGACCTTCTTCCTCTGCTTTCTGAAGTGATTAGCAAAGAGCTGGATCAGAAGTGAACAGCCAGGTTTTGAACTGGAACCCATAAGATATGCTGGATCCTGGGTCTGGTGTGATGGCTCAGTAGCTGAATCCTTGCCTTGTACTCTCCAGCATCCCATGAAGAGGTGCGGCCAACACACACACACACACTGGCACAGATACTGTGAAACTGTTTCCTAATCTGTTTTCAGTTTTTTCACTTATTTTTAAGGAATATATTTTTAAAAATCTATCCCTGTCAATGTCTGACACAATCCTTTTTTAAAATATATTTTTATTTTAAATTTTGAATTACGTGGCACAATTTTGTATAGGTTGGGATTCCCCCAAACTCCCACCCACAGTCAGATTTTTTCCATTTTGTTACAATAGTGTAGCCCTTCATAAGAAATTGTAAAATCTTAAAAGAGCCATAGCCTATTAGTCTGCATGGTTAGTTTGTAACTTTTATTAAATTTTAATAGATCTCAATGCTTTTTTTTTTTAACCAGACACTGGGCTTTCAATTCTCTGAAGGAGGCCTGGACCAAGAGACAGCCACAGAACTCTTATGGAAATCCTACCCGCTTGTTGTAAGTGCCAGGGAATCATTGGACTCTGTTGTGACTCAACGAAGGGCAGGGGACAACCTCCAAATCACAGATGAATTAAATGGCAGAAGAGACAGTAGGACTGGAAGGTTCTGTCTCTCTTTTTCTACCTTCTCTACCATATCTTTCTGTAGAATGTGCACAGAACTATAGAAATTCACCACTGTCCTTGTCAACTGCATTAAGCAGCTGTACAGCTAATCCTAGGGTTGGAGTTGGTCGTCACTCTTTTGATTCATTTCAGAACATCTCTAAAGAACTGATTCCAGTGGCCATTGAAAAATACTTGGGAGGAACAGATGATCCTGTGCAAAAAAAGGACTTGTTCTTGGACTTAATTGGAGATGTGTTTTTTTGTTTTCCATCTGTGACTGTGGCTCGTTATCATAGAGGTGAGTTCCAGAGGTTTGGTGGAAGAAGGATGTTGACCCACTACCCTTCTGTCAGCATAGACAGATGTGTAAACTGGTGATGGTGAGGCTTGAAACACTGATTCTGTAAGGCCCGGGGCGGTACATTGTGCCTTATTGTTTCTGTGAGTAGCTGACTATAAGGAAAGAATTCAATTGCAAGTGGTTTACTTGAGATATCCAAGAAATATTAGTAGTGAGACAAGGAACTGGCATAGCAGAAGCAAATGGAAAGGAACCAATGTCAGTCTACTGGATTTGAGAGCTCTGGGAGACTGGCAGAAGGCACATTTCATGATTACCCCATCTGCATGGCAAGGGAGCTGGATATCACCCACCAACTTCTACTTATATTTTGTTAAAGAATATTTCAAATGTCTGAAATTCCCTGGCATTTTACCCTGTTATACCCGTGGACAGCATAGTAGTCTTGTGACCAGAAAAACTTCTCAGTCAGGAGCCACAAGAGTTGCAGTAGAAGACAGCCATATGTGCTCAGAAATAAATGAGGTGGATGGAGGGAGCACTAACAGCATCTGCCACAGGAGCTGCTTGTCTGAAGTGACGGTGAGAGATGATACAGGGCAAAGAGTAGAACCTACACTGAGCAAAATTTTTCAGATCTTAATTAGTTTGCTAATGACTGGCAGTAGAGGAAGGAGAGCCAAGTCCAGGACTAGGCAGGCTATGTAGAGTCAAGAAGGCCACAGGGGTTGGAAGCAGCAAGTGCGGGGAGGAAGGAGCTGGGTATCGTCAGTATCAGGCTGCTGTTTTCTATCCTTGGATAAGCAGGTGTGCAATTCTGTTATACTTCATTCCCACACTGATCCAAGTGTTGGTGAGGTGGGATTTTAAAGATGCATGAGCTCATCTGAACTTCATGTTCCTCCATCTGGGTGGCATTTGGGGACCATCACAAGATCACAGGATTCTTCAACTGGATCTCACTCACCTCCTCTGAAGCAGAGTAGAACTTTCTTCTCTATCAGTGCTGGGAAGTTCCTACGCTGAATACTTTGTATGACTTAACTTTTAAAGAACTAGATAATATTTTTGCAGCATATGCCATTAATGCTCCCACATAGCATTAATCTAGACTCTAACTACACTTTGCCACATCTTAAGTCCTTAGCCAGGACCGAGCGGCATGGCCTAGCAGCCAAAGTTCTTGCCCTGAATGACCGGGATCCCCCTATGGGTGCTGGTTCTAATCCCGGCAGCTCCACTGCTCATTCAGCTCCCTGCTTGAGGCCTCAGAAAGCAGTCAAGGATGGCCCAAAGCCTTGGGACCCTGCACCCGCATGGGTGACCTGGAGGAGGTTCCTGGCTTGTAGCTTCACATCGACGCATCACTGGCCATTGCGGTCACTTGGGGAGTGAATCATTGGATGGAAGTTCTTCCTCTCTGTATATCTGACTTTCCAATAAAAATAAATAAATATTAAAAAAAAAAGAAACCCTTAGCCAAGTGCAGCCTGTGGCCAAAGCTGTTCTATAAATGATTGTATTATCCAGATGCCCCCAGCATCTGCTCTGTTCACACAGTATGGGATTTCTGCTTTTCATCTGATACTTCATTCTATGAATTTCTGAAGCCCTTTTCCAACTAAAAGGCATATCACACTAGGTTTGGTTTGCATAACTTTATTAGCCTTTTCATTTTATCCTTAACTTTTTATAATAGCCAAATTTCAACTGTACATCTTGAGGATTATAGGTACATATTTTTTGAATTTCATTGAATAGCTAAAAATTCTAAAGATCATCCTTGAAAATATGTCAATTACTCTTTCTATGGTAAATTCTTTCACTCACACAAGGTCTTACCTCCATAGTCGAGTTCTGAAGTCCTTTCTGAGATAGTTGGGAAACAGAAGCAAGGTTAAAGTAAATTCTGCTTGACTTCGAATTTGATGCTGAACTAGCACTTTCCAGGGCACAGAAGGACACTTTCTTCAAACAACACTCCTTGCTAAGCCAAGGCTGCAGTGGTGAAGGTTCCTCATGTGGAGAGACTACGGTCATGATTTTGAACTCTTTTATGAATGACTGCTTATTAATGTGAAGTATTGTTATAGTCTATGATGAAAGAAGCTGTATAATGCTATCACAGCTTTGTATACATAAAAGCCTATATTGTCAAAACATGGTGAAAGGATTTGTGTGAGTGAAGGAACAATGAGTGAAACATGTTTATTATTCTTTTTAAAGCAATTTCCAGTCTCATATTGGGTTCATGAGGGCAGGGATCCTAGGACTTCTCTGACAGTGTGATTTAGGGCTGTGTCTTCTAAATTATTTTCTCCTTGGGTGTCACAATCAATGCAAATAACCAAGTTCAAGTGGCTTGTGACTTATTCCAGAAGACACAGAGGTCAACAGCTCCAGTAGAAGGAACACTGGAGTATCCCTACAATGAGATTAATTTTAAATGAATAGTCTCATATTTGCAGTATTCATTCATTCAACCCTTAACTACCTCAATTTCCTATTCTACATCAACTATTTTTGAGTAGCTGGGGTTTCATGAATCACACTGTCTCTACTATACTCAGAGCCAGGGGTTTTTCTGAAAAATCAGAAACTATGCATAAACCTATGTCTTCTCAGATGCTGGAGCCTCCACCTACATGTATGAGTTTGCATATAGTCCAAGCATCTTATCAGAGACAAGACCTTTGACGGTGATAGGAGACCATGGGGACGAAGTCTTCTCTGTCTTTGGGATCCCACTTTTCACAGGTAATGCAATTTTAAGGCTGACAGCTTGGAGTAGGAGACCTGGGTTTCCATCTTTGTGTAGTGATTCTGGGCGAGTTGTTTTCTCGTTTTCCAATTTACTGTGACAGAGTGAACACTAGTCAGTCCCCAAACGTCGCCCTGCCTAATTCACATGTAAGAATATTAATGTCCCCTCAGCATCATTCTCAGAGTTCCAGCTTGAGACATCAGGAAGATGGGTGGTGGGTCTCCTCTATGCCCTTGCTCTGTGAGGAGGAAGTCTCTGATTTTCATCCATAAGAACATATCAGAATAGAGTGAGGGTAATCCTAGAATTGGCCAATGCTTTCAGTCAGGTCTAAGTAGTGTGTCTACACACATGTACTTCTCATTCGCCTTCACAGATTTTAAAACTTAACCTACTTAATGATACTATATTTATACAAAATAAATTAAAAGTTTCTTTTATAGCTTAACTTTCATCAGTTACAGCTAACTGTGGCCCCTCATACCTATCCAGGACACCTTAGTGTCTGTAAGCATTTCTCTTTTGGGTGACTCCTTCAAATGCTTGCAACCTTGTTAATTTTAAGATTCTAGGAGAATGTGGGTAAAAGAAAGATATGTAGAAAAAATAGAGAAACTATTAGGGCAGAATTGCTGAAGTGGAAAAATTGAAGGATATGATTTTGTGATCCCGGGTTGGGGCAGGCAAGTGGTGTCACAGAAGACAATGGCTGCTGGGTTGTGTGATAACTGCATGCACCCTTCTGAGTCTTAGCTCAGCCATTCTCAAAATGAAACTCCACACCAATTAACCAGAATCTTCAGAAAATGTATATAATGATGCAGTAGATGTGGAATAAGGGCCCAGCCTGTATTTCTAACAAGCTCTCAAGTAATACTGATGCTTCAATCTGTGGACTACAGTTGGTGTTGCAAATGATTTTCTCCTTCTCCACAGAGGGTGTGTCAGAAGAGGAACTCCAACTGAGCAAGAGGATGATGAAATTCTGGGCCAACTTTGCTCGAAATGGGTAAGGCTGGTGGAGTAGAAATGGATCTATTGGGCAGTTTGAGTGATCCAGCTCCAGAGGTGTTGACCAAAGTGCCTGACACCAAGAGTTCTCTGAAACAGCAGCCTAAGGGGATGGTGAGCAAGCTACCTCTAAGGATTAAGAGCCTGTTATGAGAGATAACCTTGTTGTGTCCAGAATTTATGCCCAACCGTGAACAGATAACCTCCACATGCAGCAATGCAAAAGCAGAGACTTTATTGCTAGCTAGGGCTGGGGTCCGAATCTCATCCCAAACAGCGGAGTCTTGACAAGGACCCTGCCCACATATCTTACTCAGTTTATACAGGATTTTAGTTACATAATGCTAAATTCCAAGAATAGATTATAAATTCTATGAACAGACACAGGTAGGATTGTGATTGACCTACCTATATTGCTCCTGACGACCTGTTGACCAGGAACTTTCTAGGTCTCTTTTGATTGGTCGGCTCTACCTAGGGTTGGTGGCAACCCACTTCAGAGAAATTGGTGCGTCATTTCTAGGAAACTGAAACGTAGGCCTAGGCTATCCCAAGGCCTGTAATGGCTTTATCTTTGTTCTCTGTGCAGCAAGCTAAGCACTTATTACAGAAGCCTAAATCAGCAGTTAAATCAATAAACTCTACTTAAAATGGATTAACAATGCTCTAGCCCTACAACCCATGGTGGGTTCCTGTTTTCTCAGGGGTTTTCTGTGGCCCTTCATCATTTGGAGGAATTTCTGTTTGATTCTGTTCCCAGGAACCCCAATGGGAAGGGGCTTCCTCAGTGGCCAAAGTACGACCGCCAGGAAGGATACCTGCAGTTCGGAGCCTCCACCCAGGCAGGCCAGAAGCTGAAAGACGAGGAAGTGGCTTTCTGGACTGAGCTCCTTGCTAGAAGGCCGTGAGATCACACCAGACAGAAAGCACTGAGCCAAAAATCGGAAGAGAAGTCAGCCTCAACACAGGAGGAGTCACGGCAGGCATGTTCTACTGGAGATTTATTTAAGCACTGAGTTGTCTTATGGTTGAAACTGGGAAATTGTCTGGTGGGGGTGAGCAGATCAGGAAATGGAAAATAGATGCTCTGGGTCTCAACTTTAGAATAAAGCATTTTTGGAAGATCATACAAGTGTGTGCATCTTCTGAAAATGAGTCCATCTTCCTCAGAAATTGGATGTAGGAAAAAAAGTAGTAGGAATGTGACCTTCTGGGGGTGTGCAGGCCTTGGGGTGAACAGAGTCTAGAACACTGGGCTGTGGAGTTCCAAGGTAGACTCTGGGTCTACCCCATCCTTCTCGGTCCTCACAACTTCCAGCAACAGGATCTGGTGTGAACGGAGTACAGTGTCCCTCCCCCAGTTTGGAGCTACCTTTGAAGATGGAAGTGGCATACACTGAGAACCAAGCTGCAAAATGAAAAAAAAAAAAAAAACAAAAAAAACTCCATGGTGATCTTGTGGCAATATTGCATGGCCTCTACTGACACAGCCACTTAATACCTTCAACTGCACAGCAGCTCTTTAGGCCCCTTGTGGGGGCTGTGTCTTCTGACAGCTTTTTTTTTTATTATTGTTGCTTACATTGTATTATGTAGTACAGTTTTATAGGCGCTGGGGATTCCCCCCACCCCTCCCATACCCCTCCCCCCATGGTGGATTCCTCCACCTTGTTGCATAACCATAGTTCAAGTTCAGTTGAGATTCATTGCTTGCAAACACATGCCTAGCATAAAGTTCAGCGTCTTATTGTCCAGATAAGTTCAGTGGCCTCTTGGGGAGACCTTCTATGGTCTGAAGATAGGTCTAACAGAGTAAAGATCCGGTCAGTTAAAAGCCCCAACAAGGCCTCAGTATCAATATACAACATTATGGAATTAATTGACATAGTATTGGGTAAACAATATGTTAAAAATAATGCAAGTTCCATTCTTCGAAACATCTGAGTTGAGACAGTATCAATGACAGGTTCAAAAAATAACAAACAACCAAACAAAAAATTACAGGTTAAATCAATGCAAACATGTGGTATCTAATCTTTTGGGACTCGCTCATTTCCCTTAGCATTATAGTTTCCAGTTGTGCCCATTTAGCCACAAAGAACTGCATTTTGTTTTTTTTAATAGCTGAGTAGTATTCCATGGAGTAGATGAACCAAAGCTTTCTTATCCAATCTTCTGCTGATGGGCATTTTGGTTGCTTCCATGTTTTTGCAATTACTGATTGTGCTGCAATGAACATAGGGATGCATGTTGGTTTGTCGTAAAACAGGTGTTTTGGATATATTCCTAGGAGTGCTATTGCTGGGTCATATGGTTTGCAGATTTTGAGTTGTTTGAGTGTTCTCCAGACTGATTTCCATAAAGGCTGTACCAATTTGCAGCTCCACCAGCAGTGGAGTAGGGTTCCCTTTTCCCCGCATCCTCGCCAGCAAGCGTCGTTGGTGTTCTTGTTTATGTGGGCCAATCTTACTGGTGTTAGGTGGTACCTCATCGATGTTTTAATTTGGATTTCCCTTATTGCCAGGGAGCTGGAGCATTTTTTCATATGTTTGTTTGCCATTTGGACTTGTTCCTTTGTGAAATGTTTGCCCATTTCCCGTGCCCATTTCTTGAGTGGCTTGTTTGTTTTGGTTTTTTGGTTGTTTTGAAGTTCTTTGTATATCCTGGAAATTAGCCCCCTATCGCCTATATCGTGTGCAAAGATCTTCTCCCACTCTGTGGGTTGCTTTTTTACTTTGTTGATTGTTTCCCTTGCTGTACAGAAGCTTCTTAGTTTGATGAGGTCCCATTTGTTTATTCTGTTCTCAACTGCTATTGCTTTTGGTGTCCTCCTTAGAAAGTCGGGACCTACTCCTAGGTCTTGCAGGGTATTTCCTACATTTTCTTGCAAGAGTTTGAAGGTTTCTGGATGTAGGTTTAGGTCTTTTATCCATGTAGATTGGATCTTAGTGTATGGTGATAGATGTGGGTCTATCTTTTTGTTTCTACAGGCTATCAGCCAGTTGTCCCAACAACATTTACTAAAGAGGCCTTCCCACTTGCTTGAGCTGTCATTGGTCTTTTTGTCAAAGATTAATTGGCTGTATTTGTGTGGGTTCCCTTTTGGTGCTTCTATTCTATTCCATTGATCTTCCTTTCTGTCTTTGTGCCAGTACCAGGCTGTTTTGATAACCACTGCTCTATAGTATGTCCAGAGGTCCGGGATTGTGATTCCCCCTGCTAACTTCTTATTTTTCAGGATGGTTCTAGCTATTCGTGGTTTTTTTGTGTTTCCAGATGAACTTTTGAATCATTGTATCCAGTTCCGTGAAGAATGTTTTGGGCAATTTGATTGGAATTGCGTTGAAAATGTATATTGCTTGTGGTAGTATAGACATTTTAATGATATTGATTTTGCCTATCCAGGAGCAGATTTATTTATTTATTGGAAAGTCAGATATACAGAGAGGAGGAGAGACAGAGAGGAAGATCTTCCATCCGATGATTCACTCCCCAAGTGAGCACAATGGCCGATGGTATGCCGATTCAAAGCCAGGATCCAGGAACTTCTTCCGGGTCTCCCACGCGGGTGCAGGATGCCAAAGCTTTGAGCTGTCCTTGACTGCTTTCCCAGGCCACAAGCAGGGAGCTGGATGGGAAGCGGGGCTGCAGGGATTAGAACTGGTGCCCATATGGGATCCCGGGTGCGTTCAAGACGAGGGCTTTAGCCACTAGGTCACGCCACCAGGCCCTTCCGACAGCTTTAATCACTCTGTGGCCTGGATTTCTTCTGGTTCTGGTGGTAGCATTCATGAAATAAATCCCTGAAATGTTTTTTGGGAATTCTGTCATTCAGAATCTCAGATGTGGTTACTGGATTCTGATAGGTGTATAGAGCTTTAAGTTTTATCACTTGGATCTTAACAATGAAGGACAAGTAAACTATTTGAAAATCAAACTTTCCCTTCACCAGTCCAAAATCTATTTGACAAAGTAAATGAGGATCTGAAGTGCAAAGGAAGTCAGAAACTTTGGATGGGAAGGGATATGAGAACAGTGACTCATCCTCCACCTACCGGCTAAACATGGGGCCATCATGTGTGTGGAATTACTGTAACAGCAGGATCAAAGGCTCAGGTGAAATGTGAGCTAGTATGAGTGAGTGTAAGGAGTTCCTGCGAGTTCCTGCAGTTTACAATATGTCAGCCTCTTGTCCACAGACTTGATCGTGTGCTCATGAGAAAGACTGTGGGCCGGTAGTAGCATCTGAAAGAACCTGCGTTCAAAACAGGCAGAAGCTCTCCTCACATTGTTCTCCATGATTGTGGAAAGATCACCAGAATTATTCCTCACTCCCAGCAGTACTGTTGGTGACCTATTGAGGCTGAGAAAGTTAAACTTTGAGATAATTTTCCTAAAGGCAAGAGACGTGGAAATATGATAGATTGAGATATTGGAGATCTTTTTTTGCTTAGGGGACTCGGGATCACTGAGAAATCCCAATATCCACTGCTATGAAGTACAAGTCCTCAATAATGTTGAGGATGGCAAGGAAAGGAGAAACCACAGTTGGATGATAGTGCTTTGTTCACAAATTCCTGCGTATCAGCACTCTGCAGGATGAATATGTGAACAGAGACTCTAGCTGATGTTGAAGTGCATGCAGAAGACTATAGCAGAGAGGAAAATATTAGGTCAACCTTACAGAAAAATAAGCTTTCCATGGCTCTATGTGCAGTTCCTCACTAGAAAAATCTATAACAAATGTTTCCCCTAAAATAACCTTCACAACAGTGAAATTCATGCCCTTCTTACCTCCTACTAGATTGACTGACTCACCCAACACACACACGCATGCGTGCACACACATACACACACACACACATCACAGTCATTCTAGCAGAAGAAAAGGAAAGAATTTCCAATTATAAACACTATATTCTTCATTTTCTATTCTTCTACATGTGAATTCAACCATTGATTCCCAAATTGCAAGCACAAAATCAAGACAAATCAATGGATACAAAAGAAAGCAGTCACCAGAAGCAGATGGAGAGATTATTTACTTGGGAGAAGTCACAGAATTTAAAATAACTGCTTTGAAAACTTACATGAGCAGATGGCTAATTTCAGCAAAGTTGTGCTAACAATGAAGCAATTGCTAGAAAATGTTCTTGGAAACTAGTAACAAAGAGGAGAAATCTTTCTAAGACAAGCCACTAGATTTTACACAACTAATGAAACCTCGAGTTAACATGAGGCTATGTTTCTATACGGTTCTCAACTTAACCAATAAGTGAAAAAAGAGGAAAATGAAGCTGTGGAGAAGACCCAAGAGCACTTAATAATATCCAGTTGTCCAACCTACATGGATTTGGAGTCTCAGAAGCAAGAGGTAGGGAGAAATGCAGAAAAACATGTGGACAGATAGTGGCTGAGCACTTCCCCAAACTGATGAAGGACATCAAAGTAAAGATCCAGGAAACCCACAGAATCCCAACGAGGTTTAAACAACAGCACACCTGCTTACCACCCAGTGTGAAATCACTGAACACAGCCAACGGAAAGAACATTACATATGAGAAATGCACACGCTACAGCTGACTGCAGCTGTCACAGGCAGGTGAAAATATTGGGGTCTCTTGGAAGTGCTCAAAGAAAATAGTGAAAACAGATTCATATGTTCCGTAAAGCCTTTAAGTACCAAAAAATGTATGTGCAAACTGAGAGAATTCATTATTGGTGTACCAGTTTTCCAGGAACTATTATGGGGCATTCTTCATGCAGAAGGTGTTTGATAAGAGACAGGATCTAGAAGCTGGCGTGATGACGTAAAGCTGCCTCGTGCTGCTGTAGCATCTCAGCTGAGTGCCAATTTGTGTCTCCATGTGCCACTTCCAATGCAGCTCCCTGGCAAATGCCCTGAGAAGAGCATTCAAAGATAATTCGGGTCTTGACACCCTGCTACCCGTGTGACATGTGTGGAAGATGCTCTTTGATCCAGATTTCAATCTAACCCAGCCTTGGCTGTTGTGGCCATCTGGAAAGTGAAAAGGTGGAAAGAGAAACTTCTCATTCTCTCTGCTTCTTTCTCTCTGTAACTCTTTCAAATGAATAAATCTTTAAAAACCGAAAAAAGAAACTTTGATTCTGTCTTTGAAGTGAGAAAGCCTGCATAAATATATAAACTAGATACAAGCTTAAATTATTTTCACAATCCATGTATAAACAAAGTGTGAATGATTAACTGGATTTAGAGTACTTATAGCAATAAAACACAAAATTTAGAATCAGAAATTTGAACAATATTGTTTTAAAATTCTTACATTTGTTGTTCTAGGTTTTATATTTGAAAGTTCAATGTGATTAGTCAGAAGCATATTCTGTATACCTCGAACAAAAAATAGAGATTTAAAAAAAGATACGAGCAATATTTCAATTATGAAGATAAAATAAAAACATAGAAGATAATCCAAATCAAGTAGATAGATGGAAAATTTAAGAAAGAACAGATTAACAGGGAAAAGTCACCAAGTTGAAAGTTTAATCCAACCATGTAAATATTTATCTGACTCAAAAAAGGACATACACACTGACTAGAAAAGATTTCAGGTGGGGTGAAAAATGAAGTCCCAACTAAATGCTGTATAATGAGGAGTCGAATCCAAGTATTTGCTATCAGAACTGTTAGATGCAGAGATGGGCTTCCCTGTCCACCACATCTTCTTCTTCCACAGGACCAGGAACCCACTCTCTCAGTCTTGAGACACTAAGTACACACCCTGAACGAGGATCTCAGAGATGGAACAGTGTGGCCTAAGGTGCTTTCAAGTTGCTAGAAGCAATCCAAAAAAAAAAAAATTTCTTCTAAGGGATGTCTGTTCTGCATGTGTCACAGCCTATTTAGTCTTATTTAATGGCGTAATTTGATAATAAATATTGGAAGGAGGTTTTTAGTTTCTAAATATTATTTGTAACATACTTTTGCAGCATGCTAACTAGATTAAAGAACAGTTCCTGTTGTTGTAAATGGTTATTTATTTGCAAAGCAAATTTATTTATTTATTTATTTATTTATTTATTTATTTATTTATTTATCTTCAGTGTCCAGAACTGAGCCAATCCGAAGCCAGGAGCCAGGAGCTTCTTCTGGGTCTCTCATGTGGATGCTAGCCTCCAAGGCTTTCGAAAATACTGCACTAATTGATGGGAAGTTAGTTTGTTTGTGTGAAATGATTTTATCCAGCCATTCACTTTAAGTGTATGTATGTGTTTATTAATGAATTGAGTTTCGTATAGGCTTCAAACATTTCAAACAGAATAAGCCAGATAATTATATTCTTTTGTGTATATTATTTTTAAAAAACTAAGCAGCTGTATCAAAAATTATGCTGACTTCTTATAACGTGTTTGAAGTATGTGTGAATACAATGCCTCCAAAGAAGTCAGCAGGTTGTAAGTGAATAACCACTTTTAAGATGGGAAGAAAGGATATTGAAGATCAAGTTTTCCCTGGCAGATCATCGCATCAGCAAGGTCAAGATTAACCTTTTCATGCTCTAATTGAAGAGTAGCGATGATTAATAGTCAAGAAATTGCTGACATCATGGATATCTGAATTCATTAAGCTTGCCCAAACAGGAAGTTGGGTAAACCTTTTGTGGGACCCAGATTAGCTGCAGAAAAGAGGATAACTTTATACAGAACTTTTTCAAAAGTGGGAGGGGTAAGGATCCTGAAGCACTTAAGAATTACAACATAAGATGAAGCATGGCTCTACCACAACACATCTGATGACAAAACACAATTAAAGCAATGTCGATCAAGAAGTGGGAGGAGGGTTAATCAAAGCAGAAGTGGACTGGTCAAGAGCATGAGTAATGAAAACAATGTTGGGAGGATGCCCAAGGCATTTTGCTTGTTTGCTTTATGGAGGGTCAAGGAAAAATAACATCTGTTTATCATAGAGTGTTGTGAGAAACTTAGCCAACGGTTTGACAGAAAACTCCCCAGGAAAGCTTCACCAAAGTCTTCTTCCATCGTGTCAACACTCCTGTTTCTTCCTCTCATCACATAAGAGCAATTTGGAAAACGTTTCAAGGGGCAATCATTAGGCAATCACCAGCAGTCCTGATATGACTCCTTCTGCCTATTTTTGGTACGATTGTTAACAAATATTTGGAGTACACTCATTTTCTTCAGTTTAAGAGTGAGCAACAGACTTCAGTGATACAATTCAGATCCCAGAACCTTCAGTTCTTTGGCATCAGCTAAATTGCTGTCATCTTAGCAAAAGTGTCTTGAACCTGATGGAACTTAGAGTAAAAAATGAAAGGTTTAAATTTTTAAATTTTAGTTTTGAATTTTATTATTTTTACCTTAGTTTATAACAGGGCCCCGGGCCATCCTCTGTTGTTTTCTCAGCCCACAACCAGGGAGCTGGATGGGAAGTGGAACAGTGGGGATACGAACTGGCACCCATATGGGATCCCAATGCATCCATGGCAAGGATTTAGCCACTAAGCTGTTGTCCCGGCCCGGGCCCGGCCCGGGGTATTTTTTAAGCTTTGTCTTTGGTATTCACATCTGGATTAAGTAAAGGACCAGGGCTTTTTGATTGCTTTTCTGTAGGTTCTGCAGTTCACTTTCTTATAGAACTGCACCATTCGCCCTCATCAGCAATGCAAGTGCATCTCACGTTTCAGAATCACCTCTGCTTTCCCTAAGTTATAATACAAATCCAATCACTTTATCATTGCAAATTAGGTAATTTGCTTTTTAAACAGAATATAACAATCCCCTCCCCTGTCTCCTCTGCCTCTGCTTAATCTTGAACTTGTTTCATTAAATCAAATCCAAAGGAAACTTTAAGCATTTTTTTAAAGATTTATTTATTTTTATTGGAAAGTCAGATATACAGAGGGGAAGAGAGACAAGGAGTAAGATCTTCCATCTGCTGCTCTGCTGGTCCTCTTCTGGGTCTCACATGTGGGTGCAGGGTCCCAAAGCTTTGGGCTGTCCTGGATGGGAAGCCAGTCTTTCGGGACACGCACCCATATGGGATCCCGGTGTGTGCAAGTGAGGACTTTAGCCGCTAGGTTACCATGCTTTGAAGAACAAGTATCATCCTTCACCTGTGAGTTTCCTAATGTCCAACAGAGGGCAGCATCATAACAAGAGAAAAACACTTCATGCCATGCTGAGGCTCCCTCAATGCAGGTGACAAAATATTGTACAACTTAAACAAAACAGTTAAATTAGAAACTAGCACTAAATATTGTTATCCCTTTTTTCTGTAATATTTGGAAAGGGGTAGTTTATAACTCACTACTTGGAGAGGATGACTGAGATGATTCAACTGAAATGGGACAGAGGTTGGGTCTGCAGTAGTTCTCTTACTCTAGTTTTGTTTTTGCTATTTGTCCCTGGGAATTGTCTCGGATACAAATGCAGGAGTGTGCCCAGCATCTCCTAAAACCACCTGATCCTTCTCCTCTGTAGTGGGCCCTTTGAATTCTAGCACTTTTGTCCAGTCCTTAAGACCAGAGTTTCCCTCTCAGCGTCTGGTCTGAACCACAACTTTGTTCACTTCTATTTAGCTCACTCTCAGGCAGAAACTGAGATGAGAGTGGGTGGTACAACCAAGCATTGCAGCTAGGACACTGCCCTGTGTTGTGCTGCTCCGGTAACCCTGCCCCAAGTAAACACCCTTCCCATAGCTAGGACAGATGCCATTTAGCCATAATCCTGTGCTCTACTAAAAGTTGTGTAAAGAGAATGTTCAATTTTATTCCCTGTAAAGGGAAGGGTAGGGGACGGTAAAGCTTACCTTGATTTGTGATCATGTCAAAATGTAAGTCAAAGACATTCATTGGGGAAGAGCTACCATGCTCCAGTATGGACTGGAGCTCAAGTCTAGACGTGAAGAATGGGTAGGAAGGGGAACAGCCTCCACGGATGTGCTGGAATTGTGCCCGTGAATGTGCAGTGAGGATGAGGGGCTGCTTGGTGGGCAGTGCTGGCGCCAGGTTGCTAAGAGACAGCTGTTATAACTTACCCTGCAGGTGAGAGACTTTCTTATTTTCAGGATGCCAATACTAGCCTGTTTTCTGTTGTTATAACAAATTACTTGAGGTTGAGTGCTTTGTAGTGAAAGAAGTTCACTTAGCTCACAGTTGCAGCAGAAAGATGAGGAAGGCATTTGTGACAGATGGCTCTCCCAAGGTGAGAGCGTATGCACAAGA
This sequence comes from Ochotona curzoniae, assembly GCF_017591425.1. NCBI lineage: Eukaryota > Metazoa > Chordata > Mammalia > Lagomorpha > Ochotonidae > Ochotona > Ochotona curzoniae. The sequence goes on from NW_024465926.1 coordinate 21,792,814, forward strand.
GATCACATGAGGAGACAGGAAGCCACAGACCAGGCAGGCTCTGGGCTCACTGTGGTTTTTTTGCATTTTTTTTTATTATATTTTGACAATCTTTACATAGTTAATTAGGGTAAAAAGTTTCAAGGGTTACAGGAAAGTGGGTAAGACTATTATTTTTTCCATATTGTTTCCTTCATGTTTAAAGGGGGGTATTAAGGGAGAAGGCCCACCCAATTTCCCACCCTCCCCAGGTCCCGGATGTAGGGTATGCTCTGAGGTTCTTGTTCAAGTGGTTTTGATATTTCGACAGTTATGAATGCTGCCAATCTTGCCACTCCAAGCACTATGAGGTCTTTGAAGAATCCACTGATCAACATAGTCCATCATAGAGTCTCTGTTTGCCCCGTATTTCGCTGCCCAAGGTATAGCTGAGATGGTTGGTTGACTTGTTCTGTCTTCTCTCTTTTCTTGGTTAGGGTTCTGAGTCCAGCATTTTGATTGGGGAGATCTCCAAACAAACTTTGAGGTTTTCTCAAACCACATTCTTGTATGTGCTTGGCAAGTACAGGGCCCGGCACAGCCCATCGCCCCGATCAGCTGGTGGTTGCAATTGCTGGGTTGGTTCTGTTTTCAGCCCCAACTTCCACTGGAACCAATGGGTGTTGCAGTCCAGCCTCGTTCTGCCCAGCACATACTTGGCCCACGCATAAACCAGTGGGAGCTGCAGCCTAGTTGAAGCGACCCGCGATAACCCCCACCAGGCCCGCCCCCTACCCTGGTTTGCCAGTATGTACAGCAGTAGTCCAGTCTGTCCCACACCCCATTCCACCCCAGCCCCTGTCCTAGTTTTATGCCCCCCACCCTGTGGAAGTGGTAACCCAAAAGGGAGGAGCCCACTGTTTCCCTCCCAGGCCTCTCCCACTCCCAGATTATGCACTCTCCAGATAGTTCTGTGGTTTGACTTGACAGAACTAGCCCCCCAGTGCCAGCTTCTGCCAGCTGATGCTGTGGCTGAGCCCAAACAACTCTCACCCACTCTAATTTTGTTTGCACCAGTAGGAGTAATCAGCCCAGCATGGCTTTTCCCTGATCTAGTCCACATGAGGCATACAGGTGTTGTAGCCCTGCCTAGTCTGGTCTGCCCCCATCCCAGCCCAAGCTCTCCAGCGGGAGTAGCTGTCCAGCAAAGGAACCACCCCTCATTCCCCTGCCGGCTCTGCTCCCTCCCTTCCTCCATTACTTGTAGGTTTCTCCAGGTGTCAATATCCACACCAGGACTTGGCTGGAGGGGGAGGAGGCACTCAAAACACATGCAGAACAGGGATGATATGAAAAAAAAAAAAAAGAAAAAGAAGGGCTGTTTCTCTTCTTTCCCTCTCTCTGTCCCTATATCATTGAAGTTCTGTTTACTGCCTGAATTTCTCATTTATGCGACTTTCAGCTCCTCTGCTCCACAGCAGTTCTCCTTGCTCTGTTGACTTCCAGCTTCCAAAAAGTGACCCTGACCTCTACATCTGTGTGTCCAGATTTGTAACTTTAAAAACTTCATTTCAGTCCTTTCAAAAGTGTTTGTGAAGAGAAATGGTCCCTCTTTAGTCACAAAAGTGGTGAAGCCATTGTTACATAAACGTTTTTAAAATGGTGTTTTTCTACATTGCTGACAGCTACGCTGCATCCCGTGGTATGAATATGTAATGAATTACTTAGCCTTTTACTGTTGTTAGTTATTTGATTTATTTCATATTTTTACTATTGGCAGCTTCATTGAAGTTAAATTCTGATTGTAGATAGCTTCTTTCAGCTTCTTCTAATTCTTTCAGAGTTACTCCTAGCAAACAGTGTTTCAAAATAACAGGTGCTATTAGTATTTTAGTACAGCAAGCTCAACAGATCAGCAGACTGCCAAGATTCTAAGAGCAAGTGGCACCCCAGGCCAGGGAGGGAAAGGATTGTACAGGACAGCACCGGGTTCGGTCAGAGAGGGCATGGGGTAAGGAGGGAGAGTCTTCACTGAGGTATTTGCAGGAAGGAATAGCAAGCAGGGTGTAAGTCAGCTTAGGCTGGCAAAGTCTGTGTAACTTCAGTTGGGTCTGGGGGAACCCTACTGTGGGGCGATGAGGGCAAGTGGTTCATGGTCCAGGGAGTTGAAAACCTACTGAGAGGTGATTGGAGTAGGGGCTCTGGATTGACTAGGCTGTGTGTGACAGACAGGTTCACAGCGAGTGGCTTATCATTTCTAGGAATCAGTTCATCCTGGATGGGGCAGTCCTTCCAGGGCCAGTAAAGTCCCAGAAGTCAACGCATCAGTATAGTGGTCTCCTTGGAACTGTACCTACAGAATGCATAAAATCTCTCCTTTTTATCTTAATTTTTTTTTAAATGGGGAAAATAAAGAATGTAATCATACAAATAGCCAGAGTAATGAAATTTGTGTTGGGGTAGATTTTCTTTTTCCAAATTGCTCCTAAGAAGACTTTTAGTTATTCAACTCTCTTATTGGTAATGTATGTTTCTCATCTTCCATATTCTCAATAAGACTTGGCACTGGCTCTCAAGGCATTGTGGTAAAAATTTCTGCCAATTCTATGGGTACAACATGAGTATCTGCATCTGCAGATCCCTCTGTGTAGGTTATAGATTTTCTAAAATTGCATTGTGTCTGTGTGCAGCTTGAAGTCCTGGGAACCTGGTTGATGGGTTTGAGGAGAGGCCATGAAATGACTCATCCCACCCATACCTGTATCACGCCTGGTGTGCTCCTGGCCTTCTTACATGGTAGGTCATGTATAAACAGAACCGATGGTGAATGTGGAGATCACAAAAGGGCTGCTGAGCAGCCGAGGAGACATGCTAGTTATTTCATACCACCATGACCTTCTGACATGAAGGCTGGAGACCAACATCAAAGCTCTGCAATTCAGATGAAGTGAGGTGCAGTCCTGCTGTTTGGAGAAGCTCCTGCCATGTGTTCTCACGGAGTGTTGTATGAACCCGAAAGGCCACGCTTTCACACAGGATTTTCTCACCTCTAAAGGGAAAGTTTGTCTTGTACCCTCTGGATAAGCCTGTAGCAGGTTTTCTTTCAGATTACCCCTGCAGGTTCCTCCCATGGCTGGCCTGCTTTGGCCAGATTTTACTTTTGAAAACACCCTTTTCAACTTGCCATTCACACACGTGCTTAAAGGCTTTCAATGACTGTCCACTCTCTGGAGATAAAGTGACTTATTAGCTTGGCATTCAAACCCTCCTTCCTCCATTCACCTTTCTGGTTCAACTTGCCTTCCCAAGATCGCTCAAACCTGTTTTGAATCACTACTATTGTCCTCTCTTCTCTGCACCTCCAATCCCTATTTATCTTTTAGTGCCCAGTTCCATTAGGAAACAGCACAGCCAAAAGTTTTGAGGCAACAGCAAATATAAAAACCGGCAATTTTCAGAGGAAAGAGATGAAATCATTCTCCATATTGAAGCTCCTCTATCCCCCCAGTGTTTGTGTGACATAATCTAAAGTTTGAATGTTCTGAACGCTTTTGGATTATAATTCTGTCTTCAATGATGGGTGGAAGAGTTTACAGGTTGTTCTGAACTGCTCTTTTTCTTCTTTTTATACTTGAAAGGCTGAAGGAAACCTTTTAAGAGCAGCCCTAGCAAACAGGGACTATTTTACAATTGAATTCTTGGTTTCTGAATCAAAGAAGCATTGTGTACTCATTCCTGGAGTTATGCAAGATCACTTTAGATGATGCAAAGGCAAACTTAAAAGCAGTTATGTAATGGTTGTAAATTATCTGTACAGGAAAGCAATATCTTACATAAAATTTATGATTGAATGTGTATTACTTGCAGCATGGGTTGAGAGATGTTTGCTAAATTCCAACTCGCTTAGTTTGGCTTGCACGCAGACCATATTTGCTAGCTTTTTTTTTTTTTTAGTAAAAGATTAACCGTATGACTACATTCTCACCAGTAGTACATGGAAGGAAGTGAGAAGTGTTGCAGTCAAACCTGATCTCTAAAACCCTCTCATGGTGGAGTTGGGATCATGGCATGGCAAGTAAAGCTGCTGCCTGCTGTCCTGGCATACCATATGGGTGCCCATCTCAGCTGCTCCATTTTCTTTCTCATTTTTTACTTCTTCTTTTTCTGTATTTAAAGACTTATTTATTTTTATTGGAAAGGTAGCTTTACAGAGAGAAGGAGAGACAGAGAGAAAGATCTTCCATCTGCTGGTTCATCCCCAAGTGGCCAAGATGGCTGGAGATAAGCCTATCTAAAGCTAGGAGCTTCTTATAGGTCTCCCATGGACCTTGGAAGATATAACTACCAGCCCCATAACCTGAATGTCAAAAAGAAGGCCTTGCCTGAAGCTGCACGAAGTGACTGCAGGGACAAAGCAAACCGATGTGTCCTCACCTGCCAAGACTGTGAAGGCCTTTAATTATTCAATATCTGTCAAGGGTTCATTTTTCCCAATGAGCAACTCATTTGGGGGAATGCACCTGCAAATCAGATGTAATTACTTATTTTTATCCACTTTTGTTTTTATCATTATATAATCTTTTAAAAAAAAGTATGTGAAGTGGCATACTTTTCTTTTTTTATTTATTTTTTTAAAGATTTATTTTTATTATTTTTTCATTGGAAAGGCGGATATACAGAGAGGAGAGACAGAGAGGAAGATCTTCCATCCGATGTTTCACTCCCCAAGTGAGCGCAACGGGCCGATACTATGCCGATCCGAAGCCAGGAGCCTCTTCTGGGTCTCCCACGCGGGTGCAGGTTCCCAAAGCTTTGGGCCGTTCTCGACTGCTTTCCCGGGCCACAGGCAGGGAGCTGGATGGGAAGCGGGGCTGCCGGGATTAGAACCGGCGCCCATATGGGATCCCGGGTGTGCAAGGCGAGGACCTTTAACCACTTGCGCCACCGCACCGGGCCCGAAGCGGCATACTTTTCGTAAGATTTGACAAGTAATATACATTTTCTATTTATGGAAATGATATCAAATCTCCTTAATGAATCCATGTGTTGAAATTTTTAAAAGTTAACCCATTTAACCAGAATATAGGGGGTCTCTTGATATGATGTCAGTATTTAAGCACAAAAGAGAAAAAGAAATCTTGTAAACAGTAATATTTACTTAGAAATAGTCAGGAAGCCCTTCAAAGTAGAACATGCATAGCAAGAACATTCTTGGCATTTTTGAAGGCGGCAGGGTAAAATGGAAACTTTAAACAAGGCAAAAGGAAGAGGATTATGTAAGTTATTTTGAAACAATAATCTTTGGCCACAGGATTAATAACAGCGGTTTCAAATAAGCAGAGGCAGTAGTGGTTGCCCTTGGCAGAACTAGCTGGTGTCTCAAGTGAACCTGTGATTGAACATTGATTTGAAAGAATAATTCATTGCTACCTTTTACCTTTTGCTAAGGCAGCACTGTAAAATCTCCATTGACAAAGAATTGGGGGTTGTTGGCCAGTTTGCAAAGGCCAGCTGGCTGGGGCAGCAGGCAGGTTGGTTATGCCTTAACAGGTGTGTATATGTGTGCTGTGCTAAGGGATTAAAAATAGCCTTGTTGTCTCCATATGGGGGCTGTCCGAATGCCCCATGTGGATAGCGGTGGGAAACACTTTATGACCTGTGTTTCTCTGCTAGATAAAAAGTAAGGGAGCATTCCCAGCCCAGATCAGTGTACCCCGAGTCCATCTTTTCTGAGCACTGGTTCTAATACTGTCATGATGTCTTGACCTCTAGCACAGGGCTTTCACACCCCAACCTTCAACTGTGACCAGAATGAGTACACACAAGCATTTGCTTTTGAATCTGTGTCTGTACAAGCCTCCTTCCATTTAAAAGCCTATGGCCTTGGACTAGGATACATGGGCCACTCTGGGATTTTTAAGTTTGTACTTTATGTGCCAATTGCCCAATCCTTACTGATACCAGTGTTGATCTGGCCTGGGCATGAACGGGCATGACAGGACACACTGGGAAAAAGAGCTCATCTCTCCAGATACCAACCTCCTCCTCTGGCCTTTTCCAATCCTTCACCCCAATCTCCTACTCCTGGATTAAGGAACAGACAACTCAATCATGCACAAAATCCAGGTATATTTTTACCAGATGATAAGGCCAACAGATAGATGTTTCTCTGATGTTTTAAAACCAGAGAAAATAATACTCTCCCTGCCCCCCAAAAAAATGTTGGAAGTCAAAACCTGTGAGTTCTGCCCATACCCAAGCCTTGGTTCCCTCTGGATGCATTTCTTTGCATTGTGTTAGAACTCTGTGTTAGTCTATTTAGGTTGTCCTAGCAAAATAGCACAGATCAGGGGACCTACACAGAAACTTCTTTTCTCCTGGTGCTTGTAGCTTGGGAATCTGAAAGGAAGGTGTTGCCCAGGTTTACTCTGTTCTGAAGTTGGAAGGGGATTCCACTTTCTGCCTCTGCATATGGTCATCCCACTGTGTATGTGTCCTCCAGTCTCTCCGCATTCTAACACCCACTTCTAGTGAAGATACCATTCATACTGGCTTAGGGTTCACCATGATGGCCTTGTTTAATATTTTTAAAGATACATTTATCCATTTTTTGGAAATTCAGAGTTACAGAGAAAGAGGAAGACACACAGAGAGGGATCTTCCATCTGTTAATTCTCTCCCCTACATGGCCACAATGGCCAACGCTAGGACAAGCCAAGGTCAAGAACCAAGTGTTTCAGCAGGATCTCCCATGTGGGCCTTCATCTGCTGCACTTCCTAGGTAATTAGCAGGGAGCTGAATCCAAGAAGGAGCAACTGGGACATGAAGCAATGAGCAATGCTCATATGGGATGCTGGTGTTACACGGGTTGTTTTTGTTGGCTATAGTGCCAACACCCGGATGGCCTCATTTTAATGCCATTACCATGTCATGGATTTTTATCTCCAAATATACCCAACATGCTGCGGTCCTAGGAGTTTGTACCTCAACCTCTGAGTTTTGATTGAATACAGTAAATTAGATGCATCATTTGCCTAAGGTGTTAGGGATTTTTGTCTTATTTTGTTTGCCCAGAAGTGGACCTGAAACAAGGACTCAAGTGCCAACAGCTTCCTAGAAAGCTCAGGAAATGGTGCCAGGAAGGAGAATGGGTGTGGTGAAGAGAAAGCAACTGACAAGGTCCACTGTGAAGCCAGTTATGCTTTGAATGACTGGAGCTTGGACCTGGGAGGAAACTGTGGGAAGGAATTTAAGTTACACAGTTCTACCATCAGTGGAGTGAGAGAAGTCAGGATAGATGCACCTACTCCTCCCTGTCCTTGCTTGACATGTACTACCGGGGGGCAGGAGGACCAGCAGATTCCTTCAGCTTTCCAGCATACAGTGCACTGCATGGTCTTGGCTGACACCAGGAAAGCCCCTCAAACAGAGAGGTTCTTCTGGAAATTGAAAGTCATTAGGGATTACTGAAATGGTCAGACCTCAGGGCGAATGGCCAGCCTCCTGCATAACCAGCACTGTGTTCTAGTGCTGAACTCCATGAAAAAAGCTGTGTGAGCAAATGTGCACACATGCACAGGGAAGGGAGTAGGGACCCAACTGACATCCCTTACAGCACTTTCAAAAGTATTTCCTAGGGCCCGGTGTGATAGCATAGTGGCTAAAGTCCTCGCCTTGAACATGCCAGGATCCCATATGGGTTCTAATCCTGGCAGCCCTGCTTCCCATCCAGCTCCCCTTGTGGCCTGGGAAAGCAGTCAAGGATGGTCCAAAGCCTTGGGACCCTGCACCCACGTGGGAGACTCATAAGAAGCTTCTGGCTCCTGGCTTCAGATTGGCTCAGCTCTGGCCAATGTGGCCACTTAGGGAGTGAACATTAGATGGAAGATATTCTTCTCTGTCTCTCCTCCTCTCTGTAAAACTGCCTTTCCAATAAAAATAAAACAATAATTCTTTTTTAAAAAAAGTATTTGCAATCTGTCTATCTTCACCAGGATCAGGTTACTGAAACCTATACAATGGCTTTCACATATAGGCATTTATTTTCTTGTTCGCATCAAACCCAAAATGTAAAATGGAGAACAGCCTTCATTCATGTACAGACTGGAGAAGCACACTCCTGCCACTCTGTAATTTCAAAATCCCTTAGGTGTTAGAGCCTCTGTCTCCAGCTGGCTGTAGGGAAAGAGTGAGCGTGGAGAAGGTCCAGCTGCCTCTTCACTGCACTGTCCTTGGGTCAACCCTGCCCCTTACCCTGTTGGCAGCAGACCTAATTTGATGACTCCAGTCACATTCCAGAGAGCTAGGTCACATGCTTTCTCACTGGACAGTGCTTTTTCAGTGATTCCCCCTAGGAAAGGGAGAGCATGAAGTCATAATGGTTACTAACTGATCACCTGCCCACTGTCTCTGCCAGGGACCTTAACATTCATGCTTCTATCCGTGAGTCCTTCTCTGAATAGCTCCACTCAGCCAAACCAGCTCTCCATCCTTCATGCAGCCTGCAGGCTTCAGGAGGGGTCCATGGACAAGCTTTCAGGGAAGGCTTAGAAATGTTGAAGGAATGGAAAAAGAAGAGATCCCAGAATCGAGAGGCCACATGAGATCACCCACAGGCCAATCAGGCATGTACCTACCATGCCAACTAAATCAATTGTCAAACATTCTGGCTCACAGCTGTGGTTCAGGAAGAGTATGGGTAGGGGCTGATGATGTGGCCTAGTGAATAAAGCCACATCTGGGACCTAGCATCCCCTATGAGCACCAATTCACCTCCTGGCTGCTCCACTTCTGAACCAGCTCCCTGCTAATGACCTGGGAAAATCAGAGGAAGACAATCCAACTACTTGGGTACCTAAGCCCATGTGGGAGAGACCCAGATGACACACTTGACTCCTGGCTTTGTCTTGGCCAAGTCCTGGCCGTTGCAGACATCAGGAGAGTGAACCTGAGATCATCAGAAAATGGATGATCTTTCTTTTTATCTCTCCCTCTCTCTCTGAAACATATTGATACTTTCATTTTAAATAGGAAGAAAAGGGGCCATAAGACTTGCTATTTTCCTCCGTCCTTCCTCTTACTTTGAGGTCACCTTGGATGGGGTCCTTAGCACCTGAACCATCTGCCCCTTTCTCACAGGTTGTTTAGAGCCTGTGCACAACACACTCAGCACAGTGTGTGCCACACATTAAGCACTCAATAGTACATGAGAAGTACATGCAAAGGAATGAAAATGGCAAAAGCAAGTATCTAAAACCACTGCCAGGAAATGGATGCTGTAATGAGGTTTATAATCTTACAGAATTTTTCTCATGCAACTAAAGACACAGATTATTACCAAAATGAGATCACCTTACAAAAAGTTTTTATTTGTATATAGATGCAAAATGTATTCCTTATTTTTAAAGACGTGATTCACACATTTATTTAAAAACATGTATAATGCAATGGTTGTTCTTATGATCACAAAGCTGTGCAAACATCACCACCATCTAATCCTAGAACATTGAATTCACCCCTAAAGAAACCTAACATCCATCAGCATCTTTACTTAATTTGCCCCTAATTCATCTCTTCCTCAGCCCCTAGTAATTACAAATTTATTTTTTGTCCCTCTGAAGTTTCCAATTTGGGAAATCTCATATAAGTATAGTCATACAGTGGGAGGTCTTTTGTACTGTCTCCACTCATTTAACGTAATGGTTTCAAGTTTTATCCACAATGTAGCATGTTTTTTTTAATGCCTAAATAATATCTCATTGTATGGATAGACCACATTTAATTTATTCATTTGTCAGTTGATGGACATTTGGGATATTTCCAATTTTGTTGAATAACATTGCTAATGGTGTGTCATTTTTTAACTGACAAATGTTCAATGATCTATACCTGTTTTTGAAAGGCACTTAAGGCTACACAATGGCTTGGTTTAAATTTCTAAGAAGTTGACCAACTGTTTCCTGAAGCTGTCATGATGAGGTTATATCCTATTTGCCTCTTCAGAATTGGTCAAGCCTTCTTTTCCATGTCAATGAATACACAGGGACATTACTACTTGGAGTTCCCTAGTAATTCTGTAACCAGCTTTCTCAGAGTGTCTTGAACAAACTCCCACTTGTTGGACTTTCAATGATTCTGTCCAAGAGGCTCTCCTTGTCATCTTTGCATTGTCAGAAGTTTGTAGGTTTCCAGATCACTTGGCACTCCACTGATTCGGAGCATTCACATCGAATTGATTCCTCCTCTCATCCCACACCTGCCCGGTGTACTGTATGATGAGCTCTGTGAGAAGAGGAATTCCACCCATTTCCACCATAACATCTGTCAAGTGCCAGGCATTTTGGCAAATGTCCGAAGAAGGAATAGATAAATGCATGCTTGGGTGAATAGGACTGAGGACATTAGAGAGATGAAGCTCACCAGCTGTAAGAACATTCTGTCCCCAAATCTCTCATTTTAGGTAGAGAGTTCCTTGACCCTGGCCAATCGCTCAGGGTTCTGGGTCACTTGTCAGGGATATTGCTAAGTTAATGGAGGCATCAGATGGGGGACTGGGTGGAATTTAAGATCACTCCCAAACTCAAGACCTAGAACCCTATGAAATTGAAACTCCGAGGAGCCAAGAGCACCCCTCAAGCCTTATGTCATTCAGCTTGTTCTGAGGAGACCAGGCCCAAGCTTCTCTATGCTTGTGTCTGTCTTTAAGCAATTCATGATGCACCAACAAGAAAGTCCCACAAAGGAGAAAATCTTATGTAACGAGAGTTGTTCCACCAGTATTTGGCTGTCTGTAATCTGAGAATTTGTTCTGAACTGTAAAGATAAAAGACAATGGGTGTGGCTTAAAGGCCACTACCAAACCAGATGGTGCTGCCTGCAAGGGGAAGAGCTTCTCAGGCACCTCGATTATGCAACCTGAGTTGAGGGGGGTGGAGGCTGGGGCGGGGCTCTGCCTCTGGAGCTGGACAGGCACAACACAGAGGAACAGCATCAGAAGTAGCAGAGCTCCAGACCTCCGACAAGGCTGTCCTTCAACCATGTGGCTCTGTGCATTGGCCTTGGCCTCTCTCACCACATGCGTGGCTTGGGGTGAGTCTTTCTGAAGGACAACTATTGAGGGATACATTTGGAATCTTGCCCTGGTGAGAGATGGGTGGAGAAGCAGAGAAGGCCTTGCTCCGTGAGGTCTCAGGCTGCAGCAGTGGCACGCTCTGCTCTCAGACTTGTAGCAACGGAGCCCTGCTGGCTCTGGCTATTCTGCACACAGGTGCATGGCAGGATTAACTCTCCAAGCCCATAACTGCAGGAATGTGATGAGCTGAATGCAAGCTCCACTCATGAGGAATTGAGAGATTTCTGTTTATTTTCCTCTTTGAGTCAGATATGGCCCAGGACATCAAGCCTGAAGACAGATGGTATGGGTGTGAGTCCAGTTCAGCACTTCCTGAGCCTTGGTTATCCCATTCCTAAAACAGGAATGATAGCTGTGCCTATCTCAAATGGCTGTATATAGGAAAGTTCCTGGCTAGGAGAAGTGTGGAGAGACTGGATGAAGGGGCTGATTTACAAGGAGGTGATTTAAAAGGGGTGGTAATTAGAAAACTCCAGGTATGGCGAGGTTAACGATTCAGGAGCCAACCGCTGTGAAAAGGAGCATTTGTGTTTCCCAGTTGTCCTGAGAGGAGGTACATCAGCATGGTGGGATCAGGGCTATCGGGGAGGATCCGGGTCAATTAAGGTGGGGAGAGGGCGGTGAGTGTAAGTGAATTGGGTGATTGTGGAAGGTAGAGGTAATGCCAGGTCAGCCAGCATGGATCATTTCAGGGAACTCTGAGGCAGCAGATCCACCCCTACAGCTTGTGGCTGTCCATGGGGAGTTTAGGGAAGGGAGGAAGGATAGCAGCTTGGAGTGTTAAAGCCTGTTGGGGTATGGACCCTGGATTGGATGGTCTCTCAGTTTGTCAAAAGTTGGCAAGGTCAAAACATCAAATAGAAAATGAAAACATTGTTAAAGCAGGGTAGCAGTGAGGTCTTCACCCTGTCCACATGCCCTGCTGCAGATGGACAAATAGGCTCAGAGCAGAAAATAAACCTGGCCCAGGCCACTTGTAATACTATGCCCTGGTCTAACTGGTTCCTGAACCCTGGGCCAGTGTTTGGACCCTCAGTGCCCTGTCAACCCAGGCTCTGTCAGTGTTTTATCTGCCTTCAGACAAGGTGATACTGAGAGGCCTGAGCCTGAGTGTAGGGGCAGAGCCAGGAAGACCCAAATGTGGAGAGGAACTTTCCTTTCTTACTGGCTAGGCCCCAGTAGTGCCTCCACACTCCCATTTAAGAAATGCAAACCAGCTGTTTTCATCTCTATAAAATGGCTGAGAATGCATGCATAGCAGAACCAGTGCGCTTCCCACATGCCTACTAATGTCACCCACTTGTTTGTCTCTTTTTCACACTTGGCAACTTTGCACTGTTTCTTGCAACTCTACTGAAAGTGGTCACTGATCCAGCTCTGGCACATTGATTTACATACATCCCAGGCAGTTTATCTCTGCCTTATTTGTGATAAGCAGTGACTCCAAGCAAAGAAAGAAGACCATATATGTCCATGGTAGGGGATTGGCCATTAATAACATGAGATAGGGATATTGCTCAGAATTTTTCCTGTTGCCTCTCTCCTAATAAAAACCAAGTTTCAGCTTGACATACAAAAATCTTCTCATTCCAGGCTTCCTTCCCATGAACCTCATCCTTTCCCCGGGGCATACCTTGAGTTGGCTGTCCCCACATCTCTGGACCTTCTCCTCCTGATACTGTATATCTCTCCTTCCATATCCCATTACACCAGCCTTCCTCTACCACAATCCCAGATCCTCCACTAGGCCACACTGCTAGGGAGGCACACCCTCTCCTCTTCCTATAGCAGTCTGCTGGTGCCACTCCTGGGACAGCAGTACTTTCTTCCTGGCATTGGGGTCAGTACTCCCTACAGTGTTGAGCATACTGCTCATCAAGTCTGCAGTTCAGTGCCCGAGAATCAGTGGGTAAAAGTCTCCAGAGGCCAAGAGGGAAACCAAACATCATATTAACCCCCAGAAGTTCTACTTCCTGCTTTTGCTTTTGTATAACTGCCTTACTTGTGCAGCTAAATTTGTTCCTTCAAGTAGCCCTATGGTTCTGGAGGACAGCTCCCTGGATCCCACTATGACATAAGCAGAAGCAGAGGCCTTGAGGGCTTAGGTAACTAATCAAGGTCGCTTGTCCACTTATGGAGTGCAGGTCAAACTTTCCCCCTCTAATAGATTCTCACTTCTCTCCAAAGGGCACCCATCTGCAGGACCTGTGGTGGATACCAAACAGGGCAAGGTCCTGGGAAAGTTCGTCAGCTTGGAAGGAGTGGCACAGCCTGTGGCTGTCTTCCTGGGAATCCCCTTTGCCAAGCCCCCGCTGGGATCCCTGAGGTTTGCTCCGCCAGAGCCTGCAGAGCCATGGAGCTACGTGAAGAACACCACCTCCTACCCTCACATGTAAGCCACACATGGGGCCAGCGTCCACCTCTTTCAGTGGGGGACTTTGGGGTTATTCTGGAAGGGGTTAAGGTAACCTTTTGAGTAGTCTGTACATTTTCCTAGGATTCCCCCAGGATAGAACCTTGAAAACATTCCATGATGTTCACCCATTCTAAAGTCTTTTCATTAGCACTCTTTAACATTTTTTGAGCATTTGGTTAAGGACTGTCACATTGGCTCTGTTTCCCTTTTTTGTGGTCTCAGTTTGGTTTGGTCTGGATATTACACCCTTAGATGCCAGTAAGGGAACCTTAAGTCATCTTTGGGATTCAGCCTCTTGACACGGCTATGTCCTCTGGCTTCTGAGGTCTCCATCAGCTCAGCTGCATCTCAGGATAGCTCTGCCTGCCTTACGATCACCCTGAAATCTGGGATTGGTGTTGTTCATGTACTTGAACATGCAAAGCTCTCACAGCATGACTCTTCCTGGATAAGCAACCTCAGAGATGTTTTATAAACTCTTTGTAACTCAGTTTTCTCAATGATAAAATGGAAATAGTTATAGACCCTCAGTCATGAGACCGATCTGAGGCTCAGGTGAATTTTCTCACAGAGAGCTCTTTTAAATGAGTGACCAGCTCACTGGAGAGCCTCCACGCACCTAGAAGTGCTAACCTAGATCAGATCTCAGGGCAATTGGTTCTCATCAGAACAATCACCAGCGCTTTCCTGCAATGATAGGGCATTAGCTTGTCAGGCCTACAACCCTTAAAATGCCACTCTCCTCCCTCAGACATGGAGATGCCAGCTCAGAGCAGGAAAGGGACCCACCCACCATCACCCTGCCAGACAGTGGCAGGGGTAGTAGTGAGGCACAATTGTTTTACAAAGATTTCAACCCTGATCTGCCATTTTAGGGGCTTCTTATGGGTTACAGACGTTTTCCAGGCATTGGAACACACTTGTATGTTGAAGAAACATGGTCATTGAATTCGTGACTATTTTGAACTCTACTGAAACATGTAAAACTCACTCATCAAGAGAGAAAGTTTATCCTGGCTCATGGCTCAAGAGTCAAAAACTTGAGTGGCTCATGGGTTGGGTATTTGGTGAGGGTGTTCTAGCTGGTAGAGTCCCAAGATGACACAGAGTGACACATGGCAAAGGGGAGCACCTTTTTCTCTCCCTGCTAAAAAAGCAACCAGGATTTCCACATGCAGGCCCCACCCTGACAACCTAACCCCTTCTAATCCTTTCCCAAAGGTGTTACCCTCAGACACCACAATCAGATGAAGCTTCTAACCTCTTAGTATCTCTCACATAAGACTGGCAGACCAGGTCTTCAATGTGGGAGCCTGGCAGAGGGCAGAGATGTATCTTGGGAGTGCAGGGAATGTCACCTCCCAGGGGCAGGGGTCAGCCCATGGACCACCTCCTTTTCTTGACTCAAGGAATGCCACAGACGATGGCTCAGGGAAGGGAGGAGGTGCCGAGGCCTCCTCACTCTATGTGGTGTCAGAGACCTGAGTGGCCCCAGGATCCCAACCACCCACTTCAACAGATTTCCACCTGTTCTAGTGCCTGCAGTCACAAACAACAGCTCTTTCGACTGCTATCAACTCCCCTCCCAGCACCCCTGCCCCGCCCCACCCACCGCAGGGCCTGGCCACAGGTGACTCTTGTTTCCATCTGGCTGGACTTCAGGGTTTTTCCTTTGCCTCCCCAGGTGCTCCCAGGATCCTCTGGGAGGGAGTTCGCTCTCAGAGCTCTTCACCAACAGGAAGGAGAACATCCCTCTCACGTTCTCTGAAGATTGCCTTTACCTGAATATTTACACCCCTGCCGACCTGACGAAGAGAAGCAAGCTGCCTGTGAGTACAGGAACCACCTGGTTGAGGCTGGAGAGCAGTGGAAAATGGCTTGAAGTGAGGGCACTGTGGACCAGGAGCTCCTTTTGGCACAAGTTTTAACCCCAGATTCCCGCAGCTCAGTTTTACCTAGTGATCCAGAGCCAGCTGGGGGAGTTTGTAATACACCTGCCTAGCAGAGTGAATTCCTTTAACTCTCTCCTGCTAACATAAAGGCAAGGATGCTAACTGTGTGTTGCTTTATTACCAATCTGATATCCAGGCCTGCTAAGACAATGTTTCCAATAAAGACAGAGTTGGAAGAAATATCAAAGGAAAGCCAACAACTCAACTGTTCCATTACAAATAGGGAAGTTGAGGCCCAGGCAGGGAGAGGGAGCTCACTCAGGAGGGTTGTCAGGTCAAGAGATCTTGTAATCTTCAAATCAGGGATCTCTAACACAAGCAAAGGAAGGCAGTGTGTATGTGCACATCCCACCTCCCCACACACACACACCAAGATCCACCTGTGACAGAGATGTGGGGGCAGAGCCTCATCAATTATCTGGCATTTATTATAGTGCATTTTCTGCCCCTTCCCCCCAAACCCAGCAGTCTTGGCAGAAGCTGATGAGTCAGTGAGTCAGCATTTCCTGAATGAACAAAGGCCAACATGGAGCAGGTCGTGTTACACCGTAGAGACAGGGGTGAGGATAAGGTCTTTGGGACAGGAGGTGTTCCCAGGATAGAAGAGGGAGGGGTGTCAGCACCCAGTCGGTCTCACAGAAGCATGCCCTGCTAGCTGGCCAGAATGAGGAGAAAGTGTGTGACATTGGAATTTGAAGATGTTCCAGGGAAAAAGAGGTTAAGTTTCACTCATCTGCTCATGGCCTTGTTAATTCACTCATTTGCTTATTCACTATTTCATTCTGCTATTATGTACTCAGTGCCCTCTTAAGCATGGATGACCTTACCGGTTAGTGGAGAAGGAGAAGCAGCCCCTTCACCCCACAGGCCCTGCCTCCAAGGACCTTGCCCCCTTGGCTATACCAACAAACAGCTCATTGTTGCCGACCAGCCCTGGCACAGCCTTCACTCAGGATGACTGGGATTCAGTCCTTCTGGGGTGGCAGGCAGGGGTCAGGGCTGTCAGAAAAGGGGGCTCTGGGAACCTGGAGACAAAAGAACCTCTAGCTAAGGGCACTGGCTCCAGAACTGTGGGGTCTGGATTTAACTCTGGCCTCTGCCTCGGACTGACTGAGAGCTGAACCATTTCTTAGCGTCTGTAACAAAGCTTTTCCTTCCTCAGCATGGGGATCATTGCCTAGGAGTGTTTGAGGATGACCATCAGGTTTAGCTGAATCGAGGCTGAGGACATGAAGCAGGGACTGATGATACAACAGTTAGAGTTGAAGGGAGATGCTCACGCCTGCTCTAACAGCCAGCTGACTTGCTGTGGACATGAGCAGTGAGTGGGCATGTGCTACAGGCAGCCAGGAACTCAACATACGGATTTAGAAGCCAGACAAACTTGTCTGAGTTCTAGTTTAACTACCTGGTAACTACAGTACATGGACCGGTAAAGTGCCACAGTTTTTCTATTTGTCAAATGGGGCGATATCAATACCTAGTTCATGGATGAGCTATCTTAAAGTTTTTGAAGAAATACTTGGTGCATAATTTACGCTATCAGATTTTTTAAAAATTATTACGGCATTGTTCCTTTAGCTATTCACATCTCCCCTGTTATTTGGTCCTTAATATTTTTAAAATCTGAAGTCTGTGGTTCAATTAAGGGTTATTTATCTCCTCTTAACCTTACTTCTTAGCAAGTCCTGGTACACTGCTTCTCAGAAAACATTAGTCAAATGATTGAAGAACTCTTTTAGGAGGTGGAATTGGGGCTGGCATGGAAGCATGTGAGGATGGAATCTGGGAGTTCATAGACTTGGAGGGATACCATCTATGTGTACCTTCAGATAATCATTCATGCACTGTGAAGTTTACTTCACTTCAGAAATTTTAAACAAAGTGAACCTGATTTTCGATGTGTCCAATGTGTAGGTTGAGCCGGGTGGATGGTAGGAATGGTGGGAAGAACACACATTCTCGACCTTTTCTATTCCCACAATAGCGTTTTTATATTTATTTGAGGATCCTTGGAGTGGGGGCACTTAGAGCTGAGCATAACAGCTGGTGTCACCATGGTACATAGAGTGGGGCTGTCACTTTGGCACCATGTGGAAGAGTTAGGCAGTAGAGAGACTGCCGTTTGCAACATTGCTGGGCTGTGATGGACTTTGGTCAATGTCTGTCTGAGTCATGCTCATGATCAAACTAGAGAAGTGTTGAGGTCATTCAACAACTTGTCTGTTTGCCTCCTCCCTGGGCAGGTCATGGTGTGGATCCATGGAGGTGGTCTAATGATAGGTGGAGCATCGACCTATGATGGCCTGGCTCTTTCTGCCCATGAAAATGTGGTGGTGGTGACTATTCAGTACCGTTTGGGTATCTGGGGATTCTTCAGGTAAGATACAGAATTCTTCTTACTTCAAAGTCTGCACAGTGACCACACCTACCATGAGGTTGCAAGGATCTAGCTCTGGCCATGTTAGCAAGGGGACCTTTGCTAAATTCCTTAGTACAAAATCCAAACTCCTTCATATCTATTCACACCTATCCTCCCTCCCTAGGAAGCACTTGTGTTACCTGCTTTCAAGTGAACAATACTTTCTAGAAGAGTGTTGGGGACCACTCATTTCAATCCTAGGATCTGGATGTGCATAGGTCAAGGCTGGAGCCTGGTCTGCATACCTCCATGGGGACAGAAAGTTATTTTCCCTAGAGACTCAGTTACTATTTGCCTTTTCTTGAATATGACTGACCCAGAACACCTGTCCCAATGACTGGTATATGTTCTAAGGTGGGGATTTCTGCTCACCAAGGAGAAGGCTAAGGAGCTAGAAGAGGGTTCAGGTTTACCTGAGGGCTTTCCCAGCCCAATCATGTCCCAGAAAACCCAAGCTGACTATACTTTTTTAGTATGCTTTGGACCCAACGTGTTTTAGATTTCAGATTTGGAGACATTTGTATATAGATAATGAGATAGGTGCAAACCTGTTTCTAAGTAGAAAATTTGTTTTTATTTTACATACAACTTACATAATTCTATACAAGGTTTTTTTGGTGCACTTGTGTTTCAGTAGGAACCTGTCGTGCGAGTATAGTTGTAGAATCTTTCTATATGACAATGATTCAACTTTCAAAGGGTTTTCAATTTTATGGTCAGCTCCACATTCTGTGCAGCCGTGACTGGTGTCTCTGCTCCCAGGGAGTGAAGCCGCTGTAACTGCCATGTCCAATGCCTTCTCATGGTCTTAAGCCATGCAGGCTCCCTGCCAGTCATGTCACCAGGCTCTAAAGCCTCTCACTTTTCTCTGGGGCCTCTTGCATGGATGCTCCCTCTTCTGTGCTTTCTTAATAAACCAGCTGTGGCAGCCTGCTTTCTTCTCACAACCACATCTGTTCAGCCTACAAACCCTTTTGATTCCACCTTTCAAATACATTCAGATTTCAATCTCTTATAATTTTTTTGTTGCCTCATATTCTGAACCCTGTATCTCTAGTCTGGATATTGTTATAACAACACACATTTACAACCTTGCTACTTTTATCCTGTGGCTATCCACCTAGTAGCCAGAGGAATCATTGAAGGCATACAAAGAGTCAGGTCATACCTCTGCAGTGAGTTCCCATGTCACCTACAATGAAATCCAAGTCCTTCCCAAGGTCCATACCAGATTGCATCGGCTGCTTACACACTTCTGTTCACAATGCCCCCAGGCCCTTTCTTCTTTTTGTTCTTCTGACTACAGGTCCTTTCTTGGGAAATTTGCTTGTCTATTGTCAAGTTCTACTGCCTCGGACACCTTCCTCAGTCAGTCACATGACATGAAGCACCACTCACCCAGACTTTTCATTTGTCTAGCTTTATATGTTCTTTAAGTACTTTTGCTACTTGTCATTATACTCTGAATTCATCTGTGTTCTGTAGTATGAGCTCAGGGTACTGCAAGATTTTGATTGTGTTGTTCTTAAATGCACTGCAGCTTAAAGCATGGCTGGGCACATGGCGGATGCTCAGGTCATAGCTGTCAGGTAAAGACATGGAAGGCTTAACCTGGAGCTAGGCTATAGCAATGGAATGCAGATGAAGGCACCTGTGTTGGGGATGTGGAAGGTAGCCCTATTCTGGAAGCCTGACTCAAGTCCCCAGGCCACTCTGGTCCTGAGAGTCCTGCCATGACATCCCCACTCCACCCTGCTCTCTTATTCACAGCACAGGAGATGAGCACGGCCGAGGCAACTGGGGTCACTTGGACCAGGTAGCTGCACTACGCTGGGTGCAGGACAACATTGCCAACTTTGGAGGGAACCCCGACTCTGTAACCATCTTTGGAGAGTCAGCAGGAGGTCAAAGTGTCTCTATTCTTGTAAGTTTCCCCTGCCCCTGGGTATGATGGCTACTAATAGGATGTCTTGGAGACAGACCAACCAAGCCTTGGGTATCCTATTCCCTGCACAACTTTATAAGGTAGCAAGTTAAAGATCCTAGTGTCCTTGGTCCGCAGGAAGCTCAAGACTCACTTTCCTGTCCCGAGACCATCAGAATCCCTGCAGCAGCGATGCTTCTCCTCTTCCCTTCTCTACCTTGCCTCCCTTGGTTGAGTTCTGTCTCTCCATCCTAATCATTTTAATGTGAGGACTTTCCTCACTTCTGTCAGGGAAGTAAGGCTGAGTATAAAGTACATATAGACAGAGGTGAGGCTCCAGCTGGATGGAGTGTCATTGCTTTATTTGAAGACAGAGCTACAAAACAAAGGAATGTGAGCAACAAGAGCAGGCCAGAGCTTCCTCCAAAGGGGTATGAGGGCTTCTGTGTCCCAGAGGGAGCGAAGCAGTCTGTGTGGCTGAGGAAGGAGGCTGGTGGGGGGTAGGTAAGGAAGGTAGTACAGAGAGGGAGGGCACAGGGGACATGGAGCATGTACCATGTGTAGGTGACATTTTGCTGGTGTGGGCAATAGGGCTGGGAAGGCACTGAGGGAAGCTAAAGGTGATGCCTCACAGACAGGAGGGCAGCCCTGTCACTGGTCTTCATGCATGTATTGTTTTCAGAGTTACATTTGCCAATGAAAATATTTTCATATTTTTAAATTACTTAACAAACAAAAGTACTAATCCTCTCAAAGAAAGATTTCTTTTTCTTTGAGATTTTCTTCTGACCCCTCCCTACAGTGTCTTCAGGAGAATGGTCCAGGGCAGAGGAGGAAGTCTTAAAAAGCTCATATGTCACTGACTCTCTCCCTGTGACCATGGCTTCTCCTCTTCTTCATCCCTTTTCTAGGTGGTATCTCCCCTGGCCAAGAACCTCTTCCACCGTGCAATTTCTGAGAGTGGTGTGGCCCTCATTTCTTGTCTTTTCAAGAAGGACATCAAACCTGTGGCTGAGGTAGGTCTCACCCTGGATAGTTCCCACACCCTTTGCCCTGCTCTGCTCAATCCTGTGGGGCTCAGGTGTGAAGCAGCTTCTGTACTTTTTTAAGTGCCTTTGTGGCATTGTGCTACCCAGGCTGCTGCATATCTACACATGTAGTGTGAGTGTGTGATAGGTACACAGCCTAATCCACCACACAAGACAGGTGCAACTACTAGCACTCCCATCTAGAATGATGACACTAAGACTCTAGAAATTGAGTGGCATCCCCAAGGTCAAATAGCTAGTAAGAGGAGGAGGCAAAAGTTGAATCCAGACGGTGCTTTCTGTGATACAGAGCTCGTCATTTCACTCCACATTGCTTCTGTTGAGACACGAGTTTTTAGACCATTATACCCATTTTTACAGAGATCAGATAATAGAAGCATGGAGATTGTGCAATTAGCTCCCATTGCAATCCAAATAATAAAAGCAGCAGCAGCTTCCTCTGAGACCCGGAGTCCACACCTCCAGGTCTGGAGTGTTTCCAGCTACTCCCTATACCCTTCAGAAGTTGATGTGGCCTAGAACAGCTGTCTCCATATGGATAGAGGAGAGGAACAATGCTCTTGATCTTTGCTTGTGTCTTTGATCTTTACAGAAAATTGCTATTGCAGCTGGGTGTAAAACGACCAGCTCAGCTGTCATGGTTCACTGCCTGCGCCAGAAGACAGAGGAAGAACTCATGGAGGTGACACTGAAAATGGTAGGCCTACCTGTTCAAGTATCCCCAGACTTACACAGACTGGGGTTCAAGTTTCATCCTTTTGGCTATTCTTTTTATATTTGACAAGGGGGAAATCCTGGAACAGTTCATCACCTCACAGGAGCAGCGTCAGCCTCCACATCTGAAAGGGAACTTTAATTTTCCTCTTTACTATTAAATATGTCAAATATTAAGAGAAGTCCACAAATGACATGATGAATAAGTACATTCCAACCACACAGAGTTATAAAAGCAATATTTTGCCATTCCTGCTTTCCCATGTATTTTACAGAAAATTTGTGTTCTGTATTCCATAAGTAACCACATTCCTGTCTTTGAGAAAGGGCAATGTTAAGCACAGATAGTTTCAGAAGAGTGTCACCATTTGTCTTGGCTGATTTGGAAGCTATCAAAATTATAACCCTTTAGTAACTCCATATTATAAGTTTTCAGAGATTCTACCTCCAGTGTTATTCTAAGATAACAATGTATCCATACATTCTTTCATCTGTTATCTCTCTGTTCATCATCACTCAAATATCCACTAATTCATTTAATCTACCAATATAACTTAGTGTAATATTAGTCAAGTCTTCTCATCTATTCATTTTCAACTGATTCATAATCCATGCATCATTAAGTTCCCTTCTATCTTAACTCTGTCATTAGTTTTTCCAAAATTAATTATCTGCTCATCACCAATTGCTGATTATCATCATCAGTGATCCTTCGATCATCCATCTTCTAGCTACCCATTCAATTCACCCAGACTGCATGTATTGTACAACTCAGTCCGTTCATCCATGCTAACTGGGATATCAGAGGTGGTGACGGTTAGATATACTACTGTTCACAAAGAACTATCTAAAAAGAAACACCAAAATGCCCTAGGATTTGAACTGTGGAAGCACAAGCTGGGAACACACTCAAGCTAGCAAGCAGCAATGTTTCGCAGGCAAGATTACACCTGAGGGTTGATGGATGGTGCTGTCAGTCTGTCGCCACAGAAGCACAATAAGACACACCCAAAGAACACAACATCCTGTGACAGCAATGGTGTGACTGTGAGCTGAGGAACAGTAGGAGACCTTGGTCTCTGTGAGCAGACCCCAAGCACTTGTCCCCAGGCAAGGCCTCTAGCACAGATCTCTTCCACAGCTTATATTCAACTTAGCTCTTGAGTTCTGGCTCATTGGGCTCCAAAAGGTTGATCAGGGTGTTCAAAGAATTAACAGGTGAATGCTTGCCTCTGCTTGGAAAGAGTGGCTGTCATCCTTTCTCTGTCTCTGTCTCTCTCTCTCTCTCTCTCTCTCTCTCTCACACACACACACACACACACAATGGAAATGCTCTTACTTGTCACTTCTTCATATGCTGTCCACTACAGTATATAAAGGAAGTAACATTACATCACTACAGTTTTGCTGAATACATACCATGGAGGAAAATGGAATAGGATGAGTTTCAGTCAAGTTTATGATTCAAGGTTTTCAAATGTGTAAGAAAATTAATCTCATGCTTCATTGAACAGGAAGGAAACTGTGCTATAACAATCTTGAGGCAACTGGAAAGTCCAGTAGTATAAGATTTTAGGTTTGGCTGGATCCAGATGCTTCCAGAATGTTATTGAGAATAACTTCTCTGTCTTGGTGTGCACTCGTGTGTGTTGACTCCCCAAGAATATCTGTATCCTGGAGAGGTTACATCTGGCACTGCTTAGAAGTATCTACTCTGCTTGTCAGTAATTCTAGCAGAAGCTCTGAGGTTTAGGTGACAGAGTTGTGTTCCTATCTTTGAAAAGGTGATTTCTGCATCCCAGACATAGAGTACCTCTCTGTGATGTAGATATTGATCTTACCAGGTCAGAGTGGGAAGAGGAAGTTCCCTAGAGGACAAACAGGACATTGTTGCCAGGGAACAAGCAAAGAATGAATGCAAGGAGGCACGCACTAGCAGATGTCCTTCCAGAGCCTGACACTGGAGCTGGTCCCAGGGCCTGTGCTTTCCTTATTGATGCCCATGTTTCACCCAGCTCAGGCCTCAGTGCCAAGCACAGCATGCATCCTGCCCACTTCCTCTCAGCTGGACAGGGAGGCCCTGGGAGGGAGTACCTGATAGCTCAGTGTCCCGTTCACAAGATCAGCTTTTCCCAGGAAGCCTCTTCACCACATCCTCTGTGTTTGTCTTCACAGAAATTCTTCGTTCTTGATTTAGTTGGTGACCCCCGAGAGGTAAGAAATTTTTGGTTTCTTTACTTCATATTTTGAGCCGCAGGGTCTTCAAACTCTGATGAACTATGAATGGCACATTCTCCTTTGCGGAATCAGTCATGCCTTGTGTCCATATTGCTGAGGTCCAGAGAGGGACAGGGACTTGCCAGCATCACGCAGCTGGAGTAGTGGGAGGTCCCTGCCCTGCACCAGTTCATTAACTAACAGACCACCTCTAGTCTAGGCTGCTGGTGAGCAGGGTTGGAGTCAGGGCAGGGAAGGAAGTGCTGCTGAGATTGGCTGAGGAACAGGCTGTGAGGTGTGAGACAAAAGAAATAGGGACACACTAGTTCCTCACCCCAAGCCTATGCTTGTGACCTCCTTGGGACAGCCCCTGCAAGCCAGGAGTGGATAGCAGCATGACTGTGGTTCTCACTGTTGCTGAGGTCACTGCTGCCTCACTGATGTCACCTTCTCAACCCTCATTGTCTCTTTCTGGCCTTCCACCGTCTTCTCCCACATTTTCCTGTCCCCAACTGAATGCCTAACTTGCTCTCTTAATACAGGCATATGCTTTAAAGCTGACAATGCTTGCTTCTTGAAAAGGACAACACAAATGTCCTTGTCCCCTCTTTGAGTTAATTCTTTCACCCATGTCTGAGTACATACCGTGCAGAAAAAACACCCCACCCTTAGACCCTAGTCAGGCCCTGCCCTGTGTTACTCTTCCAGGCCCAGGACACTTTGATCAGCACTGCATGGTGACACTCCTGTCCCTTGGCTCCTGCTATTCCTACTGTTTGGGCAGTCCCACCCCCTTATTCACCTGTCAGTTCCTGCCCCTCCCCAGGGCCCAGCACGTACAGGAAGCACGTGCCGCTCCTGGGCTGCATTGTGTCTTCTTTCCAGATGAGTGGTTCTCTTGTTGACTCCCACAGGTGCCCTTTCTGACCTGACTGCCTGTGTAAGGTAATAGTCACTGCACACAGATTCTGTTCTCCACTGTCTGCCTGTTAGATTGGGGTTTGCATGTGTGCTAGTCTTGTCACCAAAGTATTTCTCTTTCATGGGGAAGCAAGCATATACTGGAGCACTTACTATGTGTAGAGCTCAGTGCCTGCTGGCAGAACAGCCTTTGTCACTGAGAGCTCCTGTTTAAATGCAGACAGATAGGTACAGTCAACACTCATTCGTGTTGGACTCTGCAAAGTCACTCACTCATGAAAATGTACTTGCAATTCCCAAATTCACACTGTGACACTGTGGTGGCCACTTAGAGACATGAATGGAATGGTCTCAAGTTTGTCACACATGATGTGTATATTTCCTTCTTGGCAAAAGTGGTATACCATGTTCTCGTCTCATCTTCACTAACAAGAAGTGTCTGTCACATGGTCATTTCGTGTCACAGTTTTGCATCTTGAGTGCATGTTCAGTAATTTTGCTGTATAAAGTGACCCCCCAGGGCCATGCCCAAGTATTGTCAGGGTTTCTGAACACAAGAAGGCCATGCTATGCCTCACAAAGAAATGCTGTGTTCACGCGCTAGTCATCCTGCCTGGGCAATGAGCTCAGTGCTAATGAATCAACTACTCGGTCCATTCAAAACAGAAAGAGGGAATTTGCTTATCTGAAGGTTAGACCCTTCTGGAAAGTGTGTGATGAAGTTGCAGAAAGGATGGAAAAACAGCTAACATGTGGACTTAGGAGATGATAAATATATATATATATATATATGAAAGAGTGGACAGCATTATTGTGAAACTGGAAGTCAGAGACATTTACAATTTCTTTTGTGACCAGGGTCAGGAAAATGTTATTTCCTTCCCAAGTTGTACTATAAATAAAAGCTACATTGACTTATTTCAATTAGACCTGTGTTACATAGAATGTCGTTCAGCAAGAGCCCACACATTAAAAGAAGATTGGCAAAATGTGACTGGAGACACATAGCAACCTAACCCTGTATTTGTCCTTGGGGTGACAGCTTAGCTTACCTGTTTTGTAATTCAGCATTCACTGTAACTTCACAGAATATGACATAATCAAAACTGACACTAGAGAAAAAGATAGACCTGTATAGTCTTCACATGTATTCCTTGGAGTAAACATCTGCTGCCCACCATGCCTTACTGTGAGCCACGGGTTGAAGTTCTTCCCTCTGCTGTTATAGTTTCCTTTGTTGTGATTCTGAGCTGCTGCTGTCCTCACCCAGGTCCGTGCTGGTTCTTTGTGCAGGTCTCAATCTCAGAAAGAGGGAGTGAAGTGGATGTTACCTGGGGAGGGGAATCCCAACCGTTGTGTTGCTCTCTCTTCCCCAGAGCTACCTCTTCATGACCACTGTGGTGGATGGAGTGCTGCTGCCCAAGTCACCTGAAGAGATTCTGGCAGAAAAGAAACACAACATGGTGCCCTACATGGTGGGGATCAACCAACAGGAGTTTGGCTGGATTATCCCAATGGTGAGAATGTGCAAGCCACTTGAATCCTTGCACCTGCTGACCCTCCCTCTTCTGGTTGCAGGAGCTTTTTCCTTCTCAGACCCCACACTTGAGTCTAGAGCAGTAGCCTCCGACTGTAGGAGTTGATATTTCCATTGAAGCATTCTCTGGAGTGACTCAACTACCCCTTAGATTTCTCAGCCCTAGCAACGTCTCCTCCTAACACTTGGGTGGTCTTCTAGTTAAAGAGCACTGAAAGAGCAGGTCTGGGATGGCCTGTGACGAGAGTAACCATGCACATGGAAAAAACTGTGGGCACACAGAATGAAGAAGGAGTTTGGGAATGGCAAGAATTTGGTTTGGGACCCAAGGCCTTCTCACGTGGACTATTGTTCATTTGTTCCAATAGATCTGCACTAAGACTCTTATTCATTTCGTTGGAATGATCCAGAAAAGATTTTGCTTCGTGAATTAAGCTTAGTTCTTAAATGTAAAGAACAACTTTTTTTTTCCACTGAAGATAAAGAAAGATAGATACTAGCTAAGGCACTGGACACGTTGGCTTGATTAATATGAACTCAAGTATGGAAAATATGTTAGCAATACCTGCATGAAATTTCTGGAACAAACAGATGAACATGTTTAAAGGATGGAGTGTGCTGGAGAAGGAAGAGTAGAGTGTTGGAAGGAGGGGACATAGTCTCTGTCACTGGACCGCCTGGATTTGTGAATCCATGCCTACCTCCAAAAGAAATGGTTCTCCTATAGGGATGACAGGAAGCAGTGGTGTAAGTTAGAGTAAGGTCTCTGCTCAAGTTAAGCCTTCACTTTCCACCAAGAGGGGAATATCATCAAGCCTTATCTCCTGTTTTCATTTTGATAAATTAAAAAAAAAAAGTGCTATCCTAACCTTCAGGCCATAGGTACCTTTACATCTCAAAGAGCAGAAAAGATGTATTGTTGCACAGTTTTTCAAGGAACTGCTCTGAGAGCTTTAAGAGCATCTCTGCACATCACCACTAGATTTTTTTTTTCCTGCGGTAAAAAGTAAATTCATCCGTCAACACTCACATTTCCAGGCAGCCACCTGCTAGGAAGCTAAGTTCGCCATAGCACCCTGGTTCTTTCTTACCAGAAGCTTTGCTGCAGGTGGGTGAAGGGTCTGAGTGTAGAACTTTGAGTAGAATCATCGTGTCCTGAGTTTTGTAATCCTCACTTCAGAATTTCATAGGTTATTCCAAAGCACCAAGGTGCAAAGGCAGGATTTTGGCTTTCTCCATCATCTGAGGCGGGTGCAGATGTTTCTGTATTCCTACACTGGCCTGACCTAAACCTTCCTTCATGGTCAGAGGTCTGCCATAGCTTCAGCTAAGCTTTTTTCTTAAAGCTATTTTTTGGATAGTTTAAATTTCTGAATATATAAGTCCACTTGGGTCATTGTTTTTATCCAAATCATCAAATATACATATCCATAATGAACAAAGCAAAAGGGCCTTCAGTCTGTATTGGTTTGATTGTTTTTCTAGTTAATTCTTGGTGATTTACAAATATTTAACTTATGTTTTAGCAAATGCTGGGCTATCCACTCTCAGATGACAAACTGGACCAGAAGACAGCCACAGAACTCTTGTGGAAGTCCTACCCCATTGTTGTAAGTGTTCAGCGGAATCAAGCGATTGGTTGAAGCTTGCAAAGCAATGGGGGGCGGGGAGATTTCCCCAAGTCCTAGCCATATTAAATGACATCTGGAACCTGGGGCTCTGCCCCCATATTTCTGCTTTTCCCACTTCAGCACACCTGTCGGGGTGGAAGGGAGTATTGCACTGGTTTCAGGAAGTTCACCGCTGACCCAAAACTTCCTCACTGACTGGGGCTGCCTGCTCACTCACCAGAGCATGGTAGTGACATTCTTGATCCGTTTCAGGGTGTCGCTAAGGAGCTGACTCCAGTGGCCACTGAGAAGTATTTAGGAGGGACAAATGACCTTGCCAAAAAGAAATATTTGTTCCTGGATATGCTTGCAGATCTGATCTTTGGTGTCCCAGCAGTGACTACTGCTCGTTACCACAGAGGTGAGTCCCAGAGGTCGGGTGAGAGGAGACAACAACTCCATCCTGCTAGTGCCCATTGCCCTTACCTCGGACACAGACACAAGTGAAAACTGTTGAGAATCAGGTCTCAAAAGCTGATGCCGTTTGGCCTGGAGGGGTGAGATGTTCCACATGGTTTTCTCTCAATAGCAGACTGAGTGAGGAGTTTGTGTGTAAGGGAGGTAATCAGGAGATGATTCCAGAGAACATAATGAAGGAGATAAAATTATGACACAGAAAACAGCTGGAAGTCAGCCAGGGACACACGGTTGGACAAGCATCCACTTGCTCCTTGCTCCTGGGGAGGCTTGGGGAATTAACTGAAACATCTCAGGACTCTCCATCTGGATGACAAGGGGACTGGCATACTGATTCACCAGCTTTCACATGCCATCGGTTGGAGACTGCTCCAAAGGACTGTTAATTCCATAGTGCTTTAACTCACTGCACATGAGCAGACCAGTGTCCAGGGACTGGACGGGCCCCTCAACAAAGAGCTCCAGGGACTGGACTGTTCCGGGTTTTATCAACTCTCGATATTTCATATATGTCTCTTTTTTATAAGAAGAACTTTCTGAATATAAATTAATATATTAACATTGCACAAAAATGTGTAAAAACGGATTTTAAAAATAAACTCTCCTTTTTTATGTCTATCGCCTTTTTGGTACCAAGGACATCTCTGAACATAAAACTAATAGGTTGTAATTGTAGAATGTTATGAAAACATGGAACTCCTCATAGAAGAAACACCGTGTCACTGATAATTCTTTCATCTGGAGGTTTCAGCTATATTTTTTCCTTTATTTTCTTCTAATGTTTTGTTTTCTTTTTGGAAGTCACTTTAAATGATATATATATGAAGTGTGAGTTTATTTTTTCCAACTTTTATTTAGTATTTGGTACAATGACAAAAAAGTTGATGGAGAGATAGAAAATTTCCATTTGCTTTTTCGTTCCCTAAATGCCTGCAATGACCAGGATCGAGCCAGGCTGAAGCCAGAAGCCAGGATCTCAATTTAGGTCACCCATATGGGTGCCAGGTACCCAAGTATTCAAGGTACCATCTCTTTTCTCCCTAGCCACATTATAGTGGAAAGCTGGACAAAAAACAAGGGCAGCACTCAATCCCAGGCCCCTCGGTTGGAGTACAGGTGCCCCAAGCACTGACTCCAGTTACTACACCACAATGTCTACCCCAATATGATGTTTTGATTCACAGATCCATAGAGTAAATCAAGATAATTAATATATTCATCCCCTCATAAATCAACTATTCCTTTCTCATGTGACAATTCAGAAATCTTTCTTATTGATATTTTGGAATATGCAACACTATAGGGAAATGGACTTAAAAGGTATAAGTTTATTTTGGTATAAAACATTTTTAAGTCTAGACTATTTTTGTAATATGAACTTCTGTAAACTTTTTTGAAGATCACCTGTGCATTTTGTGTGTTATAGTCAGTCTGTGGTGCAATAGAACAACTGAACAAATAACTAAAACTTGATGGTATTGGCCAACTTCTCCCCAGCCTCCCACTTCCTCCTTCCCCAGTTTCTAATAGCAACGATTGCATCTCTGCTGCTATAGGGTCACCTTTTTCAGATTACAAATGTAACTGAGATCATATAATGTTTGTCATTCAATTGGCTTGTTTCATTAATCACAGTATCTTCTAGATTCATTCATGTTGTCACAATTGACAACATTTCATCCTTTTGTGGTTGAGTAATATTTATATGATATGACATACATCTGACACATATGGTAGAAATATCTATCTGGTATTTGAATCCTCTTGAGTTTTATGCATTAAGATTTCAGTTTTCAGTGTTGAGATCTTTTCCCTTCTTGATTAGATTTACCCATGGGATTTTAATAGCTACTGTAAGTGAACTAGCTTCTTGATTAATAGCTCAGAAAGTTGCTAGATTGTTGTATGTTGATTTTATATCCTGCAAACATACTGAATTAATTTATTGACATAACAGTTTTAGTAGCACTTGGGGTCATCTGTGAACAAGAATTGAACCTCCTCCTTTCCAGTTTGGGAGTCCTTGGTTTCTTTCTTACTCTGGCAGCTTCTGGTGCTCTTTTGAATGAAAGTGCTGAGAGGACACTTTCTTGGCATGTTTCAGAATCAGAGAAAAAAAAGTTTTTTATTCTCATTTTCTTAAAATGTGTTTTTAAAGAGTCATTGCGAGCCTGAGTCAAAATTTTACCTAAAAACTCTTGGTCAATGATTCAGAATTGTCTTCCAGTTTTTGAGAGTATGGATTTTCTAACTTTCTTTTTCACTTGGGACACTGAGATTAAAATGTAAAAACAATGCTGCCACTGTCATGCCTTCCTCCTTAGAATTATAATGAAATTGATAATTTGTACCACTTCAATTATTTTACCACTTTAATTATTTCACTTAATTTGCACCATTACAATTATTAGCTCTCTTTCTCTCTCTCTCTTTCTGAGTTCTATATGGTTACTATTCATGTCTATGCTTTTCTATCCTTTGAAGACTCATGTTGTATTGTACATATTTAATACATCTCAATGCCTTTAGGCAAAAAGTTCAAGAAGTATGTTTTGGGGGTAGCATGATTCACTGATTCTCAAAGGAGTCTTCCTCCATGGTTAGGTTCTGAGTTCACTTATAAAATGATTGATTGGCAGGGACATGTTCCACCTTTTAGCAATTTCTGCTTGACCTTGAAGTTACTTTAACAGGTGGATTAGCAAGCCATAGAAGGGTTTTTGTTCTAAATGACACTGCTTGCTAAATCAAGGGTGCAGCAGTGCAGGCTGAGGGTGTGTTCAAATAAATCATTATACACCCTTGTTCTCAGAGTGGCAAAATTACGAGTGTCTTTTTCTTCAACTAAAATGTTGTTAAATTTCTCCACTAGCATGACTCGAGATTGACCTTTCCCTCTTCACATCATATTTCTGTGTGCATTGGAATATGTGGAGCACTGAGCTGCAAAACAAGGGGCTCCATGAGTTAGCCCTGAAAAAAACGGAATGGCACCTTCAATGACCCATTTGGTGGGAATACTGAGGTCTTCCTGGGCTTTGGTGGTAGAGCTTTGGCTGTGAGGAAGGAAGACAAGAGGCGAGGAAAGCGAGCTTGAAAGGCTCACTGTCCTTGGCCCACTTCTCTCTTCTGCCATTATGCTGATAACCTTCATACCATAGCCATAGGCCAAAGAGCAAGAATAAAGAAGTGTACAGTGGCAGAAGTATGAAATGCTGAATATTGTAGTTTCTTGAGAGGCAAGAGACACTTTTTCTCTTTACTATGTTTGTTTTAAGTATCCTACCATTTAGACAAAGAAGTTGTACTGCTGCTCTCAGAAAGGATGAGAGAAACAGTGGAAATGTTCAAAACTAGGAAGAATAGAAAAGCCCAATCAGGTCGTTGAACACTTGTCTGTAATCAATGACATACACCCAACATGAGATGGAAATATATTTCTGGCATATGATTGTATCAGGAAACAAACCGACTCGGTATCTTTGCCATGTAATGTTATCTTAAACATATTGACTCATTTATTTATTCAGCTTTTATCAAACTCAAACACAGTTGGACTTCATCTGGAAATGCAGCCCTAAGCAAGGATAATCTCTTCCTGAAACTGTTTCTCACTGGTCTTGCTAACCAGGGGTTTCCGTAGAATATACCTTGATGTAATTGTATTCTGCAGATTACCAGAGAATATCTGCAGGGCCAGAGATCTGAATATCAATTAGGGATGCATAAAATATTTAAAACAATGAACTGTTCATGAATCTATATCTTTCAGATGCTGGTGCTCCCACCTATATGTATGAGTATCGATATCGCCCAAGCAGCGCATCAGACTTGAGACCCAAGACGGTGATAGGTGACCATGGAGATGAGATCTTCTCCGTTTTTGGGGCCCCATTTTTGAAAGGTAATGGCTCTTGACTGGCTCTGAACTTCAGATAGCAGGGTTAACTTACAATGGCCAGTCTCCAATATTTTGCCTACTCTAAACTGCATGAAATAGACTGTGTAACCATGTTCCCTCAGAGAGTCACTCAGAGTCTTAGCCCTCAACATGAATATGACAGGTGATTGGTCTTTGAAGGATCCTGCTCTAGGATGCCAATGCCATCACTTGGTTTCTCAATCCTAGGAACATATTAGAATATGAATCAGGATAAGGTTAGCATATATGTCTCTGTTTATCTAACATAGACATTTTAAATGTATTTAATGATATAGTATGTAAAAGAAAAAATTCTCACAATGGTCTTCAATATCTGAAGTCTCAGCAGTTACGTGTGACCATCTCATAGCTGTTTATGATGCATCTGCCTCTCCCTGTTAGGTGACTCCTTAGCGTAGTTGCAGCTCTATTTCTCAGAGTTGAAGCAAACTTAGGTGTATGTAGGTTTGGGAGAAAATGCCCAAGATAGAGCAGCTTGGGGAGGTGCCCTTGGTTTGTGATGCTATGCCAATTAAGGGGCACTAAAGACAAGGACAGCTAGTTGGAACATTAGCTGCATGCTTACTGCTGAGTCCTAGCTCATCCAGTCTCAAACACAAATGTATGCCAGTTAACCAAGTTCTAATGAAAATATAGGTGTTGACTTAAATGTGTGAGGTAAGGGAAAAGGTACTGTGTTTCAAATAAGTAGTGCTAATGTTTCTAGCCATGGGTCACATTTTGGGTAACCAAGGATCTTCCTCTTCCCCACAGGGGGTGCTTCAGAAGAGGAGATCCAACTCAGCAAGATGGCGATGAAGTACTGGACCAACTTTGCTAGGAACGGGTAAGACGCTGGCGAATTAGCAAAGGTGGAACAGACTTAGTAGGGGGTAGAATGTGTTTATTGGGAAAGGAAAGGTTGTAATGCTTGAATGATGAAACTCTGTGCCCTGTTGCCAGAGCATTCTGACAATGAGAGCTCTGTGACAGGGACAGGCTGCCCCAAAAGATGCAAAGTTCCTTTTAGCAGGTGCTATCTGAGCCTCTCAGTGGAGGGAACTTGGGTGTCCCTGTAAATCTGTGAAACGTCTGGGACCACACATCAGCTTTGGAGACATTTCTGTTTGATTCTGTTTCCAGGAACCCCAATGGGAAGGGGCTTCCTCACTGGCCAGAATACGACCACAAGGAAGGATACCTGCAGATTGGAGCCTCTACCCAGGCAGCACAGAAGCTGAAACATGAGGAAGTGGCTTTCTGGAATGAGCTCTGGGCCAGAGAAGCAGCAAAGTCACCTGGTTCAGAGCACACTGAACTGTGAATGGAAAGCCCAATCAGCCTTGGCACCTGGAGATTTCAACCTAGGAGTATTACAAAAGAAATATTTGTAGACCAAAGAGGCATCTTATTGTAGAAGCCAAAGAACCATCTAATGGGGATGGTCAGAGGTCATGGTGGGGTAGGGGGTACTTTTGTATTTGTGGTGTCAGTTTGGGGAATAAAGGTTCTTTGGGAGACCAAATCAATGTCTATATCTTGGGCTAAAGATTGATCCAAACCTATTCAGACTAGAGAGGAATAGAGAAAAAAAATCAGTTTAACCCTCTTTCCTTGAGTATCACTTGAAAATGGTTACCTGAAATCTAAGGGAACATAGGCATTTTGGAGGAGAGGCAGATGTGCCTCTTGGATCACCTTTCTGCTCTGTGGGGAAATCAGCACAGCATGAATTTGAGCAGAATGACTCAGAGCCAGGTGTGAGGTAGTAGAAGAACATGAACTCCCTGGAAACCACAAAGGTATCATGGCAATTCATACAGTCTTCTCTATGAATATTTACTAGGTGCTCACAAGAAAGGTTGGAAACAGGTAGTGAGATCAGAGGAAGCTTGACTCGGGGATGTAGATACGATGCTACTCAGCTTCTATGCTCCAGCTACCAAAGTCCTTTGAACATGCGAGAAAGAGCAGTAGATGTTTCCCACAGGGTACTACTGACAGAAGACTAAAACTCTGTGCCTTAGGCTGTGGGATAACACACTCTCCTGGATCAAGATGAGCATGAGCAGCACAAGACTAGGGAATATTAAGCCTCTATGGGTTTGAGGATTGACAGGATGAGTCATTCCCAAATGCCATAATTAAGTCAGAAATTACCCAGTACCACGTTCCAGACTCATTCCACATACCAGACTCATACCACTGGGAGAGGATGAAAGTGTGAAGAGCATCTCTGAGTGGCAGGTGCACAGGACATACCTGTAGCTGAGGGTGTAATAAGACATTAAAAATATACTTCCAGAGCAAGTGTTGTAACATAACTTGGAAAGCCACAATACCAGCATCCTGTGTGGGTATCAGCTTGTGTCTGGCTGCACTTTAAGTGTTTGGTCTAGTTTGACTTTTTTGTTGTTGATGAGAAATAGTGGTCTATTTACATTCTGTCCCATGCACATATCCAGTTTCCTCAGCACCATTTATTAAAGAGAATGTCATGTCTCCAATGCGTCTTCTAACGATCACAATCAAAACTCAGTTGGCAGGGGCCTAGTGTTTTGGTGCTGTGGATCATGCTGCTGCTTGAGCTGTTATTATCCCACAGTGGGTCTATTTTTGAATCATAGATGCTGTGTTTCTGATCCAGCATCGGTGGAATGTATGGATGCTACTGTTCTCTCTCAAAAAAAGAAGCAAACCAATTAGTTCTCATCGATCTTTCGTATTCTTAGTCTTAACTGTATCTATTTATTCTCTGATCTTTATATCTTCATCTTGCTAAGTTTTGCCATTGTCCCTTAGTATTTTATTTACTTTCATTTTAATCTTTATAATTATTTATTGGGACTTACACTGTGGCATAGTAGGCTAGGTATCTACCTTTAGTGCTGGCAACCCACTTGAGCACCTGTTTGTGTCCTGGCTGCACTACTTCCAATCCAGCTGCCTGTTTACAGCCTGGAAAAACAACAAAGGGTGGTTCAAGTCCTTGGGACCCTACACCTACATGGGAAACCCAAAACAAGCTCCTGGCTTCAGATCTGCTCAGCTCCAGCCGAGGCAGCCATCTGGGAAGCGAGCCAGTAGATAGATTTTATCTCTCTGATTCTCTCGGTGGTTCTGCTTTTCAAATAAGAATAAACAATTAAAAGGATTAAAAATATTTTTAGAAATAAGGTAAGCAAATATATTTGTTCTTTATAATTTACTTATATAAGATGAGCAGATTTCATGTACTTCACAGTACAGATTTAGGAGAAAAGTCATAACTTCCCAGTCATCATCCTCCCTCCTTATTTTTTTTTTTTAATTTTAAGAATAACGTGTATTCAGTTCCCTCACCAGTCAGGCTTACCCCTCCATTTGGTAAAGAATTCAGCACATAGCAAGTAGACACAAAAACACTGTTCCTCAAGAGTACATGCTAAGACAATAGTCAAATCTCAAACTGCCCAGTTTGTTCATATAGGTTTTTTTTTTTTACTCTATTTTAGGTACCACAGATCAGAGAAACGTTTTTTTGTTTTTGTGTTTTTTTTTTTTTTGGAACTGGCTTATTTCACTAAACACAATGAATGGTTTCTAGTTGCATCCATTCTGTTGAAAAATTTTCTTTATCCGGCCATCCACGATGGACATCCAGGTTGATTCCATGTATTAACTACTGTGAACTGGGCTGCAATAAATATGGGCACAGTAACTCATCAATTTTACTTATTTTGGTTCTGGTTTGTCCTTGCTTTCTGTTTCTTTGAGTTGGACCATTAGGTTGCTAATTTGAATTTTGTTGTTGTTGTTGTTGTAGGCGTTTATTGCTAGAAACTTCCCTCTGTGAACTATTTATACTGTCGCCCTTAGGTTTGGGCATTTTGTTTTTCCATTCTTACTTCTTTTAATATTTATTTCCCTTTTAATTTCTTCATCAACCAGTTAATATTTTAGGAGCATGTTGATTCGTCATTGTATATATGTGCTACTTCCACAGTTTGCTTTGTTGGCTTCTTATGATGTTGTAATCCAGTGAGCAAAGACAGCTGATGTGATTTCGGTTTTTACAATTGGTTGACAAGTGCTTTGTGTCTCCTGGAGAATGCTCCATGCCCTGGTAAGCAGAATGTGTATTCTGCACTTGCTGGGTGAGCAGCCCTGTAAGGTGAGCAGCTTTGAAAGTGGCAGTTAGTTCCATCTGCTCCAGAGGGTGCTCCCCAACTCTGGTACGTCTTGGTTTGTTTTCTTTAGAGATGATCTTGCAACTGACCAGTTGGATGTGGGAGTCCCTGTCTCTTTGCTCTGTTGATGTGTAGCTCTCCATTTAGAACTAATAATGTATATATTTGAGTGATCAGATTCTGGGTGTCTGTCTGTTTACAGCTGTTGTACTCTCTAGCTGAATCGACCTCTTACCCATAGCTAATGACCTTCTTTGTCTGTTTTCCTAAGTTTTTAATTAAAGCTAGGTCTATTTGGCGTGAACTGAGTGCGGATGTGTGTGTTGGGCATGGGGTGTTGCATTCTGGGTGGACTCAATAATGTGGTCTCTGGGAAATGTATTCAGCTGCAACCGCCATCAGTGAAGTTTGTGTTGCATTAGTGGCATAGGTTGCTGTGGTTCTGAACAAGATGCTATGACCTGTTTGTGCTCGGCTCAGGCTGCTGCTAAGTACAGACAGACACAGGTGCATGCCAACTGGCTGTGAAATAGGCACACCACAGGCTGGGACTTTCATCACCAGATATGGAGAAGAACTTTCAAGGAAGAACTTAAGAAAGTCTTTTTTTAACTTTTTTTAATACAGGAGGTCATATTGAGAGAGAGCGAGAGAGAGAGATCAATCTTCCATGCTCTGGCTCACACCCCAAATGGCTGCAATGACTAAAGTTGGGCCAATTAGAAGCCAGGATCCAGGTACCTCCTCCAGATCTCTCTCAAGGATGCAGGGGCCCAAGCACTTGAGCCATCTTTCACTGCTTTCCCACACCATATACAGCTAGCTGGATCAGAAGCAACCAGAACATGAACTGGTGTCCACATATGATGCCAGCACCACAGGTGGAGGCTTAGCTTGCTGTACCACCGTGCAGTCCCTAAGAAAATCCTTAATGAAGAAGGGAAATGGTACAAAGCAAAACATTAATTTCTGTGGAAAGAAGAAATGGAACTCTACATCAATCTTTAAAACAAAGGTGAGTGTAAAATTTTAAAAATCACTATCTAAAATGAAAGGAGTAGCAATGAACTGTGGGTTAGAGCACAAATATGAGAAATACATGACAAAATATTGACCAAAAGATGGAAAGCAGACACTTAGAGCCCATTGTGGTACTTTATGCAATAGGTTCATATGGTTTTAAAGCGCAATGTGTACCTTAATCAAAAATGTATATTCAACACCCCAAGCAGCCACTAGAGATTTAAATAAAACCCTAGTAGTGGAGATAAGTGAGTCATAATAAGATCTTAAGTCCCAAAGCAAGCAGACCAACAGAATGAAGATAACAAAGAATGCATGAACACATGGAAAGTCCTCCTAAAATAACCAAATTTAAACCAACCATATCAATAATTACATGAGATAAACATGCCTTAAATGTACCAGTTAAATGAGATTTTCAGATCTTGTGAAATAAAAGCAGGACTCTAATCCTCGTCCCTTCCGACCACTCTTGTCTCTTATCTGGAAAAGCTGATTAGAATGCTTGAGGGCTTCCTTCTTTGGTGCCTATGGTCGGTAGAATGTGGAGAGAGCTGACCATGGCCCGCCCGTAGGCCCAGGGGGAACTCCCAGCTAGCCCCCAGTCTGTGCTCTCTCAAGCCACATGGGAACTGCATGGGACACCCTCCTGGCTCGCCCAGTGATCTCAGTTACGCAGTCATCTATGTGTGTAATTGCTCATTGTGTGTGTGTGTGTGTGTGTGTGTGTGTGTGTGTGTGTGTGTGTGTAATCATTAGCCTTGACTTCTAAACCAAACTTGGGCAAAAATGCAATTTTAAACACAAGGACATGGATTAATAGACATAAAAGTAAACAGACAGCAAGAAAATATACCGCACTGGATAATAATAAAAAAAAAATGTGTGGCTGTATTTAGAGAGAGGCTGTGGATACTACTGCAAAATGTCAAATCATCAAGAAAACAGGAGGGTTAGTGTGCATGCACCTGGTGACAGAATCACAGAGACGTTACAGTTTACTGGGCTTTGTGCCTTTCAAAGTGGCTCTTGAGACCAGGATTTGACAGCGATCATTCCTTTGGAAAGTGACCTGTGGACACAAAGGTGGAAGAACAGCAAGGAGACACAGGCAGCAAATGCAGATGTGCTCTATGGCAGCTTCCCTATGCACA
This sequence comes from Ochotona curzoniae, assembly GCF_017591425.1. Classification (NCBI taxonomy): domain Eukaryota; kingdom Metazoa; phylum Chordata; class Mammalia; order Lagomorpha; family Ochotonidae; genus Ochotona; species Ochotona curzoniae. The sequence goes on from NW_024465926.1 coordinate 21,831,411, forward strand.
ATGGCATTCAGTCCCACGGGGGACCAACAGGAGAGGACATCAAACAAACCCAGGGTGGTTCCTGAAAACAGGCAAAGAAGCCTGGGTATTTACACACCAACTCCATCTGTGATTGACTCAAGGATGCTTTACGACTGGATAAAGAAGGACCACGCCACATGAAAGCCAATTGGAGATCCAGTGGCATCTGAAGGTGAATTTTCTTCATGGCTTTTTTTTTTTTTATTGTTGCTTACACTGTATTGTGTAGTACAGTTTTATAGGCGCTGGGGATTCCCCCCACCCCTCCCCATACCCCTCCCCCCATGGTGGATTCCTCCACCTTGCTGCATAACCATAGTTCAAGTTCAGTTGAGATTCATTGCTTGCAAACACATGCCTAGCATAAAGTTCAGCGTCTTATTGTCCAGATAAGTTCAGTGGCCTCCTGGGGAGACCTTCTATGGTCTGAAGATAGGTCTAACAGAGTAAAGATCCGGTCGGTTAAAAGCCCCAACAAGGCCTCAGTATCAATATACAACATTATGGAATTAATTGACATAGTATTGGGTAAACAATATGTTAAAAATAATGCAAGTTCCATTCTTCGAAACATCTGGGTTGAGACAGCATCAATGACACGTTCAAAAAATAACAAACAACCAAACAATAAATTACAGGTTAAATCAAGGCGAACATGTGGTATCTAATCTTTTGGGATTCACTCATTTCCCTTAGCATTATAGTTTCCAGTTGTGCCCATTTAGCCACAAAGAACTGCATTTTGTTTTTTTTAACAGCTGAGTAGTATTCCATGGAGTAGATGAACCAAAGCTTTCTTATCCAATCTTCTATTGATGGGCATTTCGGTTGCTTCCATGTTTTTGCAATTACTGATTGTGCTGCAATGAACATGGGGATGCATGTTGGTTTGTCGTAAAACAGGTGTTTTGGATATATTCCTAGGAGTGCTATTGCTGGGTCATATGGTATGCAGATTCCGAGTTGTTTGAGTGTTCTCCAGACTGATTTCCATAAAGGCTGTACCAATTTGCAGCTCCACCAGCAGTGGAGTAGGGTTCCCTTTTCCCCGCATCCTCGCCAGCAAGCGTCGTTGGTGTTCTTGTTTATGTGGGCCAATCTTACTGGTGTTAGGTGGTACCTCATCGATGTTTTAATTTGGATTTCCCTTATTGCTAGGGAGCTGGAACATTTTTTCATATGTTTGTTTGCCATTTGGACTTGCTCCTTTGTGAAATGTTTGCCCATTTCCCTTGCCCATTTCTTGAGTGGCTTGTTTGTTTTGGTTTTTTGGTTGTTTTGAAGTTCTTTGTATATCCTGGAAATTAGCCCCCTATCGCCTATATCGTGTGCAAAGATCTTCTCCCACTCTGTGGGTTGCTTTTTTACTTTGTTGATTGTTTCCCTTGCTGTACAGAAGCTTCTTAGTTTGATGAGGTCCCATTTGTTTATTCTGTTCTCAACTGCTATTGCTTTTGGTGTCCTTCTTAGAAAGTCGGAACCTACTCCTAGGTCTTGCAGGGTATTTCCTACATTTTCTTGCAAGAGTTTGAAGGTTTCTGGATGTAGGTTTAGGTCTTTTATCCATGTAGATTGGATCTTAGTGTATGGTGATAGATGTGGGTCTATCCTTTTGTTTCTACAGGCTATCAGCCAGTTGTCCCAACAACATTTACTAAAGAGGCCTTCCCACTTGCTTGAGCTATCATTGGTCTTTTTGTCAAAGATTAATTGGCTGTATTTGTGTGGGTTCCCTTTTGGTGCTTCTATTCTATTCCATTGATCTTCTTTTCTGTCTTTGTGCCAGTACCAGGCTGTTTTGATAACCACTGCTCTATAGTATGTCCAGAGGTCCGGGATTGTGATTCCCCCTGCTAATCTCTTATTTTTCAGGATGGTTCTAGCTATTCGTGGTTTTTTGTGTTTCCAGATGAACTTTTGAATCATTGTATCCAGTTCCGTGAAGAATGTTTTGGGCAATTTGACTGGAATTGCGTTGAAAATGTATATTGCTTGTGGTAGTATAGACATTTTAATGATATTGATTTTGCCTATCCAGGAGCACGGGATGTTATTCCATCTTTTGAGGTCTTGTTCAATTTCCTTTTTAAATAGTTTGTAGTTTTCTTCGAATAGGTCTCCTACGCTTTTGGTTAGATTTATTCCCAAATACTTCATACTTCTCTCTGCTATTTTGAATGGTATCCTGTTGGTTAGATCTTCTTCCATCTTGGTGTTATTTGCGTACACTATGGCTGTTGATTTTTGTTCATTAATTTTGTACCCCGCCACTCTGCCAAACTCTCGTATAAGTTCTAGCAGTTTCTGTATTGATTCTCCTGGTTTTTCTATGTATAGGATTATGTCATCTGCATATAGTGAAAGCTTGACTTCTTCGTTTCCTATACGTATGCCTTTGATTTCTTTTTCTTGTCTTATGGCCTCTGCAAGTACCTCTAGGACTATGTTGAATAGCAGTGGTGATAGCGGGCACCCTTGTCTTGTTCCAGATCTCAGTGGGAAGGGTTCTAGCTTTTCTCCATTCAGTATGATACTGGCGTTGGGTTTTTCATAAATTGCTTTAATTATGTTGTGGATTTTCCCATCTATGCCTACTTTGGCTAGAGTTTTTAGCATGAAGAGGTGTTGGATTTTGTCGAAAGCTTTTTCTGCATCTATTGAAACTATTATGTGGTTCTTGTTTTGCAGTTTTTGGATATGGTTTATAACATTTATGGATTTCCGAATGTTGAACCATCCCTGCATTCCAGGGATGAATCCTACTTGATCCGGATGAATGATCTGTCTGATGATTTTTTGAATTCTATTGGCTAGGATTTTGTTGAGAATTTTAGCAGGCTTTGGGAAGATCAACAGCACAACATACATTTACGATAAAGAAATACTCAGATGAAATGACGAATGACAAAATGACATCACACATATTTTCATTCCACTCATGATCCATACATTCCCAAATATAGCTTCAATTTTGGCTGGTGTCTATCCGTGGAGGACACATTTCCAAATTCCCCAGACGTAAGATCCTCTCTCTGTCCACACACAATCATTTTCCTCTTACTTCTGTCAGTGGTTTCTGGCAGTGATGTAACACGCATCACATGAAGGACTTCCCCACATTTTCCCAAGCCCGGCTGTAGCAGAATCTGTCCCCAGGTGCACTTCAGTCCCCAGCTGCTCTGACACAGCTCTGTAAGGGCCCCGGGTGTGAACAGCGTGGCCTATGTGTACTCCAGGATGCTGGGAGTGCTCCAGAACACCTGCTTTTCTACCTGCCTGATGTGGCTCCGCTTCCTCACTGTTAGTCTGATGCTGAATGTTTGTGAGTAGGATTTGATGAGCAAGTAGCAAACTGAGCACTTTCGCTGTTTAAATGCTATTTTTGACATGCAGATTTGCAGAAGATAAAAGAGGGCTAAGTCCAGGTCTTTTGAAATTACTCCTCTTACATTCCTTACTTCAATGTCCCAAAGCTCTGTGTCAGCTAGTATTAGCTATGAGAGAGTACTACGTATTTCAGGATTATCTCTGGTTTGCTATCACTGGGGACATATCACCAATTTACTTTTTTCTTATAGGCAATATTTTGTATGTCTTCTTCTCTTTCTCCAACAGTCATGGAGCTGATTGATTCGACCAAACCAAATTGTAACTTATAATTATAATTATAACTGGATCCACTTTTATCTGTGATTCTTGCACCGTCCAGAAGAGGAAAGCATTACAATAGAGGCAAAACACTTCCCTCCTCGCAGGCCCGCGGGTAGCTGGCAATATAACAGTGCACAACTTCATTGGAAAAGAAAACCACAAGATAGTTTATAATTGGAGACACATACCATATGCTTCTGTCCCTTCCTGTGTCACTTACTAAAATTGTTTACTATGCTACAATTTTGTGGGTATGGGGGTTCTACTTCTCCCTCTTTTCCCTCCTTCTCTATTCCCCCTTCCACCATTTTCCCCCTATTATCACAGTAGTTTAACTTTCTGCATGGTAGGTACTGGCAAAGGTAGAACATCCAGAACCATACTCTAAAGGTGCATTTAGATGTTTCGTTGGGATTCCTACTCTGATTCTGGAGTGGAGACACGTATTGCAATGTATCATTATTTCCTGGTATGCTAGTCTTCATGATACAGTTCATCTGTGAGAATATAGGTACATATTGATTTTCTATATTTATTTCGTACTTTGCAAAAAAGGTGTCATACATCAGAGAAAACATACAATATTTGTCCTCTAGGGACTGGATTACTTCGCTATTTTTAAAGGACAAGTGGTATAATCTATCTCTGCAAAGGTTATCTGAACAGACTAAATTCACAGGCCAAGAAGCAGGAAGCGGAAGACTACAGTGTTTTTCTTGTTTTTGCACTGACCTGCAGGGGCCAGGGACTTTGTTCAATGTCTGAATAACAAATGGGAATATGGGTGAATGATGAGTACTGGGAACAATGCAGTTGCAGAGTTCATTGCCAGCAAGGCTCTCCTCTGCAAATCTGTCTGCTTTGAAAAGGTAGTGAGCTCACTGGCCATGGAAGTCTGCAACACAAAGCTAACCCACATGTCAGCCACTGGAGGAACTTTAATATTGCTTCAAACTCACCAGTATAGTTCTGTGAAAGGCAGGTGCAGGGTCAGCTCAAGAGAGGATTCTTAGCAACACAGCAGAACCCTGTGGGCTGTGAACTCCCTGATGCAGCAGAGCCCTGTGGGCTGGCAACAGCCCTGCACTCTGCCAAGCTCATTCTGACAGCCCCTAAAATCAAGGCATCTGCTCGCCTGCCTGTGTGCACCTTTAGGAGGCTTGTGAGCACTACGGTTCACAGCTGACCTGGGAGGAAGCCTTATGCAACAAGCTGTAGGACCGGTTTGTGGGATCTGTAATCTCAGAGTTTACCTGAGATAAAAGAGGGTAAACTGGATGAACATGACTTTGATTCTCAGCAAATCCCTCTGAGATCTTGGGAAGGAAGAGTGTTTTTCTGACATCCCATGAGTGGTCCATGGAGCTGTAGGGGTGAGGATGCAGAGGCAAGGATGAGGTGGAGCCCTCCAAGAAAAGATCTGCAAAGCCTCTCAAAGACACCCCGAGAACTCCCGGGTCCTTCCAGAATGGGGCTCCAGGTTCTGGTCTTGACTTCTCTGGCTGCTTCTATGGCATGGGGTGAGTTTGAAATACAGACATCAGGGGCACGTATGGAAAATTTTCCCTCAGGACTTGGGGCTACCGAGCCAGCAAGCCTGGCCACTCTGCAGAGAGCCATGGAGCATAGACACCCCATGACTGAAGAGCAGGCTGGGCAGTGAGCTGGCCTCCTCTAGCACGCACCAGGAAGGAGAGAGCTCAGGTTGTTTCCTTCTCCACTGCCAGTCCGCTTCACAGCTGCACTACAGTGACTCAGGAGGCAGCATGATTCAACACTTCCTAGCTGTGCACCCTCAGACGAGGTACTTCTGGGGCCTCCTGACCCTGCCTCTCGCATGGGCCACCCACAGCCTTGAAAGGCTGTGAGGAAGGAAGGGGGTGCTGATTCGCAACTGGGTAGAATGGGGCCTGGTAGAGAGAAGATGCAGAGAAGGCGTGGAGAAGGGTTCAAAATGATGTAACACGTAATGCCTGCAGAGAAAACTGGAGAAACGGTCAGGCCAGCAGAGTCGCTGGAAGATAGTGTGTCCTTGCAGAGTAGGGTGGCAGAAGGTCAGAGGGAGGAGCAAGGCCCAGGCAGTTCAGCCCCAGTCATTCTGGAGATGGGCAGGAGCCTCCATCATGAATTTCCATGTAGAGGAAAAGCAGGGCATGCAACCAGGCTGATTGACCAAGGGGAGTTGTTTCTGGAGACTCTGGGGCCCAGAGTTTGCCCTCGGGTGTCTTGTACCTGGCTCCGGGTGATTAGGGCAGGGAATGGAGTCTCTGGGCATGAACACTTGGTGAGGCAGGAGTGCTGGACTGGTTGGATGCTGGAGGACACACTTCCCCAAGGGGCAACAAGGTTTCAGCCTCCTAAAAAGGAAATGGATTCATGGTTTAGACAGGAAGTGTAGCATGGCTCCTCATCACACACTCATTTATTTTTTAAAGATGTATTTTATACTTTCCCAGGTCATAAGCAGGGAGCTGGATGGGAAGTACAGCAGCCAGAATTTGAACTGGCTGCTGGTGCTGCAGATGGAGGCTCAGCTTATGATGCCATGGTCCCGGCCTCACCTGTGTCCTTTTACAGCCAGAGAAGCTAAGACTGAAAGAGGAAAATGAACCTGCCAAGGTCCCCATGCACATCATGCCCTGCTTTATCTCTGGCACCTGAATGCAGATCTGGGGCTCTGATCCCACTAGATCTTTATCTTTTCTTAGGTGGTGGGACTCTGGGAGAGTCTCTGAAGATACAGCAGGAAAGGACCCAGATTTGGAGAGGAACTTTCCTTTGCTTCTTTGCTTCTAGCCAGAACCAATTCTTCTTGGTCCACAGACAATGCGTTCTTGATCCTGTCTTCATAAAGTCTGTCTCCTTTTCCTCAGTTTCCTCATCTGTAAAATGGGCTTGCTATTGCTTAGCTGGCATGGCTTTGGGAGGCACGATGTAATGAATAAGAATGCACTTCAAGCACATGGTGCCTATTCAGCAGGTGCATGTCCTGTGTGACATCCAGGCTAAGCTCTGCCTCCTACACCATCTGTCCACTTTTAACCCTAAAGAGGCTGGCTTCTGCCCACTTCATCTCTGTCAAAAGTGAACACTTGGCTTACACAGGCCGGGCCCAGGAGTTTCAGGTTCCTTCACCTCTTTGATGCACTCAGCCCTCTGGCTCACCACCACTGTTCTGTCTGGGCCTCCACGATGCAGTGCCACCCTCCTCCCATCCACCTTGGGGGTTGACTAGCCTCACTACCACTGTCCTCAAGTCTCTTTCCCTGCTCTCACACTGGCGTCCGCCATGAGGTCAAACACACACAGGGTGTGCAGCCTCACCTCCAAGTGGCTGATTCTCCAGTGTCCCCTTCCAGTCTTGAAAAGCCCTCCTCCCCTGGCATCATCCTGTCTGGACAACTTGCTGACTCCCCACCAAGCATATCCACATGGAGCCCAGTACTCCCAGCCAGTTCTCTTGTATTCTCTTTCCTGCCCACGGATTTGAAAATCTCTTGTGCACATAAGTGTCTCATAGAGCAACGTTATTTTCAGTGCTGCAACAGACATCTCAATTTACAGGTGAGATTGAAACTGATAAACTCACAGTCATGAAGCCCAAAGTTCAAGAACCAGAACATGGTAAGTTAGTAACTGACTCATGCGCTGCCCAGGAAGTTCATCTTGGTGTCATGTTACCACAAGAACAATGAAAAATAATTTATGTATCAATGTTTATGGGGTTGGTTCTTTTTTTTTAAAGATTTATTTTTATTATTATTTTTTTAATTGGAAAGGCAGATATACAGAGAGGATAGACAGAGAGGAAGATCTTCCATCCGATGATTCACTCCCCAAGTGAGCGCAATGGCCGATACTATGCCGATCCGAAGCCAGGAGCCTCTTTCGGGTCTCCCACGCGGGTGCAGGGTCCCAAAGCTTTGGGCCGTCCTCGACTGCTTTCCCGGGCCACAGGCAGGGAGCTGGAAGGGAAGCGGGGCTGCCTGGATAGAACCGGCGCCCATATGGGATCCCGGGCGTGCAAGGCGAGGACCTTAACCACTGCGCCACTGCGCCAGGCCCTGGGGTTGGTTCTTAATAACCAGTGGGGCAGATACTGTTGATAACCTGATTTTAAGTCATTTCCCACCTCCTTGGATAGTCTTTTATAAAACAAAATCCAGATCATTCCTTTGCGTTCTGGCCACATGCTTTTGGGTGTTGGCATATGGTCTGTATTCAACAAGAGGGAAAACAAGAGGCTGGAACTAATTTCCTGTCATGGATGCTGAAACAAGCTGAGGTTGTTGAGATCAGAACACAGAGGTCTTGAGGGGCTGGCTTGGTCTGTGGAGAATAGTCACCTGTCTATGGAAAGAGAGATCAGGTGGATTCCCTACGGTCTCATATGCAGTGCAGGCAGGACTGAGGTGGGAGACACTGGGGAGATGAATTCAATGCAGAGGAACTGTCTGAGTGGTGGACTGTCTTGTGGATGATCCTGCTCAGACACCAAAAGAACTTCTTCTAGGAACCCTCATACTTATTCCAGAAGAGCAGCTGCTATTTGTCCATTACAGAAAGCCCAAGCCCCAAGTCTGGCCTTCCTGGACCTCCCTGAGATGCACTTGATTCAGGATTCCTTCCTGTTCCCCAGGGACTCTGTCTGGTGCATTCAGGCCACTCGCTGTTCCCAGAGCAGGCCCTGTGCTGTCTCCAAGCTTCCACACTCTCTTCTCTATGGCGTATGTCTCTCCATTACTCAGTGTGCTCTCCACCACACACACACACACACACACACACACACACACACACACACACACACACACACACAGAAATACCAGATCCTCCAGGGGACCCAGTCCTGAGGCCTCCCTTCCTTTTCTTACACCTTACTGGGACAGGAGAACTTTCTTCCCAGCAGCAGGGTGAGGTAATCTGTAGCTTATCCTCCCTTCAAAATTTGACATTCATGTTCAACTTCTCTCCATTTATGCAATTCAGAACTAGGATCCTAAAGGGTCAATATTTCCAGAAGCTTCTAACAGTGGGACCAAATGTCGCTGGCCAACAGTTCTTTCTGGCATGTAGTTGAGGCTACATGCTCAATTCTAGTTGGCTCCTTACACACTCAATTCCAGTTGGCTCCTTCAAGCAGCCCTCCTTTCTCTATTATTCAAAGATAAACTGAGTCTGGAAGATTTGGCTGACTTAGCCAAATCACCTGTTTACATGGTAGAAAAACCCACATGGGATGCAGGGCAATCCTTTCTCCTCTGATATATTTTCTCTTCATTTCCACGTCCCATAGGGCAGCTGTCTGAACCACCTGTGGTGAACACCAGGCAGGGCAAAGTCCTGGGGAAGTTTGTCAGCTTAGAAGGAGTTGCACAGCCCGTGGCCGTCTTCCTCGGAATCCCCTTTGCCAAGCCCCCGCTGGGATCCCTGAGGTTTGCACCACCAGAGCCTGCAGAGCCATGGAGCTACGTGAAGAACACCACCTCCTACCCACCCATGTAAGCCATGCATAGGACTGGCGCTGGCATCGTTCAGTGGCAGAAGTGATCTCAGGGTAATGCACATGCACACCAAGACAATACTCTGATTGTCTGTACTAGAGTACCCAAGAACATTCCAGAATTCTCCTAGCAGTCTATAGTCCTTGGTGTAACACAAGTAGGCAATGGAATTAAGTCCCTTGGGAAATAAGGCCATTTCTGGGCTCGTACGTAGAAACACAATCAGTAACTCTGCTCACTGAGTGTGAACTGCAGTTTATAGTTATCCTCCTGGGTCTTGGGTTCCACCAGGCTTTTAAGACAAAAGGTTGGCATGTCATGGATGTAAGACTCTTATAGAAATCCCTCCCCTCATAAAGATCTTCCCAACTGGAGCTGAGTGTAGGAAAGAACCTTATTCAAGTTGCCCAGAAAATTGGATGGCAGAGGTAGGCCTGGAATGTAACTCTCCTGAGGTTGTCACACGAGGATGCCACTGAACCTGTTTTTTGCAGGCTGTAAGTGCCTGCCACTTGGTGTCCTCTCTTGGTTTGTGGAAGTCTAGTATGAAGTATAGACTAGAATTCATATTAATGGTGGGAATCCTGGTAATACTGCAGTCCACAGTTAGAAGCTGAAAAGAGAGAGGGTTCTGGGAGTGTTATCTCCCAGAAGTGGTCAGTGTAGGGGCCTCTTTCTCTTGTTTGTCCAGGGCTTCCATAATGTCCTGGGAAGGAGTGATGCTAAAGCCTTCTAATGTTGCAGGGTCTTTGGAGACTCCTGTGAGTTACAAAGACCCTACCTGAATCCCCCAAAGAACCTCCCACTTATGCCCTTATCTTGAATCTGCACACAGAAACATCATTTACAATCTTAAATCTCTCAAGCCAGGTCTAGCCTAAACCCAGGTACACCTTTCCTGGATCTGATTGAATCTCAGATCTTCCTTCCTTCACAGGTGCTCCCAGATCACAGGGGCAGGGCCAGTGCTCTCAGAAGTGTTTGCTAACAGACTGGAGAACGTTTCTCTCGTGTACTCAGAAGACTGCCTTTACCTGAATATTTACACTCCTACAGACTTGACGGAGAAAACCAGACTGCCAGTAAGCATGGGACTATCTGGCTAAGTGTGTGATGTTCAAATTTTATGCTTCTTTCTGCTGAGAACTAGAAAGGGAACAAGGACATTTGAAGTTGGGGGGAGGTGGCGGTCACAGGCCAAAGTTCTTTCAAGTAATTCAGGGTTCCCTTTGAAAAGCAAGTTTTTCATAGTTCAGTTTCCTTCAGCGGCACTGTGTGATCTGAGCCTGTTTGTGACACATCTGTCATGCACGACTTAACTTCTCTAAGTCTCCCATGCTAAAGGAAGGACCAAAAAAAGCTTACTTTACTTCCCACATTAAAATTCTGATATCCAGAGCAACTCAGACCCAGTTTCCAATAAAATGGAAGCTGAAAGGAATATCCTTTATTTACAAGGAGAGAAACTAAGGCCCAGGCAGAAAAAAGGGAGTTCACACAGTAGGGCTGTCAGGATGAGATATCTTATCATGATCAAATCAGAAATATCTGACATGGACTAGAGAAGGCGGCATGTGTGTGGCCTCACTGTCCCCCCAAGTTGCACCTGTGACAACTTCCTCTGTCCAGTGACACAAGTGTAGGGGTAGATTAGAAGGACTTTGCTTTTGAGATTGCAATGGGCTCACTTTGCCCTGTAACTGTCTTTGGCACAAGCTGGTGAGCCAGTGAGTCAGCATTGCCCAAATCAACAAAGGAACAGAGATAGGGCAGGCTGCCAGGTGCAGCAAGCAGAGAATACGAGTTCAGGTCTGCTGGAGGGGGGTGGGGTGTAAACACCCAGCCAGGTTCCCAGGAGCACGCCCTGATTGCTGTCCAGAGTGAGAAATGAGGTTTTGAACTTGGCACAGAAAGTTGTCCCTGTGCATGCTTTGTAAGGCACAGCAAGGTGGGAACAAATGTCCACACATTCCTTCAATCATTTATTTTTTTATTGTGTAGCCAGCTTTTATTCTACATTCATGGATGGCTTTGCTGGTTAGGGGAGAAGGAAAAACACAGCAACCTTATCTGTGTTTTAAGGACCTTGCCCCCTTGGCTATACCAACAAACAGCTCATTGTTGCTGACCAGCCCTGGCACAGCCTTCACTCAGGGTGACTGGGACTCAGTCCTTCTGGGGAGGCAGGCAGGGGTCAGGGCTGTCAGAAAAGGGGGCTCTGGGAACCTGGAGACAAAAGAACCTCTAGCTAAGGGCACTGGCTCCAGAACTGTGGGGTCTGGATTTAACTCTGGGCTCTGCCTCGGACTGACCAGAAGCTGAACCATTTCTTAGCGTCTGTAACAAAGCTGTTCCTTCCTCAGCATGGGGATCATTGCCTAGGAGTGTTTGAGGATGACCATCAGGTTTAGCTGAATCGAGGCTGAGGACATGAAGCGGGGACTGATGATACAACAGTTAGAGTTGAAGGGAGAAGCACATTCCTACTCTTACAGTCAACTAACTTGCTGTGGGGATGGGCAGTGGGCATGGGCTCTGGGCAGGTGGAAATCTCCATGTGTGGAACTGGAGCCACACCACCTGACTCAATCATTCTTGAGCCACCTGTTAGCTGTGAGAGCTTGGGCAGCTCTCTATCTGTGACATGGAACAATAGCAGCACCTATCTCATGGAAGGTTTGTTTTGTCATGATGTTTGCAACAATTTATGTGACAGAAGTCATGTTGTATATTTTTTCACTAGCAATATTATTGCAATGTTATTATTACGACAATGATATTATTCTAGCCATTCTTCTACCCTTCCATGTGAGCTGGTTAATGTAGAAATCATGAATTATATACAATGTTCATTCTCATGATTAAATCTTGCAGTCTCTGGCACACAGTAGTGTCTCAGGTGATGGGAGTTAAACAACTGAGCAATTCCTGTGCAGGTAGATTTAGGATAGGGCATTGGAAGGTGGATGGGACTTAGGAGATACAGGGGAGGCAGAAGAGAGACACAAGAGGAAAAGAAACTCTCAGATATCTCTGTGCTCCTTGAGACAACCTTTGATGCATAGAGAAATTTAATTCACTCTGAAAAGAGTTCAATGATATGACCCAGTGTGTGTTAAACTGGATGAATGGTCCAGACACGTGGATCACAGAAGTGTTGAGGAGAACTTGACAATTTGAACTTTTCTATTCCCATAATTACACTGACAACCTGGAAAGCCTTGGAAGGAGGTGGCCATTAGTGATGAAGGGGAAGCCAGAGGTTGCCAAGGGATGCTGGGTGGCTTTATGGCCTTGGCCCCAACAGGGAGAGCTAGGGAGAAGAGAGAGACTGATCTTTGAAACGTTGTTGAACACTGGTGGACATGAGGTAACAACCAGCTGAGTTAAGGCCCATAGCTTGGTAGTCAAACTGACAACTTCTGAGATCCTTCTCAGCTCTGTTTCTTATAACCTGTATGGCTTCTTCCTGCTATCCAGGTCATGGTGTGGATCCATGGAGGTGGGTTACTGTCAGGTGGTGCATCAATCTATGATGGTGTCGCCCTCTCTTCCCATGAGAATGTGGTGGTGGTGATCATTCAGTATCGCTTGGGCATCTGGGGATTCCTCAGGTAAGGTGCTGGAGTCTCCTCCTGTGCAGTGGTCCCACAATGAAGATGCCAGGACCTATTTCTCGTCTTGTCAACCTTCAACCAGACCTTTGTTAAGTGTCTTTTTAAAAAGATTTAATTATTTGCATTGGAAAGGCATATTTACAGAGAGAAGTAAAGATAAAAAGGAATATCTTTCATCTGCTGGTTCACTCCCCAAGTGGCTCCCATGGCTGAAGCTGAGCCAGTCTGAAACCAGAAGCCAGGAGATTCTTCCAGGTCTTCCATGTGGGTGCAGGGTCCTACGGCTTGGACCATCTTCCACTGCCTTCCCAGGCCACAGTCAGGGACCTGAATGAGAAAAGGAGTAGCTGGGACATGAATCAGTGTCCACACAGAATGCCAGCACTTAGAGAGACTAGCCATTGAGCCATTGTGCCAGTCCACTGTTAAGTGTCTCAATGAGGCGTCTAAATCCCTTCATAGTTGAGCTCCATGTATATTCTCATTCTGCAGAGACACAAGTTTAGTTGCTTATGAGTTACAAAAGTATTTTTGCTGCTGCTGGAATGCCTTCTTTGCTGTATTCCTAATTACCCTGCAAGACTTACTGCTTCCTATAAAACAATCATCTTTTTACCTATATGACTCCAGTACGTTGCATTCCTCTGATGACAGCCAGTAAGCCATACCGTAGTTAAGCACTCACACACTTCCCAAGGCAAAGAAAGGAGAGGGAGACTTGCAGAGGGCATGCAGTGAGTTCTTGTGTAGGCAGAATGGGTGGCTACAGATAGAACGTTGTCAGAGTATCTGACCCAAGATATTGTTCCCTGGGGGAGCTTTGATGGTGATTCATTCCATTTCTTCTGGGGTCTGTACATGCAGGAGTTATGGCTAGCACCATCTCTTCCAGGCCTTTATGAGAATCATAATCAGGACTGCAGAGCAGTTACTCTGAACATTTTCTGAATGTGTCTGACCCAGAATCACTGACCCTGTGATGGTTGATGGGTGGGCAGGTACATGAGTTCCATGCACCAAGGGAAAGAATTCAATTCTGCTAAGCAGGAAGAAGGGCTCAGGTCTGCCAGTCCTAGGCTGTTCTTTCTTAGTCCCTTTGCTGGTCCTGCCTCTTCCTCCATTCTCTTCTTCAGGTCACTGTATGCCCCTACTCCCCCTTGGTGAATCACCAGGTGATCTCACTGTTGTTTTGAAAACTCCCTTCTGAAATTTTGATCTTCAGTAAAATCCTAGAGCATGGAGTCAGTCTTTGTGATGGTGAAACAGGGTCACATGTACTTCCAACCCCAATCAAATATTCAATTCCATCAGAGTCAAGTTCCCCAAATGTCCTTGTCTTCTGAGCCCTCACCAGAACTGCCTCTCTTCCTCCCCTTACAGCATTCTAAACTTCCTGTAGTCTTCCTGTCATCCCCAACTCTTCCAAATTCTGCCCTCACTTGAAAATGCTTTCCTATATTTTCACAAGTAGTTGCCACAGTGATTCCACTCCTTGGTACCAATTTTCTATGATAACCTTTTGTCTGTAGCTCTAAGAAGATACCCAAGATGAGGTACTTTGTGTATAACAGCTTCTTTAACTCATAGTTTTGGAGTCTGCCATTTCAGGGAACATAGAATTGGCTTTGGTGAGGGCTCCCTTGGCTAAACTACATCATGGAAGACAGTATCATGGCAGGATCACAGATAAGATACAAAGCTAGAGAGTGGATAAGGGACTACTTTCTCTTTCATAAAAAACCCTGTGATGGCAACAAGCAAGGGTCCTGAAGGAACCACACTGATTACTTCCAAGGACAAAATATTAACAACCCATTCACTTGGTTCCACTTACTAAAGGTTTACCATTTTCCCATAATTGCCATTTTGAAGACCAAGTCTCTAGTACAATGATCATTGGAAGAAATAAGCATATCCAAGTCATGGCAAACCCCTATCCAACATGTGATCTAGTATCTGGCCATGGCAACTTTTATCTCCATTCCCACCCTCTTCACTTGCAGCACAGGAGATGAACACAGCCGAGGGAACTGGGGTCACTGGGACCAGGTGGCTGCACTGCGCTGGGTCCAGGACAACATTGTCAACTTTGGAGGGGACCCAGGCTCTGTGACCATCTTTGGAGAGTCAGCAGGAGCTGAAAGTGTCTCTGTTCTTGTAAGTGTCCTTGGCATCAGGTTTCATGCAGCTACTTATGTACCCTCTTAAAGACCAGAAAATCTATTCATAGCTACCTTTGCCTTCAAGATTTGCACTCACACCAGACTCTGCTCACTGCACAGCATCAAAAGCTGAAGTGCTAAGGATCAAATCGTCCTTTGAAAGGAGGCTCAGGACTCACTTTAAAGTAACCAGGGCTGCAAGAAGCTCCATTTGAGGGCCTCCTTGGTGATAGTCCTCCCCTTCCAAATTGGCTCAGGTCACTCTCTCAATCCTAATCTTTTCAATGCTAAGAATCATCTCACTTCTTTTAGGCAGAAGAGTTGGCATAAAATTTGAGTAAGAAGAGTCAAGAGCTTTTGGTGGGCAGCTTATTGTTTGGCTGGAAGCAGATCTACATGTCAAGGATTGCAGCTTCTAAAAGCAGGCAGGGAGCTTCCTCCAAAGTGATCAGGTGGCTTGTCCACACCCAAAAGAGAACACAGCCAGCTCTGGGACTGGATGATGAGGTGTCCAGGAAGGGGGAAAAGAGGTGAAAGGGATAGTTAAAGGAAAGAGGGAAATAAAGACAGGCGATATGGGATAAAACAGACTGGGGTGTGAGGTTTCTTGCTGGTGTGGTAATGAAGCTGGAGAGACACTGGGGGAAGTTAGAGAAGTGCTGGGAACTACAGGACTGCTAGTCTAACTGCTTCTAATTCCCTCAGGAAGAGGACTAGTTCTACTACTGTGATTTTTCGAATGTGTATTGGTTTCATAGCTGCATACTCGGAGGGAAATTGTTTATACAATAGAGGGAAATAAACAGAATGAGTAAGCCCTAAAAAGAAAAAAAGCACCCACCATCCTACTACCCAAAGACAGACTGTACGTATTTGACATATATTTTCCTAGTCTTTATTTCATTACTGTTATGTATCTAATCATCAACCATCTATTATATATATATATAATCTACCTATTTAATCACCTACCACCTGTTACCTTTATATCTATCCTATATTTATCATCTATCATGTGGGTTCTCTCTACCAATGTTTGCTTGTTAGCATTTATCTGTTTACCTCTCCATCTTCCATCTATCTTCTCATACAAAAATCTTTCCTCAATACCACAATATAATATAAATATGTCCTCCAACATAATAGCTTATGGATAATTTTATGAGTTAAGAAAGCAGGCTAGGCTTGGTGAGGTGATTTAGATCCCTGTATCTCCAGGGAATGGCCTAGCACAGAGCTGTAGATGAAGGAAGACTTGAAGTGCAAGCACAGCCCCCAAATACTCCATGAGTCGAGTATGAACTCTCCCCTTTCCAGGTTCTAACTTCGTTGGCCAAGAACCTCTTCCACAGGGCCATTTCTGAGAGTGGCGTGGTCCTCACTCCCTGTCTATTCAGGAAGGACACCAGACTGGCTGCTAAGGTAGGTCTCTCCTCAGAGAGCACCTGTCTGCTACGCTCTGTTCTCCTCAAGTCTCAGGAAGGAGTCTTTCTGAGGGAAGAATGACTGAGGAAACAGGATAAGGAAGCACCACACCCTAGCTTCTAATTCTACAACAAAACAAAGTATGCAGAATGTAGATGTGATTTGCTATGAAGAGTGAGTTGAGCTTCATGCATGACTCTGAACTCCCAGAGCAATGCACTGTCCATGGACTGTACTTGTCTCAGTGAGCCAAGATGTGTGGCTGGACCATGGTCTGTGAGTATTCTGTGATGGTCTCAAAGTATGAATCTCACTGGATGTTGATCTGGATCTGGATCTCGAGATCTTCACTGGGGGCCTTTGTTGGGGGAATTAATTTACTGATTCATTTATTCATCCAATACATAATTTAGTTTTGTTACACATGTAATGACATCGTGAAATTCTACTCTGTTGGATGAGACTGACTAATGACTTCAACATCACATGAATTAGTAAATGTCAACTGTAACAAGAACAATAAAGGAAAGATTGAAGTCTGATGTAACAATAGAGTCTTAAAGAGCATCTAGGTCAGGTATAGGGAGAGAGCATCAGTGAAGTCTTCTTGTCAAAGTAACCAATGCATCAAGATTATAAATGTGTCCTGTGAAGTATTTTGAGTGTAAGAGAGTGAGAGAAAGTTGGTTTAGCCAGAGATTAGAAAGCAAATAGAAACCAGAATGATCTGAGGGTAGAGGCCCATCAGGGATCCATGGAAAAGATCTTATCATTTTTATCTGGAGAGTAAGAGGAAGCCCAAGAACTGGGTGATCAACAGCATTGGCTTTGCTGAGAAGCACCTGTTGGAGCCAATGATGTGGAGAATGTTGGTAGAGCTGTGAAATCTAGGGTTGGTGGGATGGTGAGTACAGCATCCATAACCCAGGGACAGATAAGCAGGATGGGAAATGTTTAAAATTTATGAGAATGCCTTAAGAATCGGTTTCTCATGCCAGCAGATGTCCATGTGACCAGCAGTAAGTCAAAGAGAGAATATTGTTAAGGAAACAAAAGTGATAAGAGCAAGATTGAACTGTGTAAATAACTAGGAGCCAGAATTCGCAAAATTAAGGGAATCCAGGACTCTTTGTGTATTGCTCATTACCACTTTTTCCCCTCTAAGCATTGATTCTGGATTGTACCCTGAAACAGCCTATCTGTTCACTCTGACCCCACCACCATAAAGCTACACTAGCTGTCAGTATCCTCCACTATGATTAAACCTCAAGTATGCGTTGAGATTGCCAATATGCTGGTTTCTTGGCACTCATATTTCAGTGACATTCTGTGCTTTGCTAAGTTTTTTTTTATTAACCTTCTTTTCTAGGCTGCTATAATTCTTCAGTTTAATATGCTAGTTACACAGTGTTCTCGTAAGTGTTACACACGTATTAGTTCATCTCATAGGAGAAATGCAATCAACATCTTAACATTTATGGTAGAGAAACTAAGGCAGAGAAATGTAGTGGTTTGCCTAAAGTGCAATAGCTAATGAAGTACAGGAGGCAAGACTTGAAGGATTCCATGCTCTTAATTCACTCTGCATTGTCTCTGATTCATCTTTGAGATGTTTATTCCCATTTAATAGAGACCAGATAATAGAGACCTGGAGATTGTAATTGGCTTGTGTCATAATTCAAATTAGTAACAGAAGCAATGTTCTATGAAACCCAGAGCCCACAACTGCTTGTCTAGTGTATTTTCACAGCTTTTGAAAGTTGGACATTGAATATGATACCTCTTTGCTATGAATGGATGGAGGGGACATCACACTTGAACTGTGTCATTGCCCTTCATCTCTGCAGCAAGTTGCTATCGCTGCAGGTTGTAACACTACAACCTCGGATGCCTTGGTTCACTGCCTGCGTCAGAAGACAGAGAATGAGCTCTTGGAGGCAACATGGAAAATGGTAAGCTTGCCCACTCAGGTGATCCTGGGAAATGGGTTTCAGGCTTCACTGCTCGAAAAATTACCTGGCACAATGTCAGCACCTGGATGTCAATGTATAATTTAATTTTCTTTTCTTTTCCATTGTGAACTGTTTCAAATGTCAGAAGTCCAAAAATAATAAGTAAACATATCCAAAGTAAGCGTCATCCTGAATGTTGCATTTGGAGATATTGATCACAAAGAGCTTCTGAAATGTGTCACAGATTATCTTTGCTGGTTTGGAAATACATAAATCATGCAGTGTAATTGCCCATTCTCTAGATTTTCTGAGACTTTGCCTCAGTTATGACTTTAGGTTGCTTGGCCAACCATCCATTCCTTCTTTATCCCTCCTTATATGCATGTGTGCATCCATCTGTTCAACCATCTTGTGATTCATCTATCCATTGATGAACCAATCCAATCCATTGACATCATTCTCTATTCTAATAATGTAATAATCATCTAAATATCATTAAGCCATAAAATATCTTTAATCCATCATACATTTGTCTAAAAGCAATGATCTATACATGTCCTAACTGCTGGTTATCATCCATCTATCCATGTACACATATGATTCACACAAACTCTGTCTATTGAAAACTCCCATCCATCGATCCGTCCATCCATACAAATTTTGTAATGGGGTTGTTATCAGGGATGGTGAGGAAGGCTTCAGTAGGACATAGTCTTTACTCAAAAAAAAAACCTGTTCAATGAGAAATACACTCATACCCACTGGACTGAGTTGGGAGTAGAAATTGGAGGGCAAGGGACACATCAACTATGGCCAGCTGGGCAGCTTCCAAGGGAAAGCAACATTTGAAGATTGTTGTTAAGCAAGACAAAGACCCAGCAAACACACAAAATCCAGGCCAATGGAAACCACTGTTAGTAAGGTCTAGCCCTGGGCTCTGCCTGTCCATATGAAGGTTGTAGCAGATATAATTGCTGTCAGATAAAGATACTATTAACTGGGCTCCAATGAGGCGACTACAATTTATTTCAATGCCTGGAAACATTCAACTGCTTTGACTGTTCTACGTATGGCACAAGAGTATCCCCTTCTGGAAGTGAAGATAAAGCAATAAGCAATTTCTCTAGAGCTCCAGTGTCCCTTGTGCTTGCTCCTAATGACTGTCCTTCACTTACTGATGCCTACCCATCTCTTGACTCTCACATTTGTCCAGTAAAGCCTTTGTCAAAGGAGTCTGCCAAGCAATGAGAAGCAATAGACTCTCAAGTGTCCAGCTCACATCATCAACTTTCCCCCACGTAGCCTTCTTACCACATCTTCTATCATTGTTTTTGCAGAAATTTTTCACTCTCAATTTACTTGGAGACCCCAAACAGGTAAGCACCTGCTCCACAAGGCCAGCACTGTGTCTTTCTTGCAGGTAAGATCATTCTTTGCCAACTTCCCATGGCTCTCCTTTCTGCCTGCATAGCCTATCTGGGGCAGCAGCTACTGCCTCCAATTCCCATTCTCTATTGTCAACCTGGTTAAACTGAATTGGGGCTTTGTATGTCCTTCTTGATCGGGATCTCTTTACAGAACTTATGTAAATAGCCAGAATGGAGTCATTATTTATTGGTCTTTGCAGAACAGAGACAAGTTTGAGAAACCATAAGGTTCCAATCACTAGAGTTGTCTGCTTCCATGTACTACCCAGATATGGAAATATGGCCCACAGGGGCCATTGAGTATAAGGATGGTGCTTACATGAGGCCTCTGCCCTAACACTACCAATAAATGACATCTCACCTTCTCTAGCCCCTTCTCAGGACCAGGTACTATGCTGAACATTCACAAATTATTGAGTCCTTTAATCTCCCCAACTATTGTATTAGTCCATTTTCATCACTGTAAGGAAATCCTCAAGTCTTGCAATTTTATGAAGAATTGGAGTTTAATCAGCTCCCAGTCTTAGACATTTAGAGGTATGTCACTGTCATCAGCTCGGCTCTGGTGAGACCTGAGGAGGGCACTGCAGTGACAGGAATCATGTTGATGACAAGAAGCCTGAGATCAACTCAGAGCTTAGGCTTGCTCTTCTAACTCCCTCAAGAGAGGATTAACTCAGGGTGCAATAACAGCTGCCCTAGCCCCTTCCAAATTCAGCCCCTATAATGACCTCAAACTTCCTACAAGATGACACTGCCATCTCCTAACATCACCTCACCAAGGGCCAAGCCACCACCTCACAAATCCTTGGGTGATGTACTCCAAACAATATCCAAATTGAAAAGTTACCCACCCTGCAGATGAGGAAATGGAAGAGTAAGCAGAAAGCTACTTTCTGAAAGGAGGAGCTACTCAATAACAAAAGTAGGCTTCATACATAGGTAGTCTAACTCCAAAATGCGTGTTCATAACAACTTAACTCTTAGAGCCGCCTATGGACCATAGACCATGCTTAGCACCAATTGCCTGGATGATGATGACTTTTGAGTCAGCCCAGAGTCAATCTGTGACCCTGGAAGTACTTTTCATCAAGGGTAAAATCTAAAATGAAGATAATTTTGTGGGTCCATTTCTGATTCTTGTGTTTACCACATCCTGTCAAATGGGGAATCAAGTTTCAGTGTAGGTACCTTGAATATTAAGGAGCTAGCTATGCACTTCTTTGGAACAAACCCTCTCTCACCAGAAACCCCTGTTGGAGACAGATAAGATTAGTCCTCATTAATTATGGACTCTGTGCTTGCTGATTACTCATTCAAATGTATTTATTATCTTGAATGAAACGAGTAGTTCTGAGGAGGCAACTCACAGGCATGGACAGAGCAGACGTTGGAGTCATGAGACGCGCATGTTCCCATGTGAGCTCAGGTGAAGTGATGCTTTACCTTTTGCCCATATTCCATGCTGAGAAGTGCCCTCTTTGTGGGCTATTTAGGACCACATTTTTTGTATTTTTGTCCAGTTCTTAAACTGTTTTACCTGTTTAATGTGGCTCCCATGTGACATGCTCAAGTGCTGTCTAGTGTTCCTATGCCCAGGTAAATGGTGATGGGGTCCTACAGAGCATTTGGCTGGAGTCACAGCATGTTGGCTGTGAGTGCAGTGTCAAGCAGCTGACAGCACAGGACATCCAAAAAGGGAAAAAAGGAAAAGGAGACTTGTCAATATGTGCGTTAGATCTTTATACATTCTGCTAGAGTGGCATCTTCAATGTGTAATGGAAGGGGAAAGACCATAATTTATGGATTCATGAGATGGTAGGAATATCTAAAAATCTTAGCGGGTGGTGTTGTGAGATTGAAAGCCAATGGAATGCACAGGCACATTGCCCAGGGTCTTGAAAATGACACTCTGGCTGGTGTTGGACTCTTTATCAGAACTTTGTATTATGTATGGTGTTTAAAGATAGACCTACACATGCAGGTTGATAAAATGTGAAAAGAGGCTATCAGCAGCCAAAAGCTGTGTTTTCCCTTGGGGTAAGGCCTGTGTTTATGGACTCCGTGTCCCTACCACTGCTATGAGACAGAAACACCAGGAAGAATGAGATTCGGTGATAGGTAAAAAGGAAGATAGAATTCTATATATGCTATCTATGTGAGTGGAGGTTCGCATCCTCTCCTCCACCTGTGTTGCTGTCTTCCTTCTGCTAGCAATGGTTGAAGTTCTGCCTCCTGGAGTCACACAGACGCATCCCTTTAATTAGGACTCTAAACTTGAACACTGTTCATGGTCCCTAAGTCTATATCACTAGCCTTGTCCTCAAATCGCAGAGAGGATACTGTGAAAGTTACATGAGGTAGCGATCACAAATCTAATATCCTTTCTGCCTTAGAGCTTCCCGTTCCTGCCCACTGTGATTGATGGAGTGCTACTGCCCAAGGCACCTGAAGAGATTTTGGCAGAGAAGAAATTCAACAAGGTCCCTTACATTGTGGGAATCAACAAGCAAGAGTTTGGCTGGTATATTCCAACGGTGAGAATGTGTAAGCCTTTTAGATAGACCCATCTAAGCTCTTGTCCCCAGAGTTCTTCTTTCTCAAAGAAACTGTCCCTAACAACGTGAATTGACACTGTCATAGAAAGCTTCTCTGGGATGGATCAGCAATCACACTGGATGGCTTAGCCCTGCAAACACTTCTCACCCAAACACTCTGGTCATTCTTCATTAAAGATCCTGACTTAGTAAGGCTGCAAAGCCTAGGAGAAAAATGACTGTCCGAAAAAAAAAAAAAAAAACAAAACACCAAGAATGTTTAGGTTTATGAAAAGGAACTGGGAGTTAAGGAGAGGCAAGCCTGTGACCAAACAGATTATTATGTAGTCTGCCAAGCATGAGTGCCTGTAAACCTCTACAAAACTCATGCCTCTCCATATTTATCACCTCTGTGGGAGAACTCAGAGAAAGCTGCCACCTCCTCAATTAAAACTGATTTCTAGAAGTGAAGAGTGCCTTCCCTGACAAGCATAAGCAAAGTTATACAGGAGCTGAAGCACTGAGCTGATTTTGTGGTGTGCTATTGTTATAATTGGGATAAAAATGAAGCATTGGCTGAACTCAAATCTAGAAACCAGATGCTGGAGGCATTTAAATCTGCGGAGTGCAAAGGGAAGGAACTCGTGGATGTGTATGAAGGGGATGGTCCTTGAGCATGTATGTGTTCATGTAAGTCTTCGGAGAAGCAAACTTCTCTCACAGTGATTATGAGAAGCACTGGCATAAGTTTAATTAAGGAACCAGCTGAGTCAGACCATTATCCTCTCACAAAGACTAGGGAGAGCACCCATGGTTAGCTTCATGTGGTCATGTGTTCCAGAGTCTTCAAAAAGGTTAAGTAAAAATGTCCTCTCATGTCCTGCAGGAAACAGTTTGGATGATAGACGAACATCTCAAAAGATAGGAAATGGGTGTAAGTGAAAACTCTTTGAAGTAAGAGAGGATTAGAAGAAATAATTTCTCCTGGCTGAATTGAGCTTTCTCAAGCAGGCATTTTAAGGGAGACTAGGGTCATCCTACAGCCATAACCGTTAGCATCTAGAAGCTAAGTTAGAGTTGGGTCAAGCCTTTGCACATATAAGTTTGGACATTGGTTCTACTCCAGAAAGACACCCTTAAAGGATTGAAACTATCATGGCAGGATTTGGCGTTTTCTCAGCCGTCTGGGACGGTGGGGTCTATGCACTCTGTCCCGGAGTCCTTAACTTCAATACTGAATATCCTACACCTTCCCTCTGTGCCCAGCTGACCACTGTGCATGTTCTTGTCCGATAAATAGGCAAGTCTATATTTATATAACAAAGCTCCCCAATAGCTTCTGCTGGACATTTTTTTTATCCCCATTGTACTGGTTCTGTCCAATTCATCAAAGATACACATCCATAAGGAAGATCTAAGAGAATCTTCACTCTACATTGGCTTGGTGCACTAGTCAATGTATTTTTTTCTCTGTTAATTCCTGTTGATTCACAAATGCTTAATCTCACCTCCCCCTTTTTTTAAAAACAGGCTATGGGATATCCATTCTCTGAAGGAACGCTGGACCAGGAGACGGCCACAGAAATCTTGTGGAAATCTTACCCTGTTGTTGTAAGAGTCCAGGGAATCATAGGAATTGCTTGAGACCCAAGAAAAGGCTAGAAGTTTCCCCAAATTATGGCCTAATTAAATGGAGTAAGAAAGATGGGGACCCAGGTTTCTGTGCCCATTTTCTACTATTCCCATGCTTCCATATCCTGTGGTGGGGGATTCTTCCGGGGATCAAGAGACTCACCAATGACCCAAGCATTCCTCACTGACTAGGGCAGCCATCTCACTCATCCATGGAAGGGGATTCATTTCTTTATCCTTTTCAGAACATCTCTAAGGAACTGACTTCTGTGGCCACTGAGAAGTACTTAGGAGAGACAAAGTGCCATGCCAGAAAGTTAGACAAGTTCCTGGCCTTGGTTTCAGATGTGCTGTTTGGTGTCCCATCTGTGATCGTGGCTCGTCGCCACAGAGGTAAGTGCTGGGGGTTGGAAAGGAGAGGGACAGTGACACTATTGACTTCAGTCTCTGTGTTCTCTAACCTCAAGTACAGGCACTTGTTGAGCGGGTTGAAGGCAAAGCCTCATGACTGATTCCCTTTCCAGCAGAAGACTCTTAAAAAGAATCCAAATGCAAGTGGTGTGTCTGAGACATCCCAGAAAACAGCAGCAGGGAGACATGGAAGAAACAGAAGCCAATCAGAGATGCAATGCCAAGCAAGTGACAACTGTGGGCAGCTGGAACTGAGGAGCTCTGGGGAATGAGCAAAAGGCACACCTGAGGGCTTTTTCATCAGAATGGCAAAAGAGCAGGAGTAGTTATCAACTGACCCCCAAGTGTCACTGACTGAAGCTGTTCCAGGAAGTTGACAAGTTGACTCTCTGCTTTTCTTTTTTTTTTTTTTTTACCTGCACACATGTAGACAGAACAGGCTCTAGTGACCTAAGAAATTCCTGAAGCAAGTAGCTATAGGTTCTGGAAGCAGATCTCAGGCTGGCATGCCCAGAAATAGGGGATACAAGTGAGGCACCCACAGGATCCATTGCAGAAGTTCCTTATCAGAAGTGATGATGATACTAGTGTGTGCAAAGCGAACACCAAATGATGAGTCTGCAAAGATATACTAGTCAGAGTATGGAAGATGATATAGAGGAGGACATGGATACATAGAACAGAGATACTAATGAAGGAATATTCCAAGATTATTTTTAGAATATGTGTTTACTTGAAAGATTTATAGACAGAAAAGAGTTGGATGTAGGTCTTCCAGCTGCTAGTTTACTTCCCAATTCACCTCAGCAATCAAGGGTGAGCCAGACCCAAGCCAGGAGCCAGAAGCTTTATCCAGGTCTACCACACGTGCTGTTGAGGGTCCAAGTACTTGGCCCACCATCCAATACTTTCCTTGGTGCATTAGCTGGGAGATGGATCAGAGGAGGAGGAGCTGAATCTTGGCCCAGATCATATGGAATGCTGGTATTGCATGTGGTTGCTTAACCTCATGAGCCACAACAGTAGTCCCTCCTAGGAGTACTGATTCATGAGTCTGTGGAGATTGAGAAATCCCATGAAAGCACTCCACAGGTTGGAGACTCCTGGATTCCACTGACATGGTTCAGTCCAACGTCCAGAGGTCTCAGAACTAAGGAGGCCAATGATGTAACTGGAATTCTGAAGCCAAAAACTTCAAACTACTGGGGGCTACTGGTATAAATGCTGAATTCAATTGGCCAGGGATCCTGGAGTTTTGATGTCCAAGGGCATGAGAAGAGAGTCCTGGCTCTCGGAGAAAAAATGGAAAGTACCTGTTATTTGCCTTTTTGCACTTTTTGATTGGTTTCTGCCATGTTGACAGCCAGTCTTCTTCCACTCAATCCATTTACTCCCAGGCTGATTTCCTTTGGGAATATCCTCACAGACGGTGCAGAACTAGGGTACCACCAGCTCTTAGGAATTCCTTCATCTGGTTGAGTTGACAGATACAGTCATCACAGGTTTCTACGGTCACAGCCAGCTGAAACTTAGTTTGTTAAAAAGAAGGAGGGATGATGGAGGAGTGAGTGCCAAACCTGGGATTCTGCAGGACAAAAAAGGTGCAGAGGAGGGAGTAGTGAGATGTGGGGTGAAACGGGGAGGTGTTTGTGTCTGTTTCTGAGTTTGATTTTTAGTTTCCAGAATACAAATTTCATCAGGCTTTTTTTTTCATGTTCTTTGAGTAATGAAATTATGAACGTTCTTCCTTTTTTTTTTTTTTTTTTTTTTGCTGCATTTCAAGTTTATATAAACTTTCACCACCAGCCTGATGGGTGCTGACTCTTCCCTCTTCCAATGTCTCCTCTGTGAGCATCACAAACGATGCCAAGTTCTGAGTCATCCTGCTGGGGTGGTCCATGAATTATTCCTGAAGGAGCAGGGCATGCTGGCTCTGAGGATCCCAACAACTGCGACAGCTGATATCTTTGGACATGGACAGGAAGGCTTTGGTGGTGTGAGAGGAAAACACAGACTAAAGGAAGAGAGATCAGGAGAGACAAGCTCAGCTCCTCCTGACCTCTCTCTTTTCTGCCACCATCTTATAGCCTGAATGTCATAACTTTCTCCTGGGCCAGAAGGATGTAAAACATGTGAGGTGACAGAAATTGGAAAAGCCTAATCCTGTGATTTCCTGAGATATGGGACAAATTGCTTCTTCTCTGCCTGAGTTTGTAGTTACAGATCTGGTCCTTCACTTTAAAAAATGAGCATTGCTTCCCTTCTCTCAGAATGCGTGAGAAAAACTCTGAAAATGTTCAGCAACAGCTCAAAAAAGAAACCTATTATGTTGTGGTCATTCTCAAAATGAATACAATGAAGTACACTCATGTGTAAATAGTATGAATATAGTTTCTGGTTTATGCATTCATGCTAGTGAAAGAGGTTTATGAGAATTCACTTAGTGTCCCTTTAATATTAGTTATTTTAGATGGAGTGAACTGGGGCTTCAATACTAATTCATTCAATATTCATTCATTTATTCAAACAATATCAGGTTCAAATCCCAGGACCTCCACAACCAGCTAGGCTGTCCATAGCTTCCCTTAAGCAGCCTTTGTCTTCCTAGAGCCACATCTTGATGTCACTGCCCTGTTCTTACAACCAGAGGGTTCCTGAGATGACACGGATGTTGATAACGTCCAGGTGTATGTCTGCTAGCATGAACTGTGCGTGAGTCTGTGTCTTTCAGATGCAGGGGCCCCCACCTACATGTATGAGTTTCAGTATCGTCCAAGCTTCTCATCGATCATGAAGCCCAAGACAGTGGTAGCAGACCATGGCGACGAGGTTTACTCTGTTTTGGGAACTCCATTCTTGAAAGGTAAATCTCTTTGATACCTATGAAGGTGGCGTTAGGAAATCTGCGTCACAGCCTTGATGTGGTAGCCTTCAACACGCTTTTCCTTCTTCCTCATCTAACCAAGGAAGGAGAATAAGTGTTCATTTGCCCTCAGCCATAGCCAACCTCAGAATCATGCCTGCTCTAGGGTGAGACCACCTCCACTGTGTCCCGCTTAGGAAAAGATCAAATGCGAGTGAAGGGATGGCGAGAATTAGGATAAATTTTTGCATCACATCCAATGTGTATCTGTCTTTCTGTCTATAATATATCCCTTTCTCTCTCTGTCCCTTCCTCCCTTGCTCCCTACCTCCCGCCCTCCCTCCCTCTTCCATTAATTCATTCAGTCCATATATGGCTCAAATTCCAGTTTTATCTCAATCTGTTATACAGTCTTCATCTATCTATCTATCTATCTATCTATCTATCTATCTATCTATCTATCTATCTATCATCATCTAATCAGCTCCTTTTACATCTATTTCAAGCTCAAATTTAATCTAGAATATATTTAATTGCTAACTAGTCAAAAGCAAACTTCTCCCAAATGCCTTTAAAACCTCAACTTTCACAATTACGCTGTGACTCTCTTTTTTTAAGATTTATTTTATTTTTATTGCAAAGTCAGATATACAGAGAGGAAGAGAGATAGAGAAGATCTTCCATCTGCTGATTCACTCCCCCAAGCAGCTGCAGTGGCTGGAGCTGAACCAATCTGAAGCCAGGAGCCAGGAACTTCATCCGGGTCTCCCACATGGGTGCAGGGTACCAAGGTTTTGGGCCATCCTCGACTGCTTTCCCAGGCCACAAGCAGGGAGCTGATGGGAAATGGGACTGCCAGGATTAGAACCGGTGCCCATAAAGGATCCCAGTGAGTATAAGGAAAGGACTTTAGCCACTAGGCTACTGCACTGGGCTCAGCCCACCAACGTCTCTAAGCATCTCCCAAGAGACAGACTATTCAGATGGCTATAGCTCTGCTATTTTTCAAACTGAAAGTATGAGTGGGTGAAGTAGATGGAGAAAAATCCCAAGGAAAAGCAATGCTGGAATGTGAGTTACTGTAGAGCAGGGGTGGAAATGACCAGCTTTTGGGCCATATAATATGAAATCATTTGGTGTGGTCTTACCAATGCAGCTGCAGGTAAGACTGGAAATTCAATAAATTGAAAGCAGCCTTTTTGTGAGGCCCACAGTGTGGGTATAAACATCTGAATGGCCCTGCGTGGCAAAAACTTTGCCCATCTGTGCTATGGAGGAAATAATAAGGTTTGACATTGAAATCCTGGACAAGTGCATACAGAAGACCAAGGCAGTTGTATGAGTGCATGTCCATTAGTAAGTGTTAGGTCACTCTAAGACCAATTATTGAGAACCTTAGCAACATAAAGGTGTTGCTCAATAGGTGTGGAGTAAGAGCCAAGACCCTATTTCTACAAGCTCCCTAGTGATGCTAATGCTGATACTGCTGCCTCCTAGATCATACATTCAGTAACAAAGAATTTTCTTCTCTGCCCCAATAGAAGGTGCTTCAGAAGAGGAGATCCAACTCAGCAAAATGGTGATGAAGTTCTGGGCCAACTTTGCTCGGAATGGGTGAGGCTGATGGCAAAGACGGAGCAGGGTTGGATGGCTGGGAACATAAACCTAGTGTGAAAGGGTAGCTTCTGAGATTTGAGGACCAAATTCCCAACTCTACTTCAAGAAATTAACCTCCAAAATGATAGCGTTTACTCTACAAGAGGAAGGGCACCTCATAACTTGATATGAGAGCAAGGGGACCCCTGCATGCTTCAAAGGGGTGTGGTGTTGCACATCAGCCTTGAATAATTTCTCTTTGATTTTGTTTCAGGAATCCCAATGGGGACAGGCTGCCCCATTGGCCAGAATATGACCAGAAGGAAGGGTATCTGCAAATTGGTGCCATCACCCAGGCAGCCCAGAAACTCAAAGACAAGGAAGTAACTTTCTGGACTGAGCTTCTGGCCCAGCAGGTGCAGGAGAAGTTACCCTAGACTGAACATACTGAGTGGTGAATGGGAGGCCAAGCCAGACTCATGAATCTAAAGGAATCCAGACTGTGACATTGTACAGCAGTTTGCGGAGCAACATCTTGAGGACTTGTGAGAGGCAGAGGCCAGGAAAAATTGTACTTGTGACATCAAGGGAGGGAATAAATGTTCTCTCGGTGACCATATCATTGTCTTTGTCTTGGTGTTTGGTCCATCATCCATAGAGAATGATGATAAAGAAAGAGCAGCCAACAGTAGGCAAGTGACTTTGCTGGGGCTGACTTGATCACTTGGCCTGCAGAGTGCAAGCACAAGGCTCAGGGAATTAATGGGGAGACTCTCAAACTAAACTAGGCTCTTAGTTACTGAGAATTTGCAACAGCAGGATCTGGGACATTGTACTCCTTGCCTTCCGAATAGAAGACATCCTACTCCTCAGTTCAGAGCTGCCTGTGGAGATGAACACTGTTAGGTTGAGAAAGAGAAATGGAAAAGAAAGGGGCTGTGGTGATACTATAGCAAAATGATGTAACCTTTAGTGACCCTTGCACCTGTCTGATTATCTTCCTCAACACATGAAGTTAGCATCCAAGTTAGTATCCAAGGTCACCCTAACCTCAGAATCAGGCAGGTACTTCCTCAGAGTAAGCCCCTAGAGTGTTGCTCTGAATATGTCTCTTTCAGAATCTGAGGGGAACCTTCTGTCTTGCACAGGAATGGAAGAAGCTCTGATAAGTGAGAATTCCATTTTAATAGCAATAAGCAGTTAATTATTCCCCAAATCATAACTTGTTCTATATCAGTCAAAAATAAGAAATTGTAAGTTATGCAATCACCCCGAAATCTAAGGAAAATGAGGCGCTTTGGAAAAGTGAGGTGGGAGCATTGTCTGAACTTCCAACTGAAGTGGAAGAGATTGCCATCATGCATGTGAATAGACTTACTCTAACATGTTCAGTCAAGCGCTATGGTTCCTGTGTGGGCTGGAACGAAAGCTTAAAAGCCCTAAAGACTCTGGAACCAGGGGTGAGGCTGCACCCATCACAAACTTCTCTGCAATCGATCGTGAGAGATACTGAGTTAACAATTATAAGAGTGGAGAAAGTCTGCCTCTAAGGGTGTAGGGCATGAATCTCAGACCCTTTCTCTGAGGGAGAAAGAAACGTAATCCCTGGAGAAAAAAAATTACACACATTGCTCATCTCAGGGCACCGCTACAGACCAATTAAAGTTAGGGACTTGCCAGGGATCCAAATCATTGCACATATTTTCCTGTGGAGGGAGGGACAGGGTCACAGAAATGTCCCCATACCTGGACATCACACGCACAGCAGAAACTGGTCACTGAGCAGAGAGAGAAGCCAGCGCTGCTGTCAGAGGTGGGAGCCCTGAGCACTCTGGGAGTGCTCCTGGATGAGGGCCTGTAGTCAGGGGCTTGTGGAGACTGCCTGGAGTCCATGGCTCTCCCACGGCAGCAGTGCTGGGTGAGGCGATGGGAATCGGATGGGGAACAGCAGGTGGCATTGGGCAGGTCTCCAGCACTAGGCTTTGGAAGAAGCTGGAGGTGATTTTTTGCAAGGCTGTCAGATTGGACTCAACTTGAAAAGGCCCACAAGTTGCTGTGAACTAGTAGGGTTTAAAAGAGGCTCGTGGGGTTGCAGGTGAGCGAGATGCAGGGGTACTTGGCCCCAGAACACCTGCCCTGGCCTGGCACTCCTCACAGGGGCTGTGGGGAGAACACAGGACACATCTCCAGCGGAATGTGATAGTTGAGGGAGTGAGGCCCTGCTGACCTGGGGTGCAGGCACTGTGACACAGCAGGCAAAACCCCATGATGTCAGCACTCCTGAGAAGCCTGTGTCCTGTTTGCTGGCAGGTACAAGGTCTTTGAGTTTGGTAAAGGAGCTACAGCAAGGGATGGACAGGTCATCCATGGTTTGTTGGTTACTCTGAGAGGATCTGGCATGGCAACAACAAGCTTTGCCCAGTCCCATTGGACTGAATCCATTTGCCCTGGCCGTCATCATCCATGTATCCAAGCAGATCCCATACCCCCAACATGATCCTCTGCCCCTGTAGAACTCCTGAGCGAGGACCAGCTCTATGCCACCCCATGCCCTGGGATGCAGCCAGCCCCTGCCCAAACCCCTTCGTGTCCAAGCCCTGGGTTCTTAATACAAGGGGTTTCTTTCTCCATGGCAGATGGGACAAATAGTGGATGCTCTGCCTGCTCTACTGGGCTAATCCACGGCCTCTTGTTGGGATGATCTCTTCAGGCATGGCTACAGTAGCGCTTCTTGCCAATAAGAGGGACAGAACTGGGTAACCCGTGGTGAGTCTAGACTGCTCAACCACCTTGCTTTCATAAACTGTGGCTGTCTCTGCAAACCTTTTTTCTCCTTAACCCCCTGCTCCCTGTTAGCTCCAGCCCAAGAGAGGTGGCAGCAGGGACCAGGAAGAATGGAGATGCTCCTCGGTGCTGGGGAGAATATCCTGACAGTGCTGAGTGTTCTCAGGCTGTGCAGCTCCATGCCATGGTGGTTTTCAAGACACCCAGCACCAGCCTTGTTCCCTGATGGGAAACATCCTGTACCCACACCTGCTGCCACCATCTTCACGGGTCAGACAGGAATAGGAGCTCAAGGCACAGCAGCCTCTCTCAGACCTCAGAGGACAGGCACTCAGTTCCTACCAGCCCCCAAGTGTAAACATCCAAGTTTAGTGACTCCAGCCTTCTGCTGGAGTCTGCATGCATCCTCAGGCCTCATGGGGCATGAAGCTGCAGGAGAACAGGGGTAGGAGGTGAAGAGGCTCTGAGGACTCTGCTTACATGAGGAGACTGAGGTTTCTCAGGGAATCAGCTCCAGCCCCAACTTGCTGTGTGGCCAGGGGAAGTCTGAGAAACACTTTTCTGTCCATGACCAATGGCCTGTCCCCAGGCCTTCTGCTCAGCAGCATGCAGCCCACCCAGACTTTTGTCCAGCCACAACCTGTTGCTGCTTCCAGAAATCTACCCCCCTGTGTGGGCTGTTCTTGTTCTGTTTCCAACTTTCAGTTTCCAACCAGCAGGTGCTAGACTAGAAGACGTTCCTTTTCCCATCAAATGACCAAGTAGGGAACAATATGAGTGCACCAGAACTTTGAGAATTTCTTGTGCATGGTTTTTATGACAAGAACCAGGAACGGATGAGAAAAGGCAGCCTTCGTGTCCGAAGGTGCTCAGGCGTTCACTGAGCACAGGAGCAAGGCAGTCCCCTCCCTGTGAGCCACTACCACACATCCTGGAGATGCCAAAGAGTTCCCTGCCCACCATGTGGTTATAGGTAACATGACTGTGCCCATCCACCAGCCAATGCCTGCCTTTCTGAGTGAAGTTTCACACAAATGGTGGCTTTTAATATTTTATGCATTTCACTGTAATACTGTAACATTTATTGACTTGTGTTTCTGTAAATTTGTCACTTATTCAGTGCTGTGTATGCCCTGCACAATCTTGTGTACCCCATTTGTCCTGCAATTTCCTTTATGCCCTTGTTGCATAGTCCAGTGGATTGGAGAAGCACAGCAAAATGCATGAGCGTCCACTGAGCAGTTAAACCATTTGGGCCTTTCTGAAGTCCTGGGTTTTATTTGTCCATGAGACAAATGAAATAAAGTGCTAATTGCTCATGGAGATTGTCATTATCCAAAGGTTGTGTTTGCAGTAGAGTGTAAAACTACTGAGTAGCTGACATACTGAGTCCAGAAAGTGAGCCCTGCTTTTTCTCCCTAACACCCAGCCTGAATTGTGTGCAGAGCAAGGGGGCTCAGGGACAAGCTGCCAACTCTTCCCAACCCAGAGACTTGCTCAGAGTTAGGCAGCCCCTAGAGTAAGCTGCACTTGAAAGTCTGAGCTGGGAATGGATGAGTCACAATGTGTGCTTTTGGCACACACCATGCAAAGGTGCTTCCGACAAACATTTGATTTAGAATGGGGAAGGGGGAAGGCAGGAGGGGGGGAAGCCCATCCTATTCCAGGCTATGATGCTGCCAGGTTCAAAGCCCAGTCACTCCCAGATCTGGGGATTCTTTGCAACCTTGTGGATCATTGGCCTGAAGCCCAGAAATCTTCCTCCCTCCAGCTGGTTTTCCTGGTGGGAGGGAATGGAAGCTCTGAGGCACACAGGGAGAGGCCCTGCTGAAAGGTAGCAGCAAGGAGTAAGTGCAGCGTGAGAAAAGGCCAGCAGAGGGCGCGTTGTCAGCCACAGGAGTTACTGGTGGTGTGGGCTTCAGCAGCTGTCATTTGGTCTGTGGTGACGCTGCTTCACAGCCAGGCACCAGCCGGTCTCTACAGGAGTCCTTGGACCACACCACTGTCAGTTGTCCATCTGTCCTGTCTCCTCGTGCCAGGAGGGACCTCCCTTCCATCTATTCCACTCTAGGATTTTCTATCCGTCCCCTGGAGATATGGTCCTTCCTTTGTTTTTCTGGAATCTGTCTGTGGCAGAGTTCAGTTCAGCCTCTCCCTGTCCAGGCTGCTTGGATGCTTGCTGCAGGACATTCATGCTGGACACTGTCTCCTTGGGTTTCTATGGAAAGAACAACCTAGAAAGACCTTTATTTCTGGGGAGAGGGCAGTGGAGAAGGGGAGGTCTAGAGTCCACCAGCCACAGAGGGCCTCAGCAGCTCTTCTGTTCTCCCCCTCTCTTCCTGCTCCCTCACTCTACCTTTCAAATTATATATATATATTAATATGTTATTATATATATATATATATACATAAAAGCCTATATGTATATACGCTTTTTAAGAAGTTATGGTTCCATCAGTTGCCAGGAGCTTGAACTCCTTTACCATAATGCGGTTGGTGAAAGGGGGTCCCTGGAGCCCCACTTCCCAGAGTACCTGCCAGGCTGGTGATTGCTCCTCCCTCAGTGCAGTGAAAGCTGGGTACACTGCTGCCTCCCACTGCCCTTCAGTGGTGGCCTCAGCGAAGGACAATGCCCTCCGGGTTGGGCTGTTCTTCACATTCCTACCTGGAGCAGGGGGGCACCGTGCCCACCTCCACATACCATCAGTGGGGCATGTTCACCTTGCTACAAGTTCATGCTGGCCATGTGGATAAATTATCATCATGGACACTATTGTGAATCCTAAAGCAAAGTAACCCCTGACTCTCTTGCTTTCACAGTTCATCCTTGGGAGCCAGATGCTCCACAAACAAGTAGGAGCACCCTTGGCAACAACAGAGAAGGTGTTTATAAGTGATGCAAAGTTATCAACAGTGAGTTAACCACTTGCACAAACTCACGCAGCAGACGAAGAACAGATGATGTGACAGTAGGAATGATGAAGGGGGAGGAGCGAGAGGTGCCAGGAGATGGACTTGAAGGTGGAACACGGACAATGACCCAGAAGAGGGTCCCAGCCTCCAGAAGCTGGAAAAGGTAGGAAACAAATTCTGCCCCTGGAGGATGAATGGATTGAAATACAAAGTGGCAGAGACACAGAGATGTCTTCCATTTGTTGATTCACTCCTGGAACCCAGCCCAAGCTAGGTCAAGCCCAAGCCAGGAGTCAGGAATTCCATCCAGCAATCCCACATGGATGGCAGAGAGCTTACTACCATCCGCTGCCTCACCGGGCTCTTTAACGGGAAGCTGAATCTGAGCAGAGTAGTAAGACTGGAACTTGCCCTCTGATACGGAGTACAGGAGCCCCAAGAAGCAACTGGATGCAGTACACCTCCATAGCTGCCTTAGGATTCGGTTAAGATCTTTATTTGGGTTTCCTTGAGCTCTAATGTTTGGTTTTTCCAGGAACACCCACTTAACTGATGGATCTCTGCTGCCCTCTGCTGTGCAGTGACCATGTGGGCAGGCCTGCTCTGCAGAGGAGACTGCCTGTACTGACTCAGCCACTGGCCCCTTGGCTCCTTCACACTGGAATCTTAATTACTCAGGGACTATTTGGGTGGAGGCTCCCACATCTTATTCCTCTGTCAACCGGGGATTAAATGAGGCTAGCCCGGTGGCCTCCCAAGACTGAACCGATCTCACTTTGAACATTCAGGAAACTCCTTCCACACAGCACTTCTCTACCAAAGGTCTGTGCTGGGTCTCCCCAGCAGGCTGGTCTAAGACTCCTGAATAAGAGACACCCAACTGTCTCCTCTGTGACATCACACTGACCTCCTCACTTTGACTCGGGGTTCTTTGCCCAGGTAGCCATTTCCCAGTAGACACTAACAGAAGATCCTGCAACTTGCTGCCACTCCTATCCACCCAGCGATGGCACCAGATCCTGCAAGACGAGTCCTAGACAGTAACAGATTGTGTGCCGGACACTCACATGTAGCAAGGTACAACAAGTGGCAAAGCCAGCCAGGAATAATAGACACCCAGGATTTGTTATGAGCCAATCCCCCAAAGCTTGGGAAAGCTGCTCAGGACAGCTCACCTGCATGTACCCCACTTGTACCACTCAAGTGTACCCCAGAATACAGTTCATGCTGGGTTTGCACCCTGGGACATCATGCCACTCTGGGCTTGATCATGGCAGGCCAACTTGCAACCCAGGTTAACTGAGGCCATTGCCCACTGATACACTAGTTAATAGCCAAAGTCCATTACAGTGCTTGGTTCCTTTAAACGTTCACTGGCTTGCCATTGCCTTCTGGGGAGACCTGCATATTTATGCAGACCCTTATGCTCTCTAAAGAACCCTGCACCCACATGAGAGAGCCGGAGAAAGTTCCTGGCTTTGGATCAGCTCAGCTGTGGCTGTTGCTGCTGCTTGGCAAGTGAGCCAGCAAATAGAAGATCTTTTTCTCTCTGTCTCTCCATCTCTCTGAATCTGCCTTTCTAATATAAATAAATAAATGCATAAATAAATACATAAATTCACAGAAAAGAGAAAAAGGGTAAGCTTATTTTAGTTCAAAATGTTTTAAAACCTATGGGTGTTTCTTCATGTTGTCTGTTTTCCATGAACTTCTTGAAGATCCCTGGTGCTGAGGGGACCAGAGACGTGGGTTGCCAATGATTAAAGGCACAGACAGAAGCCACACTTCCTAAGTTTGAATCCCAATCCCAACAGTTATAAGCTGTTCTTTGTATCTCTCTCCCACCACTCAGAGGTGGGGCACAGAGCGAATGTAAAGCACTAAGAAAGCCAATGGGTATAGAAGAAACCAACCTGCTTGCTAATGAGGTGTCCACTCTGGCCGTTGGCCTTGTCCAAGGTGCTGAGGTCCCTTAGGTTTCAGTCCTCCTGGGAATTCATGGCTTGCTTGTGCAGCTGGGACATGCCCCATGTCTCAACTGGATTTTTAACAAAACCAGCTTTGTTGGGCAGTGCTTTCCTTCCAGTTCCAGAACTCCATGGAAGGGAGCTACAGGTGTGGAATTGGGAAGGACAGGGTGGCCCTCCTTGAAATCTACTCTGATCTTAACATGTTGCTTTGTCTGGCACAGCTCAGCCTCTGCAGACCTCAGGCTGACAGAGCTAGAGGTGAATAAATACCATGCCAGGACCCAGTTGGTTGCCAACTCATGGCGAGTCTCTGCCACCATACTTCTGTCTCTGCCCCTTTTGGGTCACTGCAAAGGTCACGGGCAGCCTAAAGGATTCTTTCTGCTGCCAGAGGATGCGGGGAGCAGGTGAGTCCCATGGAGGAGGGCAAGGCCTGTGTAAGTTTTCTGAAGCTTGGATTTCCTGCCCAGCCTGCCACCTGCTCTCAGACCAAAGGGCCCCCAGGTTGTCTGCCTAGCTACAAATTAGGGAGGGCAGGATACTGTTTCAACTGCAAGGACAGGGACACTGTTTCAACTGCAAGAAAACTGGGCTACTTTTGAAATGAGCAGTGGAGTGTGCAGGAAAGGATATTGAAGTTCAATATGTAGATGATAGAGACCAGATATGTGACAACAGGCCCTGTTCTGACTGCTATAATTCTAACACTGTATGCCCCCTTAAGTTAATCAGGGGGCCACTCTCACCATTTCCACTCACAGACAATGCACCCAGGCCAGGGGAAGGAGTAAATTGCCCAGGGCTTCCATCCATAGGGCAGGGCAACCTGGGCTGGAATATACACACAGCAGTCCTGAAGAACTTAGTCTTGTGTATCCATCATTGTATCTCATCTTCTAGAAGACCCCTGCCAGGGATCTGATTTCCACCCTTCAGAAGTGAGGAAGTCCCAGAAATGTGATATTGTTCACCTAAGACTCTACAGCAGTAGGTGGCAGAGTTGGATTTCAAGCCAAGGTTGGTCTAACTGCGGGTATGGAATTCATGGTTCACATGTTTCTCTGGCTGCTTCTGACACACTTATCAGCTCAGGGTGCACAAGGAAGCCTGGGCTGCCAGAAATCCCAAAAGAGCTGCCCTTCCCGCTTCTGGTCCAGCCTCCCTCCTCCACCACCCTTCATCACCCTGGCAGCTGGACCACTCCCCACCCTTGAGCATACACGGTGGGGAAGCAGGAAATGGGGCTGCCTTTCGTGAGATTCACTGTAACGAATTCCAAGTCCAACTGTGGGTGGAAGCAAAATGATCAGGATGACAATACCCTCATGGATATGTCTTCCTACGTCTTGTTTGACAGGCAACTCACAAGTGTAAGTGTATACACACACACACACACACACACACACACACACACACACACATCCTTGGCAGCCCTCACAGCTGCTGGCTAAGGTTAGGCTTGTGGTTCACCATGTAGCCTCCCAGGAGCTCCACACAGGAGACTTTGGAGGTTATACCAAGAGGCAGGGCCTGCCACGTGCTTGCATATCACCAGTGCCAAGAGCTGAGTGTATCCATGATAGTCCCTCCTTCATTCTGGTCTACATTTCTCGAATCCTTTTTGATCTCACCATTGGCTCTTGGGCTCACCCACCCCTGATAGCCTTAAAACATACAAAGACATGAATAGAAATGTGATGTGGTAATGCCTCCTGCATATGGGTGCCACCCAGAATGTGTACATGAGGGTGGACATTTCACCTGGTGGATAAGCTATCGGTTAGGGTGCCTGTGTCCCAAATGGAGCATCTGGGATGGATGTCCAGCTCCGTCCTCCACAACCCCCACTTCTGACTCTGATTGGAGCTTGCTGCACCAATGCCTGGGAGACAATGGTGAAGGTTCAGCTGGGTCCCTAACACACACACGAGGGACCTGAACTGATCTCTAGGCTCCTGGCTTTGGCCCGTAGTAGTCAGGGAGTGAAATCGTGTCTTCTCTCAAAGACATTTTTTAAATAACAAAAAGAATAACTATAGGTAAGTTTACAACTTTCCACAAGCAATCACAGGACTCCACTCTCAGGGCCTCAGTGTGGAAGGGCTTCTCCATGAGGAATCTGCACCCACACTAACCTGCACATCCAATTCAACCAAAACAGCAGCCCAACCCCCTTAGAAATTCAGCCCTAGAAAAGAGGGAAAGTAGCAAAAATAAATGGGATACCTAAACCTGCTGTAACCTTTTAGTGTCTTGTAGGAAAATTTAAAAATGCATGCCAGTTTCAGAGATGAAACTTGTCCAGTCCCCTATGTAATTAGGAGATACAAATGGTATAAAAGAAGTTATGTGGGTGACCAGAAGCTTCTTTTCTGTGCACAGGCAGCTGGTGATAGCCCAACCCTCATTGCCTTGCATAACCTGCAGCACTTTGTGGTTGCAGCACAAAGCAGTCACAACTCCGTCAGCAGAAACACGGCACGAGAGATAGCCTTTATTATTCTGTACATCTATTTTTCCGAGAGGAGAACAACTTGGAAATAAATCCAAACCAGACATAGCAATTGTCACGACACCGGGACAGTCTCTGGCACAGAGAGATCATGGCTGAAGCAGCCCTGCTTGACACAGAAGCAGCAAGGTGGAGGGGCGAGGCTGCGCACCAGGATGTGACGTCACATCACGGCGGGATGGGGGAGCGAGTGGCTTCTTTGGTGGCAACATTATCTCCATTTGCCTACCAAGAGTGATCCTGGGCCTTACAGGGGCCTGGCATGGAATTGCCCTGCAACTCCTCCAAACAAACCTCAAAACACAGTGTTTGGAATTAAAAAAATAATAATACATTAAGTGCTTCTGGCACCAGCTATAAGAAATATCTGTGAAAGGTGAAAGACTGGATGA
This sequence comes from Ochotona curzoniae, assembly GCF_017591425.1. Classification (NCBI taxonomy): domain Eukaryota; kingdom Metazoa; phylum Chordata; class Mammalia; order Lagomorpha; family Ochotonidae; genus Ochotona; species Ochotona curzoniae. The sequence continues at coordinate 21,870,777 of NW_024465926.1, forward strand.
TCAGAGCAAAAGCAAAGTTCTGGAGGCGGGAACCTGGCACTCTGCTCATGCGCCACTGGGGCATTTGGGCAAGTTCTGCAGGAAGCAATGCACCTGTTTCACCAAGAATCCACACAAGACGTGAAGACGTGCGCTTGGTGAAACATGTAAGGGAGCTTGGATGATCTGATCCACCCGATTGTCCAGACAGAAACCTGGGAAGTTCTAAGAGACGCAGCTGCGGTCCCCAGGCCACCAGCTGCAGAGACAGAGCTGCACAACTCTAAAAGCTGCACAGTTGCCACCACACCACACACACTCTGCTCTTGCCCATCCCAGGACATTTAAGGGAAACCAGTAAAGTAAGCACAGTGGGTTGGCTTTTTTTTTCCACTAAGAAATGACTTCTTTGGCAAAAATGCTTCAGTCTCACGTAGCCAAGGCCAGAGCGCAGACACAGGGCAAGAGATGGGCTCCTTCCTGAGCATTAAGGCAGTTTTGAGGGCTGTTGGCAAGCACGGTATTTGGCAAGAATAGGTAGCTCCCCTCTCCTTGGTCTCATTTGCATCTAGCATGAAGGTGAATAAGTGAACAGCAGACACCTAGATGGGGAGTAGATGCTCACGGGATGGTCTCATGCAGATATTTTACATTTTGCGCAAATAGGAATTCCTTTAAAACTTGGCAACATAGCCAAAGTTCCAAGTGTCCCAGACAGTACACAGAAGCACCCTTGTCATGGGTGATCTCGTCTATTAAAAAATGGTAGGGGTGGGGAAGGGGGTCAGAAGCAGGGCACACAACAGAAGTGGAGCTTTAGCTAGGACAGAGCACAGAATCCCTCTTCATTCAGCCTGAGCAAAAGATGCACCAGACTCCAGGACTCCCAAGGACTTTCTGGGTGACCCTTCCCACCCCAGACTCCAGGAAGCACCATGGCATTAGTTGGTGTTGGGTCAGCTAGCACCACTTTTCCTATGCACCCCGGGGCAAGGATTCTGCAGCCAGAAGGACCATCGGAAGCTGGCAGCTCCCTGTCACACGGGTCCCTTTCCAACTCACCTTTTCAGGTCCCCTGTTTCCAGGAGCTTCCCGGAGCAGCTAACCTACTTCCTTCCTGAACAAAACAGCCACATCCTTTCCCCCACTTGCCTTCTTACAATACATGGCTCTTTGCTGAGAGCCAATCCTCTGGCACTCGAGGGCACTCTCTTTGAACATCAGCCCTGAATGGGGCGAGCCCCACTGTGCTCGGGGCTGAGGACTGCAGAAGGCTCACTGTGAGTCAGACTGGATCCCTTAGGAGCTGGGAGACCTGGAGCGAGACGGAGCTAGCAACGCTGGGCATTGGTCTTTTCATCTGGAAAATGGGGAGATGGAAACCAGTTCTGCCATGCTCACTGGGCAGAGAGGAAGCCATGTGGGTAAAGCTGCTTTGCAGGACAAAAAGGAAGAAGAAATGTGTTAACAGCCGTGAAGGCATCAGCACTCGTGTGAGGACTCAACCTCACTGGGGGGCCCAGACCCCCACCTTTTTGCTCTGTTGTGTTGGATGCTCTCCAGCCTTGCCTTTTGCAAAGAACCGAGATGCTTACCACTCAGGCTGCCTCAGTCTTGAGTGAGGACCCAAGAGAATTCCAGCCATAAATGGAAATCCCACGAAGATGCCACCCACTACTAAATCCCAATTTCAATAACTGAGCTAAAACCAACTGCCACTAGAGGGCAGCACCCGCAAGGTTGTAACAGAATGAGCCTAGCAATTCTGTGAAACCTGCTCCACCCACGGAGAATTTGCCCCTCCACTTGAGTGATGCGGTTTCTTTGTGCTTGGTCCCACCCTCCTCTCCAGGGTACCAACTCCAGTCCATGAAGAGGGACAAAGGGAAGTTTGCTGGAGACTGTGTGCAGGACAGGATTTCCAGAAGTCTGAATAATCAATAAACAGGCCATGACAACAGGCTGCCCGTGGGCACCCACCTGGCGTCATGAGGACAGAAGAGAATCCCTGGGGCAAGGAGAGACATCCATCCAGCATCAGAGTGTCCCTGCTAAGGTCTTGGGGACCACGGATGGGCTTCTGGGTCTCGTGTGTGGCAGCGCAAGTCCAGCACCTGGCCTTGGTGGACGTGGCTCACACCATGGTCTCTGCCGGCTGGTCTGGTGTAGCATCTGCTCACGGTGCTTCATCTGCATTCTTCTCCTGACACCATGGTGGTATTGGACCCTCTGGTGTCCAGAAGTCAGAGGAAGGTTCTGGAACACGCTCAACCCAGACTCAGATTAGCCGGGGTAGACACGAACTAGCTCAGGATCCTGCAAAGCCTCTGGTCCCTGGCTTCACTTGAGGGACAACCAGACCCAGTCTTCCAGACTGAGGCTCACAGGCCAGAGCACAGACCAGGATGGGCCAGGGAGACGGAGGATGAGTGGTACTTTCCCCAGAAGCCAAACAGGTTTTATGTCTGTTGCTTGCTTGCTCTCCATTTTCATTTTCATTTTCTCACTGAAGCCCCTCTTCTGTCTGATTTGGTGGCCTGACAATTTCTTCCTTGTCCCAGAGGACAAGCCAGCGTGCTTGGAGGTTCTACCTTTTGCTCAGACAGTCTCTCCCCAGTGCTGGGACTCTCTCAAACCAAGGGCTTCACCAGGAGCTGTCTCCCCTACTCTCTCTCTTCTCCTCTCCCTCGAGGCTGGCAGTCCTCCAAGTCACAGTCCAGAGGCCAGATAAACGGAAGATGAACACAAATCAGAGTCACTAAGTCATTTGGAACTGGGCAAAGGAGAGGGGTTCAGAAAGGACATCTTCCAGGAGGACAAGCCCCAGACAGACAGTGTCTGGGGCAGGAGCGGAGCGGATGCAGCTGACCTGGACACTGGCTTGGCGGGGCTCCACCTCCGCCTCCTCAGGGCCAGGTTCAGATGGCCAGCCAGTGCTGCAGCTGTGGAGAGAGACGTGGAAGGTTTTCAGACAGGGCTGGGGCAGGCTGGGGTGCAGGGAACCAAATTTAAAAGGAAGCACATAGAAGGTAGGAGAGGAGTATCATGCTCTCTTTCCAAGCTCAGAGGCTGCGCAGCCCTTGCCACTGAGCCTCATCAGGGCAAAGGAAGCCACCCCAAGTCACATCTCGGGGCAATCGGAGCAGAGCCTGTCCACCCCCAAATCCTGACCTTTTCAAGGGTAGGACATGTGTCACTTTGCTACTGATAGAGCTGCAGCTCTTCTATCAAGACAAACTCCCGGGCTCATTGGTGACAGCTCACAGGGAGGGGGTGAACATGGAGTTGTAGGGACATCTGGGCATTGGGCATTCTAAGGCCTGTGAGGCTGGAGATGGAGGGCAGGCTCCTCTCCTCCTCCTCCTCCTCCACTGCAACACCACATCCATGGGCATCTCTCTACCTGCAGCTGTTTTGACTTTGCTGTCTGTGTGGTCCTGCCTGTGTTGTGCACAGCAGGGAGCAGCCAGGGCCCACCCCAGTCTCATCCCAGCTGTGCAGGATGTGTCTACCTGGAACTGTTTGACGTCTCTCTGGGCCACCAGGTGGTGTTCATTCTCTGGCGTGATGCCGTAAGCCAGTCTCTGCGAGGAGGAAAAAAAGGAGTAGGAGGCCTCAGCTGGGCCAGGGCTACCTCCCCAGGCACCCCGCTGACACCCCCAGATGAGGGCCACCTGCCGACCAATCCCACACAGATAGTGCCTTGTTTATGGAGCTGGCCCATTGGCTCTGAGTCTTCTCTCCTGAGGACATTTATCAAGCTGCCTCTGTAGTGGGACACTGGACCAGACCATTGAACCTGGAGCTGGGGGAGGCAAGATCCCACACGAGGGCCTAGCACTGAACCAACACTCATAGACAATCACAGGAAGAGCTGCAGCCAGAGACCCCAGGCAGCCCCTGGCCCTCCGTGGAGGGCAAGGAAGACCTCCCCGGGATGCAGGCACAGAGTGCAGGTGTTGGGAGTCAAGGGCAGCTCACAAGGTCATGGAAACCCTCATCACTGCCAAAGTGTGAGGAGGGAACAAGCTCAATTCCTGCTTCCTACATCCAGGGTGAGCTCATGGAGCACAGGTCCGCTGGGGGGTGGGGAGGGGAAGAGCAGCTGGGGGCAGGAGACCAGGACAAGGAATCAGGGCCAGCCAGAAACAGGCAATTCCATGTGCCTGGGACATTCTCCCTGCTTTCCCTGCATTCTCACTGGGTTCCTCAGCAAGAGCTTCAGGCAGGGGCAGGGGGCAGGACTTTTGCCTTGTGTCTAGGACACTGAGCTGCGCATCCTGGATCCTCAGTGAAGTCCCATAGGGGATGGGGCAGAGGAATGAGGGAACCAGGTGTTTGCTTTGCATGTGAGGGTGTGGGGAAAAGGCTACTTCCAGGAATCTGTAAAAGAGAATGTATTTAACAATCAAATACTAGGAGCCACTTATCAGAGAACAGGGTGCCATTGCTGGTAAGATATTTACGTATGTTGATCATCACACCTGTGTATGTTAGAGTACTTTAAAAAGTTCAGGGGAATGGAATGAAGAACTCATGTTATATCTGTGCAAACTTTTTAAAAGATATGCATAGTATTTTGATACATACAATTTCTAAGAACTTTTTGGATTTCCTTCGTATGCATGATTTAAAAAAAAAAATTTATACCAAAAGAACCTTATATTTTAATCCTATTTTTCAGGTAAAACACCCTGAGAACAGTTCCTTGTGTGATTGGATGGGAAGAGTTAAGACAGCCCATGGAGGAAGACCTTCTCCTTAACCCCAGGGGACTCAAGTAGAGATGCACCTTGCCACAGAACCGTAGGAGCAGCAGAGAATGCATGCTGAACACTCCCTTTTCCTTCCATGGAAGGCAGCATCGTCCTAGGCCCACAAATGTATTCAGGAGGTCCAGGGAAATACAGAGCTTGGCCAGTGATATGGCTCTGGCTGGCAACCACTTCTGTTTTCCTGCTTCAGCCCTCACACCCAAGCAGAAATGGCTTGAAATGCCACCCCTTATCCCACCCCCTTAACCTGACCCAGAGCTCACCTCCCAAAGGGAACCCCGGATGCTGAGGAACTTGTAGATCACGTAGGCAGGGACCAGGACCATGGAAGAGACGGCAATGCCCCAGCCCACCCAGTTGGCCCAGGATGGGAAGACGTAGTCGTCGTAGGTGAGTGGTTTGAAGTTGATGATGCTGACCACGACCACAAACTGCAGGACACAGGGTGCGGGGTGGGGAGGGGGTGCCCAAGGAGGCAAGAGGGAAGTAGAAAGGAACAGACTCCGAGAAAGATGAGAGGGAAATACACAGCAGTGAGTGATATGGGTTTAGGAGAAAATAAGAAAATGAGGAAGGAGGCGGAAAAAAAAAAAGAGAGGAGAGAGAATTCAAGAAAGCAAATGATAATGAAAGGAGGTAAAGATATCAGGGACCAAAGAAGAAAAGGACCAGAAGGGTGCATGGAGTTGGCACACGGTCCCCAGAGACCTGGCCTAAGGCTTGAGACTCCCTGCTAAGGTGGAAGACTCCCAGGGTAATCAACAGGGCTGGGTAAGGCTTGCAGATCCCAGTGCCCCTTCTCCTAAGAAACAACTCTGCCAACCCACACCACCCTAGGCACAGCCTCCCCCCTCCTGCCCCAGGGCCCCTGGCTGGCATACGACTCACCAGGAGGAAGGCAGGGCTGACGAACTTCCAGCATAGTCTCCAGTACAGGCCTGGCTTAAACCCCATCATCTGCTGGATGTCGTTGCTGAACCTGTCCACACCTGGACACGCAGAGGACACTGAGACAGTGGCTCCCACATGTGGGCCTGGCAGAGAGCCTCAGACTCCCTATTGTCCTCCCATGAGATGCTGCCCCCAGTGGGCAACAGGGCAGCAGGGCTAGAGAATGGTACCCTGGGACCTTGGAAACCTTGGAACAGGTGTTTTGCTGACGTGGAACAGTTCAGAGGACAACTTCGGGAGAGTAACACCCCAGCACATTTATCTGAGGAAAGCAAGGGCTCAGAGAGAGCCAGGCTGGCCTGATTGCAAAGCCTGACTCTTTTGTCTGGCTCACTCCTCTCCATACACACCTTGAACTGCGCATGTGCTCATGTGTACACACTTGTACATCCCTGATGCCTATTTGAGAGAAGAACTCTCACACTTATGCTGCCATCTTTTTGTAGGTAATAGAGCAGAGTAAGACCAGTGAGTCTGATCTCCTACGTCACACTGAATAATTGCCATGTATTAGGGCCAAATACAAATGAAGCTTTAGCATAAGACGACTGGATACAACTCAGGAAACCCAGATAAGTTTGAAATATTTGGAACATACTTATACTGAAAATATTGCTCATTGTTTATCTGAAGATCAAGGTCAGCTGGGAGTCCTGTGCTTTGCTACATCTGGGAATCCAGCAGAAAAAAAAAACAAAAACAAAAAACAAAGAAACAAAAAAAAAACAACAGGAAAAGAACGAGTTCCATGACTTGAGGTCAGTCACATCGTGGGTTCTTCTTTAGAAGCGATATTAGGATGCCTGCAGGAGCCTCAGCAGCTTCCTGTTCTAGAGCACTCACCCAAAGGCCAGCTCAGGGCTGGGAACACTTGCCCCTGAGGATCCAGTGACTCAACTGGAACTGCAGGGGGCTGATTGGACACAGGCAGTCCCCTGCCTCCCCCAGGCACAAGGGCTCCCACGCTTGGCAGCACACCTACATACCGTAGAACCAGGACACTCCGATGGCCTCCACGAGCACAGCGAATAGGATGGAGGTGCCCGCCGCAAAGGTGTCCAGCAGAGTCACCACATAGATGCCACCCTGAGGCGCAGAGGGGAAAAGCGGAGGCCATCTGTGACTGGAAATGGGCACCCCCTGCAGCATCCATCCACCAGGAGGTGGCTGGCCCACCTCCTCTGGGCTTCTCTGAGAAGCCACCAGACCTTACTCATTTGCGTTCTATCCAGGGCCTTTGAGAGACACAGGGTCTAGGGTGAGTGTGTCATCCGCTGAGGGTGGAGATGGGTTTCCAAATCAAGATGCAGTTGGCAAAGTTGCCTGGAAATCCCCAGGCCCGAGGTGAGAGGCAGTAGTGCAGGGCTAATCTTAGGGAAACGGGCCACAAGGTGGGGATGGGATAATGCTGGTTCTGACAGTGGTGGCCATTGGCCCCAGCCTGGCCCTATCACCCCCAGGTCTGTAGCTATGAATATCTGCCTTTAGTGAAAGGTAGCCTCAGGATCTCCAGGTGACCAGGTCTCGGCTCCTCCTTACCTTGGTTATACAAAACAGGGCCAGAAGGAAAGTACTAATGGTGACAGCGAGTGTGAAGAGTTTCCGGTGTCGCTTCAAGATCTGGAAGTCATCAGCCAGGCCCGTGATGACAGCCTCCATGCCTCCCATCTGGGGAGAAGCAGGGAGGGAGGGGCTGCAGGTCTGAGGGTCTCCCTGGACCTCAAACTGGGGTTACCTGCAGCTGGGGACTCAGGCAACCTGGCTGCTCCCTCACCTCCTGTCTTTCTCCCCATCCTCTCATACATGTGTGCCCTGCTCCCAACCAAACTTAGAAAGCACATGGAAGAGGGTGTAGGGTGAACTCTGGGCTACTCCTACTCAAGAGGCTCATCTGTCTTCAATGCCTTGGTGCTGATAAGCTGACCTGAAGGGGAGCTGGTAAAACAGACAACACTCTTGTATCATAGTTGCATAAAGAGTTTTAGTGGTGGAAACTCAAGGTAACCATTTGGGATGATGACTGTTGACGCCTTTCTGGCTATCAGGCCAGTGGGCATCTCAAACTTGGGACTCTCAGAGTCCAAGAGGGTCTCATACCCCAATACTTTGAGAAAGTGCATTCTGCGTGAGGCTCCTGCTATGGCACCTAAAAAACAGACATGTCATCATGCTCCCTCTTCTCTTGGAAGATATTACATTCATCAAAACTGATACTCTTCCCTAAGAGCCTGGAGGTGGGCTCAGCAGCCCTCTCACGGCACTCCTCCCGGCAGGGCTAGCAGCTGAAAGGTAGAGGCAATGAGAGGAAACCTATTTGTCAGCCCCACCTTGCGACTTTCTGCTAACTTCTTGGTATAGTGCACTGCTAAGGGTGGCACCGATTGAGAAAAGTGTCAGTAAATCTGATCCCATATGGGGTAAAATAAAAGGCTAAAAGGCTCTGTGTTGGTTGTTGATGGCAAAATACACAGGGAACGTACTTGCTTAGAGACCAAGACTGTGTCTCTTCCAAATCCAGTCTTCCCATCTCCAACAGGAGAGTGTAAGGCAAGTTTGTCTGAAGTCCCATCTATCAGGAATCCTTCCATACCCAGAGGTCTCTATGAGGTCTTGACTTTGACCTTGGTCTTATATTTTTGTGCATGAGGACTCACTTCTTTGTTTGCATCCCAGTAGGGCCTTCTGGAAACAGCTACTCATCCTGGGTACCCATCAGGGGATGTCTGACTGAGAACTGTGTGTTTGGGGATGGTGTTGGGGCTGCCTGAGTAAGATCAAGGTCACTCACTGAGCTGTCGAAGCCCAATGCCAGGAGCATGATGAAAAACACGACAGCCCAGAAGGTCGACCCCGACAGGGTAGAAATGGCTTCCGGATACAGGATGAACACTAGGCCAGCTCCTGGAAGAAACATCAAGGACCTCATCAATGGCTAGGACCTTCTATCTGAGCTGCAGATTGGAGAACATTGTGAAGCCCGGTCAGCTACAGCCCAACCCTGTGCTACGTGGTTGGTCATGTGTGGGCAGCACAGGCCAAGGATGTGACAATGAGTTTTCCTGAGCATCAGTGAGCCATGCTAGGGAGCAGTGTCTTGCCTGAAAGTCACAGGCTCTTTTCTGTGAACTTCACCTCATCTCCTACATCTTATTCTCTAATACGTGAAGTCCTCCATAGCCCAGAAGAGGCAGCTACTCCTCTTCTGCCTCTCTGCCATGAGTTGGACTGCATATCCCTCAGCACGAGCTAACCAGATGTTGGCCCCCTACTCTCGAACCTTTATGGCCATGACTTAAATTTCTTGACGAATCCTGCAGTCTTAGATTTTCTGCTATCGCAACAGGAAATAGACTCCTTAGTCTATTGGATATTAAATTCTTAGCATAGAGACTGAAACAGAGTAGACATTTCAAAGTCTCTCCTTTCTAGCCTGACCCTAAGGCAGGTTCTGTAACACACTCAGAGACAAGAATTTCCTGGAATTTCTATTTACAACAATCTCCAAGGACAGTCCATAAAAGGAGTGGTTTGGAAAAGTCCCTTACAGTTCCCTAGTCACAGGAAAGCTGCACAGCCAAGAATGAGATGGCTTTCTCGGCCCCTTCCATGGTAGGCTGGGCCCAAAGTGGTCTGCCCACTCACCTTCAGTGGCAACATCTTCAATGTTGACCTTGTGCTCGTGGGCCATGTACCCAAGGATGGAGAATATAGCGAATCCAGAGACGAAGCTGGTCACGCAGTTGATGGTGCTGGTCAGGAGGGCGTCCCTGGGAAAGGAAGCCTTATTAGTTAGTTCAAGTCACCTGGCTTTCCCATGAGCCACTGACAATCCATGGGGACTGCAGCCTGGGTCCAGCCTTAAATGCCATCTCCTCCTTTAGTCACCCTGCTCACATGCATCTCAGCACCCATCATCACCGGGTTGGCACCTGCTAATGCAACCAATAGGCTAGCAGTTTGCAGATGGACTAACTCGATAGCAGAGTGCTGCATCAAACTCCTAGAGAGCTGATCACTAGCCTCCTTCACATTGCACCCCAATACCTCCAGATCCCTGATGCCAGCATCTCAGAACTTTGCTGACTCAGCCTTCCTTTTGGGCTCACTTTCTGTGACTTCCACCCATGCACTCTTTGAACTAATCAAACCTCTCTGCTTTCCACACACTGCCTCCTATTATTCCATGCCATGTATGCCATCCACTCCATGTTTCTCTCATAATCTCAACTATTCTCTCAGGATCACCTCAAACTTATCACCATGCTCATGATGGTCTTCTGCTAGGGTGTCTTGCCTCCCTATAGCCTGTCCCACCAGCAGGCATTCACACTATTTTGCTTTGTCCTAAATGTCCCAAATTTCTGCCTTAAGCCATTGATGGACAGTGACAGAGGTATATCAGATTGCAGTCGTCATAGCACTAAGCAATCAGGAGTCAGGATTAATGTGTACACATTCAGATCACCGTGGAGTCTTCCAACTTCCAACCTGTCATGTTGTCTTAACTTCTGCAGGTCCTTACTACCCTATCTACCTGTACATGTGAAGCACAGAGCCAGGTAGCATTGCCTACTCTGAAAGCCACACAGTCCTCCTCTGTCCCAGCCATTCATCCCTATGATTCCCCAGCACCAACAACTTCAGCATTCCTCACTCCGTCCTTTACATCTATTTCAGAGGGATCCAGAAGTGAACTGTGTTGATCAGGACCCCATGGGCCATGTCAGGTTTCACAGAACACCCAGGATAATGCATGCACATCAGAAACAGAAACAAAAACAAAACAAACGAATAAAAACCTGTTTCACTCAAGGAAAATGGACCCCCTCTTGACTCCCATCTCCAGCACTTAGCAGAACTTTCCAGGACTCTGAAATGGAGCTTACCTGTAGCAATTGTTGTCAAATTTGTTGTAGCTGGCAAATGCGATCAGGACACCAAATCCAGCCCCCAGGGAAAAAAATATCTGGGTTGCAGCATCAATCCACACCTGAAAAACCAGCAGGCAAAAGCCACCACCCTCAGTTTCCATCTCATTGTTCCAGAGCAGCTGAGGAGTCCCCGGGATGCTCTTACAGCTAAGGAAACAGGGACTAAACAACTCTACCCCAGAGAAGAAGTGGGGTGTCTAGCAGTGTCTGGTCACAGAAGTCCTAACGGACTTCATCCTGGGAAGACTCATTGGCTCAATGTAATCCTGTTCTAAGTTCTTCCAACTGTGCTGACAGAGGGCATCCCAGAGGAGAACCCTGATAGGGGAAGGCAGACCTGCTCCAGAAGACCACGCTAAGGGCACAGTTCCCACAGGTCTGAAAGAATAATGTGTGCATGGGAAGGGGAATGCGAGGGCAGAGAAGGGAGTAAAAATTGCAGAATGAGTAAAAAAATGCAGAATGAATGGAAATTTGACATTTTTTTTAAACAATTCACAAGGCTGACTCCCCCCATAGGCTATATTACATTCTTGACAGCTAGTAAGAAAATAACTTTCACTTGGCCACTGGTGTGCAATACTGTGGCCTGTTGGGCTATCAGAATCATGAGAAAGCATACTGGATGTCTTCTTCCTAATCCTGCATAGCTTCTGCCAGGATTATCACTCACTGAGCACCCCACAGCCCTTGAGATTATTGAGGTGTTCTTGCTGACAGAAAGAGCTGGGGAAGGAGGTTGTATATAATCTCAGCCATTATTTGAAGATGCTCAAGGTACCTGGAAGTCTCTAGATCTTCCTCACCCTATTCTTTGGACTCCACTGTCAACTTCTTTCTATTCCCTTTATTGTAATTTGGGTCTCTGGCCAGGATAGAGAGCTGGATGGGACCGTTGGTAAGGAACGGACCTCTTTGGTGGCTGAGGTTATTCCTTGTATTGATCACCCTGGATGCCAGGGTTGGGAACCAAAGAGCAGAAATAGGGCACAGGTAGCTGGGGGATGACTAGGAGACCTAAGCACAGGGTAGGAATAAAGACTCAGAGTTTCCAATCTTCTTCGCTGAGTGTGGTTCTAATGTACAGAGTGGTCTAAGGGGACCAGGAAATGGAGCTGCAGAATCCATACCCGGAGAACTAGACGGGCTTCTGGAGATCAGCAGGCACAAATCAGAGCTGGTGAGAGGGAGACATTTACAGCTCAGAGGGAAGGGTCCTTTCCAAAGCTACACTGCCACCTTGTGGCAGAGCTGAGACAGATGAGATTTCCCACCACCACCCGCCCCCAGGAGCCCATCCATAACCCCACCCAAAGCTGGGTGGTCACCGGGCCCTGACCGTGGCCTCTTTGAGGCGGTAGAAGTCGATATGCAGGTAGGCATTAATGCCATTGGAAGCACCGGGCAGCGTGATGCCATGGATCAGGAGCACAAACAGCACAAGGTAAGGCAGCGTGGCTGTGATCCACACGACCTAGACAACAGACAAACATGGATGAGAGCATTGTTTTGTCCCCAGCTCTGGACACAGAGTCCTCTACCAGAGAGTCAGCCTCCCCCTCCCCCACATTCCCTCACCCCATGTGCATGCTGTGAGCTGAATCCCAAGGCCAGATCATGAGCCAAACTCCAGGAACAGTCAATAGACACAGGTACACCAGAGAGAGAGGCTCAGAACCATGGGGACAGTGGGTCACACTGGAACAGCACTACAGTGGAAGTGGAGGCACCAAGGGCAGAGCTCAGGTGCTCCTAGCACCTGATGTCTTGTCTTCTACAAAGCTGCCTCCTTCCACCCCTACAGGCTGCCTCAGGTGCACACCTGCCTGTGTACTCCTCCCATTCCCACCCTACCCCAGTCCTGTATCCTTCACTCATTAGTGTTGGTAGTTGCACTCCATTCAGGCACATTGTAACTACAACAAAAAGCATCCTGGGAAAGCCTTCCTCCTAATCCTGTGTTGCTTCTGCCAGGATTATCATGCATTCCAATAAAGCATGGAAACACCCTGGAGAATTATGAAAAAAATAAATGTTGCCATGTTCTCGATGGTGGGATATTCAGAAATCTCACTCTCTCCCTGCCTTTCTTATACCGTCTCTCTTTCCTGCTCCTTTTCTCATCTCTCCTTGTCTCTCTCCTCTTCACCCTCACTCTAAGGGCACTGCCCAAGAAACCATGTAACTGGGCAGAAAGCAGAATCTATAGACGGCCTTCTCCTGGGATACATCCCAGGGGTCTTGTTCCAAAACAAGGGGAGGTCATCTCCCCCACTAGAAAGATACTCCCTGCTTCCTTGCTGAGGCTGGAGGGACCCAGGAGAAAAGTGAGTGCAGGGGAGATTGATGTGGTCTTCCTTGCAGTTCCTTCTCACTCTTGGCTATGCATTAGAATATTCTGGGGGAGTCACAGACAAGAATGTTCAAGTTCGGACTCCATTCTGATTTCCCTGGTCTGGTGTGGTGCAAGGACTGCGGGTGGGAGGAGGGCAATGCTGCGTTTTCATATTTTAAAGCTGTTAAGACGCCATCAATGTGAAGCCAAGGGTGGAGGTCAGTGCTATAAGCAGATGCAGAAAGCGCAGTCAGAGCCATAAAGCCTCAGCTGCAAGAAAAGTGGACACATAACTTAAGGGCCAGAATGTTCCTCCCCCAAGCCCTGGCACCGTCCACCCCTGAGAACCTTTGCACATTCTTAGGAAGAAAACAAAAACCTTGAAACTTGACTGAGAACAAAGTTCTTTGCCAACCTAGAAAGATACAGTCTCAACACAAAAGTTGAAATACAGGACATAAAATGGGATGTTCCCTATCAGTGTTTGGAATACTGGAGTGTATCCTCCTTGTTTACTTGCTTGTCTGTCCCACTTGGCCATGAGTCACTTGGAACCAAAATCTTCTATTTTCAGACCTGGATCTCCAGCACCTGGCATAAAGTGGCCTGCAAACATATTTGCTATGGGTGGTAATTGGCATAATGTCTACATTGCCACTTGGGAGGTCTGTGTCCCACAGAGATCCACCTGGTTTGAGTCCTGGCTACTCCACTTCCAGTTCCAGATTTGTTGGTAATATACACACTGGAAGCCTTGGGTCTTTGCCATTCACACAGGAGATAAGAATGGAGCTCCTGGCTCCTGACTTCAACCTGACCAAGCCCTGGATATTACCAGCATTTGGAGAGTGAACCAACAGATGGAAGACATCTCCCTCTCCCTCTTGCTGTCTCAAAACAAAAATGAATTTCAAAAACAAACATATTACTTGGCTAAGTGATTGGGCAGTTGCAAAAATGAATGGTTGGACAGCTAGGTGGATGAATGCATGAACATCTGATTGGAAAGCTGGGTGAGTAGCTTAGATCATTAAATTGATGGATGACTAGGTAGATGGAAAGTTGAGGGGAGAGTTGGATAAAAGGATGAGTAAGTGACAAATCAAAGGGTTAACATATGGCTAATTTAGCATGAGAACATGAGCAAGTAAATGAATGTGCAATGAGTAAAGGCATCAATGATGGCCACATCTTCTGGACTCGAGGGTGTCAGGGAAAGCATCTTAGTTTCACATTATCCACTTATGCTTCTATCAGCCCTTGTTCTCTGGAAGGTCCCAATAGATGTGGGGTTTTGGCTTTTTCTTTCTTTCAGCAGGGCAGAAACAAGAAAGACAAATTTCCCATAAATGAGAACAGAAACATGCCCTGGAAAGTGAAGTCATTGCATGTGGGTGGCCTCACATCTCTCTTGAATTCATTCTCCTAAACTGGAACAAAATGGATCTGAGTCCTTAACAACAGGCACACAAAGGAGCCCTCACGTACTCCAGTGATGGTGCTAAATGTCAGGATGCCCTATAATACACATCACAACTGCAGCCCAGCTGCCCTGCCCAGCCCAACACAACGGGTGTGACCCATTCCTACCATTGACAGACAACACCCTGTACTCTGACTTCAGAGTATCTCCCACAGGGCCTGGAGGTGGTTCTGCATTAACTATGCCTGAGGCTCCAACCTGGATTCAATTTCCACCCCGCCCCCCAGGAACACATCAGGATATGACCGGGCTGATTCTGGCTACAGTCAGACACCGACAAAGGGTGCTTATTCTGTCCAGGCACATGTGTTCCAAGCTAAGCCATCTGGGACTTACGAAGGTTCCCAGAATTGATGGCAGCTGCCAAGACCATTGGAATGCTCACTGATTTCTTCACCTCATGCTCAGGGTTGCACCCAGTCCATCTTCTCAGGATGAGAGATGCACTGCAAGTTGAGATTCTGAGCTCAGAGAGGTCCTAGATGGAGAGGACAGCGCCCATGTGCCCCTTCTCTTTGCCCTGTGTGTATACACGGCCCACATGAGCTCCAGTGAGCTGTTCAGGAGCCTCGTTCTCAACATAAGATCTGACCTCACAGCTCACATCTGAGCTTACATCTACCAGATCAGGATCCCTTTCTGGATGCCTGACCACGTGTTCTCAGCCTCCATGGCAAATCACTGCTTTACGTCACCTTAAGCCCAAATTCTTGCTCACATGATGTTCTTGTGGATAATTTGCAAAGTTCCCAGGGGACCAGCTCAAGCCAAAGACAGGAAATCAGAAAAAAGAATATGTTGGCTTCATAACAGGAAGAATTTTTGAATGAACTGAGATTTTAATGGGAATGAGCTGCTCATACAGTAATTGTCACTGAAGGTCTTCAAGCCTTCATAGGAATTCAAGAATCAGGCCGAGGATTGCCTAGATCAAGGTGAGGCCTCCAGTGCAACAACAATAGTATCAGCCAGGGATTGTCAGATATGCAAATTCACAACCATTTCCAATTAATCAGCCCCTATCAAGGAGAATCCCATGGGTCCACGCTTTAACAAGTTTAAAACTTGCTGTAACAAGTTGATTCTTATGTGTGTCACAATATGGTTAGTGCTTGACCTGCCCCAAAATATACTCTAGCACTCAGGTTATGAATGCCTGCATGCCATCACTGTAAAACTCCATCAGCCGATCTTCACTGGTCTAGTTGTGTCAGCCTCTAAAGTGGGTTTTGGAGATATTTTCATCAACTCTAATGGTTTTCAAATAGAAACAAAAAGACTGAGCTGTGGGGTATGCATTGATAATGCTTAAAAAACCACCAATCTGTAAATATTTTACTACATGCATTGCTCACTGGCAAATGGTACTATTCATTACAATTGTGCCCAACCAAGTCAGTAAACAAACCACCACTAACCCATACTGGCAAGTTACTGGGAGGATTTGGCTAGAATTTTGACCAGTACATAGAAAAAGACAAATTATTTACCTATTTAAATGTTTCAGAACTCAAATTTTCTTTGAAGTATTCTTTCTCATCTATGGTTAAACCACCCTGAATGTGTCTGACCTTACCTGGGTTACTCTCTCTCTTTCCAATCTTACAGACTTCAGCAAAAAACAGGAGGTGCTCTAGCTACTCCCATCTCCCATACCAACTGGGGAACTGGTGGAGAGTGGTGGCTTATCTTTGCCAGAGAAGTCCAAAATTTCTGGAAGTACATATTCCAGCACCAAACAGAGCAGGTCGCGTCAGAAATGCACTCTTTGAAACTTGGTAGAGTACAGATGTTGACGAAGGGACAAATATAGGGACCATTTATTATGCAGTCGCCACCTGTCAGCCCTGCACACAGGATCTTTCACCCTGCCTTGGCTACAGCTGCGTGGCCAGCATTTGATGTGAATCGCCTTAAGTGTCTAAGTGAGGAAACTAAAATTATGGGGGGTCATCAGTCCCTTTGCCCCAGGTGGAATGACCCAAAACTCATGTTCTTAGCAACTCACTCTTCTCAGGGACTGGTGTGAGACCCTGTGCAAGGAGCTTGGCATCATCTTCCAGCTCTGACAGCAAGCTCTTCAGTTACATGTGGCTGCTGGATGCCAGCTCCCCCAAGAGCTGAAGAGGCAGGGAGGCGTGCAGGACTCCAGGAGAGCAAGTGGTGGTGCACCTATGGTTGCAGGCACCCTGGGGGCTGATCAACTTCTGTCCTGGAAATGCTCCATGGGCCAATACAGACCACACAGGGAGTGTGGTCTGACTCTGCCCATTCCCTGCCCCCCACCATCCCAGAGCCATGGCGTCACTCATCTCCTCCCCAGGCATTGCCTTAGTTTGCCAAGCTTGGAAGTGTGAACATTTGCAATGCATTTCAGGCCGACGCTGTGGCTGTGGATGCTGGCCAGGGAGAGCTCAGTGCCCTGTTCCAGACACCATCTGGGAAACAATAAGCAACACTCTGGATTTCCTCATCAGCAAGTTTATAAAATCAGCTAGAGACATGGCATAGGCATGTCCTAAGTGAATCTCCTCATTCTAGAAATTCCCTTCACACAGGCTGTCTGGAGCACCTCCCTGCCAGAAAACCGGGGGACTGACGCAAAATGTGGGCTGTGGCTTTATTGACGCAGGCAAGGGGTACGCATATTCCTCAGTCCTTGTGTTTCCACATGGAGGGACTTCCCCAGTGTGCTGCTCCTGTTCCACCCCCCATTGCACTCCTCACCTCTCAGGGAATATTTGCAAATAGGAACTGAGCTTGCTCAGCTCTGCTCCTGGTCTCTTTTAATCCCTAGTCTGCCTAAAGACAGCTTCTGCTATGCTCTGACCAAATATTATGCCAGGTGGCATAGGCTGTGCCCCTGTGGCAATGCTGCCTGGGGGATCTTAATCTGGACGTGACAGACTAGAAGCCCTGGGTGGGTTTTTGACACAGAAGTTGAGAAGCTGTTGAGAGTACTCTCCTTTATCAGAGACCCAGGGACTCTGCTCTCAGTTCCATTTCCTGTTGATGTGCAGAGAGGCAGCAGGTGATGGCTCAAGGACTTGGATTCCTGCCACTGAAGTGGGAGATCTGGACCGAGGTCCTGGTTTCTGGCTTCAGCCTGCCTCTCTTTGGCTCTTGTGGGTATTTAGAGAGTGAAACAGGAGATAGATCTGTCTCTCTGCCTTCCAAATAAAAATGAAAATTAATATATGTTAAGATTAAAAATATAAATGAAGCCCACACTTAGTCCAGTAGCTCATTCATCTTTGGCAGTTCCCAGGGATAGACTGTGATCCGAGTGGGGATATCAGAGAGGAGGGCCTGGCTCCTGGTTCCACAGAGGGGACTAAACAAAGCTGAACTGGGGCTTCTTCCCTTGACAGTCTCTCCTCTCTCTGTCCTGACTCAACCTGTGCCTGCCCTTATTGATCCAGCTCAAATACCATCTTCTCTATAACCTAAGTGGAGGTTCTCACACAAGAAAGCTTCCACTGTGGAAATTCCATCTGCATTTAAACAATTACTTACACATAAAGACTGCCCGGTACAGCCCTTACTTTAAGCTCTTACATACTATGCGCAACATATTTCTCTTATCTAGTCTATTCCATTTGTAAAAATTGTGGTATCCCATTAAATCGATTTCATGACAATTGCAAATCTCAGTTTGTATTTCTATGAAAGAATAGACTAAGTGTGGAATTAACCCCCTGGTAAAAATTTTTTTTTAAGTTTACTTATTTGAAAGAGAGACAAGAGAGAGGATCTTTCATCCACCAGTCCACTCCTCAAATGTTGAAACAGTGCAACAGCTGTGGTTGGTCCAGACAAGAACTAGCAACTCAATCCAGGGTTTGTTAATGAGTGGCAGAGACCCAAGTACATGATCTGTCATTTTCTGCCTCCCAGAGTGCATATTAGCAGCCAACTGGATTAGACACTGAGATGGGACTCAATCCCAGGCATTACAATACAAGATGTGGGCATCTCAATCCACAGCTTAACCTTCCATGCCATGACACCTTTCCCCAGTAAGGTGAGGCTTTTAAAAATTAAGACATAGAGTAATACAGATATAAAGGCCTTGTGGAAGCGACACAAATGGCTGACTGCTTTGCCTAACTCCTCATCAGTGTCAAGCATCAACAATGTGTGTGCACCATGTAGGATATTCCAACAAAGACCCCAGATATGCAGCCTAAGCATTATCACATGGAGCAGAAGAACCACCCAGCTGATCCCGGTCAACTTACAGAACTGTGAAAACTAATAAAATCATTACTTTAAGTGAGATGATTTGTTACAGACCAATAAGCAAATCAAAGCACCAGAAATAAGATTTCCCAGATAGCATTCTCCATATGACTCCAGAGGAATTGTTTTGTTCTTACGATATTCTTCAGGCTAACAACCTTCTAAGGCCACTTTCTGAACCCTGAGAGACTGGCATTGCACCCAGTGTCACCCACATCACCCATCGTCACCAGAATGCCAGCTGTGGACTGGCCTCACTGGCCATCTCATCTCAGGTGCTTCTCTCCAAGTCACCTCGAACCTAAGGGCTGCTCAGCATCCCATCAGAAGAAGCTCACAGCCCCAGAATACATCTAAACATCTAGAGAACCCTCTTGGGTTCAAAAATTCTGATGAGGGATCAATTCGCTTCCTAGTGAAGCAAATGATTATGTTCCAGAGCAGGGGTCAACACTGTAGAACAGAATGAATGCTTTATTGCAGACACGTGAATGGTTGCTTTAGGCTTGGCCCCAACACTCCCAGACCCCGCTCTCTGCTGGTGCAAGAGCTCTCCGGTGAGAAAGCAGAAGGAGTCATGATCTACTTGAACCCCCTCACCCTGCTACTGAGGACACTTAGGCTTCAGGAACAAAGCGCAGACTTTGTTCAAGCCAGTGGCAAAAACTGGGGCTGGTAACCAGGCTTTGTATCTCCCAGCTCCACCTTTGCGTTTCAGCAATGGCATGGCTATACCTCCCAACTGAAAGAGAAGCAAAGAGACATTACCTTTCCTGATGTCTTCACTCCTTTCCAGAGGCTAAAATACAGGACGATGACAACGACCATCAGACAGAGCAAGAGCTGCCACTGGGGCAAGCCAATGTCGTGAATCCCGCTGCTCTCGTGAAGGTGCAGGACGCCACGCCTGCCCAGGGGAGAGGGAAGGAACCGGGGAAGATGGTGTCAGGGAGGACAACCAAGACTGTAACCGCAGGCAAGTGCACATTGAAGGACATGGAGCTCGTCCATTTTCCCCTGACTCTGGGGTCTTGGCCAACAACATACAAGAGTACCTCAAAAGTTTGTTTATTTTAGTATAAAAATCTTTACAAACTGCATAGATTTTTTTTTTTTTTTCATAATATGCCTTTAGTGTGAGCTTTTAAGAGACTTCTCTTACAGATACTGTGTGGGCCTGCTCTGGTCAACCATGGCCTGTCTCCAGGATGGCTATAACCCATCAAAGCAAACTGTCCAGGGAGAGTTCAAGTTCAAAGCTGTTGTTCAAGGACAAAAAATATTTTAAATGTCTACTGCATGTATAGCTCTGGGAACAAGATGACAAATCAAACAGGGAAGGCCCCTACCCTCACAAAGTTCATTGTTCTAAACCAGCAGTTCTCAACAGGCAGGAGCAATTTGCACACCAGAGGGTGTTCAACAATGTCTAAGGTGCTTTCTATTGTCATACCTTGGGTGGAAGTAGTGTTACTGGCATCTGTGGATAGACCTACTTGCTGCTAAACACACTGCAATGCACAGGATAGTCTCAAAACACCGACTTATCGACCTGTTCTAAATGTGCATATGATCAAAGTTGAGAATTTCTAATCTAGAAACTAACACAAAAGTAAACATCTTGGGGCCCGGTGCCATAACACAGCACACTAAGTTTCCATGTGCAGTGTCAGCATCTCATATGTGCCATTTCAAGTCCTAGAGGCTCCCTGTTAATGGCCTGGGAAGGAAGCAGAAGATGGCCCAAGTAGCAGGACCTGCACCCACCAGGGAGACCTGAAAGAAAGGAAAAGTCAAATTCCCACACTCTGACTTCTCTTGGAAGCTCCTCCCCCCTTGTGACAAATTCCTAGCCTTTTATTCTAGCACTTTCCCAGGGAAACCACCCATTTCTCCATATAGAAACTTCCCTGTGGTTCACTCCACAGGTGTTTACTCTCAGTCAGGGAGGGGTCCATTCAGAAAGTGGTGGATTAATGAATTCATACGGAAGTGTTATAGGCAAACAGGGCTTAATATTTTGTCCTTCCCTGTAGTGGTCCTTTAATCTGAAAGAGCAACACATGAGCAGCAAAATCACCACCCCCCTGAAAAGGACATCAACATGTACTTGCTTCTCTCTCTCTTTTCCTTTTTCTCTCCCTCATCTCCTGCCCCACCACAAATTCCAAGGAGATCAAGGTTTAAGGGTTGATAGTTTGAGGCCTATCAACAAGAATGGGGCTTACAACCTATATGTGAGACTCACCTGGGGAGTTTTTAAAAGTTAATAATCTCAAAGTTAACTTTTTAATAAATCTTTGTACCATAGCATAGAATTACTGATATTCCGTCTCTGCTCTCAGCTAATTAAGTCAGAACTTTTGGTGAATGGGACTTGGGCACCTGGCATTTTTCCATTCCCTAAGTAATTTTCAGGAGCAGGCAAACAGCAATGCCCTGACTACTCCTTTAAGGTCAGCGGAGGCATTCTGGAAACTGTGCTTAGCTTCCCAGGAAACTAGAATTGGCTTTCTATGCCCGAGGAGGCTCAGAAGAGGTAGCCTTGCAGAAATCTTGAGGCTTGGTTGGCCAGAGGAACCCACAGCGTAAGAGGCAGATGAATGCCTCTGTTGGAAGCAACAGGAAAGATGGAAGGATTGGAAGGAAAATGCCCCCTCCAAAGCTGGGAACTCAGTTTGCTTCTCCTTGGTCAGGAGTCACTTTTTCTGTTTCCCCTGAGCATGTGAAAGCATGGAGGCCAATGCTCACTCCTTCAGTTACTCAAATCAGAGGTCCACTCTTCGCAAGAAGAGAGAGAGCAAGAGAGAGAAGAATGTGGGCCAGCAATCAGACAGACTCTGGGTTCCAACAGGTCCAACTCTGCAATCCAGCTGCTGTGTAATATGCATCCTTTTACTGTTTTCACAGGTTCTTCTTGCATCTCTTCTCTTAGCTGAGCAGCATGCTACAGGCTGGTCACAGGAGTATGGACAGGCTACAGCCCATGTGAGGTTCACAGGCAAGGTGCATGAACCCTCACCTCTGAGCCATCTTCCTTTACCATAAAACAGCTTTGGTAAGAACTAAACTACAGAACATGAAGCAATGCCATGAATCCAGGGAACATTCCCCACATGGTCATCCCATCCACCATCCTGACTGAGTTCCAGGTCCAGGAGCAGTAGACATCAGCAAAGCAGCTAAGGAATATTCACCCAGAAAGCTCAGCTGGGCGGGCTGCCCTGAGGAGGTGGCTGGTGCCTTCTGCACTGGCCAGAAGGAATCCAGGAGGAATGACAGGAGCGGAGCAGGGAGCATTGAGAAGACTTGGAAGTGAACACATGAGAAGGAATGAGCAAACTTGTGTGGTTATGAGTGGCCAAGACCTAGAAAGATTCATGTCCCTTCACTTTGACCCCACCATGAATAGACCCCCATCCCTCAGCCTCCTCCAACCTCCACCTTTCTGTCTCCTGTTGGCCCACTTAAGTGCAGTATCTGTGCTCCTACATGAAGCGTCTTCTCCACCTTGTCATTTCCCTGAGCCCAAATCCTCTCCTCAGAGGTTCCTATCACCAAATCACTGGAGGCGATTTTGCCCTCTTTCTGATCTGGATAATTGAGGTTACTACATCTGTAAGGTAGGAGGTATCCCTCCCCCACAACAGGTAGAGTCAGAGGTGCTGTCAAACCTCCAAAATGCACAGAGCAAAGCCCACCTGCCCGCCAAGGAATGAACCAATGCCAAATGTCAAGAGCATCAGGGTTGTGAAATTCTGAAGGATATAAATGCAAGGCTTTCAGAATCCGAGGCCTTTCGCAACCCACCCCCACTAACTCCATCACTTTTTTTGTCACACCCTGCCTCTGGCTCCTGGCAGTGGGAAGCCACGTGTCATTCTCCAATCAAAAGATGCCCCATGGCTCTGGGCCTTATGACCTTCTGTTCTTGCAGCCTGGAAAGTGCCTCATCTTGCTCAACTCAACTCAAAAATGAGCCTGTGAGGCTCTGGCTTAGACCGTCTCCCATGCGGGGGTGGGGGATGGGGGGAGTGGAGGAAAGAGAGAGAAAGAGAGAGAGAGAGAGAGAGAGAGAGAGAGAGAGAGAGGAAGTGAGATAAGGTGTGGCAGGGTTTTGGTATCTCCTAACAAAAAGAACCATAATCAAGTACTGACCTCACCCGACATTGAATTCTGCTTCTTTCCATGGTTTAATGAGCCAAGTGGTGAATGGTATCAATCACCATTTAGTTGATTTAACTGGTAAAATCTTACAAAGAAGCAAAGAAGGCACTGAACCAACTGGGCTTGCCCTAGAACTCACTCAAATGTGTCTAGTGTACAAACTGCTAGCAGACATGCCCCTTCCCTAGGCCCAGGCAGCCCTTCATGCGTGGGAGGGGTTCTTGCAGGGCTGAGGTGGTTCCTATGCATCTTGCCAGTGAGGTAGACCAGACCCCAGAGCTAATTCCCAAGAAAACAACAACGAATCCAGCTCCTCTCTCCAAACTCTGAGGATGCATTGGTTTGCTTTTGCCTTCCAAAAGTTTCATGAAAATGAATCATCATGAAAGGGAACATCCAGGCTTTCTGAAGTCTACAGGCCAAAAAGACTCATTTTCTCCCTTGACAATAGGCAGGGGAGCTTTGTGTTGGGCTGGGAGGAGAGCTGTGTTCCTCACTGTGAACTGAAGTGCAGTAGCAGTTTTCTGGTACCAGACACACGAATACCCCAGGTGCCTCCTCACAGACCAAGTTTCAGGCCTTAAGGTCTGGTTTAGCCATGGGATTGCTTGGCTGTGGGCCAGAGCTTGGAGAGCCGAGCCAGTCATTCCCTGGAACAATGGGCTCAATCCATCAGCTTAAATGAGTACAAGATGGTAACAAATTGGCCAGGAGGTCTGGGGAAAGAGGGAAAATCAAGCCAATTTCCTCAGGGTTGGCACCGGGAGTGCCACTTGCTGGGTTCCCAGAATGAGTCAGGATGGCAGTTTCAAAACTGAAACATCAGGAGCCAAGAACTATGTGCTATTTTTAAAAATCCACAGGGACACTCCAAAGAGATGAGCATAAGATGGGCTCCCGTCGACTGGCAGAGGTGCTGGGACACCTACATCAATTGAATCCCACCTCAAACTCTAACAGGGCAGAGGAGAAAGACGGGAGTTGGGCCTATGCATGGAGTGAGAACACTGATTAAACAGCTTGTCTCAGATCCTAGCTTGCCATTTGCTCTAACCTGAGCCTCTATTTTCTTATCTGTAAAATGTGAATGCTTGGGGCTGGTGTTGTGGTACAACAGGTATAGCTGCCATCTTTGGCACAAGCATCCCATGTGGATGCTGGTTCAAGTCCTGGATGTTTTACTTTATATCCAACCCTATGCTAATGACCTAAGTGCTTGAGCCCCTGCCATCCACATGGGACAATGGATGAAACTCCTGGCTCCTAGCTTCAACTTGGCTTAGCACTGGTACTGTGGCTATCTGGATAGTGAGTCAGGAGTTGGAAGATCTCTCTCTTTCTCTCTCTCTCTCTCTCTCTCTATATATATATATATAATAGATCTAATATCTATATAGACATTATATAGACATTATATATCTATAGATACATCATATCATATATGATGTCTATATGTCTAATATATAATCATATATTTAACTATATAATATATAGATATTAGATATAGATAGATACATGCATATATACTCTCACCATTCACAACTACATATATCCTTCTGTCTTTGAAATAAATAAATTAATTAATTAATAAATTCCTGAAAAGTAACCAAGGTTTCCAAACTCCACTCACGCTGGATGACTGCTGCAGCAAACATGCTGGCCATTAAGACGCAGAGGAGGAATCAAATATGACCTCACCTTGAGAGGACAATTCTACCATTTTCTGTTTTAATTTATAAGGACAAAGATTGCCAAGAGCAAAACGGAAAAATCATGCTTTGACCTCCGTGGGAGGATAACACGGAAGCATGCACCTCATAACACAGATCAGCCACTGCCTCTGCCCTGCTCCACTGTCTCCCCATCCAAACCACACTCATAAAACAACAACAAAAACAAAGACTTCAAACCTCCACCCACACGCGCTCCAGACATTCTGGGGTTTCCTGAGGCCATGATTATCAGGAGAAAAGTGGACAGGACCTAGAGTTCTCATGACCAGAGGTTACAAAGGTGTCAACCTTGTGCCTGTAGAGACTTTATTCTGTGACAAGTTCAGGGGTTAAGATGGGCCCCCACCCTGCGGGGACACTAGAACTGAGGGAGAAGCTGGCTGCACCCTGAGCTTCTGGGTGCTGGACTCAGGCATCTGTGCTGTTTAAACTCTCTGGATGATATTAGCCCTTGTGCAACCAAGGTTTAGAACCACTGTTCTGAGAGCTTGGGCCTTTGCAGACAGGTTACCTGGGTCTAAACCCACTTTTAGACTCCTCAGTCTTGCACAAGTCTCTGACTGTTTTGTGTCTATTGTCTCGAGCAAAAGGATAATTTTAGCTCACAGTGTCTAGGACTAAGGAGTATATTGCACAATGACCGGGATGCCAT
Organism: Ochotona curzoniae; assembly: GCF_017591425.1. Classification (NCBI taxonomy): domain Eukaryota; kingdom Metazoa; phylum Chordata; class Mammalia; order Lagomorpha; family Ochotonidae; genus Ochotona; species Ochotona curzoniae. The sequence goes on from NW_024465926.1 coordinate 21,896,025, forward strand.
TTAAGCAAGATCAAGTCGAGCTGTGAGTTTAACAATTTATCTCTGAGTAGGAAGTCACTTAGAATGCCTTTTTGACCAACATAGTACAGAGGTTTTGGGGGTAGGCACTGGGGCTTCTCTGCCTAGCAAGGCTGGGACATAGTAAACAGGAGGCAGGCTCGAAGGGTACACACTGTGAGGAAATGCTCACTCCAAGGAAATCCTAGGAGTGCAAGTCTCCTGGATCCAAGCCTTGGATCTGCATCTGGCTGTGAACTTTGCTATCTCATCTGTGAAACCTCACCTCCTCGTGTGTGATTAGAATAAGGTTACAGAAAACTCCTCATGTTAGGACGAGGCATCTCTATGTGCATGTATATATGAGAAGGCAGAGGAAATCAGAGACTCAGGGTAAGTGGGTAATTCTTAGTGTTGTCACAGTCAGAGAGACTGGATGCTGCTATTGCTTCTAGCCGGTGCTCGCTTTAGTGGCTGTAAAGGTTTCGAGAATTTGATGACTGCTGTGATCCTCCCCCAGAAAAATCCCCAGTACATAATTTTGCACAGGACAAAGCTTTCTGGAAATCCAAAACAGTCATACTTGGAACACAGGTGAGCATGCAGGCACAGGCCCCCTAGCAAAACTTCTACAATGCATAGCGATTCAGGAGATGCTCTTGGGTCCTGAGAACATTCGCTCCTCTGCTCCTAGCAGGTGGTGTATTTTCCAGAAGTCACTTTCAACCAAAATGAATTTTCTTGGTCCCATTGCACCAAGATGGCCCAACTGGAAATGACTCTGTGTTAACCCCAGTACCGATGCAGGATTCCTTCTTAGGTTCTTGACTTAGGGAATCCATAGAACTGAAGGACATTGACTCTGGTGTTCTAGACCTGTGCCATCTAATGTAGCTACTGGTTAATGAATTAACTTAAAGCATATTAGAATCCCATGCCACATTTCAATTATTCCTGAAGTACATGTGATGAGTGACTACTGCATTGAAACACGCAGACACAAAACTGCGGAAAGTTTTAATGAGACATCTTGCTGTAGAATTACAATTATCAAATCAATATACCTGGACCGAATCTGGACTGTGGTCCATCTAGGTTCGACCTGCTTCAAAGAAGAATATGAAACAGAACCCGGCACGATTGCCTAGTGGCTAAATCCTTGCCTTACAATTGCCAGAATTCCATGTGGACACTAGTTCATATCCTGGCTGCTCCACTTCCCATCCAGCTCCCTGCCTGTGGCCTAGGAAAGCAGTACAGGATGGCCCAAAACCTTGGGACCCTGCACCTTTGTGGGAGACCCTGCACCTTTGTGGGAGACCTGGAAGGAGCTCCTGGATCCTGGCTTTGGATAGGCTCAGTTCCAACCTTTGTGGCCACTTAGGGAGTGAACCAGAGGACAGAAGATCTTTCTCTCTGTATCTCCTCTCTTTATATCTGCCTTATCAATAAAAAAAAATGTTTTTTTTTTAAAAAAAGAATATGAAACAGAGCTATATGTGGCCAACACACTACTGTCTGGACTTCCACCAAAAAAAGCGGGCAATGGAGGGATGGCTCTCTGCTTCAGACTTTATGTACCCTAAGGATGGGATTCCTACGAGATTTATCTCTTCCAGCCTATAGTTAAAGACATGCACTTTCTGTGTAAATGCTAACAGTTATGTAAAGATGGCTAAAATGAGACTTGCTCATATTGGAATAATAAAGGCAGATTGGACTATGCAAACACTTTAAATGAGCAACTAGAAACAAGTTGTCCATCACTTTCCTCCAGATCATAAACATACTGCGGCAGCTAAGGGGACTCAAGGGAGTGAGAACTTAAATAACAGAGGTTAGGGATGGATTACAACCATAGGACAAAATAAACATCTGTGAGCTCACACTGATGTAAATCAATAATTGAATAAGTATGAAATTAGGGAAGAAGGGATAACTCTTTGCAAAAGAATCCTAAGTAATTCATCCAGAAGGAACAGTGGGGCTAGAAAACCACAATTAGGCAAACACTGCAACAATCATCCTGGCCTACCAGAATCATCAACGGGATCCAAGAAACATGGGTAAACATATGTTGAGAAGCAAGATCTTTATACAATCTCAGAATATCTCCCCAAAGGACACTTATTAATTGCAAGAGAAAAATGTTTTCTCTGCACACGAGGCCCCACATTTGCCAAGCATCCAAGCTCAATATCACAATAGTAAGACTGACAGACATCAAGACCCCTCTGAACATATGCATTGAGATAGACATAGCATCATCTCCCTGGTCATCTTTCCAAAAAAGATGTACCTGTACCTTTGATGTCAATTTGAAGACACTACAAGCAAATCCATTGAAGGCTTAGTGCTCAGAAAGACCAGCGAGTACTTCGCAAAAATGATCATGGTCCTGAAACTCAAGGGAACACCAAAAAATGCTCACACTAAGGAGCCATAGCAACCAACAACCTGATAACGACACTGATAGGAAAACAAGTGGAATTTGAATAAAGTGCACAGTATATCCATTCATGGTGCCTATATGTTCCTTTTCTGGTTTCAGATTTGGTACCTTGATTACAGAAGGGACCAGCCTGCAGGGAAGGGAGGGCAGGGTCTATGTACTATTTTTAGAATTCCTCTTTGTATAAAATCATTGCATCATACCATAGTGCCTAGATTAATGGTGCTCTGTCTTCCACCACAGGCCAGTGTCCCCCAGGTTCACAGGGCTCAAATAACTTCCCTGAGCAGCATGTATCTGGCCTGCTTAGCTTGTCTTGAATTTTGCTCACAAGTTTAATTGCCCCAGGGACATCCCAGGAAGATGGCAGCATGGGGTGAATCCGCCAAAAACATCAAGATCAGACTGCCTTGGCTTCCCACTGCAGCTTCTTCATCTGCCAGCTGAGCCCTAGGCCTTCCCTTGGTTGACTGTAGTGGCTCCTAAGTCATCTCTTTAAGGAGGCCTACACTACCCACCGGAGTTAAGGTTCCTTGTCCCCACCACAGTTTCCCCATATACCCCCAGTTTTAGGTCTTCAACAGCATTATCACTCTCCAGAATGCTATTTCTTTCCTAGGGGCATGCACTCCCTAAAACATTCTTGCATCCTTATCCGGTGACTAACATATTTTCTTCCAAACTCCACTTTCCTAGCCCAGGACAAAGGCTCCATCAGCTGCCTATCCACAGCCCCAAGCCTAGGGTCAGATACATGACGCCTACACAGCCATTAAACATCTTAAAAGCTGTGTTCCTTCCTCTCTTACAGTTTCCTATAGTGATTGGCTCCCACCTTGCCTAGCACAGGCCTCAGGATGCACCAGTCACTGCCGGGTTGAGCTATCCATGACTTACTCATAAAACTCTGCTGCTGGCGTGAACTTATACTTGGAGTACTTAGTGTGGTTGCCCAGCACAGAGCCATTGAGGAGCTTAGGGTCAGTGCAGTTGGGGCTGTTCCAGGCGTGGCCACAGTCAGTCCAGGGCAGGTTGAAGGCAAAGGAGGAGAAGAGGTAGTAGAGCGACCAGGCGATGATGACATTGTAGTAGAAGCCGACGTAGAATGCGATGAGGATCACAGCGTAGCCGACTCCTGGTTGGGGACAGAGGAATCAGGCAGTGCCTTCCCCAGGTCCAGGCCTAGGGTCACCTCTCTTGGGGAATCAGCTATAGCCACTTCACTTACCAAATCCTAATTATCTGATTATCTGCAGTGGATTGCCAGAGTTTCACCCCCTATCCTGTAGGCACCCACCATCCTTTCATTTGATGGCTTCTCTTGCCACTCAAGTTTCCTCTGTCCACTCATCAGATAGGAGCAGCTGGGCCAGGAAATAGAGCATGAGTCTCCCTTGTCCCTTTGTCAGGGTAAAACAGAACCAGGTCTCACCCTCACTGTCAGGGAACTGAGTCCCTCGCCTCTGATCTCATGGCAATCCCTCTATAGCATTCTCTGACCACAGCTGAAGCTTCCTAGGATCTCCCCCAGGTAACTCTCAACACCTACCTCAGCCCATTGTATTCTCTGGGTCAAACTTGCTACTTCTTGGTTCAAGTGCCAACCTCACCTTCCTGATTGTGTCCTTTGGCGCTAGTTCTTTGGCTTTTTCTCAGCCTAAGAGTAGACAATATTTTTGCCAGTCCATCAGCCTTAAGTGATTATTAGTCTGTGCAGTCTGGCTTAGGCTAATCCTCTGCTTCCTTAATCAACTCAGGGTATGTGATGCAGGCATGGCCAATCAGAGTCCTGTTTCCACATAGCCACAGTGATTGGTCGACAGATGGGCCCAGGACTCGAGGTAAACCACTGAAAGGCTTCTCCAGGTCCTTGACTGGAACTGTATGTTTATAAGGGATGTATGTTTTTGCTTTGGGTTACTGTACAAGTCGTTAGGATCTGAGCCTGGAGCTGCTGATGGCCACTTTGCTTCAGCAGAACGTACCCGAGATCGGTGCTAACATAGAGGAAAAGAGAAAGATATTAATTCTGGGCATTATTCAAATGTCTGGACTTTAGCTCTAGTCCAGACACCTGGCTTTATGGAAATGTAATTCAATAGATTCTCTTTTACAGTAAACCCAATTTGAGTTGGATTTCTGGCCATTAAACAAACAAGACACTGAGTAGTGCATTTTTTTTCTAAGACTCTTACACCAGCCTTTATACAGCACAGGATGGAGTACACCTAAGTACTTGGAGACATGTGCTAGCTGGGAAGTGGTACAGGACCTTCATTGCCATGAGTTCTAAAATGGGTGTTTGTGAGACACCAGTTCTTGTTCCAGGCCCTTCTCCCTGCTTTCCAGAGGCCAGGGAATGTCATTATGGCTACTTTCTGCAGATGTGTTCTAAGTCCAAGTGCAAGTAGGCTCCTCATATCCCAACTGCTATCAGTTAGTTATGGCTGGAGCTTGAAAATATCCATAATTTACTGATCATGTCTGTCACGAGAGAAAGAGTAGTGTGTGTTCTAAAACCTTTTGAGATTTCCATAATTATTTCCTGTACATGAAAATAGACTTGGGCCATCTAGACTGCCTGTGTTAGTACCCTCTTTGGCATACCAGACACTCCCCGTAATTTGGAATGGTGAATTCTTTTGACCTTGTTGATCCCTCTGAACCCTCCAATGGCAGTGGTCTCCTTCAGATCCCCAGAAGCACACGGACACTTTAGGCAACAACCTTTGGCCTCCTCCAGGGCCTTTCTTTACCTTTGAAGAGTGGGCAGATCTTCCAAACGGTGGCTGCCCCTTCCCGGTTGTACTGTCCCAGAGCCAGCTCCATGTAGAATAGGGGCATGCCAGCAATGATGAGGAAAAGGGTGTACGGGATCAGGAAGGCACCTGGAGGACACAGAGGCGGAGTGTGACCTCAAGACCCCACCCTCAGAAATTCACATTCCTGTAGGACCAACAAGTGTTCCCTGTCAACCACTCACCTGACCATTTCCCAAGGAATGGGAATAGATTACACAAAGCAACGAATGAAAATATTCACAAGAGAGGCAGTAACCATAGCCATCATAATGAGGTTCAGTGGTCCAATTAGTAAGATCTGGGATGAGGAAAGCTGACTAGATTCTTCAGGCATCTCCTAATCTTTGATGCACATTGCATGCTGTGAAGCCACAAGGAGGATTGCAGGTATATCCTTTATCAAATTTATGTAGATACAGAAGCCTTTTCTTCATGAATCGGGAAGGGCAATCTAACCCAGCTCTTCTTTTTACCGACAAGAAAGCTGAGACCAGAGCAGGACAGTTGCTGCTTAAGTTACATATGACTGCACTGCTAATTTTGCTCAGATCGATATCAGTTGAAGGTCACACATGGCTTTCCCAAAAGTGACTCACTAGATTCTTTTCCGAGTCACACGAGAGCCTGCAGACGTAACAAGCACTTGGGGTCATGATGTCCCCCTTGGCACTGGAGGCTGAGGAGCAGAGAAGGAAGAGCTGACCTGTGGCGTGTTGGTACTGCTGCTGAATGGCAGACACAGGTGTCACCTTCAAATGTTCCAATCCATTAGCCTGGCCCTATTACAGCTGGCTGAACATAAATGTTACAGCATAGGAACCAAGGGGTTGATTTTCGGACCAGGAAGATGCCCATCAAGGGTGACAGAAAGTGGAGGGGACCCTAGGCAATGGGCAGCAGCAAATCCTGGAGACAACCCCTAGTGGAATCAGCAATGTCCTAAATCTAGTTACCATTCCTGGGACACCCTGGCTGCCAAGGGTGAGCTGAGCAGGACCTGTCACTATCAGGTGACTCACTGGGCTTCATGCCAGGTTAGCCCAGACTGCAAACGTGAGCAAAGCAAAACACCAGCTCCTTTTGCTGACGCAACGGGGCTGGCCAGGTCAGGTGCAAAAATTCCTTCTGACATTGACTTTTGGTTTCCATGCTGTAACCCTGGTAACCAAACATTTTCTCTGACTTGCCCACACCAAGGAAGAGGAAAGCCAGGAAGTATTGCAAGATGGTGACACTAGAACACCAGCAGTCTTAAAAGCAGATGCCTGCAGCTCACACAGAGATTCTTCACTGCATGCTAGGCATTTCCTGAGCAAAGTCTCATCCCATCTTCACATATCTGCAAGATAGTTCTCGCTGTCTCCATTTCACAGAACTGGAAAATGAGTTTTGCAGTTAGCTAACAACTGTGACAAAATCACATGGTGCCCTATGTCAGTCTCTGCTTTCATTAGATTTCTCACTATGAAGCTTAGAGCTCTTAAGGAGGAAGCTTTGGCCTCAGTGGTTGAAGACCCAGCTCTTTCTGGGTCTGCTCAGAGCAGGAGATGGACCAGCAGGAGGGCATTAGGAAGAACAATTGGGAAATGAGCACCTCCCACGTATCAAGTGTTGAGCTCTAGCCACCCCTATTCTACTAGATGATCAGTGGGATACCTGCTATGTCAGAAACCCCTAGGGATGGAATTGCTACACCCATTTTTCAGAGAAGAAGCCTGAGACTTGCAGAAACCAAGTGACCAGACCAAGTGTATGTAGCTGGTGATTGTTGGGTTTGGGATTTGGGTTCAATCCCACCTGGCTTCAGAACCCCAGAGCCATTCTCAGCATACATTATGATTCCAGAACACTCTAGCTTAGCCGAGGAAGACATCTGAATAACGCTGGACGTAGGAATGGGCCTCGGAAGTAGGCTTGTTCTGAGCGTGGGGATCTGAGCTCAGCTGAGCCTCCTGGCCTGTTGACCACAAGCCAGTGCAACATCCCTGACCTCTGAAATACTGCATGCCAACCTGTCTCTTGTCTTCCTCATTTCTTCCTTTCAGTCTCTAGCATTCTTGTTCTCTCACAGAAATCCATGCCCACTTCCACCTCTGGCATCAATGGGGAAAGGCATTAGGCAAGAGTGCCGGTGTACTGTTGCTGAGGAAAGCAGGCTACAGAACTGCTAACAACAAGAAGCAATGCTTGAGGACCTGCTATATGCCAGGCCACGAACAAGTTTCTATATGACCATCCATTCAAAACCACCCTCTGAGAGAGAACAGATACTAATGGCATCTCCACAAGGAGACTGGGGATTAGAAAAGTTACTGGCTTGTCTAAACCAGGATGTATACAAATCTGAATCTCTCCACACCTTCCTTGTCTCAAGCTGCTTGGCACCCAAGGGAGGAAATGGGAGATGAGCACAACAGCCTAACAGGCCTGCATACTGGATTCAGTGGTCCAGGGGAACACACTGAAAGAAAAGTCACAGCCAAGATCTCGGCCCTAGGGTTTGCCGGTAGTGACTTGGAGTAACCAAGGATGTGAAAGAGCAAGAGCAGTCAGGTGCCCAGGCTTCCCATACTGGCTGGTTTCCCCAACTCTAAGCCTGGGCTGGCAAGTTGCCTACTTTGGGATCTATCTCCACTTTCGCTGGCTGGGAGTTCCAGCAAAGGGAGAGTTATATGCAAGAAGTGAAACTACAGAAGTATTCATTTGGTGCCTGCAGTTCTACTACAGGCTGTTATTGCCTGTGACTTTCACAGAGACCCAGGAAAACCACAGTGTCTGTGGTGGCTAGATTCGTCTCCTTCCTGCCCCAATACCCCAAGGGTACAGAAAATGAAGAGCTAGGGAGAGTGACCACTGGGCAGGATGGGTGCGAGAATGCACACAGGGTCAGCTTCCTTGTGCTGACATATCAAAGATGACAAATTGAGCTGTGACAGGTAAATCAACCGTGTCCTTATCTCCCTACTTTGATATGGGACCTTTCTTTCTAAGGACTCCATGGCCAAATTCAAGTTTGGAATCCTTTGCTCTTGGAGCTCAAAGCTGGAATGTGGGCAACCCATGAGGAACTCTGTTGCCTGCCTCCCCTTCTTTCATACTATAGCTCAACCCCATTACATGAGAAGCCTTTTGTATCCATGTCTGAGCTCTGTCTGTGCTGCCTGCAGACTGTGTATCCCTGGCATTCCCTCAGGCCTCGGGCTACACAAACTGGGCACACATATGTACTCTAAAAGAAGGATGGAATGTGAACCCCATGCAGACTTAAAGGAGTTAGGGCTAATTGGGCAGGGAATTTCAGAACCTGGAAACCTGGTGCATGGTGGCATCGGGTGGCAGGCAATTTTGTGGCTGGGCAGGACTTGGTTCTGGTGGAAGGATGAAAATCGCAGAGCTGGGATGTCCAAAGCACAGGGCCCAATCTGAAGATGACCCTGGTACCCTACCCCTGCTGTCCACAGCTCCAAGACCTGGGTAAATGTGCTTCCTCAAAGCCTTATGCAACGGGATAAGAGCACATATTCAATGGCTTGCCATGATTATTTCGAGGTATCAGAGTACAGCTCCAGGCCCTTTTTGGGTTCTCTGTCAATCACACACAAGAACAGCTGTAAAAGCACCTGTGCCAAATGGCAATAGCCAGTAGAGTTCACCAAGTGGCTGAGGGACAAGGACACTTCATAGAGTACCTGCTGGAGCCTCTCCCACACCGGATCCAGGCTGGAGGCAACCTCTGGGATTCCTCAGAACCCCAACCCCAGAGAAGTGACACCCCAACTTCTTTGAATCCCAACAAGCATGGAGACTGTGTGCAAGGATGGGAATAAGGATGCTCATAGGCCAAAGCCAGCCCTATAACCAAAACAATCCCCACCCCACCCCACCCCCCACCGCACCTTTCCTGCAGGAGGGAAAGATGTGTTTCCACAATCACTCAGCTCTTGGCTGCCTGTCCTTTGGGAATTACCTCCAGTGAAGACAGTCACCCAGTCCATGGTCACTTCCTTCCCCGCAGCAGCTGGCACCCAGGGAATCATCATAACAGGTTCTAAAGCCTCAATGTCCACATGCCATCCTGACTCCAGAGTACTGGGGTGGGCCTGACAGAGATCTGGCCAAGACCAACTGGCTGCGCAGCTACTCCTTCTGGCCAATGTTCCTTGCTGCCCTGCCCTGAGCTCTTCCCTCTGTAGCCTCCACCACCACTGTCTCACTAGTCCTCATCCTACTCTTCTGTTCAAAGCAAAGCAGATCTTTTTTTTTTTTTTCCAGGAAAATAAAGATGGTTAAATAGCAGTGTAGAATATTCGTTCTTAAAATGTCCTTGTCATATTTCAGAGTTTGTAAAATAAAAACATTCTAACCCTCAATGTTAATGATATGATTTTTTTTTCTTTTTCTTTTCTCTTATTGTTTTATGATACCATTGAATAGGCACTGGAGTCTCCCCTTCTCCTTCCCAAGTTCCCTCCCCTTCAGTCTTACAATAGGTGTCTTTTGTGAATTTTCAGTCCATCATGCTGCCAGTGAGGCATTTCATTTTGAGTCCATCCTTGTAGTGCATGCTCGAGGACCTACTTCTTTCTGTTTCCACCTATGAATTGTACTCAAGGGGATACCTTATGGAAATGCAGTGGAAAATAATATGTTCGAAGAAGACTTTTCTAAGGCAATTCTTTACACATTTGGTATCTGACAGAGGAGGCCTCCAAACAGCTGTTTCCTGTGGCCATATCTGTAGGCAAATACTCTGTTTCCATAGTAAACCAACCCTAGATCCTTCCAGGTTGATAACACGCAGAGGCTCCCCCGCTGGGGTGGAGTGCATGAGGCACGGGGTGCCAACTAATTCCTCTTCCTCCCCAAGCCCTATCTGCCTCAGGGACTCACTGACCACTCAGGGCCAGTGGGCCCTGGCCACTGGCCTTGGAGCTCCTGAAGCCTCATCCTAAGAGGAGTCCTGCTCCCCTCCAGTTCTGCACTTCAGCCAGCCAGGAGCCTCTCCCTAACCCCTCTCCTGGGAATTATACACAAGATAAAAGCACCTTTCTTGGCTGCAGAAGAAGTGGTTCCCTCTCCCCCTTAAATCTCTCCAGCTGTCCCCTTACTCGAAGTCTGAGACCTGGAAGCAGTCCCAGAGGAGACTCCCCCATACACCCTGAAAGGCTGAACCCAGTTCCTGCAAGGAGAGCAAGGAAGGGTTGAAACTGGGGAAAATCAACCCCAGAGCCGCCCCTCTGCAGCCAAAAGTTCTCCCTCTGCTTTGGAGGATCTGGTCTCAGACTTTTACTAATAAAGCTCTGGCTTCAGCAGAAACTCCGGGAATATCCTGGCTTCCCATCTCCTCCTTCCTGGGCTCTCTAAGAGGCATAAATTCCAGCATTTTGGGATGTTTATGACCGCATCCTAGAGAAAAATAAGGTTTAGGACAATCAGAACATGGCCTCACTTCCCTACCGGGGATATAACATGTTCACTAATGCAACCAAATTTGACATTGACTTGTCGGCTATCCACAGTCAACCACAGGCTCCCCACAGGCAGCAATTGCCTTTTGTTCATCTCTGTATTCTTGCCACATGATAGTCATTTAGCAACTGGATTTTTGAGGTTAAATAAATGGCTTCAGCAATGACTCACACGGAGGCTACAGCTAATGAAAGTCCCAGGCCCTTTCTCTACTTGTGCTGTGACCTAATCCCAGCTTAGGCAGTTGATTTTGAGACTGTAAGGCAAGATGAAACATTGATCCCTGTTAAATTCCACCTTGTTGGGAAGAGACCCTGCAGACCATTTAGGCCAGCTCAGAGTAGTGGGTCAAATACTACCTTGATCCCATATTCAGGACCCAGAAAAACACTCCACTGCTCCAAAGGAGTCTCCAGGTTTTTCAGCTGGATGCCCCGCAGCAGGCTGGCTCACTGTGTAAGTGAGCTGGCTGATTTGAAGCAAGCTCAGCAAGCTGAAGTCAAGGAGGGCCCCTGCCGGCAGGTGTGGTGTGAAAGGACTGTGTCTGGAAGCTCCTACCCTCATCACCAGCCTTCAGTCTCAACCCTGATATTTTGGCCAAGAAGAATCCTAGTGGCCTGTGGCTTTTCTGAACTTGTATGGAAAAGGAAGGGGGACTCCGAAACCACAGGAGCTCATGGAACTCCATGCAGGAATGCTAATTCCCACTGCCTAGGTAAGGGATTTACAGTGAGATGAGGTATGCTAGGCTTGGAGTAGAGCCCAACTGCAGACTCATGCAGCTCTGCATGCATGGAAACCAGCCCCAGACAGGACTATTTTCTGCCAGACTTCTGTCATCATCATCCTCTTACCACAAATTCTTTTCCCTCCAAGATCAAAACCCTACCCCACTCCAGGACCTGGCCCTGAGTCAGTACCACGGAGCAACACTATTAACGGTGGCAGTTACACTTAGTGAACCCCACTATGGAGTACCATACGTGTAAATTTCTGGTGTCATCCCACCCTACAGCAAGGTGAAAGAGAAGCTGAGGCTCAGACCAAAGATGGTGCACGACTTGTCCAAGGCCACATGTCAAGTGCAAGCTCAAGTTTGCAGTGATTCAAAGTCCTAAAATGCCCATGAGACAGAGGGCAGAGCAGGCAGGGGGACAGAGCTCAAACAGAAGCAACCACATGCAAAAGAGAGCCTACAGTGTCCTCTCCCCAAGGTAGGGTGACAGATGTGGGTTGCCAGTCAGCCCGGCCCATGTCTCCCTGGAGCTCAGCACAGCCCAAGATCACAGGTGTGGAAGGGACATGTAGCACCCTAGACACAGCCCCACTGCCTGAGACTTCCTCCCTACTGAGGCCAGTTGTTTGGGAAGGCCTGGGATTTGCAAGTGTGATTTCCTTTCTCACCACCTCCCAGCGGCTGGCCTTTGGGATGCTGTTCAGACAGGCTGATCTCTCCTGGTAAGTCACTCACACAGGCCAGGGGCCTAAACTACTGGCATCTTGATCATTTCAAACCGTCCTCCAGTCTGGGCCAGAAAGAAAAGCTGGACTGAGAGATGTGACAATGTAAATCCTGGCAAAAAAAAGAGTACACACACCTGCAGCTGTTATTAAATAAAATGAGTCCTGGTTTGGGGGCAAGTTGAACCAAGGCACTGGTCAGGGATGGATCTTGGTCTCACCTGAGTTCATGTCCAGTTTGTCATGCAGAACTTGAAACTCAGAGAGGGTTGTGCAATGCCTAAGGTCACACAGTGTGTGGCAGAACTGTGAGTTAAACTTGAATACCACCTGCCTGCCTGCTTACCCTCCTTTGAGCTGGCTTCCGAATCACTAGGTGAGAATTCTTCACAGGAGCAGCCAGGAAATTTCAGCAGAAACAAAGCCCAGGGGAGACAGTCCCCTTAAGAGTTGAAGGGGACTTCAGCAAAAGGAGCTGTAAAAATGAGGAACATCCTTGCTCCCCAACCTCAACTGTGCATCTTAACTAGAAATGGAAATTCAGCGCAACATCCACCCTCCACCCCCCACCCCAGCATAGCCTGGCATTCAAGGCCCCTGCAGTCCAGCTCAGCATTGTGTCTACATCCTTATCTTCCCCAGCTTGCCCTGGAGCCAGCCTCACTCCTGTTATCTGAGATGGCTCCATGCACAGACCAGGTCACAGCTGCGACAGCTCCTCTTTTCCTACAGTTTGGCAGCATCCTCTCTGGGCACTCTCTGTCAGTGTCCAGAGCAATGAGCGTCAATACCAGCCCATATCCTCTGAGTCTTCCCTAATCATCTTCTTATCAGACCTTCAGAGTGCCCATCCTGTCTCCCATCCATCCCATCATCATCACAGCAGCGCTAATAAAAACAGTAGCCATCCCACCTCCATGCTAGGCTCTTCATGGCACTCTATCTCTGCACTTGGTGCCCACAACCATGCTCTCAGCTAAGCATCATTATTTTCATTTGGCAGGTAAGGAAACTGAGGTTGGGAGGGTTGCCCAATGTCATGCAACTGGAAATGAACCCAGGATTCTGGAGATGCTGAGAGCTAGGCCACCAGTTCCTCCCAGCTCATTTGCCTAGCTTTGTTCGATATTATTGAAAGGTTCTGGTTTCAGTAGTGGATAATGGGAACTTGGCCCATGTCATTAATTTATTCCTTCAACGGATTTTGGGGCACCTTCTACCACATTACAAGGATCTAGGTCTTATCTTGGGCATTAGAAGTATGGGAATAAAAAGTCACAGTGTCTACCCTTAGTGTGTCCCCAACCTGTTCGGGAGAAATGGACCTGTAAAGGTATAAATCACAGAAAACCCAAGATATGCTGTGCTCAGGGCAAGCAAGCCTAGAAAAGCCAGCTCCTGGTCAACTTCCCTTAGAAGTCAGAACCTGTGATAGACTGACTTCAGGTTTACCGCAAGGCATACAGCGGGTGTTATCTGCATGGGATTGGGGTGGCATAGTGGGCAAGTGAGCTCCTTGTGGATGATGGCCCTGGATGATATCCAGCAAAGAGACTGCCAGACTGGCCTTCCACATGCTTCTAGTTTAACAAATACAGACAGTAATGGAAAGGACTTGTTTCAGCATGGCAATGAAGACCTTGAGTGATTAAAGCTGCCAGCAGTCACAAGTGTTGGTTCATACATCCAGATGATCTCTGCAGAGCTGAGCATCGGGCCTCACACCAAGAGGACCCAGACAAATAGTACTGATTGATGACAGAGCCTTCCACTGTCTAAGGATAAGCTGTTTTAGATGGTCAGTGAGGACAAGCAAGGATGGCGTTGTCCTGAAGTCTCAGTCTGTCATTCATTTATCATCTGCCTGCTAAAAATACAGAAAAACCTACCTCTTCTCCCTGCTTGGGTTCAAAAGGTCACAATACTCAATGCTGGGTACAAACCCTTGCAATGCCATGGTGGCCAAAGGCAGAGAAGTCTCACCTCTGGATTATGTTTCCTATCTTCCTCCCTCTCTCTGCCCATGGTCATCCTAGGACCAGGCTCGAGTGCTGAGCCTGCAGACCGGTGAGTGCCTCCTGACATCAGGGATCTGGGATTAGGGCTGGCAACTCAGACATTCCTGATGCTTGGGACTGTTGCCCTGGATGTCTCATCTCAGAGGATCTCGCTTTGAGAGTCTTATCTCAAGATACCCCCAAGGATATCATAGACACATTCGAGTTCGGTTTCAGAGTGACAGCAAGATAGAGGGAAATTAACACTTCCCGACAGAGTATTCTCTGCTCAGAGCCACCTGCTCCCTGAGATTACCACTCCCCGAGCATGGCCTACACCCCAGCAAGTGTCTAGAATGCATACAGGAGCAGCGAGCTGTAAGTCCAAGATCTCACGGAACAGGGTCATGCACTTTCCCCTCACCCAAATGTGAATCGTACCCTTCTTTCCTCTGACCTGCCCTCAAGGTCTGAGCTGGAACTCCTCTCAGGCAGAGCACCCGGTAGACAGCGGTCTCCAGAACAGAGACATTTCTCCATTGAGAGGTTTTTTTGTTTGTTTGTTTTTACCTGAGATCAGGGCAGCAAATGACAGGAGCAGGACTGGAGTTGACTTGAGCATTCCAAGAGCAAAGGACCTCAGCAATTAGGTGGGGGTCTTAGGATGCCACCCTGACCCCAGACTGCTTCCCCCAGGTTCCCACCTTATCCCTTTCTGACTTGGGTTGTAGGTGAGTTCTAGGCTCTCCTTCCAGGGCAGGTGGTAATCTGACCACCCAGAAGTAAAAAAAAAAAAAAGGCGAGGGTATGGCTACTCCACTGCCAAGCCCTCCAGGCCCTCTCCCACTGCTCCCTACGATGTTGAGTGGGACCTAAGGAGGAAGTAGCATCACCCCAATAACCCAGGCTGCCTGCCTCAAGGACCAAGCCAGTGCAGGACACCTGGTGCCACATCCCAGCTGGCCATATCCCACCTCGTCTGGGCACATGGAAACTGTGAGTGAAAACAATTGCCAATCTAGGAACTGTGTCATCTCTGACCCTGGCTTCTGTCAGCATGCTTCTGTCACAGAGTCCCCACCCCAAGAATGCAAGCTCTTCCCCCCAGATAATCTTAATCCTTTCTTCCTTCTTGCCCAGGGCTTCCTGCCCCCAAGGCTCAGCATGCTGGGTTTAGGGTCACCTTGCTTGTGGTTGTCACATTGGTACACTTCTGGAATCTTCAAGAGCTCCCTGAATCTCCTGAAGATTCCAGCTAAAGGAAAAGATTTCTCGCCCAACAGAGAACCCCAGATTCTGTTCTGTCACCAGCACCTGTCGCTGTCCAAGGTCATGCCATCATACCTTAATTTCCCTCTTCCACTTGCAGACTTCCACCCTTTTTCCTGAAACCCCTTCCCGTCCCTTCTCTGCCCACTAGCCTTGCCTGAAAATCTCCTTATTCCCCTTCCGTGTCTGTCCCAGCTCCTTGCCTGGTCACCGCTACCCACAGGTAGGTTCCCATGGCCAACCCCCAGCAAGCGCGTGCTCACCACCGCCGTTCTTATAGCAGAGGTAGGGGAAGCGCCAGACGTTGGCCAGGTCCACAGCGAAGCCCACCACCGACAGCAGGAAGTCCATCTTCTTGCCCCATGTCTCCCTGGGCTGCGAGTCGCCGCCGCTGGGCGCCAGGAGGCACTGAACGCCGTTACTGTCCTTCACCACTACCACATCCGCAGCTCTGCACCCCTTCAGGGGATGCTGGGGTCCCGGGTCCGCCCCGCTGTTCTCTGGCTGCACCTGCGAGTTCATTCGCGCCAGAAGCATGGGTGCGGCTGGCGGAAGGGACTTCAATGGTACTGGGGCGGCGCTGATACTCTGCTTGGGCAAAAGGAACAGATGTGGTCACCTGGGCCGTTCTTGCCTGCAGGAGCGTTCCCAGACCTCCCGGAGTGCCAAGGACGCCTGGGTCAGGACGTGCTCAGCTGGGTGTACTTAGGGTTACCAGAAAGACGCGCGCGTCTGTTGGAAATTTTTGGAAACAAGCGGCTGTTGCGCACCGAACCCGCGTGGGACTCAGAGATGGAACCCTCCGTGCCTTTTTCCCCACCATCACCCCTGCAGAGCTTTCTCTGGCTCGTCCGCGCTCTCCCGCCCTCAAAACCCAATCTTCGGTCCCACAGCGGGTGAAGTTTTCCCAGATCATAACGGGTTTCCAAACCGCCCCGACCGCCCCCTTCTCCAGATCAGGGCTCAGTCACCTCCAGTAGCCCCGGGAGGGAGCCTCGGCGGACACGCGACACTTGTACATTTTAAACTCCGGGACTCTAAAGTTCGTACAGCTCGACTGGGGCCACCCCGGCACACCCACCCCGGTCCCGCGCACAGAGCGCACTCACATGTCTGGCAGCCAGGGAATCCCGGGTGTGTGCGCCCTGCCAACCCCAGAAGGGCCGCGACTGGGCCGGCTCCCGGGAGCGGGCAGAGTACTGCCGCGTGGCGCTCGGGCGCGGCCGGGGGAGCACTGCAGGCGCGGGCCGTTTGGCGGGGCTCAGGCTGGCTGGCTGGCTGTGGCCGCGCCGGACAAGGGCCAGGCTGGTAATGTAGCCTGCGCCCCAGGTAACGCGCCGATTGCATTAACCCAACGCTCGGGCGGCCCAGTCTGGAGGCTGTTAGCGCTAATGGAGACTGACAGCATGGTCGGTGGGGACTGTCAAGGGCGGGGGAGCCACTCAGGGGTGGCTGGCGGGAGCCGGGCGCGCACTCCCTTGTTACCTCTCCTGGCCTGAGTTCCACTCCCAGTTGCAGAGGCTCCAAGCTTCTGCTGCCGGGAGAGCGTCACACTCCCCAACACCGAGGTCCGAAGAGGAGGCAAAGAGGAGTCCAGGGAAAGCACTGGAGAGGAGAAGGTAGTGCCTGCTGACACCCTGCGCTGTGGCACGTGAAACTACCTGGTCAGAGCTTCTCCATCAGCCCAGTGCATCCTACTCAGTGCCCAAGGCTACAGGTCACTGAGCAGTTTGGTTCGCTGGCTACTTACGCCAAAGTCTCCTCCCAGGCTGTGACCTCCGGGCTGTAATTCTGAGAAGGATCCTTCTTTCATTCATTTACTCATGCATTCATTTCCTCATGGCTTCATTCTTCCATATGCTGCTGTGAGCCAGGGTAGACACTTGGGTGACATTAGGGGACATCATACCCAGGGATTCCCCCCACTTGATGGTGTTTACAATCTGGCAGGTGAGAGTTGAAGAAAACAGGAAATATAGTAAATAAACAAATGAAGTCATGGGTGACATTGTGATGCTATGGGAGACAAGCAAAGAGCCATAGGGAATGGGAGGAAGCAGACTACAGCTTGAGAAAGTTGAGAATTTGGGAAAGCCCCCTGGGGATGGTAGTCATTCCCTGATGCACTTGCTGACGAAGTCACTCATTCAGCCATTAGATGTTGAGCAGTATTGACTAGAGGGGAGGCGGGGGTCATTCTGCACTTCACCTGCTCCCAGTCCCATATGTGTGGAGTCTGACCACAATGCAGCATGACCATGACAGCAGCAGTGTGGGGATTGGATGAAGCAGAATTCCCAAGTAAGGATAAGGATGCAGCAGGTCTCAGAGTGAGGTGGGAAGGAATCAGGCAAGCCCAATCAACAGCAGGTTTCCTTTCTTTAAGCCTTCCCAACCCCAATCTATCCCAGGACATTTGCACTTCCTGGAGCCTCTGTTTGAGTGGTTCAAGCTTAAGTCCCAGATATTTTCTTCTCTGGCACATCATTATGATGTAATGCCTTCATTCTTGCCCGTTTGTTCATCAGTGCCTTTCTCTCATTAGTGTATTTGATTTTCTGCCTCCCTTTGAGGGACAGTTGAGTTCCACGAAGCCAGAGACCCTGTCTACCTATATCTCTCCTGGGGTTCACAGCCCTGGACACCTGCTGGCATAAGTGTGAGAATGGAGGAGTGAAAGAAGAGGGGACATGGGGTGCTGAGAGTAGTTGCATGGTGTGGGGGGCTTATCTGACAAATGTCCTCAGGGCAGGAGGCAGAGAGGAAATAAAGGGAGCTTGGAGAGCCTGGAGTCTGTCCTGGTGTTCTCTCAGTTCATGACAGGAGGAAGAAAGTCAGGAAAAGCAAGGGGCAGAGGCTCTAGGACCTGAGCATGAGTGCATGCTCATCCCCCCATCAAGAGTGCATAGCCCTTTGAGCTACGCACCCTAAGGACATGCCTGTGAGGAAGAAGGAATCCTACCCTTTTTCTGCCTTTCAGAGAAGCAAACATGACTCCAAGGATTCAAGGAAGACGGGTTGGGAGTCACAGAGCTGAAATGAAAACTCAGGTAAACTGGCTCTCAGCCTCTTCCCTTCTACAGAAATAAGAAGCCACCCAGATTCTGTATGGCAGTCAGGTCCTCTTTCCCTCTACTCACATTCCCTCTGGCTGGCCACCAAGTCCTGAGGATCCCATCTCCTGAGCATCCAGTGAAGGCCCTGCCTTCCCCATGCAGTCCACTCACATCTGCTTGTCACACTCCTTAACTGGCCACACATATCCAGTATGCTCCCAGTCTCACAGTCAGCCCCGCTGGAGTTCATTCTAACACTCAGGTCTGGGCAATCTTTTGGCCCAGCAGTAAGAGGCCTGCATCCTGCATCAGAAGTCCTGCGGTCCACTCTAGGCTCCAGCTCTTGACTAGCCTTCCACCAGCACAGACTGCAAATAATTGTGTGCTTGCCACTTGCTTGAAAAAAAAAATAAGCTACAAGCTTCCACCTGACCCGGTCCCAACGGTTGCAGTCTTTGGGAGAGTCAGCCAGTGGCGGGGGGGGGGGGGCAAGGAGGGGGCCCCCTCTCTGTGCATCTGTTCTGTGTCTCTCTGCATCTCCAAGAAATAGTGTTAAAAGTGCTTACATGAAAGCAAAACTCAAGTCGGACCAGCCCACTTTCCTGCCTAGACTGCTGAGACACACCAATATGTGGATGCTATTTAGTTAACCTTGGTTTGGAGGTCATTTTCTTTTCTTCTTTGTACTTCTCAGTATATGCCAGCTTTTCTGCAATGAGCATCAGATGCTTATGCAATCTGAAAAAGATAACCCATACTTTAGAAATCCTCCAGGCTTTCCAAGATAATATCAAAACACCTTCAGCAGTACAAGCAAGATTCTGCCTGTCTAACCACACGATTACCACTCTCTTCACCTTCCTTACAAACCTACCACCTCTCACATATCCCTTACTTTGTAAGCAGCGTGGGAACTGCTAGTAGCTCCCTGAACATTCTGTGCTTTTTCACACACTTCGATTCCCTCTTTCTTTGCCTACATGAAGAACTTCTGTTCACCTTCCAAAAGCTCCAAGAACATCTCCACTGGGAAGCTCTCCCTGCTAACCTCCTCCCATAATGCGGTCAAATGTGTCTCTCTCTTTTTTTCTCTCTCTGCTTTGCATGTTTGTCTAGTTCAGTGTCTGGGTAAGACTTCCTGAAACTAGGATAAGACTGCACATTCTTCTACATGGCTGCTGCTCCAGGAAGGTTATAGAACAGTATTAGGGGAAATCTTGGGTTTTGGTTGGTTTGGTGTCTTGGGTTGGGGTTATGTTACGCTGGATTCCTCCAGAAGCCAAACCTGAAAAAAGACTCAGATGCCAAGAGTTTCTCCAGGAGGCAGTCCCTGACAGGGAGTAGGGGAGAGAGAGAGGAAAGGGAAAGAAGCAGCAGAGAGGAGATTAGGCTCAGGTGCTGGGGTGGACCACTGGCATGCAATTCCACTGGGACCTTGGGGATGACTGAAAAGGGCACACCACCGTGTTGTCTCGAGAAGTTGGCATGATCATCCTTGGAGCCTGCACTCAGTGCATTAACTTCCCTGAACTACCCACCAGCCCGATGAGCCGGCTGAGCCTGCCCCTACAGCCAGAGAGAGCTTTCCAGCTAAGTCCCGGATGCTACCTCGCCAGACTGCCAGATGGCACCTCTGCCCTGACAGGAACAGGAGTGATCAGGGATGTGAGCAAGGCCAGCAAGAAGTGCTGGTTTCAGGTGCAAAGGGGGGCATTTCACCCACTGCAACCAGCTAGTCAGCAGGCCCTGTGGGTACGTTCCTTCTCTGGGATCCCACAGGCCTGGGGCTGGGCTGAAGGGGCAGGCGTCTCCCACCATTTCCAGCCCAGACTCTTTGCTCATGGCTCCAAAAACCATGAGGCCATGTGTCTTGTCTCGATGTCCTGATCCTGCCCCTCTGGCCAGCCTGAGGGCAAGCAGTGGGCAGGAGGCTGGAGCATTATCAGGGCTAATGTGATCTCTGGGAAGGCATCACTTCCACTTACCATGCCCCTTGATGACACAGGCCATGGGATGCAGGTTGACAGCTAGGGCTGTCAGCTCAGCTCTGGCCATCAACTTGCAGGCACAAAGGCTGGGAGGGGGTAGCATTTGGAATCCAGGGGCTGGGTCTTGAGGATACACTCAGAGGCCTCCCTTCCATTGCATTCATGAGGAAACTCAGAAAAGAAGAACAGTTTGTTTGAATAGTTGCCCCTTCCCTCTTTTTCTCCCCATTCCATCCCTCCCTCCTTCCCTCTCTCCTTTTTCTTCTTTTCTTATTTCTTTTTTAATCTGTGTTTCATTGCAGCTCACCAACTCTGCTGCATTTAGCTGTTGGCATAAGTTGTGTTGCATTTGTGAACAACATAAAAGTCCCCTCCAGGGATGACCCCTGCCCCCAGGAGCAGCAATCTCCCTCAGAACATATCCCTCCAAAGCCCCATGGGAGTTATGGGTCTTTCCTCCCACTCAGCTAAAGCCCGTGCTTGGACCCGTCTCTGCTGAGTTCCTAACATAATTGCCTGCTCCAAGTGTTGGCATCACAGAGCGTCTACCCAGTGGTGACCTTCACACTGACATCCTCTGCCTGGACCTCTCCCCTAAATTTCACATAGACTGGACACTTGTGCATGGGTGATCTGAACACCTGACACTCACCATGTCTGACAGAGTCCTTGGCTTCCCCAGCCTGGCCTACACGCCTGTCTGCTCTTCCATTGTCCCTGCATTCCGCATGATGACAGCTTCTTCCTTCTAGGTCCTTGGGACAAACCTGCAGGCAGCCCTGATTCCACTCTCCTACATCCGCTCCTGCTGCAACTGTTGGCTCTTGGTCACCTCCCCTCTGTCCTGGATTACTGTGAGGGCCTCCAGATGGCTTTCAGGCTTCTCCCCTCGCCATTCAGGAGCTTCAGCTCTACTATGCAGCTGTCAGAAACACCTTTCACACAGGAGTCCTCTCTCTCTCATTCTCTCCCCACTCTCTAACAGCTCCCCTCTCATTCACAATCAACCCTGCAGTCCTTCTGTGGATTGGTGAGCAAACACATTCTTTTGGCAACCCAAGGCCTGATGAGCTCTGCAGCCCCTCTAGAAAGCCAGCTCAGGCAGGAATAGAGGTGTTGCTGGCAGGGAGAGAACAGGAGTGGCCAGCAGAGTGGCAGGCTGGGCTCCAGGCTGGGACCCAGGCTGGGAGCTGCAATGTGACTTGCATCTGCTGCTTTTGGGCTCTGTGATAATAGCTGGGGAGGCAAAGTACACATTAGAATAAGGGAAGGGGAAATGGGAACAGAGGGAGGTGTTCCAGGAAAGAGAACTTAGTCTCCTGGGAGGACAGTGGGACTTCTCACAGTCAAGACGATTCCGTGCATCCATACTTTAGCCTTAAGATGGTCAGGTGAGCCACCTGGACAGAGGGCCCTCAGGTGGACCATGTTCTCTTATAGCAGAGGGGTTGTGGGCAGTGAACAGCCAGCCTGGCACGAGGACTCTGTCCACAAGTAACGCCAGAGCATGATAGAGACTCTGGAAACTGCACATTCAATTTTACTCTCTCAGAAGACCAGGTACCCAGACACCCCACTATGAGGAGGTAAGGCCTCTTTTCTAGAAATGTGTACATGCACACAGCACTCATATGCAGTGTGAGATTTGTCATGCATGGGAGAAGGTATATAAAGGTATGCACAATTCATACTTGAAATAACAAAAATCACAATATGTACTAATTCACTCTGGATTAAGGAAATAGAGTGTCTGTCTACTCTCTGCCCCCCATGGGCCGTTCCTCACCATATCCTGTCATCTCCTTCCAAAAAAAAATCATCATCTTGAATTTAGCAGTGAGAATTCCTCTTTTTTGTTGTTGTTCTTTATTCCCTCCTCCTTTACTTCCTTCCTTCTTTTTCCTCTCCTTCTCTTCCTTCCTTTATTTCCTTCTTTTTATATAGTATGGCCATATGTGAATATACTCTGAAACAGTCTATATTTATTTTTATTCCTCGTTAAACTTCATGTAAAAACCTCACTTATTCCATGACTTCTCTGGCTCAGTATAATATTTCTGAGCTGAGTCCATGCATCTATGCATGATGAAGAGCCAGGCTGTAATTCACTCATCGCTGTTGCTATACAGATTCACTCACTCTACTGGATTAATAATCACAGTTTACTGGGAAGGGCTCTTGGATTGCTTCCAGCTGTATTTTTCATGTGCAGCAATGCTGCCCGTAAAGTTTTCAGATGTTTCTGACACACACCTGCGAGAGCTTCTCTGGGGCTCATTCTTATTTATGGTTTGAAGGGTATGTTTGTTCATGGTTTTTAAGTCATTCTAATTATTTTCTAGAGTGGTTGCATCAACTGAACTCTCTATAGTTGAGTGGCAATTTCTCGCTTCTCAACTCTTCACTTCCTTACTAATCCTTTATTTCATCTGGGTTTTAAGTTATACCAGTTTTTTAGGTGTGAAATGCTATCCCATTGTGGTTTTAATTTGTGTTTCTCTGACTCCTAATGACATTGAATATCTTCTCATATTCCCCATAGCTCATATGTTATTTTTTTTTCTGTGAAGTGATGACGCATGTCTTTTATGCATTTTTGTTGGGTTTGGTTGCCTTTTCCTTATTGATTCATCCAAATTATTTGCTGAGTACAGATCCTTTAGCCGTAGAGTCATAAACATATTCCTTTGATTGGGTTATAAAGCTTTTTGTCTTATTTATGCTGATTTTGATAAAGAGAGCTTATATGTTTTAATGTGATTTTAGTGTAATAGTCCTTTGCTTTATGTGTTGTCTACTCTTTCCTAGTGGAAATTTTCCCAAATTATATTTTGGCATATGACAATTTTGCACTTCACGTTTTTGGCTTGAATGCATCTGGAGTTTATTTTTATGTAGGGTGTGAGACAGGGATTCCATTTCATTATTTTTCATTCTAATAACAAATACCCAATTGTCCTGACCCATTTATGAAGTGATTACTTTCTCTCTGCTTTGATGAACAGATAATTCTCCATCTTAAACCACGTTCCTTTATATAACTGAGCACTTCCTGAAGTCTCTTCTATCTTCATGGTCTGTTGTGTCTCAGTAATCCTACATCATCTTAAAGACCTCTGATTTGCAATATGCTCTCCTGTCTAGGGGAGCAGGACTGTCCAGTTCTTTTCCTTTGGAAGTGCCATGGTGCTTTTTTTCCCCCTACAAATGTCAGAATCAGCTCATAAATATCCATGCAAAATCTAACTGGGATGTCATCTGTGAGTGCCTTGAATCTACATATCAGTGTGGGGAGAGGCGACTTCATGATAGTATGCAGGCCTCTCATCCCAAGATACAGTATATATCCCCACATGTTTGCCTTCTTCACTAACAACAATACTTTGAAAATACAATTCATTTGGGGGGGGGGAGGTGGATCGGCTGACTCTTGCCTGGATCCCCCTTGACATTCGTTAAAAAGACCACCTGTTAGTGTCAGCAGTCTCTCTTTTTTTCCCCCAGGAAACACTACCCCATGGAATGACCAAGTGACTTTCACAGTGACTTCCCCAATCCCTGTTTACTTGTCTCACTTGCCCTCCAACGTCTGTTCTTGAGAAATTTACCAGACTACACTTTTTCTGCAGCCTGAAGAGGCAACATGGGGCAGAGCTGAAAGTACAGCCTTGGGAAGCCCAGTGAACAAATGTCCATTACAGACCCTACAATGACCATCAGCAAAATCTTGGTCAAGTGCCCTGGCCTCTCTATGTCTCAGTCTCTTCATCTATGACATTAGCATGATGACGATGATGATGACAACGATGAGAAGGGAAGCATTTACCTCCTAGAATCCTTGAGGGGATTCAGTGATGAAAGGCATGCAAAGCCCTTCGAACGCTGTGTAGGACTTGTGTTATTTAGTGGTGCTGTTATTATCAACACAGTTGATTTTTCCATGCCTGTGGCAGACAAGGCTCTTCTCCAAGACTTGCAGTTAGATTGAGCTGACTTCAAAGCACAAGACCGGGATGAAATGAAACATATGGTTTGATTTCACAAGGATGAATGTGGTCCTTGGAGTTTAAACCAAAGCTGAGTCAAAGCCTGACTTCATTACTTGCCTGCAGAGAGACATTAGGCTTCTGATTCTCAGTTTTCCTACCTGTAAAATGGGGATAACAGTACCTGCTCTTACAGACAGTGACTGTAGCATGGGTCATGTTCATCAAGATTTTGTGGTGTCAGCAACAGTCATGGTCACTGCTTCCTCCTAGAGATTCTTTATCTCTTGGGTACTTTTCCAGGTCTGAAGGTTAATTTTATGGTGTCAACTTGACTGGATTAGGGAATACCTAGAAACCTGGAACAGCATTCTTTCGAGTGTCTCTAGGCAGGTGTTTCCCAATGAGATCAACATGTGAGTGTGAATGGAATAGGTGGGAAGACCTGGCCTTGATGTGGCAGGTATCATTAACTGGCGGGGGGCTGAGAAAGAACAGATACAGAAGGCAAACTAGACTCAGGCTCTGGAAAACGGGGTTCACTAGACTGTTGGCTTGGGCATCAGTTACTGACCCCTGGACTCCAGGACCAACACCAGCTGGTACTTGGGCTTTGGACCTCAAGAAGATGGCTCCATCATTGGCTGTCCTGGTTTTGAGCCCCTCAAACTTGGACACCATGCTACTGGTATCCAGCATCTGGGTCTGCAGATGACCTGTCATGGGACTTCTCAGACTGTCATTGTA
This sequence comes from Ochotona curzoniae, assembly GCF_017591425.1. Taxonomy (NCBI): domain Eukaryota; kingdom Metazoa; phylum Chordata; class Mammalia; order Lagomorpha; family Ochotonidae; genus Ochotona; species Ochotona curzoniae. The sequence goes on from NW_024465926.1 coordinate 21,921,248, forward strand.
ATAAACCAATTACTTAATAAATGTCCCTTTCATGTACCACACACACACACACACACACACACACACACACACACACACAGATCGTCACATACTTCCTTGTATAGATACAGTTCTGCATTGCCCGTGTGAATGTGGGCCTTGAGACAAAGTCAAGTTTGGTGCACTGCCTCACAATCAGTATGGATATAACACATGTCTCTATACATGCATGTATGGGGATGGATCATGGGGAATGGACTTAAGTCTTAGAGACAAAGACACAAAGCTGCTGTCCTCAGGAGTGGGTCCAAAGGTATGACCACATCCCCCAAACACACTCATTAGAGCTCACTGCGGAGGAGGGAGCCCAGAAGCTATGTCTGTGGTGGCATGCCCTGCCTTCCTCAGCCTCCAATAGTTTCCAGGCTCATCCTCAACAGTGAACACAAGTACCAAAGGAATTGCTTCCCAGTAGGGGAGCTGCTTCCATAACAGGCCAAGAGCTTAGCCCAAGCACCCTGAGAAGGGAGCTGGAGCAGGGGCCTCAGGAAAGAAGCAGGCATTGTTTCTAAGGTTTCAAAGTTTTTCCAGTAATTTCCATCTCATTTTTCTTCCTATTCCCCATCCCCCCAATCCCTAAAAGATCTTTTTCCTTTGTCTCCATCCGCTTAGAAGCCAAAACAATCAGAGATTAGTGGGACCTTGAAGCTAGTTCCTAGGGTTGAGAATGAAGCTGGGAGTCCAGCTCACACACTCTGAGATGTGGGCATTCCGAGAAGCACCCTGGCCACTCTGCCAAGCTGTGCTCTGTTAACCCTGATTGTGGAAGGAGCGTGCCATTCTGTGACAACCCTCTCTCCTTTACTGGATTCTTCTTCCAACAGAGGCAAACCACACTTCAAGTCAGAATCTTCTGGGTGAATCAGATTCAAATCAAAATTTCTTAACAGTACTTGTATACAGTCACGTTTAGTTACCATCTTACCATGACATGTGATAGTAGTTTTTAATCTATGATGGCAAGATAAAATTTCTTTCATGACTTGTTGCTTTTGCTATAAAAATTTAATCATGAAATATTACTGACATATGAAACCATAAAAATTATATAACTGACAACCCACCAGTTAAAAAGGAAATATGTAAGATATTTGATGGAAGATCTGGCTTGCCCTTCCCCAGTGGAACTTTTCTCTGCACTCCCCTCATCAACCACTATCCTTGTAGAGTTTTAATTATTCCCAAGCAGGGGTCTGAAAACATACTCTTAAGTATTCTCAGGAATAGTTAACATGATATGCAGCATGTACAAATACGTAGTATGCCTGTGTACTCATGTATATTGTTATGGTTTGGATATGGTTTGTCTACTAAGGCTCTGTTTTGGGAACTTGGTCCTCAAAGTGGTGGTATTGAAAGGTTCTGTGTGCCCTTTGAAGAGGTGGGACCTGGTTGGGAGTACTCAGGTCAATGAAAATCAGCTTAATCAAAAAGGATTTTGGGCAGTGAGCACTGGGCACAGTGGCCCAAGTCATCCCTTGAGACATACATCAAAATGCCTGGTCTGAGTCCCAGCTACCCCACTTATAATCCTATCCATACTAGTGTACCTCTTGGGAAGCAGTGAATAGTGGCACAGGCACTTACGTCCCTGTCACAAGGGAGACCCAGACGAATTCCAGGCTCTTGGCTTTGACCTGCCCAGTCTAGCTGTTGCAGGAATTTAGGGCATAAACCAGGAAATAGACGATCTTCTCCCTCTCTGTCTATTTGTCTCCCTCCCTTTCAAATAATAGGAAGATAGATAAGTTTTAAAAAATAAAGGGGGCTTGGAAATAACTTAATCAAAATACACGAAAACATTTCTTGTGGGACCCTGGTTGGTTCTCTGAAGAGGGTTGCTATAAGAGCCTTGTCTGGTCCCAGCCTGCTTTCTGGCTCCTGGAGGAAGCTGCTTCCTCTGGGGGACTTCACATTGTGATATGATGCCAGCCGCCATTAGACGCTCACCAGAAACTGATTCAGTGACCACCCCTCTACCTGCCCTTTGATCTTGGACTTGGAGCTCCAAGAATGCTGAGTTTAATAAACGTCTTTTTCTTCATAAACAACCTGCTCGGATCTTTTGTTACAGCATGGGAAAGCTAAAGAAAACTCACAGACACTTGGATACATGAAGAGACTTCAAAAAACTCAAGTAAAATATGTATTATGGGAAAACACCATGTGTGGGATTTAAAAAATGTGCACCCAAACTCATCTTTTGATCTTACTTTTTCCACAAATCTTCTGACATATTCTATATTAAAATATAGTATGTATTTAGTGTATGAATATATAGTATAGCATATGTGTAGACACATACTTTATATTTAACATCCTTGAATACATGCATTCATATATACAAATTAGATATATAGACTTAGATATTAGCAAATATCCCTAAAGTCACATGCACAGCATTAAAACTGTGGTTTACACGTGTATCTATATGGATGTACCTATGTGTATGAGGCTTAAGATGCACAGAAAACTGAACCAGTCATGAGTGGGCTTCTTTATACAATTCACACATCCAGATTATTCAATAAAAATGAGCAGCACCCCAGGTTTGCCCCTCGTGCCCCCACCAAGCCCACATCTCCTTCCTCCTCCCCAAAGGCGCCTAATTTCACAGATTCCTTTTGCCTGTCCAAACAATGGAGGGTGCCATTTGGCTGTGTTTATACAAACGCTACCATCCTGCATAAATCCTTCTACAAATGTTCTCGAGATTTTTCCATGTTGACACTTGGGCTTCCTTTCTAAAACAAATGTATTGGATTAAGACGAGTGACTTGATTTAATGGAAAAACATCAGGTCCACACTAGGACAGGCGTGCAGGGTGTGTACCAGAGTTCAGGAAACCTGGGACCAAGCCCCACTCCTTTCCCTTTTGCAGGTGTGCAAGGGGAAGCCAAGAAGAGTCGGGGCAGCACCGTAAGTCACAGTGTATGCTCCTGGCACAGTGGGACAGGCTCTGACCGCAAATGCCTGAGGCCAGAAATGTTTCCTGCAATGTCCTGTTAACAAGGAACATCTCCACCTCACCCCAACCCGCAGCCACAGATATCAATTCCATGTCCTCGCCTGGGTTAGTCCTTGGCCTTGATCTGCAGAAAGTAAACTGTTTTTGCTAAATCAATTGTTTCAGAATTGAGCCTGGAGTTGGGGTGGCGCAGTGCTGGGAGGACCCAGCCCCACCAAGGCAGCTGTCCAACCTTCAAAGTTGTGACAAGTCTTCCACTTGGCAGCCCACCTCCATGACCTATATTTTAATGTGTGCTATTAGATTATTGCTAATGAGACATCTTAGGGATAAAAGAATTATGCTCTCTGCCCAGGCTATGGTAAAAGTCCAATTGAATTAAAGGCTAAAATCGTTTGGGACTCTGCTAGACAACCTGTCCCCCGGGCTGGGCCTGAATGGAGATATTAAGCTTTGGAAATTACACAGGAAAAATAAGTATAATTGATCCGAGGTAACTTCACTTGTCTAAATTAAATAATGTGATTGTTATAGGCAGAAAGGCTTGGGATGAAGAGGCGGACAGAAAAGGCTTGCTTCTGCAAACAAAGTTATAAGGACAAGCCCTAGGGAACTTTTTTCCATGATGAGCTGACCACTGGGACAGTGGTCAGCTTCCAAGAGTCCAGTTGGCTATCAGCAGGAAAGAGATCTGGTCTGAGTTAGAGTGTCTGAGATTTGTCACACACAACCATCTTCATACCCTCTTCTCCCAGTACCAGTAGTGCAGTTGGCTCATGGTCCCTGAGGCTAGCCCTTCAGTGTCTACACAGATCTTCTGATTGGGAGAGATCTCCCAGCTGGTGGTCGACCCCCCGGATTTGTGCAAATTGTGTGTCCTCAAGGAGTCTTAGCCTCTGGGACACCCACCTTCAGGACAATTCCCTCCTCCTCAGAGCAAGGCTTCCCCCAACTCCCATCATGATTTATCACTGCCTCCATTAATCATCATCACACACACAAGTTTATCATCCCATAACTGCGTGTACACTGTGGGCCTAGGGCCAGGCCCTGAGTAAGACACCACATCTGCAGAGCTACAGGATGGCCGAGCCCTGTCTCCGAGGAGCTGCCTTTCTCCAACCCAAACATTGGCACTCCATCGACTCTCTCCTTAACTCTAGGTCATCTGGGGACAATATCAGTCCCGATGTCACTCAAGAAATGGCAAGTGCTTCTCACTTCTTCTATGTACTCCATTCTATCCCATTTTCAGCTCCTTCAATCTCCCTCAACATCTGACTGTCCCACACCTGGCTGTCTGCAAGGTGAGACTTGAGGGCTCCACAGCCATGCTTACAGGGACCTTAAATATTAATGTTTTAATACCTTAAATCCCATGGTCAACACTTTTATAAAATGTTACCATGTTCAATTACAAGCAACTAGAATATGAGTGTGTAAGAGACTTCTTTCTGTTCCACCCTCATTCCATTTCTTCTTCTCTGTGTTTCCAGACTCACTGCCATGTGTTGGAACAATTCTCTAAGCCGGAACTGCAGTGACAAACTAGACAAATGAGGTCACTACCTACGCTCAAGCAGGGAGAAAAGTCTAGAAACAAATAAGCATGCAAGTAAGTGAGATAGATATAACAGTGATAACTGTTCTGAAGAAAGCCCCGGAACAGTGGACTCGGCATAGAACACCTGACAGGGCCGTCATCTGCGTGCTCAGGGCATTGCCTCCATAAACTCTAAGCTGAAACCCTCAATGGCGGGAAGGACTTGGGCTGCAGAGAGCCAGGGTGGAGTGATTGTGGCTGGAAAAGCACAGTTGGGGGCACCAAGAGGGCTGGAAGGAGGTGTAATGGCAAGAGGGAGGTGGCATCCCAGGTGTGGGCAAGGAGACGTGGATGTGAGGTGGAGAGGTGGGCAATGGCCTGATCTTGGAGTGTCCTTGGGTCACTTTAACAAGGATGAGTGTTCCTCTCAACACAGGGAGAGACATTGAGAGCTTCTGAGATGAAGGATGTGATTAAGCTTGTATTAATTTTAAAATGTGTTTATGTATTTGAGAGAGAGAGAGAGAGAGACAGTGAAAATGGCAAGTATTCCTATTTTACTAATTCACTTTGCAAGTGCCTTCAAAGGCCGGGCCTGAGCCAGAAGGAAGCCAGCACCTGGGGAACAATATCTGCTGCCTCCCAGGAAGCACATTGGTAGGAAAAAGAATCAGCAATGGAGCCAGGACTTCAATCCTGGATGTGGAATGCAAACGTCTCAGGCTGTTGGTTCAATGTTTTCATTTCAAGGGTCTGCCTAGTGGTTGTGTGTACAATAGGTGAGGGCAGAGCTGAAGCAGGTGCCTGGTTAGGAGTCTCTGGGGAAGCAGAAGGCGGTTTGCAACGGCCAGCATAAAGCACGGAGCAGGACAGATAGCAGGCGTTTTCTGATTTTAAAAATATATATATAAAGAAATACACAAAGATTAAATGAGCATGTTCTTCCTGATTCTTTTTTTTTAAGATTTATTTATTGATTTGAAATAGTGTCAGAGGTTTTCCATCCTCTGCTTCACTCCCCCAATAGTTCTAACAGCTGTGCCTTGGTCAGGCTGAAGCCAAGAACTCCAACCTGGTCTCCCACAAGAAGTCAGGAGTCCAAGTATTCACATGGTTGTCCACTGTGTTCCCAAGCTCATTAGCATGGAGCTGGATCAGATGCAGAAGGCAGAGCATGGGCTTCCAATCAGCAGCTCCTTGTCCACACAGTCAGGGGAAAGCATGAACAGGCTCTTGCCTCCCTCAGGCTTCTTCTTGGCACCTTAAATGGGGTCTACTCTTTGGATCTCAGCGTTCCCATCTGCATAATAGGTAAAAGGGCTTTCAGCACTTCACTTCTGTTCTGAAATCGTGTTCTTACGAAGAGAGAATGATGGAAAATCTGGGCACGTGGGCGCCACAACTGGGGGCAACAGAGACAGCACCCCTGTCATTCTGAGTCCTACAAGGGAGGGGCATTAGTACCCAAACGAGAACCCAGTGAAAGAGTTGTGCCAGGGTAGTGTGGTGTGGAGGCCACATGGCACTCATGTAGACAGGTGTGAATACATTTCCCATTCTGCTGTTTTCATCACATGGGATCTTTACAGTCTTCATTACTTCCCAATTGTCTAACTTACAAAGAAGCAAAAGCAAAAAAAAAAAAAAAATTGTTCTGGCACCTTCAGTCTTTGACTCAACCACTTGACTTCATGCTAATCCCAGGCCCTTACGGCATGTCTGCCTATTTCTCTTCCTGCATCACAGAAGCCTGGCTCACCCTGGAGCCCTTCCAGGCAGGGCCTGGATTATCACTACCTGTTAGCTGTGCTCCTAAAGGGCATGGCTACTTCCCACCACCTCCTGTGCTGGTTGTGCCCCTGTATCATCTCTAGAGGAGCAGAACTTTTAAAGTTTCTGCACATTTTAAAAGATGTTTTTATGTGACAAGAGAACTAGGGTGAGGGAGAAACAGAGAACAGGCTCTTCTATCCAGTGGTCCTCACCTCAAATAGCTGCAACAGACTCCTTTCCGCTCTCCCATATGAGTCCAGGAGCCCAAACACTTGGGTCATCTGCCTCTGCTTTCCCAAAAGCATCAGTAGAGAGCTGGATCAGAAGCAGAGCAGCCGGGAATGAAACAGGTACTGAGATGGGACATCATCATCACAGGTGGCAGAGTAACCGGCTGTGTCACAATACCAGCCTCTACGCATTTTCTTTCAAGTTTACAACTCCAGATAGAGTGGACAGCATTGTGGCACAATTGGCCTGCCACCTATAAATACCAGAATCCCATATGGTGCCAGTTCGAGTCCCGTCTGCTCCACTTTTTTTGCTCCACTTTCAATTCAGCTCTCTACCAACACACTTGGGAAAGCAGAGGAAGATGGCCCAAGTGCATGAACCTCTTCTACCCAAGTAGGAGACCCAGAATAAGCTCTTGGCTTCAACCTGGTTTAACCCTGGCCATGGCTGCCATTTGGAGAGTGGCATAGCAATGGAAGATCTCTCTGTGTGTCTCTCTCTGTGTGTGTAATTCTTCCTTTCAAATAAATGAAATAAGTCTTTTATTAAAAAATTAAAGTTATGTTTAAAAATAGAACTCGAAATAAAGCAGGTCAGTTGAACATCTCAAGCTGTTGCTAGTAAGATGAGTCACAAAATGTCTAGGATGGAAAGAACTTCAGAGTTTATCCAAAGCAGCGTTCCTCTTCACTACACAGTGACCTTTAACATGTTATTGTACATTCCTCACGTCAGAATACTCGCCACTTCCAAAGGCCACTGATTCCAGCTTTACACAACCCCAATAATCAGGTGCTTCTTTAGTAGCTCTGTATCCCTAGAACTTCCATCTGCTAGCCCTGATACTATCACTTGTGTCCACACAGAGGAACTTGACACCCTCCCTTCTATACAACAACTCCACAGGTACTGAAAAACCGGAATGACAGGTCCTCCTCATCTCCATACCCAGCCACTGCCCTCTATCTTTCCTTGTCCTTGTCCTGGGTGTCTTTAAGACACTGGTTCCAAACTGTAGTTCCTGTGACTGCCTTTGGAATTCAACAGATGCCTGGGACATCAAAACAATTGATTTTAGAGGCCACAGGGACACATTTCATCCCCGCCTCAGCTCTGACTTTCTTAGTTTTCCTTGATCTGGTTTGTATTGATTGCATCCCTGTGAAACACCAATGTTTGCAACCTTCAGCACCCAGAACTCTCTCTCTTTCTCACTAGTGACATTCAGAGGGTCACTAGGGCAGCTGGGGCATTGCACAGCCTGAAGTGCAGTGTGCATTGTGGATGTCACCAACCAGCACCTTTGGGACCATAGAGGCTCCTCTCCCCCATTGTGCTGTATTGTGCCCACCCTGAGCTTTGCTAATCAGGAAGAGAGAAGCAATGAAGCTTCTCTCTGTGTGTGTTCTTCTCTCTGTTTCAAACAGCTAGATAAGTATTTTTTTTTTTTAGAAAAAGAAAAGTGAAGCAGAAATATGCACCTTGTTCTTCTGGATCAAAACCTTAGCTGACGATCAAAACTCACAAGCTGTCTGTGTTCTTGACATTGGAAGCCTCACCAACTACTCATACATAAGAGAAAGTCTTGAATACTCTGCGTGGCCCACAGAGATCCTTCTGCTCAAGGCCCTGGTGTCAACCTGCCTGACCAATGATCTGCTCACTGCCCAGGCTGTAGCCACACAGCGTCTCCTGATTCCTCTTATGCGTGGGCAGAGCCTCTACCAGCAAAGCTCTTTCTTTTTCTCTTTGCTTGAAGAATCCTGCTTGCTCAGGTCTCAATCCTGACATTGCCTAGCTTCCAGACCTAGCAGGAATCCCTGGTACATCAAGAACTCTAGTCCCAGGACCATCCCTCATATCATACATGCTTCTCTGTGTTCCCTGCTGCTAACCTCTAAGCTGCTGATGTCCTGAGTCAGTCCTTGAACCCCAGCTTCTGACACAAGTATCACTGCCTCTTGTTTTCTGTCTGGACCTTTAGAATCTGACCAGAGGCTGAGCTCAATAGGCAGGAGGGAGCCAGAGAAGAACCCTGGTATTACCTTGAATCCCCCGTACTTGACCCAGGTGCCCTGAGAGGGTGATGACACCCACTTCTCTGGTGAGGATCTGAGATTCTGGAGAGATATTGCTGAAACTGGTTCAGCTCTGACTTAGGAAACAGTGCATTTGCAAAAAGCTCTGTGCTCACTTTCTGAGGCTGCTTGACAAAGGACCACAAACCAGCAGCTTAAAGCTCTTGGAACATATTCTGTCACAGTACTCAAGGCCGGGAGTTTGAGGTCAAGAGGTTGGCAGGACCCTGCACCTTCTGAAAGCTGCTGGGGAGTCCTTGCTTGCCTCTCCCATCTCTAGTTTGGAATCAGTCCCTGGAATTCTGTGGCTTCCTGTGGTCTTGCCTCCCTTACCACATCCTCTCCCTATGCATGTGTATGTCCTAATTCTTGTCTTTTTAGAAGGACACCAGTCATGTGGTATGAAAGCCCATCAAGTCTTACACTAACTAATTACGTCATTATAGGGACCTTATTTCCAAATTGAGCCACATTTTGAGGTCCCAGGGGTGAGGAATTGAATGTTTTTTTATCAGGCAGGGAGAAACAGTTCAACCCACAGGTACAAATATCTCTTCCACTTCCAGCCCTTGCTATTTACTCACTGTGGCTGAGGAATGATTTCAGCGACCAAATGCATGGAGATGCCATCACGGATAGCCCAAGTCGAACAGGACTCCTTGGCTCGCTCTGCTCCACCCAGAGGCCCAGTAAGAGACAAATGTGAAGGAAACAGGTTGTTGGCCTGTCTAATGCTGTGCTAGCAAGCCCAGTGCCCACACACACTCCAATTCTACTTGCAGGCGAGCGGGTATTTATCAGTCCCAGACCAGAGAGCTGTCCTGTTAACTTTCTTTTCTAAAATAGAGAAACTGTGATGAACTTTTCCAGATTTGGTCCCAAAGCTTCCTGGTGGCTGACTTGGCTCTGATGAAGGATTTCCAGTCCATAGTGGTGCCACAATTGAATGTAATAATTTCTACTGGGATCCAACCCTAGCCCAAGACTCAGTTCACTCAGTTCAGATAACAGAGTAACATTCAATTTGTTTTTTTTTCTAGTGTGCTAATCATAGAAAAAAGAAAATAGTAAGTTTCTATTGAAATGGACTTAGGAGCAGATGCCAGGGACAAGTGAGAAGTTGCAGATTAACTTTGCTTTATAACTCAGGGGGAAATAAAAATAACCAATTTGATTCCAGCTCTAGAAAATAGGCTTAATTCCCACACCCCATTCACACTCCTGCCTCACCAGTTTGGAGTTCTTGTAAACTTCATTGAAGAGTCCCATGTGACACACTGCAGCAGGTCATGAATACACAGCAGGTGCTGTCAATAGGACGCTCAGCACCCAGCACACACAGGAAGCACTCAATACGTACCTCGCTCCACCCCACCTGTGACACTTCCCAGGGTTTTATTTACATTCTCTCAGTCTCTGTCTCTTGTGTACTCTCGGCACACATACTTACACAGACTTGACCTAAGTGACCCTCACAAAATTTCAGTGGCAGAGGTTGAGGAGATAGTTTCCCCATCTATTAGACGAGGAAATTGAGTCCAGGCATAGTAAGAAAGGGAGCACTATTGACTAACCACTGGGATAGGACTCACAGTATCCCAGTGCTGGCACTTTCCTCTGCAGGCCCAATTGGTGGATGGAGTGAGCGGAGACAAAACAGGGCATGGCGGGGTGGAGGGGGTGGAATGACTGAGCTGAGGCCCTGCCACTTGTATTCCTCCCGGTGCTCCTGTCCTCAGCAGCCTCTTCTGGGTGTAACCGCTGCCCCCCAACCCCGCCAAGAGTACTCAGACGTCCTGGCACCAAACCTGGTGATGAAGCTCTCTGCAAATAAACAAGGCTTTTCCTCCCATCCCTAGAACACTTCATGCTCCCTCTCTATCTCTTGGTGCCAGCCCCACCCCAGGGTGCTCTGCGTCAGAGCTGCCAGTGTGCTGGGACTGGGTATCCTCTCCAGGAACTCATCCATAAATGCACAGACAATGGCACAGGAAGTGTTGGTCTTTGATGTGGCTCATGGGTGGGTGGCTCCACCCAACGTTCTAGTGTCCCTTCCAACCTGCACTCTCACTGTGACTCCAGCGCTCTCTCCTAACTCCTCTCATCTCTGCAAGCCCCAGGGTAGTCCACAAAGCTTCGGGGTCTATTTCTTTTAGAGATGGAAATGCTGAGCCTAGAGAAGACGTGGGGATCAGCACTGACCCAGGTCCTAGGGCACTTAGACTCCTGAGCCAGCTCTGCTCCACAGCGGGAACCCAGTGGCCCCTGGGTCCCACAAGCCCTTCCAGGGCCTTTCTCATTAGCAAAATATGGTCTTTGGATCTTGGAGACACTTCAAGGCCCAAAAAGGCAGCTTGTTTTTGATGGCACTTTGGGAACTATTTAAAAAAAAAAAACTGGGGATGGCACTTAAGATCCCACTCCCAATGTCCATCTTCCACATGGGAGTGAGTACCTGGGTTCGAGTCTCAGCTCAGCTCCTGATTCCAGCCTCTTGCTAGTGCACAGCCTGGGAAGAAGGAGAAGGCTGAGGTAGTTGGGTCTCTGCCATCCACTTACAAGACTGCATTGAGTTCCCAGCTTCTGGCTTCTGCCTGGCTTAGACAAGCATGTCAGGTCTGGGGCAGAGTGAGCCAATGAATATCTTCTCTCTCTTTTTAAAAAGATTTCTTTTTATTGGAAAGCCAGATATAAAGAGAGATGGAGAGACAGAGAGGAAGATTTTCCATCTGTTACTTCACTCCCCAAGCAGCCACGATGGCTGGAGCTGCTCTAATCTGAAACCAGGAGCCAGGATCCAGGAGCCTCTTCTGGGTCTCCCATGTGGGTGCAGGGTCCCAACGCTTTGGACATCCTCGACTGCTTTCCCAGGCCACAGGCAGGAAGCTGGATGGGAATTGGAGCTGCTGGGATTAGAACCAGTGCCCGTATGGGATCCTGGCGTATGCAAGGCAAGGACTTTAGCCACTAGGCTACCATGCTGGGCCTTATCTTCTCTCTTAAATAAATGAAAACAGAGACAAAACGTTCTGGCCTCATTATTCAATGACCTAGTAAATGAATGAATGAAGACAGAATTGAGATGTGCTCATGAGCGTGCCTAAGCTGGACAACAGTTATTCGGAATATCCTGTAAGGGCTAAGGAGCCATCCAGCAGGGCCAGCTGTCTGGTGCCTTCTCTTTGGAGACATGTCTGGGCTGTGTTGAAAGTCCACTTGCTGACCTTGCTGGCAATGACCCTGATGCCCATGCATGGCAGGTGATGGTGGGGAGTGGCAGTCTTGGCACTTCTGAGGGCAGTTTCCCCACAGCTTGGGTTTCTGATAAAGAGACAAGTTGCCTTTGGGAAAAGTGATAGCAATTCCCTCCCAACATCTCCTGCATTTCGATTGTTCACCATGAAGCTTTGGAGTTGACAGCCCTGAGTTAGTGATTTGTTCAGAAATCCCGTGGCAGGAGTGGGTAGGTAAGGTGAAGCAGAGTTTATTCAAGCCACTCACTCAATGCGTCTCTATCAGACACATACACTGTGTCTTTCTACATGGCAGAAGCTGAGACAGCAATGAACAAAGCTGGCATCTGGGGAAATACATGTGAGAAACACACAGTTTTAAGAGACAGGAGAAAGCACTGCCTCTGTGCTTTAGTCCAGCCATCTTTATGACCCAGGGAATCTTCCCTTTGCTTCCCACACCCACTTTCAATCCTAGGGGACAGTCAGGCATCTTCCCCTTCTCTTTACCCACCACTTGGTGATCTGCTGCCACAATGCACCAGGGACTTGAGCTGCTGCTTGGACATGGGAGGTTGGCATCACAGGTGGCAGCCTAACCTGGTGCATCACAATGCCAGCCCCTGATCAGAGTATCTTTGTCCAGACCAGGAAAACTCAACTATCTCTCACCAGAAGAATGAGTTAACAAGCTGAGGTGCATATTCAGTGGATCCCTACTCTGCCACAGTATGCCTCAACCTAATGAATCCCACGTCCATTACACGCAGAAAAAACTCAAACACTGAAGAACACCAGCTTTATATACTTAGAGCATTTCTGATAACAGTTGTGGTGGGGGAAGAATTGTAAAGGGATCTGTGGGAACTTTCTGGATGATAAACTCTAAATTATTTCATCAATAAGAAATATTTATGAGCAGATACAGAACTAATTTTTAAAATTCCTATCTCACTGGGCCTGGTGTAGTAGCCTAAGGGCTAAAGTCCTCACCTTGCATGTATCATATGTGTGCCAGTTCTAATCCCAGCAGCTCCGCTTAGCCAGGGCGAGCTGGAACAGGGGCAGACAGCACCTGCTAACAAAAGCCGAAGTGAGATGGGCCATGCTAGATTGGATTGCTGCACCCACAAGGAGAGGGTGGGGTTGGTAGGGGAATAGTAGCAACTCCACTGCTGGGCCGCTGCTCAGGGTGGCAAGCGTGAGAGCTAGAATTGGGAGCAGACCAGGCTGGACAGGGCTATAACATCTGTTGACTACATGAGAACTGGGTTAGGGAGAGAGCCAGGCTAGGGTATTGGATTGTATCCACTGGTATAGGCATGAGCCAGAATAAGGGCAGGCAGGTTGGACTTTTCTATAGCATCAGCTGGCAAGTGCTGGGACTAAGGGCAAGCCCTGTCAGGCTAGACTGCGGAACCACCTGAAGAGTGCGAGATCCAAGGGGGGGAGTGGGTCCATGGGAAGACTGTGGGATCCTCTCTGATGGGCTGCAACTCTCACTGGTGAGCGTGAGAACCAGGACTGGGGGTGGGCCTGGCTGGACAGGCAGTGGCACCTGCTGGCATGAGTGTGGGCTGGAGGCTGGAGTCAGTTGGGTTGAGTTAGGATTCAGTGTCCAGTGATATATACAAGATCCCAATGGGATGTGGGGTAGACTACACCAGTCCACTACACATGCTGGAAGGCACAAGAAACAGCTGGTGGGGGGCAGTCCTGTGGGGGTTATTGGGGGCCGCTCTGACTGGGCTGCAGCTCTCCCTGTGGTGCATGAGGGCTGAGTGGGTGTTGGGCAGGGCAGGGCTGGGCTGTAGCACCCATTGGATTGCTGAGGATGGAGGGCAGAATACATTGACCAAATATCCCGGTGAAGCTTGACAGCAACTATCTGGGCCAATGGAGATATCTGCTGGTGGCAGTTCGTCATCTCCCGGATAATGCAGCGATTGGGAAGCTGGGCGTGGTTTCTCCTCTTGTACCCCTCTCTCCCATACACAGAAAGACGAAAAAGGAAACGTGTGAACAATGGTCTCATCCACTATCCCCTGATCCTCAACCCTTCCCACCTGATCAACTATGTAAACATCATCAACAACACACACACACACACACCCTCCTGTGTGGCTCTGCGTCTGGTGTTTGTTGTGGCAACAAACTGAAAAGAACTAACACTGAAAAGAGCTAACAATGTCTTACCCCAGAATGGAAGAATTTCCTAGGCATGGGGCAGAGAGACAACGGGAAATGCTGACATGTGTTGAGCCAATGTGTGAAGAAGTAATTGGGTCACGGATCCTTTAGCAAATCAGACGGTTCAAATTATTCTCAACAAAACTGAAGGAAGAAGAACAACCAACTTGTTAGATGGCAGATCATGACATTGGACCTTTGATAACATCATAGGCTGATTTTTTTTTTTGGCAAACAATTTGAAAATAACTGAAATCATTTTCTGTAATAAATCCTTCCCTTTACATCTTCCAGATATGTAAATAAATTTGTCATGGCTTATATCTATAAAAATAAAAATACTTGAATACTTCCTCAACATAGAACTCTGTTACAATTTCAGGTTCAACCAGAAAACATAATTATAAAACTTTAAAGGAGAAGAAAAATCTACCACAATTACTCCTGTTTTTACTGTCTTTCCAGCTTCATGTTTCAAGATTTTGATTTTATTATTTTTCTTATGGGTAGAGAAATCTCCATAGCCATTTCTATTCTTTTGATGCTTCTTTTACATGTGTAAGAAAAGCAATAAATAAATTCTAAACCAAATCTCAACTCTACTTCTGTTATAAATCCTTCTACTCTGTTATAGTTACTTATATATTTCCTGAAAGATAGAGATCTTACACTCTTTTGTGACATGGTTGTTTAGTATCTCAGTTATATTTTGTTTCCAATGTCCAGTCACTGTCTTCACTTCTTCCTCCTTCTTTAAAACTAATGTTCAGGGCCCAGCGCAATAGCTTAGTGGCTAAAGCCCTCACCTTGCATGCACTGGGATCCCTTATGGGTGCTAGTTCGTGTCCTGGCTGTTCTACTTGCCGTCTAGCTCCCTGCTTGTGGCCTGGGAAAGCAGGAGAGAATGGCCCAAAGCCTAGGGCTCCTGGCTTAGGATCAGCTTATTTGTGGACATCTGCAGAGTGAACCAGTGGATGGAAGATCTTTCTTTCTGTATCTTCTCTTTGTAGATCAGTCTTTCCAATAAAAATAAATAAATCTTTTAAAACAAGTGTTTAAAAAGAAATCTTCTCATTAATTTATCATTCTTTCTTGAAATGTGATTCTCCAGGTTCATTTTCTTTTTATTCAAAGTAAGTACTTCTGGTTCTTTTTGTTTTAGACAGATGAAAATGGCCTGAAGCCTTGGGACCCTGCACCTATATGGGAGACCCAGCAGAGGCTCCTGACTCCTGGCTTTGAATTGGCTTAGCTCTGGCCATTGCAGCCACTTGGGGAGTGAACCAGTGCATAGAAGCTTTTTCTCTGTGTGTCTCCTTCTCTCTGTGTGTCTGCCTTTCTGGTAAAAACAAATAAATAATAAGAAGAGCTATCTTAAAAAAAGGAAAAGTTGCATAAAACCTGAAAAGATAAAAACAAACAAAAAATCACACCAAGGAAAACTGTAACGATTTCTCAAACTGAACAATAAATGCAAAAACATTAAAATATAAATGATAAAGCTTGTGACACATATAATTCAAAAGACAATTGTTGCTGACTTCTCATCAGAAAAATAAAAAATGGAATGTTTAGAGCATTAGAAAGAAAAAAAAAAGTTAACCTAGGATTCTTATCCAGCAATAATGTTCTTCAAAAATGGAGACAAAATTAAAGTCATATTTAGACAAAAGTTGAGAGACTGTACTGTCAGGGGACTTGTGCTATAAAAGTTGAGTTCTTTAAATGAAAGAAAAGTAATGGAAAAGAATTATGCAAAGAGAGAACTAGGAACAGTAAATACATAGATAAATATAAAATACTTTTTCTTTCTCAAGTTCTTACTTAGTTTTTACTTCTTTTCTCTTCTTTTTTTTTAGGGCCTAGAGAGGTTTGTTGCAAAGGAGGCACAAGGACGCTCAGTCCTTCTTGGCAGCTGCCTTTCGCACACGCCAGGATGCTGCTTAGCTCCTCCTGCCTCCCCTTGACCCAGGTGTGCATGCCCACCCTCTTCCTGATGAACCTGAAAGCCCACTTGTCCTTGGAGACGTCGAGCAGCTCCACGGTGCGGCACTCACAGGGGCTGAAGCTGCACACCCCCTGGATCATGTCCAGCATGAACTTGGTGTGCTTGGTCAAGCACTTGCGGCCGTAGGCGGACCTCCGCTAGCTCACGTTCTCGGTCAACCTTGTGGTCCTTGTTGAGGCCCACAGCCACGCGGTAGCGCAGAGCCATGGCTGCCGCTTTCCAATGGCAGCCGACACCGAAGCTCTTATTTTCGCTTAAGGGTAAATGAATGCTTAAAGTTAAATTGATATAATGTCTCGTGAGGTTTCAAAACAGACTATTATGATAATAACAAAAATGATGGGTTGGGATAAAACAGAAGCATATTGTAAGATTCACACGTCAT
This sequence comes from Ochotona curzoniae, assembly GCF_017591425.1. Taxonomy (NCBI): domain Eukaryota; kingdom Metazoa; phylum Chordata; class Mammalia; order Lagomorpha; family Ochotonidae; genus Ochotona; species Ochotona curzoniae. The sequence goes on from NW_024465926.1 coordinate 21,937,700, forward strand.
AAGTGAAAAAATACACTATTACTGGAAGGTCAGCTGTGTTAAACATGCTAAGTCATTAAAATAGCTAAATAATCATAGCTGTTAATAAAACAATACGGCAAAATAAAATAATAAATAGCATTTTTAAAGAAATTAGTCTATCAAAAAATCCAAAAAGAAGTTCAGGCATGGAAAAAACAGAAAGCAAAACACAAGACATTAGGCTCAAACCCAACCAAATCTATTGGTCATTACACCAAATTTAATTGGGCTATAGAAATATTCGTTTTACAGATATATATCAAAAATGAAGATGTAGAAATTAAAATGAAAAGGATCCAAAAAGAGTCATCATAAGAAAATGGCTTGTTAATAATGGGGTAAGATACAGTGCTAGAATGAAAGAGGGACATTTAAATGACTAAATGGCCATTTGTCAAGATAATATAAAAAGCAGAGATGATGGGAGTATGCATGTCAGGGCATCAGAAAAACCGACGGCTGGTAAAACCACAACGCTTGCTGCAAATGTCATAATCTTCCTTTCAATAATCATGGAAGGGTCCAACCCAAAAAGACAGGAGGGAAGGATGTAGTACTCACAAAGCACTGCTATTTGGACCTAAGTCACATTAATAGAACCTTTCACATTCTTTCCGAGTACACACATCCACCAAGACAAACACTGGCTAGGTCACAAAATGAATTCCAAGGCATTTTAAATAATTGGGGGGGTGGGGCGGGGAAGCAACCATTGGGAATGCTTCCACCCAACCTAAAAACCAAGGACAGAAAATTTTCCTCATTGTCTTTTTTAGTCAAAAAACAAACTTTTTTTTTTTTCAGTTCCATTTTAAGGTCCATTTTCTTTCCCCTGGAATCTTGATCTGAAATCCCACTTCTTATGGAAACCCTGTCTTTTATCTTCCAGCTGCAAAATACTAAGCTTCTTTGTCAGTGGGGTTGAAAAGCGTCTACAGGACAAAGGTAACTTTTCTGTGCTCCTAGTTCTGGTTGGTGGTTCCCTTTTCGTGTCTGGCCATGGGGATTTCCCTGCGTATCTTGCAGGTTCATCTAAGAATTTCAAAATGCGTTTCTGTTACCATATTCAGCATGCGAGGGGTTTTGTGGCGAGCCGGTTCTCAGATTATCTGGTTTCCATGATCCTGCATTTTAAAGCCTGTCACGTAATTCTCTGGTTATTTTATGGGTTCAAGTTACACTGGCCTAATGAAAGCATCCTCGGTCAGAGCCAGATAGCCTTGGGTTTGAATTCCTGCCCCGGTGCTCACCAGTTATGTAACGCTGCACAAGTGATAACACATAAAACCCTCTGAGCCTCAATGTGGAGATGAGTTTCAGAGATTGTAATTCCAGATTCTGAAATTTGCTATGAAGATTATCTTGAGTCTTAACACACTAGACAAGGTACAACAAGCAAAATACCTTATTACCACAATTCATTCATTTATCAACTACCCAGTTCTCAGTTGGTGCTGGGGTTACGGTCAATAAATGGATCAGCAATCAAATAATTACAGGTGAATTTAAGTGCTAAAGCACTGAGAATATCTGTAGAAACAGTGAGACTTTCTACTTGGCTACGGGGATGTGACATTTGATTTAAAAACTGAATGGAGATGAAAATATTCTGAAATTAGATTGTGGTGTTGGTTACCCAACTCTGAATCCACGAAACACTGCTGAACAGCACAGCTGCATGTATGGGAATTCTACCTCAATGAAGCAAAATGGAAAAACCAGAATTCTTTAATTGCTTGGAATTTTTTTATAGCAAGTTTGTTTACTCAGTAACATAATCATAAAAAAAGGAGTATTACATTCACAGAAGTAGAATTAAAGAGCTGTTATGGAATATTATTTTACAACAGGAATACAGTGAAATCATTTCCAACAGTCCCATGGAAAAGCCTTTATAAAATGCTACTCTTCATGATTAATAAGATAAACAGATGAGTCTTCTGTGATTTAAAAAAAGTCAAGGTCCCTGAGCTTTCCATACATCCACCACACATTATAGACTCTGCCATTTAGATGTGCTGTCCTAATGATTTGGATGACTGTTCCAACTCATTTTTATCCCTTATCTAAATAACTTTGAGATATTTAAAGAAAAGCAAATCATTACATACATCTAAGGATGAAATTTTCTGATGTTCACTTAAATAACGCAAATGCACCTAAACAGCTAGGACACAAAACTGCTTAATACATACACTAGCCTGAAGTTACAACTTTGAATGAAACGTAAACTCTAACACTTCTCATGATACTTCTCAACTTCAAAAATGCATTTCAAAAAACTAGCTCATGGGCGAATCATCAATAAAGACATCGAGCAACACAGCCAAAACAGTTGGATTACAGTCTATGAATTCAGAATAGGAATCAACTATTTTTTGATACATTATGTTAATTGATCAGTTCTTTGTTCAAAATCCCAAACATTAAACATATTAACAGGGTCCGGCGTGATAGCATAATGCTTAAGTTCCTCACCTTGAACACACCGGGATCCCATATGGGCGCCAGTTCTAATCCCGGCAGCTCCACTTCCCATCCAGCTCTCTGCTTGTGGTCTGAGAAAGCAGTAGAGGTCGGCCCAAAGCCTTGGGACCCTGCATCCACGTGGGATACCCGGAAAGAAGTTCCTGGCTCCTGGCTTCCAATTCGGCATAGCACTGGCCGGTTGCGGTCACTTGGGGAGTGAATCATCGGACGGAAGATCTTCCTCGCTGTCTCTGCTTCTGTCTGTATATCTGCCTTTCCAATAAAGTAAATAAATCTTAAAAAGAAATACTAACAATTTATATGGCTGAGCCTCAGTAAAGAATGGCACTTTAGGGAAATTATTGCTTAACCTAAAAAGTCTGTGTCTGTGCCTTGACCGGTGGCTTTGTGTTAACAAGGCAGGTCATTTGATGCCTTAGGTTTTTGGTGACACTTGGGAACCTTTCGCGTCTTCCATGTAGGTATTTTAGACAAGCTCTAAAATTAGAGAGGACATTTAATAAAATAAAACTTGCACTTGGATGGCAAAATATATTAATTCTATTATAATATAAATAGAACAAATCAGATTCAGTTATTGGGCAAGCGCTACCTTCTGAGCCATCCGAATCAAATTAGATTCAATTCTGTGGCAAACAATTCATTTTCTCATTAGGCAATGAATGCTACCTTCAATAAGGCAATTCCCATTTAGCCTCTGGCCACAGCAATTGTCCTTAAAACAAAATTCAGAAACTTTAGATCATGTGAAAGCATATAACTTCCTCAGCAGGTGGTTAAAGCTGTCAACACTGGAGGTGCATATCAAAATACGGGTTTTTAAGAAACCCCGCTCATTAACAGAGCTCTTGCCTTCCCATAATTATTGATCCCAGAAACTGAAATTAAAAGGGACAAGTGACTCCGTGAAGTGAAAGGTATAAAAGTTCTGAAATACTGTTCAGAATCTTCATCCTTACTTCTAGAAAGGGGAGACACTAGAGAATATTACTGTTTTTGAGGACAGTAGGTTAAAAACAAAATTCTGTTTTTAAACTTCCGGGCTTACTGCTCACCCACCATTAAAGCTTTATATTCACTCAGATAGGGAAATTAAACTTGAAAACTCACAAAATACACAATATTTATCACCAATCCGCTAATCAGTAAAGTACGATGTAACACATAAAAAAGGAATATTATTCAATATGTGCACATTAATAGAAAAGCATCTTTGGTAAGAAAGTTTATGGTTTTTCTATAAAACATTTCCATTTTAACCGTCTTTACTCAGTAAGCACAGGAAAAATACTACCAATAAACGTCTTCATGGTTTCCAGGAAATCAGTGTGTCTTCCGCCCAAGGAATCCTGCGCTCAGTCCTCCTTCTTGTCTGACATACCCTCATCATGATTTTCAGGACTGACTTTATTACTCGCCCCAGAGGGAGCAGTCTGGACTTCTTTTGGTAATGAAAACACATGGCACGTCTGAAGGTCCAGGTAGGTTGTGAATATCTTAGCATATTCTGGGTGCTTCAGGGCAAAACTTTTAAATTCCTCTAGAAAAAGGAAGAAAACAAATGCAATAGATTCCGGTGAACCTTCTTTTGACATAATATAGAGAAATAACCTATTCTACAACTCAACTCACAAATATTGCTGTTGAATCAAGACATGGTATGGCACTTCAGAGGGTAGTTTTCTTACTACCTAGTCAACTATTACTACTCCAACTTGACTAGGTAGTAGTATATGTAATGACTCATTACTTTGAGCTATATCCTGGGGAAATTTGCACAAGTGGTGCTCTGGAAGGCATGCGTGAGGATGTTCATGGCAATCTGCTTCAAAATAGGTAAAATCAAAATGAAACTACTCCAGTGCTTACCATTGGTGGAAATTAGCTAAATGAATTGTTGCACATTCTAGACATAATGTTAAATAGCAATGAACATTAATAAACAGATATCTGGTAATATTATAAATGAATCATAGTCATAACGTTGAGTGAAAACAGGTAGACCTGCAAGAACATGTAGTGCATGCGCCCATTTAAATAAAATTCAAAAATACAAACACAGAATATAATTTTTAAAGGAATATAATCTTGGAAAATGTAAAGCAGAAATTCCTTTTTTATATTTTTATATCTTAACATATATACCCATATATATACACAGATATCTACCTATCTATCTATCTATCTATCTATCTATCTATCTATCTATCTATCTATCTCTCTGAAAGTGACACAGAGAGAGAGGATGAGGAAGAGGGGGACGGAGTGCCCCAAGTGTGAATTAGCAGAAAGCTAAAAGTGGGAGCAGAGGCAGGATTCAAATCCAGACACTTCAATATGGGATGTGAGCATCTGAACTGTGAGGCCAAATGTTCATTCAAATCCATGTACTTTATTTTTTTAAAGTTTTCCTCTTCCTCTTTTTCTTCTCTTATTATTATTATCATTTTATGATACAGTTCCATAATCCATGTACGTCAAAAGAATTTCTTGTATACCCAAGAGTCTACTTCCCAGAACATTAGCCTAACCAGCAACAAAATAGGTCCTAGTAATCACCTATTCAGGGCTCAGCCTCAATCACTCTTTTTAACTCTTTAGCACTGTTGTAAGAATGGAGACAGGGGCTGGTGTTGTAGCACAGTAGGCTAAGCCTCAGCCTGTGGTACCAGCATTTTATATTGGGTGTTCATTCCAGTCCTGGCTATTCCACTTCTGACCTAGCTTTCTGCTTATGGCCTGGGAAGCAGCAGAGGAAAACTCAAGTTCTTGATCCCCTGCATGCACTGTGGGATGCCAGAAAGAAGCTCCTGTATGCTGGCTTCTGATAGCCCAGTTCCAGCCACTGAGGCTGTCTGGAGAGTAAACCAGCAAATGGAAAACCTTCTCTCTCACTGTCTCTCCACTCTAACTCTGCCTTGTAGATGCTAAATAAATAAATAAAATTTTAAAAAATAATGAACTCAATAGATTAGGGCCCTAAGCATTCAATTACCTAAGACAGAATAGAAGTCAGCCAAAATTATCAGTAATTAAAAACAGAGAGTAAGGGATGTGTGTGACCTACTTTCTCCATCCCAGAAACATTAACAAGTTCAAACTCTTTGAACACCATAAGAAAGGGGTAATTAAAGAGGAATCGCTCTCCAGCCTGTGGGAAAGACAGGAAGAGAATCCATCAGATATCCAGGAACACATCAGAGCTAAGGCAGGAAACCACTAGCTGGACCTCTCCAAAGAGATGTGTTTCTCAGGGACTACCCCAAAAGACACAGAAACACTGATCGACCACTCTTCAGTGCCAGGCAACATCACTTTACCACGAGGAGAAAGGATGCTCACGGTTGGATGGCCCTGCCACTCTGCCATGAGGCCTCCATCCACACAGGCCTTGCTACCAAGGTGGTAGGAGACCACGCATGCAGATGCTTACCTAAGCAGTAAACAGCAATAAATGGTTGAGTGGCTGTTACCATCGGATCTTGATCCATATTCTTCAACTGGCATAACAACTGGGCTTACTTAACAGGCCACATGAACGACAGAAGGTAAAGGGCCCTCACAGTAGGAGAAGCAGACACTGGGGGCATCAAGGCATAGATTTCAAAGCCCAGCTGTCTTGGTTGGAATCTAGATTAGTACATTCTTTAGCTGTATGGTCTTAGGCAGTTATTCAAATTCTCTGTATTTTGATAAAATAAATATAATTAAGACTGCTGACTAAAGAGGCTTGCTGTGCAGAATAAATGAGTTAATTTATTTTTATTTAACAATGAGCTAAAGCATTCAACACGTTTAGAAGCGTACCTAGTAGCTAAGTCCTTTAGATAAGCTATTATTTACTGTATTATATTACTGTTACTACTATCATCATCATTACTGTTACTTCTATTTTTAATATAATTAGGTACAGAAAAGAAGCCTTTTGTCGGAGGGTCAAGTCACCCCTCTCTTAGACTGACTCAAGAGTTTAAATTGCCTACTCACCATAGGAAATAGAATCCCCATTGGCAATTTCCTTAAAGAGACCAGAAACATCCAGATCAGGCACTCCAAGGGAAGCCTGAAGGATGGTGGTGAATTCTTCCTCCGTTATGGAGCCGTCCTCATCCACATCAAAGAGCTGATGGAGAAAACATATGTGACAATCAGCTTTCTGTGAGTTAGAAAGGTCTGGAATAATCTTGGGATCAAAAACTTTCATAATCATTCAAGCATCTGCTTTGCTGAGGCCGGAGGTATACATTTGAAGGAAACACGGTTTCTGTTCTCACCACACTGCCACTTTCACGATACCAAGAGACAGAATTAAAATAGGGGCTTTAAAACAATAGAAAGTCCAAGGGACCTGAGGGTCCCACCAGCACAGTGATGAGTCCTGACCGCACAGGTCACAGAAGCCGTGATTTGAGTTGGGTCTTAGAACATGAAGTGATGTTCCCAGAATATACAAGGAGAGGCCTGGGGTTCATGTTAGGACACTAAGGGACAAGAGGATATCAGATCACAGTAGGTTTACAAGGGTTTTTCAAAAAAATTCATGGAAAAATGGAATGGAAAGGTAAGCTCAGGGTGGGCATTTAGCTTAACAAAGATGCCTGTATCCTACACTGGATACTTGGGCTCAATTCCTGATTCTAGCTCTCTGCCAGTACAGGCCCCAGGAGGCAGTAGTGGTGGCTTAGGCAACAGAATTCCTGTCACACACCTAAGGAAACCTGGGTTGAGTTCTTGGCTCCTGGCTCCTGGTTCAGCCCTAGCCCAGACCCAGTCCAGTCTAGGCTACTCTGAGTGTTTGGCACATGAACCAGTGAATGAGAGATGGGAGTGTTCTCTTCTCTCTCTGTCTTTTAAATTAAAAGGGATAAGAAGAGTAGTAAAAGAAGTTCTTTCCTCTTCCCTTGGGAGGTGTCTGGTCTCATATTTTTTTTAAAGAAACAGTTGACTTGGTGTGGATTTTTTTTTAATCCATGCAGTTTTTCTACCAGATACACTTTCCATGAACTTAAAGTCCTCACATAACATCTCACGTAATACGGTAAGATAACAAGAGTGGAGAGGAGCAATGACGGTGTGTGAGATCAACAGGCCTCTGAGGCAGCGCTAAGGATGGGGTTTGGGGCAGGAGGCTGACAAGACTAGAGGCAGGAAAATCAATTCAGAGTCTGGAGTAGAGGAGCAGGCAGGGTAAAAAAGAATTTATGAGAACAAAGATAGGACTTACATTAGAGGAAACAAAGTGATGGAAAGGAGGAAGTCAATGATGGCTGAGGCTTTTGGTGTGGATAACTGGATGAAGGCTGGGTATATTAACACAGAACGGGAAATGGGAACAATCGGTGTCAAATGAAATCAGGAACTGGATCCAGACCAGGTACATTTTGGAGTGAGAGGTGCCAGGGATAAGAGATTCAGGTATCAGTTTCAAAGGCTGGTGAGGCTTGGGATAAGAAGCTGGTAAGCATGGAAGCTGAGGGTGTGTCTGAGCTTATCAGAAAAAAACACAGATCCCTGGAAAGATGGGAACAAAGCACTGACAAAAGACTTGAAGCAGCAGGAAAAAATAGCATGCATCTTGGAAATTATCAGAGTGATTTCAGGAAAGACAAAAAGATTCTGACAGTGATAACAAGCAATAGCATAAGACGGCCATAGAAGTGCAAGGCAGAAGGAAGATGGTTAGCCAGATTTGGCAAATCAGAGATCCTGATGACGTCAGTAAACACAGCTTTGGGCGACCAGATGATATCGCAGAACTGGCCTTTTCTAGTGCCTCGGATCTCAAGCAATCACAGCGAGGATTCTGTCACATTTCCCATGCTGCATCCAGAGCTCTGGTGGCTCTCTCTTCTGCAGGAGTTCCTTCCACCCTGTAAACTTCATCTCTGCTTTATCTGTCCTTTTCACAGCTGCCTACCCCAGATCACACCTCTCACCACATTCCCAATTCCCCTTACTTCTGCTTCAACTCTGCTATAGAGCTCCCTGTTCTAAGCTAAACCCCATTGTCTGGGCTCTGGTAGAAAGTTCAACACCCCAATTTCCTTTAGGGAATGGCATCTCTTCACAGTACTCATAATGAAAACATCCTGTTCTTCCTATCAAGCACCTGGCCAAAGACCATTTGGACCATACTCGACTGTGAATCATGAGCTCATGTTAATTATGAAGCCCCAAGAAAAGCCACAGGGCAGTTCCGGCAGCCACACTTCCTGGAGCTGCTGGGGTCTGAGTCTTCCCTGAAGCCTATTCCCTAGCTTCGCAGCCAATTCCACTTCTGTGTCAGCTGACTAGAGTTTGCCCTGTTGCACATACCTGGACAATGTCAACATTTTACCTCTAAAAGGCAGAAGTGAGATAAAAGACGAAGTGTTGCCCAAATAAAAGGCTCTGCAAAGAATTCTAAATGGAAGAAGCTACTAGTAAAAGAAAGATGAAAGTATGGAAAAGCATTCTAAAACACAGAACACCTGAAAGGAACAGTCAAAATATATATATATATATATATATATATATATATATATATAAAACCTGACCCATGCCTTACTGAAAACAGAGTTAATTATAGTTTTAAGTCTTCCTTTCTCCCCTCTTCCTTTCCCAAGCCAAGGTCTACACTAGCTACAAATCTCACGACTTCTCTGAAAACAATCATTACTGTGATTAAGGGTGAATTTCACTATGAGGTCTTTCATTGGTAAACCAAAAGTGACCATTTGTCCAGTTAAACTTATAATTACATATACAATCCCAAAACAACAACAGAAATATCTGGATTGAAATGAGTTGGCTATGTGTGTAATTTCAGGTTTTATGATTAGTGAGTCTATAAAGGCTGTAAGTTATCAACTTTGGTAAAATTCTTGGCCCTTGTCTTAGGATCATCTGCTAAGCATCAACCACTTGGGTGTTTTGTAGGTCTAACAGCTAACTCAGTTTAAGCCAATCACAAGTAAAAAAGGACACCTTAGGAAAAAATAAAAGAGCACACAGGAGTTCCCATGGCTATCCCTGAGAAATGAGAAAGAACACTTGGAGGCAGAGAGTCTTTGTAAATAAACAGAGTTGGGAAAATATTTGTTGAGGTCACAGTGGGCTAATCTTCAGAAACTCAGGAAGAGAAAGGTAACTGAAGGATACAAGATAGAGATGGTGCTGAGATTGCCTTTAGTTCCTAGGTTGGGTGGAAGCAAGAGACTCAAGCACTCTCAAGCAATCAGGTAAGACAAGCAGGGAAATCCAAGAATCCGTCTTCGTTGAGAGTTGCCCATCTAAGCACAGAGTTCACAGGAAGCCTTCTGTTTAAAAAACCAATGAATATAGCTGGTGCTATGGTTCAGTGCATAAAGCCATTTTCTGCAACACCAGCATCCCAAATGAGAACTGATTTGTTCTGGCTGCTCCACTTCTGACCCAACTGCCTGCTAATGAACCTGGGAAATCAGAGGAAGACGGTCCAAGTCCTGGGGCCCTTAGCACCGACATCAGAGACCTGAAAGAAGCTCTCGGCTCCTGACTTTGGACTTTCCCCGCTCTGGTCATTGTGTCATTTGGGGAATGAATAAGCAGATGGAAGATCTCTATTACTTTCTTCTCTGTAACTCTACCTTTCAAATAAGTAAATCTTAAAAATGAAACAAAGAAAGCTAGAATACTAGAAGAAGCACTTTTACACTCATAACTGAAAACTCACTTTGGTAAACGTATTCTCCCCCTCCTTTTGCTCCTGTAAGCACAGATTTTACTCATTTGCTCCCTGTCTCAGTCCTGTGTCACTATAAAAATCACATGAGAGAAGAACTTCAAGAAAGTCCATGGAGATGTGTATTCTTTATTTCCACTATTACATAAACTTTTTGAGGTCCTTTCATGTGTGACATTATAGGAAGGCAGAAGCTGTGATGGGGTTCACCTGACACTACGGTGACAAACTAAATTCCGCTGGGAAAATACCACTTCAAATATCTGCATACAGAATGAAAAAATACAGATAGAGTAGAATTTTCCAGACAGAGGTAAGTGTTGTTTATTTATAAACCATGCTAAATTACCCGCTCATCAATCTCCATACTGTTAACTAGATTTTTGCTTAAACGGGTACTTGCACTTTCTTCATTCTCAGTAGCAACTGCCATTGCATTACTCTCCCAGACGTGTATCACAGCAAAAGCAGTAAACTAGTGCAGAAGATTCACTGATTTCCAAATAACACAGTTAGAATCAGCCCTTGTTGACGAGACAGACCAAGATGTTTTCCATGAGCTGATACCTTGAAGGCCACCTGGATGATCTCCTCTGTGTTGGCAGGGTTGCACAAGACAGCCAGGCCGATCACATACTCACGGAAGTCGATGCTGCCATCGTTGTTCTGTAAAGGGACAGGAGGGATCAGTCAGCAGGGCTGCTAGTTGAGCTGCTGCTGTTCATGAGGTCACAAAGCCAGCCTCAGGTGCACCTCACTGTCATGCACTGAGCCTGTTCACTTCTCCCTGAGACAGTACAGCAAGCAAGGGGACCACTGGTTTTCCATTTAGCAGGAACTGTATTGAGAATACATGTCTTACTTAGCATTCGGTACACACATTTTATCACTGAAGCCATTAGGAGTGGCCCTCGGGGCACCCAGGATGGGTTCCTGAGTTCAGTGCTGCCTTAATGGCAGGATCCAGGACTTTCATCTTCAATGGGATGGAAGCAATGATGGACTTCCACAGGCAGGATCATGGCAAAATTCTACACTGAGAGGCAAAATCACAGCAAAATTCTCTCAGACTTAATCCGCAGTCAATTAGGACCAACTAAAGCCGACATGGGAGACTCTGAACCCCTTGGGATACCAGGCCCTAGCAGGCCCCACATTTGTAAGTCACTGGACAAGCAACATCACCACTGCCATGACCTATGGAGACATTCTGAGCCTCAGTCAAAAAGAAAGGATGGATAATTCCCCAATAGACTGACAGAATCCACAGTCAACTTTATACATTCATTACTCACCTGGTCAGGAACACCGAGAGGATGAAAAAAGGGGACAGAAAGCCTAAGAAAAGGAAGAAAGGGAGAGAGGGATAAGCTGGAGAGCCAGGGGAGCCTGAAGGAAGAGAGGACAGAGCTGAGGGGGAGAAGAGAAGAAAGGAAAAATAAGATTGAAAGTGCAAAGGAAGGAAACATGGGGACAGTGTTCCGGATAGCAGCTCAGCCCACTGAGACACAACGCTGGCCTCTTGATGGATTTTGGTTTTAATTCTCACTATGGACAGTTGCACAGTACTGAAGTTTCTATGGTTGTTTTATAAGTAAACATTAAAATATCCAAAAAATGCAAGCAATCATTAAGATGAGGTACATGTTTCAAATACTCCTGGAAGTTTGTTGTTGTTCTTAGATAAAGTTTCTTTCTTTAACAAAGATTTACTTTTTATTTTAAAGCCAGGGTTACAGGCAGAAAGGGAGAAAGAGAGATCTTCCATTCATTGGTTCACTCCCCAGGTAGCTGGCAACAACAATGGCTGAGCCAGACTAAAGCAGGAGCCAAGTGCTTCACCCATGTCTTCCACACGGGTGAAGGTACCCAAAGACTTTGGTCATTCTCCATTGCTCTCCCAGCAGGGAGTTGGGTCTAAAGTGGAGCATCTGGGAATCAAACAGTATCCATATGATATGCCAGTGTTGCAAACAGAAGCTTAACCCTCTATGCTGCAGCACAAACCCCAATAAAGTTATTGTGTAAAATGATATGAGGCATTTTGAAATTTAAAAAGTATACATGGAGAGCAGGTCTTCGGTGCTGTAGATAAGTTGCTCCTTGGGACACACATCCCATATCAGTGCACCTGGTTGGATTCTCAACTCTTCTGCATCCAGTCCTGCTCCCTGCTTATGCACGGAAGCAGCAGGTGACGCTTCAAGCATTTGGGTCCCTGCCACCCATGTGACAAAGAAATGAGTATTTTAAAAAAAAACTACATAACACCATTTCACATGTTCTCATCATTAAGTATTTTTTTCAACATCCTACACTGATTATACTCTGTGATGTTAGAACTTAAAAATAATGAAATGGGGTTACATGAATCAAAGGCCTTCGCCTGGAGCTGGTACTATGGCACTGCCTGTGATGCCAGCATCTTATATGGGTGCTGACTGGTGCCCTAGCTGCTCCACTGCCAACACAGCTCCCTGCTAATGTGCCTAGACAAAAAGCAAGAGACAACCAAAAGTCTTTGTCTCCTGTGCCCATGTGGGGGAAACTCTTGGCTCTTGGTCTTGATCATAGCCTAGTCCTGGCTATTACAGCCTTCTGGGGAATGAACCAGCAGATGAAAGATCTCTCATTCCCTCTTTCAACTCAGTTTTTAAAAGGTTATCCAACGGGGCTGGCATTGTGATGTGGCAAGCCAAGTTACTGCCTTCAATGCTGGCATCCATATGGACACCAGATTGTGTCCCAATTGTTCCACTACTGATCCAGCTCACTGATAATGAACTAGAAAAAGCACCAGGAAATGTTTCAAGTGTTTGAGCCCCTGGTCACCCATGTGGAAACCCAGGAGAGGCTCCTGTTTCCTGGCTTCAGCCTTACCCAGCACTGGCTGTTGCAGCCATCTGGGGAGTGAACCAGCAGCTGGATAATCTCAACCTCTCTCTCTCTCCCTCCCTCCTTCTTTTGCTTTCTGTAATTCTAACTTCCAAAATAATTAACTCTTTTTTAAAGGCTGTCAAAAAAATATTTCTTTCTGTGCTAAAAATGTGCCTTTAAAACATTAAATATTGGATGACAACTAAGAAATTATATCACTTGTTACTCTATTAGTTCTATACAGTGCCAAAGGTTTGACTACTTGGAAAAGTTCAAGGTTTGGATTGGAGTTTTGCACTTCCACTCTGGCAACTGAGGTTATTTACACAAATGTAATACAAATTTAGGAGAGGAGCTTGGGTCACTTTAGGATGTTCCTTCATGTGCCTGCTGGAAGAGAATCATAGAAGTAGGTAATCCCTCAGTTTAAGGAGTAAGTAAATGTTTAATACCAGACCTCCTGTGAGATGATGATCTTCACTTTTCGAGAACGTGTCTTTAGAGCCAAGCTACAAAACTCTGGCTCCACTCTCCTTCCCACAGCCATCATGCAGGAAGGTTCAATTGTAAACTTAATATTCTGAGGCCTTAAACAACGTCCTGGCAACTTTTTCCTCTCCTGGCTGCTCTCCCCTATTCACGCTTAACATATTGCTGGGCTCATTCTAGAAGAGGAAGGCTGATATTGATGTGCGGTTGCTGGCAGCAACCTCATTCCTACTCTAACCACACCTGGGCTAAGCAGCCCATCAGACCCAAGTTAAATTACAAGTCCCTTGAGGACAGTGGTTCTATGCTCGGTGCTTGGTTCAGTTCAGAATTACATGTGTGCAGAGCTTCCTAAACGCTACATGATGGCGGCAATGGTGAACACAGCAGTCAAATGCCAACCCCTCCGATTTCCATTGGGAATTTCTAACAGGCAGCTGGGGGGTTATCCACAGGCTGACTACATATGCCCATAGCTACAACAAGTTAAAAGAGAAAGCAAGTACTTATTTGAAAGCCCAGGGGGACCCTCCAAAGTAGCCTTAGTTGGAAGGGATGTGTTAGCCAATGGGAAAATAGAAATAGCAGGCTGGTGAACTGTGCACTTGCAAATGCAGCCTCACCCACTGGGTCCATTCACACTGGCACATTAGACTCAGTCTGCTCATGAAAACCATAAAGTCAAACCATGGGCTCTATACTGGAAAGGCACCAGGGCAGGGATTTGGGGTTCCTTTGGATTTTTTCCTCCAGGAGACTGCTACACTGAATTTTCTATTAGGCCAGAGTTTGTGGGAGACAGATTTGACAAATCCTGGTGTGTGTGTGTATGGTAGAGGTGGATCTGGATTATTCCCCTATTTTAGAGCAGCCAATGGTGGGGGCAGTGGGTTAAGCCACTGCCTGTAATGACGACATTCTGTATGGATGCTGTCATGTCCCAGCTGCTCCACTTTTGAGCTAGCTCTCTGCTAATGGATAGTGAAAAGCAGCAGCAGACAGCCTGTTTGGACCCATGCCACCCACGTGGGAGACCAACAGTTCTGGCTGTTGGGGCCATCTGGGGAGTGAACCAGCAGTTGAAAGATCTCACTCACTCTAACTCTGGGTCTTTTTCTTTAACTCTTGACTTTCAAATAAATAAATCAAGCAAACAGCAAAGGCTATCATCAGAATCACCTCGGAGCTTCAGCACTTTCTCTCTGGGCTCTGCCTTTGTTTGCAATCTCACTGTCCAAATTATTCGGAACGGAACCAAGGCATTTGGACTGCTGAAGAGCTCATTTACTGATCACCAAATAAAAGTCACCAAAATAAAGAGTTGCTTTATATTGCCTTGGACTGATTGCCTTTGATGTCTTTTTTAATCTTTGTGTTTCCTATGTACTCACAGTTTCCCAAGATGAGCACAAGAATTTTCCTAGCTCTAAGGCAGGACAAGATATGACAAGAGCTGGCTGACACCAGCTGGGCATGCCTGAGTTTGCAGGAAGCATGTGTGAGGGCAGTGTTTTTGAACTAAGGATATACCCTCATGTGTCTCAAATGCCTTTGAACCCCCCCTCCACACACACAAGTATATCAAAGCAAAACAAGATTACAAAACGCTTATTTTACTAGATAAACAGAATCAGAGTTCTAGAAATTTAAATAGTTACGCCACAGTTTTTTTTTAAATGCTGTCCTCATACAAAAAGTATTTTATTTCACATTTCTAAACCTGTCTCTATATATCTAAAACATTCTTTCTAGAAAGCACTTTTTTCTTTTTTTCTTTTTTTACATAATGGAAAGACCAGATGTGAAATTATGAGAAAAACGGACTTTGAATCTCTCTCTTCATCCTCTTACAGGGAAAAACCTATCTTCTGAGTTATTTTCTTAATTTATTCCAATGCTTAAAACAAAACAAAGCAATGATAACATTCTTATTCATGGAGTTCATAATCCCTAAATCTATGACTTTACAACCCTGCACCCCCTTCCATCAGATATGCAAATAAATCTAAATAAATCTAGTATCTCAGAAAGAGGACATACTAACCACTCAGCACAACTTTTATGAAAAAAAAAAGGAGTGTTTTAATTAAAGCAGTAGCAGGTGGCCCACAATCTGAAATAGGCAGGGATGTGACAGAGCTCGCCAGGAAGTGACAGCTGCGGTGTGGAGGGAGCATCCTTGTCCTCTGCGAGGTTCTCAACTCTGCAGTGGCCACTTCAGGAATACATGGTCAGCTGCAGCCACTCTTCCATAGACACCTGGATCAGACCATCGGCATCTCTATCCAGAGACTTGAAGGCACGAAACATGGCGTCCAGGCGGACGAGGCAGCTGATGAAGTTGTTAAAATCCATACTGCCGTCCTCATCAGTGTAGCGGCGCACTATCATTTCGTGGAGCTGCTCGTTCAGCTGGAAGCCTGCCGCCTGCACAGCCTGCCGCAGCTGGGACCCACGCAGAGACCCAGAGTGATCCTTGTACTGCTTATACACGCACTGCCACTTCTTAATGTTGTTCCACAGGTACTTGAATTCTTCAAAGCCCAGCTTCCCGTTCGTGTCATTGTCCATGACAGACACAATGCTCCGGCACGTGTCAAGGCTGAAGCCGTCTGTCTTCAGGCTCTCCTTGTGTTTAGAGATGACTTTGTTGAGAATATTCATCAGGTCGGTGGCACCCACCTCCAGGTCTGGACCGGCCAGTTGCTCAAACTGTCGCCGAAATCGCTTCACTTCTTCGCTTTCATGGGCCTCCACGTGGGTGAAGTGCTTCTGCGGGGGAGGTGGTTCTGGAGTATACTGAGCTGCTGCAGCCTCACTGATAAAATTCACGATCCCTCCAACTATCCGGCCAATATTACCTCCACCTCCACCGCCGCCTCCACCTCCACCGCCGCCTCGGCCTCCACCCCTGTCCCCACCACCTCGCTGACCACCTCCACCAAGAAGACCTCCCAGGGCTTCTCCAAGACCTCGATCTGCCCCTTCCAGAAAGGCCTTTGCAAGAAACATGCTTTCAGTCCAGCAGGCAAGTGCAAAAGCTGCGGAGGTCTTGGAAATGGTGTGTGAGGAGAGCCCAACGCAGTCCAAGCAGCTGCATGTGGAAGAACTGGCTTTTCTGCACCTGCTTACACCACCCCACGCCCCAAGAGGTGAGGCTCTGCTTCCAGCTCAGGGTGCCCGAACTCCACCAGGTCCTAGCACCTGCCGTGTTTTAGGGGCCTCAACAAAATTGCTCTGTATACTTCTAGGATAATAATCCTATATCACAATATGTACGGGTATGAAACATTAGAATAACACTCTAACCAATAAAACACAACACTATACATATCTGACACTGGTTTCTCAGTGCTCCTCAGACCCTGAGTCATAATGTGCAAATTTCCTAATAGGAGAAGATGAGTAACTCAAGAAAAATCGTTCATTCATTCAAAAACCAGAAAGACACAGAGAGACAAGATCTTCCGTCTATTGGTTCATCCACAACAGCAATAGCTAAATCAGGTCAAAAAAAGGAGACCAGCACTCAGTCTAAGTTTTCCCTTTGAGTGGGAGGGAGCGATCCCTTCAGGGACTCACTTGACCCGTCACCTGCTGCTTCCCAGGATGCCCAACAAGAAGGCTGGACTTTGAGGTAGAGCTTGGATTTAAACCCAGGCACTCTCATATTGGATACAGTTATCCAAACAGCGTTTTAAATGCGCCAAATGCCTGCCTCAGTGTTCAAGTAGTTAGCCTCCTTTATTAAGTTTATCCTTAAATATTTTATTCTTTTTGATAAAATTGTAACAGAATTGTTATCTCGATTTTTGTTTCAGGTTGTATATAGAGATGCAACTGATTTTGTGTGTTGATTTTATACCCTGCAACTCTGCTAAGTTCAACTACTAGTTCTATTAAGTTGGTTTGTGTGTCTCTCCGTGTGTAATCTTAGGGTTTCCAATAAATGTGATCATGGCATCCATGACAGAGATAACTACATCTTGCTTTTCAATTTGTATTCCTTTTACTTCTCTCTCTTACTTCATTATTCTGGCTAGGGGGCTTCTGGCACAATGTTGAACAAAGACAATGAAAGCCAACACCCTCATCTTGTTCCTCATCTTACAAGAAAACCTTTGCCTTTACCACTGAGTATGATATTAGCCATGGCTTTTCCTAGATGGTGTTTATTATGTTGGGGCACTTTCCTTCTGTCTCTAGTTTGCTGAGTGTTATTATAAAAGGGTACTGAATTTTGCCAAATGTTTGTTCTATACCAGTTGAAGTGATCATGTGACTTTTCCCCTTCATTCTAAAACTGATGGTTTTTCACATAGTGAGCCATCCTTGCATTATAAAAATAAATGCCACGTGATCTTGCTATATAATCTTTTTACTAGTGAAAATTTTATTTATTGGAAAGATATAAAGTGGGATGGGGGAGGAGAATGAGTTGGTTTCTATTCATTTGTTCACTTGCTAGGTGCCTGCATGGTTGAAGCTAAGTTAGGAGCAAAGGCAGGAGCTGGAAACACAATCTTGTTCTCCCATATGCATGACAGGAAGGATCTCAATTATTTGAGGCATTTCCACTGCTCTGGCTCTCTGGAGTCAGAAGCCAGAGCTGGGGATTAAACCCAGGATCCTTTATGTGGGATGCAGGCATCTTAATTACCAGGCTAACTGAACACTCCTTATATAATGTGCTGTTAAATTTTGTTTGCCAGTATATTGTTCAAGATTTGGCATCAGTATTCAGTTTTTTACATTATCTTCATCTGGTTTTGGTAGCAGGGTAAAGCTGATCTCACAGAATGAGTTGAGAAGTGTTTCCTCTTCAGTGTTTTGGAAGAGTTTGAGAAAGGCTGCTGTGACTTCTTTAAGTGCCTGATAGAATTCACCAATGAAGCCATTTGGTCCTGGACATTTCTTTGTTGGGAGATTCTGGCTCTCCGTGTTAGATCAGAATTTTCCATTTCTTTATGATTAGGACTCAACAGACACAGTATTTCTGTGAATCTGTCCATTTCACCTAGGTATCCAATTTTCTTACATACAATTGTCCATGATACTCACCTATACTCCTTTTTATTTCTACACAATTGTGATCTGTCTCCTCTTTTATTTCTGTTTTATGTGTCTCTCTTTTCCCCCTTGCACATTACACTTGTGAAATTTGATTTTATATTTTTAGTTATTGCCTTCAGATCATTCTATCACAGTCACCCCAGAGAATACTCTGAGACGCCCCATCTTGGTTCTAGGTTAGATCAGAATACAGGTTCTCAAGAAGTCTCAGGAAGTTCCATTAGTGAGATCGGGAAAAAGGTGGCCTGAACTTAATAGCATATCATACGACCTAGTACTTGGAGTTTCGACTTCAAATCAATAATGATAATAATAGTATCTTCTATGATACTATTGTTGATAATAACAATATCTTCTATGATGTTATTCTATTTTATGATACTATTGATAATGATAATAATAGCATCTTCTGTGTCTACTCCAAAGTGATTTAATCTGGTTATTATACACCAGGACTTGAACTCAGTGAGTAAGACATAACATGAAGACAACAGGATTATTGTGCCCAAGGATCCAGGAGATCCACAGAAAATCAGTTGTAATTTTAATCTGAAACCTGTGTCCACATTTCTACTAATAACTCATTATATTGATATAGAATATGCTTTGGTTTTTAGCTTCTATAGAATTCCTTTGGAAGCTCTGAAAGTCTTCACAACAGAGAAAGAACAAGCGAGAGGCATGAAGCTAGTTATTCCAGATCCCTGGCTAATGCACTGCACCATATTATCAAGCCAGTACGGAAGCCCAAATGGGGAGTACTGATTTCTGCTGAAGCAAACAGAAGCTGAACATTGAGTCGTAGAAGAGATTACTGACTACAGGCTGAGTAGGAGTCTCTAGCTGCACCAGAGGTTTAAAGGGATAACAGGATAAAAACAGAGGTGCCAGTGGATGGAAAGTAGTCATGAGATAGTGGGTAAGATACCGGGGTGCATTTCTACTGCTGCAAATGAAGGGAACTGAGAAATGAGTGGAAGGGACCCTGCCTAGAAAGACCCATGCGGCAGAATCCTCATGCAATAGTGTAGCAACTGCCAAGGGCTCCAATGGGACACCGCAAGAGAGTAAATGTAAAATTACTTCAGAAACTGGGCAATCCTAGAGTTAGTAAATGACTTTCCTGGCTGTAGTTAGGGAAAACATAGTAACGAAGGGACGTGACTCCATTTAATGATGCTGGTGTGGTATCATGCCTCCTATCACGCCCAGTGGTTTCTAAAAACCTCTCTAGCGACTGATTTCATTTCTTGTGAGCACAATGAAATGGCCTCTATGAATACAGAAGGACAAACATTTTCTGGAGCCACACAGGAAAAAAGTCCCACAAAAAGATGGTCTTGATTTCAGGGGAACACAGCAAGCCATCTGGTCTTAGATTTAAACCCATCCATACAGGCTGCTCCCAGAACAAATGGCATAGGCCTTGTTTTTCTAATATTGAGAGTTAACTTGATAGTGTTCACTGTCATATGAAATGTGCTTCCTTCTGCCCATCTGAAGTGGTTTATTTGCTGCAGTTTAAATCCGATTGCTCTCACTTATTTTCTGTGAAGATGAAGAACATTTGGCTAAGAGTTTCTCATAAGCCATCATAAAACAAAAGACTATTATTAGATTAAGAAGTCATTTTTTTTTTCTAGAATATTTAATTCCCTCTGGCTATCTATTAGAACATTAATAGCAGCCTTAGTTCCTGTTTAGGAGAACTCTGCTGTACAGACCTGGAGAAAAAGGGTGAGTGAAGAGGCCACACTTGATGGAAAGTTTGGCCGCAATTCATTGGGAGGAGAAAAGAGCTGTTGAATTTAAAAAGTAAACAATGACAGGGGAAATACTATCAGTAATGTTACTCATAGTAACCCCAAAGTAGAAGCAACCTACATGTCCACCAACTGGTGGAGAGATAACTAAAATGCAGTATATTGAGATAAAAGAAACGCTTCATCAGTAAAATGGAATGAATTACTAACGTGTGCTACAAAATGGATGCAGCTTTAAACATTATACTAGGTAAAAGAGCCCCGGAATAAAAGCCCATAGATTGAATGATCCTAAATTGTATGAAATGTCCAGAAAAGGAAATTCTTGAGTCAATCTGGGTGAGTTATATAGTAAGTAAAAATATGTGTCAAGAAAATTATATTTAAGAATAAGTCAACACAGATTGCTTGTACTAAAGGGATTCTGCACTAGGAATTCTGTGAACAACAGAACCAGCCGTGCAGCTCTGAGCTGGTCGCTTCCCTCTTGGCTGCCAACATTCTAGAGGATGGATGGGCACTGTGACACCAAAAGTCCCTCTAGCTTTACAAGGCTGCGGTCTAGATTTGCAAATGCCACAGAATGGTGACAGGAGCCTGTTGAGATTAGTTTTCTTCTGGCGCCTAAGCCTTTTATGCTACACTTGTATTTTCATTCAGTTGTTCTTTATCTTGGATCTGGTTCCACAACATTTAAAGACATGCTTACTTACACTAATCTCCATTTTGACATAGTACCTGGTGTTCCAAGTCCTGCTAATTGCAACCTTTCCCGCGGCTCATTTTCCCAGTGGAATCCCCAGGTGCAGGCACTCAGCAGGAGCACCGACAGCTCCCACTTCAGGTGCAGCCTGTCGTGTGGGGCGTTCACCCCACTGTGATGTGATATGAACCAGACCTTCCTAATTGGTTCAGAAGAATGTCACGGTGGATAAAATCAAAAGCCTTTCTCGACTCCATATAGATCCTATCTGTTTTTCCTTGTCCTCTCCAACTGTCATTTTGTCATAAATGGGTCTGACACAACTGGTTCTTTATAAAGCCCTGTTTTTCATTTCCCTACACCTTTGGAGGAGGTCAAGGTTCTAATTAAAAAGAAAAAAACAAGTTAAGTTTTAATTGTGAAGCTTCCTGTCTGCTTCCTATATTCACCTCCCAGGAATCCTTTCACTGAAAAACCAAAAATAAAGCAGGTTATTCTCAGAACTCAATGGGTACTTGTAATGTCCCAACACTCAGAGAAAAAAATTCTGTGATTGACTGAAATAGGGGAGTTAAGTCAATCTGAGAACTGAAGTGGGAATTAACTCAGACAGATAAACTATCAGACGCTCAGGATAAGTTGTGCAACTGAAGAAAAATACTTCACTTGTCCTGGACAAAAGTTATGGCAGTCTTTCCCTGCAGACCTGGTGAGTAACAGAGTGCATTTCATATAGCAAATCTTGATGAACTAGGATTGGAATCAAGGTGAACGGTATTTTTGGTTTGTTTTCAATGAACTGGGAAATGCTGCTAACCTATCAATCCAGAACTGGGCGCGCCAAGGACAGAGTCGATCCTGTTGATCGCAGGCACAGCAGCCACCTGGGTGTCTCCTCCCGTCTTGAGGCCTGGGAAAGTCGGCTCACTGCAGCACCCCACCTCCTCGGACAGGAAGAGGCAAGCAGCGATGCTTGTTATTCCTGGCACTCAAGATTTAGACTTGAACTCATACCAAGAACAGGGCAGACAGGAAGAACCTGGGCTAAAGAAACACACATTTATTCCACAGAATGTGAAATAGAGATGAGAAGTCTACAGAAGTTTACAATAGCCAAAAAGGCTTGCATTGCCAAAGTGCTGAAGCATACACAAACTTTCCCTGTCTGATATTTAAACAAAGCGCACGATAATGCCCAGAAGAGCGGAGCACTTCACACAAGGACAAATGAGGAAAGTCACAAGTCGTCAGGTTGTCTTTCTTTTTTTCAACAGAGTGAACATATTAACCAACTACCTGAATTCTGCAAGGCAACACCCTCTTTGGGGTGTAATATTATTGGTAAAAGGAGCATGTGAGCACATGCCAGACCACAATGGAGGAATCAGCAATAGATCATCCGCATTCCTTTCTTCTCATCTGTTAAGAGCATGGCATATCATTAGTTAGAATTGTGGGAGAATGAATATTCATGAGAGATAGACATATCAGTCAAGAATAAAGGACCATCGTGATTTCCTTTAAAGCAAATGTGGAGTATCCCACAGATTCACAACATTCTGTACACTATACACATTCACTGACTACAGTCCTTCAATTCAGTTCTCAGACCTGCCAGCACGCTTCCCTTTGATCAACTTAGGCAACGAGCAGCTTAAAGCTGGTGGGCACAGCTGGCACCTGTTTTCTAAATAAAATCTTATTAGGTCACAGCCATGCCCATTCTTCTACATGTGGTCTGTGGCTGCTTCTGTGCTAGCACGGCAGAGATGAATAGTTGCAACACATTATGTGATTTGTAAAGTAAACAATATCTTCTGTCTGGCCTTGTACAGAAAGCTCCCCCATTTCGGAATATAGTTTTGCTAGGGAGAGGATTCATGCTGTTATGCTAACAGTGTCAGATGAAACATTAAGCTGAATGGATCATCAGATGCAGTGAGGGAGAGCTCTAACTCATCAGGAGGACGAAGTAAGAGGCAGATGGCAGGGTACACAAATGAACTAGCAATAAAAATTATATTCTGACTGAGCCATTTGAACACCTTTTCTCATAGGCACATAAGGTGCTACTATCAAGGGCACACACAAGTCAGCTCCATAACCCAGTGGATGGGTCATGGAGGAGGTCAAGGTTCTGAGAAGAGTGCTTTCTTTTTGGTCTCCAACATGCTTAAAGGTCAGAAGAAGGAGATGAACTAAGCAAGGACAGTTAAAACACAGCAAGACCTTAGTGTTACTGTAAAAATGACTGACAAATATTTCTGCTCCGGTCAGTGTTGTTTCTTAGTCCCACAAAGTGTCCTTAAATCATTTCAAGGGTGCTAATAATCTGAATTATGCAGACAAAAAAATGTTGAAGAGCCACTGTTTCAGCCATGTCTCAACTCCAACTCCAACTTGAATGGGCAGTGAATCTGACAGGCAGAGCTCCAGTGAAGCTCTGGTGCACAGAGTTCAGAGTTCGGTCCCCATCCATGGAGGCAGAAGAGCTAGAGCAAACCAAAGATGAAAAGGTCCTTTTTTTTTTTTAACCCACCAAAGATGGGACTTTTCCAAAGGAAATTATCCGAAAGGCAGAAACTTTGCTCTGCTTTGGATCATGAGCCACACATCTCTGCTGAATCCTCAAACTCTCTGTTCTCTGAGAATCTAAAGAATTTATGAGAAGTTGGTAATAGTTTATCTATTCTAGGACAAGTTGAAACAGAACCCATTGCAAAGTTCTTGTAAACTAGCCAAGGATGTAGTGGGAAGGAAGAATAAGGAAAAGACAGAGAAGCTATTCAGGTGTTTCCATCCCCCAAATTTCAACCTCAACTGCCTTAGACTTGGGCAAAGATTGACAGTGGAAAAGAGGAAAGGGTAAAATGAGAAGGGGACACAGCAGAAGGATTTTGCAGGTAAGAATGCACAGCTGCTGCAAAAGCAACAGGAACACTCCACTGTGTCTTTTCCCCACCTTTCCTTTTGCACACGCCTCCACCTTCATCAAGCACTGACTATAGCAAGATAAGCTATCCTGAGAGAAACAAACTGGACTGATGACTTTCCTTGCCTTTCCAATTGACAGTTTCCCAGCTGCATCACCTAAAGGGACTGAGAAAACAAGCCTAGCTTGGAAGTACGCAAAACAAGGTGTGGCAATAATTGCACAACCAGCTTCTCCAAACAAAACAAAGTAAAACTTCACATGCACAGGCAGGTGTGTCAGGAAGCGGGGGGGGGGGGGGGGGGGCGGGGAGAGGAAGAGAGATAGAGAGAGAGAGAAAGGAATATAAAATGTATTAGTATTAATTCTCCAATTTTCTTGGCCTTTAAGCATGTTGGAGACCAAAAAGAATGCACTTTAGAGATTAGTTCATAGTTTATGTCTAAAGCTAGGTCACCCCCATACAAAGAAGTAATGAAAACTAACAGTTCAAAATGATAAGTAAGTCTGTCAAAGCACTCCATGCAGAAATGTGATGGACCAAACAAGCTACAATTCTCACAAGTCCTCTAACTAACTGCCTGGGGCCAGTCGCCATCACCAGCTTAGAGAGAGTGAACCCAGCTAGTCGGTGGTTATTTCAATCCTTTCCTCATGGTCCCTTCTCCACTGTCGGATCTTCCTCACTTCCCATGCTACACAAGCAGAAGGGAGGCTGGCAGGTGCCATCAATCACGGAGAGACAGAACCCGTGTCACCCACAGTTCTATAATTGCTAGCTGTGACAGTCTGACACCTGAAGGACAGAGCAACCTCTAGGGTTTTTATTATTATTGTGATTAAAAATCATGGTGAGCACAACATCTAATAGGTGCTATTAACTTCTCCCTTTGTCCTTTTTTCATGTCCTTTCCCATCTCTCCATCTTCTGTCCTTGTGTGAGGGTCATTGTCACATTCCTTCTAATCACCAGCTCTAAGTATAAAGATATTTCGCTTAAAGTGGGTTGCCTGATTTCTAGGACCATAGGAAGATGCTATAAACATCCCATAGATTGGGGCGAATCAAGATGGCGGAATAAGGTAAGGACACATTTAAATGGACAGAGAAACACTAACCGGTATGAAGCAGAGAGGGCACATTCCAGGAAATAGGAAAGGACAGAACCACAGCAGCGGGATAGTTGGAGACTGACAGACACAGGAAAGCAGCAAAAGACAACGGTGTGGTGTTGCAGTGACTGATACCCCAGCAGCATTCAGCGAGTGGCAATCTGTACTGCACCAACAGCCAGAACTCCACCAGCAACCAGGTGGGAAGAGACTTGGAGCTCTGGAAGTGAACCCAAAGAACTGCCCATTCTGTTGGTCTGTTTGATTTGACCAGGGACAAAGACAGAGCAGTAGAGCCCAGATGGGCAGTGTGGGAACAGGGTGGATTTCACAGTCCAGTCCACCCCCTCTAAAGCCAAATCGGGCACCATTTTGTTTAAGGAGGAAAAGGCAAGGGAAAGAACTGAGCACACCTTCAGCTGGGAGTGAACTGATTTCTGACTCAGTGAATTGCAATAGCATGGCATCCTACAGATTTCACCCAAGATAGGTCTGGGTAGCCCTCAGACCTGACGGCCAGCAGAGCAAGAACTCTAGTAGTAACATGTCAGACGCCCCTCTTCCTCCAGATACTAGCATTCCCCTGGTCCTCAAGCCTTCCCACCCTGGTCAACTACGTAAATATAATCAAAAATTTTAAATAAAATTATGTAAAAAAAAAACAGGAAGAGAAAGAGAGCTTTTTTTTTTAATCTGTTGTCTTACTCTTCATGTGTCATCAAGGACTGGACCAGGATAAAACAAAAAAGAACACAAAACCTCGACCCCAGTGAAATAAAAATCTACATTCATACAAAAACATACGCATGAATGTTAGATTAGAGCTATATTCAAAACTAATTCCAATCAGACACAAACCAAATATTCCTCAACTGGGGACTAAACTACATTACATTCAAGCAAAGAAGTACAATTTGACAGTCAAAGGGAATAAGTTACTGTTAGGTCTATCCTCCACATCTCAAATGCGTTACGATAAATAAAAAGCCACCTAACAACTGAGTGAGTCCACAGATGCAGCATCTGGAAGAAGTGCAATGGGGAACAAGAACAGACTGGCGACCGGCCAGGGTTAGAGGTGGGGGAAGGACCACAAGGGAACTTTTTACATGTTTGACCAGTGTGTGACTGAAGGTAGGAGTAGCCACAAATCATAACTCCTTTGTTATAAGTTTCTTAAAACTCACAGATGCGTAACCAAAAGACCACATTGTACATTGTCTTTATACATTGCAAAATTAGAAGCATGTAATTTGAGATCCTGATGTAATTCTCCTAAGGAAACTGTCACACAGCTCAGGAATCTACCTGCACACTCGTACCCAGCAAGCCATCCCCAGCACGATGGCAAAAGGCCGGACTTTAACTGAAACTTCTCTTACCAAACATCATTTGAAACAAAATCTGTTGATTCTCACATACTTTAGGGAAAGTCCAAAAGCCTTTAAAATAGACTATTACCACTGATGTCATCATTGTATGACTTTTGATACAAATTTTCAAATTCCTGTCAACTCATATAAACTTTGCTAATTCTGTACTATAAATGTGGCTGTATGCTTACAATATTTACTTCTGACCCGATCTTTGAAATTGATAGTATCACAGATGTTGTGATACATGCATACACAATTATTATTATTATTATTAGGAAACACAAAATCACACAATTAAACCACAGCTTCAGCCTTAAAACTTCTAACACTGATCTGGCAAGCTTAATGCCTGCCACATGGATGGCTGCTCTGTGGGAAATGGCAACGTGAAAATGTTAAAGATCACATTTTAACTTACCCTGTCAAAGAGTGCAAAAAGTTGTCTTAAGACATCTGAAATGGGCAACTTTAAATATTCTGCAAATTCTTCAATCCCAATTCTTCCTCCTTTTGAGGAACTTGCAATAGATGCATATTCATCCAAATGCTTGCGAATACCATCCCAATCCAATCTAAACAAAAACAATAAATGCATGTGATTAATTATTCATAATTATCATGAACATCACTTAATTTGTCAGAGGGAGACTATTTTAAATGTGAACTTTGCAAGGGAGAATAAATAGGTATTTAAAAGAACATGTAGAACAAGTAGGCAAAATAAATTTTTTTTGAAGATTTATTTGTTGTTTTTACTTGACAGCCAGAGTTACAGAGAGATGGATGAAGAGAGAGCGAAAGCAAGAGAGAGAGAGAAGAGATTCCCATTCAGTGGTTCACTCCCCAAATGGCTGCAAAGCTGGGAGCCAGGATTTTGTTGTGGCTCTCCTACGTGGATCCGGGAACCCAAGGACTTGAGCCATACTCCACTGCTTTTCCAGGCCATTAAACAGGGAGCTGGAAAGGAAGTGGAGCCGCCAGGACTAGAACTGGTCCCCACATGGGATGTCAATGCTGCAGTTGAAGGCTGAGCCTCCTACACCACTGCTCTAGCTCCTGGCTGTAGTTTTTTAAAAGTAGGTACCAAGTTTGAAAAAAAAAAAAAAAAAGAGGAAACCCAAGTTAAGTGTCCAAAGCTCAGTGATGGTCAGAATTTGTATTATGCAAATAAATTCATGTTTCGCACATGGAGTTCTCAGTATCATCTAATCACACTCATTCCCCACAATGGCACGGCTGCTCTGACCTACCCGAGAGATGGAAGGTGATCTGTGTGGATCCAGAACCCCTCTAGCCCCAGCTCTTGCTGTGACCAAGGCACCTGCCTCTGAGATAACTGCTGTTGAAAACACAAAACTGGATGAACAGAATAGGACAGAAATGCATCTCTACAGTTTTCCTAATGTGAGCACTAGAAGCAGGCTTGAACGAAGCCAAGAAGAAAGGAACAGAGAGGAAAACTTTATGAAAATAGTCATTTCACAATACACTCACTTCAATTTTCGGCTGATTTTGGTGAATTCCACCAGTCCAGCTTCCATAGGCAGTGTCAGCTGTCCGGCTGAAATCATTAACCTGCAGTCCTCATAGGTGTGGTCTGTAACTGGTACTCCCAGGGCTCTAAAAGCATTAAGAAGCACAACAAAATTCCAGTTTTTTTTTTTAAAGCAATGATTATTCTTTCTCTCTGTCTCTTCTTCTCTCTGTACATGTCCTTCCAATAAAAAATAATAAAGTATGTCTTTATAAAAAAATAAGTAGAGGATGGCCCACTTATGTGGGAGACCCAGAGGAAACTCCTGATTCCTGGCTTCAGATCAGCTCAGCTCCAGCCATTGTCTCCAACTGGGAAGTGAACCAGCAGACAGAACATCTTTCTGTATCTCAACCTTTCCAATAAATAATAAACAATAAAATGATAAAAATAAAGTGTTTTCTAAATTTAAAAACTTCGTGTTTGTAGTTCTTTTTGTGTTTTGCATGTGTGAAAAAAAATATTTATTTACTTCATTTTACCATGATACAGTCCCATAGGCACTGGATTTGTCCTTAGAGAAAAAACACCACTGCCCTGTTAGCTCCAAACCTGCTCCTAGGCATGAGAGAGGGCGTGGATGCGCGGGGAGAGGTGCTGCACCTGCAGCTCTCGGCAGCGGTCTGGGAGGTGCAACAGGGAGGTGGCATGGTCTCTCATTCCTGGACACTGATTGATCTAATCAGCACAGGGACCAGTTAAAAAGCTCTGAAGTGCAGGAAGTTACTGGCTCTGGACTGTGCAGTTTCTAAATCTTAAATTTACAACCATCTCTACATAGGAGCAACTTTCTCACGTCTCCGTGAACCTTGTTCCCTTGCAAACTTTCTTTCTGGTGGTACTCCCAACCCTGGGCAGCTGTCTGGAGACAACAGAGATAGAAAGTGGGATGATCGCAAGTGACTGTCAGCTCACAGTGATGGGTCAGCTTGGAAGGTCCACCCGTGGACTGACCTTTCCCAGTTACCCCTGGACTCCTGCCTTCACCTTCCTGGTGAGCACACAAGTCCATTAGTTTGGGGCTACAGCTGGGGAAATACTTACAGATTTACTGTGTCCCTGCACACATTATTTTATGTACCAAAATGAGCTGAAGAATGAAACCCTTGGGGAAAAAGAAAACCTTAAAACTATGTGAAGTGACATTCACTAATACTTTTCAAATCATTTACTGGCTGTAATCAGACGTGGACACTTACTCAGCCATGAAATTCCGAACTCTACTGGCGAAAAGAACAGGGTCATTTCTTTCCTCCTCGCTTGGTACTTGCACAGGCATAAACTGAAAGAGAGAACAGACCTTTCCATCACAACTCAGGACCTCGGCTCAAGGAGGCTGAGAAACTCAACATACCGAGTCTCTGGCAATACGTTCCACTCTCCACCTTTCAGAGCAGAGGTTCCAAGCATAACGGAAGGAGTATCAGCTTGGGCTTGGAAAATCCTGGGCTGTGTCATTTAGCTTAACTGTCTCCTCAGCTCCCAAGGAGAAGCAGGGTCACCTGCTCCCCTCCTTGCCATTAAGACAGAACAAGTGCATGTTCGGAATTCTGGAAGGTGTAAAGTCGGAGCCGGATCTCGGGCCCAGAGCTGCTTTTTCTACCACTCCCATCTCTTCCTGTGGGCATGCTCCTTTTTTCTCGTTTCCGTTTGTCTTCATAGTTTTGTCTTTCTAGCCATGTAACAACCACATTTGTACCAGTTGATCAAATTTTGTTTTCTCCCTTTAAAAACAAACTTTAGGATTGATTTTTGTTTAACATTATTTTACTTTCTGCTCTGTCACTCTTGCTTCTATTTTTTTTCCCCTTTAACTTCTATGTTACTTCATTTATACTATCCTTGTTTTTATAGTTTTCTTAGACTACAAAGGCTTTGGTGTCATATTCAAGTCACTATATATCTTGGGGGCGTCTACCATATACCAGGTCAACACAAATAGGACCTTCTTGCCTCAAGAAAATCCATATATATGTGTGTATATATACATAAATATAACACAAATTATATATCCATGCACATATAACTTTATACATAATTATATGCTATATAATTAATGTTTCATCATATTAAATATCACATTATTTAATATAACATATACTATGCAATATATAAATTATATTTTCTATTAGATTAATATTTCTTATAGAATAAATCCGATTTTTTATATAATGAGTATGTATAGTATATAATAAAATATACAATATTTTTATTGAAAGGCAAGGAGACAGAGCGAGATCTCCCATCCACTGGTTCACTACCCAAAATAAATGCTGGGATTGGGCCAGGCAGAAGCAAGGAAGTCCAAATAAGTCTCTCGCCTAGGAGACAGAGTCTTAAGTACTTGAGCCAGTACCTGCTGCCTCCCAGGGTGTTTGATAACTGGAAGCTGGAATTTAGGAAGGGATCTGATCTGAGAGCTAATACTTGATCCCAACTTTGTAAGCATAAGGATAATTTCTGCCAGCAGCTCCTGTTTGATCCATTATGACTATGTACCAGGTACAAGGCTAGATACTTTATATGTAGTATTTCACTGCATTCATTCTCCCTCCATTTTGTTACAGGGAGTGTGAGTTCATAAAGGTGAGAAATTTGCTGAAGGACTCATGGTCCTTCCATTCCTTCCATTCCTCAGACACTGTTGAGGCATGTCTTATGCGTTATGCACTGTGCTGAGCCCTGACGACTTGGCAACACAGCATCTACCTATAAGAAGCCCTGTGTGCAATGGGACGGAGAGTTCAGGGATATTGAATTAAATTCACATTCATTAAGCACCTACTGTGTGCTGAGTACTTTGGCTTTATCCCACCAACTCTCAACAACTCCTTGAGGCAAAGCGGACCTTTTCCATCTGATAAAGAACGTGGCTTCAAGAGATTAAACAACATAACCCCCAACACATAACGGCCAACACATAAATGGCAGGGCCATGACTTCAAAGAAAAGGATCTGTAAGAAACAGTTCCACTGTGTCAGATGGACCAGCTTTCAAACCTTGTTAAGTTGCCTATGGATGCTGGTGATTCAGAGACGAAGTTTAAGTAAGGGGGTGATGTGACCAGGTCCAAGGTAAGTTTGTTTTTTGTTTTGTTTTGTTTTTAGTTATTTGGGAAGCAGAAAGGTGGGGGAGTGGTGTGAGGGATAGAAGGGTCTCACCATTTCACAATCCACACTTTGACAACAGCTGGGGCAGATCCTAGGCCACAGCCAGGATCCTGTAAATCCAACCATGTCTCCCACGTGGGTGACAGGGACCCAGGAGCTATCACCTGCATCCCCCAGGGTCTGTGATGGCAGGATGCTGGCATCAGGGTCCAGAGCTGGGAGCCTGGGCACTCCAATGTGGGATGCAGGTGTCTTACTCCTGGGTCAAATGCTAACCTCTGAGTGGTCACTTGGGTGGTGAGGAATGGACACACGTAGGAGCAAGAGGCTAAGAGCCCCAAGCACATGGAAGCTCCTGCAATGCTCCTGGGGAGAGGGCAGGACCCAGAACGGAGGGAGGGAGAGGATGAGGAGCAGGAGGAGGGTGGTAAGGACACAGAGGCATTTTAACACAAAATGGGTAGAAATTAGATAATAATGTGCCAACGTGCTGTCATTTTCCTTTCACATGTTTTTATTAAACTTCCTCTCCAAGGAGACGAGGGACTTTTGCAGAAAACAAGCACCTGGCTTGTGTTGCTGCCATAGCTCTGCTGTATCATTCTGGAAAAATCAATTAGCTTTTCTGAGCTCAGCCCCCTCTCCTGTCAACTAGAAAACTTACAGTAAATGGTCTCTAAGGTCCCTTTCCATTGGAATTCTGTGGGTAGTTCTCCAGCATCTGTTTATTTTTTACGGTGGAAAAATAATCTCAACCACCACTAGAGGTCCCCACACCACTTAGATATCCAGACAGTCTTAGCAAATACTCCTCAAAGTTCACTCTATCTGGATCTAATAAAATTTCTTTGCATTTGTTGAGTGTGAAAACCAAAGAAAACAGTAAATTAAAATCAATTTCCACAATATAGCATAATCAACTAAAGTTTTAACCTGCCATATATTTCCTTATTTAAAAAAAAGCAAAATGATCATTTATAATGTACTTGATATGTAGGCCATAAAAGAACATTTGGAAAATCCTTAAAAATAAACTACTGCTACTGTGTTAACCAAACATAAGAGAAGAAACTATAGTTTGGTTGCTGTTCATGCACGGAACATTTTCCATAAAATGTTTCTTAATAACTCTCATATGGGCATGGCATTTCATTTTTGAAGGAAAAAATTTTGCTGAGAGTGCAAAATAATTAAAAAGGTGACAACTGGCACTCTGAGGCCTTGCATCCCTAAGTCTTCTTAGAATCCAACGAAAATTCGAATTAAAGAAAAGTTTATTCCTCTTGGATAAGTTCGGCCTAGCTACGTCTTATTTCTCTTTTGTACAAAGCCTCTAACAGTTCATTGCACAAACACGCCTGCCTTTTGAAAAAGATCAACCAAAGAAAGGGGAACCCAGCTGCCTTTATCTGCGGTTGCCACAATACGCATGTAAGTAGCCAGTGACCTCAGGATGCTGAGTTTCCTTTTCTCTCGTGACTCTCAGGCCTCATATGATGACTGCTTTGACATCTGGACTTCATAGATCCTCCACCTGGCCACAAGACCTAGTTCTCAACTTCATGCTGGTCATGAAAGCAAACATCCAACCCTCATCTCTTCCTGTGACAGGTTCTTAGCACAATCCATGCACAGGCCCTGATTTTGGCACACACAGACTCTCACAACCTAATGTCACATTTGGACCTAGTCAGTCTGCTTTATCCATTGCCTCTCGCAACACTGCCCGGCCACACGCCTCGACCCAGCACCTGGGATTCCTGCACATCTGGACCCTTCCATCACCCAGACTCTCATTACTGCTACACCCATAAAAAAAAAATGTCCAGAACAATTCTTGGACACTGCTGCAGAGTGCTAAACACAGTTACACATCCTCCATGCCTTTCAAGTTGCAGCATACTCCCCCTGGCTCAATGCACTTCCTTCTTAACTTCATAAAGAAGAGAGCCTAGAGGAACTCCTCTGCCCTTCCTTATTGCACAACAGACTGGCTTCTCTCCAGCTAATCTTTTCTACTTCTAACACACTACACCTTCCCCATATCTTCTTCTACAGCAGATAAGGGTGTAGACAGAGGTGTAGAAGAGGCCCTGCCTCCTCTTGGTTTTCAAGTGCATTCAAGACAAAGATGAAAGTCCTCAGCCTCCACTGACTTTTAGTTCTTCACACAAATGCTCAGTACCAGCAACTCCAGCGCATTCTTGGCTTCTGCATGACATCAAGAATATTCCATTCTACCAAATTAACAATGATGAGCAAGAGGAAGACTGAGGTGCGATGACACTAAATCTTTTCTTTCTCCTTTGTAACAGAAGGGACTTTTAAAGTTCAATATAACAGCTGTACAGCTCAAGTTCTTCCCACAATGCTTCTAAATTTTCACAGACAGAATGCAATGAAGGAAGAGATCCATGCTGAATCCTTGCTGCTTCATTCCCCAAAGAACAGAAATATCCAGATGGGCCCAGCACAATACCCGAGCGGCTCAAGTCCTCACCTTGCACGCACTGGAATCCCACATCAGCACCAGTTCTAATCCCAGCAGCCCCACTTCCCATCCAGCTCCCTGCCTGTGGCCTGGGAAGGCATTAGAGGATGACCCAAAGCATTTGGGACCCTGCATCCACATGGGAGACCTGGAAGAGGCTCCTGGCTTCGGATCGGCTCAGCTCCATCCATTGTAGCCACTTGGGGAGTGAATCAGCAGAAAGAAAATTTTCTTCTGTTTCTCCTTCTCTCTGCATATCTGACTTTCCAACAAAAAATATTTTTTTTTAAAAAAAAAAGAAACATCCAGGTAAGCGCAGTGAATGCCAAACATGTGCCACATGCCAAGTTGTAGGTCGCCTTGCTAACCTCTTAACCCTGCACAGCAGGCATGATCACGCCTGCTTTGCTAGTGAGAACATAGGCTGAGAGAGGCTTGAGGAATTTTCTCAAATATACACAAATAGGTAGAAACCGGATGAAAACAACACTCTGGATAATACTCTTTATGATTGTTATTTTCATTCATGTATTTGAAAGGCAGAGCTACACGGGAGGGCAGAAGGGAGAGAAAGCTCGCACACACTTCTGTTATTTCACTCCCTAAATAACTGAAACGACCCGGACTGGGCCAGGCTGACGCTCGGAACAGGAATTCCATCTGGATCTCCCGCACGGATGCAGGGGTCCAATCACGTGGGCCATTTCCACTGCTTTCCCAGGGGCATTAGCTGGAAGCCAGGTCAGAAGTGGAGCAGCCAGGACTTGAACTGACACCCAAATGAGATGCTAGCATCACAGGAGGCAGCCTAACTGGCTGAACCACAATACTGGCCCCGGGTAACATTCTTTTTATTACTCCGCCCCTCTGGAAGCACTTACAAATACCAGCCTTCTATCTATGTCTAGTTACCTATGTGATCTGTACACATATATGAGAACGTGTGCATTTTGTGTGCTAGACATTGTGTAAAAGGTTCATTTCAATTCACAATTACAAGTAGTTTAATAGCTCTGGATATTTAAATAAACCATATAAAAGTATTTGATTCTTCCCTAATAAATCAGACGCCTGAAGATTTTTTTAAATGATGTGTGTGTGTGTACTGACCATAACACTCATTACTAATTACAATTCTTTTCTTAAATCAGAGGTTTTTTTAAAGGAAAAAAATTCCTTTGTATTACTTAAAATAATGAATTGCTCGCCATAAAGTATGTTAGGCCTAATGGTAATGAGTTTCATAAAAAAAATCTTCCAGATTTCCTACAGGAAAAAAAAAGTATGGCTTCTAAAGTTGAGATAATGTGAATGTCACAGCCCAGGAGGACAGACACTCACTGGATACACACTGAGAAGACCATGTTCCCACTCCTAGACCAGCTGCTGCCCACACAGTTGCTACACAGTATGACTTAGCACTTACTGTCTCTCATGAGACAAGCTAGCCTAATTTATGTCGCAATCAGCAAAGTTTCATACGCTGGTGATGTCATTCCCTCTGCCCCTGAGCCATGTGTTACCCAGGTGTGTTTGTGAAGCAGCTGTGTGAGAAAGGTGGTTCCTGCAGGACCCTTCGAGAATTTCGCCACATTGTGAAGCAAAACTTGACTTCCAGTAGAACCCTTCTGTCGGTGCAAGCCCTCGCCGCTGCTCACTGACACCAAACGACCAATTGCATGGGACATGAGGTTTGGGACAGACCGCATTTTTCCAGCCCAAGAGTCAAGAGATCATAACCTCTTCAAAAATAAGTCTTCACTTTGGGGAATCTGAGAGAGAAGGGCAGAGATGTAGGGAAATCTTTGTCAATATGACAGTCCCTCGATCTTAGATATCAAGTTCTTGAGAATCAAGGAGTCTGGTAGTAGACATTAATGAGGGGAGATTTGGGAAGATTAAGGGCACACTGAACTATCCTGTGACTCACAGAGGAGCTGGAAGGGACTCTTCAGTAGTCCAAACTTTAAACTTGTAAAGTGAATGCTGTGTTCTTGAATATACATCTTGAATTAGGTTTACTTAATATTCAAGATCTAGGGCCCAGCGCTGTGGCCTAGTGGCTGAAGTCCTTGCCTTGAACGCGCTGGGATCCCACATGGGTGCTAGTTCTAATCCCGGCAGCTCCACTTCCCATTCAGCTCCCTGCTTGTGGCCTGGGAAAGCAGTCGAGAATGGCCCAAAGCCTTGGGATCCTGCACCAGCGTGGGAGACCTGGAGGAAAGTTCCTGGCTCCTGGTTTCAGATATCACAGCACAGCACCAGTCATTGCAGTCACTTGGGGAGTGGAGCATTGGACGGAAAATCTTCCTCTCTGTCTCTCCTCCTTTCTGTATATCTGACTTTGCAATAAAAATAAATAAATCTTTTTTTAAAATTTCAAGATCTAAAATCATGCTTAAGACAATAAAAAGATTGTCCATCACTTTTTAAAGGGGGAAAAGGCAAGCGTAAAGCTTCCAAAAGCCCAAGACAATTGAGACTGGCGATTGCTGACCACGCTCTGCTCAGCCTGCTGGTGGAAAAGCTGCAGCTCCTGGGGCAGCACTCCTTGAAAGCCTCACACGTACAGCTGGACGACTCCTGTGGCATAGTCATCCAAACAGCAGGGAATTAAAATATCCAAATATCATAAAGTCACTAGGAATCACCAGTAACATCATAAGTCTAAAATAAATGTAACTAAAATAAGAACACCGCAGTTCTAGCCTTGAACTATATGCTTTCGCCCAGCACCACAATTCTAAGTGAGATATCAAACGCCTCCCGATTCAGCTACTGTCCACTGGCAGAAAGTCACCGTGCTTGTAAAGTTATGGAACAAAGGATGTCTTCTTTTTCTCTGCCAGAGAATATTATCCAAGCAGGTCTCAGAACCAGCTGGATAAATACAAACACTGTCATTTCAGAAAGAAAGGGAGAAAGCCACAACACGGAAAGGAACTGTGGTAACAGCAGGCGGAGCACAAAATGAGGAATTTGCATCTTTCTGTTGTAATGTAGCTCAACTGTTGACAGACAAGTGTGGTAGACACAAAGCGCAGCTCCATGTGCAACTCCATGGCTGGTGCTAGATCTGTGTGTGTGTGTGTGTGTGTGTGTGTGTGTGTGTGTGTGTGTGAGAGAGAGAGAGAGAGAGAGAGAGAGAGAGAGAGAGAAAGAGAGAGAGTTCGTTGATTTTGGAGAGGGAGGAGAGCTGAGTTAGACCACCAGAGGGAGCAGCTACAAAGGGCCTGCTTATAAACAACACAACACAAGGCTTCCCCAAAATGTGTTCTGTGGGGCTGGTTCCGGGAGACACCCGGAGAACAAGGGAATGTGAGGTCAGTGCAGTCAAATATTTCAACAGCACTGGGAAGTACTGAGAGAAGAAACCAGGCAAATCTTTTTTTTTACCCTGGTACTTCCTAAGATACTAACACACAGAGTCAGTTTAAAACAAACAAACAACTTTCCAGAAACAAGTAAATACATCACAAGAACTAGTGCTGTGTTTTTTGATCACAATGAGAGTTGCTGTGCTGGCGTTAAAATTGGAGAGATGTGGAACAGAGCCAGTAAACAGATATTTCTGAGTCAGGCAGATAACCTGCAAATCTCAAGAAAAAATGTCACTACTGCCCTGGACGATGTGTTACTGCTGAGTACTTCCAAACGGCTGAAATACTGAGCCATTAAACAAAGCAAAAAATAGGATTCTAGTTCGTCACATTCCACAGCCTTCTCAGAACACTGGCCCCATTCAGAATTCCACATTGCATAGGCAAATATTTCATTACATATGTCATAGATGCAATCTGAAATTCCAGGCAAGAGTTCTTGGGCCTGAACATCCTCAGTCCTCCCCCTACAGAGCCCACCTGGGAGTGTCATTGAAATTCACTGCATTCTGAGTTCTAGCGACCATGCCACATCCCATCTAGGAACAGCTCAGAATGTCCAAACTGTTCTGATCTCTCCTCCGCATGCCACCTGCCACCGCAACTCAAAGGGAAGCACTGACCCTGGAAGGATGGATGGTATGGGGCCTCCCAGGTATGACTTTCCATGCACACAATGATCCTCTGATCTCTGTGTCTGTCCCCTAAACCCAGGGTTGCACCTGTCAGCTTTCATTGGACACAATCTCCAAGGAGTTGAAGGACCCTGCCAGCCACTATCATGCCCATTGTTGGGACAGAAAAGCATGGCATTTGTTTCCCCAGAGGTCAGTGTCAAAAGGAGTAAGAAGATGGACACGGGGGATGTGACTCTGAACAGCCACCCTGGTTCTAGGTTGGAAGTTCCCACACGCCTCCTAACATGAATCTCAGAGCTAAATCTGACAGCCTGCAATCAGATACACGATTTGCAATAAACCAGGGCTGATTTTTGTTTTAGTCAAGAAACAAGTAGAAAAAGAGAGACAGTTGGAGATCTTGTACCCATTAACTTACTCTACAGATGCTCCTAATTATAAAAGCTTGGCAAAACCAAATCTGGGAGCCTGGAACTCAATCCAAGTTTCTAGGTGGATGGCAGGGACCCAATTACCTAAGCGCATCACCTGCTGCCTCCCAGGGTCTACATCAGCAGGAAGAACCAGGAGCAAAATCAGTAGCACTGGGACGGACCCAGGCTCTCTCATCTTGGGTGTGGGTGTTGCCAGCAGGCTCTTAACCACCAGACTAAATGCTCATACCAAGGTCTTTTTGGTTGCAGACATTCCTATCTGGTCTTTAGGCTAGACATTTGAGGTCAAATCCTACGTTCCAAGGACACATTCTGAATGACTCACCTCAACTTCTACCTTTGTGAAGGGCTGGCAGAAAGTCAGCACACACAGCTGCAAACTGCAGAGAGAGAAAAAAAGAAGGACATCCTTATACGGCAATAAAAACAACGTTGGGCTGCACTTGACGCACGAGCACCCTCATAGCACCCTTCATTTACTAGTTTTCGTTTATAAATGATGCACCACTGCTGCAGGATTTTTTGGGCTTAAACTATTCTTGACATTGAAAAGCTAAAGACGATACCAAATATGGGCCATGAATCAGAGCCACAGCCCAACACACAAACCTCAAATGGCGACGTTTCCTTGACAACACCAACTCACATGCCTGAGTCCCCAGGGAAACTACCCATGGCCACATGTGCACATACAGAATGGTGCTTTAGGAAAACTCCCGAGTAGAAAGCCAGGTTTCTAAACTCTTCGTAGGCACACACACAAGTGCAAACACAAAATTGTCCTGGTGAGGAGCAGCATGGGGGAAGTGCGGAGGCCTGTGGTGCAGTGGCTTAAATGCATGCTTGGGGTACCTGGTTTCAATCCCAGTTACTCCACTTCTGATTCAGCTTCCCACTAACGGATGCTGGGGAGCAGGATCCTGGACCCGTATGGAGGACCCCGATGGAGTTCTGTGATCTGGCTTTGGCCATGCTCAGTCTCAGCTTAATGAGGGCATTTGGTGAGTAGACCAACAGATAGAAAATCTCCCTCTTTCAAATGAAAATAGATCATTTTAAAAATTGTTCCAGAAACAAACACATGCTTTGTATCCGTGGGAATCTGGTGGAAATTTTCAAAAGTTCATTGCCAAGTGAGACAATGACTCTCTTTCAACTCTCAAAGATAATTTTTGAAGTAGTTGTTTCCAATTGCAGCCTTCCAGTAGACTGCTGGACTGTGGCTATGATTTCGGTGAGATTGTTAGGTCAGCCTCGACTGCGAGCTGACCCAGGAACCAGGCAGAGTTGATTACACTACATGTTCAGGGGAACAACTAATCAGCCTTTATTATTATTATTATTGTTGTTGTTGTTGTTATTATTACTGTTAAGAAAGTTAAACACAATTTATCTGTAAAATTTACCCGAAGGGACACTTAAGGAAGTTAGGAATTTAAACAAGGGAGTTGGTTGAAAAGTAAGAACTCAGGAAGTAGATTTATCACTCCCATAAATCATTATAAATTGTTAATGCGCACTTTGAAAGGGAAAAGCAAATCTATAAACTCCAAAGTCAATAAATATTATCTGCATAAAATAGTTTCTGAATTATTTAAATGCGGTTATTTGAAGACAGAGATATTCTGAAAAGCCCAAGTGCAATAAAAAAGAAAAGGGGAGGGAAAAAACCCCTAACCCCTAACCGGAAGATCTTCTTAACCCTGTCTTGTCCACACCACGCACCAAAATAAATGTCTTCGGGAAGAGAAGACTCAGGCATAAACGTTGAGATGAGGCAGTGATGGAAAAACTGCTTTCCATTCATGTTCCGGTGTCGTGTTTGTGAAAATCTCTTCCTTAGAATCTGCATGGAGGGCAAGAGCAGTCAAGGAACCTGATTTCCAAACACCGTGCGTGGTGCTGACACTATCAGTAAGCAGAGCAGAGGACAAGGCCACACGTGGGCAAGCACCACGAGGCACCAGAACAAAACCAAACCAGGCCTTTTAAGGAGCCTGCGTCTGTTTACATGCTGAAGAAACCCCTGCCTCTCAACATACTTTCGTCTCTCCTGCTCAGAGTTCTGTACCTTATTCATACATTTCCCAGGGTAGAAGCCCAGAAGAACTAAGTCGCTCCAGTTCCTACCCTGACTGCCAGAAATCCTTCTATTTGATCTCCACATCTACCCAGACCGCTCCACAAGACAAAAACAAAAAAAAGTACTGTGCATACAGTGAACCCCAAGTCAGCAGCCCCCTAAGGAGGTTAACTATAAAGGCCCACGGGATGGCACATTCAGAGAAAATAACTATGTCATCCACCTTCTTTCTCTAACATGTTCTGGTATTTCCTAATTCTCCCTCGTACAAAACTTTAAAACCAGCAACACAAAACAACCATAGAGACAGGAAATTCGTATTCTAGCCTAATGAACAAACTGATTTCCTAGAGTGAAAAAGAATATACTGTCCAGATAGCTTGTGCAACTTACATCTTCTTTGATGTCGTTTGCTTAACTGCAACTACCAGCATAGTAGTCTAAAACTCCACCCGTGGCACCAATATCCCACACAGGTGTCAGTGTTCTAGCTGCTCCATTTCTCATCTAACTCCTCGCTTATGGCCTGAGAAAGCTGCTTGGGCCCCTGCCTGGGAGACCCAGAAGCTCGTGGCTCCTGGCTTCAGATCAGTTCAGCTCTGATCACAGTAACCATTTGGGGAGTGAACTAGTGAATGAAAGACCTTTTTCTCGGTATCTCTTTTTTCTCTCTGTGAAATCTGCCTTTCACATAAAAATAAATAAATTTTGTACTTAAAGGTAAGTTGTGATTTCCTTTGAAATATCTCCAAGTGGTCACCATCTCTGTTCATCGGCAATATTACTTGCACTCTGCACTTCACAGATCACAGCCCGGCCCGCCACTGGGGAAAGTCCTCAAGGGCAGGTGTTTCACAGACTCGTGTCAAAACTTAAACTGGTTCAGACTTCTCCAAGGGGCACTAACCAAAACAGCATGAGAGCAAGTTAAGATCCTATATGTACCATTCTTTTAAACGTGGATTTCACTGCTCAATTTAGTAATGAGATTGTATTTCTCTTCTCTCTTCAATTCTTAGAGAGAAATTATGTGCTTTCAAAACCCAAGATAAAAACTGAAATCTTGGTTAGCTGTTGCCCCCGCTCATATCACACTCATCAAGACTATTTCAAGCCATATGACTCAATTATTCTTAACCATGTAGACCTGGATATAAAATAAGAATGGATCTAAAGTAAAAATGCTAAATCTGCAATGGAAATAAAACTATAAAATTACAGCTAAGTAAAATGCTAATTGGGTCACTGGGATGCACACACCTGAGATGCACTTGAACATGATGGACAACCAGAATTCTGCATGTCGGAGACCACGGGCACTAACAGGAAGACAGTGAGTCAGCATGGAGACTCACAGTTACATGACTTAAAACTGACGAGAAGTCTTTACTTTCAGAAAGCAACAACTGTAAAACAAGAAATAATCTCTCTTTTTCTTCACTAACATACAACGGATACAAACTACGAATAGCCACAAACAACTTACAATGTGTATCCTTGCCATGTCCAGGTCACAGTATCCTACAATAATACAATATTTACACTGTTAGTCCAGAGGAAAAGTATCAAATGAAACAAAGATCTTATTTTAACATTGGGATTGACGTATATCTTCTCTGAAATTAAAAGCAACATTCTAAAAATCAAAATATGCATAATATTATTAAGAACAGTGGAACCCATCTAAAAATATTTTGGATTATGTAACGTACATAGCAAAAATTCATCCTTTTATATCATCATCTTTTTGGTGAAACAAGTTGTACCCAATTTTTTAGAACAATATTATATGTGCTCAGCTATGCATTTCCTAATAAGAACATATTGAGATAATTAATTTGCAAAAAAAGGAAGGGAGAGAGAGAGAGAGAGAAAGAGAAAGAAGGAAAGAAAGCAAGAAAGAATGTATTTGTTTTTCCTCCCCACTCGCACACAAAAGAGAGCCTGTCTTGCAAACGCATCCGCCCCTCTGCTTCCGCCAGCTATTCAAACCATATTCTGCTATCAAATGGGGCTGGAGAACATGAGCTGTATGGAATGTTTGCAGGGCTTCCCATAGTAAAACACTACCCTTACCAGTTTGTTTGGGTATCGGAGGAGCACTGGCTGCACTGGAACTCCAGGAATGAAGGCGCCTACAACCACAATGAAATTTTATAACATGGCTTTTATAAAATGAATAAATGTGAATAAACATTTAACAGTAAAGAAAAAATCATAATAAGCACAGTTTGAGTATACATAACAAAACAAACAGGTGGTTAATTTTGGTAAATTCTTAGCATCTGCCACAATGAGGGTTTTATTAAATTAAGAATTGCTTAAGCAAAATTCTAAATGCTGCACCTAAACCACTTAAAATATTTACTTCTTCATTAATAAAGGATGTTTAGAAAGTTCATAGAAATAACTATGAGAAAAAAAAAGCTTAAAACTATATTTCAATTGTATTTTTCCATGAATTTCCTAAAGTATCTTCATGTTGCTCCATTTGTTTTCATTTCCCAAACATTTGTTATTCAACAGGACAAGAACATTTTATGACCCAAACCCAGCGACTATATGTAAAGCTAGGTGAGATCAAACGTGTGAAGCAAGAACGGCCACACCTTCTAGAAACGACTGGGCCGCTGGAGTTGAGCGTTCTAGGAGCTGACCCAAACATCTGTTAAAGTTACACCTGCTCACCAAAGTGGCATTCTTAATGATAAAAAAGAATGACCCTTAGCAGAAATCTGAAGATAACATGATGATCATTTGAAAGTATTCTGTACTGTGATGCTGGACACTAGGTGTCGGTGAGATATTTTTGGAGGAAAATTAAAATATCACGATTCTGCACACACACACACACACACACACACACACACACACACACTGTGGAGGAGATTCTACCAGGAAGAACTGGTACTGACACACAAAGAGCACGCACATGGTTCTGTGAATTAAACACATTTTTAATCAGAAAAGAAAGGCTCAAAGCAAACTGAACAATTACCATCTTTAGAACTAGCCAATCACTTGAGAAATCTTCCATACCACGTTCTTAGAATACGTAATTTAATTTATCTCACCTGGTTTAAAAGTAATCAAACAGGAACGATTAGTACAAGTGCCTTCTGGGAAAACTAGTATCTTGGGAGAAAAGGAATAGATTTACTATTTCAGGCAAATTAATAGATTATCTCTTTTATTTTCTTATGATTTCATAAGCAGCTGTGAATGATTAAAAAAACAGAAATAAGATACAACGACTAAACCACAAGCCTAATGAAAAAATAGAAACATTATTCAGTTTTCCTCTAAAAACAAGTATAGTCCCACCACCAATAGGAAAACTAGAAAAGCAGACTTAAGCTTTGAACAGAGACTCCCATTAATGGTGACACTAATGATTTAGATAAGCTAGAGAAGATGTAAACTTGTGCTCAAAGTATGCATCAGGCTGTACCAAATGCTGTGGCTATATGCTCTTTACCAACCAATGTCCCACTTCTTTGCTCCTTGTCTCCTCCTTAGGTGAAGTTTGCTCCCATGAGATGCAGTTCAGGGTTGTTTCAAGGACAAAGAAATAGTTACAATGTGCTTATTGCTTCTTCAAATGAGCTGATGTATGGAATACAACTTAATGTCTTTTTGTTTCAGGAAATGTGTTTAGCTCGTCCCTCATTGCTTCACATCTGCCCTGTGAAAGTTATGCTGTACAGTTAGCTCCCTCATTAATTAGAGGAAATAGCAGCTCGATTTTTCGGAAACGTTAAATTCAGCCATGAGTAAATTGCTAAGCACATAAAAACAGAAAATCCCGGCGCTCACAGCAGTTGGTGATGCACACTTTATCATCAATTTCAGTGGAAAATTCTACAGCCATGCATCTCACAACGAATCTCACAGGGAATCATAAAACCACAGAGCTGGAAGAGGCATTAAAAGTCACAGAGCACTCCCTAATGCTTGGATTCTTTCTACAATATCCCCCCCAAGTGGTTGCTCAGCCAATACCTAAAACTTCTAGAAAAGAATTCCCAACGAGACTATTCCAACTCTGGAAGAAGAAAGTTCACCCTCAAAGAGCAAAATGAACTAAAACTCACCCCTTTACCTCACCTTTTAATCCCAGACACATTCCTTGGATCCAAAGAGAAAGGTCAAATACTTGTTCTAAACTCTGGCTCTTGGCAATCATTTAAATATATATAT
Source organism: Ochotona curzoniae (assembly GCF_017591425.1). NCBI lineage: Eukaryota > Metazoa > Chordata > Mammalia > Lagomorpha > Ochotonidae > Ochotona > Ochotona curzoniae. Next base: position 21,982,109 of record NW_024465926.1, read on the forward strand.
TTATAGATATATTTATATTTACATATCTATTTATATTTATAGATATATTTATATCCATAAGAAAATATATATGCACACATATATGTGTGTGTGTGTGTATATATATATATATTCTTCACATATTTTGGTTTCTCCTCGTTTTCATGGTCTTCTACCAAGGTCATCTATCAGGTCATCTATCAAGCTGCTACTCTACTGGGCGTCACTTGTTTTCAACTGGGCAAAGATAGAGGAATACTTCCTGGAACTACCCCCAGGCTTTACGATGCATTAAATACTGCCCCTTGGCCACCTCAGAAGGTATTCCCATAAAAGGAACAGTGAAGGCCAAGTTTGAGGAGGTTCTACAGGGGATTCTGAATGCTCACCAAACAAAAACGCACCATCTGGACATCTGAGTACTTCGGCTAATATTAAAGATCTTTCTATTTCAGTAAACCTGCTATACTGTTGCGTATAGCTGAGCTTTAGAATCTCATGCACTAAATGGTAGATTTCTCATATCACTTAATGGTAATTAAAGTCCAAGAGAGAGAGAATCAAGTTATATTAGAAGGAAAAACACACACACACAAAAATAGTAAGAGTTGAGAGAATAAAAAAGAATGGGACATTTGAGTCTGAAACATCTCATTGCATGAACTGTACTTGATGCTCATTGCTTCTTTACATGAAAGCTACCTACCTCCAGGGGATGTACATGAGCAAGTCTAAAGCTGCACAGTCAACTCTTGACATGTATCAGCGGTCATCTTCCGTGTCTTACCTGGGGCCACTGCCCTTCTGATGTTGCTCGCTTCCTTATTTCATTGATCGTGTTCTTCCTGGAATCCGGATCCACACGGGACACCAACACTGGCTGCAGAGCTCGTAAGAGCCCTACAAAACAAAAAAGTCACAGCCAAATCCTTTTGCCTAAAAACACAACCTTATGGAAAATGATAACAGCAAATTGAAGGGAAAAAAGTTTAAAGACCAATTCAAAGTTCACAAGAACTCAGTTTCTAATTTCAGATAAAAATCACTCACTGATTCAGCAGAGATAAATAACAAGAATAGAGGCAAATACACTCTCCTTTCTAAAGGTCTTCTCCCTCATCTCAAACCTTTGTGACACACTACATGATCATCTTGTTTCATTTCATAAATACCCTGGAAAATGATTATGCAACGTTATAGTATACATCAGCAGAAAGTATTGCTAATTTTACTGAAATTTGCAATGCGTAATCTTCTAAATCAGTAGCTTCCTAGCACATACAAAACAAACTTCAATTTACCAAATAGTTATTGCAATATAATTGGGGGGAGGGGGCACATTACACAAAGCATGCTAGTTTCACCAAAAACAAACAAAACAACTCGGTGTCCCAGGGTGACTGTTGTGGTGAAACATGTTAAGTCTCCACTTGGAACACCCACATCCCATATCCAAGCACTGGTTTGAGTACTAGCTATTCCCACTTCCCATTCAGCTTCTTACCCATGCATCCTGGGAAGGAAGAGACTTTGGCTCAAGAGCTTGGGCCCCTGCTACCCATAGGGGGAGACCTAGATGGAATTCCAGGCTCCTGCCTTCAGCCTAGCCTGTCCTGGCTGCTGTGGGCATTTGGGAAGTAAACCAGCAGATGGAAGGATCCTCCCTCTCTCTCCTTCTCTCTTACTCCCTCTCTACAAGACAGCAGAATCTCAGCTAAATGATGAAGGCACAAGGACTAGTATTTCTCCCTAGCAGTGGAGGCAGCATCCGACAATTTTCACAGCTACTCTTTGATCGCGTGATGCTTGCAGTAACCTTGGAACAACTGGGAACAGTTACTTGGAGACTGATTCCTTAGGGAGAGGAGTCAGCATCTGGTGGGAAAAACACTTCCCTTGCTTCATTATTTTTTATGGCAGGAAGCACTCACTGTTCCACATCATCATTTTTAAAGTTACACGTGGGTCCCTCACGGAGATTTGGGGGGCAGTAATGAAGAAAGCAGAGTCAAGAGAAAAGACTTGGAATATTTATCAGCTTAATACCCTAAAGAGAACGCCATGAAACAAACAACATGCTTCCATAGATTCTTTGCTTAAGTTCATTCCTCTCTCTCTCTCTCTCTTACACACACTCACTCTCAATTTCTTCGTCTTTGTCTCTCTCGAGGAAAGTTAGCATGCTTTGTTTTTAAAAACCATTTTCTCTGGCAATATACAAGGACAGAAAGACATGATCAGGGCTGGTGACAAAGATGAATTTTTGCAAGAATAAGGAAGCTACAGATGAGCACATCTCTGGATTTTTTCATGTCAATTCATTCTTTCCACATAAACAGTACCTCATGAAAATAAGCAAATATGATTGAAACGATTTCTTACATGAGTTACTAAAAAGTTTATCAAGTTACACATGATTCTTTTCACTTAGAGCATGTGCATGAAAATATTTTGTCAGTGCTACAAGTACTTACTGCCAATCAGAGGGGTCTGTGCATTTTCATTTCGAGACACCATGGACGGTAATCCGGCTACAACACAAGCTATTCCATCAAAGAATGTGGAATGAGGGGCTGCAACAAAAATGGGTGCTTCCAAAGGACTTGCAATCTTTCCTTTCACGGTAACTATAAACCCCATTGTGAAGAACATGGCATGACCCAGAAACTTCAAAGCTGGGTGCGTAATTTTCCTTGAAAATAAATATGAAAAAGACGTAATTAGCTTTGCTCATGGAAGCTAGCAGCAGAACTTGACTCTTAACACAATAAGAAAGCCAAAATATGTCAGAATGTTTCAGAGCTAACAGCAGTAGTTGACACGTTGCAGAAAGCTGTTTCACCAGGTGCCAGTTACTATCCTAAATACTTAATCTGAGGAAGTAGATTAAGGAGATTACTACTTCCATTGCACAGATGAAGAAACTGAATTACAGAGAAGTGAAATAATTTGCCCAAGGACACGTGATTAACATATGGCTATATTACTCCATCGCTGTAAATGGCTAAAAAAGAATTGTCAACACATAAGCCCCTCTGAGACACTCAAATCAGTATTGCTCTTCAAAGTAGTCATTTCAGAAATGTACATTTGAATAATAACAAGACCAGTATCTCCTCAAATTCTTCTAGAATGCTCATGCTGTAATTAGCCCTCATTGAGAACCTTAAAAAAGTAAATTTATCAGCTCAGGGCTTCCAACAGTAATCTGCACACATTCCAAAATCCAGCTGTTTAGTCTTAAAAAGATTCTGCATTAAAGATTACTTAATTCATCTAACTGTGCCAGGAACTGCATGGGATACACAGGACAAGGAAGACCCAGCCAGTCAGTCTCTGATACGCTCGGCTAGCAGGGAAACAAAAAACCTGTTCCCACAAGTGCAAATGCAGGATAGTTCGCTCAGTAGTAGGGAACGAGCACACAGCTTTTCTCCAAAAATTAAAACAAAATATGTTTATTGCTCACGGTTATCTAAGAGAGCTGTAAAAACAAGATAAAAAGCAAAACGGCAACAAAAAATATGAGCTTCCTGCCTAAGCACTAATGGACCAAAGAGCTATCAGGAACCAGCTCCAGAGGGACTTTCTGTGACTTGTATTTCACAGCAAGGAGAAGCACTTTTCCAGAGGGCACGGACAACTGCACTCCTGTGCTGTGCCTTAAGTTTAGAGATGAAATCCTGACTCAGGTAAGGAGACAAAGTGTGCCCCCGCGCCAAATTCACACACCTCTCCATTTTGATCTAGTGTGATATCACTTCTGATAACTACATTTCCAAAGAGTCCATCTTCACAGCCAAAAGCTAAGTCTATTTAAAAGCATTTAACAGCGACTGAGCCTGGTTCCACACAATAGCTTCCACGATGCCTGTCTGGGAGGAGATGAAGATGCCAATTTGATTGACAAAAGCAAACCTTCCTTTGCCAACATGGCTTGTATCTATTTTATAGAGTATTAGACGATCCCTTCCATTACCCTAGGTTTTTATAAGCCACTAACAACACACAGCAAAAGAGGTAATTTAAAAGGAATTCGCCGGTTATAAAAAAAAAAAAAGAAAGAAACCATCTCTTGAAGCTCTGTTTTATACAACACAACCTTGAGTTATAAAACAAAGAAGTGCAACTGGCAAGGATGGAGGCATCTCTGGGGCATTGCCAGCACTGGATTCATTTCCACTTCAAACTAGCCTTGTGTTTGATATTGATATTTGTTCATTAGAACTGGAACTAAACAGCAATCTAAATATCTCCTAAAGAGTTTCTGCAGCAGTGTTTTTTTTCTTTTTTTTTTTTTTTCACAAATTTCAGAGGACATATCCACATTTGAGATTTGGATGAAAGAAGCACACCCTTATGAATGAAAAAATATTGCATGCACTTTGGGAGAGTTCTACAGTTCCCTCAAACCCAGCTGTGGCCTTGGGACCCAGTAAATCTACATGAAGAAGCCCCACTTTGAAAACATCCACAGGGCAGACATCCGGTCTGGCCAGCAGCAAACTGTCTGTTCTCTGATACCATCCTCTTTACACGATGCTGGAGAGCAGTTCCCGCTTGCCTCGGAGCTAATGTTTCTGAAAGCCTAGGTTATTTTAATGATTGAGTTATTCACTGTAACAATCGTTAATTAATAAAGTTAATAAAGATCATCATTGAGCCACTTAATCACGCCACCACAGAAAGCACGCCATTACCGCAGAGGGACAAAAGCAAATGCGAAAACTGAGGAAGAGAGAAAGGAAGCAAAGCATTTTGTGGCCACAGTGGTTTCTGGGATGTTAGCTGGGTATCTTAAACAGCCAGAGATGTATGGCTGCATTCAGCAAATGGAATATTGTTTCATTAGGAAATTGCAGCTCAATAGCTGATTATCAGAACACCCCTGGGTAGTAGTTTCTATACCAAACTAAATTAATATTCATTCTATCCAAGAAACAAAAGGAAATTATTAAAAACCAAGTAGGTAACAATAAAACTATTGGTCACTGGCTATACTATGCTAAACCTTTTTTTTTGTAGCCATGATTTATCTAACATTTGGACAGAAGTCTTTCTTACCTCCTCCAATCGGTCACGGGGTGGGTCAGCTTGTCAGGGCAGCACATGGTGGCAATTGCAGCAAACGGCCATGCCAGTAATATAATTAATCCCACCAGTAAGGCACGAATTGGAAGCAGGATAATGCCAAGAATAAAGATCTGAAAGTCATTGTTGGGGAAAAAAAAACAGATGAATGAACATGATTTTAATAGGTCGCTATCAGAAGATTTCTGTGCTGTTCATGCATTTACTCAAGGATGAACTGAGTACTGTCCTGTACCAGAGACTTAAGCACACACACATAAAAGTATTTTATCTGATCTTATAAAGCGTGCTGTGCACAAAAGAAATGGTGAGGAAAAATCACATGACAACTTGATCTCTGTATCATGAAAATGCACAAAGGATGCTGGGGAAACAAAGAGGCTGTATGTCTGTCCTAGCAACCAGGAAAAGCTTCCTGGGAGAACCTTAGTCCTAGCAGCCTTGCAGAACAAGCAGGTGCAGGTGAGAAGGGGAAACTGCTTTTGGGGAGCTAGCAGCAAAAGGAAGGGTGTTGATAAAGGCGTTCGAATGTGAAGAAGTAAATGCACTGTGGAATGTACCAGCCACACTAGCAGAGGGGAAAGGAAGAATGAAAACCACATAAACAAGGGTAGTAAATGGTGTACGAGTGCTTAACTATGTAGCAATCACTTTAAGCACATGACATGAAGTATATCACTTAGTTCTAATAAACTTAAGTCCTTTTAAATAGAAGAAAGGAGTGGTATAAGGGACCAATTAAATGCTTAAACCATACTCTAAGTGAATGGAAGAACCAGGATGTGAATCCAGTTTTGGCATAAAGACTTTGCTCTAAATCCTTATAGTATATTGCCTTTTTATGGGAAAGACAGTATTATGTATAACGTTATCTTTTTTTTCTCTATAATGCAAATACTCGAACAGCGCCACCCTTCTGCTGCCTCTTCTGACCTGTGTAGATCATCTACCAAAAACAAAGGTTAAAAATACAAGGATGAGTCAATGAGTTTGTAAAAAATGAAGTTTAAAAATGTTTTAGCGCAAAAAAGAAAATTAACCCATGCATGATTTTAGGTAAAAAAAAAAAAAAATTCCATAAGTTTTTTGAGGAACTTGTGCATTCTAGTAATCTGACATCTGTCAAGTCTTTTGCACATCTGTGTGTTGCAGATAAAAATGACATACAAACAGATTTGCAGATGAAAATGTATTGTGCTTTGATGAATGTATTAAAGAATAACTTACAGAAAATAAAACTATTTTAAGTTTACTCATTATGAACTTCGCCAATGTGTTCCCCTATACGATCACCATCACAATCAAGATATCTTCATCACTGTCAAAATTCTTTTCTGCACCAGTCACTATACCTTTCCAAATTCCAGAAAACCACGAATCGACTCTTCCTCACTACAGTTTTACCTGCTTTACGTATTCATGTTAATAAAATAGCATAGGATGTATTCTCTTATTTAGACTCGATCACTTTATACTTTTAAGATGAAGCTATTCTGCCATATTTAACAGACGTTTTATTGCAAGTATTATTCCATTGAATAAATATAGCACAATTCTTTTATCCATTCACTTTCTCATGGCCATTCAGTCTATTGTAAGTGGTGTCTTATGAACATAGATTCTATAATCATAAATTAATAATATATAATGGGTATCTATTTTCATCTCACTAGTAGTGAAATTATTAGATAATAGATTGTATATCTTTATTTAAAAAAAAAAACACTCGCAAAATTGTTTCCCAAAATTGTGCTACTGTTTAACATCCCTGCTGGCCATGTTGGTTAGCTCCTGATTCCCCACATTCCCACCAATATTTTGCGCTGTCAGTCTCTTTAGGGCTAACCACTCAAGCAAGTATAAAATGATGTCTTATTGTGACATCAATTCATTACATTTCCTCGATTAATAATGATATCAAGCAAATACATCATTTTTTTTGTGCTTTTTATGTTAGCTGTTCAGTTCATCAGTCCATTTTTATTGGGTTACTAGTCTTTATTCATTTGTAGGGGCTATCTTTACAAATTTTATCTACAAGCCTGATTGTCAACATGTGCATTGAAAACATTTTCTTTGTGGCTAGCCTTTTCATCTTCTTAACAGCATCCTTTTCTTAATAAAGTCAAATCTGCCATCTTTTATTTTCATTCAGGTCTTTTATTATGCCCTTTCTAAGAAATCTTTACCTACCTCAAAGTCAGGAAGAGCAATTTTATTTTTCTAGAAGCTTTGGGGTTTCAGCTTCCTTGTTTCAATCTACGGATCCATCTTGAATTAGTTTCTGTGTGTAGGGTGCAGTAGAGCTTGTGGTTCATTTTTACCCACAGATTTTTTTTTTCAGTTGATCCAGCACTTTTTGTTGACAAAGCTTGATGTTGCCTAATGAATTTCCTTGGCAATTTTTTCAAGAATCAATTGAATGTTTATAGGTGCTTTTCTAGTTGTCTGCAGGGGTTGGTTCACGTCTCCTTTTGTCAATACTCCACTGTCTTAAATATTAAGCTTTAAAGTAAGTTTGGAGATCAATGTGTGTACTCCAGCGTTGTTTTTTTTTTTTCAACATTTTCTGGAGGCTGTTTCAGATTCTTTCTATTTTAGATCAATTTTCTATTTAACCTATCAGTTCACAGAGAGAGAGAGAGAGAGAACCTGTTGGGATGCTTACTCAGAGTTCACAGAATCCATACATCAATTTGCAAAGAAATGTCATACTAATAATACTGATTCTTTCTATGTGTAAACATAAAACATTTGCGATAGTCTTAATGAATTTCTCATAAAACTACCTCATTTTTACCATATAGCGATCATGCATGTTAAGTCTTTTCCACATGTCTTATCAATTTTATGTGCTTCTGTTTCTCTTGTCCTGTTTTCATTTGCAATAGGGGATGTCAAGAATTTTGGTTTTACTATTTCACCCAAATTCCTGTAATGGCTCCTTAGGCATACCTTGCCATAAATGTTTATTTTATTGTTCTTTAAACTTGTATTCATTCACTTTATTTGCCAAGCAGAGATCTCTTATTTACTGATTCACTTCCCAAATGCTGCAACAACTGGAATCAGGCTAGGCCAAGGCCAATAGACTGGAAACCAATCTAAGCCTCTCATGTGGGTGGTGGATATCCAGCTACCTGAGTCACCACATACTGCCTCCCAGGGCCGTGTCAGCAGGAAGCTGGAGTCAGAAGCACAAGAGGTAGCTAAGCAGGCATTCTGACACGGGATGCAGGTAACCCCCCCCCACCCCAATGTCATATCCACTACACCGAATGGTTAAACGGAACCTCAAGGTTAGGGGGAGGTGAGAGCTTAGAGAGCTTAGGGCCACCTTGGACCTTGGCAGCGCATGTGTGTAGCCTCTGGCATGCACACAGATGCAGGTGAGTGAATGATCATCCTAGGATTATGTCAGAGCTTCTCAAAGCCCTCTGTGGACATGTCAGCCCCTGCCTTTTTCTCTTGCTTTTTTGGTTAGCCTAGTGTTTGCTCCAGCGAACTTCTTGCCTCAGGCAGCTGTCATATAAAACTAATTGCCTCTGATTGTTTCTGAAAATATATCTGAGAAAGGCGATTTGTGCTGGGTGAGCTCCAAGGCAGATGGCATCAAGACAGCCTTGACAATGTGCCGGTATTCAGCAGCCACTGGAAGATCAAACAACGATCATTCTTGAGAACCGGCACTTTGAAGGAGCCCCAAGCCTAGTCCACCCCCTTCTGGAGTCCAGGCTGCTGTTTTCTGCCACAACCAAGGACACTAATGACCTGAGGAGAGTGAACGAGAACAGAGAAAGGAACCCTTCCCAAAGTTTACTGCGACCTCTTTCATGAATAAATGCAAAAGTTTTCAGCTGTATATATATATGTATTTATTTATTTATACTAATTAAAATTTAAATTAACCAAAATGTTCAGCAATAGATATTTATATATAATATATATTTAAATTTAGAGAGTATATTGATATTTATATATAAATATCTATTGCTGAAAACATTTGGTTAATTTTTTCAGAAATGTGACAAAAGTTGATTCTGAAAACTGTACGTATAGATTTTTTAAAATGCTTGCCAGAGTTCTCTTTGATTTTACTCAGAATAGAGTTTATTCTCTTGCTCTTTAATGTCTTCAAGCAGTGTGCGTGTTTGTGTGAGAAAGAGAGAGAGAGATTATACATGTTGACCAGGATTTATAATAAGTGTCTATAGAAAGGTTTATCTGATTTAAGCTACTCTACCATTTCAGGGGCCAAAAATAGCCCTGTGGATTTTTTTTTTCTCTTGAACGCTGACTTATAAATATAATACAATTTTGCTATCACTCTACTTTCTACTAAAAAAAAAAAAACAAACAAAATAAGACAAACAAGAGCTCCAGAGCTATTCCTTGCAGGGAACTTCGGATCCAGACTGTTCATGAGACTGTGCACACAGTAAGCACACTGCTTTAACATGAACATACCCTCATCTGGCTTGAGTGGTGTGATAAAGAGTTAAGAAACAGGACAGTGCAGATCAGATAATGAAAGTTCCTAATTCACTCTAACAGACCGTTGTTCAAGCTCCCCTTCCAAGAAATCATTACCAGAAGACCAAGAAACGGTACTGACAACAAGAAAGGCTCACAGCAGAGATCACAGCATAAGAAAGAGTTGGAGGGTGATTAGAGCAAAGTTCTGTAAGTTGCATTGATATCCACTGTGATCAACAAATACACACGTTAGCTGAACAAGCTGTCAAATATGAAGACAGCGTATCTGCTGTGACATCTTCCAGGCGTGCTGCAAAGCACTGCACTCTGCACCACACTGCCTTTCGGTTTCATGTTCTCAGGACAGGCAGACACTCTCTTGGGGCTTTTTCCTGGTCCTTTATCGCGGCACTTACTAAAACATGGAATTACATATTTATACACTTGTCTTTTTAACCTTCTTAATGAGTTTTTAGATGGGCAGGGTCCCGTTTCTCTTGTTCCCAGAGATGAGCCCGTGTGTTACATGCTACAGGTCTCGACGTATGTGACATTCATATATGCAGTTCCAACCAAATACCCATTGCAGCTCCACATTCTGTCGAGAAAATGAAAATCAAGCTACCTTTCTCCCATGTTACAAAGTAACAGATCCTTAAATGATCAGAGAAAGAGAGTGAATTCCTTTAAGGAGATGCAAAAAATGACTTAAACAAGATATGGGTCGCCATCGAAGAGTCACTGTGGGCGGTTGGAGGGGGTGGGCATTTTAGCTTGGCAGTTGAGACACCTGCACCCCGCAGCAGAGCTCTGGCTCCTGAGGACAGCTTCCTGCTAATGCAGACTTTTGGTGGAAGTGGTGAAAGCTTAAGTAACTGAGTTCCTGCCACCCACACAGGAGATTTAGATGGAGTTCCCAGCTGATGCATACATGTAGACTGGGCAAGCTCTGTTGTTTTGTTTGTCTTTCAAATAAATAAACTTTTGAAAAATTTATTTTGAATCAATCACTCTAAGTTGTACGTAGATGAAAGAGGGTCCATCTTTTAAAATGGATATTGCAGACACGATGGATGTTCAACTACGCCTCCTGAAACGTTCCTTCTTAACCCTTGGCTTCTGCATGCCTGTTTTGAAAAACAGACCATTCAAGCCATTGAAATTTCTTTGGTCTCTCAGGCCTGCATGGATTGCTTTTAATTTAATATCCAGACAATGTCCAGTTACATTCAACCCAAGCAGAAAATTCTAAATAAGGTGAAAATTTTGCAGACAACAAATAGCACAAAATAATGATGAATATTAAGATCACCAACTAGTATCAGGTTGTTCACACATTATCTCAACGTTAATGCTCCTTTGAGGTATTATTATTATTATTATTACAATTTACTGAATGAGAAAATGGATGTAGTTCAGAGAGGTCAAGTGAGTTGGGTCAATGTCACACAACTGATAGTGACCACGTCTTTCATCTAAGACTAGTGATTTTTCCATTACAGTACAGCTCTCATGGACTTAGGTGGAAGAGCTCTGTAAATGGCAGCAAGTCAGGTGACAAACCAATTCATTCACCGTAGGTACAATGCAAACACTGTGAACACGCCTCGAAGCCGAGTAGATGGCCACACTTCAGAGTATAAAAGAATTGACCATTTCAGACTCACTTTAGTCTTGGCTGCAGGTCAATGTAGTTACAAGTATTGCTGATGTTTCAAAATACAGTGAAATGCCAATCTATTAAAAAGGCAGGAAGGCCACATTTTTAAACTTTTAGTTTCTAACCAGGATGGGAAGCATCCAACCCGCAGGTCATATGAGGCTCCCAAAGTCATTTTTGTCTGGTTTAACCAAGGCAACTGCAGGAGGGACTCCAAGTTCAAGAAATCTATAAATTGTTAACTTGGTAATTTATGGTCCTTGGCGAGAAAAAAAAAAAAAAAAAAGGTTCCCCACTGCCTCCAAGAGGCATTTGTTCCCGTATTCTCATCTGCTCCTTCCTCTCACAGCCTTCTTCAGACACCGCCTTCCACCTCTCCTCTAACCACCACACACACTGCTCAGCCCAGGACTTCACTTTAGTTTTCTTAAGATTTATTTATTTTTATTGCGAAGTCAGATATATAGAGAGAGGAGGAGAGTCAGAGAGGAAGATCCTCCATCCGATGATTCACTCCCCAAGTGACCGCAACAGCTGGTGCTGAGCCGGTCTGAAGCCAGGAGCCAGGAACTTCCTCCAGGTCTCCCACGCTGGTGCAGGATCCCAAGGCTTTGGGCTGTCCTCGATTGCTTTCCCAGGCCACAAGCAGGGAGCTGGATGGGAAGTGGAGCTGCTGGGATTGGAACTGGCACCCATATGGGGTCCCAGCGCGTTCAATGCTAGAACTTTAGCCGCTAGGCCACGGCGCCGTGTCCAGGAGTTCACTTTTCCTCTAATAGAGGACATTGTTCTGCAAAGACTGTGCCAAAGTCACACTCCTTCAGTGTAACATAAAGATACGCGTGAGCCCAAACGGAAAGCACCAAAGCCTTCCTTTCCTCGTGCAGCGCACACGGGACAATGTGGGTGGCATGGTCTATCTTGTCCTGCGATAAAGACCTTCACCAAAGAGGAAGCCACAAGCGTGCATGTAACTTCTCTCGGTCAAGCAGCCTTAGAGAGAGGAAACGGGACTTCCTCTGGGCACGGAACCCTTTTTAACACCGGGAGACACCGGGTGACTTCTCAACTCTGCATCCAGGCAGGTGACAGCTGACACAGGCCAAAACCTCCCCTTCTTTGCTTCTGCGATCCTAGCCTCAATGCCTCGGCCTAGGTGGATCATTCCAGCTTTACCTGTTCCTGATGTCAGGCCTGGGCCTCTGCCTTTTTCACCCCACCCATCCCAGGCCGACTCCTCTCCTAACCTGAGCCCCAAGGAAGTCTCATACTCTCCTGGTGCAAGTTTGCTTCCCACTGCATGCTCACACACTCAAGTGCAAGCTCCCCAGCAGGTTCGTCTCCTCCTTCTGGGCCACCTCCGGCTGGCTCCGCCTCCTCGCCTCAGGGATACGGCTCGGAGGACGCCGGCTCTGCATCCTCCAACATATCCCCCACCCTCAGAGCGCATCTTTCTCATCCCACTCCTAGCCCCTCAGAGCTCCTTCCTCAGACGCCCGCGCAGCCCGGGCTCACGCCCCTCCCAGATCCACGCCCCCTTTCCCGAGCAGCCTCCGTGGTGAGACCCTGGAGCCTCTCCAGAAGGCTCTGCGCTCAGACTCGCGCCCCTCACCTGGATGCCCCTTGCCGCGCCTATCCGCGTCTGCTGCACGAAGGGGTTGGGCACGGGCGGCGGGAAGAAGGACGCCTGGCGGGGCACCATGGCTGGACGCTGCCCCGCGACCCCAGCACCCGGCAGGGTGGCCGCCACGGCAGCCGCCTCGGCGCACCGGTTCATGGTCAGACCCGACCCAAGCAGAGCCCGCGGGTGCTGCAGCGACGACGGAGCGGCACCCCAGGCTGGGACTCTAGTGGGGCGCCGCTAGGGGGCTTCTGCGCAGGCGCCTGTTACCTAGACGCGCTGCTGTCGCCCCGCCCCTGGCCACACCCCCTTAGGCATCTGGCCACGCCCCCTAGAGGTGAATGGTTTTTGCCCTGCAACCTTGGATGAACACAGCATTCCTGAGACTCTAAGGTGAGCCGCTGGAAGCAGACTTCTCCTGTTTTAGGAACCAGGTCGACTGGAATTTCAATCCAGTTTGCAGGTTATGTGATGCTGTCCCCACGGACATCACTGTCTCTGAATGGTAATAAACATTATTCAGATAAACAGAACCTGGGTGTAGCAATGCAACCACTTCCATTAAGTGAACTCATGTGTCCTGGGTGGGTTCTCTGTGCTTGGTTGCTAGCATCCTTTATCTTTGGGTAAGCCAGTTTGAGTTGGGTGTTTAGTTGATTGTGGATGAAAGAGTTCTCATATGGAAACGGGTATTGGAGCAAGATTTATCCCAACTCAAAATCTACGTACTGAAGGGGGTGGCGGTGAGGGTGGGATGGGGGCTTGAGGAGGACGGAGAAGAATCAGTTGTTCCTTTCAGAAAAAAAAAAAAAAGCAGAACAAGAATTGCCCTCTGATAATAAATGAGGAACCAGATCCTGAAAACGGAAACGTCTGGGGTGCCCTGCCTCTGCACCCCTAGGAAGTTAAGGGCCTGTCTGGACCTATACAGCTGGTGGAGGCGGAGGGGGAAGTGGAGCAGCAGCTGGGTTGCTGAGAATAAAAGCAGAGGGGAAAGTCAGCAGGCAGAAGGCCAAGTGATGACAACCAGAGTTTGGGGCCTAGGACAGTCACTCCCCAAACTTCCCCATTGCAGAATTGCAGAATCTCCCAACTGTACAGGAGGGGCGGGTGGCCTTGAGTCAGGCCCCCATCTGTGAGGAATGGCACATGGCTTCCTACAGTGCAGCATCCATAGACAAACACTCCAGTGTAATACACCTGTCAATTAGGCGAAGGAGCAGCTGAGTTTGCTCCTGCTGAAGAACCTTGATAATATCATCACATTTTCATCAGGACACAAGCTTCCCAGTCTAGGGGGCACACTGCCACAAGGGGCAGGCAGACCCGTGTGGCTGTCATTCCAGGAGCTTGATCCAGTGGGCAGGCCATAAGAGGAGAAAAGGTGATTTGGGGTTCACCAAAGTCAGCTCGAGTCTTGTCCAGTCCCCGTCAGCCTCGCCAGGAGCAACAGGCTGAGTGATAAACAGGGCTGGAAGTGATTTCCAAAACACTAAGACCCACCCAGGCCCTACGCGGCTGCTCAACAGTACCTGCATGGTTACTCTACAGAAGGGAATGAGGAGTAGGGGGTCTGGCAGGAAGGGGCAGGCATGTGCCATGAATAACAAGGATACCATCTCTCCCCTGTGTGTGTGCTTGAGGTGGCCTGGGGCCAGTGAGGACATTTGCAGATGGAGATTCTGGGCTGGACTAAGCACGTGGCTCTTCCTTTGGGCCATCGTTTGGCCTTGACCCAGATTCTGCTACCTCATGACTGTGGGCTCCTGGGGTCCCCTTCTCTCTGGGACTCGCTGGTCAGTAGTAGTAGCATTAGAACTGGTATTGTGACACTCAAGAAAGCACATCGTGACTAATCACGGAATGGCTGATGTCTTAACGCTTCAGGGCTCTCTCCTTAGGGGACAGAGGGACTACTGCCAACACACCTGCACTTCTCTAGCTCCTTGCTTTGGCAGCTCTGACCTTTCTCGAAACATCACTTGTGTCCTGCCAGAAGCAGAGATTTGAGCTTTGTTGAGTTTCTTCGTTTTTGTAAGGCTGTGGCAGCTCTGGACTAAGACAATAGCAAACACTGCGACTCAGATGTTATCTTTATTCACACTTGTTGGCACTTCCCAGGAGGAACTGCTGAAGGCACAGAGGGGAGGGCGGAGATGGAGTCAGGACTCAGTTTTCCTCCATCCAGTGGAGGCAGTGACTGGGGAGGGACATCTTAACCAGAGTGAATAAAGCAAGCATCCCTGGCTGGGCTGGGCTGCAGCAGGTGGTGACTTCAGACAACCTGAGCCTCGTGTCAGGAGACGCAGATTCAGAGCGGAAAAATAAAATGATCAAGGGAAAAGAACCGAATGAATACAAAGCAATCCACTAACATGGGGAAGTTTCTAAGGCAGCCAGCAGTGAGAAACCAGGCATCTGGGGTGGCCACCTGGCTGTGCCTTTGTGCCACTGTCCCATGCCAAGCTGTTGGGCCACCAGTGCCCTGCTGAGATAGACCCTGTTGGCTCCGAGGGTGCCGTGAGCCACAGACGGTTGTGGATGGAGATGGAAGTGTGGCAGCACCAGGGCAGCCCAAGGCAGGGCTGCATGGAAAATACCCAAATATCTTTTTGAAGGTGGCTCTGAGGGGCAGTGGGGTTGGAGGGGGAAGGGACACCAGGGAGGGGAGCAACCAGCACCTTTCCTTGGGCACAGGGCAGAGCGGCCATCTGGAATCTCAGATGACCAGGAGGGGGCGAAGTTGTGGATTAAATGAAGGCGCAGCGGCCAGGCCCGGTGGGGCCCTTCCCTGCGCCTGCGTGTTCAGGGCCCGCTCAGCAGCCCAGCCAGTCCGTTTTGATACTTCCAACCTTCACACTCTTCAGACTTTGGTTCTCAAGCTTCAGGTAGTATGTGTCCTTGAAGAAGTAGCTGTGTCCTGAAAATAGAAGAGAGGCTGTGATCACCCCCATCCTGACATTGTGGGATGCAGAAGGTTCTAGAATGTCTGCCTGGTGTAAGCAAGAAGCTCTTAAATCAGAGGAGACTACCCTGCAGGGCTGGAAGCGAGGAAATGGTGGAGAGGGAAGGCCTCTCAGTTCTTGCATGTTCATCTCTAATTTGGGGATAACTTGGAGCTAAATTACATACTATCTGCCATTATTAATCCTAAGCACCATGCCCCACTTGACATAAGCACCAGAATAAAACTTTTCCATATACTAGAGACAGCAAACCAGAAGGCTTCCATGCCTATTGGGTCAACAGATGAGTTTACTTGATTCACATAAGCTGTTTTGTTTCTTTTTTTCTTTAATTCTGATTAGGTTGCCAATATGTAACTGTCTACAAAATCACATGAAAATGCAGGTCTCTGGATTATTTGTAAAACAGCTGGAGGGGTTAGTACAGTGGCACAACAGGCTAATCCTCCACCTAGCAACACCAACATCCCACAGAATGCCAGTTCATGTCCTAGCTGCTCCACTTCTGATCTAGTGGCCTGAGAAAGCAGCAGTGTAGCTCAGGTCCTTGAGACTCTGCACCCAAGTGTGAGACCAGGAAGAAGTTCCTGGCTCCCATCTTTGGGCCAGCTCAGCTCTACAGCCACTGGGGAATGAACTAGCAGATGGAAGATCTTTCTCTCTCTTTCTCACTTGTTTGCTCTCTCTCTCTCTCTTTCTCTCTCTCTCTCTCTCTCTCTCTCTCTCCTTCTCACTCTATAAAGCCTGCCTTTCAAAGAAAAATAAGTAAATCTTAAAAACATAACTGGATGACTGAGGTTAGCATGATGGCTTTCAAGTTCATCCTCTGCCTGCAGCAATGGCATCCCATATAGAGGTCAATTTGAATCCCACCTGCTCCCGTCCAATCCAGTTCCCTATCTATGGCCTGGGAAAACAGCAGGGGATTGTCCAAAGCCTTGAACCCGTACACCCATATGGGGAAAGCCTGAAGAAGCTCCTGGCGTGGCTTCAGATCGGTTCAGCTCTGATCATTGCAGCCATTTGGGGGAGTGAACCAGCAGATGAAGATCCCTCTCTGCATCTGTTTCTCCATCTCTCTATATAAATCTGCCTCTCAGATAAAAACAAATGAGTTTAAAAAAAAAAAAAGGTAACAGGCAACTGCAACACTGAGCCACCCATTCTTACAGGCCAACAGCTGGGAAACAACTGGCTCCTAGAAATTATCTATGTACTCACTTGGCCACAGACACCAACATTCCCTGCCACCTGCTTATGCCTACTCTACTCATTTGTGCTGCCTGCCTGGTCTGTAGAACTTTAGGAATGCATGACTCCTGAATCCATGAGCTCACAGACTTCTTTTAAAGCCCTGGTGCCCAGATATTTATCCTTGAATTTTGCAATCCTTAACCTCACACTTGACAGCACATTGCTTTTTCTTACACATGTTAGAACTGGAGTCACAGGAGGCCTGGACTCTGAACTCAGCCTGGGATAGGGCCTCAGCAAACCTTGGTGGATTTGAACTGACATCTCTTGTAAACAGCCAAGCTGAACTCCTTCTCAGGGCCCTGGAGAGCTCAGACCAGCCTCCAGGGGAATACAGCTTCCCAACTCTGCCTTTCAGCCTTGCTGATCTGGGAGACCTTTTATTCACTAAGGGAGCAGGGCAAAGAGTGGGAGAAGAGGGGGAACATTGCCACATGAGCAACAGCCCATGACAGAGTAGCCTGTCTCAGAGCCATCCTCCTGCTAATGGGAGGCCTCTGGCAAAACCCGAGGAGGCCTGGAATTAACCCCAGGAGAAATGAAGGGCACGAGGCCCAGGTTTCTTGCCCCTATGTCAGGGCCCCTTCCCAGCCCTGGCTCTGGGCCCTGCAGCTGTCAGGGGCAGGAGCCTCAATAAATTTTGCTGCCTGGGGCCCAGCACAGGGAACAGAGGTCAGGGGTCTGGATGCTTGCCCAGTACCGGGCTGAAGGGCTTGATTTGTTTCCCTGGGGCACGGCATGGTTGCTGTGCACAAAGAGCAAGTGTATGCTGGCGAGGAGCTGGGGCTTGGCGAGGGCAGGGAGTCCTAGAAAGCGGGGAGAAGCTTGGGCTACTTACCACCGCCCTGCAGGTCCACCACAGCATCCAGGTTATCAGGGATGGCATTCCAGGCATCCGCGATGAGCCGAGGGAAGCCAGGGTCCATCTTCTTCTTCACCTCATTGTATCTGTAAGACGTTGTACATGCCAATCCACCAGGCCTCCTTAGGGGCCTGTCCTTCCCCTACCTGGAAGGACCTGCAAAGCAGACTTAGTCCTTTGGGGGTTTAGCTGGCTATTGTGGAACTCAGACCTGGATCTGGACCCTAACTACATTCACTAATCACGTGACTGTGGACAATGCCCCAAAACAGCTTTAAGATGACTGTTAACATTTGGGAGTGCCTACTCCATGTCTAACAGGGTGACAGTCTCTTTCCATATACCTTCTCACTCAGTCCTTACCACAATGTTATGACCCGTTATTGCCGTATACCCATCTCACAGGCTAGAGACTCACAAAGGACCTCCCTCAGCTTCTAAAGTGGTAGTCTAAGCCAGACTCCAGGGCTCTAAGTTGCACTTGGAACCTCAGTTGTACCAGCTGTAAAATGGGATTGCATTTACTGTAATTCATTGGTTTAGCCTTGTGTGGGGTCCTGAGTAAGCTGCAGGCTGAAAATGAAGAGCCTTCGGAGTCCTCAAGGGTTGGAGAGCCAGGTGGGGGGGTGGGGAAACCTGCTCCATTGGTCTTTCCCTGTACGACTTAGACTCACTGCTGCTTCTCCAATGTACCAAATAGAGATGCATGACATTTTTGTCCTGGGAGATGACCATGGCTGGCAGTGAGGTGACATGGCAGGTAGTGGCTGCCAGCCCACAGTCTGTCAGTCCCAGAGTGTTAGAACTGTACCCGACAAGGTGCATGGTTACTCTGGGTCCCACCTTTAATTCCGGCAAGCATTCAGGACACTTACTGGAAGGGTCCCTTCCCTGATTAGTAACACTTCTGTCTTTTCAGGGTTCTGAAAAATGCTTTAATGAATATTGCTATCATTTAAAAAATTTTTTTCACTTCACTTAAACCCAATGGATTCACTGTTGTATAAACACTTAACAAGCTCTCAGAGGCTACCTGGACAAGCTCAAGTTTTCATGGCACTGATTTTCTGGACAGAGCTACAGTTGAATTCTACCTTGGTGGCTCCAAGCTTCCTTCCACATCGCTCCTACCTGGCTTGCTGTTTGCCTACAAAGCCACGCCGCCACCAACCTGGACTATCACACCAGCCTCCACGTGGGCTCCCTTCCAGCGCAGGCGTCCTGTGTCTCTGCCCATCACCCCAGGAACTGCCAGAAAGGCCTTCTTTAATCCCAGCTGCATCCTAAGACAACTCCTTACAAAGCCTACCATGCTTCCTCATGACCTGGGGCACCACCACTAAGTTCCCCAGATCAACACCAACATCCTCTCCAAATCCCTTCTGACCCGTGACTCTCATCCCTATGGCCATGACGGCTCAGAGACAGGTGTTTCATGCTTGAGCCCACCCTTGTCTCATTCTCATTCAGCTTCACAAACATGGGAAGGACATGAATGAATGAACCTCACTGGGGCTGAGATTTGGCACCATCAGTGTCCCATTATTACAGTGCAGTTCCAGTCCTGGTTTTATTCCCAGTTCCAACCTCATTTTATGCACATCCTGGGAGGCAGCTGATGACGGCTCAAGTGCCTGGGCACCTGCCACCCAGCAAAGCACTGCCAGCACCAGAATGCACTTGAGCACGCCCCTCGTATATGGGCACATGTGCTTGCATGCCTGCATAGGCAGATAACGTAGGAGGAGAAACAGGTGAACTGTGGCAGTCCTTCCAAGGCCACAGTTCAGAAGACCTCAGGCCTCTTTCCATGCCAAGTGCAGTTTCTAAGATTCTGTCCCTACTGCTGGCCGGGACTCAGATTGGGAGGGTCCAGGGCCTGCGATGCTAAGATGCCACGTGCAGCCAGTGCCTGTGTCAGGGAGGTATCCAGACACTGGGAGCAGAACGCCCAGTCTGTGGCTTCTAGGCTGACTGCTTTCCTCCTCAAGGCTGGAGATAGCAATCAGCAGAGCCAGCAGAGAGCCTTAGTAACAGGTCTGGAATTCCACCCTGCCCCTGGCAGGCCAGGGACAGGAGCAGTTTCTGACTGTAAGGCAGCTGCCAGTGGGGGGCGGAAAGGAGGAGGACAAACAGGCCTTGGGGAAGGAAGTGGGGATTTTTCCAAAAGGGGCAGACAAAGGCATCGGGCGTGCCCTGTTGGTAGCAGTTCCTGGGTGGGGCACAGATGCTGTGGCAGCCACTGAAGGAACCCAGGGACACTAGGAGGGAGGAGATGCCAGAACACCCCAAAGGCTTTGGTGTACAAACCACCCCTTCCGTGTGGATCAAATGACAGGGCAGTATGGCGAAGAGCACACAAGACAGGAGCCACAGCTAACACCAGGCTCTGTGCTGACACTTCTATGTTTCAGGAACTGATAATAAGTTATGCAACATAAGGTTGTAGCAAGCTATTACAATACCCTAACTCTAACCCTAATCCTTTCGTTTCTTTGATCTCAGTTTCCTCATCTAGAAAGTAGAAAGCATTACCATCGAAATTCTGAGGTTGGGGCTGTGTATCCTGCAGCTTGGCTCCTTGGCACCTTGGCTGGGACTGTGGCCTTTCAGAACAGGGTCCTTGCTTTTGGGCAGTCAGGGGCGCAGAGCCACCTGCTTCCAAACTGCCCTCCTGCCAGTTGGTGCCCACAGTCACTGAGCCTGCTGCAGGCCTTCTTGGCATTTCACCCTCTGCATTCCCTGCCTCCTCCACCTCCATCTCTAGGGATTCCGTTATTCCTGATACCGAGTAAGTAAAATTTAGCATGTAAGAGTCAAGCCCCAAACTGTCACTACAAGCGGCGTGATTTCAAGCTAGTTACTTAACACTTCTGAACCCAAGTTTCTAAATCTTTAACATGGGAATAACAATGCCCTTCCCATAGAGCCCCTAGACTAATGTCAATTCATAAAGTCAGTCTTGGTGGTGATTATTTTTATGTTCCCTTTACACAAGGAGTCACCCCAAAATATGCATATGGATGTGGGCCAGATGGGCATGACTCAGACAAAAAACTCCCGAGAAGGGAACAGAGGTTATAACCACAATTATACAGCAATGAGTACAGAGCTGGGGCTTGCCTATGGGGACTTCTCAAAAGGCTGCAGCCTTGGCAGGCTGAAGACCAGAATGGGGCTACCCATGGCCCCCCAACCTCTGGACACATCCCAGGAGACATGCCACTACAGGGCTGTGCCACCAGCCTCACCTCCAGAACTTGTCTCCAGCAAAGATGTATGTCTTCTTGTTCTTGCTCCAGTTAAAAGCAGCATCCACTCGCTGGACATCAGGGGGCAGCCCCAGGCTGGTCAGAGGCTTAGGGTACCCTCGCTCCAGGGTGCTAGCTGAATAGACCCAGTACTCGTTGCCTGCAGTGAGAGTAAAGGATGTGTTGGTGGCTGATGCTGAAATCTTCCACTTCAGCCTGCCCCCCAACATCCGCCACTGCCCTTGCATCTGCCACCCAGAGGACCCCACTGTGAACAGAGGGATATGTGGCAGGGGCACACACATCAGCTATGCAATCCTTGACCTGATGACTCACATCTTCGAGAGACTCGTTCTGCTAGCATTCATGCAATACTAAATCTTTCAAAACTTTCATTTGACTGTCTATCATTCATTGAAAAACCCACTTCCATCTTGGTTTGAAGTGACCATCCAATCATAACTGTCTATGACAAGGAAAACACGTTTCTGTACAATAATAGTAAACCTAGGGGCTGATGCTGTAGTGCCACTTGGGACACCAGCATCCTGTATCACTGCATCAGTTTGAGTCCCAGCTGCACCATTAGCTCCAGCTCCCTGCCAAGATGCTTGGAAAGAGAGACTTGGGGAGAGCTCTGGGCTCCTGGTTTCAGCCTAGATCAGCCCTGGCCCATTGTGTCCATGTGCAGAATGAATCCACACATGGAAGAGGTTCTTTTTCCTCTCTCCCCTTCCCTCACCTCTCTCCCTTTTTCTACTCATTCGTAAACATATTTCTAAATAAAAATCAGGTTTTAAAATCTCTTACTTAAAGTTGTTGCCTGTCAGATACTACAAAAGTGGAAGGAACACATCAGCAGAAAAACAGATTTTTGCCTTCTAGGGAAAGGACCTGGGAAGCTTGGAAAAGAATCAGAGGAAGGGAAAAATGTCTACTTTGATGCTGGGGCTTTAACCAGTCTCCAAGGTGAATCCTACATTTGGGTGGGTGGGGGCACTATGTTCAAAGAACAGACCCCACCAAGAAGAGGGAGGTGCACAGGGCACATGGGCTTGGGTAGTAGGGGGACCTGGTCACACACAGGAGCCCCGGGGTACAACAGGAGTATACACCCCCCACACACACACACACCTGCAAAGAAAACAGCCTTCTCCTCCTGTGGGGCCTCATACACGGCATCAATCTTTTCGGGGAGCTCAGGCCAGAATGTGGCTACCAGCAGGGGTCCCATGGGCTTGTCCCGTGGTGTCACTGTCCGCCAAATGAACCTGGAGACGGGAAAGAGGAACGGAAAGCCACAACTTGAGTCACTCTGCAGCGCTAACCACACATGCCCTCCCAAAACCAGCAAATAAAAATGAAACAAATAAAGCAAGATCCAATGACACTTCCATGATGGGAGGTCAAGAGACAACATGAAGGTTGGAGAAGGACAACAGAATGAGCGGAGTTCCCTCTACACCTGTCCGGTGGAGAAATGACCCCCTTGTTCCCCTTCTCTCCTCTCCCCAGAAGACAATCCTGGCGACGCCCTGCCCATATCTCAGTCTCAAAATCACCAACGGTGAGTGTATGGAATGGCAAGGCTTTCCTGTTTCCCCTCCTGCCCAACTAGAAACCGACTGAGGCAGGATCAAGGCATCCTCCAGCTTTTCCCAAACTGGAATGGAACAGAAATGGCACTTTGGCAAGAGTCACGGCAATCATTTCTTGAGGCCGAGCACGCCCTGCGCCTTGTAATTTAATCTCACAGCATGATCATGTGCACCGTTGGTGTTTCTCCAGTATCTAGTTGCCATTTCCTGGCAGCCTTCCTCACACAGCTCCACCTCTGTGCTCCATCCCTCTCCCTCCCCTTCCCCTTCCCTGGGAGCCCAATCCCCATTCTAGGAGCAGACCCTGATACATCCAAACCATGTGGTCCAAGTGTGTCCCTTTATCAGCTGTATCAGCAACCTTGTAAACTGGTTACCAAAGCAAATCATTGAGATCCTAGCCTCTCTAAGCTAGGGACTTCAAAGTTGTGTTTGCATGAACCTTCCAGAGGATTCCAGCACATGACAAAGTTTGAGAACTCTTGGACCGAGCTGACCAAAACTTAGAATTCCCTGGCAACTATTACTGATTCATTAGTTTCTATATGACTTAATTTGGCAAGACAATACTGGATAGATAAGTTAGCACTTCAAGTCTAGGGAATTGTGCAGGAGAGGGTCTCTCTCCCTCCTCCACTGGATGTGAATAAGGGAACTGCAGACCCAGTTACCATGGGCAGACATTGTGTGACTGCGGATCTGCTGTGGCAATGAAACCAATGTACAAAGGCAGTCAGTAGACAATGATATCAAGTCACCAACCCTCTTCTTCTTCCAGAAGGAGGATGTAAGAGTCACTTCTCTCCACTGTTTAAGCTGCTTGGGATTTGTTGGGAAGACGGTTATCTCTGTTGTATGCAGTGACCCATTCTGTGGGTCCTGTATGTGACCCATACAGAAAACGATCATGCCCCTCCTCTGGGCAAAGCAAGCTGAGAGAAGCGAAGGAACCGTCAGGATTCAATTCTAGATCTGACCACAAAGCCCAAGTTGAATCGACCTGTAGCACTGTCCTTGTCCCCCCAACTGTCCAGAGCCAATTTGTGCACATACTCACTGTCGAAATATTTACAGATTCACTCGATGAGTCCATCAATAACATCCATCAAAATCGATTTCAAAGAAGATGTAATGTGACGGGTGCCCATTCTTAGGCCCCCACTTCACAGACGCCAAGACTGTGATCAAGGCTCCCTTTATGGGAAGTGCTCCAGGCTAAATGTACTCCTGGGCAGCGGGGCCTCAGTGGACTTCTTCCTCATCTCTGTTAACTGGCGCTGTGGGGCCATGTTATCACACATCCTGATTTCAGCATTCAAACCCTGCTGAAACTTCACTTCTCACATCTCGAGTCTAACCTCTTTTGCTCCCCACTGGTCACAGACCCCATGAAAGGCAAGACATTTGCATCGTAACCCTTGGAGGAGGTCCCTCACAAGTTCCTGGGCCATCTTCCAGCCTCCTCTGGCTCTCTGTCCCTCCCTGTATAAGCCATGAACCGTAGTACCCCTATGGCTTTCTCTGCAGACCCCTACAACTTAAGCATTCTGTCCAACTTTCATTACTGCCCAAGTGCCTGGTATCCTTGACTGCCAACATTTTGCTCATGAATGCCTCTGCCTTCATATTCCCTTCACTCTACCATGGTTTACTGTCAGTCTTCTGTGCCTCTGTTTCCCCACACCATGCTGGTGATGGGTATTGGGATCCCTGGAGAAATCTGCAAAATGCAAAAGTCAATTGATCCCTACAGGATCCAGTCACGGGGCTTGGGCCTGGGGACTAAAGCCAACTCCTTTATCACTCACTTGAATTCAACTTTGTCCATGCACCCATCTTTGAAAACACTGGCCCCAATGCACCATCCTCCCTCCCACAACTCTCAGAGCCTCATAAACTCCTTGGCACAGTGGACACCAAGTAATTATTTGTTGATAATAACAATGAATGTGAATTCACTGACTCAGTGTCAGGCACGATTCCAAGCACTAAGCTCATGTAATCCTCATGTGAATCCAATGAGATAGTTGAAATATTAGCCTCGACTTAGAGCTGAAGAAAAAAGGGACTGAATTAACTTTCTTGTAATCAAGCAGGTCAGATATTCCAATCCAGATGGTCTGGCACCAGGATCCATTTCTTAATTACCACACTCCATCCATGGATGAATGGTTGAGTGGATGGGCAGTTAATGGACAGACTAAAGAGTAAGCAGATGCAAGGGGAATGGGTGAATGGCTAGACCCTTTAGTGCAGTCCTAGACACTGCCTACCATTCTCCAGAGGCCTAGGGCAGAAGGGGAGACTCAGCTCTTGGGTCAACTGTGTAGAGACCTTTATCCATACCTTGCAAGACATTGCTTTCCTCTATGCTACCATCACTTGCTACACATCCATACATACCCACACATATATACATGGTGAGTTGGCCATTTGAGGTTATGGCTGTTCCAGGAGAAGGCCTGCGGTAGACTGGTTTATTATTCCCAATGCTTGCTTTCCATTGCTACCTTGGGATTACACATCCCGGTGTGTGGGTGTGTGATTTTACTGGCCCGCCCTTTAGGACAGGTATTGGGCTTGGCTGTGTGATTTGCTTCAGTCAACGGAATATGCTCAGACGTGATTTGAGTGTGGTTGAGGTTGGCTCTTTGCACCCTGTAATTTACCACGAGTAGCTGCTAACTCACCCCAGGAGAACGGACGACATGCTAACATACCTGACCCTGAACTGTAACTGGAAGCCAAGGTCCCTGATAAACCCATGGACCATGGGGCAGTAAAAGAAATGGTCGAGTG
Organism: Ochotona curzoniae; assembly: GCF_017591425.1. Taxonomy (NCBI): domain Eukaryota; kingdom Metazoa; phylum Chordata; class Mammalia; order Lagomorpha; family Ochotonidae; genus Ochotona; species Ochotona curzoniae. Next base: position 22,007,666 of record NW_024465926.1, read on the forward strand.
CTGGCCACCTGCGAGTGGGAGTTGGGAAACACACACCAGCAGCACCCACGATCGGTCATCCGTGAGGCCTCCAGCAGGGACCACGAGAGCGAGGCTGGCAAGAGGACACTCACCGGTCCTTGAAGAAGAAGATCTCACCACGGATCTGGGCAATGCCGTCGAAGACAATGTCCTGCTTGCAGATCTCAGGAGTGACGGGCCCCAGCGTGGGGGTGGGGCCAGTGCCAGTGTCCACATCTGCATCAGGGGAGGGCCCTGGGGAAGGACACCTGGCTTTATGCTCTCCCCTACATCAGGGCTCCACCCCGTCAGACTCTCAGCTGGACCCATGCTCACTATATCCCTGACAGCTGTTGACCATGCCCATTTCACAGGTGAGGAGGCTGAGGCCCAGAGAGGCCAAATCTCTCCAGAGTGCAGGTTCTTATGTCCACAGGGGCTCATGTGCAGGCCCATTACTAAGGTCAATAATGTTTCAGGGTTAATTCCTCTGCTCATGGTGGCCAGTGGCATTACAGCATTAACACGGACCTGGAGAATTCCTTCAGTCTCTTGTAGCCTGTGGGCAGGAGTGCCAGCACTTGAACCAGGCACCTCTTTCCTCCAGATCTCAGGCTCATGCTCAACTCCAGGGTTCCCCAAACTTATTCACTCAGGTACAACCTGCCCCCTGTTGGCCTAGTTCAGGTACCACCAGGATCTATATATGCAATCTCTTTCTTAATGGAAGGAGTTTTTACCCTTCAGCCTCACTGAAAGCGCTAAACACAAATACTTTAATGGTTTCAGGAACTAGGTATAATATTCTCCTACACACTCAAATAAAAATACATTATGAAAATGCAAAACTTCTACCCCCCCTGAATCCTTAAGGTCATTGCACAGGATAGGAAGGTCTACTCTGTCGTTAACTAACTCACTGGGTTCTAAACCCCTCCCAGTTGGCTTAAGCTCATGTGACCTTGGGTCAAGACCTTTCCCAGAACTCAGTTTATCGGCTTAGAAATGGCAGCTGGAAGAGGCATGGATGCTAATGTCACCTTGTTCAAGTACTGCCTTGCTATACCTCCCCGACTCTCCAGGGCTAAGTCAGCACTGCCATCACCCCATCCTCGGCTCCAGTGGTCCTGGGTAAGTGGGACCTTATGGGGGCTTCCCTCCCAGGCTGTAAAACTGCACAAACCCTGCCCCAGGCTGAGGTTTACCATAGAGCTCTTGAATGCCCTTAATGTCGTCCTGTGACAGGCGGAAGTTCTTCGTGAAGGTATAAATGGGCGCCATCAGGGCCCCAGGATCCTGGGAGTGCTCCAGCCCCATGGCATGGCCAAACTCATGGGCTGCCACAAGGAACAGGCTGTAACCTGAGGCGGCGGCAAGCAGGGGGAAAGGGGGAAAGGAAGAGAGCGGAGATTGGAGTCAGGATCTGCTTCTAACCAAACATTTCCAGCAGCAGTGGGGCCAAGAGTTTTCCCTCCCCCGGGGATTTTGGGATAGTAGGTGTGTAGAGATGCTCGCAGGCATCTCTTGATGGAGTGGGACTCCCTTGGGAGAATTCTCTCTCTGGGCAGTGCAAGCTACGCTGCAATTTGGACATCTGTTGGTAATAGCAACCTTGCCCGGAAGGGGATGAGATGGAAATGAGTGCTGGGACAGATGATGTCTTGTTTTGGAGTCTGGGCCTCTGCTGAGATGGGTGGGGCCTATCCAGGGAACCTGTCCTTGACCAGGGAAGGGACTCCTCACTGCCCAAGTTGGAGGGACTGGGGAAGACAGTACCAACTTGAGATGGGGTCTGAGGAAACATTCAGAACTTTAACTAAAATTTAGTTATGTAATGCCAGTATTGCAGGAAGTAGGTTGACTTATTGGATCACAATATCAGCCCCTTAGTTTGTCTATTGGAGTTATTATTTAAACAAGCTCTGGTTGGCAGGCAGTGACACCCTGTGTCTCTGCACGTTGGCCAGGGCCTTGTACCTTGGTCAGGGCAGAAGCCCCACTTGCGGTCATCATCATAGTTGGTTGAGGTGGCACACCACATCTTGCCATCACTGCGGCCCGCGCTGGTGCAGCTCTCGTACTTGGTACCCAGGAAGGTGAAGGGGAAGACGCAGGGGGCGCCCTCTGAGTTCCCACCAATAGTCGACATGGCTGTGGGGTGAGGGACATAGGTAAAGGGGCAGAAGGGCCTGAGACCACCCACAGGAAGCAGGCTGAATACTGGTTTCCTCCTAGCCCGCCCCTTTCACATGCAGTCGCCCTGCGCAGCAGACTGAATGTGTCACCCACACGTCCTGGGTAGGGAAACTGGAGCTCAGGGAGACACCAGTCTGCTAGGACACCAGTCTGCTGGGAAGTGTCAGGCTCAGGCGGGTCGAAGAGCTTCCACCATCAGCCTCCAGGGGGTGGGGAGAGAGGCCAGAAGGCAAAGTGGCTGGGCAAGGCTGACAGTGACAACATCCTCCTCCAGGGGGCGCACCTCATGGGCCGATTCCTGCAGAGACTGTCCTCTGTAGTTTAAAGCAGGTGCTCAGTAAACACCAGGCGGGGGAGGGGAGAGTGCTAATTGGAAAACTGACACCAGAAGGTGGTGATAACTGCCCAGGAAAGGCAGGGGACAGAGAGCGTAGGGCCAGAAAGGGAGAGAGAGCGGCCCTGTCAAGAGGCTGAGAGACCTGGCATTTTGGCATCAGTGTCTGTCCTGAGCTTGGACCACCCCGTCCCAGCTCTAGGTATTGTAACCACCAACCTTGTCCTGGAAAGGGAGGCTGCTGGAGGAGGGGAACAGGTTTTCTATGGACAGCAGCAGGGCAGGGGAGGCTGTAACACTCACCTGTCTCCGGGCAGAAGCCGTACTTCTTGTCCCGGTCGTAGTCCTCCGTGGTGCCACACCAGCGGTAGCCGTCTGTGCGGCCCTCTGTGGTGCAGCTGTTATAGGATGTTCCTTGGAAGCGGAACGGGAACTTGCAGGGCTGTCCATCGGCGTTGCCACCCATGGTGAACAGGGCTGGGAGAGAGGAGACAGGGCAGGGGAGCGCAGCTGAGGGCCAGACACCTGCCCAGCACAGGGTCTGCTGGCCTCCCACCTACAGGCTCACAGCAGCAAGTTGAAGGCTATAAAAACCTCATTAAAAGCTATGAAGACACTGAGCCTGGGGTTCAATCATTTTTGCACCCAAATAAATTCACCTCTTAATTCCATTTTCCCACGAACTTTCTGAGCGCCCTTGCATTGTAGTCATCTCCACCCTCCCATGAAGAGCTGCTTCTTGGACCCCCTACAGAGGATGCTTATCTGGCCAACCCAATCAACAGACACCAGCCATGACATGGTTAACACTCTGTACTCAGCAGAAGCCTCCAGTTCCCAGTCCCAAGGACCCTCTGTCCATGCTGCCTGGTCCACACCTACACCATGTGGCCTGCTGACTACGCTACTCATGTGGGCAGGACAACAGGAGTCTCATTCCATTTCACAGATAGGGAAACTGAGGCATGGAACAAAGTGGGCCTGTAAGTGAAAGCCTTGGACAAGGATCATAACTAAAAACTAAAATCATCACCCGATGGCGATCTCTCCCTCACTGTCTTCCCCATATAAATGCAACAACACACACACACACGCACGCACACACACACACACACACACACACACACACACACACACATCTTCGCCTCCTTTCCCTCCCAAAGCTCCTTCCTGGATAGCCTGCTGCGGTCCCTGCAGGAGGGACACAGCATGAAGGAAAAGGAACAGAGAGGGTAGGGAGCTGAGCTTCGGCAGTTTTGAATCTTCAATTCAGGATCCTAGTTTGACCTCAACTAAGAAGGGGGTCAGGACAGGACAGCAGGGGAAGGACTCAAGAGTCTGGACTTGTCTGTCACGGGTTCTTGTGCTCCCCCAGCCCCTCATCCACCCCAAAGCTACAAAATGGTGTGTCTCTGCAACTGCCAACTAGCAAAACCACAAGTGCGTAACAAGGACCATCTGTGCACTGCAGAGCCAGAGGTGACCTCACCAGCCCCCGTTAACTCCACCATGGCCAGCATGGAGCCCAGGCCCTGGCTTCCGGCCACAAGTTGTGGGGCTCCCATCTGACTGATCCCCTCTCCTACACCCATGAAAATTGGTCTTGAAAGTCCATACACAGACCTGAGGAAGAGGCAAAACTGAGTTCAGACCACTTGGTGGCCTGAGAACGGGGAAAGGCAGTGTTAACACAGTTCGAGGCCAGCCTTCCACCTCTGGCCTCCCCTCAGTTGTATTTCTACCACCCAGGGAGCTCGTATCTCCCCTTGGACCACTCCCAGCGAGGATGGCCAGGATCAGACATTGACTCAGCAGTCAGGAGGGGCTGAGTAATAAGAAACTGCTAATACAAGTGTGTTGTGCATTCTCCTATCTGGCTAAAGACCAAGGCGATGGCTAGTGGCTAGGGGAGGAAGACACCTCTCCCATACTTAAAAGCACTGCTGTTGCTGTTAGACCTTTGACTGGCACAGGTACTGTCTTCTCATCAGAGGATCTGGCTCATGGAAGGGTTAACAGCACCTGATTCCCTACTGTGAAATGCAAAACACAGAGAAAGGTTTTATCTAAAGCATTCTGACTTATTAACAGCCAATGGCTTGAACTCTTACCTAATATGAAGTCTGGTTTGGGTAATAAAAGCATAAGCAGGAAGACAAGGAATAGCTACGCGTTCCTCTCCTTGCTTCATGATGGCTGGTATTAAGTTACACACGGATTCAGCGAAATTCACAATTATCATCCAAAACCCAGAGTATTTATACTATGGGAAAAGGTAGCTCTTAGACACGTTACTAGACTTACTCCTGTTTTTCCTGGATTTCCTGGGTTTGTGATCTAAATTCAGCACAGCTGATGCCTTGATCAAGAAGTTTCACAGATATCGTTTTATGAGTGGCAAGTATGAAGTATATCAAAGATGGTGTTCGAAAGATCGAGGGTGAAAACTTCGATTGTCAATTTATCAATTTCACCCCATGATGGCTTTATAATCTTTGGAAATGTCAAGTCTCAAACACTGACAATCACACACACACACACACACACACACACACACACACACACACACACACAACTACTAAGGCAAGCCAAACGCAGAGATACAGCCACAGCGAAGGGACAGAAAGGCACACACAAGATGGCACAGTCCCCCTTCTCCCACACACACACTCACCTGTATGTGCATGCACACACCCGCTCATTAGCAGTCCGCATGAGGAGAGGACCAATGGCTGACGTTGGTTGGCCTATCTGAGCCAGGTTGGATATATCACGGCACTATGAGTGCCACCTCCCTCTCCCACTTCTCAGCTCCCCCATCCATCACCAACTTTCTCCTCATGCCCTTGGACCTCTTGGTTGCAAGGTACAGAGTGGTCCTAGAGAGAACCACTACGCATGTTAAAGTTTAAGTTAATTCTAATAGGCTTCAAAAAACAAAACAAAACAAAACAACCAGTAAGCAGACTATGGCTTCACATATAGTAGTGCAAAGGAAGATACTTTGAAAAAACTGAACTGATTCCATAAAAATATTCTATAAACAATGGTCCTGATCGGGGCTCTTGGATCTGATGAGGGGGTGTGGGGGTCCACTAGTTGACCGGCAGTGCCAGTCCTGGTGAGAGTGGAGAGTAGGGATGTAGCGGAGCACTCAAGAAGGCTGGAGGTACAATAGAGCCTGGGAGTTGGGTGGGTGGGAGTAGACACTCACCTTCATGCGGGCAGAAACCGTACTTGCCATCCTTCTCAAAGTCATAGGTAGTGGAACACCAGAGGAAGCCGTCACTGCGACCGGTGTCCGTGCAGCTGTTGTACTCCTTGCCGTTGAACAGGAAGGGGAACTTGCAATACTCCCCGTCTGCGTTGCCATACTTCACACGGACCACTGGAGGCGGGGGTGACACACAGGATGGAGGTGGGATACTGCCTGCATTTCTCTGGCTATCGGGATTCTCACTCACTGAGGGGTGTGACTTCTCCCTGACCCCACCGGGACCAATTGAGAAGCCACATCCTGGTTTTGCTAGTGACAGGGAGCATTCAGAGGGGCAGAGAGGAGGCCTGGGGTTCGCAGAGGGCCCTTGCTTACCTTGCCCTTCTCCCAGGGTCCACAGCTCATCATCATCAAAGTGAGAATCTCCCCCAACACCAGTGCCTGGGGCAAAGGCATGAGCCAGGAGTCCGTCCTTGCCGTCAAAGGGGTATCCATCTCCATGCTCTGCAACACACACTGGGTCTCAGTGTCCAGCATTGGGACCCATGCATGCCTCTCAACATGCGTGGAGTCCTGCAGTCCACCCTCCCCGTCCCACTGGGTTTATCCAGGGTAGGAACTCAGTAGAGCTTTCTCGACTCGGTTTTCATCACACTATGGTCTATATCACTCCTTCAAGACCACATGGCACCCAGTACTCACACCATCTTGATTCAATGGCTGTATCACCAGCAGTGACACCATACCTACACATACAGTGTCATACCAATGCCCTCACCTTGAGTCAATGCGTCGACCTTTCTTCCTTCAAACCACACCCCTACCTTCATGCCTTACTGTCACCAAAATCTACAGCACCGAACTTCCGGCCTACTTTGCTACGAAGGTCCATCTATGCTGTCTGCCCTCATGTACACATTGTTCCCCATGCGATGTGCCTCATCACACCACCCAGTGTCTCGTCCGAGCTTCATGCCTTATGCTACAGCCACCAACTCACGCAATGATCCTGCGTTCTCCTCCACTAACTCTCAGGTCCACCCTGCTGAAGCTGTGTCTGCTGCAATCCCCCGGGGAGGTACCGGGGTCATCCAGCAGAATTTCCCATGATGTCACCAATATTCTTTATCTATTCCAGCAGCCTTGTGTGGCTATGTAGCCAGTGGAACCAACAGACTGAGTCTTGGTGTTTAAAAACTAACATCAGTTTCAATAGTCACATGTATCTATTGGCTACCTGTTGAACAAGACAGCAGATCACTGAGTGGAGGTTTGTACCCAGTTACTGCATGGTACATGTGGCTGTCCAGCCTTACATCATGTTGGATTTTCACCAGCTCCAACGTCTGCAACTTCTGCTCTTGTGTCTAAGCTGCCCCAGGATGCCTCTCCAACATCTTTCTCATCCTCTTGTCCAACCACTAACGCTCACCCCCGCAAACTTCTCGTCTGCCTACCCCAGCGACCAAAGTTGATCATGATGTCAGCTTCTCCGTCGTGGATGCGAGAAAACCTCAGTGGGGTCACGTCACTCCAGACTTGGAAGGCACGAGCAAAGGCGTCATCCACTGTCTCCTGGTCCAAGTCAGGTGTGTAGCCGATGATTCTGGAGGAGGCAGAAAGGCAGGTGAGCATGTGTGCATGTATGTGGATGTGAGTGTGTGCCAATGTGGAGTGAGTATGCACAGTGTGCAAGTGTGTGTGGGCACATGGGGGTGCACACGTGTGAGTGTGCAATAGGAACATGCGCATTCATGTCAGTGTGCACATGTGCATGTGTGTTAGGGTTCACTGACACAATAGCCCTCCCACAGGCTAGTCAATAGCTTCAGGTCCTCTATCAGGAAGTTTATGTCTCACTTCAGGCTAAGGGAACAGGGATGGGAAAAAAAAGTGCAATATAAGACACAGAGCCAACATCTCACCCTTGGAATCCAGGGCCAGCTGTGCAAAGCAAAGCTCAGCCTAATTAGCCACCAATTATGACCCTCCATAAAATTTCAATTAGCAGCCAACCATCAAGTTTCCTCTGCCTGCCCCAGTGACTAACATTTGTGACACTCTTGCTGTGTGCCAAACACTATAGAAACCCTTTCTGTAGCGGTGATTTAGCTTGTTCTCTTGCCAGCCCCAACAGGAAGGGTCTGGGATCCCTACTTTGGGGGTTGACAAATCAAGGCTCTGACCACTGAAAGATGGGTAGTCTGATGCCCCATGGCGCTAAAGCTGGAGACTGGCATCCAGATCTGATCCTATTGCCTTAGAATTCTACGTGCAAACTTCCCAAGATGTCAAGACCCCACCAAAGATCCCTCACAGATCTCCAAGAACACTGAGTCCCCCTCATCCCGATGGCCCCAGCTGCCCCAGCCCTGCCTTGTCACCTGTATGTGATCTGATTATTTTCCCACTTGGGTTTGCGTGGAAAGAAGTTATAATTGGCCACATCCGGGTTGCCACAGCGTGGCTTCCGCATGGTCTCAATGGTGTTCTGGTCAAGTTCGCCTGTCTGGGGCAATCCGAAGAACTTCTGCATCTTCTTGAGCGTGTCCTTCAGCACGAACAGGTTACAGCTCTCCTTGGGGCAGCCGTAGAAGGTGTTCAGATATTGCTGCATGAAATAAGGGACCCCAAGAGAAGCATCAGCTTAGGATGACATGGTTGGGACCAAGCAGGTGCATCTACCCTCCGAGTCCAGACACAGCATATCTTAGGGGTGCCAGGGTGCTGGCTGCAGTTCTCCAACCGACTCTGACACCCCATTGGCTCTAGAAAACACGTTACCGCCTGTCGGTGCTACGAGCTCACTCTAGGCCCGCGTCTGTATGTTTTTAACTCACTTCATTCTCACAGCAACTCCATAATGTAAATGCAATTATTCTCCCCATGACACAGCGTAAGAAACAAATGCAGAGACTTTAAGAAACTTGCCTAAAGTCACACAGTTCACAACATCCTTCCTTTACATCCACCATTGTACTTATACACCTAACAGATAGAGACTTAAAGCAACTTCTTAAAAAAGAAAAAAAAAAGTGGATTTTATTTATTTGTTAATCAGGGTGATGGAAGGAGGGAGAGAGAGAATAAGAAAGAGGACGGTTTTCTATTCACTAGCTCACTCCCCAAGTGGTCATGCTGGCTGAGCCTGGGCCAGGCCAAAGCCAGGAGCCTGGAGCTCCAACCCAGTCTCCCAAGTGGTGGCAGGGGCTGAAGCCCTTGAGCCGTCCTTCAATGCTTTCCCAGGAGCACTAGCAGAGAGCTGGATTGCAGTGGAGCAGCCAGGACTTCAACCTGCATTCTGACATGGGATGCCAGGGTTGCAGGTGGCAGCCTTAACTTGCTATGTCACAATCCTAGCCCCACTTTTTAAAATCCAGAGTCAAGGGCTACATGCATGGGCTCTGGAAACAGACAGAAGTGGGTCCAAATCCTGGAACTGCCATTTCTAAAAAGAAAGTGGGCCTGCCCTTTGGGAATCTGCCCATATCCGGGGCCAAAACCAAACTGGCCCCTGGAGAGAACCTCTGGGGATTCAGGAGTGATCAACCAATTGCTTAATGCAATAAATCCTTTTTAAAATAAAGGTGAATTTATTTATTTATTTATTTATTTGAAAAGCAAAGTTAGAGAGAGAGAAAAATGTCTTCCATCTGATGGTTCACTCCCCAAATGGCCTCAATAGCCTGGCAGGGTCACATCAAATTCAGGAACCAGCAGTGTCCTCTGGGTTTCCCACACGGGCACAGAGGTTCAAGCACTTGGGCCAACTTCCAGCGCCTTCCCAGGATCATGAGTGGGGAGTTGGATTAGAAACAGGGCAGCTGGGACTCAAACTGGCACCTACGTGGTATGCCAGCATCGTAGACAGTGAAATTACCTGCTACATTACAACACTGGCCCCTCAGCGGGTTCTTTTTTGAGAACCTGACAAGCCCTGTGCTACATTTTTGGGATACACTGGTGTGCAAAATGGAAGTTGCTAATCTCCGAGGTTCAAATCCCAGGGCAAGATGATCTGCTGATCAAAAATCAATGCAAAATTAGCTCTGTGGCCAGTGCTGCCTTGGAGTGACAAAAGGATATAGGAGGTTTGATGACAATGGCCCTGATCTTGCTCATAAGGGGTATACCCCTTATGAGTTCCATGTAATAAAGGCTGGTGCTTGCTGTGTGCTGGTTCAGGTACTCTTTCAGGCAATGGATGTGACCTCTCACCGCATCTATAGATGAGGAAACAGGGACTCTAAGGCCAGTCGGTTCCTGCCTTCCTCCTTGGAATTAAACAGGCTCCACCCCAGGATTCTTCTGTTCCTGGGTTCCCAGCAATGCCCTCAGGGAGGTACCAAACCTAAAGTTCAGCTCTCCACCTGCCACCCACAGCACCATTGTGCAGGTCAGATTCAGCCCCTGGGAAAAAAAAAAACAGCCCTCTAAAAAACTGCAGGAAGCATCCCTTATGTCAAAAGAAGGGGCAAATGTGGAGGCATTTGTGTGGCGATGCTGGTATCATGCCCCAAAGGAGATCCCATGGCAGCCAGGAGACACAATTGGGAGGAGTATATTCAGAAGGTGAGAGGTTTCTCTTGTGGCAGAGGCAACACGAGTGCGCAGGTAGTCTGCTGGGAAGAAGACCTGGGGAGCTCCGAGGCTTGAAGCGCCCACAGTGTCCAGGGCAAGGTCGGACCTCGGACCTCCAAGCTTGACTCCTGTAACGCCAAGGGCCAGGACGCCTCTGGAGCCAGGCGCGCGCACGCTCTCAAAACAACATCTGAGCCGCAGCTCGGGACCTGGGCCAGGAGGGAGGACTGGTTGGCTGCTCTCCGACCCGAGTCTGGCTTCAGCCGCCCCCGCCCCACGCGCCAGGGCCTCCTGGCGCCCGCCCATCCCCCCTCACCCGCCGCCCCAGCGCTTGTCTGTCCTCCGACTCCTTGGAACAGTTCAAAGAAACTTTCCGAAGCCTCACTCAGGACCCTCGCGGCCAACGCGCCCTGCAAAGATGGGCCACAGATGCGCCCTCCCATATTCGATGGCTTGTGGCGCGGTGCTCTGGAGCTGTTTGGTTTGGCTGGCGCCCCTCTCCAGCTGAATGCCAAGTCCCTCTCTGGCCAATCTCACGTGTGCAAAAGTTTACCCAAACTGGGGTGAAAAGGGTTCCCGTTAGCTGCTTGTCATAGATAGGCCTTGCCAGGGGTCCACTGCTAACTCCCCAAAATGCGCTTAAAGCCTGCCTCCCGGCGACCCCTCAAGGAGCCCTTCCCGGCCTCTTGCCAAAGCTCCTGGTTCCCTGCTCCGCTGGATCTCACCGCCCTACCGCGCATCGTTCAGCCAATTGCCCCCACCGTTTGCATACAGATCCCTTCCATTGCTTGCCAAGGACCCACGAAGCGGTTGGCGGAGGCCCCTCCCCCCACGCCCTGTGCCCACTCTGGAGGCTGGGGGAGGCCCTTATTCTCCTCCGAAGTTTGTCTCAACTTGGCTGTTGAGGCCCGGCACAGCAACTCACCACCGCCAACTCTTTGTCCGTTTTGGGGGCGACATCGCCAGGGAACTTGATGATGGGCGACGGCGGGGCGACGGCACGGCCCAACAGGCAACCCAGGACGCAAAGCGCCCGCAGGAGGCCGGAGAGGGCTCCCGGGGCCACTGGTGCCTCCATCCTCGCGCTCCCGGACTCCCCGCGGCACCCGGGGGTCGCTGGCTCCGGTACGGGTGGCCGCGTCGCCGCCTGGCTGACGCCCGCTCCGCTGCACTGCTGGGTGCAGAGGGTCCGCAGGGGATGGGTCGCCTCTCCCGCGCCAGGCTCAGCCGCTCACGCTCCGGGACCGCGCACCAGCCGTCGCCGCTACCGCTGGTTCTCGCAGGTCTTGGCAATCCCTTTGTATATTTAAAAGCCCAGATGCAGAGCCTCCAGGCTACGCCGGAGGAAGTCTGGATGCAGCGGAAACAAGGGCGGGCGGCCTCCAGATGTGGCCGGCTGGGCTGGGAGGGCGCTGGCAGCCTGGGGCGGGGGGAGGGGGCGCGCTCGGGCCCGCCCCTCTCCGCCCCACCCCCCACTCGCCTCCCTCCTGGGTTTTTTGTTGTTGTTTTTGTTCACCTTCGCTTACCACCACCCCCCATCCGGCTGCTGGCTACCTCTGGCCTCGGCGACCACCTTCGGTGCACCCGCTGACCAACCCCAGTCCTGGCGTGCAGCCTGTGGACCCCCTGCCGGCAAACATCTGGCGCCATGGCGCCGGGGCCTGGAGCTTCTGGGGTTGGTGTGGAGGGGAACAGCTGTGCTTTGAATGAAGCCCGGTACCTGCGACCCGGCTGGGGTCAGGGATGGGAAGGGAGGAGTGCTGAGACATCTTTGGTAGGTGTTTGGAGACAGAGGCGAGGTGAACAGAAACGGAACGAAGGGAAGCAAGTGAAGTGACGCTCCCCTAAATCCGCTTCCTCTGTCCCCCTTTCTTCCTTCTTCAGATAGGGGAGTTTGCCCGACGCCATAGACAGTGCTAAAGTCACCACCGCAGGACTCCTCCAGTAAACACCCCATTCCCTTGCAACCTGCCACTTCTGAGGTCAGCAGGCCAAACCCTGATCCCCCGCAGGCAAACATGACAGGACACCTGGCAGGCCGGAAGAAGCCTTGGAAGGAAGGTGCTGTACCACAGGTCACAGGTCACAGGCCACAGGAGGTTGTGTTTCTGCCCAGGAGGTGGTGAGCTGAGCAGGAAAGCGCCTCTAGTATCTTCAGACCCCCGGGGGGCCTGGGGTCAGATGGATATCTGAGCATCACTTCCGATGCTAGCCGGAGGCACAAGACCGGATCCCTTGCTGTTCCGGTTCCCTTTTGGTCTGGCCCGGCCTGCCTCGCCTCAGCTAGTACTGCCTCCTTCAGTCCCACGCTGCAGGGAAACACAAACAGCTTTTCCTCATGGAAAACCCAAGGAGTCTGGGAAGTGTGTCTCTGCTTAGCTTCAGTCCTTCAGAAGGCAATTAAATCAGGGACAAACTGTGATGGCTAACTCCAGGAAGGCTTCCTGGAAGAAATGACTTCCAAGCTGAGACCTGCAGAGCTAAAGGGGTGGGAGTGCCGGGCAGGGGGTGGTGAGGCGTGTTTCAGCCACCAACTAGGAAACCAAAAGAAGTCCCCTTAGTTGGGATAGGGCAGGGTTGGAAGACGCAGTCTGGAGCCAGTGAAGGAGTAAGGTTAGGGATAGGAAAGATGACCAGCAAGCTGCATGTGCAGGGCCTGGGCACTCAGGGCCGTGCAGCTGGACTTCCTCCCCAGAGGCCTGGGGAAGCCTGGGCAGCAGCGTGGGGGCCCCATGGGCTTCAGACAAGTACGGGCTTGCCCAGCAGGCAGGCAGGTCGGCTGGCCTGTCAGCGTCCTCCAGGCATGGCTGGAGGTGGGGCCCTGGCCCTCTGTTGAGGACACTGTGAGGCCGGGTAGGGGTGCAGCCCCGGGAGGGGGCTCCCTGCTGGCTCACGCCCCTCTGGCTCCCGTCAAGCTCCCTGGATAGTCAGAGAGCCAAGTGGGAGTGCCGAGCACTGGGAGTGAAAACGGAAAAACTTGTCTCAGTCAAACGGGCCTGCGGGGAACGACGGCCTGAGCGGTGTTTGGAAATTTGGGAAACTTCAAGTAGAAATCTGGCTTTCTAGTTTCCTTGGAAAAGTTCCTGAAATTCTGACCAGCCGGGGTGCCAGTTTCCTAAAGCCCTGGCCAGCCTGGGATGGTTCCTGGTGGCCACGTGGGGCCGGAGCTCAGGGATGGCTGCTTCCTCCGGAGGAAGCGTGTGGCTGCTTTGCTGCGATCCGCACCATTCGGTGTTGCCACGCGTGTGACTCGTCCCGCTCACTTCTGTTCATTTGCCTGGCTGGAGTCTTAACCTTTTCTGAACAGTCTTAGGGCAGATCTAGACTTTGGCTTTGGGACCCCTTGGGCAGGGGCAAGCTTTGCTACCCCTCTTCACTGCCACTGTCATTCTGGGCATTGCAAGGGCATTGGTGTCCAGTGCGGGTGCTTGGTGCCCATTTAGAGGCCGTGTCAGCAACAGAAGCGGCCCTCAGTGAAACAGCGACTTCTGTGTCCAGCATAGCGGGCACAGGGGTCATCTGGAGCTCCCATAATGCGTTTGATGGGGGGTGAGGCGTACCCCGCCGCCCTTGTGGATGCCCTCTGACCTCCCCTCCTTGCCCCACCCTGTCCTGCCCTGACCTGCCTAGGTGAGTAATCCTGAAAGGCCTGTGTGGACCTGGCAAAGCCACAGGATGCACACCACCGTTAGACCATCTGCTGATCTACATGTGCAAACAGGCCGCCTCCTAAACCGCCACCACCACCTGGGGACTGGCATCTTTCAGCCAGTCCCAATAGAAATGGGGTGTATGCCCTGTGTCCCCTCAAAGGATCTGTGCAAGCCCCGTGCCCAGGTGTTTGCTCTCAGTGGAACCACAGCTTGCAGATCCAGTGGGGAGATGATGAGGTTGTGGGGATGAGTGCGAGCCCAGGCCAGTGAGAAAACGCAAAGCTGCATGCAAAGAGCCAGACAGGGAGAGCATGGAGGCAGAGAGGGGAGTGAGGCCGCTCCAGGGCACCAGCAGGCCGGAGGGACAGGGCTGGGCCTCTCCCTAGAGGCAGCCAACCCTGCTGAGACACTGATTTTGGACTTCCAGTGAAATTGCATTCCTGTTGCTTGAAGCGGCATGGCTCGTGGCCGCTGTGTTAGGGCAGATCTAGGGCGCCTCACAGGCTGCAACTGGAAGGTGCTGGGGCGTGGTGCATATCGCACTTACCCAGGAAATCTGCAGGGAACACCGTTCCAGGAGCTGCCACCGGAAGACTGACTTTATCTTAACCGAAGGTCAGAGGTGACACGAGATGCTGCAGGTGGAGACAGGACCGTGGCGGCCAGGTGTGCTGCCCCAAGCCCCCGGTCTCCCTGCTTGCCTTAGGTATCCCTTAATTCGCCCTCTTGGGGAACCACCTTGCTCTACATCTAGCTCTCAGAGGCTCCTGGCCCCACGGTGGCTGTGCGACCCAGGCAGGCCTGGCAGGTGTGGACGGCCTGGGCAAGCAGCAGCTGAGAGAGGAGCGCATGGCTTTCCTGGAGTGAGAAGCCTCCCACTGCAGGTAGCACAGCCTTTGGCTCTCCACTGTCAGTTGAGCTGCTGGGATGTCAAGGCAGAAGCCCCTAAAGACAGTGGCTCCCTGAGGTCACAGTTCCACCACTGAAAGCAGAGGCAGGAAATGAGGCCCAGACAGCTTCTGGTGCCAGGCCTACCTGATGGAGGAAGGGAGTAGAGAAGTGTTGGAGGATTGTCAATAACCCAGCTATGCGCAGTCACGCAGCCCCACACCCCACGTTCTGCTGTGTCAAACCCAGCAGGACTTACAAGGTCACGCTCCCCATTACACACCTGACCCGGAACACTGGGGCCCTGCCCCCAACTCTGCCTTCTGGGAATATTCATTAGGTTCTGTCCTGAGGGTCATGCCAAGTCTGTTTTTTTTTTTATATTAATTTATTTTTATTTTAAAGGCAGAGTTACAGAAGAAGAAACAGAGAGGAAGAGAGAGAGAGAGAGAGAGAGAGCCTTTTATCTTCTGGTTCATTCCCCAAAATGCCAAAATGGCCAGAGCTAGGCCAGCCTGAAGCCAGGACCCAGGAGTTTCATCAGGGTCTGCCACGTGGGTGCCAGGGAGTCAAGCGCAGGACCATCTTCTGCTGATTTCCTTGGCCGTAAGAAAGGAACTGGAACAGAAGCGAATCAGCCAGGACTCGAACCGGGGTCCCTATGGGCTGACAGCATCATCGGCTCCGTTACAAATGGCAATGCTCACTTTGCCCCGTGGTGGCTTGCACTCCTTCCTGAATGCGCACCTTGCAGTGTCTTTAAACGAATCCCCTTGGTCTGCGCCTCCTCCTGGAGTGCTTTCAAGCAGCCTGAAAGGAGTCAGGCCTGGGGAACTCTCTGCTTTGCAGCACAGCCACAGCTACAGGTCCCACGTGGTCCAGCTTGCAGCATGGAGCTGAGCTTTCCTCCTTCTGGCTCCAGCTGTCTGTGCATCCCAGGCAGGGTCAGGTTGCCCTGCAGGGAGCCCCACGAGCCAGCCCTGGCTCAGGTCCCTGGAGTCCATGGTGTGGAAGAGGCTGCCACGGGCAGTCAGGGGGACAGATGGCTGTGGGGATAAGGCTGAGCACAGCCCAGCTTACTGGCAAGGGGATTACACACAGGGCCCCGGGGCAGGTGGCAGAGCAAGGAAAGGGGAGAGAGTTAGGGGGTGGCACCCTGTGACCCTGTGCCTAGAACCATTACTGGTCCAGCCTGGCAAAGCCACAATGCACCTTGTGCCCTCACTGCAGGTGACAGGTCTCACCCCTGCCTGGCTCCGTCTCAGAGCGTGCTGAGACCCTAACACCATGTTTTCTCCCACTTGATTGACACTCGGCATTCATCTGTCCTGCAAAGCTCCCAATGCTTCATTTCATCATTCCTTAAAGATTTATTTAATTTTACTGGAAAGATGGATTTACATATAGAGAGAAGGAGAGACAGAATAAGATCTGGCTGCTGGTTCACTCCCCAAGTGGCTACAGTGACCAGAGATGTGACAATCCAAAGCCAAGAGCCTCTTCTGGGTCTCCCATGCAGGTGCAGGGTCCCAAGGCTTTGGGCTGTCCTCCACTAATTTCCCAGACCATAAGCAGGGAGCTGGATGGGAAGTGGAGCAACTGGGACATGGACCAGTGCCCAAATGGGATGCTGACACTGCAGGTGGAGGATTAGTCTGATTAAAAAAAAAATAAAAACACACAATGTGCTGGCTCCTTGTGTCATCATTTTAAAAAGTATTCTTGGGTGTTTTATTTACTCAGAAAGCAGAGAGACAGCAAGAGAGGAGGGATGGGGAGACAGACAGACAGACAGTCACTTCTCTCCCCAAAGACATGCCATGGCCAGGCCTGGGCTGGCTCACAGCCAGGAGCCCAGTAAGTTGACGCAGGTTTCCCACGGGGGTGGTGAGGCCCCAAGAAGCGCCATCTCCCGTCTCCCAGGGTACGCGTTAGCAGGAAGTGGAGCTGAGACCTGAACTCAAGCCCTCTGATAAGGGATGCAGCTTCCCAAGCTGTGTGCCGAGAACTGCCTTGACACCTGCTCCCCTCCTCTCCTGTGGGTCTCAGTTCACCTGCCACCTCCTCCACAAAGCCACCTTGGATTGACCATCCCCGGAAATGATGGGTTCCTGTGTTACTTTTTTTCTCTCTCCCTCTCGGAGGCAGCTTGTTCCTTCAAGGTCTTTTTTTATTTTATTTTGGCTTTTTCTTTTTTGATTGGAAAGTCAGACATATAGAGGAGAAGAGGCAGAGAGGAAGATCTTCCATCTGCTGGTTCACTCTGTTAGGTCCAGAATAAATCCTTCCACCTTGAATGGAGGAGTTCCACATGAGACAATACAAAGACAAAGGAACTCCATTGCTGGAGCGCTAGGGTCCGAGTCTCATCCAACGCAGTGGAGTCTTGACAGAGGCCCTGACCATACATTTCACATAGTTCATAGAGGGTTTGGGCTGCAATCCCAGGAACGGGCTATTGATTCTATGAACAGGCATTGGCAAGATTGTAACTGGTCAGTTTCTATCACCCGTGACCACTCTGGTGGTCGGTCTCTCTTATCTGTGCCCACCCCAGTGGTCAGCCTCTATCGCCATGACCACCTGATGACTATGGACCTTTCAAGTCTTCTCTGATTGGTCGGCCCTGTCTAGGGTGTGTCGCTGCCCACTTCGGGGAAGCGGGTGCCTCAATTCTAGGGACTGAATTAGGCCTAGCCTGCCCCAGGCCTGTCGTGGCCTTACCTGGTGCCCCCACAGCAAGCGGACCTCTCATGACAGAAGCCGGACTTGGTGGTCAGTTAAACAATTGATCAAGCAGCATCATTCTAATATTATTTATCCTAAATTCTAATTACCATTACTTATCCAACCCTCTACTAATTGCTATCTCTTAACAATTACATATGTATTTTAATTACCTTATTACTACTCATTCAATGCCATCCCTTAATCTTAATCTCTATAATCCCCTAATATCATCTCTTAACACTTATATATTTTGCCACTTTCATTCTCTTTATTGCTAGACGTTCATTTATTATTGAACTATTTCTTAATACTACTCCCTAATGCTATTGCACATTACTATCATCCTGACACTACTTATGTTCTGATTAATACACTATTTTCTTTATTCATCCATCACTCAGCACACTTAGTACTACTTAGCTCTTATTTTAGTTTCACAGACTCACAACTCCCCAAGTGGCCGCAACGGCTAGAGCTGAGCCGATCCAGCCAGAGCTGAGCTGATCTGAAGCCAGGAGTCAGGAGCTTTTTCCAGGTCTCCCACAAGGCCGGGTACAGGTCCCAGTGCTTCGGGCCGTCTTCAACTGCTTTCCCAGGCCACAAGTAGGGATCTGGATAGAAAGTGGGGCCACTGGGATTAGAACCGGCACCTATATGGGATTCTGGCATGTGCAAGGTGAGGACTCCAGCTGCTAGGCTACCGCTCTGGGCCTGCTTCCAGGTTTTCTTACAGACTTGATGTGTCGGCTGTATCTCTGCTACCTGGACCAAGGCATTGCACACAGCAGGTGCTCAATTCATGCTTGTTGGCTGCATTCCTGTGGGATTACTTGGAAGGCTTTCCCCTGGGTGCAGGGAGGGCCAGCCCTGTTTGAGAAGGTGGGGGAGCTGGTGTGGTCCTCGGGGTGGGAGGGAGCACAGCAGTAACTCCTGGGCTTGGAGCTGGGCTGGGTGGACAGGGTTTCAGCTTACGAAGCCTTGGAGAGCTCTTGTTTCATAAAAGGTTCCATGCATGGTTCCAGATCATTCTGCCATGTGGAGACCAAGTGAGGACAGACCACAACAGACCAGGAGTCTGAGGGCAGGGTTGTCCATTTGTTACCAATGGCGAGAGAAACTCAGGGTAGACTCTGGGTGGGACTTCCAACAGTGCAAAGAATTCATGGGGCTTAAATGGGCATCAGTTAGCCAAGACTTCTGCTTTTCCAGAGACTTTGGGGACACAGAACCCTGTCGGGTGGTTGGGTGGACACGAGAGTCTGCAACCATGGCAAGATCCTGGCTTGGCTGGGAGGCATAGGCTGGCGTTTGCCCATGAGTGCCTGCCTGCCTGCCCCAAGTGCTGCACCCACCCCACCCCACCCCGTTGTCCCCCAAGGGCGCCTGCCTGTAGGTCTTTGGCTGGGGTGGTCTGGGTAACGGCAGAGCCGGGCTGCTCTGCACCATTGCCCGGCGTCTCTGTGGCACATGCGGTCCCCTGGCTCCTGTGTGTGACGCAGCCTGGTGCCCGCAGACCCTGGCAGCTTTCCCACCTTAGGCTCAGCAGGTCCATGGAGCGTTCTGTTTTTTCTGCTTCAAACGTCAGCTAGAAGGGGCTGGGTGCCGGTGGGACTCAGCGCCTGGGGGGACTGCAGGGTAAGGTCGGTGACTCACCGCCCAGCAGGGTCCTGCCTGGTGCCCTGCAGCCATTCAAGGCCTTCCTGCTCTGCCGAGGGTCTTCCCCCAGGCAGGTGACGGAGGACCAGGGCTGTCAGTGAGGGGCAGTGCCTTCCTGCTGCTGTGGGAGCTGGCCTCCAGAAGGGGAGGCTGCGGATAACCTCCATGACCAGTGTCACCCCCAGGGATCCTGGTTTCCCATTTGGGATACTCTGCAGGTGGCCCAGCTGGCTCCCAGCCCGCCCTGTGCACTGTGATCAGATGGCAACCCCAAAGCGGCCCCACCCCATGGCGGCTGACCGTGGAGTTGCTTAGCAGCAGGTGGGATGGTGAGGAGCCCTGCCTCAATTACTGACAATTTTTAAATTAATGTCTAAAAATGTTTATTTTTTCTGACTTTCAAATCAAAGGCCGATTCACCAAGACAGATGAAGACAAAAAAAGATCTTCTGTCCGCTGGTTTGCACCCCTCCCCACGAGACAGCTGCCAACAGCTGGAGCTGAGCTGATCTAAAGCCAGGAGCTTCTTCCGGGTCTCCCACCTGGGTCTCCCAAGGCTTTGGGCCATCCTCCACTGCTTTCTCAGGCCACAAGCAGGAAGCTGGGTGGGAAGTGGAACAGTTGGGATGTGAACTGACACCCATAAGGGAGTGTTGCAGTCAGGGACATGGCCCTAGCCAATGCATTAATTTATTTGAAAGGAAGTAAGAGAGGAGAGAGGGCATGCCATTGTCTAGCTCATTTTGCAAATGCCCCCAGTGGCTGGCAGGAGCTGGACTGGGGTTGCAGCCAGGAGCCAGGAGCCCCATCCAGGTCACTGAGAAGACAGAGCCAGGTCCGGCAGCCGCGGCTTCCTCCCATTGCCCTATGTTTGTAAGGAGCTGCGGCAGGCAAGGGCGCTGGGAATGGGACTCAGGTGCGCCAACACTGGGTGCCTCAGCCTCCAGGCTAAACTCAAGCCCCGCTTTCAGAGGTGAACAAACAGGGGCCCAGAGAGGTTGAGCCTCATTTCAGCCCTGGGGAGCCTCGTGGGGTTCCCCAGTGCACCCAAGCCCCCTGTTACATCACTACCCCAAAGGATGGGGAAACAGGTGTGCCTGGGACACAGGGAGGGAAAGTAAGCCAGACCCCACGGGGACTCACACAGAGACATGCTGTCATTGGAGCCTCCACTGCCAGTGCTGGAGTGCAAGGCCATGCAAGGGCTAGAACAAGTGACCAGGCACACGCAGCCACCAAGCTGAGCCCCTGGCCTCTGCAGCTACAGCAGGTCCTCTGTCGGCTCAGCTACCAGCAGCTAGCACTCCTGTTTCTCCATCCTCAGCTCTGGCTGCATCGTGCTGGGCGGGGATGGGGAGGAGGGACATCCTCCCGGTGCCTCCCTCAGGCCCATCCACGTGGTTCTTTCAAGGCCGGCCTGAAAAACCACCTCCAGGAAGTCCCTCTTGATTTCACCCGTGGTTTACTGACTGTGCCTCGGTGCTCTAACTGCAGGCACCCACCCCCCACACCGCCCTTTATTTCTTCAATAATCACAGTTACCACTCGGAGTCTGAAGGGAGACCACGGCGCCAGGTCTGCACACGGGAGGCACTTAACAAACTATTGCATCTGCGATACACTGGTCCGTGCAGGACCCACCAAGCAGGCACGTATGTATACATGCATGATTTTGGTCATGTATGTGTGTGCACGCACTTGCATGTGCATGAGCAGGTGTGCATGTGTGTGTTTCTGAGCACCGCCTGGGTGACAACGTCAAGGCTACAGGCAGATGGACGCCGTTGTCCTGAAATAGAGGCCCGACCTGGGGTCGCCTGGGCACAGAAGGACACAAGCGCTTCCCCAGCCACTAGGTCCCCTGGCACCGGTCCTACCGCCCCCTCACAGGCTCCTTGGGCAGGCGGGCTGCGCCATCTGGTGGTCAACCTAGGAGACGCAGCCTCAGCGTCGGGCGCTGCCTGGGTCAGACCATTCCTTAAGCACGTGGCTCCATCTAGTGGTTGAAAGTTGCCATCACAGGCCATCCGCTCCAGCGTCTGCAACATTAACAATTCCAAGCCTCCTCTCTTACAGCTACAGAATTTTGGGGAGGCATCCATATTATTTCCATTTCTCCTTAAAGCTTGCATGCGATGTTTAACTCTGGAAAAGTTAAAAGTTTTAGTTTGAGAAGCACAGACTTAACGGGACTTCTATCTGAGATATTCTATCTTCAAGTTCAATAATAAATCCAGCACCTGTCTCCCATCTCACAGAGTAGAGGCAGAGGACCCAAGGCCAAGGCCCTGGGGTCCTTCCTCCCCGAGCGTGCACCCACAGTGAGCCCCGTGTTGCTGAGAAGGGGCCATGGGGAGGGGGCCTGATCTCTCCCTGGGAACCCAGGTGCATCCTGGGGCCTAGCAGCCCCTCGACCAAGGCAGCAGAAGGTCTGGGCTGAGGGGTATAGCAGATCAGGTAGGGTGCATGAGACCAGGAGTCTAAGTCTTCTGGTCTGAGCAGGCGGCAGGTGGGCTGCTGGGGTGGGCTGGGGGCACCATATATGGGTCAGGGATGCGGAGGCCACAGCCAAGTCCACAGGCAACAAGACGCCCTTTTGGCTGAGCAGGCCAGACTGGATGTCACAGTGCTATGTCCTGGGCCCCATCCTCCAGCCCAGCCTAGTAGCCTGGTGCTGAACAGCCATGACACCTGCTGAGCCAGAAATACTAGTCCCACAATTTCTGCTCTTTGGAGGGCGTGAGGGGTGGGAGGGGGAGGCTGCATCAGCAGGTCTCCCTTGGTCTAGCGGGGCCCACCGTTCTCATGTTGCCGAACTGGAGGTCAGCCAAGAGGGGGCTAGCCTCAGCTCTGCCCACGGCTGCTGCCCTCCAGCAGACTGACCCAGGCTCGTCTTCCCAGCATCGGGGTAGAGCCCAGACTTCCAAAGGACAGAGTGGCTACATGCCATGCTACTTCAAGGCCAGCCTAGAGCACACCCACTTCAGTTTCTGCCCATGCAACAGGTCCAAGCTGATCCGACAGGAGGGGGCCGGGAGAGGAGAGAGACTCTGGCTGCAAGGAATGGCAGAAACACAGCAAGAACATTGGGCTAAGGCTGGCGGGGGGATGGCAGCCAGCTTTGTCATCCTCTTTGCATCTTGGCTGCACCTCTTAGCACCTGGAGTGACCCGGGTGTGAGCCGTTTGCCCTGTTTGCCAAGGCTCTTGCTATGCCTTACCAGCCCTATGCTACCTGTACCTGTCACCTACCTGCCCCGCACCCCCAACTTCCACTCATGCACCATCTATGGCTCCCTACTGTCTACAGGAGAAATCTGAAGTCAGCCTGGCACTGCAGCTTCCTCCCCGTGAACTGGCCCAGGCTTCCCTCTTGCACCTGTTTCATGTCCCTCTGCTCTGCTGTCCCTTATACCCCAAGTCACAGTTCCATGTTTGCAAGCATACAGCCCCTTCTGGGTGCTCTCGGGAGGGGAGGTGTGTCTGCTTTGCAAGTTATTTCTTCGGGGGTGGTGGGGGGCTACCTGTCCTTCAAGGCCCGGCTCAAGGTCTGCAAAGTTTTCCCTGATCCATTGGATATTGTCTGATGCCACCTCCCACCTTGATCATCATGCCTCCTGCCCCTGCCCCGTCTGGGTGCTGCTGTGGCTGTGTGTGTTTCCCAATGCTCTCTTTCTCTCTGCTGCCACTGTGACTCCCATAAGGCCAGAGGCTGGCTCCCGCATCAGACACAGCTGAGTTCACAGCCTGCTTCCACCCTCTGTGAACCCAGCTGCACCATGAGCCCATTGGATCTCTGTTTCTGCATCAATAAAGCGAGTTCACAAGGTGTTCTGCGAGGCCTGAGATGGGGCACAGTCTGCGTGTAGTGTGGCACCTGCAATGGAGCACCTGGGGCATGGTAGATCACAATTATTCAAGGGCAGGAACAAAGCCAGCCCAGGTGCGTCCCACCTGAAGCCCCGTAGGAGGCCCTCTCTTGTTGTTATTTAAGATGTTAAAAAAATATTTAACTTTAAAGTCAGATTTACAGAGATACACAGAGACATCTTCTATTTTCTAGTTCACTCCCCAAATGGCCACAATGGCCGGAGCTGAGCCGATCCGAGGCCAGGAGTCAGGAGCTTCTTCCAGGTCTCTCCCACAGGTGCAGGGTCCCAAGGCTTTGGGCCATCCTCTGCTGCTTTCCCAGGCCATGAGCAGGGAGCTGGATGGGAAGTGGAGTAGCCAGGACTCAAAGTGGTACCAGTACTACAAGCAGAGGATTTGCTGCTACTCAACCATGTCAGCACCTCTTGTTAACTTTTCAAAGTTGTTGTTTGAAAGGCAGAGGAACAGTCAGGCAGGTGGAGAGAGCTCCCGTCAGCTGGGTCACTTCTCAGACACTGGCAGTGTGACTAGGGCGCGCTGAAGCCAAGGCTGAGCTCTTAAGCCAGGTCTCCCGGATGGGTGCCTTTCCGTGGCAGCCCAGGCCTACGTTAACAGGAAACTGGAGTCAGGAGCCAGAGCGAGGACTCACAGCCAGACGACTGGATTGCAATATGGGAGTGGTGATGTTGACCAATCTGTTCCTTTCCTGACTGTCGCTGTTCGCGACCCAGGTCAATGTCAACATCCCAATTACTCGGCCGGGATGTGGGTGGCATGGCTACAAAGCCCTTGCAAATATCAACATCCGGGGCTTAGAAGACCCCAATTAGTAGCCTGTCCCTGTTTTACAAACAAATGATCAGAGAAGCAGCTTGGGGTGCAAGATATGAGTCTCGTAGGAAGGATTATATACCAAATCCAGCTAGACTATATGAGGGTCGTGCGCCTGTGTGTGCACGCGCGGGTTAAAAACAAAGCTGCAATCCTCGCCCACTTGCTACTCGCAAATTACGCCCGGTAATTCCCGCGCAATAAGCTTTTGAAATACAATCTGTCGTTTCAGATTTACGGAACATGACTTTATATAATTGTGATTCTCCAGCACACGTTCCTACACATAATTAAATTCACTTTTAAGCAATCTGAAGCTTTTCTCCTGGATTATCTGTTCTAACCACGTCGTGTCAGCAAAAATGAATGTATAATCTGTGGAAGACATTTGGTTGGTTTCGGATAAAACGCATCCATCCTGCTAGTGATCAAAAACCGCAGAGACAGATAAGGTGAGCTTAACGCACCTTCTTCAGCCTCGTGCGTGCACAAAGCCAGCCCTGAGCCCAGCTTTGTCCCCTCTCCACCCCCCAAAAAGGGCACGGGTCTCCATGAAAGAGGAATACTTGAGTTGCTTCAAAGGATACAAGATGTTCAATTAGGGCCAAATTATCCACTGGAGTTGACACAGTCATACACTTTGAAAAGCAACTGAATGAAGACCCTTCCTGGCTACATGATCAGAAACCAGAGCCCCCCCAGCTCCTCCCACAGGAGTATGTGCAGGAGACAAACAGATTCACAAGCTGGCCAGAGAAAGAGGGCAGAGGAGGAAAGCGGAGACCTTGAACGTGCAGCAGCAGGTGCAAAGCGAGAGGCGTTCCTGCTGAGAGCTCTGTGGGTACAGTGCAGTTTCACGCCCCAGACACTGGAGGGAGCTGGAGCTGCCGAACACAGCCTCCAGTTAAGCTGGAGGCATCACGAGTGGATGCGTTTAGCCTGTCAATATGTGCAACTATTATGTGTTCATTAAAAATAAAAAGAGAGAAAGAGATTTTCTATTCACTAGGTCACTCTCCTAAATGGTCGCAACAGCCAAGGCTGGGCCAGGACAAAATCAGGAGCCTGGAAGTCCGTCTGGGTCTCCCGCATGCACGGCAAGGGTTCAGGCCTTGGACCATTTGCCACTGCCTCCTTCCAGAAGCTGGATAGGAAATGGAACAGCCGCAACTTGAACCAGTGCCCTCATGGGTTGACGACAAGGCATGTAGTGGGTTAAACTGTCCATAGTACCAGCCCCACAGGTAACAGCGACAGACAGGGGCGTGAAGAAAGCAACACCTCCGGCACGCGGGACCACAAGTTGGAGGAAGAGGTCGGCATGGTGCTACTGTGGCTGCTGAAGCCACCGCCAGGAGTGAGGATGGGGACAGGCCAGGAGGGCGCACGTGTGTGTCAGTGCATGTGTGTGTCCCTTGCACGTGATCCCGTGAGTCTGTGTCTGAGTGTGTGAACAGGTGTCTCGGTATACTTGTGCCTGTGCGTGTCTGTGAATGAGTCGGAGTGTGCAAGCAGGTATTCTGATTGTGTGTGTGACAGTGTATCTGTTAGTGTGTACGTGTTTGAATTTTTGTGCAGTCCGGCTGATACAATTATGAACAGGTTCCTTTGTAAATCCAAATCGTTTATTTCCAAAGGCTGTGAAAGTTTAAGAGCGAGGCGCCTGCAGAATCAGGGTCTGGGGAGGTCTTGCTTGCTGGACCATCTGCAGCAACTCTTCGCCATGACCTTGCTTAGTGGACAGCAGAAAACGTCCTTCCCCAGCCTCTTGTGGAAGAGCAGTGACGTCACAGGTGGAGGTTCCTCCATTATGCCTTGGTAACCTTCCAAAGGCCTCTCAGCCTGGCGACAGCTCCCCGAGGGGTAAGACTGCAGCACGCATGTGTCGGATGGACTCAAGGATATGTGCATGTATGCCTGGAGCTTCAGTGTGCAGGATTTTTATGTGTGTGTGCGCACGTGTGTGTGTGTGTGTGTGTGTGTGTGTGTGCATAGAGACAGAGAAAAGAGCTAAGACGTCAAGCGAGTGCCTTCTCTCCCTGGGTCCTGAGTTCGGTGTTAGTAAATCAATCTCTCCCCCGTGGGTACATTTGTCTCTGCATGTCGGACCGGCTCTGTGCCGTCTCTGGGATACAGAAGTGAGAGATCAGGGCCTCACTGGTCTCACAGGTGTCACAGGAGTGAGGGGATTCTTTCAGGCTGTTCTTCCCAGGAGATCCTGCCTCTGCAAGACAGGGCCTGCCTTCCCCAAGTTACCAAAGTGTGGCCCTGCCCCCGACACACACACACACATGCTCTCAGAGTGGCGAGGTTGGGGATGCTGGAGAGATGGAAGGAAGTCTGTCTTCTGATCGCAGCCCAGCCAGAGGGGACCAGGGATGCCGCTTGCTGTGTCCTCCCTTATAACATAAAATGCTGCAATTCTGGTAACTATGGAAGCTGCACTGGGGAGGAAGTCACAGGCAGATTCTAGCAGGTGAGCCTGGAAATGCCCACCAGATGGACGCTGTCAGCATGAAAGTGAGCACTGGCCTTGGCCTTGAGGTGAGGCCAAGAAGCAGAGGGCAAATGGTCCTGGTGGCCAAGTCTTAAAATATTCTCCGCTTCTGCTATTGGGAAAGGAAAAGCCGAATGAGGGAAGGTACTAGCTCAAGGTCACTTCCAACTGAGAAGCTGACTGCTCAAGGTTCCACCTCTGTCGCTTACACTGCCTGCCATGGCTGTACGCCCAGGGTCTGAGACTTCTGCGAGGTCCCCCTGCCCGGGCCTATGAGTAGTTCAGGTACCCCCTGCCCTCTTACCCAACTCATTAACTGTTAGCACAAAACTTGGGGATTCACACGTCTGTAGCACCTTGGGGAACCGGATATTTCTTCAACCATGCATAAGTGGATGAGTGTTGGATGGATGGATGGATGGATGGATGGATGGATGGATTGATGGGTGGATGGATGGATGGATGGGTGGATGGATGGATGGGTGGATGGATGGATGGATGGATGGATGGATGGATGGGTGGATGGATGGATGGATGGATGGATGGGTGGATGGATGGATGGGTGGATGGATGGGTGGATGGATGGATGGGTGGATGGATGGATGGATGGATGGGTGTTGGATGGATGGATGGATGGATGGATGGGTGGATGGATGGGTGGGTGGATGGATGTTCTTACACTGAGGAGGAATCAGGGTAAGTTCTCACAGTCTCAGGAGTGCAGGCCAGAAGTCGTCCACACACGTTTCCTTTTCGTTGTAAGAGAAGTCTTAGATATTTAACAAGTGGCCCATGCAAATCTTCACAGACCTGGAGATTGTTTTTTCTTGGGCAAGTCAGGAGACGCAGCAACGGCAGGCTCGCATTCTTGTGCAAGCAACCCAGAAGCAGCATGTCGCCTGCCCCTTTGCAAAGGAGAACGGCTTCTAGATTCCACGACTTCCTCAGCAAAGACATCACTTGTCTAGCCCCTTGCTCTCCAACTCCTCAGGTGGAAAGACTCCTTTTGCACTCCCGTGCCCCTTGCTGAGGCTGTGTCCGGCCAGGGTCTTCCTTCTCTACATCTCACTGTTAGGAAGCAGAAACGGTTCACCCAGACGATGCCAACCCGCAGCTCAGCTCAGGCTGTCTTGGGAGTCTCCTCTCCCAGTTCCCTAGGAGAGGACAGTGAGGCCTGATAAGCGCTCTTCTCCTGGGGTTGAGGAAAGACGGTGGTGGGTACCAGCATCCCTCGGGGAGACAGCAGTCAGCCCTCGGGAAGTTAAAATGCAATGCTTTCTGAACATGTCCCTTACGCACTTGCATATTTCGTTGACATTTTAATTAAGACTGGAGCCCTCTTTGGGCTGCACTGAGGTTGAAATCGCTTTCACAGGCTGCTGCAGCCTAAAGGTGGAATTGAATGGGAGCTGTGCGGCCGCTGAGCACTGCTTCCTGCGCATGCGTCATGATGGGACCCACAGTATATGAGTTTCTGTTGGCTGAAACCAGGCTGTTGCTCAGTGGATTTTGCTCCAGATTAGAGCGCACCTAGGGCTTGCCCTGCCGAAAGCAGGTCCCAGGATCACCTTGAGCTGGAAATTGTTGCTTTCTAAAGGGGTGAAAAGGGTGCTGATGGAGGGTGCACCTGAGTGGTCGTGGCTGGGGTCAGGTGGGGGTTATGATGTCCACTTGAGCGGTGTGTTCTTGCAGTGTTAGCCCAGGCAGCTCGGAAGTGCAAAGCAGGGGAGAAGCTCCCCAACTCTCATGCTGCAAGGTTTTGCTCACAGAGCTGTGTTTATCTATGAACATTATTTTCTCCCAGTGGCTGAAACTCAATCATGATGGAGGTGCATTAGGTTGGGTGCACCCAGCATGCTTTTCTTTCGGAGTGTGGGCCTGTTGTCAGTCTCTGGTGCGCATGTGCTCACAGCCCCCATTCCTCACCAGAAAGGCTTCATCTGTGTCATCTAAACGCTGTGCAAAATGCTCCCACAAGTGGTCTGGGTGATGGTATCAGAAAAAAAAGTGTGTGACCTTTGGGAAATGAATGAAGACTACTGAAAGTAGCAGCTAATATCGAGGCTCAAGACATAGGTCATGAGCATCTTTAGAAAAATTAGATACACATGTGGCAAAGATAGAACTTTGGATTCCTATCTCACAACAAACACCAAAACAGAATCACTTTTTACACATATAATAAAGCATAAGAATTGGGGAAAATATGGAAGAACTTTACGATAATCACAGAGTGGATAAGAGGTTTCAAAATACACTGGAAACACCAGAACTCAAGCCAGAAAATACCAGTTTGTCAGTTTGTCTCCAAATAAATCGGTATAAAGCTATAAAACAACAGCAACAGCAACGATTAAAAGTAAACCTAAATGCAGAAAAAGAATTGCAGCTTCTATCCTACACTGGTGATTTACTGAGTATCTCAAGACTTTCTGTAAATCTCAAAGAAACTGTCTGGGGCCAGGGTTGTGGGGCGCCAAGCTCAGTTGTCATTTCTGACACCCGCAGCCCCTGTGGAAACACCTGTTCAAGTCCTGGCTGCTCTGCTTCTGCTCCAGCTTCCTGCTAATGCGCCCAGGAGGTGGACAATGTCCCAAGTGCATCCCTGCCACCCAGCTGCTCATGATCCCTGGCTTCGGCTTAGTCCAGACCTGCCTGTTGGAACCATTTGGAGAGTGAATTAGCAGGTGGAAGATTTCAATCTCTTTCTCTCTCTCTCTCTCTCTCTCTCTCTCTCTCTCTCTCTCTCTCTTCTCCCTGTTTTTCTACCTTTCAAATAACAAACAAGTCATTTTTAGGAACAGGAAACAGTTAAACAGATGAACAGAAAAAACTAGGCTGTGGATATGAACAGGAAATATATGGAGAAGGAAATGCCGGGTTCTCTTTATTAATTAGATTAGACAATGTTCCAAAGTTTGCTGATACTCACATACCCCACTGAGGAGTTTCCAGAGAAGCAGGCCATGTGCTCGGTTGCTGCTTTCCTTTCTCTGAATTGACTCATGAGAAACAGGTGTCCATCTCTCAGGGGAGGAACCTGCTGGCTGGCTGGTGCCTATGAGACCAACTTCATGAGTTAAGCATGTTTTATCATAGGCATTGTATTTCCCCACTAACATAGAACATGCGTTATGCATAGGTAGGGATGTAGACACAGAGACTACACATACATGTACTGCTGGCTGGATTCTCAGACATGTTTTTCCATGAACGGCTGCCAGTACAGGCCGTAGCCCAGAGCAAACATTTTTGGAATCAATTATACTTGAATTAACAAGTGTGCTGTTCTTTTTCTCTTTTTTCCTCTGCCCTCCAAATTCTCCCCACCTAAGAGGACTAATGTGTTGGAAGAATTCAGCACAAGATTCTTCGTGTGCTTACACATCTGACTCAATAGGAAGGCTGACTTGGAAGAACTGTCTTCCTCCTGCTCCCAGCTCCCCCGCTGGCAAAATAGCCCTGAACCCCCAGTTTTCCTTATTTTGAAGGGAGAGGAATTGGGCAGCTGCATCATTTTGAACTTGTTGAGCCTGTTTCTGATCAGTAAAATGGAAAGTTCTGGCCACCTTTAGGATGGAAAAGAGGTTTCAAAGCACATGAGGAGAACTCTGTGGTTTGACTTTGAGATGGCAGAGATGAGAGAAGGAGGCGCAAGGTTGGTGGGAAAGGTGGAGGAGACACTGGGTGTAGGTGTGCTATTTCACACATAGCACCAAGTTCCATGGCCCAGGGAGCTTTGGAAGTTTCCTGAAGAGTTCATTTAGGGCAGGGGGTCGCTCAAGGTCCCGTGTGAGCTGTTAGATCCATTCATGTGCTTGTGTTTTGCAGTCCTGGTGGGGTGAGGATGTGACGTGTGCATGCTCTGTATGTGCACACTTGTGTGACCGTAGGTGACTTCTGAGCTGGGTCCGGGGAGCTATTTTGATTTGATTTAGTTTCCAGAAAACCTTAGACAAGGACTTACTTTGGTGGGGTGGGGTCTTTGTTTTCTTGGGTATATACTGAACCAATTTTTCCCTCAGGCTCTCACTCGCAGGGTTGTTTTGTTGGCTTGCTTTTGAAAAAAATCAGTTGTGGTGATGGCTAGGAGAGCGGTCTGCTAATTGGGAAGAGCCAAGTGCCTTGATATTCAGCAGAGTCTGAAAAGCATCTTGTTGAGTTCAAGGGTCGGCTTCTGTTAGAAATGCTGCCCAGAGCGGGCGTTTGTCCTAGGGGTTTGGAAGTCCACATCACAAAGTGTCTGCATTCAGTTCCCAACTCTGGCTCCCAACCCCAGGTTCCCGCTCTTGCCAACCCCAGGAAGCAGAAATGCTGGCCATGTTCACTGGGGCTCCTGCCATCCTTATGGGAGACTTGGCTTGCACTCTTAGCAGACAGCTGGATTAGAAGTGGAGCAGCTGGGATTGGGAGCAGAGTCTATACAGGAAGCCAGCACTGCAGGCTGTGACTTGACTGCTGCGACATAGTGCTGTCTCCTACCCCAGAACTTTCTTCAAGGTGTCAGGTTATGAAGGACAGACACAATCTACAACTTTTCTAAATCTAAAAATTCCTGAGTCAGGAAATACGTCCAACCCCATGGGCTTCCAGCTAAGAATTTGAAGACTCACAAGGACCTCAGCTGAAAACCTGGGGGCATTCACATAAAGTTCACATTTCCTGGCTTTCTTGAAGAGGCAGAAGGATCCCCACATCTATGTTCCTTGCCCCACATCAGCCAAGAGGAAAGATGTCTTGACAGCCTTCTCAAGACAGGGGGTGAGTTAGTGGGCACCATGGCAGGCTACGGAGTTTACCAAGGGACTTTAATTCCTGGATACCTCTGTCTCACTGGGACACGCCCCCCCAGCTGTGACACAGGTGTCCCTTGACATTCACGAGGGATTGTTCCAGGAATCCCTGCAAAATTCCCAGTTCACAGATGCTCAAGTTCCTGGTAGAGAGCAGGAGAGTATTTGCATGGAACCTTGCTGTATTCCTGACATTGTCCCCGGATTACTTAGAACATCTGCTCTAGTGTAAGTGCTGCAGAAGCCGTGGCATGTGGTAATGACATTCGTCATTACAAAATCTGTCATTGGTTAAATTCACAGGTGCAGTATCTGTGGATATGGAGGGCCTGCTGTGCTCACAGCAGTTCTATGCTGTATCCTGAACACTCTTTGAGCATGGGCCAAGGCTGGGTGGAACTGAAGTCAGGAGTGAGTCCAGCTGGGTCTCCCACACATGTGGCAGAAAATCAAGCATTTGAACCCACCATATTGAAGCTGCATTCATAGGGAGCTGGGGGACTCTGAGACCAGCGTGCCTTGCTGTGAAAGCGCTTGGACTGAGTGCAGCCTGTGGCAAGGTCCTCTTGACTTTGATCCCTGGCCCAGTCAGCAGAGGTGTGGGACTGCAGCACCTGTGACCAGTCCAGTTTTGAGAGATGGGGTGGAGAGGAGGCATAAGTGTTAGAGGCACCCCAACGGAAGTGATACAGAGAATGTCAGCATCTCCAACGCTCTTGCCTCATTCTTGGGCACAGAGGTGGGGTGTGGAGAAGATGACAGTTGCACCGAGCTGCAGAAGGTTGTGTAGAGCAGCAGTTCATGACATGGATTTGGGTTTCAGATTCTGGGACGTCATATGTTAGCCATGGGCTTTGCCAGTTCCCAAGGCCTGAACCTGCACACTGCATTCCTTAGCTGAACCCAAGAGGAGGGATTCTCTGCCGACGAGTCCAGGCCTATCTTCCCACTCCCTCTCCTTTGGCGCGGCGGCCCCTTGAGTGGGTAGTCTTTTCCCTTTGGACTTGAGCAGTATCCACCCAATCCCATGGCATCCAGTATCCCTCGTGCCCACACCTCAAGACCCCCCCTTGTGCCATGAAAGTCTCCTTAAGGAAACAGAATTTCAGACAAAAGGAGAAAATAGGACTAAGAGGCATGACCAGCAGTGTCATATGCACTGGCATTTGGCCTCGGCATGCACAGCAGTGGGAGCATTGCGTGCTGTGGGCACAGGTGCCTTCTGGTCTCCTAGGAGGAATCAACGACTGAATGATCAGAAACCAAGTGAAAAACCAGGCTGCCTGCCTCCATCACCCCCCTACCCGTCCCCCGGGCCTCTCTGCCACCTCCTGCTTAGAAGGGGCCGTCTTTATCTCCACAGCTTTAGTCTAAATGTCCAACACATCGTATTAATGAAAAGAATAAGCTGTTGTTTATTATATGTCATAATGGGGAATATGACTATTTAATATAAATCTGACATTTAAATTCCACTTAGTTCTGAGATATGGACGATATCAAGGCGTAGCTCTTTACCCTGGAGTGCTAACTCCCCAGGCCTGCATTTTAAAGCACTGAAGTTTTCAAAGTAATCAGGTTCCTTTTTTTTTTTTCCAGAGGAACCAAATTGTGAGGACATCTGTTCTGTTATTAATTTCACATAACTCTTAAGCTCCTCAAGGCCAGAAATGAGGCTTCATTCACGTCGAATTAATGAAACATGATTGTGAGGCCCTTGCATGGGGATGCTGTCACACGGTTCTGAGCTGCTTATAAGCACGGAGTAATCTCTCCAACTGCCAGGGGACAGCCACTGGAAATCCGCCCACCCCTGCCCCCCGCCCCCCGAAAACAATATCGGAAAATATCACAACACTAACTCTATCCTGAAAGATTAATAGCAGATGAAAATTTCTGGGAAATGAATCAGACTTTCTCAGGAAAGGATACTAATATCTCAGGCGAAAAGCAGATTGCAAATGGAAGAGCTTTTTGGATACAGTTTAATAATCGCCCCCCCCCCTTGCCCCCGCCTCACAGGAATGCTTCTGGGAGAGGGACCTTGGGTCTCCTGCAGAGATCTTTTGGGGAGCGGACATGCTGCAGAAAAGAGGCTCTCTGTGACATGGATCCTAAACTGGACAACTGGACTGGTTTTTACCATGATGCATGTGCTGGGCAAATGTGTGTGTGTGTGTGTATGATCTGTGTGGGAATGTATGCCTGCATGTGGATGAACATGTATGTGGGAGTGCGTGTGAGCTTGTGCATGTAGAGGTATGGAAATGCGTGTTATGAGTTTGTGTTTGATGTGTGCGTGGGAGAGCACATGTAGGATTTGGAGTGTGTGAGGATGTGTGTGTGATGTGTGTGCACACGCTCCTGGAAGACCTCTTAGGACAGGCATGAATGAGTCAGCTGGGAATGACCCATCGCCACGCAGATTCCATCTCAACCATTATGGCAAAGAATTTGTTCCCGAGGCTTTGACTGGGAGGGACACACTTTTGATTCTTTTGGTGAAATCACTGAAAATGCCAGTGGAAAGATCGTCTGGAGGGAATGATGGGAGGGGGTGCCTGAAACTTCTTAATCAAACTTCCAAGTGTTATTCTTGCACTTCTGTTGAGCTGGGACCCAAAAGAGAATCTGCATATGATATTTACATCTCAAATCTTCAGAGCCTCATTAGCTTTGATAGTTATTTATTTATTTATTTGCAAGAAAAAAAAGAGAGAGAGAGAGGAATTTAAATCAAACAGAGAGGCACAGAAGCAAAACCTTTGAATGTAGTGCAAAATTAATTAACACAGGCAGCTGACGGGTAGGGTAGAATACAATAGAATTCAGAGAAAAGACAATGAAACTAATTAGAGTCTGATGGGAAAATCCTGCCTCATTTAGTGATCATCCATTGGTAATTCATAAGTCGCAAATATTGGTATTTGAAGAGTAGTGTTGGAATTTTAACCCTGTTTTTCCATGCTTCCTCTAGAGCTTCCTCTGTCATTTCATTAGATTCATGATCTTCCCAACTAAACCAATCAAATTAATGAATATTGTATTTATGGAGTTTGGGGGAAGCCAGTTGAGCAAGTCCTCAAAAGAGTGTGTGTGTGGATTGAATCCAAGTGTCAGTCCAAAAAGAGATGGAAATGCAAGGCTGTGGTGAACTCTAATAGTTAGCATTAACCCCCAATGGAGGAACCAATTTGAGTATACCAACAGATAGAATTCCAGTACATTTTTGCCCCTGGATATTTTGGGGGCTTTATTTTACATTCTATGCTTTGTAGATCTGTGAAAAACATTTCTATCCGCTCAGCTGAAAAACCCTTGACCATCAGTAGGAGGAAGACTTTTAGCTTCGCCTCGCATAAGACAGCATCAAGGGGTCTGTCTGGCTTTCTTGTGGGAAGTCCTTTGGAATAAAATGATCAGTTATCATTTCTGTTTTTTTGTCCTTCTGTATAATGCAACAGCACAAATGTACAACTGCCCCACTGGGAGAATTTAATGCAAAGCCAGCCTGTCCCAGAGTTTTCAAGTTGGCCGTGCGTGTCTTTGGTGAGTCCCAGGAATCCTTTAAGCTTCTTTCAGAATCTCCTTTCTACCTACCCTCTTGCCCAGGGCTCGAGACTTTCAGGATGACCCTGGGTCCTTTTGAGCTGAAAGAGAATGGGCTTTGAGAAATACCTTGATAATAAGCTTTAGTTCCCGTCTTTAAAGATGGCTAAAATGCTAATGGTGGGATTTCAGGCTTTGTGGCGGTTGGATGAAAGGGTTGTTTTTTTTTGCAGTGGTCCTTCAAACCGCCACTGCATAGAGGTGGCCTTGATTAGATGAGTCAGTAAATTATGCCACATCTCAGCTTTTCCCCTATGCAAAGTGGAAGGAATTGAACTAGAACTCGAAAATGATCTTTAAAGTTTCTTAAAACCTCTCTAATTGGCGATTGCAACCTATTGGGGTGTGTGTGTGTGTGTGTGTGTGTGTGTGTGTGTGTGTGTGTGTGTGTGTGTAGGTGGAGGAGGGGGAAGGAATGCATGGTCGTGCACAAAGAAACCCAAAGCTCTTCCCTGTAAGTAGCATATGCATTTATTCATGAGCTCATGCATCTTTGTGTGAGTGTACCTATGGGCTGATTCTGCAGCACACAAATCTTTCACATTATTTCACTTAATTCTTACAACAACCTTTGGAGGCAGGTATTCCTAATAGGAGCCACAGCCAATGCATTGAGCTATGAATAAATCATAGGTGCTTGCCCAGCAGAAAGGACACCAAGCTTCGTGTCCCTGTGCCTGGTGTGTGCTGCTGGGTGAGGAAAGGTGGACGACGGGAAGGCAGGGAGGAGGATGAGAAGGGTCCTGAGGAGGCACTGCATCAACTGACCCAGAACGTGATTTAATTTCTAAATAGTCTGTACAGGCTGTGTTGTTGGACATGGCTGATCTTCAGCCCTGGTTTCCAATTTCCCACTCAGTGAAGGACAGAGCTCAGGCTAAAGAAACCTCAAGATCACCCTAGCAAAAAGTGACAGGCCTAGGGCTAGTATGGTGGCTCAATAGGCTAATCCTCCACCTGCAACACCTATAGAGGCACCAGTTCAAGTTCCAGCTGTTCCACTTGTGAACGAGTTTCCTGCTTATGGCTAGGAAAGTAGTAGAGGGTGGCCCAAGTTCTTGGGCCCTGGTATCCATTTGGGAGATGTGGAAGAAGTCCTGGATCCTGACTCTGTATCCACTCAGCTCTGGTTGTTGTGGCTGTTGGGAGAGTGAACCAGTGATGGAAGCTCTCTCTCTTTCTCTGTCTGTTTCTCCTTCTTCCTGTAAATAAGCTTTTCAAATAAAAATAAATAAATGTTAAGAAAAAAAAAATCTGTGAGCAGAGTATATCAATTATAAAAGAAAAGAGTGGCAGGCCTGAGCTGGAAGCCACTTTAAGACCACAAAGTTCTCTCTGCCGCTCTGCTGCTGGGAGCTGCCGCAGGTTGGCCTCATCACGGTCCAAGCAGGTCCGGCATTTCCACACCAGAACCCAGAGGAGGAGAGGATCCAGAATCGAGTGTGAGTGAGGGTTATACTGCCAGATTCAGCCAATAAAAAGTACAGGACACTCAGATACATTTGAATTTCAGATCGACAATGTGTAATGCTTTTGTATATTTTTAGTGTTTTGTGTGGGATATAGTTATATTACCCATTATTCATTGTTGACCTAAAATTCAAATGGAGGCAGACATCTTGTATTTTTTCTGGCAACCCTAAGTGTGGGGTGGGTTGTGGGGGTTCCCAGGTGCACTAAGATCATTGGAGCTCTTCTCTGCTTATGACCAAGCCCATCACAATCCTGATCTCACCCCAGGACCTTCTCTATCCTGAGGATATGCACTGCAGGGGCAGGACTCCTTGAGACCAGTGCCCTGCCTTGTTCTGTTTCTGTCTCCTCCCGCCTCCACTCCATGCACTGGCACCGTGGTTTGGCTTTGAAGCTGGGCACGGGGTCCACAAGGCGTGTACCGTCTCCTAAGCACATGGAAACTATTCCGGGCCTGCGGGCCTCCGTGGTGAGTCAGCAGCCAGTCGCACGGTCTTCCAGCTGCAGCACCCCCACCCACCCCAGCCCAGATGGAATTTATTAGAACGCATTGCTTTTGAAAAGAAAACTGCATCTTAATTAAAGGTTGGAGATCCAGAGTCTGTTTACAGATGAGAAACGTTAAGCAACTACTATGACCAGGGCAGGGCGTCCCCGCTGGGGCTTCAAACATGGCTTACCAGCCTGTGGAGGGACCACATGGTGCCAGCTGCCCCTGCCTCAACATCTGGGTACTTCGCTGTGTGACAATCACAAGGCCCGGCAGAGGGGCTATTGGAGTTAAGCAGGCCTGTCTTCTGCTCTTACCACTTGCTTTCCCAGGATGGCAGGAGGGGGCTAATGAAGGTTAACCTGGAAACCTAGGCCACTGGGTCAGCCTGGGCCATGTAGAAGCTGAGAGAATTTGGCCTTGACTCACTTGTGCACCACACATGAGGGAAATCATGAGAAAGTGAAGAGGGGTCCTCACCTGGATTGTATGGAAAGAATTCAGGAGCTCTTTTACCTCTTACCTTTGATGGGTTGCATTCACTCATTTATTTATTGCTAAAAGTTAACTGAAGGTTAGCATTTCTCCCATTCTAATTGCAGACCAAAAATTTTTTTTTCACAACTGTATTATCATTGTATGTGATCTAATATCATCAGAAATCAAGGATATTTTAATATCATAATATGTTATTAGGCAATATCATGAAATAAATTTGTTAGTATTAGCTGGAAATGGTTTTTCCTCTGTTTCTTGCTATTTAATGGTTACCAACAGCATATATACCTATATATATATATACACACACCTATAAGCAACTTCAATATATTGCATATATATAGCATACGTCTTGCACCATCATGAAAAATTATTTACAGTTGGTGTTTAATGTAACTTGCTTTCTAATTCCTTGTTTTCATTTTATTTGTATAAAACCTTTATTCTGGGCTAAATCATGGAGATTTAATGCTAAGACCAAGAAACCACACTCCAAGGGCCAACACTGTGAAAATTCATGTAACCAATGTAGGCATTTTCATGTCACAGTAATAAACATCGTATTATCTCGTCAAAGGGTCATTGGAAGGGGCTCTGTGGTGTAAACCAGACCTCTGCTTGTGGGACACCATTCTTCCTAAAGCCTGGCTCAGGCTGCCTCCAGGTCTGTTCTCTTTAACCAGGGAGTTTGTTCTTCATAACCCTTGAAGCATCCCTCTACTGTCCTAACTGGACCTAGCTACCTCCCGCCTCCTGTTTGACAGAGAAGCAGCTAGGCCACAATATCAAACTGAGGCTTCCACCACAACCCAACAGAGTCATTATCTTCTTGAGTTGATCAAAACCTTGCCTGGGGACTTAAAGCCAGGATCACTGTCCCACCTCTTGCTGGCCTTTGTATGACTTCAGCAAGTCTGCAGACCCCTATGAGGTCAGAACTGTCAGCAAGGACACTTTGTGGATGAGAACTGAGACTCATGCAGGTCATGCGAGCTTGTCTGACTGCAAAGACTTTCTGCACCGAGCACATCCCTACACATGATTCCTTAAGAGATTAAGAGATGCCCAGGGTTCCTCTTGGGGAGATGACTTCTCACTGGAGAACTAGTCTTAAACTTACAAGAGAAAAAGGAGGGAGAACCCCAGCGAAGACTATCAGACCCTCCTCTCATACCCCCGGGAGTCCTGGCAGCCACGTGTGTGCTGGTTGAGGTTTCTGCCTTGCTCGTGTACCACGAGCCTTGGTTGATCCTTTTAGTCTGAGCCAGGGGGACAGAGCAGTGTCTGAATGTGTCCTTGTCCTACCATCAATACCAGAATAGCAGTCAACTTCTGTGCTGACCCCTCGATGTGGCTGAGCTCTAAATCTTTCATCGTCTGTGGACTCCCTAAGAATTTTGACTACATTGGAATGCTATTGCTATTATCATGTACTTCATGTACTTCCCCTTCCCCCCCCCCCCCATGAAGCAGGTCTGCTTTTAAAACTACCTTTTATATACTAAGCAAATTGTTCAATAAATTATCATATGTATATATTATCATTTATGTATTAAGCAAATTGTATAGCACTACCATCACAAGGATAAGAGAAACATCAGAGTAACCCCTCAAAAAATGTTTATTCAATTCTACCCTCATTCTACCACATTCTGTTGTCTGCAGAAGAATTTGAGCCTGAAGTCTTTTAATCAGCAACCATTAGGGATTAAACACACGCTAGCATTAGCAGGGTATTTTCTGAGGCAATAAGAGGAATCTGGAGTGTATGGGAGAGCATGATGCACCATTGTGTGGGTCAGTGTTATTTGTCACCTTGTCTATGCATCTCTAAGACTATCCTCTGAGAACACTCTTTTGTCCCAGCGCACCTTTGCAGTGCCCCTGTACTGTGGGTGCTGACACCAAGTGAGTAATATTTCATCTGACAGGTGCAAGGAGAGCCCCATGAGCCCGAAGCAGCACAACCAACAGGAGCACCTCGCTTCCCTTCCCTCCACTCTCCCCCTTGTGTCTTCAGAGGTTCTGTCCTGGTCACAGCAATGTTCTCTTCCAAGGTTATCTGCCCAAGACAAGGACATTTTACAGCATCTTATAACTCCCCATGGGTGTCCAGGATCACAGAGCCATCCTGAATCAAGAGGCCCTTGCTTGGAAACCCGTGGTGAGGTTGGATACAAGTGATACCAACTCTGCCTTTGTGAATGAAGAGGGTGTTGATGGAGGAAAGGAGGAGCCAACAGGAGAGGAAGGAGATGAAAACAGATTGGGGAGAGCTGCAGCATCCCCATCTGGAGAACGGGAGAGTGAAAGCTGCTTCTTGGTGGCATGGTTAATTGGTGGGAGAATCTGAAAACACAGTTGGTACCTTCACTCCCTTCCCTTCCTCTTCCCCCTCTTATACATTGGCTACATATGTGTTCATACACACTTATGATTATTAATTTATTTAATGAGAGGGAGAGAGAGCGAGAGAGAGAGAGAGAGAGAGAGAGAATGGACCCTCTTGCTGGGAGCCAGAGTCTCTCATGGGAATAACAGGACCTGATTCTCCACCTGCTGCCTCCTGGAATGCACCTTAGCAGGGAGCTGGGGTTGGGAGTGGAGCCAGGACTGGAACCCAGGCATTTTAATACAGAATATGAACATCCTGAACAGCATCCCAGCTGCCCTGGAAAACTCCTGCCCTTTGGGTACATGTTAAGTGACAACAGGTATCCTGCAAACAAGATCTGTGTTGCTATGAAAATATGTGGGGCCAGAGACAAGATCGCCAGGCAGGAGGGGCCTCTTGATTCTTAGGATAATGTTGTCTGAGCTGGGGGAAGGGGTCTCTCAAGGGGACTGGTGTGACACAGACCAGGGGATGCCCACAGCAAGCCACCGCTCACCCTCCCCACACTGCTCTGGCTTATGCAGCATCTTTAACCACCTGTCAGGAGCAGCTGAGGCAGTCATGCAGGTTTCCAGGGAGGTCCCAGCACAAGGGCAGGAGAGTTTGTGTGTGGCTACCAGGGGCCGGATGGGTGTGCCTAGCATGCAGATGAAGAAGGCAGGGACGTCATTCCTGCTGGTGCATGACTCTGTGTCAGTTCCCTCTGCTTTGGCCACTTGTCTTCTTGGGGTGGAACAGCGAGGATGATAGATGGGAAGGCTGGATGACAGCGCAGACCAAGCCTGAATCTCACCACTGCCAAGCTGCTTCCTCCAGTTCCCTGTGGTTCAACACATCTGGGAACTGGGAAACACAAACAAAGAGTGTCCAAGCACACATGTAGGGTGCTCATGTGGCTTCCGACTCATGTGGGGGTCCTTGGCAAGCCTGTTTCCTCTCTGGATCTCCACTTCCCAAACTGTAGCACCCTAGAGGGGAATCAAGTCTGGCTAGTATCATAAACATTTAGTTGTTCTGAAATTCTGTTAAAGTAGAAATCCAGATGCTACTCAAAAACCCATTTGGGCCCAGCGCGGTAGCCTAATGGCTAAAATCCTTGCCTTGCATATGCCAGGATCCCATGTGGGTGGGTGCCGATTCATGTCCCAGCGGTCCTGCTTCCCATCCAGCTCCCTGCCTGTGGCCCAGGAAAACAGTCAAGGATGGCCCAAAGCTTTGGGACCCTGTACCTCTGTGGGAGACCTGGAAGAGGCTCTGGGTTCCTGGCTTCAGGTAGATGCAGCTCTGACTGTTGCGGCTGGTTAGGGAATGGATCAGTGGATGGAAGATCTTTCTGTCTCTCCTCTCTCTGTACATGTGACTGTTCAATAAAAATAAATAAACATTTTTTAAAGCCATTTAGGGAACACGCAGAGAAATGTTCTTGGCTATGATTGTGTGTTGATGCCTAGCTGAATGCCCACATGTTAAGGCGGACCTGGGACCTGCATTGTGGTGGCACCTGCAATGCTGGCATCCCGTGTGGGTGCCTGATTCACCCAGCTGATCTGCTTCCAATCCTGTTCATGAACCTGGGAAAGCAGCAGAGGCTGGTTCAGCTGCTGTGCCCCGGGCCACCCATGTGGGAAGCCCAGATGGAACTTCTGGCTCCTTTAGTTTGTGTCTGGCACTGCTTGGTCATTGGGAGACATTTAGGGAATGAATCAGTGAATGGAAGGGTGCATGGTCTCTCCTCTCTCTCCTTATTTATTATTCCAAATAAATAAAATAAATCTTTACAAATTTGACAAAATGGCAGGTTATTGGTTATCAGCCACAGAGAAGGAGTTACAAAGACTTTTAAATTCTCTCCAAATCAAGGTCCGTTATCTGTGCAGACGCTGGGAAGCTTGCTCTTTTCCATTGGGTAGTGTTTTTAAAAATTGAGCAAATATTTTCATAAGAGAACATTCTCATGCAGGTCCCTGTGTCTGATGTCTGTAGGGAAACCTGGTAACAGAGGGTAGGAACTGGGCCAGGATACCCGCCTGTCCTCGGGGGCCACCACGTGCTCTCTGATCACTGGCCTGGGCCCTGCATTCCAGTCTGAGACCTGGCTTTGCAGAGAGAATATCTGGTGTTCAAGGCAGGAAGGACAATGCCCTCACAGGATATGAGATTGTTTCTCTTGGGTGTCTGTCATGGACACTCTGACTGGCCAGCTAATTTAACTGACCTGCAGGCTCGGGGCAAGGCGCGCCCCTGGCTGGTAGGGTCCTTCCGACTTGTGGCTGCCCTGGCCCTCCGCTGTGAGTGTCCATGAGGGCTGTGGCCCACGTGCTACCTGGAATTGGCCCCGTCTCCCGTTTGATCTGGGTTTCCTGCGTAACCTCCCTAGCTCCCGGTGCCAGCTGTGGCTTTGCATCTTCTCCTGCCCGGGGGCCTTTTTCCAATATGTGAAGTTGCTTTCTCTTTCTGCAGCTGGGATGAAGGATCCTTGCCGAGTTGAGGCTTTTATATATAAAAAAAAAATGACTTTCTGGAATGAGTTCTCTACTTCTGGAACATTCAGGACCCCACCCACCTGGTGGTTCTGCACTGTGCCCTCTTGTTTCCAGGTTGCTGTGCCCCGTGGAGCGTAGGAGGGACCACAGGCTGTGACAGCCAAGGAGAGCTTCCACAGGGAGAACTTGAGGCTAGCTGTGATTCCTCAGCTAAACTCAGCAACAAAGTCACACATGGAAAGCACAAAAACCTGCGGCAGGAATGTCCCAAGAGGGTTGTGGGTTGTTGTTTTTTGTTTTGTTTTGTTTGTTTGTTTTTAAGTAGGAATATTCCTCTATCCATCCATCTATCTATTCAAAAGACAGAATGACAGAGAAGGGGGAGAAGAGAGAAGA
This sequence comes from Ochotona curzoniae, assembly GCF_017591425.1. NCBI lineage: Eukaryota > Metazoa > Chordata > Mammalia > Lagomorpha > Ochotonidae > Ochotona > Ochotona curzoniae. The sequence goes on from NW_024465926.1 coordinate 22,050,255, forward strand.
AAGAGACTGATCTTCCATCTGCCAGTTGTCTTCTCAGATGCCTACAACAGCCAGGGCTGGGCCAGTTTGAAGTCAGGCACCAGGAATTCCATCTGGGGTCCCAAGTGGGGTGTGAGGAACCCAAGTACTTGGACTATGATCTGTTCCCAGGTGTATCATCAGGGAGCCAAATCTCAAGGGGAGCAGTTGGGATCAAACCAGGACTCTGAGTGGATGCAGACATTGCAAGCAGAAACTTATCCCTCCGCGCTCTGCATCTACATTGCAAAGGAGTGCTCACTAAAGGTTGGAGTGCAAGGCTGGGAGGCTCGCCCTAAAGTGCCCAGAGCCATAAAGGCTATGCTCGCTCTGTATTTTATCCCAAGTTCAGTGGGGGCCACTGAGGGCTGAAAGCCTGCAGAGGAAGCCAGCATGGGTTGGGTGAAAAGACTACAGCGGAGATAAAAGATTGGACCAAGGGGCAGGGCATGGCTGAGGCTGAAGGACAGCGAGAGGTAGGTCCATAAGAGACTGACCCCCAATGCCTACCCCACACTCTTAGATGACGGCAGCTCCAGTCAACAGGAGGGAGATACAGTTTAAGGCAAAGACATATGAGTCTGGTTTTGCACTTTGAGAAGTAATTGACATACCAACCAGAGCTATAGTGTTTGCGATTCCAGTAGCAGTTTGCACGGGCTACAGATGGTTAATGGGGTAGATGCACGTGTTTGCTGATCTCATAAAAGGTTCCTGTTGTATGAGGGTACATCAAAAATTTGGTATAGCATGGACTTGCAAGCTGGTTATTTTGGTGCAAAAAAAAAATTAAAGTCCATGTATGCAAGGGATCTTAGAGAAGGTCATGACACATATGTGCTATTAAAAAACTATATGTGAATTTCAAAATTTCTTGCACCAAATTTCCATTCCCTGTGAACTTTCTGTATCATTTTTTCATTGGTGTATAGAAAACTTTAACATCAGTCAAAAACAATTTTCTTTTTGTTTTTGTTGCCTGTGAGGCTCATATTCAGCCTTCAAAGTCTATAAGAAATGTCATCTCTTCTAGGAAGACCTACCAGGTTCACTCTTGGATTCCCACTCTTATTTCATAACAACACTGATTCTTGTTCTTCTTTTTAAATTGAAAAACAGATCAGATCTACAGAGAAAAAATCCATAGGTTCACTCTCCAAATGGCCACAGTGGCTAAAGTTGAGTTGATTCGAAGCCAGGAGCTTCTCCTGGGTCTCCCGAGAGGGTGCAGGATCCCAAGGTTTTGGCCCTTCCTTAACTGCTTTCCCAAGTCACAGCAGGGAACTGGATGGGAAATGATGCAGCTGGGACGTGAACTGGTGCCCATACAGGTACCCAGCACTTGCAAGGTGAAGATTTAACCACTAAACCATCACACCAGGCCCAACAACACTGTTTCTTGAGAGCTAGAGTTAATAGTCCTTCCTTTCTCTCATTTCATGATCAACCTGTTGATGCGATCTTGAAACCCCCCATCTGGCCAAGTGTTTAATTCATAGAAGTTGTCCCTCAGTTAAAGAATAGATGTAGTTTTACTTTTATATCTCTCCTTGAAGCTATAGATTCAAGGTTGAGAGAAATTCAAGGGCGTGTCCCAGATCACATAACAACCTCAAGTCATTCTGAGGGAATTTCCCAGTAGCAGCATACTCATGCTTTACCAAACATGGATTTTCCCCTTATCTATAAATTAGAACTCACACTCACATGGAAGCTGGCCCTGAGCCCAGCGCTCTTTCCCCTGAGCCTCCCCCTTAGCAGAAGATATTTTCACAATTCCCGTGCACACCTTGCTTGCCAGGGAGATGGGGGTCTTTGTTGTAGCAACAGGTGAATGAAGCCAAGGCATTGTCAGCGCCTCCTGCTCCCAGGATGCCTGCAGCCTGCACTTTGAGAACCCTGCTCCCTTTCAGAGTCTGGTTTCCAGACTCAGACGTCAAAACAACTACCTTTCATCTCAGGTTGGGAGCACAGAAAACCTCCAACATTGGCAACAGACATGCTGGACGGTGGGTTCGTATCTCTCAGCAAGATTGCTGTAACTTAACTCTCGTGCCCTCGATCAAGGCCTGCTGCTGCCTCGTCGGTATTTTAATACAAATGTTCCTTTCATTTGGCTGATTGAAGGTCTCCAACCTGCAATAAATGAAACATCTGATCCCCTTGAATCCAAATCACTTCTTCTTTGATTTTCTTTTACTTCTCTTTCTTCGTCCTTTGTTCTACAGCTCGAGTCAAATTTCCCTTTAGAAATTGAAAGAATGTGTGTGGGGTTTTCCTGCTCCTTAAAAAAAAAAAAAAAGCTCTAATGCTCTAGTGCAACTGCTGGCCCATGGACTAGAATATTAAGAGGCAATTCAATGGCAGATTGTCTCCAGCAATGTGCTTTGCATGCCACTAGCTCCCTCCTCCCCACTCCCCCCAGTCAGTGTGAGCAACTGCAGTACAAATTAGTCTGTGTGTACGAGTCATAGAAGCTGGCTTCCTCAGTAACACCTGGGCTTCAGAGAAAATAACAATCAAGGTTCTTTTCCCTGTTGAAAGATTTCAGTTGCCCCTGCACAAAGGCCAACACAGTGGCATCTGGCTTATGGAACTGAGCTTTCAACTGTCTTTGGAATGACCCAGATCATCTTCGTGGTATTGGGTTCTCAGATGCACGTACTGGACCGGAGGAGTCTGTAATGCCCAGCTCTTGCCCATTGATGACTTCACAAGGCCGACAGGGATTACAAGAGGCACAAGAAGTGCTGGGCTCCCTTGTGTGTTTGCTTCTGGGATGGTGCCCTGTGTGGGACCTTGGGGGGTTATCTATCCAACTCCACAGGCTTGGCATTATGTCTAGGGCAGCTTGGGCTATAAGTCAGAGGGCTGATTATCACATGCCAGTAAAATTGTCTCCCTGCCTTGGGTTGGCAGAAAAGTTTGTCCCTTAGAGTTGAATAGCTATCAGGAGGTAAAGACAGGAACATTATATTGTATTCAGTTTGGGTTTGAAGATTTGTGTGCCCCCCAAATTTGCATGTTGAAATCTACCCACAGTGTGATGGAATCGAGAAGTGAGGGCATCCACAGTCCCTGAAGATAGGATTGGTGGCCTTATAATAGAGGCCCAGGAGAGCTCGTTTTTTCCTTTTATTAGATTGAGGACACAGCAAGAAGTCACTGTATGGGGACCTAGTCCTCATCAAACACTGAACCTGCCAAACATCTTGATCTGGGCCTTCCCCATATTCAGAATCGTGGCAGATATATTTCCACTGTTTGTAAATTTTCCCATCTATGATATCTTCAATCATATTATTTAACATTTGATCCACAATTGTCTAGGGCCAGACTTTCTGAGTCCATACTACCATCTGCCTGGCTTCTCTCAGCTGATGCTGTGTCTCCTGACCCCTAACTCCCATTTACCTCATGGGTGGCTGTTGTCCTCCCAGATAGCCCATAGCCATGCCTTCCAGCTGGTATCTGCACCCATAATCTCTCACTCACACAACAGACAGACAAGCAGAGAAAGGAGGAGAGAAGAAAGAGAAACCGATTTTATTTCCTCTTTGCCCTTATCTTTGTTTCTGGTGTTGACTGTTGGGGTCTTCACACCTTTCCCAGAGGAATCTGCTGTTGACCAGCTCCCAGTGTTGCCCTGGCTCCTTTGCCCTCCTGTGGCCCTCATCATTCTGTGACAGGTTTCCTCTTGCCTCCTGGTCCCAGTATTCCTACTGAGGCTCTAATACCAAACAGGTGGCCTCACTGATTGCCTTTGTTCATCTCCTTACCCCTATCCCTAGTTCTAATGTTACTCCCAAAGGATTTCTCCTCCTTGTCATGTCCAGGGAAGCTTTCATTCCCCAAGAGACGTGCTAGGTGCTTCTTTCTATTCAGTGCATCCATACTCTCCTAACTGTCCTTAGTACAGGGTCAGCACTGTGGTATTAGTTTAAGCCTCAGCCTGCTATGCCGACATCCCAAATGGGTGCCAGCTTGAGTCCTGGTTGCTCCACTTCCAATCCAACTCCCTGTTACTGTGCCTGGGGAAGCAACTAAAGATTATTCAAATCCTTGGGCTCCATTGCTCATGTGGGAGACCCAGAAGAAGCTCCTGGCTCCTGGCTTTGGACTAGCCCAGCTCTGGCTGTTGCAGCCATTTGAGGACTTAACCAGTACATAGAAGATCTCTCTTTTTGTCTCTCCTTCTCTCTATATATATCTGTGTTTCAAATAAAAATAAATACATCTTAAAAATAAATAAAAGAGTCCTCAGGGTATCATACTTGCTTTCCCCTAACCTCAGTCTTGATAGTGTTAACTAGAAGGTATGAGGAACTGATATATATGAAGCAGTTAGAGTAACTTAGGCTATTCACACCGGGTGTGTTGAAAGTGCTGTGCAAACACTAGATGCTGGAGTTCTGCGAGGGACTGAATGTTTGTGTCTTCTCAACCTTTGCACTGTTGCAGTCCAACCCCCAACATGTTGCCGTTTGGAGGTGGGATCTTTGGGAGACAGTTTGGTCATCAAGTTGAAGTCCTCATGGTGGGATTAGTGCCCCTAGAAGGATGAACAGGAGGGAGATGATCTCCCTCTCCAACAAATGAGGGCACAGCACAAGGGCAGCCACGGGCAAGTCTGGAAGAGGACCCTTACCAGGAACCAAAGCATCTGGCGCCCCGATCTTGAACTTCAGAGTCTGTGAGAAAGATGAGTAAGTTGTTTGTAGTGTTTGGTGGTGGCAGTCTGAACTGGGACTGTCTCTCTCCGAGGTCTGCTTTGCCCCGTGTGCCCAGACGGTTCCTTGGTTGCTTTCCTCTGCTCTGTCAGGGATACATCCTCTTATGCTGCAAACCCAGGTGTGCTCCTCTCTATGTAGGGCATGTCTTAGCTGGATCTTCCCATCCACTCACTCTTTCCAGGGGTTCCATCCATACCTAAGGGTCCAGAGCCCTGGGGCCCTGCTGTAGGGTAGGTCTAGGAATCTTGGCTGGGCTGGTTTCTTCTCTCTGCAAAGGTGCCTGGACAGAGAGGATGGACACAGTGAGGACCCTGGGCAGAGGAACAGTTATTGCTCCATATCTGTCTCGCAGCCCTGTGCTGAGAAGTTACTTTGAGTCAAGATCCCAAAGGGAGCTGACACAAGTCAGGTGGGGGCTGACCCTGGAAAGCTTATAGTGTAGGGGATGGGTTAGTCATGAGAGGGCACTTCTAAAAGTTTGTGGAAAATGGGCTCAAAAGATGAGGGACTTTTTTTGAGCCCAAATTTTTGAAATTCATGCCAATGAAAGGTCGTCATATAGTTCATGAAAAATGTGTAGAATGAAAAGCTGCATGAATTCCAAAAAGTTGGACATCACCACGAATTACTTTTTTTTAAAAAATCTTTTGAGTTAACATGTGTTTTAAGACTTATTTATTTTATTGGAAAGGCATATCTATATATAGAGAAAGAAAGATCTGTCAGCTGGGTGCAATGGCTGGAACTGAACTGATCTCAAGCCAGGACACAGGAGCTTCTTCCTGGTCTCCCACACAGGTGCAGGGTCCCAAGTCTTTGGGTCATCCTCTACTGCTTTTCCAGGCCACATGCAGGGAGCTGGATGGAAAGTGAAACATGGGCCCGGCGCGGTGGCGCAAATGGTTAAAGGTCCTTGCCTTGCACGCCCGGGATCCCATATGGGCGCCGGTTCTAATCCCGGCAGCCCCGCTTTCCTTCCAGCTTTCCAAACAGCTTTTTCATTGGAAAGGCGGATATACAGAGAGGAGAGACAGAGAGGAAGATCTTCCATCCGATGATTCACTCCCCAAGTGAGCACAACGGGTCGATACTATGCCGATCCGAAGCCAGGAGCCTCTTCCGGGTCCATAGGTTTTGCAGATGGCCTGGCTGCACCGTGGTGCGGAAAGAGGTGTGGCTGTCAGGCGGTTTGGAGTAGCACTGGTTGCCATTTTTGGGGCCTCTCTCCCTATGTTTCTGCCTGAGGGTTTCCTCTGTCTGCTGGAGCTCACTGTCCCATGTCCCAGAAAGACAGCCCAATAGCAGCTTCAACAGTGACCAATGGGAGCTGGCGCATATACTGATCCCTCACTCCGTAGAGGAAGGAGCATTGAGACCTACCATCTACACTGTCTCCTGGATTGCCCTCAGAATCTGCACCCCAGGTGCCCAAGAGCACCTGCACTCAACAGCACTTTCTTTATTGGCTCCATCTCTGTCCTGCCTCATGTCTCCCCACTCCTCAACTTTGCTTCCTCTGAGTATCTCTCAGAGAATACGACCTTTTTCTCAGGGTCACTTCTGGGGGACTCCAACTCAGGGATACTTCTAGAGCTTTTGGCTGGATCTACTACAAGAGCAGCAGTGTGAGTCTGGTATGGTGACAGAGCAGGTAAAGCTGCTGCCTGTCATGCTGACATCTCATTTGAGCACCAATTCTTGAACTGGCAGCTGCACTTTTTTTTTTTTAAGATTTATTTATTTTTGTTGCAAAATCATATATATATATATAGAGGAGGAGGGACAGAGAGAAAGATCTTCTGTCTGATGAGTCACTTCCCAAGTGACCGCAACAGCCAGTGCTGAACTGATCCAAAGCCAGGAGCCAGCAACCAGGAACTTCTTCCAGGTCTGCCACATGGGTGCAGGGTTCCAAGGCTTTGGGCCATCCTTGAATGCTTTCCTAGGCCACAAGCAGGGAGTCGGATAGGAAGTGAGGGTGCCGGGATTAGAACCGGTGCCCATATGGGATCCTGGTGTGTTCAAGGTGAGAACTTTAGCTGCTAGGCCACCATGCTGTGCCTGGTTGCTCCACTTATGATCCGACTCCCTGTCAGTGCCTGGTTAAAAGCAGCAGGTGATGACCCAAGTGCTTGGACCCTTGCCACCCACATGGAAAACCTCAATGCAGTTCATGGCCCAGCCCGGCTGTTTCAGTCATTTGTGGAGTGAACCAATGAATGGAAGATATCTCCCTCTCTTTATCTCTGCCCCTCTCTCTATGAAACTTTAACTCTCAAATAAAGAAATAATTTTTTTAAAAAATAGAAGAGGGCAGTGCATTCATTGGGATGAAGAAGACCTGGGGAAAGACAAGTAGAGGGCAATGTCCCTACTGTATAAGCTGTGTTGAGTGTGAGGCATCTGCCCAGCACTCAGGTCAAGTGCTCAGTAATCAGGGGGGATGCAGATGGAGAGAGCTGAGGGTGGAGATCAGGCTGTGAAAATGGACTTGAGCACGGAGCAGGCGCACTCTGATTTCTCTCTGGCGTCTCTAGGAGGCCTTAACCTGCTGACTGTCACACTCCTGGCAGAGTCAACAACACTGGTCAGAACAAGTTTAAGCAGGTGTCATGGTCACGTTATGGTCATTTCTTCAAGGAACATCAATGCCACACTCAGTCCTGTTGTTGTTGGTAATGGAACTTGTGGCTGCTTTAAGATTCATGCCTCTTGGCATTATCTGAAAGAACTCGGGCTTTAGAATCAAAGAAACCTGGACAGGAAGTTGGACTCCATCACTTCATGACTCATCAACTCACTTCATCTCTGAAACAATGAAAAGAGTTTTTGGGGTGATTAAAAAAAGTCATTAAGTAGAAGATTCAACTAAGAGAGGTGTCTAATACATATGACCTAATTCGTCCTAGCAGAAGGAAAAAAAAAAGTACCACTATATTTTTCTCTTTCTTGTCTGTATCTATTCTTTCCCATTGATTGCTAAATAATTTTTGGTAGCCAGTGTGGTGAGCAAAGGCAGGAAAGCGTGGAAAGGATGTAAGACCTTTGATCTTCAGCTGGTGCCTTGAGATGTTTGTAAATGCTGCTGCTATTATAGAATAAACCCAAGGGGGCACATACAAAAATCTTAAGGAGCCCCACATTAACCTCTTATCTCGGTGAGAGAGAGAGAAATAGAGACACAGAGAGAGGCTGAACAATTGCTTCTTCCCCTTGGAGTCTAAATGCTACCATAATTTCTAGCATGCCTGTTACTTGGCAATTGCACATTGTTGGCACACGTCCCACAGGAAAGCCCAGATAACTGGGCTGGGCAGGAGGGTTTCCTGCAAGAGGAAACATCAGTATGAACTGGAGTCCCCAGCTGGCCCATGGCCCCAGCTTTCTGAAGTCCCATCTCAAGTGCAGAGAGTCCTGATGTACCCATGTAGCCGAGGGAGGGCTCTGGTCCAGGCAGACTAGAAGCTCAGCCCAGGGCTGTGTCACAAGTGTTTGTAAGCTCTTTATCAGGTCCTGTAGTTAGTTTTAAAGGGTCTCATGGTCCTTAAGGCTCTCTAAACAACAATCATCTCTCTCTCCCTTCTTGGTTTCCTTTCTTGGTTTTTCATCTCTGGATTTGTTTCAAGCATGATTGGAAGCCTGCTGTTGTGAGTTTGCATGGAGGAGGTGAAGCCTTCTCATGTCCTACTGCTTGTTACTTGCAGGAAGGCCGACATCAAAAGGCCCCTTGCCGGCTCCCCACGTGGCCCAGATCTTCCTGTATAATGTGGAGAGGAAATTGGAGCCTTGTGCTTGCCTTGCTCAGATCAGATCAATGCAGTTTTCTCCTTCGCTTAATTTGTAGCTGGAGTCATCCTTGTCCTCGCAGGCCTAGCAGTGGTGGGTGAGGAGGAAGGCCAAGAGGGAGGGAGGAAGCAGGCTGGTGGCAGCCCTGGGAGTGGCTGGGAAGTATCTGATAAATGAGGGGGGGAGGGAAGGACCAGTTAGACACCAAAGCCCAGGCCCTAGCTTGGGAGAGCAGCAGCGGCATTAACCTTGGGTGCACCCCATCACTGCGGGACTCAGCTCCTTTCCTCTTTGAATCCTGAAAATGAGAAACTTGGAATAAATGAGAAACTTGGAATAAATCTAGCCCTGGTAGTCTGTGATTCTGCTCTGGGAAAACATGGCCTTACCAGACAGAGAGGCTCTTTTCTTTCAGACATCGATGGAGGCTGGCATCTCTGGTTGGTGCTGTGGTGTGGTCATCATGCTGACACTCCCATAGCCTGGAGACCTGGTCACTCTATTTCTTTTCTTTTTTCTTTGTTTTAAGATTTATTTATTTTTTATTGGAAAGTCAGATATACAGAGAGAAGGAGAGACAGAGAAAAAGGTCTTCCGTCAGCTGGTTCACTCCCCAAGTGGCTGCAACGGCTGGAGCTGAACCAATCCGAAGCCAGGAGACAGAATCTTCTTCCAGGTCACCCATGCAGGTGCAGGATCCCAAGGCTTTGGGCCGTCCTCTACTAATTTCCCAGATCACAAGTAAAGAGCTAGATGGGAAGTGGAGCAGCCAGGCACCTCTATGGGATCCTGGTGTATGTAAACCGATGATTTAGCCACTAAGCTACCATGCCAGGGCCTACCTTTTTTCTGATCCAACTTACTGCTAATTCATATTTTAAGAAGCCATAGATCATGGCTCAAGTACTTGGGTCCCTGCCACCCATATGAGAGACCTGGATGGAGTTCTAGGTTCCTGGTTTTAGCCAGGCCTGACCTGGCTATTGTGAGCATTTAGGGGAGCAAATCAGTGCATGGAAGATCTTTCTCTCTCTCTCTTTCTCCCTCTATCTCATGCTATATTTCAAACAATATATAAACATTTTGAACATAAAGTTTTAAAGATATACTTTATGCTAAAGATGTGCCTCTCTTTTCCTCGACCTTCTTTGCACACATGTGAAGTGCCCAGGGAACCCTTCACACAATGTACTTATTCTGGCAAACATTTTAGGCATCCTGTATCTGTGGTCTCTGTTACAGGCTTTTTGCCCAATGTTTGAAAACAGACAATTCTTCCTAGCTTTCAAGCAAGCTTGCATGCTGGAGCTGCCCCAAGAGCCATCATCTGCCAGTGCCAAAGGAGGTTTGGCTTTAGATGCCAGCTTGGCTATTTACCAGCTACGTGACACTGGGAAAGCTATCCAATCTCTCTGGTCATTTTCTTCATCTGGAAAGTGGGGATTGTGAGTCTCCTCAAAATGATACTATAAGAGTTACACATACATATACACCATGCTGAGAAGAGTAGCTGCCAATATGGTTGGCGCTTAATAAAAGTTAGCATTTTGCTATGAATTTATTGGGGGAAAAAAAAGATCTGCCTGGACAAGAAATTGGTTCAGGCCAAGATTCGTTTTTCTTTCTATCTTTTTTCTTTCTTTCTGTCTTTTTTCTTTCTTTCTTTCTTTTTTCTTTCTTTCTTTCTTTCTTTCTTTCTTTCTTTCTTTCTTTCTTTCTTTCTTTCTTTCTTTCTTTCTTCCTTTCTTTCTCTTTTTCAGATTATTTTCTTTATTTCAGAAGTACAGTTACAGAGAGATCATCCATCTGCTGGTTCACTCCTCAAATGGCTTCAATGGATGGGGCTGGGCTAGGCTGGAGCAACGAGCCAGAAGCTTCATCCAGGTCTCCCATGTGGGTGCAGGAACCCAAACCTTGAGCCATCCTCTGCTGTTTTTTTTGTTTTTTGTTTTTTTAGATCTAGCAGAGAGCTGGATGGGAAGTAGAGCAGCAAAGACTCTACCTCATGCTCATTTAGTATACCAAGCCCACCATGCCACAGCATTGGGACATAAGCTTCATTTGTCCTGGCAAGGATGATCACTGAGTTGAGGGCCCCGAATAGCTCTGAGCTCAGGACTTGTTCATTCATTCACTCATATGCATGCATTCATGCCAAGCACTCTAGTAAAAACTGAGGCTAAAGCAGAGTACAATGCAGACCAGACGCCTACCTGCCAGAAGCATGCATTCTGGTGGGGGCACCTGCAGAAATAAGTGCATGTCCTAAGGCTTCAGAGATACATACAGAACACATGGTGATAAATTAGTAGGGTAGGAAGGTCATGGAAGGATTGTCAGTATTTTATGCAGAGAGATCAGAGAGTGTCACTTTGGAAAGAGACATTAAGGAAAGAGAGGATGGAAGCAGTCAGCTGGATATTTAGCAGTGGAGAATTCCAGGCACAAGAAGCAGCAAGAGCAAAGGCTCTGGGGCTGAAGCATTAGCTGGCATATTGCAGAACTCTAGGAAGCCAGAATTCCAAGAATACCAGGGAGGCCAGAGTCAGGTGTGCTAGAGAGCTGGGAGCAAAGAGCTCAGGGGAGCAAAGGACTGGACAAGGAGGGCAGCTCATGCCAAGCCTTCCAGGTCATTGTCCAAGGATGCTGGGAAGGTGGCCATTTCTGTCTTTCATTCCCATTGCAGCCGTTTGTACATCCCTTCACCTAGTATTTGTGCAGCAGTCCATCTGAGCCTTGGTCCCTGTCCTATGATTGCCTTCTCCACTTTGCTCTCAAGGAGCTCAAATCCAGGTTGGGGTAGAAGGCCTCAAGACAATGTGACCCCTTCAAGGGAGGGTGACAGAAGGGGTGACTGGGAAGCTGAACTGTCAGGCATTCAGAGAAAAGGGCAGCGAAGCCCGGGGTGGATGTTGGGCAGGCGAGAGCACAGCCCCTCCCAGGGACTTAGAGAGAAGACCCAGCATTCTAATGCAGTGGGAAGGGGAGCTTGTTTAGAGTATGTGGCCAGAGTGGTGGATCTTCGTAGCCATAGCTGGATCTCCCCAATTCCTGTAGGTTGGATCAAGAACCTCTTTTCCTTCTCCTGAGAGCTAGGGCACCTTGGAAATTTGCAAAGCTGGGAGTCACATGATAGTATTTGCTGGCAGAAGAGATCATTTTGGCTACTCCTGTGCAGGGCAACTGGTGGATTTGGAAACAGCAATTAGCATGCCTCTGAGCTCTGGAGTGTGTGTCCCCATATGGAGGCTGGCTAGGTGCTGGCGTGAGAGTGGAAGCTTTGAGAGTTCCCAGTGCTGAGATCTGCTGGTAGTAGGGTTTCTGGAAGGCAAGGTAACAGTTACCCTAGCACCCTAGCACCCAGGCCCAGGTCTGTTTCATCACAAGGCAGGACGGGGCAGGCATGAAGGTTCTTCCAGCCAATCTTCCTTTAGGAAGGCCAGAGAGGAGCTGGCAAATGCACAGAGCTGGCTAAGTTGCCTTAAGATCATCAGTTTGGAAACAATCAGAATGAGGTTCCAAAACCTGGAGGTGACTTTGTTAAGCTGCCTGTTTTCATGCCCTTTCCTTTAGCCTCACTCTTCCAGGACCTTTCTACGACTCACTGTTCACTCTTGCTTGGAGAGATCACTTAGAGAAGGATCTCTGGGGGCTCCCTCCCATATCGGGACCACTGCACCTGCTGTCTCTTGTGTTGTGATTGCCTCTCCTCTCCATCCCTGCGTCTCCATAGCCTTCCTCTTTGTAAACCTCTTTGTGTCCATTCATACCACTTGTCATCTGCTTTGGTAGGCATCCCTGGTCCCCTTGCCTATCTCCAGCATTCACAGAACACCCTGTACTCTACCTTTGTGGCACTTCTCACAGCAGTCATGGATCGCATGCTCTTAGGGCCTCTTGATAGTTTCTGATCCTCAGGGCCCAGGGTTGTGCTGGGGTGTGGATGCATGTAATGAGCAGACCAGCTGAGCGGATGAATGAGTCTGGGAAATGAAGTCTTTGGATTGCATGAACCACCTAACAAACTCCAATTATCCACTGGTGATTGAAAAAGCACATATTTTTTGCCTTACATCTCCTAACCATACCTGTATTTTATGAGACAAAATAAACCCTTGTCCAAAAGAATTGGCCCTCTCACAAGTTGGGAAAATATTTTGAGGATATTAAATGCCTGTATTCTGCATCCAGACCCCCTATAAATCATGCTTCCTGCACACCAGTCTGCCATCATAGCTCTGGTGAAGGGTGAATGGCACCTTGAGAAGGAGACGCCCCAAGGTAGAGGAATTCGCCCCGGAGGAGAAGAAAGAGTAGAAGGCCACTTCCTGCAGTCAGGAAAGGTGTGCGCACATCAGAGACAGGTGCTTGGTCACAGGCTGTCTGACTGTCCCCTTGCCAGGGCCCCATTCTGCAGCTAAGCTTCATCCACCTCACCTGGACCATGCAGCTGGGCGAGTCATGGGAACAAAGCTGAGCAGCCATCATGTCCCCAGCAACAAGTACCTCTTACAGAGCAGATGAAGGTAAGATCTGCTTAACTTCCCCATCCCACAAACATAAGGACAGTAAGAGGTGATATTAACTGAAATGCTTCCAACAGAAGAAGTGGAGTCATTTTTAACTAGTAAGCTGACAATATTCATTTCTGATTCACCATCCCACACACACTGCCAGTGACAATTGCTGTGGTAAGGATGAAGTCACTGACAGAGAATAGATTAGCCACTTTTGCTTTGTGCATCTATGCATGTAGTCTGATTTGAATTGCATCCCAGTTCCCATACTTTTTAAACTGTAGAAACTTGGGCATGGACAAGATACCTGCAGACATCTATCCATTGGCTCATCCCAATCACCTGATAATACCAAGTGTGCCTTCCTCCCCTTCCTCATGTGGTCCTCTTCCTTCTTATCCCCTTCTCCCGTTTTGGTAAGTAAGACACTTGCAAACAAGACAACTATTGAAGTTGTTTAACAGCAGGAGTAAAATCAGGGTGACAGGGCTGAGACGAATGGCATCCCAGCTTCCAGCTCAGCTCACCAGCCCTGAGATGCTTTAATTTGAGAAGCATCTGTGCCTAAGGATGTGTGTGTGTCCACGGTTTCTGGTCCCCGACTTGCTAGTTCACACACACCAATGCTGCAGTCTTTGCACTTTCTAATCTGACCTCCTGTATTCTTTAAATGATCACTCTAACTCCGTTATCCTCATGGGGCCACCCTTGCCCATGAGGCACACCACTAAACGAACACTCGGCCTTTTAGTTTTTGAACCATTGGCCAGCTCACTCCAATTACTTTCTGGTCCTACTAGGAGTTAAATATGCCTGCCATGATTTGACCCCTTTGAAATGCCTGATGGTTGCATCATAAAACAATGGCAAGGCAGTCTAATTGAATTTTTTTAAGTGCCTGCTGACATTGGATACAGAATAATAATGCTTAGCACTTGCAGAGAACTTTTCATCTTCAAAGCGCTTTGCTAGCATTAAAGGCCACATTTGCTGAAGATAGATTCACTTTCCTTCTTGGCACCCTGAATCACATCAGACCGAGCTGGGAGGGGCTGATGAGCCAAGGACTCTGTTGTGCTTGAGAAACACCTTGAATTCTGCCTCCTCCGCATAGGCTAAGCTTTACTGTAGTCCAAGATGCTCCCCTCATCTTAGGGACTTCAGATAGCAGAAGTCTGTTTCTTGTTCACTCTATGTGGTCTATGGACTAGCTGAGACCCTGTTCTGGACCATGCATGGGGGACCCAGGGTAACAACGAGCTGCAGTTTAAAAATGGTGGCAGATTTCATGGCCAAGGGAAACGATTCATCCGCTCACTCACTGGCTTGCAGATTCCACCTGCAATGGTTGTATCACCTCTGCTCACACTTTGGTTGAAACAAGTCAACAGGTATACCTCCCAGAAGCCTCCCAGGACCGTCATGACCTTCCTAAGTCTCTTTCTCAAAGCTGATCACTCTTTTCTCCCTCTCCTCCTGGCAGAAGCAGCAACTTCTCTCTTGGACCAGACATTTGCAGAAGCCCCCATCTGCATTCCCTAAATTTTCTCTTATTTTTTTTTCACCTAATCTCTTTGCTCTTCAGTAAGAGTGCAATTTTGGCTTGCCAGGTGTATTTTTTTCCCCTCTCCTCTAATCAGTTTTGCTTTTGCTCAGCTGTGTGCTCACACAACCTACAGCCTATTGCTGGCCCTCTGTCAATAACCGTTGAAGGATTGAATGTTTCTTAAACCAGCTTAATCCAGATTGGAGGTAAAGCCTTTGTGTTCCCCTTTTCCATGGGCTTGTCATGCGCATTGTGATTTCGTGAGTGACAGAAGCCTTCCATTCCTCCCCAGATGCCCAGAAACCACAGAAGCTTGCAGTCACAACTTTTCTCATGTGGTTGTTAACTCCACTTGCAGTCATCTGATTTACCCTTTCTGGGTGTGGATTTGGAAACTCTTCTCCCTGACCTGATTGTCACTCTCCACTCATCCTGCTCTACTCTCATCAACTTTATCAGCTTTATTGCTATTCTAACCTGAGCTTGTTGCAACCCCAGGCCCTTTGCACTGCTGTTTTGGTTGATTGGAATGGTTATTGCCTGGGTCTTTGCATTGTTTTCTCGCTAACTGAATTCAGGTGACAGCTCCAATGTCCTCCCTCTGAAAGTCTCCTCCCCTGAAAGTGCTCTCTATCTCCTCACCTGGATTTAAAATTTTCACTGGGGGGCCCGGCGGCGTGGCCTAGTGGCTAAAGTCCTCGCCTTGAATGCGCCGGGATCCCATATGGGCGCCAGTTCTAATCCCGGCTGCTCCACTTCCCATCCAGCTCCCTGCTTGTGGCCTGGGAAAGCAGTCGAGGATGGCCCAAAGCCTTGGGACCCTGCACCCGTGTGGGATGCCCGAAAGAAGTTCCTGGATCCTGGCTTTGGATCAGCATAGCATTGGCCGTTGCGCTCACTTGGGGAGTGAATCATCAGATGGAAGATCTTCCTCTCTGTCTCTCCTCCTCTCTGTATATCTGATTTTCCAATAAATAAATAAATCTTAAAAAAAAAACTTCACTGGGGCTTTTATAAAGGTTTGTTGCATGTTTGTGTGGTGTCTGGTGCTTCGCTGGAACACACATTCCATAAGAGGGAGCTGCCTGTCCATGGCACAAAACCTGGGACCCAGGGATTCAGTCAGCACCAATTGCTGATCCAGAAGTTGGCTAGTATTGTCCTGACAAAAATGCAAGATTGAGCTTGATTGATAGTTTAGTTGTATTGTGATAAATGTATCCCCTCATTTCTGTAAGAATGGGTGAACTGTCTTCCAAAATTCAATGTATTCTCCTTCTATCTTTTTCTCTCTGTCTCTACGAGAGACGATCACACACTGGTATGCACACACAACCCACATGCATGGCATCTTTATTAGATCATTAGCTGAGGTGATGGAAAGTTGACATTCTTTGATTCTGTCCTTCATATGTTGCAGATTTCAAATAAATTAGGTTAGTCCCAAGAAAACAAAGTATGAATTTCACAATTTTCTGAGAGTTATTGAAACCAGGTCTTCGGCATGAGATATGAGTCTATAAATATTTTCAACGCTTAGTGCAGTAATTACATTTTGGTGCTGATTCACACATGAATGTTTTCACATTTCCACCACATGCATGTTGAAGTGTAGGTATTTTTTTCCTTTTTTTTTTCAGCAAAGCACATAAAATACAAATCTTCCTACTTCAAAGTAGCAGCAGAGGAGTTAGAGTTCTAAATATTCTCTGATTTGGAATGGTGTTCCACTAGCATGAAACCAACATTGCATCAAAGTGCTTTGCTTCAATCAGGGTTGTACCAGTGAGATATAAATTATAAATCACATCTTCTGTTTTACATGGGAAATGGGAGCTCTGAGTGGATTGCTCTTGAACAGATGGACTCGAGGTAGCTTCATGTCTTCTGCTGTTTGTGTTTTGCTTCTAATGTCATTTTCAAAGATTCCATCGTTAGCTTCAGAGGTGCCTAGGCAAGGAAATTTCAACAACTAAATATGGATTTTGGCAGAGGTTACAGTAGCCAAACAAGGCAGGGTGATTTGAGGTGTTTGGGGAAGTGTGAACGGACTAGAGTTATGGGCAGGAGAGAAGGGAGCTAGGAGGGGGACATAGGACAGGCAAAGGACATTCTCCACCTGCCTGTGTATTCTCTGCTTCTTTGAGGAAAGGTCTTGAGGGGAAAGAATGTAGAACTCAGTGATAGGAGCACTGATATTGAGAAATGACTTTGTCTGGAACCATAGGGCCTTCAGTTCCTATCTGGAACCCACAAATTGGCACCAGGTGATGCTGAGATTTTGCAGTATGAGCTGTTCAATGCTGTGCAGTCCTGGCTATTGTTATATAGATTTTCTAGAGCTGCCATAGCAAATCACCATGGACAGAGTCACTGAACATCAGCAGTGATGTCTTCTCCCCCCGATCTGGAGGCTGGAAGCCCCAAATCATGGCGTCAGCAAAGCCATGCCCTCTCTCAGTGCTGCAGGGAGACACACCCTTCTGTATTTCTTCCAGCTTCTAGGGGCTGGGAGGTGAGGGAGCAGGTGTCCTTGGGCTTGTGGCACCATCATTCCAGTCTCTGTCTCCATCTGTGCATGGCCTTAGTGTCTGTGTGCCTCTCCTTGTCTTCTCCCCTTCCCCTAAGGGTACCAGTCTCAGTCTAGGCAGATTTCATCTTAAGATTCTTCTTGATTACATCTGCAAGACCCCATTGCCAAATCAGGCCCCTTTGTTGAGGTTGTGGATGGACATGAACCCATTAGGTCCCTTGAGTGTCTCTGATGCCCTGGCTTTCTTAGCCCTTCTTTGGGGGCTCTTTGAACTACCTCTCTAGATTTAGTGATAAAGTTGCTTTCGGCACAGCAGGCTGCATCAGGACCCCACATCAAGCATCTAGAGAGGGCTAGAAAATTCATTTGCTCCCACATCAAAGAGCATTCATGGATTTTGAGGAATAAATAGATTACAGATCCCCAGCAGTGGTCAGACAGGGATTGAGGGCATGCTCCAGGAAGACTGTGGATCTATGTATATGCATAGCCAGGAGTGGATGTACTCACCAAGGTTAGGTGCTGCTTGGCCAAACCGATGCCTTCACCGTGTGACCAGGCTAGGCATACTTCCTCTATATAAACCTTGGATCATGTTGTATCTTGGCCTGAGACGCCTTTCTTGCTCTTGGCTTTGGGCTATACTTTCATCTTTCCAGGTTTTCTGGGACTTTTTTCATCTTGATTCTCTTGAAGACCTGTCTTCTTCCCTTCTACTCTGATCTGCAGAAGAGGGAGGAAGCTGGAATGGTGTAGATCACATTTCCCAGGGTCTGTGTCAAATGACCTCTAGCTGGATTCAACCCCTGGTGGGAAGGAGCGAGAAGCCAGGATACCTTCCCCTTTTCTCTCTGCCCCAGAAGCAGCCACATTACCTCCATAACTTCAGTTTCTACGAGTCAGCCTTGAGGTTTCTCTGGGTCACCCTGAATCCCCAGTTCCCATGCCCTGCCTCTTCCTTCCTCTTTCCAGTTAATGGGTGTTGCCTTCATCCTGTTATTGTTATTCTCTAAGCTGCTTCAGCTTCTTATTGCCTCTATCAATTGTTACCAGGTCCCTATATTAAATTATTACTGTTATAAACATGCAGGGCATTTGACTGAATTGCTTTTGCTGAAGCATTAATCTCACTGTGTCATTATTCATCCAGTTATGGTTCTGCTTCCCCAAAGACACTGAGCTTGCAGAGGGCAGGACTCTTTCACTGGTTTTTATTTCCTCTGCTGAACCTTCTTCTTCCCCCCTCCCATTGTATCCAGAGTCTTGTGTGTGCAAATCTACCCGCACGAAGTATCTGTGCTTCTCCCTCCTCTGCCTTTTACTCTTTCACCTCACAGTCATCCAACACCCTTTAAGTTACTTTATCATCTCTGATTCGTTTCACTAGCACAACAGGTCTTTCAGAGAGTGAGGATTATTCCCCCATTAGCAAGATAAGAAACTGAGTCATTGGGAAGAAGACAGTAAGAATCAATGTCAAACTGGGATGGAAATGTTGCGATCGGAGAGCTTTACAACCTTCTTGTTTCTAGGCAAGGAATCTTGTGTCCAGTGTCATACTTATTGGGAGAAGATCATGTGATAAATTAGTATCCAAATCAAGACTAGGGTTATGTTAAAGAAAAATCTAGAAAGTCACACTTGCTGGTGAGAATGTGAATGAATTGAATCCTTTGCTACTGCCAGTGGGAGTACGAAATGGAGAAGCCAATGTGTAAAACGGTATGGCATTTCCTGGAAAATTAAAACAGAGTTACCACATGAGCCAGGAATCTATGTCTAGGTATATACCAGCAAGAGATGAAAGCCGAGGCTCGCAGGGTTATCTGTGCATCCAGGCGTGTGGGAACATCATTCACACAGCTGAAAGGAACAAGCTAAGTATCTTCCACTGGATGATTGAGGACCAACACGCAGTTAACATTTACTGTGGAATATTGCACATCCTTTAAGAGGAAGGAAATTACAAAATGTGACAACGTGGATGAATCTTGAGGAGACTGTGGTAAAGGAAGAAAGCCAGATGTGGAAGGACAAACATTGGATTGTTTCATGTACATGAGCTACACGGGGTCATTAACCTCATACAACAAAGTGATGGTTCCAGGGGCTGAGGACAAGGAATGTAAATGTTTGAGATTCAGAGTTTCAGATTGGGAAAAAGGAAGAAGTTCCAGACACCGATGGTGGTAAGGGCTGTGCATCCTTATGAAAGGTTTTAATTCCGCTACGTTAGACATATAAAAGTGGGTGGTGTGGTCAGGGTAATGTTATATACATTTTATTGTTAAGTTAAAAGGCTAGAATCTATAATTCTCTATGAAAACTTCTACGTATGTGTCCTTCGAGCCACATGAGCTTTTAAGAAAATCAGGTTCTGATTGATTTACTAAAAAAATCTTCCTGTTGATTGGGTTTTTCGCTTCAAATCAAAATCAATCAAATTCAAGAGTCAAAAACACCAGGCAGACAAATGTCTCCTCAAGCGCCCTGTAGACTCTCTCTGTTTTAACGTGTGCAGATGAAACAGCCCTGGTTTCAGGCCCACACACCACGTGGACACAATCGGTATTGTCAGTGCCTGTGCAAGGAGGCAGGTGGATCACTTTGCAGTGCGGGGAGGAGGGAAGCAGGCCTACCAGGTATCTGTTACTCGGAGAGAGATGAAAGAGCAGTCAGCAGGCCCTTTCAAAGCTGGAGTCAGCCAGCAAAACTTGGTCACGCGGTTGGCCAGCCAGCTGGGCAACAGGAATGTCTTCCATTGCGGTTAATCAGACCAGGAAAACTTCTCTGGGCCACTTGTGTTCACAAATAGGTTGTTAATGATTGATAGGGGGAGGAGGCCTTTTATGTCACCAAATGAAAGGCCAGACCATGGCTCTGACTTTGGCAGTGATGCCTATACCAGCAGAGGTTCCTTGGCAGAGGTAAAATTTTAAAACATTTATGTTAGCTGAGCTGGAGCTGGGCTTCACAACAGCTCGTGGAGGAATGAAACGATCTTGTCTGGGGTTCACCTTCCTTTGTTCTTTCAGTCAAACATTAAAAATACAGCAGGCTAAAAGGAGAAAATAAATTTCAAAGGTCCTTCTAGATGGCAGGTGCAAAGAGAGGGTGAGGCATGGGGTAAGCTTGCTAAACAGACAAAGCAACCAGACGGAAGCTGCGCTGTGGAGTTTTTGGAGATGGGGACTTAGCTGTGTCTTGAATCCTGTGGCCTCCTTGGGGGATTTCTCATACATGTACGGGGTGCACCTGCTGCCCAGCTTACCAGGTTGTAGGTTGCTGCAGAGCACTTCACAGAGCTGCTGAGATGTTGTGAGGAAACAGTTTTCATCTGTGTTTTTGGCCTGGCTAAGCCGTTGTATTCTGGAAGTGATGTGTCTTCACTGCTTGAAAACAATCAATGCCGTTATTGATGTATAATACAAATACAGAAAAGTAAGCATGTGATGAAGCTGTGCTTTTCTGAATGTGCACTCACTGACTGGGTATGCCTCTAACTTTTGTGTCAATGAGGGGAACATTCCTTTGATTCTGTCTGTCCTAAGGGCCACAACTCTTTCTCTAGAAATTTCTTCCTGTGACAGAGCAGATTCTCGCATGCTTTGATCATAACTAATAACTAGGATGATATAATGTGTCTTCCAAATAGGATCGGATTTGAGGGTGTTTGTGCAAGCATCTTTGTGAGATGCAGAGTGCCATTGAGAGTGAAAGCCAATACAACAAGTCTAAACTGGAGTCATTGCAGGAAGCTAAGACCTATGCAGATACTTCAACAAAATTGTGGGCAAATGGAGGCAAATATGTTTATTTGGATGCAAAATTCCTTTGAAAATAGTGTGTCATTTCTCACAGTATGCATTTTTCATCAACCCTTTGAAGTTCCTTTGTAGGCATGGATTTTTTTTTCCCCCATTGGAAAGTCAGATATACAGAGAGGAGGAGAGACATTCAAAGATCTTCTGTCTGATAATTCACTTCCCAAGTGACCAAAATGGTTGGAGTTGAGGTGATTTGAAGCCAGGTGCCAGGAACCTCTTCCAGGTCCCCCATGCAGGTACAGGGTCACAAGGCTTTGGGACCAACCCCACTGCTTTCCCAGGCCACAAACAGAAAGCTGGATAGGAAGTGGGGTTGCTGAGACTAGAACCAGCACCCATATGGGATCCCGGTGGCATGGGTTTTGAAATCATTTTTTGTGCCAAAGAGTACTCTCTGAATTCAATTTTCTATGTTCTTTGGGAAACGCCCTGGTTAGTTCACTCCATTAGGGACAGCCAACCATGCCTGGCCTGTGACCTGTGCTCATGACTCCTCCCCAGGTCACTGAGATTTCCCTTCTGCGCTGGCCCTGCTCCATGCTCCTGGTGGTGGACACCTGGACACTACGTTTCTGCTGCTCCTGCCCTCTAGTCTCAGCTCATGGCAGGCGATCATAAAGTACAAGGAAAGAGAAGCAGGATGTTGCTCCCCTACCCTTCCTGTGCTGTTGCAGCAATCCTGGCAGTGGCTCCCTATTTTATGGCTGCAGCTTGTGCCCGGGTGGCATCCTCCCACACGCACCAGCGCTCCAGCCTCCAATACCACTTTGGCCCCTCCTTTTTTTCCATTATGCCTAGTCTTCAGTGCCTGCCCAACCTCTATAACAAACCTTTGCACTGCAGCCTCCCCAACACTTGCCCTGGGGAGAATTCTACTTTCTGCTGTGACAGCTGCTGAATTTGAACCACACTGGCTGTGTCAAGACTATAACCTCCTACAAGTGAGGAGCCAGAAAATTTTGTGCAATGACACTTGTGGAGTGTGTGGTTACGTGACCTCAGCCACATGCAGTTGGTCCATTCCTTTCTGGTGATGTTGTATATTAGGCTTTGCTTTCTGTATCCTTTGACATTTTATGGACCAGAATGAAGAAGGTCAGGGGAACTGTCAAGGCTAATGATGCTGCTGATGGATAGTGAACTGGAGGTTGGATACAATTGAAGGGGTAAAGACTTTGCTGTGACTTTATCTACAAGCAATTGTGTGAATTTTTCATATGAATTAATGAACTGCATAATAAGTATATTTCCATTGTTGTTCAACAAGCTGAAAACCCTTTGTCTTATAGAACAGCAAAATATCAAATAAAAAAAAATCCTCCATTTTCCCCTCCCTCTAGCTCCTGGAAACCAGCATGGCTATATCTCATGGCTATTTCGATGACTTTAACCATGTTAACTATGCCTCATGTAAATGGAATCAAATCGGATTTTTCTTTTGATGACCTGCTTGTTTATGTTGCGAGGTTTTCTGTGCCTTTGTACTTGGCTTTGTTATCTACCAATATTTGTTGACATTTTTTTTCATTCTGTTTTTGTTTTTATTTTTGTTCCTGTAGAGTACTTCCTTGCATGGATATATCACACTTTATTCAATCTGGATTGTAAAGCTGTATTTTCTGGGTGGGATGGCTGTATCCCAGGGTGGAAGCATATGTGGTTTTGTTTGTTATGGTCAGTTTTGTCTCCAGGAGGCATATTCTCTTTTGTGTTTGCTCTGACAATCTGAGGGCTCCTGTTACCCTGTGGCACCTCCAACAAGTATATCAATAAGGTTTTAGGTTTTCTGAAAGCAATAGGTGAGATAATGGTGTCTAGGTCTCATTAATAGTTCAGTTGAGTCTCTTTTCAAGTTTTTAGGGGTGAATTGTGTAACTTTTGCTGTGTACAGCAAAATAGACTTACTGTTGTAGGGGGTGAATTTTCATCTTTTTAAAATGATTTATCTATTTTTTTATTTCAAAGGTAGATTTTACAGAAAGAGGAGAGACAGATTGATTGGTTCACCACCTGTCCTCCACCCCCAACAAATGGCAACGACATCCAGAGTTGAGCTGATTTGAAGCTGAGCCAGAAGTTCTTCCAGGTGTTCCATGTGGGTGCAGAGATCCAGGCCATAAGCAGGAAACTGGGTTGGAAGTGGAGCAGCAAGGACATGAACCAGCTCCCATATGGGATGCCGGCATCACTGGGGGAAGTATTCGCTTGCTGTGCCATCGCTCTGACCCTGGATTTCCATCTTTTTCTCCCTCAATTTTTTGAGCAAACACAACTTCTTGACAAGTGTGTTTGCTATAACAGATGAAACTACAAAGGACAGAAGCATTTATTATTGTTTTGTTCAGAATCCAATTTCTCCCATTCAAAAAGCATCTGGATGTTCCCTTTGGGGAATGCCCTATGGTATGAAAACTCAATGTATCAAAACCACCTTCTCCTTATTCTGGTCTTGATAGAGCTAAATCCATTTAGGTCCACACTGTTGACACAACCCCCTGACTTTGACTCTGGAGCAGGTGGTCCTAACGCACATGGAGGTCATTTGCCACAAGTAGCCCTGTAGCCAGATGCTGTAACTGCTCTACTGTGGTTTTGCAATCTCTAGCTCCTGAGATTGCTGGCATGCTAGTGACTCCAAGCCTGCTCTTTCTGGTTCTATTTGGGGCTCTGAGTCCCAGGGACCTACCTTCTGTTTTCTTCCTGCAGAATCCGTTTCTGTTGCTTGCTCTCTGTGCTAATTAGGTTTGGGTTTCAACTTGACTGGGCTAAGGGATACCCAGAGAGTACGATACTCTTTTTTCTGCATGTGACTGTGTTTCTGGAAGAAGTTAGCATCTGAATCACTTGATTGAGCAAAATCACCCCATCTATATTATGAGTATCATCCAATTGTTGACCACCCAGAAGCGTTTTAGAGGAAAAGAAAATTTGCCCTCTGCTTTTGTCTTCTTCTGTCCTTGGACACTGGCGCTCTTGTTTCTTGGACTTCAGGCTTGGATTTAGTCATGGGTTCCCCTCTATTGAGATCAAAGGAGAGGAGATGCCTGAGGATGAGTTGGATTTGAGTTTCACAACAGGCAGAATGGAAATACCATTACCATGGTGCAGATATGCAAATGGAGACTTTGGGCTGGAGTAGAAGAATCAGACAAAAACATGTAAGTGAATGAAAAAAAAAAAAAGCCAGCTGTTACAATAGCTATGAGGAAGGGTAACACAAGGCTGAGGTAGGAACTGGAAGAATGGGGAAGAAAATCTAAGAAGGTCTCCATTCCCAAGGAGAGAGTTAGCGAGAGAATGAAACAAGGGGAGAGGATCATCTCAGATGGGGGTAAGAGCACATCCAAAGGCCCTGAGGCTGGGAAGTGTGGGCTGTGCTGCCCGAGTAGAGGGAAAGGCCTTGGACTGTGCTCTGTTCATCTCCTACCTCACCTGCAGGTTCATGTGCTGTGTTAGCTCTGGTCCTGCCGCTTTGTTCTTCAGAGTTGAATGTGGAGCGATTTCTTAATTGGTCTATATTTAGCTTTGTTTAAAAATCTATAATTTAAAAACCACCAAGGCCTGGGCTGCTAATTCAGCTTCCATGGTCTATTTAATCCTTGGCTTTCATCACTGAGCCAGCCCACCAAGGTGACAGCATGTGCCAGTCACAACCTAAGTGTTGGTGATCAGAACAACTGCTCTCTTAAAGCTGGATGGCTCCAGCTGCTGGACTCCAGAGCCCATGCCAGGGCTCCTTGATTTAGTTCCCTACAGACAGCAGAAATACTAAGGCACAGTGGAACAACTGCTGAGCAGCAGTGCCAGCCCTGAATCAGTTCAAGTCTGCGTCGAGCTGGCTCTAAGACATGTTGTATAATCACCCTGCACCTCAGTCTCCTCATCTGCCAAATGGGTGGGATTACATAGAAAAACTGAATCTAAGAAGCCTTTCTCTTCAGTGCTAGAGAGCCTGTTAATTGGTACTCGTACTTATGCAGGATCATTTAGTTTTATCTGTCGTGTTCCAAAGGACATGTCCTCTTGGATCCATTATCTCCAGCTCTAAGAATTTTTCTCCTAGATGCATTCGCATGCATGCACAAGTAAGCAGGCACAATAACCCCATGTTAACACTGTTTCTGATAGCAAAAGATAAGAAATAACCCACATGTCCATCAGTTGGAATTTGGTTATGTCAGTTCTGATACATCCACGCAAAAGAATACTGTGCGGCTTTGGAGAGAATGAGAGATCAATGTGTGTGGTTAAGACATGACACCTAAAACACATTGTCATGCAAAACAACAAACTATTGTACCACTCTGTCTTATAAAAAAGGTGATCAAGCTTTCACATGTGTATCGGGTCTCTAGAAAGACACAGGAAACTGGTCGAATGATGGTTCTGGGAGACTGCAGTCAGCAGGCGGACAGCATCCTTATCACCATGCGACTACTTAAAAATTTTCATGGAAAAGGAATTCAAAGACAAATTTATCTTGGTAGAAAACCTACTTTGAAGTCCATGCATGGTCTTCTCATAATATCCACTTTTTTCTCCATAAACTCCTTGAAGACCCCATGGATACTTGGATTCCAGTGTTTTTCTCTTGCACCAAATTAAATCATCTTTTACCCATTTCCCACTATTTTTTAGGTAATCGCATCATACTTTTAACCCAGACATCATTAACAGTACCAACAGTTCTATAAACTTTTACAGTATCCCAAATGGCAATAGAACCACCTTGGGAACCTGGCTGTCTCTAAATTCCGCCGAACTATGGTTATGGAGCAAGCGTCAGTATAGCCAGACTGGACTTTTCCAGGGATGCAGAAATTCACATTCTAATGGGAAGTTTTCCAAGTTACTTGTCAATCATGATTGAACACACTATAAAATTCACCTTGGGTCGGGGATTGTCCCTGGTACCCAGTGTGTGACCTCTGCGGTAGATGATTTTTATGTTTTCTTCCAGCCTAAAAGATTTTCCACATGGGATACATACAGATACTGTATATAAGGATTCAGCCCTCCAAAAAAAATTCTTGAAAAAAAATGGGAATAAAATAATTTTATTTTCATACGAAAAAGTTTGGAAATCCATATACATCTTCACTGGGTGCATTTTTCTTGAATTTTCTGACTTTGGCGCATGCACATGGAGTGGTATTTATTTTTGTGTTCTGTGGGGTTTTTGTTTGAGGTTTGGGAACTGGTAGCTTTGCGTATGGTGACCACAGCTAGTGGGGCACAGTGGTGACTGACTGCCCATCAGTCACCACACAAAGGGAAAGAGCCAGTCCTTCCAGTGACACCGGATGCTTGACCTGAAAGCAGTGTCCAGCACTTGGAAAATGGTAGGAGGTATGTGGCATCCCAAGCCCTAGGGAGCCCCCACTCACCTCTGCCAGACCTCTGAGAATCGCCAGTCCTGGGAGGGGAACTTAGCAAAGTCAATGTCACCAATTTAGGACATTTAGGACCCAATCCTACCTCAGCAAATTCACCTTCCTCCTATGGGTGGCTAAGTGCAAACACCTGTGCTCTCTGAATATCCAAGAACGCTGCTTACTAAGAACCGCATTTGAGTCCAAAAACAGGTTATCGGTTACCACTCAAATATCTTGATCCTGAGGGGAAAAAAATATGTGTAACACCAACTAGGAAACCCACAACAGAATAGCAGCTTCTTAGGTTGTTCCTGCGTTGGCCACCATCAACAGCACACCGCCACAGGTGCACGGAACCAGCAGTGGGCAGACAAGGGATGTTGAAGGAAGATGTTAGACTCGAACAGGCAATAAATAATGCATTAAAAAGCAATGATTTATTTCCTTGTGTCTAATGGTGATTAGCAGCCTGTTTCCCTTTGAACGGATTGGTTTCTTAGACTACAGATCTCCCAAATCATCATCATCATCGTCATCATCATCATCATCATCGTCATCAACATCTCATCCAAGTCAGTGTTTCTACCTTTACCAAGCAGCTTGGCCAGGCTGGCAGCAGCCGAAAGCTACAGAGCCTGGTGAGGAGGCGCGCAGGGAAGCGATTATCTATTCATACAACACTCGCCCCAACAATCTGGGTAGAGCAGCCTCAAAGCCACACTTGAAAGGTGATGCGACGGGTGGGAGACATGGGCGGTGGGAGGGAGACTCTCGCCACGTCTCCCCAATTATCGGCTGGCGCGAGTGTGAAGAGCTCCAGAGCTCTTTGTATAAAACCCTCAAACGCAAATCAACGCGGAGCCTCAAAGCCCCGTGCACTGGCTGATGGAGACGTTCCTGGCTTTCAGGGGAAGCCGTACTCCGTTGCATAGCACTAACGAATTCCGACTCGCAGGAGGGCCCCTCCCAGGCTCTCCTCTCATCTCTCGCTTGTCTGCTGCCCAGCCCCAGGAAGATCAGCTCAGGGGCTGTACTTTGGGCAGTGCCAGCTTCCATAGGTCAGGCTGGCTTCCTGGGCCAGGCATCTTCGCTTTCCAAGCCAGCGAGCATTTGAGATTTGGAAACAGACTCTACTTTGGGATTGAAACCTAGCACTCTTTACCTTCTAAGCCCGTGTTCTTTCCTCCAGGAAGGAAGTCCTCTTGGGGCAGGCGCTGGCAGCAGTGATTGCATTGCCTCCCATACCAGACGGCTTGGGTTTGACGCTCATGGTGGGGTTCTGGGTTCCTGGCCCAGGTCTGGCTGTTGTGAGCATTTGAAAAGTGACAGGAGATATTTGATATTGAAATGGACAGGATATATATATATGTGTGTGTGTATATATATGTATATATATATGTATATATATATATATCTCAACACACACACAAATAGATAATTTAGGGGAACATTGCATCTTAGGCTTTCAATTGTTTAGGAAAAAAAGCTGAAGTTCTCAAAGCATTAAGGCAACATTCCCACCCACTCCCCAGCTCCCCCAATCTCCCACCCCCCTATCCTGGACACCATCTCCACCCTCATACACACAGCCCTGTCAATCATTCCTGGAACACCCTCCAACCATCTTGCACATACTATCTCACTGGGACCCTCTCCCCTGCCCTCTCCTCTCCAGTCCTACTCATGGCTTGCCACAAGCCCTGGGCACCCACGCTTCTGTGTTCATAGGGAAGCATCGCTCCAGTACTGTGATTTACTAAATGCACATCTGTACCACTTTCGCCCACAGCCTCCTTTCCCCCGAGTATGTCTGAAGCCATCCCACTTTTCCCCTATAGTTCTTGTTAAACCATTATTCTTGGCCTAGAAGAGATGGGTTGCCTGTAGGCCCAGTCTACCCACCAGGAGGCTGGTGATCCCATTCCTCCCAGCCTCCCATTCCTCCTTTTGGTTTTGCAAACAACCTTTGTCCTACTAATGGTTTTCCTCGTGGGAACAGAAGGTCCATCAGCAATGACGTTTCCAGCTTGTAACATACAGTTTGTTGTTCTAAATATTTACGTGTTTTGAATTTTCCTCCAGTACATTTTGCCCTTCAAATGTCCTCATGGAAAGGATGTAGGAAAAAGTGTTTCCCTAATTTTTATAGATGGGGAAACAGGAACCTATAAAAGCAGAGTGACTGACTTAAAGAAGAAGCAGAAATAGAATCCTGAGAGGGTTTCTAGCTTTATAACTGCTTGCGTTTTCACTAGATTACAGGGTCTCTTTAATGGCCCTCCTGTTTTTATTCTCAGAGAAATAAAAACGTTAATAACAGATTCAACAAGCTCTTGGTGAGTACTTTGTACCAGAAAGAGATTCAAAGACCCAGACTGGCTCCAGGAGCCGTGAGTTTATTAATTCCAGTTCAAGAAATGCAGTCACAGTAGGAGCATGGGGAAGAGGCAGCAAAGGGTAGGGTCGGGCATATGGCATGCCTGCCCCTCCCTCCCACTGTGCCGTGAGCAGACTGGTCCACATTAGGCACATTGGTTTCCTGTCTTCTGTCTCCCTGCCCTTGTTGTTAAAGACTCCCTCAGAAGGGTGCCTTGCTCGGGCTCTTAATACTTGTGTTTAGAATAATGCTTGGCATAAGTAAAGGCTCAATGAATTGCTTACTCACTCAACAAATAGTTATCAAGTACCTACAATGTTTTAGGCACTGGGCATACAGGAGTGATCAGAAATGTCCCTTCCCTCTTGGGGTTTATTGTCACAAAGAGGAGCTAGAATTAAATGCATGTATGAATACAGGCATTTGCCTATCATTTGGTTGCCCTTGTTGACAACTGTAATTTTATAGATGATTACGTTTCTCATTTGATTTTATTGATAGAGAATATGGACATGTATTGGGTCATCAATTTCAGACTTCTGCATGACTTGTCTTTTGTAGAGTCCCATTTCACATTCATGTGTCATTGCTGCTTTTTCAGTGCTTGCTGTGGTAAGGTAGTAACTAAGGAGACAGCCCCTGTTAGGATAGGAACTGGGAAATGCTGTCACAAAGGTAAGTGGCTCCTGTGAGGCCAGGTTTTCTAGTATTTTTTTGGGACAGAGAGCTAGCTAGAAGCTATGTATGAATCTATTTTTGTTTAGTGACCTAAAAACTAATCTTTAAAAATGAAGCTATGGGGCAAAATTTTAAGTTTATGGTTTAGATACCAGTTAAGAAACCCGTGTCACAAATAGGAGTGCTGGCTTTGGTTCCTGACTCCAGCTGCCTGCTGATGTGCACCCTGGGAGTTTTGTCTCAAGCAGGTAGGGTCTTGTTACTCTTTTGGAAGACCTGGATTGAGTTCCTGGCTCCTGGCTCCAGCCAGCACGATTCCAGCTGGAGTGGACCAATGAATGAGAACACACTTTTCTCTGTGTCTTTTTGCATCCTAAATTAAAAAAAAAAATTGAACTCTTTATTTAAAAAAATGAATCTAATGAACTGGGCCAGGTGTGGATTAAACAAAATTCTCCAGTAGGCCAAAGTCAACTTGCAAAGTCCATTTGCAAAGATCCTCAGTTTCTTTCACTGCATCTAATACGCAACTTTGTCCTAAGCTGCCCTGCCTTTGGAACACCCTGTGATTTTTCTGCTTTGTCTATGTCTGTCCAGCATCGTCTGTGGCAGGTGGCCTTGTAAACAAAGATTTTCTGTGCTGAACCATTGCATCATGGGAGCATCCTCTCACCAGGGCAGCCCTCCCATGATTTCTGGTGAGCCTCCCAGTTCATCCAAGAGTGGGAAAAATAACCCGTTTTTGTGCTCCCAGTGTTAATAATCACTGATTCTTTGTACTTTCCATCCTTCTGCTGATGTTTGTTTTCTCTGCATATTAATATCTCCCTGAGCAGAACATTAAAATCCAAGAGGGAGCAAGTGTGGGTAGGGTAAGGAACATACAGCCACATTCATAGTCTGGCTGGCATAATACAGATGAAACCAGAACCACGTGGACCGCTTCTGCTTATCCCAACATCCAGAAAACTTTAGCTCTTTGTTTTCCAAAGATTACAGGGTTAGAGGAACTGGTCACCCTGTCCCTGAACAGAACCAGCTGCATGGCTTAGCTGGGCTCAGTTCTGCATTAGTGATGAGTGATTGACAGAGAATTTGGGGCCCGGCCCATGTGTGAGTGTGAGCAGGTCTTTATTCCAGAGTTCTCAGAGCCAACCAAGACAGCTTTGAATCACAACCAACTTTTCAGGGTTGTGGGCTCTGGCCTTCACTAAATGGGATTCAGAGGTGAGGAGTTTGAATTTTCAATTGTCACACTTTTGAGTGAGTCTTCATGAGAACTCACCCAACAGCACCATGTGCATTTTTAGAAAGTTCCCAAGTGGTGTTGATGTTTTGAGAACCACTATTCTAAGGAAGTGAGGAACAAATGACAAAACGATCTTTTCAAATCTCCATGGTTCTTCATGGGATTTAGAGGTTGTTGGGGGCAACACTGACTCATGGCCACCCTAACCCAACCCTAACCCTATTTCATAAGCTCTGTGGCCTTGGGCAAGACATTTGCCTTCTCTGAACCACAGATTTCCTGTTTGCAAATTGAAAATAGCAATCCTCTTCCAAGTGTGAGGACACTCCCTGGTCACTGTGTGTGTGGGGGGGGGCCTTGCCAGCCTTGAGACAAAATGAGTTTATATTTTCTGAGAGAAAACATGTGACTTCCTCTGTCTCCAAAAGTTTCTCCATCCTGAAAAACAGGTTTACTTGTAGCAGTGAACTAAACTCTTTGTATGGTATCAACATATGGATGATCACTGTGGACTCCTGTTTATGGGGATCACCTTTTAAAAATAGTCATTGATTTAAAAAAATTGTTTTAGAGATTTGTTTATTTATTGGAAAGTCAGATATACAGAGAGGAGGAGACACAGAGAGGAAGATCTTCCATCCGATGATTCACTCCCCAAGTGAGCACAATGGCCGATGTTATGCCAATCCGAAGCCAAGATCCAGGAAGTTCTTCTGGGCATCCCACACAGGTGCAGGGTCCCAAGGCTTTGGGCCGTCCTCAACTGCTTTCCCAGGCCACAAGCAGGGAGCTGGATGGGAAGTGGAGCAGCCGGGATTAGAACTGGCACCCATATGGGATCCCAGCGCGTTCAACATGAGGACTTTAGCAGCTAGGCCACGGCGCCGGGCCCTAAAAAATTTAATTTGATATCAAGGGAGAATTTAATTAGATCAAAGCAATCGGTGGATGCTAAAATCGTTGACAGCAGCAAGGAGTCTCTTGGCCAGATCTTACTTGTTGAACACAGTTTCAATGCCTCCTTCCCTGCATGGTGGATGCAAATGCTCCCATAATTGCCTCTTCTTTCTTTCCTGATTACAATCAAATCTCTTTCCTGTGTTGGCCCCACCCATAGCCAAACCAGGGCAAATCTAGAAGAATGTTTTTCCTCTTCGACGGCTCAACTTCTCTGCCTTATGAAAGCTAGACACTGGGCTGAGTTAGCACAAGTGTCTTGGCCATCTGAAAACGTACTGTCAATGGTTACACTTGCTGTGATAATGGTAGCCCGGGACCATGAGATCAATGGAATGACCCACTTCTTCTGGTCTTCATCACAAAGTTCCAGGTTTTCTCAAGGGTTTATGACGCAATTTCAATCTTCCATTTAATTTGTGCCTTGACTAGCCACTTTGATGTCAAATAGTATATGTCCAATATGAAGTATCTATTAAAAAATCTATAGCTAGATTGATTAGAATATAGATTTAATACCATCCTTCAACTCTCACCGTTGGGATCAGTAATTGAATTAAAGCAAAAGGAAAAATGAATATGCAAGTTGATTCCTGCCTTAAGACTCCCTGACACCAAAAATCCCACACCTACTCTGTTAGCCATTCCTTGAAGCAATGGTCATGGAGCAACACTGTGTGCTGCAGGTCTTTCCAGTGGTCTGTATGGCAGTGGAGGTGGAAAATCATGACATGATCCAGTGAAGAGAAAGGTTAAAGATGACTAGGTTCGAGGTTCCTTATTTTACAGATGAGGAAATAGGTTTGCTACTCAGAAAGGACTTGTGAAAATCCACTTGCATTTTAGGAAAAGAAGTAGGGAGCTTGAAAGTCTTAACAGGAGAGGAATCCAAGGTCAACCAGTCCAGCTACCCCCTAGATGGGCACCTATCAGGTGACAGAATTCCCTTGGCAGCAGGAACAGCTGTGGTGCAGGGGGCACATGTTCCTTCCAGGAGCTGCTCTTTCCGTCTTCTGTGCCCTAAGAGCTCACTAGATAACGACTCTGCTTTAGATCTGTCTCCTATGGTTTCTTACTTGTATTCTTGAGGGTCATGCGAACAAATCCCAATTCTTCCTTAGCTTGTGCATTTTTTAGGTTATCTTTTTTCTTGCCACTTTATCTCCTTCTCTAGGATGAGCATCTCGCATGTGTCCTGTGAACTAGCATCTAGATTCTCACCACCTCACATCCATCCGTGTCCCTCTTAGATGTGCGTTGCCTCAAACTGAGAGCAATCTTGTAGTCTGAAGGACAAGATCATGTTCTTTGTTCTGAAGACTTTATGTTGAGCCATTTATCCTACAATCGCAGTGACTTTCAGCATATGCAATTTAGGATTCTTTTGGCTGTGAGAGACAAAAAATTCCATTCTAACCAGTTTAAGGGAAAGTGGGAATTTCATAGAACCCTTAGCCACCAAATCAGAGGTAGAACTTCAGGAATGTCTGGATCCGGGTACCCAGCTGGCTTATGTCTGAGGTAAGCATCTCTATGCATATTTGTTCAGCTTTCCAAAGGATCAATACCATTTCCAGGCAAGCTAAAACTCAGCCATGTCCAACTTACACCTTCAAATCTCTAAGTGCATGGTAAGGAAAGAGAAAAGGTTTCTGATAGCTATCATGAAGTTGCTTCCTTTCTGGGCTGATAGTAAGTCTGTTGCATCTTCTTCCCCTGGCTTCTGGAAGTTAGCTGGAAATCGTTGGTGCTCCTAAGCTGGTGGAAATAGGATTCTGCCTGCATCTCTGCATGGTGTACTCCCTTTGTGTACACCTGCCGATGGCGACATTTCCCTCTTAATAGGAACCCCTCGTGCTATTGGATTGGGCGTCCTCAGTGCGTCAATACATACTCTTGGTCATCAGCAACAGCCCTCTATCCAAATAAATGCCTATTCAGTAGTAACAGGAGTTAGAGTATCAACATATTCATCTGGAGGGGAGATAGACACAGCTTAGTCTTCAGAACCAATGAAAACTGCCAAGGCTGCATTTTGTGGGCTTTGAGGAATCACATACACACCCTGAAACTAAACACTACCATGCCAATTTTTCTAAAGCACCAGTAGTAAAATCAACACAACTTAAAACATGGGGTTGGCTAGGGGGGATTGGGAGAACCACTAAAGGGAAATGAAGTTGTCATTAAGAGATAAAACATGCAGGGATACCAGGTGCACAAAACACCCACAAAATTACCAAAGACAGTGGAGCAAACCAGGACTCATGACCTAAGACAAGGGCTGACACTCTTTCACTCTTTGAAGAGGAACCATCCTCCCAAGATGGGTTTGACGCTATGCTTTTCAGACAAAACTGTTTGCTTGTTTGTCATCCTGAATTGAAAAAAGGAAGTTGAGCTGCCAAACAGTTTTTTCTGGTTTTTTTTTTTTTTTTTTTTTGGTCTTACAAGGCATCGTGAAACCTCTTTGGATCCCAGCAGCCTTGTGTTTTGCATGCATTTCTTTTCATATTGGAAGATTAAAACAATAGCTTCTGGTTATCATTGCACGTATTATTGATTAAAATCCTTGCCCCAAGACCTTCCATCTCACTTTGCAACATGGCGTGATTTACTTTTCTTTTTACTCCCTGTAACGCATGATTAATGCTGATCTCCGGAGTCCCAGTGAGATGAAGCTAGGTGTCAGGTATGATTTGTCAGCTTGGAAGTATAGATTATTTTATGTTTCTCGAACTTTGTGGCCAAGGGAACACAGCTCTTGATTGTTAAATCCATCCACACTTTCCCTTGGGCTATGAAATGCCAGAAACATTAAATAGCCCACTTAATACATAACCTCATTCTGTATGCTTGACTATTTTGTTTTTAATTTTTCTTCCCTTTCCCGGCTGCTCACATGAAATGGGATCAAAGAAAAAAATTATCCTCACTGGATTTTGTTAAAATATTAATAGGTTAGGGTTGACTGGCTAAATTGAATATCTTTGCTGATCTCACTTGCATGTTTAACTTGTGCTTAGGAAAATATGTTTCCTAGGTGATAACCTTTTATGTACCAGTCTGACTTCATTGAAATGCATAGAGATAAAAATATGTCACGCTCAGCGGTTATGCTATTCTTGTGTGGCACCATGATTATTCAGATGGTAATTGACCCCCACCTGTAGACAGCTCTGATTCTGTAGTCAATCATTTCATTTGATGTTAAAATATGTGAAAGTACAATTATATAATTTACATTACAAATCATGCTGAATGCCAGGGGTCTCTGAACCGAAGACAAATGCAAAGGAATCAAGGGTGGCGGGAGAAAACTCTGGTCAATAAATGAAGTGAATTACACCGGGCAAGGGTTTCAACTTTTCCTATTTATGTCCACACAAGAGCTTTTGTGTGTGTGTAATTGAGAGAGCGTCTCTGGCCTTCTCTCTGTGCCATCAATGGCAGTGCCTTAGATGCTTTGCCAAGGACAGCTCCTCCCTTCAGGGCAAAGCATTGCTTTTCTTGGCGTCCCTTTAGGTAAAGAAATGGGGGCTTGTCCAAGAGACAGAGGGAAAGCTCAACCTCTTAAAGGGACAAGGACAGCATCAGCTCTGGAGAGATATGGGGGCTACTTGAATCCTAGCCTAACACAGGCATGAACTGTATGTCGCCTCATTGATTAGGAATGTGGCTCCCCATACTCCACATCTCAGTATCCTAGTTTGAAACTCATGCCAATATTATTAGGAGTTGTGATTATTAGTCATCTAACTTTGACTATATGCCCAGTATCGAGTTAAACATTTGTTGAACATTGTCCAGTTAACCCTTCTAATGTCTCTGTGAGGTGAGTCTGCTATCATTTATTCCACACAGGGTGGTTACAGAGCATGCCCAAGGCCATTCAGTGAGAAGGTAGAACAATGGGGACTGGAACTTAAATATTTTGGTTGGCAGACTCCAGGCCACAGGCCCTGCTGCTCTTCCAGGTCTGGTGTCAGATACCTGCAGCGGCCACACACAACTGAGGAAATGTATAAGGCATCATCCCTGCTTTGATGGGGATTCTATGAGGTCAGGTAGGTTGAGGGCGTGGGGATCTTTAAGAGGGTGGCCCAAGAAGGAATGCAGTACACACAGAGTTCTGGTGGAGACAGCAATATTTTCTGCTGTTACTTGGAGAGTCTACTTTGGTCCAGGTCCAAGGGTTACTGATGAGTGGGCCATCCAGACACTTGCAGGCCAAGAGGAGGAGGCACGGTTATTTCTCTTGTGGGTGCATAGAACTTTGTGCACTGGAACTTCCAAACCCATCCTCTTATACTTTCTTCTGGCACAATCTGCAGTAGTTAGGCTGGGCAGTCCGCAGGGCCTCTGATTTCCAGGGCGGGTGACCTCTTAGTCCAGGACACATGAAAGAGAAAATGGCATTCCTCTCAAAGCGATTCAGGTGCCAACACCAGAATTTGTTTCTGTGAACACCTGATCCTCTAAATGTGCTGGGAACCCTGCCCCCTTGGCTAAGAAGGGCTACTTGACTGCCAGTTCCCCTCACAGGCGTGCAAGCTGGCCTTGGGCAGCATCCCACAGGCCATCCTTGTGAAGAGTGTGTTGTGGACTACGCCACCTGTGGGAGGTACTGGAGTCAGTCATGCTCATGACTTTTGCGATAACCCATCCTGTCTTCCTATCCCATTCCATCTTCCTATATTCGTAACCTTTCAACAGAATCGTTAAGAGCACAGAGTCTGTAGACAAACATCTGTGATCAAATTCCTACCGTGGAATCTGCTGACTCTGAAATCTCGTCCAGGTTACCCCCGTTTGTCTCAATTTCCTTTGCTTATTAGCAAAGTGAGCCATAACACATGCCTTCTAGGATTTTCTAAATATATTTTTAGGTTTATTTATTTTTATTGGAAAGTAAGACATACAGAGAGAAGGCAAGGAAGAGAAGAAGATCTGCATCTGCTGGCTCACTCCCCAAATGGCTACAACAGCCAGAACTGAACCAATCCTAAACCAGGAGCTTCTTTCCAAGTCTCCTCCCATGGGTGCAGGGTCCCAAGGCTTTAAGCCATCCTCTACTGCTTTCCCAGACCACAAGTAGGGAGATGGATGGAAAGCAGGGCTGTTAGGACACCAACCGGCATCCTTATGGGATCCTGGTTCATGCAAGGTGAGGACTTCAGCCACTAGGCTACTGTGCTGTATCCTAGAGTTTTCCAAGTATTGAAAGAATTAGGCTGAAGAGTTAAAACAGTACCTAATACATAGTTAGGTTATGTGGCAGCCTTGAAAATTATTTTACTTTTTCTTAATTAGGGATGTCTTTTTTTTCCCCAATTGTTTGCTCAAGTTAAATTCCTTGGAACCCAACACGATGGCTCAGTTTACTAACCCACTGCCTGCAAGTTCATGTCCTGGCTGCTCCACTTTCCATCCAGCTCCCTGTTTGTGGCCTAGGAATGAAGCAGAGGATGGCCCAAAGCCATGGGACCCTGTATCCATGTGGGAGATCTGGAAGACTCCTGGCTCCTGGTTTAGAATTGACTCAGCTCTGGCTATTGTGGTCATTTAGGGAACAAGCCAGTGGAAGAAAGATATTTCCCTCTGTCATTCCTTTCTGTAAATCTACCTTTCCAATAAAAATAGATTTAAAAAAAAGAAAAAGAAAAAACTCCTGTGCAAAGAACCATATAATAAATGCATGACTACTAAACTCTGTTTTTAATATTCTATTCAAGGGTCCTAAGCAATTGATCTATGCGCTTCAGGAACTCTAAGAAAAGTCAAGTTCAAACCTCTCTGCCTGCATTCAAAGCTCCCCACAATGTATCTTCCATTCACCTTTGCGGAGTTGTCCCCCTAACCACTTGCCAGAAACTCTGCTGATCATCTACCTCCCCATCCGAAGCAAAATACGTTGTGTCATTATTTGATAAAGAATCAGCACAGTGGTGGTGCACTTGGGCCTATGGTCAAGGAAGTGCCTTGGACCCCAGCTCTGTACCATCTCAGCTGTGCAACATCAGTTGCTTACCTTT
This sequence comes from Ochotona curzoniae, assembly GCF_017591425.1. Classification (NCBI taxonomy): domain Eukaryota; kingdom Metazoa; phylum Chordata; class Mammalia; order Lagomorpha; family Ochotonidae; genus Ochotona; species Ochotona curzoniae. Next base: position 22,087,886 of record NW_024465926.1, read on the forward strand.
TCCTTGTGTCTCAGCATTCCCCTCTCTAAAATGGGATTGATTAATCATGGACTTTACTTCATTAGAGAGGAGAGGAGAATTACACAAGTTAGTTCATGAAAGTCTTTGGTCTAGGACTTAGCCTAAAGGGCAGCCCCTTAAACAGGAACTAAAAGAGGCATTGCTATGATGGTTCCATTCAAAGGGTTAAATACTAGTTTGTAAATTCCATGCAAAGGCTGAACCACAACCATTTTGGGAGGTTTGTAGGCACTCTACTCCTCCCTGCAGAGTGTTTAGCAGAGAACCTGGGGCTGTGGCAAGGCTGAGCTGATGGGAAGGGACCCTGCTGGTCCTCCACACAGTCAGAAATCCCAGTGCCCACTTGGTGAATGAGCCAGACGCTGTGCCCTGGGAACCTTTCCCAGGAATTTTCTGGAGAGTCATTTTGAAAGTGAATTGAGACATTATCTTTAATTAAGGTGGCAATCTGCCCTCCTGAATTTCCCATCCCTAGGTGCTTCAAGGATAGGCTCTGTTTTGTTCCCTCCCCACCTTCTCTTCTTTCTCTTAATTTCAAGCCTATCAGAGGGCCAGTTTACTAAATTGGTTTTAATGAAAATTTAGCCAACATGAATAATAATGAAATGTAAAATTATTCCTTAGCTAATGAACAGCCAGCGGCTTTGGGGTTAATAGCTTGCTTTTGGTGTCAGCTTATTTATATTGAAATAGAACTGTAACAGGACTCTAAACAGTCTCCTCTCCCTGATCATCACTTACCTTAGGGTCTACTCTTTATCATCAGTCATGGTGTAGTCATCGTCCCACTTTGGATCTTTTGTGAATTACTTAATTACCTAGTTAAATCTGGGCAGGTTTTTTTCCCCTGAAAAATAAATAATAACTCTCATCACCTTCTTATCTACAAAATGTGCTGTGAAGCAAATGTTAACACCAAAGTAGCGATGTCGTTATTTTATGCGAACATTGTACTACTCCAAAGACAGCCACATGCACCACTTCAGTCACTTCCTAAATGCTATCACAAATTTCCTAGGTGGGTGACTTAAACCACACATGTTGATTTCTCACATTCCTGGAGGTTGGAACTCAAGATGCTAGTAGACCTAGTGACTGGTGGGAGCTTGCTTCCTGGTGTGCAGGGAACTGCCCTGTCCTTGCCTTCTCATCCCATGGAGAGAAGGAGAGAGTGTGTAAGCTTTCTCTTCTCTTTGCTCACAAGGACTTGGAGTCCACTCATGAAGCTCCACCCTCAGCACCTCCTGATCTCTCTCAAAGTCCCCAGCTCTGAATACCATCACGCTGCAGGGTTGGGATTTCATCATGTGATATTGGGTGGGGCATGCCTTCATTCCATAGCACTCAGGAATCTCTTCTTTGCTGATCCTTAGGCCAAATGACTATCTTGACCAGCCATGAATCAAAGGGGCTGTCACATGAACTCTGGCTGATAATGTGCTCTGGACAACTCCCCAGATGCCCTCAGCTGCCTGCAAACAGAGGAAGAAGCAGCAGGCAACAGAGGGTCACCCAATTTCCTTCCTTTGAACTCTTGAAAATGTGGGGAATTTGGTGATCAAAACTGCAACTTTGAAATGTGTGCAAGTTCCTTGGGAATTGCTTCGGCGATGTTGGCAGATTACTGGGAACGGGAGCACAGGAACCATCCATCATGAGCGGTTCTTCTGTCTTTTACAAACAGGTTTCCTGCTGAATTTTTGTTTGAGGAAATAGAAGTAGGGAGAGAGTTGCTACTTTTTTTTTTTTTTTAAGTTTAAAACAGAGACCAGTTTCAAAGCTGCCAAATTGGAGTACATCAAATTACTTAGTCAATGGCATCTTGTAAGAAACAAAAGAAAAAAAAATAAGTAAATGGAAGTTGATGATCATTTTAAACTTCTGAACATCAAGGGACACAATCAACAGAGTGAAGAGGCAATCCACGGAATGGAGGAAAATACAAATCACATATGTATTAAGGAATTCATATCCAAAGTGTATGAAAGGACTTCGAAAGTTCATATAAAATGAAAGTCTGAGTTTGTTTTGGTACAAAGATTATGATATTCACACAAAGCTTTTTAAATAACATGCATTTCCACAAACTTTTTGAAGAGCCCTCTCACATGAAGACCTCCAACAACTCAATAAGAAGTCACAACCTGATTGAATATGGACAAGGAACCTGAATAGATGGCTTTCCAGAAAGATCCGTCAATGGCCAATAGATATGTGAGAAGATGCTCAACAGTCCCAAGCACTAGAGAAATGCAAATTAAAACCACCCAAGATTCTGTGTCAACAGCGGCAAGTAACATGTGTTGGTAAAAATGTTGAGGAATTGGAGGACATAAGCACTGTCGGTGCGAATGTATAATGGGAAAAACAGGATAGTATTTCCTTTAAAAATTAAAAATTAAATTATCATGTGATCCAACAACTCCACTTCTGAGTATATACCCCAAAGAATTGAAAACAGGACTCAAAGAGGCTGTTGTACAAAGAGATAAACATAGTAGTTCATAGCAATATTATCCACAGTGGACACAACCTAAGGGTCAATCAGCAAATGCTGAAACCAGAATGTGAAATAGATGTACACGATGAAATGATTCTAAGTCTTAAGGTGGAAATAAATGCTAATAGATTCTGCTCCGTAGGAGGGACCTTGTGGACATGGTGCTTAGTGAAATAAGGCAGTTACAAAAGGCCACATATAGTGTGAGTCCACTTATTTGAGATATATGAAATCCCTAGAGTAGTCCGACTCAGGAAGACAGACATGATGATTGCCCGATGAGTGCGAGGAAATGGAACTAAATGATGAATAAATCCCACGTTTCTATTTGACCAAAGAGAGAGTTCTGTCGATGGAGAGAGCGGTGGTAACTACACAGCCACATAAATGAGTGAATGCGCACCTGAGCACTTAGAAACGGTTAGTACAGTGAGTTCGGTGGTTACAGACTCCAGGAGGCTTTGTAAGGAGGGATGAGGTGAGCCTAAAGAGGAGTTTTAGGAAGATCCAAGGTGATTCTGATGATCCTCACTCATTTCTTTGCACCTACGATTCTCTCTTATTCTAGAACTGTGTGTGCCATCCATATCGTCTGTCTACGGAGAATAAATGTTTCTTTTACCTCTGGCCACATGGTGGCTGGAGTAAAGCTTGCCTCCTGGGGTTCCTGAGTGCTCCTCATCTCAGTTGCTGTTTTTCTCCAGTTTCTGGCATCAATCTGGAAAGGTTATACCCAGCTGTACTCCCCAAAGCCGAAAGTCTTTCCCAATTAATATGTGTCTTCTCTCAATTCAGCTTTGGGGGGGGGGGCGGAATCAGTTGTGGTATTTGAAAGACTAGGGAGAAGAGATCAAATCAAAGAAGTAGCAATTAAGGTTTCAAAAGCTATGGCATCCCAGTAGCCAGCAGGGCCAGCATGACCTCCCAGTCTTGTAAGGCTAAGTTCCTGAACCCCAGGGTACTTTGCCCAGGCCCTTCCTCTCAAGCAAAACAGGCCAGATTTCCCAAGCAGAAGCCACAGCCAGTCTTCAGCTCCCTGCAAGAACAGCCCCGGGGCCCTCAGCATCTGCTCCTATCAACCACTTTCCTTTCCCTGGGGGCAGTTCAGACCCCAAGGCGATAGGGCCCTCACTTAGGAACTGAGGGCACAGACGTGAGTTCAGCTGTGGCCTTCTGGCTGTGCCTCAGGCTTTATCCCCTGTCCTCACCTTACTCTACCTTCAGCACCTGTGAACATTTTTTTTTCAGCCCCCTGATGACAAGCCTGGCTCATTCTGAGTCCATGGAAGGGGAAACTGTCCCTTGGGGAACTTGGGCAGGGCTGCGATTGACAGAGATTTCTTATGTTGGGTCTGGGGATTTGCTCAAGTTACCCTAGCCAGGCAACACCTGCTTTCTCCCACAGTACTCTGCTTCGGAGTACGGCTGGCCTTGAGATGTCCTGTGTGAGTGTTTGCCAAATGCTTTACCAAAGCCCAAAGGACTGAAGTCCTTTCCCTGGAAATTTCTATTCAGAACATTCCACTGAATCCTCTTTACAGGTTGCCCAAGTGATGTTTGGTCTAGCTAAGACACTATTTCCTCCCGCTCCTTCCTTGGTGTAATGTGCAAATCAGAGCATTGAATCTCAAAGATGAGAAATAATAATTACAAGTGTGTAAGAATAGTTCTAGAACCCATCTATGTTTTTAAAAATAATGTATCCTTCCTTCTCTTTCAAAGCTCCCAGGCCGACCATAAAAGGATAAGCACTCCTTTGTCACTCACGACCTTGACAGTGGAGCAGTTCTTTCTCTGGTCTCACCTTCAGGGTAAGCACTGTCATCTTCCTTTGGCAACAGCTTCACAGTCATCCCACCCAGGAGACCTCTATCAAAACAGCCCCGTGCCAGTTCACAGAGCCGAGTCACAATGCGCCCGGGAGCAAATCTCTCCTAAAGTTATAAAACAAAAACATCAGCATCTAAAAATATCAGCCGTGATGAGTCTTCTATTTTTGATCCATTGTTGTAGAGTTTGAGCTCTCTGGCTCTCAGGGTGCTTACGTTTGGCTGCAATTAGACCCTGGATATTAAAAGCAATTAATGTCCCCCTCTTTATTTGTATGTATTTAAGTTTCGCAATGCAATTACTTAGAGGCCTTCCGAAGCATGCCTGAGCATCATCCTCAATCAGCAGAATGAAAATGTTGCCTTTTGTGATGTGGCGAATAAATGATAGAAAGAAGTCCCTTCTATGTCTCTGTATGCTATTCACTCAGGGCTAATTGCTGTGGTCTCTAAATGAAATACAATAATGCATCCCACCTCTGTGCCAGTTTGTTTAAAATCTGCAAAGCTTTATTATTAATGCTATTTAATTACGAGAATGTCAGCCATGGAGAATTCTAAACCCACACTTTCCCTTCATCATTAGTAACAGGGCAAAAATGAAACACTTTGGACAATGAAGGGTTCATATTTCAAGCTTATACAGTAGCTGCTAAAAGGGTATACTCAGAAAATCAATTTTATTAAAGTCCTTGGAGCACTAAAGGGACTTGCATGCAACTAAGCAATTTTAAAAACATGTCCACAAGCCGTGACTTTTTGATTCATGTTTTTTAGTGGGGGTTATTTTTGAGTATTTTCAATATTGTCTCCTTACAGTGGGGTCAAAAGTGATTTGGGGAGGGGGCAAGCCTGGCAAAAGGAACATATCCTCACAATTTTTTTTTCCTGCCTCTTTTTCCATCTGACACAGGGAATTCTGAAACAGGCAATCCAGGAAAAGGCCAGTGGCCAGAGGCAATCTGATAATTCCTGCAAGAGGGACTGTGGGTGGAGGAGGCAACAGTGTGAGCAGGATACACAGTCTTTCTTCCTTTATTTTATTGTATTTGTAAAAACTGCTTTTCTCCATCTCCATTGGAAAAGAATGGTTGGAACATCACAGTGAAGTGTGGCTCTAAGCCACAGATTTACCAGCTTAGGCACAGATGCCTGCCATGAACCTTCCCCAGATCCCACCAACCCTTCCAAAATGGTGCTGTGTCCAAATCCCTCACTTGGCAATTCATGGATAGCCTTACTACGATTAGTTGCACTACTTACTTCTGCCTTTGAACTTGTCTATTGGTGATTCATGCCTCTGGCCTCCTTCAAAAGATCTAGGATGATTTGAAGGCAGAGACCTGGGATCCATCTCTTGAAAGCATGAACCCAAACCAACTCTCTGAACTCTCACTTTCATCTTCATGGACTACTCAGTTTGTTGTGTAACTCTGTCTCCTTTCCCCAACCTTTTTGCAAACTTTTTGGTAGGATGTGGCTTATGTCTCTGGAGTGTCTGCAATGATCCTTGGCACACACCAGGTGCTCAACACATGTGGGCGGAATCTATGCATGTATTAATAAAAGCAATGGATCCATCTGTGGTTCCCCTGTAGCCTACTTCAGTGTTTTTGCTTCAGTATTTTAATATTAGAATAACAATATTTGATATGCGATGTGTTATTATATTTAATTTATTTTAGCATTTTAATATCCTTTAGCATTTTAGTCTTACTTTTTTGGAACTAATTGGAAGATAACACGGAACCCATATTAGCCAGCCCGAGTCTCAATTCTAGTGCTGCCTTTTTGAGTTGTGCATATTTCTAAGATGTAGATTAAGTATTTGAAGACAAGAAGAACCAAGACTTGTGCTTTTCAACTCTATACCTGGTTTAGAATAATGGTAAAAAATCTGAGCTTACCTCCACAGTCCCATCCCCCAGCACATAGGCCTTGTTTGAACACGGATTTGTTTTACCCTGATGTGACTTTGGGATCCTTATCTAACCTTTCTAGGCCTGGATTTCTTCATGGAATGTCTAACCCACAGGATTGTTCCATGGGTTAAATGAGATAAGGAAAGTGAACCATAGGCTACCTAAATGGATGCTGTTGATGAAAGAACAAAGTGCTTGCTTATTTGGTGGAAAGCAGGATGAAGGTTTTTCATATAGTGCAGGACTCTGTCAAAGGGTGCTGGAGAAGCCAGGGCATTTGAATCTGGTCCCACTTCTCTGTAGCTGAATTCAAGACCTTACACATCTCACTTTCATTATCTTTGAGATGGATACAATTATGCTTCCTGTTTGCATCCCGGTGTTGTTGTGGGACTCACATAAAATAACAGTTCTAAGAGAACTTCTAGGGAACTATACACAATTATTCAGCTCTAGTCGAAAATAAGTGTTTTTTGAGGCTTGTCTTCCATGACTGGGGAGTGCTGATCAACACAGTTGATAACATCCTGGTGTTTCCAGAAGGGCTTACCGCAGAACTGACACTGTTCCTTGCACTATGCAGGTTAGCTCCTTTAGTCCCCACGATCTGATAGCAGGCCAGCTGTGATTTCCTTCCTCACTTACACATAAAGAAACTGATGTTCAGAGAGGGGAGATGACTTGCTCAAAGTCACACCATAAATGACAGAGCTGGGATTTAGACCCTACAAGTCTCACTCTTTCCTGCTCTTACTTGTTCTTACAGAATCAGCTGTTTTCTGTTTCTGGGTCTCTTTTTCCCTTTCTCAACAAGAGCATGGAGTTTTCTCCTCATTCTCCTTGAATCTCAGAAAGTCTTAGGAATGGAGGGGAAGAGAGGAAAATAGAACTTAGCAATGAGGGTGGGGAAGACAATGGGATAGGGCTCTATTTGAATAAAAACACAAGCACATTTAGAGTTCACATTCATTAATATATTCGTACACAGCTCCCCTGTGTGTGGAGGGTGGCAGATTCTCCCTAGCTCAAGTTCAAATTAAAGAATAAAACTTCCTGTTATATCTGGTTTCTTTCTTCTTAATTTTCACATTTATATCTTTAATTGGACTCAGATTTTCTTGGGCATGGAGAGTAAAGTGACACTCTACCCTGGTATTTCCTAATGAGTAATTCCACTTCCTCTCCACAATTTCATTACATCATTATTAATTTTCTGACTTATTGGAAGTTCCCCTCTTATCAAACAAATGAGTGTGGAAATTTAACTTGCTTTCTGGATTTTGGTTTCGGCTGTGGATCTCTGTCTTTGTGGTGGGTTTCAATACCACAATTGCTGTTGCTGGTTAGTTAAAATAAATCAATACACAATGGCTGCACATTAATAACTTTCCAAACTGAGCACTTTGGACATGAGGTCAAAGCCAGTGCAGGCTTATTATAGTTAGGACTTTACATTTCTGGGCATCCTTCCATCACAGTGCAGTCCATGGTGCAGCAAGGCTCTGATTAAAAACAGGGTGTTTGCCAGTGATCTGATTCAATCTCCAAATGGTTGGTGGGAGATCTTGACAACCATCACTGGAACATTTGTAAAACAGGAAGAAAAGCAAGCTTTTCAAGTAATGGCTCCATTTTTCTTCAAGTTTTTTTTTTTTTTTTCAGAGACACTTTAGAGATGGTCCTCCATTCTCACCCAATGTGAACCCACAGAGCTGATTTGGGAACAGGCATCCAGTCCAGGATGTGGAAATCACAACAGTCAGGGTTGGGCCAGATGAAAGCTAGGAAGCTGGAAGCTACATCAAGATCTCCCATATGGGTGGCAGAGACCCAAGTACTTGAGCCATCAGCAGCTGCCTCCAAGGTTGAGCATTAGCAAGAAGTTAGATTTAGAAGCTGAGCTGATACTCAAGCTCAGGTCTAGCATTGTGGTATGTGGGTGCCTGAGCTGTGTCTTAAAAACACTGTGATGAATGTCTTTTATTTCTGAGTAGATTTGGACAAGGCTTTGACCTCTCTGGATCTCTGTTTTCTTCTTGGGTGTGTGAAATAGAAATAATAACTCCTGTGATACCTTACGTGACTATCAAGACCAAGTAAGATGATACCGATGGAAGCACACTGCTTTAAAGTCTTTCAATAGTTTGATAGTTCAGTATATTACACTTGAACCATAAGTCTTTTTATAGATGAATTATGAAAACTCATATATCTCTTTTCTTTTTTATCTGGGAAAAATTAAGATTCCTCAATTTTCTGTAAAAGTTTCAGAGTTTGGAATCCTCCAACACTAATATCAAGGAATATTCTGGATAGAGGCCACTCATTAGACAGCTATCTGGTTGATTTCAACTGTGTAATGAGGTTTTTTCCACTGCTAATAAAAGAAAGAAGGAGGAGATATTCTCTTTTATAGAAACATCCTTTTAAATAAAAAAAAATTATTATCCATGGCAAATTCTCAGTGGAGGCAGATGGGAATGCAATGTCTGGTGAGCTGTTGGTTTTTGCACTGGCATGGGTATTCATTCAAGCTTAGGGCGCCTTTTGCCACATCAAAATGTGAGGTGTTGCAATTCCACAGTGAATTCCTCAAAATGATTACTCTGTGGGGGCATTGGGTGTATCAAGTCACCCCTGGTGTCAAAGTGCTTGGGTTTGAGTCCCGGCTCTGCTCTTGACTCTACTTCTTGCTAATGAGTATCCTGGGAGGCAGCAGTAATCGCCCAAGTACTTGGGTCCCTGCCACCCACGAGGGAGACCTGGGTGGTGCTCCTGCCTGGCAGTTTCTCCCAGCTTCAGTATAGGCCCAGTAGTTGCAGGCATTCAGGGAGTGGACTAGCAGAGAGAATGTTTCTGTCTGTCTGATTCTCCCTACCTTTCAAATAAATAAAAACCCAAACATTTATGTGTATGTGTGTGTGTGTGTGTGTGTGTGTGTGTGTGTGTGTGTATTTGTGTGTATTCATTTATTCTCATTTTTCCTCCTTATTTTTTTCATCCCCTCCTCTTCTGAACCCACTTTAAATCAGTGTTCTCTCCACTGGGAAAACTCTAATCAAGGGCTCTGGTGATCTTCAGGCTTTTAAATCTCATGGTCAAAGCTTAAACTCTAGCCTACTGAGTTTCACTATAGTATTTGACATCACTGTATTCACCCATCAGGACCTTTTTTCTTGGCTCCAAGGGCATCACATCTTCCTAGGTTTTACCCCATCTCTGTGATAATCCTTTCTCAACTGGAGGCCTTCTCTAGCTCCTTAACCTCCAACTGTTGAGGCTTGGGTTTGGGTCTCACATCTCTTCTTTTTCCTCTCTTTCTTCTTCCTGTCTCTTCCTTGAGTTATACTCGTGCTTCTGATGATTTTCTTCTCTGTCCTGCTGCTTTGAATATCATCTTTAAACATATCTACAGATGAAACTTCTTAGATGTAAGACTTGTAGACCTGATTGTTTACTCAACATCTTCACTCAGACTTAGCATATCCACAACTGGATTCCAATCAAACTGATCCAACCCATCATATCTTTATCATTTAGCAAAATCTCAACGTCATGGTTGGATCATTGAAAGAGTCCCCAGCCTGGTCTCTTTCCATTCATTTCTAGAACAGTTTTTCTAGAACTAGGAGTCTGAATAATGCTGTTGAAATCTAAACTGGATCGTTTTATTCCTCTGGTCAAAACCTCCCAATGACTACTCTCCATACTTGGAGGAAAAGTTAACTCCTTACCATGACCTGGAAGGTTGAAAATTATTAGCCCAACCTTCTGCCATCTAGCCTCCTTTGTCTTCTGGCTCCTTTGTCTCAGGACCTTTGCACTTGCTAATCCACCTGCCTAGACTGTTCTTTTATCAGGTATTCACATAGTGTGCTTTCTGACCTGCATCAGGTCTTTGTTCACAGATCATCATAACAACAACAACAAAAAAATTACCTCTGACCACCACCATCTCTGTGCCCATCCTCTGTGTTCTGTTTCACCATTATTTCTTGAGCTTATCACCACCTGACATATATGGGTCTGACCCAGGCACATACTTAGTCATTATAAATCTTCATTGAGTGATGAAGTGAATAAAGGGAGGAGAAGCATAAATTCCCGTGAAAACACCTATCCAGTGAACTGCTGCTTTCTAGGGTGAAAGAAATCTACTGGCGTCCTATCTTGATGCATCCTACTGGGGTGGGGGCAGGTGCTCTGTTTCCCAAGTCTTGAAGGGATGTGGAGGAAGAGCAGAGCTTCATGTATGCTTCAATGGTCTGAATCCAGGGGATGAGCTTGGGAACTGGATCAGTTATGTGAGCAGTCAGCTACTACAGCATCCAACCTGTTTGGGGCAAGCAAAAAAAGGGAGGCAAGGGCTGGGGCTGCTATTGACATGACAGTTCTTTGGGCCCAATCCTACTACCACCAGTGAGACCCTGAATCATACAGGTTCCCATCATAAGCTGCCAAATGTGCTGTCCTAGGTTTGTAGAGGATTGTCCGGGCTGATTTCCTCGCAGAAAACAGTAATGCACATCAGAAGTTATTCTTTCAAGTCAAACACTATCTTTATCAAGGGACGCTCAGGCACTGACTCTCAGGGCTGTATGGCAGGGAGAGGGGTGATAACCAAACCAAATGACTCAAGAGGCCTCCTTGGGCCTGGGACAGGGCTGAGGCTGGGAGTAGGGGTGAGGATCTACTCAAGCCTGGGCAGCTTGCTGGGGCCTCCACAACAGTCCTGAGCTGGAGCCGGGCAGGCAATCCAAGCCACACAGGGCTGGTTTTACGCTTTTAGTTCTGAGATAGTGATCGTGGGGGAAAATTCTCTGCGTTTGTGGAATCATAAATTTTTTAAGGTCTCTTGGCTCTACTTTTAAATTTAGTGCCTGAATAAAATGTTGGCTTGAGCTCCATATTCGATTATTAAAAATCATACCCAGGCCTGGGAGACAAGTATTTACACATCTGCCTGCTCATCAGAAGACTCACATATCAAAATGTGGCTCTCATCACACCGCGGCTGTGTGCGAAGGGGGAAGCTGCCGACCCCCAGTGCCGCATTTGCTAAATAAGCAAGTCAGACTGGAAAGTCTTTAAAACTCTTTCTTGTCAAACAGAGTCCATTTGTAAATTCTATAGACTACACTTCCATCAAATTTGCCCTTTGTCTCTTCTCCTGATTTTTAAGAAAGTCATGAATGAATATGGATGAGGAGTCTTCAAAATATTCATGAAAAATGCATATTATGAAAAAATTACTTATGGATATCAAATTATTTTGCACTAAAACACACATTTTAATTTTATGTCCTTATGAATCTTTTGAAAAAAAAAAAACCTTATATATGAATGTGTGTAAATGAATGAAAGAAAGTTCTAGAAGAATACAAAACAGAGTTGATAATACTGTTCATCCCTGGAAAGAGACTCAGCATGGGATACAACGGGGTCAACGATTTTAATCTTGTAATTTTTTAAGGAATATGTAGTTACCTATTTATTGTTTGATTAAAATTACTTTCAAGCCAACACATGCTTAGTGTAAATAAATCAGAAATGATAAAAAATATTAAAAATATTAATTACAGTCCTCCTATCCCTGCAATGAAATTGTTGATACATTGGCTTTATATTGTAGGGAAAAAAAATCCCCAATGTCCAGGGTCCACTCACACAAGGTGTTCTCGTGAGAGCTACCAACACATTGCTTTCACAGATAAAGCATTAACCTTATTGCCAAAACTTCTGATACATCCTTTCCCCTAAATAAAATATCAGCAATACTATACTCTGGGGAGCAAGATGTTTAAAAGCGTCTGCTTTTACCACTTTGAAAATATTTTACAAAACATCTGCACATTTTATTTTTGGAGGGTTGTGGACCATAAGAGTCCCAGGCATGAGAAACATTTATTCAAAGTGGGGGAGAGAAGGAAACCGCTAACAGGAGAGGGAGAGGTGGAAGATGCCAAGCTAAGAGGAAAAATCTCTAATTTTTGTTTTTAAAGGGAATTTGGTAAAACTAGAGTTTCCTCCCCATGGTTCTATTAGACCTACAAAAATGCCATGAAACACCTGCAGTTCAGGTATTGCTGACACAGCACAACTGACAGATTCTTTAAAATAAAATGCCCATAAACAGTTCATCTGTATTTCGGAGATTGTTTTTCCATGAACTTTAACTGGACTTTAATAACAGCAACAAGGCACATACGTACAAGCACATCTATGCACTTCGGCATATATATACATACACCTGCACATACAAGCTTTAGAAACATCAAAATGTAAAAACAAACACCATTAGCTGTGAAAAAAAATTTCAAAGTGAAATTATTCTCAAAATCATATTCCAGGTAGAAATCATCAACACAATAGTATTGTTTCATATTTCTAAAAATGCCCAACACAGAAACCTATATAGAAATATAACAAGGGTATTTCTGTTTAGATTATGAGAGAATGAATGACTCGGTTTCCACTTTAGACATGAGCAGGTGGTTCTGGAACTCAGAATATGGGAAGGAAAGAAAAGAGCAGCAGAATTAAGGACTCCATGTTTGGAAGGAATGAATCAGCAGAAGAACCCTACTGGAATCCCCAGCTGGTCCTCCTGGAACCTGCTTAGATACACCTTGGGCAATGTCCAGATATCAGCACAGCCCCCCCTGCCCCACCAAGCCTGCAACTATCTCTGGCATCCACCTTACAGGACCTGTCCCCTTGTTCCCTCCATCCTGCCACGCCCCTGCTCATATGTGAGTCCTAGGTAACAAAAGAAGGAGTAGATGAAGTTTCCAGTGGGAATGTGAGATACATGCTCTAAATGTGATTTCTCTGGTTCTTTGCTCTAAGCATTGAATCAGTTATTTGTAATCAGCTCCATAGCAACTTGACCATCATAAACAGAATTTCTTTGCTTGAATATCTGGGTCACAAATGAGAAAGACTCGATTCAAACATTAATGTACTCATACTGAAAATGGATTCAACATAATCCAAGGTTAGCAGCAATGTAGAAGGCATTTTGGTCTCAATTGCACTTGAGGCTTTCATGTCCTGAATGACATTTTGTTAGTCATTTTCTTCATCAGTATGTCCATGGGAAGGGAGCTCATTACTTCCTCAGATCCCAGAGTCAGTAACTTTTCTTAACAGCAAGTTAAAATCCAGCTGTAATATTCCTTCCTTCAGGTCTATGCTGTGGGGTCTCCAAGATGACAGAATGTCACATCTCCTAGAGTCACTCTCTGTATTTCATGTACCTTTCCAGGTCACTCTATGAGCTTACTGGGCTACCAGTGATGCCTAGAATCTTATCTGCATCTGAGTGAATGATTAATGTACACCCAGTTGTTCAAGGCAGAGATCCATAGAACTGCTTCTATGGGCAATGGAAAAAACTCAACTCAAAGGAGACTATAAAAATCGGGAACTGTGACCATGAAAAGCCCCGCAGTGGGCCTCATGGCTTGATTTCTGGCCTCCGTAATTTCTTCAGGGTCCAATCCTGTGAGCTCCATCTCTCTACTCCTCATCTCTCTGCTGTTTCTCAAGGTGGCAAATTGGTAGCCAGCAGCTCTAAACTTCCACTTTCATGATTCTGGCTAATGGGAAAGGAGGACTTTTGTCCATTCAGGTCTGGGTTAAAGTTCTGACTCTCACTGGCCCAAATTGGATCAGAGCCCCATCTTTGCATGGAAAACTAAGGCTCCATTACTGTGGGGAGGGGTGATTTAGACTCCCATCCCTAGAGCTGGCGTTGGCATTGTCTTTTCCCAAAACACATGTGAACCCAGAATGGGGATGTTGCAGAAAAACCTAGGAATGTTATTACTGGAAAGAGAGGAAGTGGATGGTAAGATCCATGACTCTGTGCAGGGGAGCTGCCTATGAGACAATCAGAATATTCTCAAACAAGATTAAGGAAGATTTTGGTGAGTTATCTGTCCAGTTCAGGAGTGCCCTTTGTAAGCATAGAGACAATCAGCTTTCCCTAGGGCTTTGGATAAAAGCCTTTCCTCACAGCTTTCCTACCTTTCACACCATCAGTCATGGCTTTCAGGTTGTCACCACGTTGTTCAGAGCAAAGTTGATTTTCACACTCAAATTAGGTTACTTAAAAAAAAAAAAGGTGTGTGTGTGTGGGGGGAGCACAGTGGCTAAAGTCCTTGCCTTGCATACACCAGGATCCCATATGGATGCCAGTTTGTATCCTAGCTGTTCAACTTCTCTTCCAGCTCCTGCTGTGGCCTGTGAAAACAATGGAGGACAACCTTGGGACCCTGCACCCATGTGGAAAACCTGGAAGAAGCTCATGGCTCCTGGATTCGGATTGGCTCAGCTCCAGACATTGTTGCTACATGGAGAGTGAACCAGCAGATGGAAGATCTTTCTGTCTTTCCTTCACTCTGTAAATCTGACTTTCCAATAAAAATAAATAAATCTTTTTTAAAAGAGTAAAAAAATTAAAAAGTGCATGGAAAATACACGTTGTGACATACACAATACACATGGGGGTGTTTGTCTATATGGCATCAGCAGTAGGGATTTAAGGTAGCACATTCCATCTTTACCATTAAATTAGTAAGTCTTGATCTTTGTGCACCAATGTATCTCTTAATTGCATTTTCCCATGAACCCATCTGAAGTACTTGCATGCATGCATATAAATATGGTGGCTACTATCTATTGAGGACTTGCCATATGCCAGATATGATAAACTCCTCACAAAGGCTATTTCACCTTTGTGAAATAGGAGTAACCGTACACATTTGTCAGAGGAGGAAAAGTAGGGGATATTCCAGCTCAGAGCCCACACATATTTTAGACCCAGTCTGGGTATTCTGGAGTCCCGAGTCTCCTGATGGCAGGATTTTCTTAGAGGTAGAGCAGGTTCTGAAATGATTTCACCTGCTGAGCAGTCATCCTTAGTTAGTGTTCCTCTGGTGTATACTTTGAGTCCATCTCCCCTCCCTCTTCTTCATCTTAAAAACAACAGGCAGTGAAGAGAGGAATTCGAGCCCTGACTGGCCTGTGTGACACTGGGACCATTGGGTGTGCTCTCTCTGGGCCTCAGTGTCCAGCTGAAGTAAAACTTGACACTCCGTAATCCTCTCACAGAGGGAGATCTTTATGGAACTCAAGGGTATCACTCAGAGTTGGCTCCAAAGCTAGAGATCCATGCCTGCTTCAAAAGCCTTGGAACTCTCTGAAGCAGTTCATCCACCTGCCCCAGCTCACTTTAATCCATGTGTTCTCATCCAGCTCCCAGATGAGAGCTTTTGGGGATGGGTAGTAAATGACCTTTGGATTCCTGGAAAGAAATCCATTTTGAAATAGTTTCATTAGCCATGAGAATAGAAAAATCCAAGAAAACCAGCACTTTGCTGGTATTCTTCAATTTGAATCCTCCCAGAGTTTAGGCTCCAATCAGCTCCCGTTTTGGCTGCCATTATACACAACCTTTTAGACGAACACCTGAGCACTAAGCAGGTCCTCTGGTGGCCACAGAGCAACTTGGTCTTCCCAGTCCATGTGTTCAAGCCAGTGCTGACCTGGCAGTGGTTCCCATGCCCGCTGCTCAGCTGGCTGCCACCAGGGGAGCTCCCAAACCCCACCTGGTGAAACCCACATCTCATTTCTCTGCTCTCATTTCCTCCCTGGCTCTCCAGCATTCTCAGCTCCAGTATCTTCTTCAGACCTCATGGATTCTAAGTTTGTTCCTGTTCCAGGTCTTGGCTCTTGCTGTTTCTAATGGCAGAAAGGATTTTCTCCTGGTTCTTTCTGGAGTCAGCTCAAAGGTGGAAATCGTCCAGAGTAGGCCCTTGGGGAATATCTGATAATTGAGTCATGATTTCAGGAGGTGTCCCTGAAGTCTCCCTGGAGGAGGCCGGCTTGTGGTCTGGGCTCTAAATGCTGAGCTTCTGGATTGGGCTCCCATCCTCTGATCTGCTTCAGATCTTTTCCCAGTCTTCTGCAGGATGATCTCATCCATGTGTATACTTGAGATCAGCTGCTATCCTTGCTGGGATCTCTCGCCGCGGCACTGTCTCAAAGTGCCCCTGCCTTCCCCTCTCTTTGTCCATTTTCAGCTGCCCTATTTCTAGTGCTTAATTACAGTGTCGCTGTGCAGACAATGACAAGGCCATGGGTCTCAAAAGATGATTGTGTCTGCTCACTCTTTTGTCCTGAGCAGAGAGAGGCTAAGACCATCCAGATAATAAAAAGAAATGATGTGCTAGTTGGAAACTATTGCTGTCTGTCACCATACTTGCTGGCTAGGCCACACAGCTCATCCTGCCTCTAGGCTGCTCTGGGCATGACGTCTTATCAAATTAATTGCAAGTTTTAGACTTTTTTTTTTCTTTTAAAGAAAGGTCTTTCAGAACAGCTTTTGTTTTGGTGTGTGTGTGTGTGTGTGTGTGTGTGTGTGTGTGTGTGTGTACTCGCACGTGTTGAAGACAGGAAGTAGAGTTTTTTCAGCCAGGAACAAATTTGACACTCTACAGTTTGGATGAGAGACTGAGTCCTGAGTCCATCCCTGATGTAAGCTTTGACGAGCGGGGTTGCTGTTTTCATTGGACACGGCTGGCCAGAGATGAAAACTAGAAGTACCTGAGGCCTTGGGTGGGAGATAAGGTCATTGGCTCCTGCAAGAGAATGAGAATTCTAACAACTGAAAATGACAATGGCACAGGTAAGCCTAGGACAAACACGTCCCAATCTTACGTTTACCAAGTAGGCTACACCTTCTATGAAAATGGCGAGGAATATAAAAAATGTTGGTGGCTACATGGAACAAAAAGAGGTTTCTTTTAGTGCAAAACATGTTTGAAATTCATGCATGTACACTTGTACTCGATTCAGCCCAGGAAGTGGGCTATACAGGGGAGACCTCTGCCAGCCAGGGAGAGCTGTACAAGGTCTTGTTGGCCAATCATTTGCCTTTCACATATCGTCTCGACCTCACTGGAAGCTACTTAGGTCTCTGGTGGTGGCTGGGGAGAAGCTGTTACTCCCTCAGTATAAATTGGAGAGTTTAAACTTCCCTTCTTCAAGGCGGAGATTTAAGAATTGGAATGATGAAAACTTGTGAAATCTTTCCAGTAGGATGGTAATTGCAGTAATAATCCCCTTTGTCATAGAAGCCACTGTATTATGGGTGACCTTGACTTCCATTATGTACTGTTACCTTTAGCTGGGAATCTATAACTCAAGGGACTATTAATTATCTTGCCATAACTGCCGGCCTGAGTGGAGGGCTCTCTGCACTAGCAAATGCCACATGGATATGAAGTGGGACTCTTGGGCTTCCAGGCAGCTGTTATCAGCGATTAGGGCTCCCACAGCCCCTGGTCAAAGCAGGAGGTTGATTCCGCTGCAGGCATGCACACTGCCTCCACTTTCCCTGATGACTTCTACCTGTGACTTGCCCCCAGACAGGAAACAGAAGATCCCATGTACAATTCACACAGTCCCTCCTCCCTAATCACATCCCTGCTCCCCCACTAAAACGGCTGCTTAGAAACAAAACTCTGTGTTCTCAGATATTTTTGTCTCTTGGAATATTGTTGTTTCCGGTTCAGGATTTGTCCCATGGCATTAATTGTAGATTATCCCCGGTTTGGAGAGCATTCATGATCCTGTAGCCACCTCATCAGAAGTGGGATAGACCACATTGGGGATGACACAAAAGGAGTTAAGGACTCCCGCAACCCCAACATGAGCTAGAAATCAGATGAAAGAGGGACGTTCCATTTGTAATCTTTTTCTTGAACCAGCGTTCTGACTAGGCAGCATCCGTTGGAAATTCCATCCTTCGATTTCGATCTTCAGTTACAGCAGAGGAACTCTTCCGAGAAGCTCTCAGCATAATTTCCATGTTCCCCCCCTGCTAATGCCCTAATTGAATTTGGGGGTCGGTTATGTTTTGCATAGGCATCCACCCCACATCAATGGCCTGTATTCAAAGACAGTCCATCAGATAAACACGGGCTGCAACTGCGCTGATTCGCCCCAGCCTGTCAAACAAAACAATTTACGTACACAATTTAAACATTCTTTCTAGTTTTTCACAAACCACATCCCTTGGGTGTATAATTGAGATTTCCTTGCCACCCAGAAGACAGTGAGGTCGTCCCCGCGCTTTGTTCCTCCTGTGCGGGAGCGAGGCCGCCGGGGCTGCGGGGCTGACGGCTGCTGCAGCGGGCGGGCGACGCTAGGGAGCAGCCTGACACCAGGATTCCCGGGCTCTGCAGGGAGAAGCCTCGTCCGGCCCAGCTCCTCGTCCAGGCTAGGCGAGGGCGGTGGGGAGGGGGAAGGAGGGCAGCTTTGTGATCTGCCCACCTGGCTTGCACGGCTAGCAAACCCGTCCTGTCCTCGGGTGAAACGTGAGCGCCCCGACTGCAGGCAGGGACCGTGGTTTTTCATACCGCTGTTCTCCTGGGGCAGAGCAGGGCGGCTAAAGATGTCCCTGCAGGTTAGGCCCTGACATAGACTGGTGGAATCCGAGGAGCTCTGACCCTTCTTTCCAGAGGTGGCAAGGGGGCTCAGCCTCGGAGGAGAGAGGGGAGGAGAAAGAGAGAGGAAAAGAAAGAAAAAGAAAAAAAGAGATAAAGGAGGAAAGAAGGCGAAAGAAAGAAGGAAAGAAAAAAGGGGGAAAAAGAAAGGAAAGAAAAAAGGAAAGAAGGAAAGAAAAGAAAGGAGGAAGGAAGGTAGGTAGGAATAAGGGGGAGAAGAATTCTCAAATCTGACAAATACTATGATGAGAAACCACACCACAATCAAAGCAGGTGAACTAGATGGTCAAGTTACAGATTTTGGCAGAGACTCGGAGTGACGCCATCCCTGGCTCGCACATCCCTGTACACGGAGAAGTGCAGAGACCCAGGTGTGAGGAACACACAGGGCATCCCCGGCTAGCTGTCTCAGAGCAGGGAGGAGAGGAAGGAGCTGGGATGGGGACAACAGGGGCTCCTCTTCCATGTGCATTGTTTATTTTTATTAAAGTCACGGCAAATATGACTTTTCAACCGTATTTTTCTTTGCGATTTGAGCAGATGTGTTCGCTGCTCACTGCCGTTTTTGGTGTATACAGCAATGGTTTTCTAAAGCACAGATAAAATTCCATAGCTCAAGCCTTGGGTCCAAAAGTCCCCAAACCAGAATCCAGCTCAGAAGTTGCAGAAGTCAGTCACCTTTAGAGGTTTAAATTGCACCATTTGGGTGTAATTGAGTCACTTTCTCCTCCACCCCTCTCCTTTTAGTCAAATTAAACTTATTGATTAGGGCCCATTAGTATGTAATGGATTGTTAATTTGACTCTTTTTACAAATCATATTTATCTACATCAATAAAATATTTGGATTTAATATTCATCTGTCACATTTATGGTGATTTTGATGGAAAGCCCAGCAATTTGAAGGGAAAGCAGACGCCTCGTCCTCTGTCCTTGATTCACTAAGGGAAACACAGTTAGCTCCCAATGGTGGGAAACTTACACAGACAGAAAATGCGTTAAAAGAAAAGTGTCACCTGTCTCCTCTTTGCAAACTTCCAGTGTTCTCAGACTTTTCGGTAGAACTCAGGGACCTGAGGGCAGCTCTCGAGTTACTCATCACGCGGGTGCCCACAACCATGTGAGGAGCCGTAAATCTAATTTGTGATCACTGTGGATTGAGCCGTGGCCTCTGGATGCCTTCCTCCTGTGGAGGAAAGCCGAGCCCAAAGAAAGATCAAGTCCTTGCCTTCTTCCGCTGATAGAGGGCTCTTGGCAGGCAGTCACTTAAAGGGAAAACACGCATATGTTTCCTGTGTATTTCAAATAGATATTATCAACTGCATGCTGCAGGTGATGTGGCTGCTAGGATGGCCAGACGAAAAATACTTAACACGGTTCCTACGTATCAAGTGCCTTTTCTCTGCCTGGTTCCTGGAGAGACAGCAATATTTAACAACTAGTACAGACAGCATAAACATCAGCCCACAGGAATGGAGACCAGCTGCAAGCAGAATCGCTGGTAAGCATTACCGATGCCCAGATTCTGTACTGTTTGTTTCTTGAACAGGAAATGCCACATTCAAGTTCATTTCATGCTCAGTTATAGGGGCTGCATTTGCCTAACCTAATGATGTATTTGATTCTGCCCTCTTTCCTTTAATTTTCTTTGGATAATTTCTCCAGTCTTCACAGGCATGCTGTGCTTTTCTTTTTCCCAAGCTTCTTCAATGTTTCGGGAGAGGGAAGCAAGGCTCTACGTTTTAAATAAATAAAAAATAAATACATACTTTTTTTCCTGATCCTGGCCAAATCCTATTACAAAGAGAACCAAGGCACCATCAGAATTCCTTTGTTGCCCAAGGGGATCTTCTATCAATATTGCATAAGCAAGCAGGTCACTGGCCAGGCCTCAGAGATGTTTTCTGTTATTTCAAGGGTTTGGAGGGGCTGTATCACTCATCATAAGAGTCAATCTGTAAAAGTTAAAAAAAAAAATTCTTTTTGCAACACGGGGAACAAAATGTCTTGCCTAGCCACGGACAGGCTGTGACAATGTTTGGTCCACGATCATTGCAGACAAGAGCTTGGCGGGGCATCCTTAATGATGGAGTGTGATTGCTACAACTTTTTTGACAGCCCCTTTCGATAAAAACTCTACACACGAGAGCCCTATTATCAAGTCATTTTATCCAGCTCAGGAAATTTCCATTTGTCATTTTAACAGCCAGGTGTCAGAGTAAGGTGCTTTGAACACGAATTTTGATTTTGTTTTCAGCCATTTTTTGAGGGTGCATGTTTTAATCTCATTCTCCACCCCCCTCCCCCAGTATGAAATGATCTAATTTTTGAAGCGATAGCCTTTATTTCTGAAAAGCTAAGCCATTATCAGGCAAGTTTTTATATTGAATGCCATCATCAATTTTTTTTTTTCTGTCTCTGACACCCAGCCCCTCCTCATAAGCAGTCATTATCCTAGATAAGTGCGAGCAAGTCAGGAGAGAGGGAGGAAGTGACAAGTTTCCCTGGCTCAGCAGAAATTTGGTGTCAGAAGCAGAAATAGCCCCCTGTAAGTGCACGGCTGATGGTAGCAGAGCTCTGCCCCTTCCAGCCAGGTCCGTCAGGCCATATGTGTGTGCGAACGTGCCGTGGCTCCGGTCTGAATTGGACAGCAAGAAGATTCCATTTGTTTATATCTTTCTGTGGGACCTAACAGAGGAGTGGTTTGTCGACGACAGGGTCCTTTTTTGGGGGGGGTCTAGGGGAAAGTTAGGAATGCCCTTAAAAATCTCAACCAAGTGGCTTCCAATTCTGGCACTCCTATTTCATCCTATCTGGACTGAATATCTTAACGTCTTTAGGATTTGGAAATGTTGAGCAATTCTTGTACTATTTGGCTGTGCAGGATCTGAGTAATAAAGCAAAAACACTTGCAAAGCACATACCAACTATCCAGTGAGCTGTAATCCCTCTGGCAATGCTGTGAGAGAAGCCACAAGGCGTTTGGTCACTGCAACATTTAAAGCATCTTAAGATGCTTAAATACCATACGATTGCTAAATATTTTTCACCATTACAAGAACTGAACTTTGAAAATAGCCTAATTTTCGATGCGGTTTGAGGTTGCAACTTTTTTTTTTTTTTGTATTTGAATGTGTCCCCTTGCACTTGAGGCAAACAAGTTAGTGTGGGTGCTTAGTGGTGTATCAGAAAGGACTTAACTTAATTCCACCATAATGAATTAATTCTCTCAGTGACACTGTTTTCATTAGAGAGTGGATGACATCAGCGTGGTGTCTAAGATTCAGGCTCTTAGAACTCAGCGTCAACGTGGACTTTCTAAAAGCAAAAATGACTGCTTCATGTGTTCTCCGGCAGTTACGAAGGGGGCAGGCATAGGCGCCCATTATTGTGAGTGGCGGAGTTAAAAATAAAACTCCCAACACAGTCAGGAAATTGGATTCCACGTTCTTTTAAACTGTCCTCGGAGACCTTCATTTGACAAAACATGCAACTGAGAAGAAGAAAGCCCGAGTGTTTTCTTTTCATTTGCTTATGTCACAATTATGTGTGGCAAACATAAAAGAATTGCTATGAGATTGCAAAGCCTAATTCAGGGACAAGTTGTCACCAGCTGAGAAAGAGGGCACGGATGTAGGGAGACAGCCTTCGCAAGGACTGGGTTTGATTTCCTTTCGGGTTTGTTTATTCTGCGGAATTAGCGGGATGGTGCATCCTATTTTTATAGGCTTGTATTGTTACCCCAGGAATGTTTTGGCAGATGCAAAATTAGAAACAAATTTCGTGTGTTCCCCAGTGCCCTTCGGGGCCTGGAAAGGACAGGAACAAAGTGCAGTGGTTTGTCATGAGACCTCCAGGGAAGCCACAAGGAAATGGAGCTTTGCCACGAAATTGCTCAAAACGAAGAAGAAATGGAAAAATGCGCAGCAGATGCTCGAGGGGGAAGTGGAACCCTCTGGAAGAAGGTACCCCCACGAAGGCTCCTTGGGCCTCAGCAATGGCTCTTAGCACCAAGAAACACTGTTTGTCGTCCACGCGGCACTCTTAGCTTCTTTTTTGGGAAGCAGGATGGATCACTGTAGAAACAGAGGTGCCCTTGGTCCGATTAGCGGGCCCTTCTGGAGTACTGGGTGCCACCCACCTGTCCAGCTTGTGTGCAGATGATTCCTGCTGGCTTCAATAAACTGGAAAAGCAAACTCCAAGCTATTGAAAGGAGTGGGTTGTCAGGGCCCTGGGTGTTGAAATGGGGAAATGTCATGTTGATTTTTTTTTTTTAAAGAAGGGTTCCTTATGCTGATAGACCCGTCACACCAGAGAATGCTGAGCTGAGAGCCGGCAGCCAATCAATACCACTCAGTCTGCAGAGTTGAATGCTCAGGTGAAGGAGACAGCCTTTCTGATTTCCTTTTGTAAGCCGACTCCTGCTTTAATCAGTTAAGTACTCCAGTTAAGATGACTAGGTCAGCTCCCAGCATCATTCCTCAGATCACTCTTTGCCGTATCTAAGCACCACTTGAACTCTCCACAACCTGTTGTCTTCTTTTCCAACAGTCACTTTTTAAAAATCAAGTCAATTTAGAGACATGTTGTATCAGCCTCAGAAAGGGGAAATCAAGAAACGAGCAGCTCTTACCACCAGTACCAAGTAACAGGCAAAATAATTGGTGCTTGTCAGTCCCTCTTATCAAAGACCTTCTAGAAAGGGAGACCATTGTGTGTCAGAACAGTGGTCATGATGCAATAGTGCAGAGAGGGAGAACAGCTCTTACTAATCGGGAGAATGTAAAAAGCACTGGAAGGAAGACAAAGTGATGCAGCTTTTCTAAGTGCTCGCAATGGCTCCATCTCCAGCCAGAACCCAAAAAATGAGTTTTGTCCTTCAGGGCTTGTGCTTGCTGAGTGAGAAAAGGCTTGTCCATCAGAATTGATGATTTACAGCCATACTGTTTTTCAAGATACTAAGTTCTATTTTGTAATATGAATACTGAATTCCATAGTTACATAGAAAACACGGAGCTAATTAAAACATACTATTTTTGAATGTGAGTCTTCAAGTGCTCTTCTATTTTTTTTAAAAAAAATATTTGCAAGAGAGTGAAAAAGAGAATTCATGTCTGCCAGTTCACTCAAGTGCCCCATAATAGTCAGGGGTGACCCACTCTGGGTTTGAGCACTCAACCCCAGAATCCCACCTGGGTAACACGAACCTAAGGACTTGACTCATCATCTGCTGTCTTCAGCAGTAAGTAGGAATCAGAACTAGATCCAGGCCTCAAACCCAAGTCCAATCAGCTTAACTACTAAGCCAACCACCTGCCCAATTTTTAAATTTTATTTATTCAAGAGACAGATGAGCAAACAGAAAAGTGAGAGAGAGAGAGAGAGAGAGAGAGAAACAAATTGAGAGTGCCCACTGGCTGGTTCACTCTCCAATTGCCTATAAAGGCTGTGGTTGGCCCAAGACCGGAGCCAAGACCTAAGAACTCAGGCCAAGTCTTTCACGCAGGAGGCAGAAGCTCAAAGTCCCTGAGCCATCACCTCCGCCTTCCAGAGTTCTCATAGCAGGAAGCTGTCATTGGGAGCAAGAGTAGAGAACCAAATCCAGATGCTCTGATATGGGACGGGGCATCTTAACACTTGGCAGAACACCTGCCCTTGCTCTCAGATTTAATCCTCATGGTAAATCTAATCACACACTTTTACAGACCTATAAACTGAGCCTAAGAGCAGCTAATGCATCCAAAGTCACACAGGTGATAACCCAACTGAGGCTGGGTACAGAGCAGGAACTCTTAATGTTTGGATTCTACAGTAAATTAAGCCCCTTTAAGCTAGGTATTTTGTCTTTAGACAAATAGAGGCCCCATTATAGATAAGTACCTGTTTTTTCTATTCTTCAGCTTTTGCCACTTACTGATCAAAATTTCCTTGGCTTAAAAACAGCAACCGTTGGGCCCAGTGCAGTAGCCTAGTGGCCAAACTCCTCACCTTACATGTGCCAGGATCCCATAGGGGTGCTGGTTCTAATTACACCAGCCCCACTTTCCATCCAACTCCTTGCCTGTGGCCTGGGAAAGCAGTCAAGGATGGCCCAAAGCTTTGGGACCCTGCACCCATGTAGGAGACCTGGAAGAAGCTCCAGGCTCCTGGCTTCGGATCAGCATAGTTCTGATCATTGCAGTTACTTGGGGAGTGAATCAACGGATGGAAGATCTTCCTCTCTGTCTCTCCTCTCTCTGTACATCTTACTTTCCAATAAAAGTAAAATCTTAAAAAAAAAAAAAGCCACCCTTTATCACTGCCCTCACATCTGTGCATCAGCAGGAGAGTCTGAGCTTCAGACTGAAGCCACTGAGACGTCATTGTTCCTTGTTTCTTGTCTTCCTCCTGGGATCAGCCAACTAGCCAGGATATCATGTTCCAAAAACAAGGGCTGAGGTGTGGAAGAGCACTGCCGAGCACAGCCACAGATACACACTTCACCTCGCTGGCAGCATCGTGGCTGCGAACACCCCGTTGGTCAATGGAACTCGCAGGGCTGACTGAGCCCGAAGTCAAAGGGCAGTGCATATGCTCACATATTGCTTAAATAGGGCAGTCTGTTCAATATGTTATTAGGGAATTTGTTACAGCAAGAACATCACGGATCTGAGATAGCTGTGATGCTACTAAGTGATCCAGCCTCATGGGAGCACTATTATACAGGTGACCCATCACTGACATAGGAACGTAGCACATGGCTGTGCTTCACTTCTGACAGAAGACATGATGGATATAAGACAGAGGGCTAGAACACAGACCAGGGCGATGCGTCAGGGTCAGTGAGAGTTTCCTGTCTCCTCTTCGGAGGCACAGGACTGTAGTCTTCCCTGCCACCTAACTGGTCATATTGGTTATCTTCTTTGACACAAGGGAGGTCTCAGTCCAATCCATTCAAAGCGGGCATATTGTACTGCAGACATTAGACTTGGGATGATGGCATTGCACCTGATGACTAAGTGCTAGAGGCACTAAGTTTGCAGTGAGGCGCAGTCTTTGTTTCCTGCATGAAGACCTGAAGGTCAAGGGTGGAAAATACCTTTCCCAGGCCAAAGAGTAAATAAATGTGTGATAGGCTGTGTGTAGAGCCTGGTCTCTTGGCTCCCAGCTGGTGGGGGGGCTCACTCTGAATCCGCAAGGTCTGAATCACTAAGGATGTCTTGTCAATTTTCTTTAAAACAAAGGGAACTGTGAACCTTGGGGAACAAGATTCTTAGCCGAGTCAAAAGAGCAGCTCAATTAAAATGTTTACAGAAGCTATTGCTGGAGACATTTTGGATTCAGCTCTTGACTGTGAGAAACTAAAATTAGATGTTATACATGAACATAAGCTTACATTTAAGCTAATATTTTCACAGACTGATTTGCATTGCTTTGAAGTATTTTATGAATTCATAAAATTTTATTTACTTGGAGACAGAAGGTTTCCGTTCACCAACCGACTCTCCAAATATCCGCTGAACACCTTGGACAGAGCCAGGGCTAAAGCTGGGAGCTAGGAACCCAGGTCTCCCAAGTGTGTGGCATGGGAACCTAACTATTTGAGGCATCATCTGTTCCCTTCTAGGGTCTGTGTTAACAACAACAACAAAAAAAATGGAGTCAGGAACCACCTCTGAAACTGAAACCAGGCACTTCAACTTGGGCCACAGGTGTCTTAAGTCTTAGGTCACTCACTAACTTCCTTAGTATATGAATAATAAAAATACCAGTGAAGTCATTTGTATCGTGCCATTTCTAGGATCCATTATATTTTAGTCACTGAAATGAGGCATTCTAGGTATTTATGCAGCATGGAAACATTTCATTCTAGGCCTTGATGATGTTTTCTGTTTCTTTCATTGAGGAAATAATGTCCATTTTTCTTTATTTAGACGAATTGCTTAGGATTCTTCTCATCCAAAGCTAGAGACGGCAACACCGTGACCTCAGGTAGACACACGTTCCCCCAAGTGCTGAGCTTCAGCAGAGAAAGACCTTGGACCAAGAGCCTGAAGATCAATCCTACGTGCTGTACATCTGCTTAGCCCCAGCCCGGAGGATACTGCCAAGGACTGTGGTCCACCCTGCACCTTGCCTGATCCAGACCATCCTACACCGTGAGCCATTATCCCAGATGTCAACAACTGTCTAGAAAGCCTACTAGAAGACAGGAAGATGAGTTGGGACAGAATCAGGGAGCTTTCAGAATCTGATGGAGATAGGGACCCGGACAGGGCGTGTCTTGCCCCAGGAGCACAGCTTGTCTGTTATTGCGCAGAGGCCTTCTCTGTGTGTGATGGATGGAATGGTTCTCTCTCCCTTTAGGAATGCACCTGGAAGCTTACATTTCTGTTGATGTCATGCTTGTTAGCTTCTCTTTAGGACTGACTCGTAGCTCCGCTGGAGTCATTTAAAAAAAAAAAGATTTATTATTTTAAAATTTTATTTGAAAGAGTTACAGAGAAACAGAAAATCGCCTATCCACCAGTTCACTCCTACAATGGATATAATCGCTGAGAGTGAGCCAGGCCAACGCCAGGGGCCAGGAGATTCATGCAGGTCCCATGTGGGTACAGGGACCAGTCACCTGGCCATCTTCTGCTGCTTTCCCAGGTACGTTAGCAGGGAACTGGATCAGATGCTCCAGATGATTGAATCCCTGTGCTCACATGAAAGACCTAGATGAACCTCCTGCTCCTGCATGGCTCAGTCCCAGCCACTGTTTCCATTTGAGGCAAGAACCAGCAGAAGGAACATCTCTTTGTGTGTGTGTGTGTGTGTGTGTGTGTGTGTGTGTGTGTGTCTCCTCCTTCCTGTCTCATCCTGCCATGCAAATAAATAAATAAAATCTTTTAGTGGTATAAAAATAATTATATGATAAAATCAAGTAAAGAACAAGATTACAACTATTACATATTCTTGATCACAAAAGTGAAATTCGTTTTTCCCTAAAAATCTAATCCCAGATTACAGAAGTTAAAGAACTAAGAAAAATTTCACAACTTTTTGGCTTAGGTAAATACGAGTTGTTTTTTATTTTTTAAATATGCTTTAGAGGTTCTTTTCTTGGTTTAGTGAGCATTTACTATGGAAACAGTTGATGATTTTAAAAGCAAAACCATGCCAATGGGCACGACGTGATGATCTATTGGATAAATCCTTACCTTGCATTCGCCAGGATCCCATGTGGGTGCCAGTTCGTGTCCCAGCTGCTCTGCTTCCCTCCCAGCTCCCTGCTTGTGGCTTGGGAAAGCAGTAGAGGGTGGTCCAAAGCCGTGGGACCCTGCATCCATATGAGAGACCTGGAAGAAGCCTCTGGCTCCTGACTTCTAATCAGAGCAGATCAGCTCCGGCCATTGCAGCCACTTGGGGAGTGAGCCAGCAGGCAGAAAATCTTTCTCTCTGTTTATTCTTCGCAATGTAAGTCTGCCTTTTCAACAAAAATGAATAAATCTTAAAAAATTGAAATATATAATCCAATTGTTTTCACATATATGTGTCACCAACTCCTGTTCATATCATTCATTATCTTGGAAAGAAAATCCGTACTGTTTAGCTAATCTTTTTGCCAAATTCAGTAAATTCAGTTCCCCCAAATATAAGTAATGACAAATCTGCATTATTCTATACATGTCTCCTTCTCTCTGCAAATCTGTGTTTCCAATAAAAATAAGTAACTCATTAAAAAAATCATGCACACACTGATGGTGGCATGTGAACACTCTGGGACCCCTAGCATCCCAGATAAAGTAGACTTTATCAACCTTTGCTACACAAAGAACGTGGTGAGGCTCAGGGATGCTGGAAATACTCAACCTATCTACCCAGTGCTGGCCCTGGGAGACAAGCCAAGGTCTCTGGACCCCTTCACCACGGATCTTCCTCGGTCCCTTGGCCTGGCTGGCCATGTCTGCTTCCTGTGTTGGTGGCCATGACCACTTCTCATTGGCCCTGACCTGCTCTTGGGTTTTCTCCAACAACAGATGCTGCTTCGGGGCAACCGTGAGCAGCCACCAATGGAATCCTCCATCTGGCTGGTCTGGCTGTGCGATATGATCCACTCCCATTTCTCCGTTGCTTTGTACTATGCAATCATGTACTGGTTTTTGGAGCAACAGCTTTACTTGTCTGGGCTAGAGAACTCACTCAAAATCTATTTTTAGGCACTTATTTTTTTTTTTAATCCATGAAGCACCCACAGAGTCCTGGTAACCCTGTGAGGTACTTGGAGTTGTTTCTACTGTACAGACAAGGACGTTAAGGCTCCGAGAGGTTGACTAACTCTCCCAGGGTTGTACTGCGAAATACAACCCAGCAGCAGCAACTCCCAAGTCCATTCCCTTGGCATCTATCTTATGTAAAAATGGAGACTGTGGTCCCCCTTACCCACAGTTTTATTTTTCATCGTTTCAGTTGCCTATGGTCAATCAGGCTCTGAAGATGTTGACATTTATCTTAACTCTTTCAAGAGAGACCATATTCACTTAAATTTATTGTTATAATTGCTCTATCTTCTTATTAATCGTTGGCGTGGATTTATTACTGTGCCTAATGTGTCAATTAAATTGTAACATAGTTGTATGCATCTAGGAAAAATAGGGTAGGTTCAAAGTTTGCAGAAATGTAAATGAAATCAGTTTGGAGACGTAATAAGGAAAATACAGTGATCTTTTGGGAATGCAGCACCAGTGTGAACCCACGCGGAATCCAGCTTTATGTTGAGCTGCACAGCACATCATGTCAAACACAGCCACCTACTTACCTGCCTTGTACAGTCCTGACCTCTCTCTGGTCACCCTATGAATAAGGAGCTGTTTGCCAGAGAAATTCTTTGTGATATTTGGTCTTAAGAATAACCACACTGTGCTCTGGGCTGCTTACTTAAGAATAGTTTAAGGAGAAAAAAAGAAAGAAAGAAAGAAATGCTAACACTTTGATCTCATGCTTTAAACCTGGCTATTATAAATTGATAAGACTTCAGCTTAAATATACTACTGGTTTTTTGACTATGCAAATTGTACTGGTTTCTTAGCAACAGGACAAATAAGTGTTTCCCCTCTAATTCTGCGTATGTTAGTTTAGAGAAGGCACACAATAAGTTAATTAGAGAGTGGTTGGGTGATTTGTAAATGTCATATTAACATACTGCTTGCTTTTGTGGCAACCAAAGACTTTAAAGTAAATGGAAGCCATTTCCCATATGGCTGACTGATTCTCTTTCTTTCTTTCTCTTTCTTCCTTCCTTCCTTCCTTCCTTCCTTCCTTCCTTCCTTCCTTCCTTCCTTCCTTCCTTCCTTCCTTTCTTTCTTTCTTTCTTTCTTTCTTTCTTTCTTTCTTTCTTTCTTTCTTTCTTTCTTTCTTTCTTTCTTTCTTTCTTTCCTTCCTTCCTTCCTTCCTTCCTTCCTTCCTTCCTTCCTTCCTTCCTTCCTTCTCTCTCTCTTGCTCTCTCTCTTCCTTCCTTCATTTGTTTTGGTCTCTACAATCTTTTCTAGATTCAGAGTCCAGTAATGTAGGATGCCCTTCAGTTGTAACTTGTAATGATATCAGTTTTGCTCATTTGAAGAAAAACAGTTATAGAAAAAGAAACCCTGGAAATGGAGAAAAGTCAGGGTATGAGGAGAACGCAGTGTATCAAAGGTAATGCTTGACAACCTGTTTGTTTCACTGGAGAGAGGATTTGAGTGTCACATGACTCTTATCCAAGAGCTGAGCTTCTACTCAAATTCAAAACTTCCATTTTAATCTGTTTGGACGGTCATAAAAAATTTATTACAGTGTGAGGCTTACACACTATGCACTAACTCATCCATAGTCCCGGAGAAGTCCCTGTTCAAGGTGCCACTGTGGCTGGTTTCCAGTGAGGGCTCTTCCTGGCTTATAAAACAACCTTCTTCTAGCTGTGTCCTCACCAAGGTTAGAGAGAGAAAGAGAGAGAAAGTCTACAAGATCTCTGATATTTTTTTTCAAGAAATATTAATTCCATCAAGAGGGCCCCATTCTAACTCAAATTACTTTTCAACATCCAAGTATCATCACATTGAGTGAATTTAGGCTCTGGCATATGAACTACAGGGACACAACCTGATAACACCTCCCCAGTCCATCAGACGCCGTCACTCACAAGCCAAGGTTGCCCTCGTATTCATGAGACAACTGACTCTTCAGTGTCTGTTTATACCTTGGTCTTCATTTTGGCCTTGATTCCTGTCCAAGTTACCCTTCTGAACTTTTTCCCACCATAGTTTGACCGTCTTATATTACAATTGATACTTGAACTCCGCTCAGGGAGAAGGGTGGTAGGAGAGGGAGTGTGTGGAGTGGGGAGGGGTTCTGTAATTCTAGGATAGATTCTGAGATTCAGAAAAGCTAAGGAGAGCTTTGAGGGAAAAGACAACATCAATTAATTTGTTAAACTAATAACTTAAAACCAAGTGTGGCCTGGCATACTGGCTGCTACAGAATAGCAAAGAGAAGATACTTCTGCCCTCTATGAAGTGGCGACCAGCATGTATTGCTCCCCTACTGCTAAGAGGGTTGCATCCAAATAACCCTGTTGTACATTAAAACGGAAAATTCATTGGATATACATAACCAACTGGACATTAGTCTTAGTCAGGAGACACATTGCATCATTTCAATGGTTTCTTCCTTGTAACCATGGGACTGACCAGGAGCTGTGGTCCACCATCTGGTATCCAAGAGGGTGTCACCTTGCATATCAATAGCTTTGGAAAATACAGTCCTTACTGACCTGTATCACTTTTGCGTCATAGTAAAAAAATCGAAAATTGTGACACACAGCAATCACAACGGTCTGTCTGTATATCATCAACATGCATAAGTGTATTCATATTCCCTTGGACATCTAAGGAGACTTGAAAATTTGTCATAGTGGTGATAGGAACTGCAAATGTGTGGCCTGGGAAAGCAGTTGAGGATGGCTCAAAGCCTTGGGACCTTGCACATGTGTGGGAGACCCAGAAGAGGCTCCTGGCTTCAGATTGGCATAGCTCTGATGTTGTGGTCATTTGAGAAGTGAATCAATGGATGAAAGATCTTCATCTCTGTCTCTCCTCCTCTCTGTATATCTGACTTTCCAATAAAATTTCAAAAAATCTATAGTAAGTCTGTTGTATGCAGTCTCACTATTGCTTCTGAGAATAGATGATTTCACAATGATCCATGTGTCCCCTCTTAGTCTCTGTCCCAGCCTCTTGACTTTATAACAATCTGTGCAGCAACTTAGAATACAGGAAGCCAGAGGCTACAGACTCCTCACATGCTTGTACTCCCTGTTGGAAAAGACAAGTCCTTCCCAGAACCCCTGGGTCTGTTTTATTGCACTTTGCTGATTACAGCAAAGCTACCTTCACTACAGAGGAGGCCACAAAAGTGTGTTTGGAGGCCAGTAGAGATCAAGAAGGTCTGACCCATTACAGACTGGCAGCCAGTGGTGGCCACACATTCTGCTCATGCAAAATGAGTGTCCCTTGTACCTGCATCAGTCATCCCTGCAGAACATGCACATTTGTGATCATGGTTTGGTTTTGAGGGCTTTCTCTTGTCACAAGGAGGCAGGCCCTTAGTGCTAGAACGTCCCATTCTTAAGAGGCCCTAGTCAGTGGAAAAGTGGAGGTGGAAGACGAATAACCCAGCTTCTTCACTCTTGAGTGGGACAGATGCAAGGCACACTTCATACTCCTTCCCAGTAGTTTTCTGTGGCATTGGGATTCAGTTGTCCTCAGAGGTTACCTGTTCATCTACACTGGCCTTCTTACCTTGGATGTCTCCTTTCATCACTTTACACTGACCTTTCCTAGGATCACCTTTGGAATGGACCTGTTAGTTTGTCTTGTCATGGGATTGGGGTCAATGTCTGGGAAATTTAACCTAAGGTAGTAGCTAGGTGAACTCCAGCTCTTCTAGTCATGGAAGGGAGAGAACTTTCTCCATTAGGCTGTTTGTGAGGGTCAGTGACAAAACACACCTGAAAACAGGTTACAATCTGCAAAGCACAGAGCTAGGTGGGCTGGGAAATAACTTGCCTTTCACCCAGTCCATAGGCTCAGAGTCAATTGATGTCACTTCGTCCACACTTGCCAAGGACGGAGTCTTTGGCCATAGACTTGTTCCTTTGACAGGCAAAGGAAGTGTAATTGCTAAAGTGCTACTTTTTCTCAGTCTCAGCGGAGAGCCTTGCTTTTATGACTATTACTACACTAGGATTCCAATTAGCCATTATTCTCCAGAGATGGGGGTGGTGACACAAGGGTCCGCAGAGTTGCATTATAGTTTCAATATTCAGAACAATGACAATGACAAACAGTTCACCTCCTGGCAAAGGTACTCAATGGGGCATCTCCTGGGACTGACTCAAACTTTACCCCCAGTTTTATTTTTCCCACAGGGGAAACAAGCACCTGGACGTATGCAGTGCACTCATCTTAATGAAATCAGGCTTTTAGGAGCAAGAAGCAAAACCATCTGTTTCCATGTAGTTGAAACTCATCAAATATGGTAGAAGGTTTTTCTTCTTTGTGTTTTTCTTTTCCTGACCTCCATGCTGGGAAACAATGAACTCTTCTCTAAACTCCTCTATGTCCTCCTTGGGGTCTTTCTTCTGGTCTTCTGAAGTGGACCTGTCCTGTTTGCACACTGGCTGGCATCCATCCTCATCACCTTCTCAGGAGCCACATGGTCCTGCACATCATCCTCTTCTTGGCTGAAGAAAGGCAGAGTTGCTTGATCTAAATGCTCATTAACTTTTCTGTGGAAACAGAAGGCACCTCCAAAGAAACACAGTCTCAAGATATGCACGTGCCTGTGTGGAATATTTTCCATCTGCACCTCCAGGTGCATTTTCTACCATTCTTTCGGGTGTCCTATGTCCTTTGAGGATGAACTCTGTAGATCGCATCACCAGGAGCCCTTACTCTCGGTGCCTATACTGGAAAGTATCAGCAGGGACTTGGAGGATACAGACAGAAGGTGGGGGTTTAGGCCATTTGTATGATTCATGCCAAGTTTCTGTGTGGCACTGACCTCTTCACTTTTCACTGCAGCTCCTCCTGGGGCTGCCTCTCCTCCACTTCTCTTAGGCTCTGCTAACATCTCCCTCTCCAAGATTCATGAAGCTTAGGGGGAATACCAGCTCCCTGGGTGCTTCATCCACTCTGTTGGCTCCCTTAGTCTACATCTGTTATAGACTGTGCACATTGATTGCTACTGGAGGAGAGAATATTTGTTTCCTTTGGAGAAGTGAATTTTCTGTAATTAGATAAAACTAGTGGACATGAAGTCAAGGGACCCTGCCTTTTTTCAGCCAAGATAAAGACAATGTGAAGAACCACGTGATTCAAGAAAGTGCCATGAGATGCACTGTTTCTAAAATTCTAACACAAATGAAGGTAACCCCAAGGTCAGTCACAGCTGATAGGCATCCCTCTGCAGTATAAGCAGGGAGCCTGAAGCTACTGCTCTGCTGCTCAGGTGTCCAGAGTTACTCTTGCTTTTCCAGGCTGGTTCTACGGCCTGGCCTTCTTCCTATGAATCTCCCCAGAACCTTTCAACCAATTCCCCTTTCACTCACATGAGCAATGTAAGTCTCATGAGAATCTTCTCTGAGGCATTCCCCAGGCAGCTGTTCCAGAAATTGCCTTCCCTGAGCATCTATAAGGCATCTGCATGATGTAGCTTTTCATTACTGCAACAAAATACCTGGGAGAAGCAACTAATGAAGGAAAGAGGTTTGTATAGGAATCCACGATCAAGCAGCACCATGGATGTGTGTAAAGTGTATGCAAAGAGTGATCATGTGCGAACCAGGAACCAGGGACAGAGAGAGTGTGTGCATGTGAGAGAGAGAGAGAGAGACAGATAGAGAGAGAACATGCAAGCCCAACTTGGCTTTGATAAACTACCTTCTCACAAGAATTATCAACAAGAGGTGAGGTCCAATGACCTCAAGGTCTTGACTAAACCCACATCCTAAACTCCATAACTGGAGTGAATTTGTTAGTACTGTCAGCTTGTGACTTGGGGCTTCACTGTCCACATATGCAGGAGAAGCCACACCTTATTAAAACCATAGCAGCTTCTACAAGAGGCTTGAGCCCTATTGGAAAGGTTGATTATTTTGCCTACCTGAAGTTTTTGGTCTTGCTGGTTACTGAATTGTGGTAACTCACTCCCTTCTGTTCCTGTGTGTATCTTTGTTCTGTGATGCTGACATTTCCTGATATTTTCCTTCTTTTTGTGATTGCTCCTCGTTGCCCATGGTTCCTATCTGTGCTTGTTCAGGACCCCATATCTGAGCCCTATCAAAAACTGCCAAAAGTGATCAATCCTTTGGCATAGTGATTAAGACGCATTTGGGATGCATACATCCATATACAAGTGACTGGTTGAATTCCTATCAGTTCCTGCTTCCCTCTCACGTGCACTTTGGGAAGCAGCTTTCATACCTTAGGAAGTTGGGAAATCTGGATTGAGTCTGTGCTCCCGGCATCCACCTGACCCAGCCCTGGCTGATGCAGGCTTTTGGAGATTGAGCCAACAGATTGAAGATCTCTCTTTTTTTCCTCTTTCAGTCTCTATCTTTCTCTCTCCCTCTTTCTTCCAAGTAAAATGGAAGCAAATGATTTCTTTAAATGTCAAATATTAAATGGGGGGAAAACTCATCTTAAACTAGTTTAAGCCCACAGTCCTGAAATAGAAAAGAAAGGAGACACAAATGTTAGGCTTCAAATGTGAGGGCATGATTGGCTTTTAGAAAGTTGGTTTTTGAATATTTAGAGGAGGCAAATTTAGTGGTGACAGTTCTCTGACAAGTGTCCTTGATGATATCTAGATGACCCTGTCAACAGAAAGGACCAGAAGCATGTACCCACAGCAGGCAGAGATAACCTAGGACAAATAGGTTTCAGCTGTCTCATTAGTTGCAGCTTCTCCCATGAACAGTTGAGAAGGGTCACATTTTCCTTGGGGAATCCCCATGTCGTTAGGACAACAAACACGCATCCCACAGCTCTGAAAGCTGACTCCAAGAGGCTCTAATTCTTTACTTGTCCTTGTTCTGTGTTGGATGGTGAAGAAGTGCTTTGTATTACACTCAGATGAATGACTTCATAGAAAATGGGATTAAGAGATAGTTTGTTTTGGATGCAAAATTTTTGAAATGCATTCTGTTTTTTTATAATACCCATTTCTCATAAATCTGCTGGAGATCCCTTGTACACATGAGTTTCAAATTTCTTTGCACCAAGTTAAGTTCATCTTTTAATTTCGCTTTTTCATGAACCTTTTGAAATGCCTTAGTACTGATTCGCATTTGTGTTCTTTGTGCAAAATACGTGTGAGGACAAGGGATCTGCTTCTACTGTTGCCTGTGCAAGTGGGAGATACATAGTTAATTAACCCATTCCTTTACCTGTTTAAGATCTTTAGTTTTCTTCCAACTTCCTCAAAGAATTTCCTCCTTGGAAGACCAAGGTCATAGTTTGAAGGATGAAATCAAGTTTGAAGATCATTGCATCTAATTCCTTTGTTGGGGATTGAGTCCCCCAAATACCCAAACATGTCTCCCCAAAACATGTATCAAAATGCTAATCCACACAGTATCTGTGAACATGACTCTATTTGGAAACAAAGGGCATGAAATGAGAGCATTCTGGGTTTAAAGTAATACTTAAATCCCGTGAGTAAGGTCCTTATTAGAGATTTGTTGCATAGTATAAGACAGAAGAAGGAGGAGAACACCACATGAAGACCAAAGCAGACATTGGAACGATTCAGCCAGAATCCAAGGAACACCAGGAGATATCAGTAACTGGGAAGGCAAGGGAAGATTCTCTACCAGAGCCTTAAGGCAGGGCCCCACCAGCCCCCTAATTCCACATTCCTGGTTTCTGTGATTGTGAGGAAGTGTTATTTAGCCACCAAACTCTTGGTCATTTGTTATAACAACCCTGGGAAATGAATACACTCCTATTTATTAAGGGTCAAAGAAGGAAGCACTTGGTCAGATTCTCTTGGGGACCAGAGGTGATGGATCAGGGATTAGAATCCAATTCTCTTAGCTCATTTATTTTTTCCACGTTGCCCTTTCCCATAGAGCCTTTCTTTATCATCAGTCAGAGATATTGGTGGACTTGTGCCAACCTCCAGTGTTGTAGCTTGTCTCCCGCCCTTGAGCTCAGAATAGAAGCTGACCTGTGGGTGGCTGGCTGTGCACTTAGCCCACTGATCAGTCATTGTGCCAGGCACTGTAGGGGATATGGAGACAAATCCTCCATGTTTCCCACAGTTGAGGAGTTTCAGGTCAACTGTAGTTGGAGCCGAGTAGGGCACAGAGTGGAACTGTTATTCAGGTTAAATACTGTACGTCTAATACATGCAAATGCACCAGTTAGCATTTACATGTTGTGAGGAAAGGGAAATACAGAAGAGTACCTAAGGCTGGTGTGACTGTCTGCTGTGGCATTCAGTCCCAATGTTCTGTGGAATAAGTGATGAAGGAGATAGAAACACAACATCCCCCCAGTTGTCCTGAATTCTGTGTGCCTCTGTTGGTTTCATCAATGTTCCGGAATAGGGTTGTGGTGTTTGAAAATAGGGATATACGTTACAACCCTGGCCCTTTAAATGTAAGCTGCTGTGTGTGTCTACATATTTATATTCTCTATATACCTATATATATTCAAATACATAATATTCAAAGATGTGGTGATTTGCTATTTATTTTAAAAAATCCCAGTTTTCGGGCCCGGTGTGGTGGCGCAAGTGGTTAAAGGTCCTCGCCTTGCACGCCCGGGATCCCATATGGGCGCCGGTTCTAATCCCGGCAGCCCCGCTTCCCTTCCAGCTCCCTGCTTGTGGCCTGGGAAAGCAGTCGAGGACGGCCCAAAGCTTTGGGAACCTGCACCCGCGTGGGAGACCTGGAAGAGGCTCCTGGCTTCGGATCGGCATAGTATCGGCCCGTTGCGCTCACTTGGGGAGTGAATCATCGGACGGAAGATCTTCCTCTCTGTCTCTCCTCTCTGTATATCTGCCTTTCCAATGAAAAAAATAATAAAAATAAATCTTTAAAAAATCCCAGTTTTCTTGCAGTTTATTAGAAACTGTTATTCCAAGGAGATGGTTGGTTTCATGAGGGATTTGTAAGCAGAAGTTTGTTTAAATGTCATTTGCATGTTTCTAAGTCCTCATTGAGAGATGTGAAGATAATTCAGAAAGTTTGAGGAGGGGAGAGCAGTTTTGAGCACAACTGTTATGATGACATGTCAGATGCTCAGATACCATTTTAGAGAAACTGGATTTGAATCTGGCCTCTGCTTCTGATTCCAGTGTCTGGTTACTGGGCACCCTGGGGTGCAGGATGTGATTGCTCAACCACTTGGCTCCATGTCAGCCATGTGGGAGACCTAGACTGAATTCCAGACTCTTGACTTTGACCAGGCCCAGCTCTAGCTATTACATACATTTGAGGAATAAACCAACAATTGAGAAATCTCTTTGTCTCCTTTCTCTGCCTTCTAAATAAGGAAAAGTAATGAATTAGATACATTTAAAAGTTAATGAAAAATACAGTTAAAAGATGAACTTATTTTGGTACATTTTTGCACCATATGCCTATGGGAGGTCTTTAAAAAGTTTGTGGAAATAGGTTATGAGAAAATTAAATATTTTTACACCAAATGAAACTTGGCTGTCAATTCCTTTTTCCATGGCCTGTTTGTAGTATACTTTTATGTCATTTCATGACTTTGTCACAGTTGGAGTTATCTGTGTTGAGTTGCCCATGTACACATCCTCCATCTTCTGATGTTGTCCTACTCTGCTTCCTGCTGCCATCACTGACAACAGACTTATTTTCTTCCTGGTTTGAGAGGCTGGGAAGTGCCAGGGCATGGTGCTGCTATCTGTTATGGGTCTTCTTGCATAGTGCAGTGGAGATCATGGTGTTATTGTGTGCAAGCATAGAGCAGGCGTGACACAGACAACCTCTATAGACATTAACCCATTAATCCAGGGGCAACAGATATCCTGATCTTCAAATCGTCAGTGTCTATAAAAGTTAAATTTAGGGGAGGGGAATTGGAAAAAAAGTACATAAATGCCTGTAAATATGTAATGTACCATGAGAAACTCACTATGGGTCACTAGACAGCAGTAAAGAGGTATCACTCCACTAGCTGAATTCTCCCAGGACTGAGAATGTTGATGAGAAACACACACACAGAGCAGTGGTGTTTCTGCGTATTTGTGTGGAGGTCTATATGTTTATGTGGCACAAGAAAAAGGTTAGAAAAGAAATGTTAAAATGACCAAAGTGCTTACTTCGAGGGAAGAAGAATCTTTTCTAAACAGAGCAGGGGAGCTAATCAAAGGGTATTGTGACAGAGACTGGCTGGCTTCTTCTGTGCCCATTTCCTATTCTTCCTGACTCAGAAATCTTTCCCAGCATCCCTTGCAGTCAACTGTAGCTATGAGACTAAACCCAGCCAATGGATAAAGGATATGTGCCAATGCTGAGCCTGGCTCATTGTAATGAGTCTTAGACACTGTATGCTAAAGACGGTGGAGCCACACACAATGGAAGGAACCAAGTTCTTGGATCTCGGCCTGGGAGAGAGCTGCCTGCACGGTAGGAACCCTGACCTGAACTTGACGAAATACAGACATAGACTTCTCTTAGATCACTGAGATTGTGTGTTACCTGAACTGACCTAGGGATCTTAGTGTTCATGGAAGTGCTTTAATTTTATTGATTGATTGATCGATTGATTGATTGATAAGAGAAAGGTATCAGATATCAATCATGCAGTCCAATATAAGTTACATAACTTTTCAAACATGGAGTATTCCTGACCCATCATAGAAGGAAAGCCATGTCTTCAGAATGTCCAGGGAATGACAGTGGGTACTTTTCTGGGAATCTGAGGCTCCATGTGGAGCTCAGTTACACACACTCAGAAAAGCTTTTCTCTGTTCGTGCAGAGGTCATGGGAGCTCGCAGGGTCGAGAGATCTGCTTTGTGGTCCTGACTCCTGATTCGCACACCTGTGGAATCCTGGCCTATCGCTTGACTTCTGTGGGCCTGTTTCCTCATTCTGTGAAGATGACCTGTTTCAGGCAGGTCTGCAGGAAGCAGAAGCTAAGACTCAAGCTTGTAGAGGGTTGTTCTAGACCTGTGAAGGATGGAGGAAGCCAAACTGGCAGAGGAAGAAGTTGAATTTTCATGTATATGAAGCAAAAATACCAAATGATTCCACACTGAGTTTAGAAGAGTTTTCAGAGTTCTTCTAAATTGAGGCAAGGTGACTTGAGCTTTGTCATTGCTTCCTAGTAGAACAGCTTTTGGACCAAAGCTTCCCTTGAGCAGGATGTGACCTGGACATCCAAGAATTGGGGCTGCACCAGCACAGCCAGCAGCTGGAGGCAGGAGTGTCCTAGTCTTGTGAAGGGGATCTGGGCAGTACACTTCATACCCACCACACACCCATGCCTACATCCTGTGGCTGGGGAGAGATCAATTATGACTTTGGATTTGAAAGAGTTGTGTCAACTATAAAGAACTTCCTCATGTAAGATGACTAAAATGAATATTTATTAAAAGCAAACAGAAATATTGTGGACTTTAAGTATACATACTTGTTATTTGTCAATTTTGATACAATGAATTTTAAAGTTTTTTAAAAATAGATGAATTTTCTAAAGTTTCAAAAAGTAATTTTAAAATTATAAATTCATATAATTTCATAATCTACAATTAATATTTTTCTATGTGATTTTTCTCCTCTCCCTCCCCCCTTCTCTGTGTATATTTCCACTTTTGGCTCATGTTTACCACTGGATTCAATATCCTAATATTTATGAAATACTTTGGCATCACGTTTCAAGGAAAGATTGTCTCATAATTTTCTTTTTTTACAAGGTCAATGTAAGGCCTACATATCAAGGATACAAAGAACAATAAGACAAAGATGGGCGCAAGCAAATGGGAGTCAATTGGAGTTCTGTTTTGTTCCCTTGATCCCTAAAGTGATGTAGACACCAGATTCATAGGGGAAAATGAGACCTCAAACCTCTAAGTTCAGAAAAATCCCCAACAAGAGGCAGAGCAAGACAACGCGTCCTAGCAACTTCTCCAAGCATTTCTGCTGATAAAGATGGATGTGTGAATGACATAAAACCGTTAGTGCCCCTCTGCTGCATGAAATGAGACCTTGGCATCTGCCAGAAAGGTGAGAGCCATGGTCATTTCAGGGTGGGCTTAAGGAAAAAAGACCATGGATGATTGTGTGTACTAGAATCCTCGTCTGCGACTATGTTAAAAATCATATGTCATGTCATGTCATGTCATATCCTAGCACGTCATACCCCAATAGTAAAGCCACTGCTGTTGGTATTGAAAGCTGAGATTAAGATGTAACTTTGGAACCACGAAGAGTTTAGCCAACAAGACACAGGTACTAGAAATCTGTGCCAGAATGAGGTCTGTTTATGGCTTCCGGGTGCTGTGAAATGCTAGAAGCCTTTCCAGGTTTTATGGATGTCAAACTGGACTCAGGAACTCTTACTTGCTGCTGATGGAACTTGGCTGTTCTGGCTGATGAGCTCTTGTCCTCAGTGAGGGATTATTCCAGCATGTCCTTAGGGTGCTGCCACCTCCTGAGAGCCAGCAGAGACCTTGGTTATGGAGTCTGACAGTGCTGTAAGATCTCATAGCTT
This sequence comes from Ochotona curzoniae, assembly GCF_017591425.1. Classification (NCBI taxonomy): domain Eukaryota; kingdom Metazoa; phylum Chordata; class Mammalia; order Lagomorpha; family Ochotonidae; genus Ochotona; species Ochotona curzoniae. Next base: position 22,129,425 of record NW_024465926.1, read on the forward strand.
TCTTGAAGCTGGAAACTTCTGAGACAAAAGTCACCAACCCTGAGTAATAGTAACATCCTGACACTTACTCCATGGGCTGAGCACAGTGAGCACCTCAGCTTTACCCTCCACTCCCTGTTGTACACACATACACACACACACATACACACACAGAGCTTTTTGTAAGTTCTTCATTGTAAAGCACAGTCTGCTAAAAAATTTGGAAAGACAGAAATGGAGAAATAAGAACAAATAAAATGCTTAGTATCTCTTTGTCCAGAGATAGTCATTGTTCCCATTCTGGCCTACCTTTCTAGGTATGTATGCATTATAAAAGATGTTTTACTGTTGATTAAAGTGCTGTAAATCATCTGAGCTTACCCAGACATACATTTGAATTAAAAAAAATAATTCCATGGGCTGTTATTGTAGCACAACTGGTTAAACTACTACCTCAAGGCCAGCATCCCATGTGGGCACTATTCGAGTCCCAGCTGTTCTGCTTTTAATCTAGCTCCCTATTAATATGCCTTGGAAAGCAGCAGAGAATGGCTGAAGGACTAAGTGGTCCTTCATCACTCATCTCCTGTAACTCTGCCTTTCAACTAAATAAAATAAAATAAATTTTTTAAAAAGTTAATTCCAATCTTTCATACTGATTCTTTATTTTTTTTCTAAGTTTTTCTGGGATAGTTGTAAAGAGAAACAACTGGACTTGAGTATATCCAGCCAAAAATAAACAAAAGCATCAGTACCGAGATTCCTAGGATCCTGAGCTCAGGACAGAGGTTAGGACTGTTTCTTATTCCCATGCTTTTGATGTATCTTCCTTCCCTTGTTCCCATTTCTTTTTCTTTTTTCTTTTCTGACCTGCTCTCACCTCCCCTTTCGTATTGTTTGTCACTAAGTTTGGGGGTAGGGGAAAGTGAGCCAGGTGGTCTCAGCCCTGCCCCCAGTTTACTTATGTTCCCCTTTGTCCCTTGTCTTCTCGAACATTCGCACACCACCTGTAGCCTCCAGGTTTTGCTTTGTAGTTTGCACTTCTAGAAACATCCTCCCACATGCTCAAGGGCTTTCTCTGAATCTCAGTTTTTCCAGAAAGTGTCAGAGTCCTGGAAGAGGCCTTTCTTGGCTAAATTTATGGATTAGCCAAGCCTTTTCATAAAAAGTGATTAATGATAATTAACATTTTAACTTAAGGCCATTTAATGGCACCTGACAAAGGGTTCAAGCGAAACTCATGGGTGTCATATGTCAAATGTCAGCATTGTGTGATGGAGCTGAAGAGCAACTGAGGATTAGAAGGAGAAGATCAGCAAGGAGCTGCAGACATGGCTTCTCCAACCCTTTCCCAAGCCTGCTTCCTCTTTTTTTTTTTTTAATTTTACTTCGTTTTATTATTATCATTTTATGATACAGTTCCATAGGACCCGGGATTTCCCTTATCCGCTGTCCAAACCCCACCCCCTCACTGAGTTCCCTTATGCCATTTACAGTTTTGTAAAAAATGTGATAGGTCTCTATGCCCTTAACCTATGAGTTTCAAATTCAGGGTGCTGTATGTTAAGGAAAGTGCACTGAATGTCCAGCATTCAGGAACTTCCCAACCTTACTTGGCAGCTTGTTTCTCAGCCTTTGGTGGTTCTGAGTTGATGCCTTCCACGAACACCTGTCTTCATGGCCTCATTCACTTCCTTGTTCCAATCCAGGCTCCACCTCTGCTCTGCCACCTGCTCCAACCCTTCTCTCCTTGTTCTTTTAAAGTTTGAAGGTGAACTTTCTGCAATCCCCTCCTGGGTTCATCCAACTCTCAGCAACCTTGTTCCTGAAGGCAGCTTCTCCTGGACTTAGAGTTTAGGTCAGAATAGCTACTCCCAATCATGCAAAGGTGCATATGGTAGTAGGCCCAAGAACCATCCCATAAGTGGAAGGCTGAGGTCTTCCCTGGAAGTGATGGCCAACACCATGAGCCAGCTTGGAGTCTATGGAAGAGTAGGGCCTGTGAGGGGAGAAGTCAGTTCCCTAGCAGTGCTTCCGCTGGAGGGTGACACCATGTGCTCGTGCCCGGGACACAGAGTGCAGGGAATAGCATGTCCACAGAATCAAAGCCTTGTGGTGAAGTGATACCTGAGATTCTGTAGTCTATGTCATGACCATAGTGACAGTCTGGAAGGCAAGCTAAAGCTCTCTGACACCTCCCCAAGGAGCCCAATTCTGGTTAAGCAAGTTAAGACATCCATAACAAATACTTATTGAGCAGGTGAGCCAGTTCCTGAGACCATCATATAACACTCAATCTTTGACTTAACTTCACTCACACTCTACGAACTAAGTCTTAGTTCTTCTGGTTGCTAGTTAACTTAGAAACAAACTGGAACTAAGACAGGTAAGGAGCATGCTCACCATCACCCAGGTACTATGGGATATTTGAAAAGTTAGGAGAGAGAGAAAGAGAAAGAATGGTCTCCCATCAGCGGCTCACTCCCCAAGTGCCCACAAAAATCACAGCTTTAAACCTAATTTTGATTTCTCATGTAGTGCCAGGGATCCAACCACTTGAGTCACCACTGTTGTCTTCCAGGTGTACATTTCCTACATGCTGAAATGGAGACCAGTCCTAGGGCTCAGAGCTCAGCACTGCATGTCCCAAAAGGTAGCTTCACTGCTCCATCCAACCCCATCTCCACTTTTCTCTCTCTTTTCCAAAAAGTTATTTCAAAGCAGATAGGAGAGACAGAGTGTAGGAGAGAGAAAAAGAGAGAGAAAATTCTAATCTGATGAGTCAGTTACTATACCTACAATGGCCTGGGTTGGGCTTGGCTGAAGCCAAGACTAGAACCCAAGCACCTCTCTATGGGATGCTGACATTCTAATCACAGTCTTAGCGGCTAGGATAAACCCTTGTCCCTGTAATCGCATTCTTTAATTCAACAAACTACCAAGTTCCTGGCCACCAGAATGTGTTCAAACAGTAGGGAAAGGAGAGAATATATAGTGGGATGCTGTCCAACATTGCCTTATGTCCTGAACACGTTCATTTAAAAATGAAAAGTGTATACAATTACAGAGAAATGCGAAGTAAAAATAGTACAAGCTTGCAAATGGCCTACATCTTGAAGGTGAAATGGAACATAGCAATGACTGGCAAGCTTTGAAATGCACGTGGCAGGCCTCAGTAAACTATGCTCAAACTATGTTTGTGAGACTGTTTGAGGAACAGTGGGGAATAATGAGGCATTTTCCAATGTTTTAAAATAATTCCCCACTGTTAAGCTAAGGAAAAGTCCCCATGTACCACAGCTGTTCTGACCTTGCATCGCATGTCAATGTCAAGAGCTGTTGTCACCAGTCGATGAGGCTCCCGTTTGGTACTTAGAGATTCTCTTTATGCACTTAAAAGGCATCATTAGTAGCAAGTGGCTATTAAAGCAGTCTTGCTGTTCAGAATGATTTTCTGAAGCAAATGCGGAGGAAGCGTGTTGAGGGTTGAAGTCATTAGCTGTGACCACAGAAGGACTGACCGTGGGCAATTGTGCCATTAATCTTGATAAGGGGAAGTGTGAACAATTCATAAAATCTGCTGGGTGAGGTTTCTCCCTAAGTGGACACTGCAGTGAATGACCCCATGGCTTTGCTCTAGTAGTGGCACCAACTTGGCATAATGAGCAGTAGGGGCATGGCAGTGACTCCAGACCTTGCTTGAGAAGTGAAACTATGGGAGGCACTGCTGGGATACAGAATAAAGAGAGAAGCTGATATGTTATGGAATATTAGCTGGGAGTTCCCCATAGGCCTAAGACATCTCATGCTTGGGCAGCTAACTATTTAGTCCTCACACCAGTCCTTTGAGCTAGGTAGAGGTGCAGAGAGGTGATGGCACTTGTTTGAGGTTACACAACTAGGAAATGACAGAGCAGGGCTCAGAGGGGAAAGTGGGTCAGTGCAGGTCAAAGTAGACTGGTCAAGAGCCAAGGTTGAATACTCAAGATATTTTGCTTGCTAGCTTTCTGGAGAACTCACATATGACAACATCTGCTTATTAGAAGAGTATTGGAGAAAACATATCTAAAGTTGGAAAAAAAGATATCCAGAAAAGCTTCCCCAGAGTCCTTCACCATGACAAGGCTCCTACTCATTCGTCTCATTGAACAATGCTGACTTTGGTTGAGTTTCCAAGGGAAAGACATCCATCTTAACAGTCTTGATTTGGCTCATTCTGACTTCTTTTCCTTGCTTAATCTTAACAAACAAACAAAAAAAAAAAAAAAGAAGAAGAAGAAGAAGAAGACTCTTTAGGTGTATCCCATTGTTTCTCCAATTAATCATGTAAAAAGGCTTAATTGACATAGAAAGATTCCCAAGATACTTCTTTTTTTAGGGATAAACTAATTGGCTGATACTTTACAGAAGGGTCTTAAACTTGATGGAGCTTATGTAGAAAAGTAAAGTTTGTACCTTTATTTTAGCCTTTAGTTCCATTTTCCATAAAGTCCTTTGTATGACATGTCAGGCACTTAGCAGAGCTTGAGTACACGCAAGGGAGTGTGACAGGGAATAGAGAGCCAGAGAGCCAGCTCTTTCTGCCTGACATCTGCTTCTAACTGGCCTCTTTTAATTAAGGTTCTAGGTTAAAGTCTCTTATGTACTGGGTGTTTATGTCCCCATAATATTCTTAAGATGAAACCCTTACCACCACTACCTCCCACCCACCCACCTAAGTATGGATTTACTTGGAGATAGAGCCTGTGAGGAGGCTAAATGAGATCCTTATTGTGGGGGCCTTGATCTGGTTAGGTTCATACTCTTCTAGGAAGAGCTGGGGACACAGAACTTGCTTTCCTCCATAGGACCATGAAGCAACAAAGTGACCACCTACCTACAAGGTGGGAAGATAGTGCTTATCAGGAACTAAATCAGCCAGTACCTTAATCTTGGACTTTCCAGTGTCCAAAATTGTATGAATGTGAATTCCTACAGTGTAAGTCTGCAGTTTTGTTATGGCAGCATTAAATGACTAAGAGTCTGATGTCTTCATGTAAAGTCCAGAGGAACATTCAAACCTGCATCAGTCACCCAGTTCAAAGATGGTGACAAATTCTGTGCTACTCCTCCTACAAAGTGGTAGATTCAAAATCGTCTCTTCTTGAATTTGGATAGAGTCTAGTAAATTGTTTCATCAAAAGAAAATAGTGGGAGTGATTGAACTGGGGACTAAGTCTTTCACCTTTCATCCAGGTCTCTTGAAACACCTGCTCTTGAAGCCTGGCTGTCATGATGTGAGGAATGTCAATCAGCCCAAGGGAAATCCTGCAGGCGGTAGAACCAGGATTCTCTTTGCAAATACATCCCCCAGCTTCAGCTGAACTGCATCTTTTAGCAGCACATGGAGCAGAAACTCCATTCCCGCTGAGCTCTACCCAAATTGCAGACTCACAAGAAAAATCAATGAATATTGTGTTTATTCAGCCGTTAAGTTTGGGAGTGCTTTCTTTTTTTTACTGAAGTACATAGCTGGAATACCAAGAAATACTGATAAAAGACCTCTATACATGCTCAAAGTCAATTCTGTGCTACCCCAGGGGCAACTTAGCAGGTACCTGTGCCTAGAATCACTTGTGTGGAGTTGTCTCCGCTCTTCATACCACTCAACATACAGACAAATGAGAAATGAAGTGGGAAGGGCTGAAAGAAGTCTTGCCTGGTTACATGTCAACCTCAAAGTGTCTAAGAATCCATTCATCTTAGAACTTCGTAAGTTATGTGGCCAAATGTAAATATTAGACTCCATTTTGCCGTGGAGGAAACAACTACAAGCAGAGGATGAAGGGAGAAGCCATAGACTTCCATTTTGCCAACACCCCTCCTCCTCCACACATACACATCATCTAGAATATCTTGGGGCTGGAAAAAGAAACAATCTGGTTCTGATTCACTGGTTCACAACCTTGGTTGCACACTGGGATCATTTGGGAGTTTTAAAAACACTGTTGAGTCCCATCTGTAGAGATTGGATTTAATTGGTCTATGACACAGTACCCATTGGTACTGAAAACCCAATCAAAACAAAACAGCATCATGCCGCTCCCTGCTGATTTTACTGCTGTCAGAGTAGACTTATCATCATGATGTCAGCACAACATAGTTTTGGAACAGGTCCTCTAAGTCCTTAAATAAATCCCAGCTAGGATGTGAGACAGTCCAAAGAGGAAGTTCCAACAAGAGAAGACATCCATCTCTGATCATCTTATAAATAACAGTCTTTCTCTACATTAATTCAGATTGATTCATCAAATAGTAAAAAATGTATCCCACTAGTGAGGTGGGTGGGTGATGGCATTAAATAGTGCTGAATCTTAAAATCATCAAGCTATGTCCTTGTCAGATCTCTTGTATTCCGCACAAGGGAGAATTCTCTGTTCAGTGCTCAGTTGTCTTCAGCAACCCCTCAACTCTTTCCACTCACCAAAAGTCAAGTAGATCTTAGTTCCTGTATCAGACAGGTGAGCAAACTGCATCATTTAGGAAAGAGTCAAATCAAACTAGGAAAGAGTCAGACAGTTGGGTCTCAGAGGCACTTGCTCAAGACTCTCTGTCCTCTTTCTCTGTCATTTATTTCAATGAAGAAAAATATGCTGATGGAAAAGGTGCTTGCTATTATGATTAGGAGGTGTCCATTAAAGCCTATTTCCTTCTCTGATCACAGAATAAAGGCAAAGCAAGTCCCAATGTTAGAGGTGGGGGGAGACATGGAGGGTAGGAGCAGAAATCATGAAGAGTAAGAATTGTTAGCTCAGGAGACAGAGAGATTCCTTTATATATATATATAAAGATATATATATATATATATATATCTTTGAAAGTCAGATTTATAGAAAAAAAGAGAGACAGAGAGAAAGATCTTCTACCCACTGGTTCACTCTCTAAGTGGCTACAATGGTCAGAGCTGGGCCATTTCCCATGTAGCTGCAGGGTCCCGTAGCTTTGGGCCATTCTCTACTGCTTTCCCAGGCTATAAGCAGGAAGCTGGATGGAAGTGGAGCAGCTAAGACATGAACCGGTGCCCATATGGGATCTCAGCACATGTAAGGCAGGATTTTTACCCACTGAGCCATCACACTGGTGCCCAGGAGATGAGTTTCAAAGGTTATTTTGGGGAAGGATTTTGTTTCAAAAAAGAACTTCCAAGGTAGCTGCCTGTGTCAGGAAATAGCGAGGGTGGTGGTCCAACTTCATCAGTTTCATTATTTACTTCAGAGATCACCTTCCTTCTGAGGGTTGGCTTTCCCCAAATGTGTACAAATTCTCACCTGCATCTTCACAGTGGGAACAGACATCTCTTATGCGCCAAGGTAGAGAGGTCTCCTAACGTGCTTCCAATCCTGGAATCCCAATGTCTTCAGGCTGTTGGGTGAGGCAAGCTGGCCTCCTCTTGAGGACACTCCAGAGTCTCCCCTACTCCCTCCAAGAATAAGGCTTTGAACTTCAGGATGGTGAGAAAAACAAAACTCAAGCAGACAAGGAAATTGAATGTGAATCCAGGTCAAATCTTGGAGGAAAGACTCCAACCTTTGTCAACAGCAGGTGTCCTAAGCCCTCCCATTGAGTTGAAAGTCTGGCTACTTGAGGTTCAGCCATTAGATTTTGAAGTCAGGCCCAACGGAGCACCTGAGGTGCTTGTCAAAAGGGCTGCCATCCCAACCCTCCTCTAAGAGAGATGTGATGGCCTACACCCAACAGGCTATGGGTGTAGGTTCAGGGGGCACCAGAAGTCCTTTCCCATTGGGTGTTTCTGAGGAGGAAGGAGGACAGCTGAAGATTCCAAAGCATGAAATAATAGATGTGTAGACAGTTTCAGAAGCACACTCTTTTAATAGTTGAATAAAAGAAGCTTAAAATAACAGAGTGCTCTAGCAGTAGAGCTTGATGGTGAAAGAATCAGTCTTACTCGGTGCCCGACTTCTTGGCAGCTAGGTGACTGACTGACTTCCTTAAAGTGTCTGTCTCCTCATTCATGAGATAGGCATATTAGTATATATGCTAAGGCTTCCTTCCCTGGACTACTACAACACATAAATAAGAGTTAGCAGATTTTAAAGGACATAGTGGGGCAGATGGAGCATCTGTCTCGCCTATCCCAGGTTCATATGCTGAAAACTAATCCCCATTGTGATGAGATTTGGTACAGGGAGTGGGGGGGCACTTTGGGAGAGAAGGAGGGTGGAGTCCTCATGAATGGGATTAGCACCCTTATAATAAGGGGACCCCAGAAAGCCAGCTTCCTCCTCCTCCAAGGGAAGAGACAATGATAAGCAGGCCTCCTCCCAACTCAGAAGCAAGCCTTCAGCAGATGCCAAGTCTGCCAGCACCTTGTCCTTGAAATGCCAGCCAGAAGGGAACAAAACAGCTGAGAAATCAAGCGTCATCGTTCCTATGCAGCTCCTGTTGTAGCTGTCCAGACAGACCAAGCCACAGGGTGTTGAATCTTGAAGATAACAAGCATCCAGAAGGCCTCACTGAGACATCATGCAGACCAGCCAGCTAGCCCAAGGCCCAGCTGGGGATGCCTGGCAGAGAAGGAATAGATAAAGAACAGAGACACTGGGTGTGGTGCAGCGTCCTTGCTGAGTTCTTCTCCTTAAGTCTCAGCTCCAGGAGGGAGTAGAAGGGTACAGATCCTACAGAGTGGCCACAGGCTAGCACCTCCCATTTCCGCACAGCCCCGGGGCCAGCTGTCATGAGCCCCTGGAAGACTCAGCAGAAGAGAGAGAGGCGGCACCCTCCCTCCCCTTGCTCCTGTCTTTAATCAAAATCGTACTCAAAATATGATTCTGGGAGATTATATTGGGAGCTTTGGCGGGAGACTCTGATGGGGGTGGGGTGGGGGGAGAGATACAGGAACAGATTGCCAGTGGGGCTTGGGGCTGGGATAATTGCAGGCTCAGACATGCCATTCTCAGGCCTTTTGCTTAGACCCTGGGAGCTTCCCATCAGCTAGCGCTCCCAAAAGGACATTGAGCACCTGGGTGAAGATTTTACACCTGGAAGTCTAACAGGGGAAGGTGTTTGTCCAAGCCGCCTCACCAGGTGGCAATGCATGTGCAAAACTGAAACAAGTCACTCAGGACTCCAGACCTCTGGCACAGCCAGAGACGGAGGTTTCCACCTCCAGCTGGGGAAAGGTGCAGCGAGGCTAGAGATGCAGAAATCAACTCCTGGCACTTAGGTGGTAATGCAGGCCACTAAGGCAGGCCTGCTGTGCCAGGGCTCACTGCTCCCACACAAGGCAGTGCTTGGAGGCAGTGTGCAGGCAGGATTCCTTGTCCCCAGCCTGGCCTGGCTTTCCCGGGTCCCTTCTCCACCAAACGACCAGTAGGAGCCTCACTTCTGAACTGGAGACACCTGGAAGGAAGCTTCCGCAGTAGTCTCTGTGGTCTCCAATCTCAGGAGGGTTCTACCTGGTCCCCCAGGAGGGGGTGGGGTCGAGAGCGCCTTGAAAGAAACCTCTGGTTAATGCGCTTTATTACAAGCGTTAATCCCGCAAAGCCGACTGGAAATAATGTTTATCTTTTCGCAGTTTAATTTTCCGGACCCTAAGCCGCGGGTCAGCAAGGGCGACTGGAGTGTCCCCGGGGAGGCTGGGGGGTGGGAGCAGCTGTCACTTAGGAGCGTCTGGAGAAAGAGGCTGGGAAGGGTCCCCCAGACGAGGCCAAGATCGCCCAGCGCTAGAAAGGGGCGTAGGTCCTTGAGAGCTGGGACCGCCTCCACCGACCTGAGCTACCTCTACCCTCCCATCGCGCCTCAGTTTCTTCATCTGAAGGCTCGCTTTGCTTTTGTAACTCGGATCTCCAAAGTCTCCTCCGTTTTCCGAAGGAGATCCTGCAGGGGGCTCCTGGCCAGTGTTTCTAACCTTCCGCGACGCCCCCGAAGTCGGGAAATCTGTCTAGGACGCAGACCCTTCTCGCTCCGATCTTCCCGCAGTGGGGCTTGCGGGGCCCTGCGCAGCAGGCTCGCTGCAGCAGGCGCACGCCAGGGCTGCCTTCCCCTGGCCCCGCCGACCCCAGCCGCGACTCCGCACAGCCCCGGGCCGCACTGTCCGACCGCCTCGTGGCCGGGAGATGCGCGCAGGACCCTTGCTGAAGCCGCGCTGGGTCCGGAAACGCTAAGTCGGGCAGCCTCCAACCTGCCGGGACCCCGGGGCCCCCGACGTCGCCCACCGGCGGGGCCAAAGCGCCCTTCTCTTCCCATTAGTTGGCGGTGCCGGAAGTGTTTGCTGGCTCTGCTGATTAAATGGAAAGAACCCCCCCGCGCTCTGCGAGAATCGGGAAGAGCAGGGGATCCCCTGGCCAAGGGGTCGCCAGGTTGTCACTATTGCCCCACCTTCCAGTAAGTTTAACAATCCAAGCAGGAACTCGGCAACAAACATCCCTTCATTTCCCTTCAACCTCCCTCGTGCTCCGGCCCGCGGGGGCGTCAGACTGGCCCGCACAAAGAGCGCGTTGGGTCAAGGGCGCCGCGTCCTGGTCAAGGGCGCCGCGTCCCAGTTTCTCTCCTGCCTTTCAAAGAGGATGGAGTCTGCAACCTACGACGCCCGGTTCGCAGAGCCCCTGGCCACATTCCACCCTCTCCTCCACCTCCACTTCTGTCTGCGTCCCCGGCACAAACAGGCTGCACGGCTTGGGTTCGGTTTGATTATTTTTAAGGACACACAGGGATGGGAATGGGAGAAGACCCCCGCGGTCCGTCCTTGAATTACAAAGTGAGGGGTGGGGTGAGGGGGTTGGGTGAGCAGCAGAGGGACCGGCTTCGGGCTTCGAATCTGGAGCTGGAAGACTTGGTGGGTGAGTTGGCTCCAGGCTCGCTGGCGCAGCCTCCCTCGAGGCCTTCTCCCCTGGGATCCAGCCGCCTTCTCAGCAGGATCCGATAAGGAACTCGGGCTCTTCGGGCAAGGACAGCCGCTCCCAAGGTTTCTGACTATTTCTTAGGCCAAGTGAGAGCTCCTGGTCACCCCCGGGCCAGGTCTGGCAGCTTCTTAGCGTGCGGGTGAATTCAAAACGTGGGACTCATTTTTCAAGATGCTTCAGCAAATCGCAGCCGTTGCGCTAACCTGCTGAGAGAGGAAAGGTTGATTAAAACCCAAAGGCCGTTTCCAGGAGATTCCTAGGAAATGGGAGGTCAGCGCCCTCTCCTCCGGAAGGGAACCGAGGTCTAGCGGCGATTTCCTTGCCAGAGGTCAGGTTGAGATCCCCGATAAGTGAATTAAAGTGTGGCTCAACCACACTTCTAAGGGACTGAAACAATTACTGCTGGCTGTTTCTGGCAAGGGGTCGGTGCACTTCCCTTCCTTCAGGCTCTTAGTACCTAGAACATTCCCCCGCTCTGGGGGAGTGGGCACGGCAACAAAACGGAACTCACTGGGAGTAGAGCGCCTCCCCGGGACAGCACTAACTCTAGCGGGCCGAAGCTTGGACTGCAGAGATGACCTCAAACCCCCGACTGCCTGGCTGGCACACTTCCCCAGACTTCTCTGGAAGGCTTGGGTCTGCCTCAGCTTGCAGGTGTGGGTCCCAACACAGCAAGGAACCAGCCAGCCGGGACCCTCGGGTAGAGGAGAGGGAGATGAAGGCGAAGAGACAGAAGCATTTGTGCGAGAGAGGTAATAGAAGAGGCACAGCAGGTGTACTGAGCTGACCACTGGCCACAAATGCAGAGCTCTAAGTTCACTCTAAGTGAACCTAGGGACGTTTTATTGTCTCCCTCTGAGCTGATTACTCTCATTCAGCGGAATGATTTCTGCTCCTTCCTGTGAAGGAGTGCGGTTCGGGCTGCTCTGAACTTGGGTGGGCCGTGCGGTGGGGAAGAAGAGAGGTGGTTTGAATGGCAGGGCAGGAAGCGGGTGCACTCGCTGTGACAGGCGCTCCCAGCGCCGTTGGGGGCCCACTACCTTCCGCGCTGGCTGGGTACGGGCACTGCACTGCAGGCTCCCTCCGCCGCGGGCAGGGCGCACAGTTCAGCGGCAGCCCCTGCAGGGCAAACGCCGGGTTTCCAAAGGCTTTGGCTATGCGGGCAGATTGCTCGCCTATGGAGTCTGTGGGAATCGCGGATTGCCTGGAGGAGCGAGGAGGCTGTCCCGGGATCATGTGACACTCAGGGCTTCGTGGCGCGGGCCGGGGTGCAGGTGCGCCTTCCAGAGCACCGGCAGCTGCAGTGTGAGCCAGAGACCAGATGCGCGGTTTCTCGCCTCGGGGGTAATGCGTGGTCAACGTGGGGCCCCCTGGCTCGGTCGTGACGAAGTGAACTTCTCCCGACCCAGGGGGTTCACTGAAGGAGAAACGAGGCGCCACCAAGCCGCACTGCCTGCGCTGCAAGCGGTCATCCGGCGCAGGCAGCAACTGTACGTCCGTAGGAAACCCCGCCAGCCTGTCGGCTGCTGCAGCCACCGCCTCTTCTTCATCGGCTTCTTCCTCCTCTTCCTCCAGGTCTTCTAGGTCACTCAGCCTCAGCTCTTGGTTCTCCTGGCGGACGGTAAGATCTGCAATAAGCAAAGACCTAGTGAGAAAAGCCCCCAGGCTCCAGGGAGATGCAAGGCAGTGCCCACTCCAAGGAGAAGCCTTCAACAGGACGTGCCAGCACGGGGTGCGTCCTCCTATGACTCACCAGCCCTACCACATCACCCCTCGCCAGCCCCAGGGCTGGGCACTTCCCTCAGCCCTACTCCTTCCCTCCAGAGACGCCCAGGAAACGATACCTGGGCTGGCACATCGCTGTGTCTCACCTCCCCTATAGGGAAAACCAGGTACTTTCCCCTCAAGCTCATTACCCACAGTGATGAACTCACTGTCATTACATTATGCAATTCCACAAGTATTTCAAGAGTAGCCCCTAAGTGTTAGGCATTCCTGGAATCTCTGAGTGGAGGCCACATTCTGGTGGCACTGGCATGACAGGGTATTGAGGTGAATGAAAACTTTCTCACAATAATAAATACGGCAAAGGAAATTTTAAAAGGTGACATGATAGATGATAACTGGGATATGACTCTGGCCGCAGGAGGATGGAAGTTTTTCTGAGATGACAACATTCTGTAGGGAACTGGGGTGGAGGAGAGGATAAGCAAAGGCCCCGGGGCAGACAGAATCTACCACAGAGAGTGCAGACTGCAATGCCCATGGGCTTGTGTAACCCCTAAAGGGGAGAGGAAAATGGGCTGAACCTTTGGTGTCTCTTTTGAAGCAGTCCAGAGACTCCTCGGCTCCGCCCTCTGCCTTCTTCTCCTCCCCTCCTTTGTTCTTGGGCGCCCACGTCATCTTGTTCTCCTTCTTGAGGCGCCGGCGCGCGTTGGCGAACCAGGTGGACACCTGGGTGAGGGTCATCTTGGTGATGATGGCCAGCATGATCTTCTCGCCCTTGGTCGGGTAGGGGTTCTTGCGGTGCTCGTTGAGCCAGGCCTTGAGCGTGCTGGTGGTCTCCCGGGTGGCGTTCTTCCTGCGCCCAGTGCTACTCAATTCGACGGTGCCATAGCTGTGGGGAGAACTGGCTCAGGCTCTAGGCTAGGAGGCACCATCTGCTACCCCAGAGGGCAGCTCTGTACCCTTTCTCTCTCCTGTCCCAGAATCCACCTGCCCTTGGTAGACGGTGTGATGTCAGCCATCTGGGTGTCCCACTCCTTACCGGTCATACTGGTACTGCCCTAGGGTCTGCTCATAAGGATAATAGGCTCCTGGTTGTGCCAGGCCAGGTGTGAAGCTCCCTGCAGCCTCCTTAAATTCATACTGCGGATTCTGGTGAGAGAGGAAAACAAACATCAGCTCCCTAGCTCAAGGGGAAGGCAGGAGAGGCAGGTTGTGAACCATGATAGCTAGGCCACCACTGGCATGAATTGTGCAACATTCTCTGCCTCAGTTTCTCTGTTGGTAAAGTCAAGATAAAAAACAAACCTCACTGGTGGAGAGCTTAGCAGAATCCCTGGTGCAGAATATGCAGGTGTTAAAGCTGCTGTTACCACTGTAATTATGTGGACCTCTGTTACTCAGACACGAGCTGGGGTACTCCACAAGCTCTTCCCTGATGCTGTGTACCTCATGATGGGACCTGTCTGCATCACTCTCCCCACCTGTAAATGGTGCATCCTGCAGGCAAGAGAAGTGTGGGTGCTTTCTAAAGAGTGGAGCTGTGCCAACTGCACATTGTTGTCAAAATCTTTTATTTTGTACTCACTATTCTAACCATTTTCTTCCTTGGAGTTGCACCTGCTCCTAGATTTTGCCTAGAGAGGTCACAGTGGATCTGCCACTGCTGCTGCTGATGCCCTCCAGGGCCACAGGTTCAGACACCCAATCCCAGACCCCATCCCCAGCACTCACCAGTGCTCCATAGAGTGCAGGCGGCTCTGGACCATAGGGGAGGTAGCCAGGGTAGGACTGTGCAGCTGCTGCAGCAGCATAAGGGGTTCCGTAGATGCCCAAGGCAGCACCCAGTTCTGGCCGTGCAGTGCCCAGCAGCCGATTGTCATAGGGTGCACAGCAGAGAGTTGGGGCTGGCGGTGTGGAGCCTGAGGTCCCATCAGACATGGAGTGCGGAGCGGATTCACAGCAAGTGGCACTGGAACTTGCAGACACAAGAAACTACAAGGAAGAGAGAAGGGACACTAGGGGGGTCAGAGGCTGTGCCTGTGGCCAGCAGGTGCCAAACGGAGGAAGGGTGCTACCCATGGCTCCGTCATCCATTCCCCCTTCCACATTAAATGTCACTGTGTTCTGGTCACTCTGCCAGGTGCTGGGACGGGAATCGACGAAGTCTGTTTGTCCCAACTACTCACACAGATCAGAAGGTAGGAAACCGCAATTACAGAAGTCACACCCTACCCCCACCCCTGCCTGCCTCCCAGGCTCCTACAAACTAGCATTGGCCATCAAAAGCACATTGCTATTCCCATCTTATGGATAGGGAATCAAAGATCCTGGTAGTCTCAGACTTGTCCAAGGGCAGCCAGTGGGTCAAAGGTCGAGCCTGCACTTTAATCCGAGGAAATACACCTAACTTCTTTTACAAGAAACTGGAAATAGGTGCACGTCTTCGGAATTGTCCCAGAAAACCTCTGTCCCTGCACAACAACCAGCCTCATTTAGAAAATCTAGGGGCGCGGACCGGGCTCCTACCAAGGGAGGGGTAGAGTTAGAACGGAGGTCAACACCCTAACGCCACCGTCACCACCACAACTCCGCTGCGCTCAGGCCCAAGCATCCATTCATCGGAGCCTTTCCCGCCGCCTAGTACAGCTGCCCCGGCCTGACAGGAAGCACCCGGAGATCCCACCCACTGTGCTGAGCGCGTAGGCAGTGCCCTGCCTGGGATCACAAGATTTTCAAGCGTGCACGTCCTCTGTCGGGGATGAGGCACCTTACCCTGATCTTTGCCCTCTCTGACTTCCTCGCGGGAACGAGATGAGGCGACTCCGGGCCATCCGCGCGCTGCGCACCCCCGCCACTCGGCCTGTCCCCGACCCCACGGAGGCACTTCTTACCTGGGAAGCGCCACTGTATGGGTGTCCGAAGTGCGGGAAGGACATGATGGCTGTCCCTGTGCTGCCTTTTTCTTCCCTGTCAAGTTCGCGCCTCAGCCCTTAGGTTCGGCAATCCTAGTCGTGCGGAGCTTTGGTTCCTTACTTGGCTGCGGATGCCCAGCGCCGGTTCCTTCTCCCGCTTGACCCGACTGGAGGCAGAGCCGAGGCTAGTCCGGGTGCCAAGCCCTGGACTTCGGAAGTCGCCCCGTCGGCCCGGGGGGTCCAGAAGATAGAAGGGCCCATGGATGGGCAGGGGAAGGAAGAAGGTTGCGGGTTCCCAAAGGCGCGCGGTGGCGAGGTGAGGAGCGCGACGCAGGGCTGTGAGGCTCCTGAGGTATCCCAGCGCAAGGTGGCCAGAGGCTCAGTGTGACGTCACGGTAATCCCGGGCCGCCAGATAGGACCCTGGACCCCGGGCCCCAGGCCACCACGCGTGTCAAGCTCGGTCAGCCCGGGAGCGCGCGCGCGCGCGCTCCTCATCATTCACACTTGGTCCGCGAGGTTTGCGCGGTTGGCGAGGAACGTCAAAGACCCTGACCCTTTCCGCTCCAGCGCTGGATCCTTTTCCTTTTTTGCCTCCAGCTCACACACTCGCACACGCGCACACACACACATACAATCTACCCAAAATACCCGGGAGAAATAGGAGTAACGCCTCCCTCCGCGCCGCGCAGGCCCCCCGGCTCCGCACGCTCACCTCCTCCCTTGCGGCCCCGAGGAGCCAAGAGGCAACCGGGCGGTGAGGGAGAAGAGAATACAAAAGAGGAGACCGGAGAAAAGTGGGGGAGAGGCACGAGGAGGGCAGAGGAGGGGGGATGCTGAGTCTAAGTGCACCGAGGCGCGCGGGGGAGGGGACGAGAGCGAGGGAGGGGGCCTTGTCTGGGCGGAGGCTGAGAGCCGGCAGGTGGAGGAGACCCGAGGCTCCGAGGAGAAGCCTCCATCCACACCGCTCCTCCGCCTCTCGCTTGCAGGAAAGTTTGTTGTGCCCCAGGCCCAGGGCTCGTAGGAGTAGCTGCAGGCAGCAGCGGATCTCACTAGCCCGCCCATCTTTGTCCTCCTGGGATACGGCCTCCCGCCTCAGTCCTAGATGCCAGTTTGCCCAGTCTTCTCCTAGGCCAAGTCCTCGACCCCGAGACTGCTCTGCGAACGCCCAGCCCCTCGGCTAGACCAAATAGCGCCCTCTCGAGGCCGAGGCTCAGGGTCCCCTGCCCTGGATACCGCCTGGAAGCGCGCCTGGCTTGACCCGTGACCCTCTTCTGGAGACCGCGGAGTCCACATTCCTGGACCTCGCGAGGCAAGGCGTGGCTACGTCACGCGCGCCGTCCGTGGTGTTGCGGGGAGCTGGGAAGCCTGAGGATAGCGCTCTGGCAGGACTGCAGCCGCTGCGCTCCTCTGGGGGTGGCGCTGGCGTGCCGCAGTGGAAGCTCTGAGAGGGCAGCCTGCCCACTCGCTGTGCACCCTCCTGGACGCCAGGCTGGTTCCAGTGGTCTGACAGCCATCCGGTCCCCATCCCAGAGGCACTCACAGGAGCACTGGTTGATGTGTGGGACCTTGATGGTGCGTCCTTTAGACCTGCTGGGGGCTGGGGTGGGGATGTAGAGGAACCAAGGGGGCCCCACTCTGAAGACTCAGTAGCGAGGCTCCAAGCTACCCATCAGAAGGCCTCCAGTTCTTGGCATCTAGGGGCAAAGTGGGCTTGCCAGTCCGATGAGGCCAGGATCAGGTGCAATCTGCAGGCTGGAAGCTTTGCCGCTTTCCCCTCACAGGATCGCTGGGCTCTGGGCCATCTAAATCGCTCTCCATGGGAGAGGAGGGGGCTTTGAGGACCCTGCTGTGTTTCCCAGTTGAACATCAGGACAACGTGGCCCAGAGGGAAGTAACAGCTCTGGGTTCTTGTCGGGCGATAAGAAAGCCCAGTGACAGGGGCTAGGTCTGTGCCCCTGCCCCGGCCATGCCATCCGGTGGACTTATTTCTAGCATCTTGTAGAGGGGACTGATAGAGCCTGCTGACAGTGACCTCTGTGGAATGACAGCTATGACCCCCCTCACCTATTACCCAAGCCCCATCTTTCACTTCATCTGCCCAGATTCTGCAGAACGCATAGAAAGCCTTTAAGAACCTGCAAACCTAAGGGGTGGCTTCCACCAATACCAGCTCTATGTGAATCCAGATAAACACAGTCTCTTTGGTAGAGTTTTCTCATTGGAGAAAACTTGCCCCTGGGCTTGGGAAACTTGTAGTTGGAAAGAAAGAATTATGATCACGGCTAGATTGACTTAGTGATAAAAATTCACGGTAATAGATCCCCTGGCTTTTCAATAACTGCACTTTGAAGTCATTCACTCATTTCAGCTTGGATACATCCAAGCTAGTTTTCTTCTTCTTTTTTTTATAAGTAAGAATTAGAGAGTGTTCCTTAAATGAGTCTCTTGGGGAAGATTACTACTAATTAATTAATTGCAAGCATTTTTAGAGGGAAGGTATGTCAATTGTAAAGTAATAAAATCAGATAGTTGAAATACTTACTCAGCAACTTGGTTTGTCTATTCATTCCTAAGCAGATATTTTTGTTTTAGTGATAGAAAAATGTGGATGGAGGGGAAGAAAATGCATTAGCCTTTTCCTGGCTGATATGACTGTAAAGGGGGAACTCCCATCTGGGGTTTATTGATTTCTAGCTGATTTATAAGACCTCTGGTATCAATGCTATGTGCAGGGACTCTAGGTTTACCTCTTGTCTTGACTCTCTAGGATCAGAGCAAAGAAATGAGATGTCTGAAAAGCAAGTGGGAGCAACAGTAACAACAAAAAAGCACACAGTGGTGAAAGTAAATTGAGAGACGGGACTCTGATCACGTCTCAGCATTTTTTCCTTCTTTTGTGGAAAAGGAGCAATGAAAGACTCACATTATTTTAAGGACTGTCCATTGTCTTTGAAGGTGTATGACGGTTTCAGGGGAATCCATTGGAAAGTCTTGCAGGAAGGAAGACCTGGCAGCTTGCCAAGTGGGCCCAGGGTTTCCAGCTTAGGAGATGCTGACAGAGCCATTCTTTCCTCCCTGAAGAGTGGCTGCACCCACAGCACAGCTCTTGCAGTGGTCAGCTCCCAGGGCCTGGGGTCTGGCTTCTTACACATGGCTCTTGAGCTATTCCCACCCTTCCTATCTTGGGAGCTCTCTCAGCAAAAGCAAGCCAGTGTGGGTTAAGCCGGTATCAGCCTCTGTCTGGCAGAAGCCTCAGGTGAAAAGAAGGCTGATTCTTAAAAAGTCAGACGCAGGGAAGCTGCTGCGGTGGCGGCAGCATCTGCTTGTGTAGCCTTGAACTCTTCCAGGGCTGCCATTTCCACAGCTCTGTGCTCCTCTGCCACTGTGGCTTTTCATTGCTTTTGTTCAGCACTGATTAATTTCATTTCAGAAAAAAAAACCTCCCAATTGAATAAGTGTACACACAGAATTTTATTAAAGCAAGCAAATAAACCTATCCGATACAGACTTCCCAGTTATGGTTAAAGGAGCCATTTCACCTTTCACTAAAAGAAAAAAAAAAAAGAAGAAGAAAAACTAAACAAAATAAACAAAAACACCAAAAACCAGGAATCTAGAATCTTTGGCTGCACTGTACATCCTGCCTGATACTTCTGCTAGCTGCTCATAAGAATACAGAAGAAGCAAAAATAAACAAAGACCTATCTGGCAGGGAGGTCATGCTAACACATTGTTTATTTGAAGTTCAGTTGCTTCGCTTTAAATGCACTGAAGTTTCTGAATAGGCAGTGCTAAGTGTGTGTGTTTGACCATAAGCTTGAGTGCATATGTCTCCAAGAAAGAAGAAAGAAACAACAACAACAACAAATCCTGCTGTGTTATTTCGGGTTGAAAATGCTTATGCCTTCCTAATGATTGATATAGACAACAGAATTTACAGGAGAGAAAATTGCAGCTTAGCAATGCCCCAGTCAAATTCAGATGTCTCGAGTCACGAAGGGAATGAGTGGATGCAAGGGCGAAGGTGAAATATGCTCAATTATATTTTTAAGTATATGTTTTTTCAGCCACTAGTTTTGAACTAAGAAGGAGGAAATTTCCTCAAATCTATGCATGAATGAACAAGTGCATCTGGACAGATGCATCCATAATTTATACTGATCAGTCACCGCGGGTCTCCCCTAGTAAAGGAGAAATGAACACTAATTGTTTTGACGGAAGTAGTGTGCATGGCATCTGATAGTGAAACACAATGAGTCCCTGACTTGCCTGAATACATATTGTCAACAGCAACTCTGGCATCAGGAGGGGAAAATAAAAAGGCAATAATTCCCAGATGAGAGTGTTGATGGCACTTGTCAGGCCAGTGGCAAATAGAAAGAGAGAATTAACTTCTTCAGGATAAAGTAAGAAATGAGACTGAATCCAGAGAGCTTGGTTTGTCAGCAGCACGCCTTAGTGTAGGGTTAAACTGCATGGCTTGTTGATAATGACAGTGTTCTTTTGTGTTCATGGAGTGCTTTGGAGCTTTCTGAAACATCTCTGTTCCATCTTCTTTAAGGTGCATGCTAAGAGTATTGGAGAAGTGAGAAGCCAGTTCCAGGTTTCATAGCCAAGTAGGTGACCAGGAGAAACCAGAATCCAGATCTTGCTATGTTGTCTCTTTCCCCAAGGCTGTATTTCGTGCACATATAAAAGCCCCACACAGCTAGGAGTCTTTGCTAAGCCCATTTGGACTGTGTAAATTCACACATGGTGTGGTGTGATGATACTGTGTAATTTAGCAGAGACATTATCTAGAAGAATTGTCGCTGTGGGCATAAAGATTCAGAATGTCTATCTGCTACACACTTTTATATCAACCTGTATTAGGAAGGAGATGTTAAGCAATAATTTGGGATTAAAAAATTTGATATAAACTGTGTACTACAATGGCTAACAGCTACCAGAACCAGCTGTGACTTAGTATAAGAGAAACAAAACCAGCAGCCAAAAAGTCAAAACAAAACAAATCAACACACACACGAGAACAAAATAACAACAACAAAAGAACTCGTTAAACAATTAGCTGAGACAGTGTTTGTATGTCTACACTGGCTTAAAAGCCAATGAATGGACTTTAATAACTGACTGGTTTCAGGGAGAGAAATGACTTGAATCTTAGACTTTCTCCTTCATAGACTGAGGGTATGCTGCACTAGTAGCTCTCTTTCAAAGCAGTTTTAGATTATTATTACTATTTTTTAGAGATTTATTTATTACTTTTATTGGAAAGTCAGATATGCAGAAAGGAGAGCCAGAGATCTTTGGTTCACCTGCTGATTCACTCCCCAAGTGGCTGCAACAGCTGAAGTGGAGCCGATCCGAAGCTAGGAGTCAGGAGCTTCTTTCGGATCTCCCACAAGGATGCAGGATCCCAAGGCTTTGGGCCATCATCAATTGCTATCTCAGGCCACAAGCAGGGAGCCGGATGGGAAGCGAGGCCACTGCGATATGAGCCAGTGCCATATGGGATCCCTGTGTGCACGAAGGCTAGGCTGCTATGCTGGGCCCTCAAAGAATTTTTTAAGGTACAGACATTTTCGATGACTTTTGCTGTATGGGTAATGGCATCTTTCAAATGACAAGCCTGAGACTTCTGATGTGTGTCAAGGGACTTTAGCTTCAAAGCAAACAATAGATGTGTAGATTTGCAAACCAGGGAACAGGTTATAAAGCCAACGGTTTTGGGAAAGAGATGAGGTTAAAGAAATGGAGACATGGAGATCTTAAAGAGACAACATGTAGGGACACGATGACATAAAAATGTCTCACCACCACCCCTCACTGTGACAGGGCCAATGTGTGATCTTTGAGTGTAGGAAGGTAACTTCTGTGTGGTTAACTCCTGCATGTTCTTGCATATGGCGCTCCAACACAAGCATGGCTAATATGTGGTTTATAAAGATGGTATTGTGTCATTCTTTCTCTAAAAGTAATTCGTTGCTGAAGATTTTAACACTTTTATTAACACAGGAGCAGCGTTAACCATATACACATCTATCTGCTTAGCAGCCTTTCCCTAACATTCTCTGTCAGGAAAGTTCCTCTTGCTTTGAAAGCTAGACATCAGCACTGGCCAGGAGCCTTCTTCTTTGTGCCTCCTGGGGCCCGCTATTTTAGGGGAGTTGGGGCCATTTGTGATGTCACATGTTGGCCACGGTAATTTATGCCAAATCTTCACAAATCAATAAAAATATGGGAAGTATATCATTTTTAAAGGAAAAAGAGAAAGAGAAACACGTGAGACATGCCCATTAAGGGCATAGCTGTTCTCATACCTGCGTGTCTGCTTGGGTCTGCAATTAAAAACATTCTGATAATAAATCTCCCTGCAGTCTCTTTTAATGCTTTTAACTTTCCTCAAGGTTCAAATTGGTATCCCAAAAATGTGCCAGGACTTTCACAAGGTATTTTATAGACTCATAAATAAATACGGCAATTAATCTATGCTGTATTTCTTTCATATTTGATGACAATTTATTATGGCGTTCACCCATTCAGTGCACAAAAACTCTAATGCACTTAAAATCGGATTTCAAACCAAACATTTTATGGGAAAATATAGTATTGATCATCCATTTAAAGATATCATGAAGATGATTCATCACCTGCTGTAAAAAAAAGATCTCCTGAGGCTCTTACAGATGAGTGGGGTGGTGCCAGAGCCTATTCATAAAACCAGAGCTATTGGATCTGTCCCTCTTGTTTTCTTCATCCATCTGGAGTTTTCCAACACTGATTACTTTTGCATGTTGCTGTTTTGTAAGAAAAAATCCCCCTCCATAACATTTTTCATAGTGACAGAGGTTGTGCAGTTTTACAGTATTTTCTGTTGCGATTTTCTGTGGCTGTTCCGACTACAGAAGGAGTTCAAGGGGCAACAGAGGATAGTTTTGTCACTTTAGCATCCAAATTGTGGCATGCTCCCTGGTCACACAAGAGGTTTCGAAAAGTTCATAGAAAATATATATTATGCAAATGATGTGGATTTCAAAAGCTTGTTGCACCAAGAGGTAAACTTTTCTTTCTATTATCCATGAGCTTTCAAAATCCCTTTGTCCGTATTAACTGTTGACCAAGTAGAGTGGTTCCAAGTCATCTCACAGTGTTAACTATCCATGGTCTTACAGCAATAGGAATACTTGAATATGTTTTATGTAAATTTAGTGGGAGCACTAAGGAGAAATTTGGAGAATCCCGGGTTACAGCCATTCAAATAGTATACTGGCTACTTGGAAAGGATAATCCAGTTATTTAACAGATACCCATTGAGTGTCTACTAAATGCCCTGTTTGGTTCTTTATTTTTAAAAAAGTTATTTGAAAGACAAAGTTATGGAGATAAAGGGAAAGACAGAGATGTTCCCTCTGCTGGTTTACTTCTCAAACTACCTTAACAGTCAAGTGTGGGCCAGGCCATCAATTTTGGAAATACCTACTGAGTGCTCTAACTACAAAAGTTAAGCACTTCCCATGTTATCCCTCATTCATTTCTTCAACGAACTTTTACTGGGAACCTGTTACAGAAGCATACTGAGAGGTTAGAGATTTAATGGCTGGCAATACATGTAAAATCTCTGCCCCTGGAGACCTTCCGGTGTAGTTTTTTTTGTTTCTGAAACGTGGGTGTCATTTGCTTTTTACAGAAATCCAAATCCAAGCAAGCTTAACTTGTCCTGTGTGATATAAAACTCATTGACAATCTAGGGGTCTCAGTTTGAGCTCCTGGTTCCTAAGTCTTAGGAAAACAATGCATTTCAGATTAAATGCTTAACTGATGGGATGATATGGTTTCAAGATATAACTACCTCACCTAACACAGCTGATGCAAGTCTCCTGTTACATTGTACAGCTGGCATTTTCTTCCCTTTTATGTCTACACAACACTAATGCTAGCATTGCATGGCAAATGAAAATTGAGAAGTCAAATGTCATGGTCTCCTTGTACCGATGCCCTTGGCTGTTTTGCACACTTGCCTTTAACTGATGACTAGTGTTCTCTATAACACCCATGTGGTTCTGATCGCAGACTTCTCCTGGGGAGAACAGCCAGGTAAAGATATTAGGACATCAGGCTATTATCAGTTGCTTCAAGTCTCACACTTTCTGTGCACAACTGGAACTGTTCTCTTGTTCCCTTCTATTCATCTAGTCACTCTGGGAGTTAAAGCAGGGCAAGTTTTCACACCTGTTTTTCAGATAAGCAAGCAACTGGGGCTCCAAAATTGTAGCTATTGGTTCAGATCACATAACTGATCAATATCAAAGAACCCTGGAAACTTTGGATGTCTGAATTTTTGCTGGAGGTGGAACAGGGGAAGGGCTTTAGTACCTGTTGTAGGATCACTAACGAAAGAACGACCTTGGAGTGACCTACAGCTCAAGGTAGCAGCCTTGCTCATCTTTGGGACAGGAGCATCATGGCTTTTCCATTTTGGTTTTGCAATTCGATTCTCTGGTATGGATTGAGATCCCAGCGTGCCTCTGTTTCGTGCTTGTTCAGGTTTGAATCAACCACAAATTCAAAAGAGAAGGTGTTTACATTGCTCACAGCCCCCCACCTAATCATGATGCCAAATGTATGAGAACTTCGATCAACAGAATAAATCCATCAAGCACCACATCTAGCCTGGGACTCCTGGCTGACCTTTCGGACCTCCTCTGTCTTAAGGTTGGCAACGTTTTCATCCTAGCGTGTGCTCAGACTTTCTCTAGGCACGTGCAGTTCCGGGACCATGCAGATGGAAGCCTTGGGAACGGTTTCTCCCTCATGGCTAGCAGCAAATGGACTCAGCTGAGACAGCATGAAATACACGAGTGGGATTAGACTGTCAGTGTAGGCTGCAGGAACATAAACCATTTCCTGTGTCACTCTTAGGATTGAGGGCAAGGGCAGAGCAGAGGGGAAACCTGCAACTATAATTATGAAATATAAATTTATACATATATAAAGGGAAGCCTGAGAGTGGACATTAACCGCTCAAACTCCTTTTACACTACAAACACCGCGGGGATATGGCAAAGTAGTGTGGAGATTAAGGGCATCTTCTTGCTTTGGGATTTATTTATTGCAGGAGATTATGCAGTTAATGCAGAGGGGGGAAAGTGATGCTTGGTTGTTTCTCTGTAGAAGTTCAATGTGAGTAATCAGAGGGTCTTGCCCTTGGCTGCCAGACGTGACGGTGTGAATAAGGCTGCCAAGAGTTACAGGGAGCAAAGCACTGCTTTGGGAACAGATCTCTGGAATCCAGCCCTGGCTGTGTCACAGATTGCCTGGGAGGCTTGGCACACAGCTCTTCTCTAGGAGCCTCAGTTATTCAGTCCACTAAATGGACATAATGAGCCCCATTATTTGCAAAACACTTTGGCTTCTGTCTTTAGGGGAGTCAAATTACACGTCCTTCTGCAGGACTCTAAAATTCTTCTGCTATCTTTTCTTAAAGATTTTATTTATTTTTATTGCAAAGTCAGATATACAGAGAGGAGGATAGACAGAGAGGAAGATCTTCCATCCAATGGTTCACTCCCCAAGTGGCTGCAATGGAAGGAGATGAACCAATCCGAGGCCAGGAGAAAGGAGCCTCTTCCAGGTCTCCCACAAGGGTGCAAGGTCCCAAGGCTTTGGACCATCCTAGACTGCTCTTCCAGGCCACCAGCAGGGTGCTGGATGGGAAGCAGGGCCACCAGGATTAGAAACGACACCTATATGGAATCCTGGCCCATGCGAGGCAAGGACTTTAGCTACTAGCCTAATGTGCTGGATCCTCTTCTGCTATCTTGAAGTGTTGAGTTTCTGGAGAGATCTTAAATCTTTGAAAAGCACAGATATCTGGCTTCATCCTGAGGTTCTAAAGCAAGCATGTAAACGGGAGTAGGCATCTATATTCAAGAACAGCTTGGGCCTGGTGTGATTCCGTAGGGACTATAGTCCTCTCTTTGAACTTGCCGGGATCCCAAATGGGTGCCTGTTCTAATCCTGGTGGCCCTGCTTCGCATCCAGCACCCTGCTGGGGGCCTGGGAGAGAAGTCTAGGATGGCCCAAAGCCTTGAGACCTTGCACCCTTGTGGGAGATCCAGAAGAGCTCCGGGCTCCTGGCTTCGGAATGGCTCAGCTCCAGCCATTGTGGCTCACTTGGGGAGTGAACCATAGGACGGATCTTCTCTGTCTCCCCTCCCCTGTATATCTGCCTTTCCAATAAAAATAAATAAATCTTTTTCTTTTTTAAAGAAAAGCTATAGGTAGAACATACACAAAAGTCAAACTGCCTGTAGGAGAAATGGTTGTGTGTTTAAATAATGCCAGCTCCCTGCTAAGAACACCATGATGTTACCTGTAATATAATTTGCAGTAATGGCTACCTTCTCTTGCCTTTCTAGATTCTTCTGCTGGGGTAAGAGGAATGTGCTGTGTGTCTCAATTCTGGCCAACTGGGAATCTACATGGGGGATTTGGGGAAGGCATTTGTTCTCATGGTTTACAAAAGAGGCAGAAGTAGTAATGTCATTCTCCCCTACTCAGCCCGATGACTACAGTGACATTTATTCCATAAACCTGCAGTGAGCACCTGTTTTACACCAGGTGGGGTTCTGGCTTCTTGGATAGAACGAAACACAGCTCCCAGCCTCAGCTGAAGTTCTAGAGCCAAAGTCAAACAATCAGCCAAGTATGCGGTTGGTGAAATAAATGAGTGTTTGATGGAGATAAATGCTGTGGAGGAAAAAGTAAAGCAGTGACAGGGAGGTGGGCGGGTTAGTGCAAGCATCAAGCCAAGATCACTGCGTGGAAGTCAGTCTGATATGAGGGAGGCAAGGCACCCCTGCTTGTGGACTTCTACTTATGTCAGACAAATAAACGGGTTTTGTTTCAATCTCGGTTAATTTGGTTTTCTATTACTTACAGCTGAATGAATTCCTGAGCCAGAGTAGTGGGGGTGAAAAGAGACAAATAAGTCATCTGATTATTTTATCCCCACTCCTCAGAGGCATGGACTCCTAACAGTTTCTTGGCTGCCTTCCAGAAACTTTCTGTGTTAATGCAAGCCATATAAATATGAGCTATATAGACAAGATATTCCCCTCTCTCACTCTCTCCTCCCTTCCCCTCCCTCCCTCCTTCAGTACAGAATAGCACAGTGTCCAGAACTTACACAGTGTGTAGATAGCCTATATAGTTGCCCTAGTATTTGTTAGTTATGTTTTTTGGGAACCAGGTGGTGAGCCTCTGACTTTCAATCCTCTCTCAGTAAAATGGTGATGATAAGCCTTCCCCCACAGATTTCTTCTGATGTTTTAATAAGCTACTCTGTAAAGCACATGGAACTGTACTGTCTCTGAATTGTTCGCTGTGTTATGTACAAGGGGGAATGTCCTATGGCTTTGATTTCTCAGGTAACATCAGCTACATGTACATCTTTACAACACACACACACACACACACACACACAGAGAAATTTCTTGTTTTGACACCCATGTGGTTTCCCTCAATATGGAAGAGATTCGCGTTCCTGCTCTTAAAGTCCGTGGGACATTGGGATGGGCACTTTTGATGGAAGACTGTGTCTTAAACCAATCTGTGCCCATGGGCTCAGTGTGATAGCCTAGTGGCTAAGTCATCGCCTTGCATTCCCCAGGATCCAATATAGGCACAAGTTCGTATCCTGGCTGCTCCACTTCCCTTTCAGCTCCATGCTTGTAGCCTGGAAAGCAGGGGAGGATCACTCAAAACCTTGGGCCTCTGAACCTGTGTGGGAGAGGCTGAGTAAGTTCCTGGATCCTGGTTTCAGATCAGCTCAGCGCCTGCTGTTGGGGTTACTTGGGGAGTGAACCAGTGGATGGAACATCTTTCTGTCTCTCCTTCTCTCTGTAAATATGATTTTCCATAAAAATAAAATAATAAATCATTGCAAGAAGCCTGTTTAACAACAATCTTTGCTCACATTGAAGGAGACTATAAGCAGGCTGCTGAGTTCGACTTTACCTCCTTTTTTCCCCCTTTCTGCGATTCCGTCTCTCTCCTACTGCAGCCTGTGCACTTTTCCCTTTGGTTCTGTGAGGAGTCACACATGCTCACAGTGTGACATTTATGGTACACTCTCCTTCCATGTTACATGAGTCTTTATAGACTCTTCCCTCTTGGGACCTCATCTCCTGTTTTAGAATGGCCTCAAAAATAATTTTTAAAAAGGCCAAAGTCTTCTTTGTACAGAAGTGCATGACAGCTAATTTGGGGCATTCATTCTGTGAAGGAAGAAGTATTTAAACAATAATTAGTCCAATGGGACACAAAGACATTAAGTCAGCCAGACAATGATAATATTACATACATCTCAAGTATGTTGAAAACTAAGACTAAAGGGCAAAGGGAGTATTCAACCCTAACATGCCTTTGATACAGGCAAAGGATCAAGGTGTGACCTGTGATTGACAAAGCTGAGTTTTTAATCAGAAATAATAGGGAACATTATGAGTATAGAGGGCATTAGTGTACCCTAAGGCATTAAGCAGAATATTCAGCAACACTAACAGGAGGATAGAGGGGAAGGCCTGCATGGAGGGAACCAGAGAAGGTGGTTGGAATGGATGGAGAAGTGTGGTGAGTCCCTTTGGGTTGACAAATGGTAGCAGCTCAGGGATTTAATGAATGGTCATGCATAAGCAGCTTCTAGAATTTAAATCCTTGCTTATGCACAAATTCTTAGTGTCTTTCCTGACCCCACTACTCAGCTCTCCCATTCTCTGGGGAATATTCCAGAAAAAAGTAGATGTAGATACTACTGAGATTTAAGGGGAAAGAGTACAGAAAAGCAGGTATGGGGAGTGGAAAGAGAAAAGGATGTGTTTGTCTTAAAATAGGAGAGTTAACATGGCTGTGAGTCCAGACTCACTTGGCTGCTGCAATAGATGGGACCTGGCTTCCTTCAGTGGAATGAAAGGCACTATGAGAGGGGTAGGAGATGAAAGGCTGAGTTAGACATTCCATGCTGGAAAACCAGATCCAAAGATGTCAGCAATAGGCGCAGTGGCTTTCTCTCCAAGGGGGTGCCATGTAGGAGACTTGGCCTCCAATAATGATGTCCTTCTTAATAAGTGCTACATCACAAAGGGAAAATCTGACTAGCTCAATGTTTGGTCCAACATCTTTATGTCTGATCCAATCAGCTGTGGCCATGGAATGAGGGGAGTGATGTCCCAAAAGTGGGCAATCAAAATTGGGAGAACCTTCTCTGAATCAAGTTGCAAACTTTCAACCCAAAATGGTGGGTCATGATTTATGGATCTTTGGAAAGAATACATAAAGGCGATCTTCAGGAATGAACCAAAGCCATCCTCTACTCGAAGTTTGGAGTGGGGAAGTTAGAGCTACTCTGGCTGGATCCAGGCCATAAGAAATTTGGATTTCTTAATTTACGAAGGCAACAGAGAGCCAACAAATCCATTCAGCACATGTGAAATATTTCAAGCGAGGCACAAGGGAACTGGGGCAGATCTTAGAGAAGATGGATTTACATCTGGCAATAAAATCCCGACTCCAGTAACCTTTGCACTAAGGTCTGGATTTTGTCTGGATCTTAAAGCTTTTATAAGTGTTTAAGAGCATGAACTCTATGTGGGTTGGAATTTCTCTTGCCTCCCCCTCAACCTTGCAAGAGACTGGGCTGCCAGGAGGAGGTTGGCGGGGCTCTGGATTTCCTTTTGCTGGCACCAGATCTGTTCGCTTTGAATGCATTTCATCTCTGCCCATGCAGGGTCATAATTCATGCTCTTCCAGGTGATAGACTCAACCTTGATGAATGCTACACCCTCACCTGTGAAACGGGAGCATGTCTTCCAATCTAGTAAGACTGTAAAGGATGCTAAATCCATAACATGTTGAAAGTATTCTGTAAAATAACAAAATGAGTGAATACACTTCTTTTTGGGTCTTATTGGAACCTGGTTTTGGAGGCAGAAAATCTTTGCTTTGGGTCTCATATTTGGCTTGGGAAACCATCTTTGCTTGCCTCTCAGCCTCGGTTTCCTCATGTACAAAATAAGGACAACAGTACCTATGTTGTGCTGTTATTCTTTTTGTAAAATATTTGTTTTTATTGGAAAGTCAGATTTACAGAGAAAAGGAAAGACAGAAAGATCTTCCATCCGCTGGTTCACTCCCCAAGTGGCTCCAATATCAAGGGCTGAGCCAATATGAAGTCAGGAGCTTTTCCAAGGTCTCCCACATGGGTGCCAGGGACCAAGGGTTTGGGTCATCTGCTTTTCCAGGCCACAAGCATGGAGCTGGATGGAAAGTAAAGCAGCCAAAATATGAACAAGCTCCTATATGGAATACCAGGGGATGCAAAGCGAGAACTTTAGTCACTAGGCTACCATGTTGGTGAACCCCTGGTGCTGCTCTTATAAGGGTTAAATGGATCTGTCTGAGCATGGGGTCAATGCACAACAATCAGTTATACCCACTACCACCCTCCATGTCATGGAAATGCTCTAAAAGCTGAATCTAATGTTTGCAGTTGATGAGGTCGCTCCATGGACCAAGACGCCTATAAAGTCGCTGTTTGCCATCAGTATTTTTTTAAATTCTTTTATTTTGGTAGTCAAGGACTACAGGAAAGTGGGTAATATCATTGTTTCCACATTCATATTTTTTTTTTCTGTATCTGGGGTAAGGGAAGAGATAAAGGGAAAAACCCCACCCAGCCTCCCACCCATCCCAGGTCCCCAACTTGGGCATGCTCTGAGGCTCCTGCTCATGCAGTTTTGATAGTTCAACAGTTCTGAGTTGCTGCCAATATCTCTGCTCTAAGTGCGATGAATTCTCTTCAGAATTCACTGGCTGACATAGACTCTTCATGGTTGGGGTTCTGAGATCAGCAGTTCAGTTGGAGGGATCCCCAGAGAAATTTCATCTGAGGTGATCCCAGGCCTGATTCTTGTGTGTATTTGCCAGTACAGTGTCCAGTACAGTGTCCAGCATAGCCCGTCGCCCCAGTCAGCTTATGTCTATGCTGGTGGTTGCAATTGCTGGGTCAGCTCTGTTTCCAGCCCTGTCTTCTGAAACCAACTGGTATTGCAATCCAGCTCGATACTGCCCACTCCATACTGGACTGTCATGCAAACCAGTGGGAGCTTCAGCCTTGTCGGGGTGACTCCCCATAACCCCTACCAGGTCTGCCCCCATATCCTGGTTTCCATGCTTGCCAGTATGTATTGCAGACTTGTTCAGTCTGTCCCACATCCCATTTAACTCTCGTACATGCCAATGAGCATTGAAACCTGGTACAACCCAACCTGCCCTATTATCCAGCCCACACACATACTGGCAGGTGCTGTTCTGTCCAGCTATTGTGCCCAAATCCTGGTTTTCATGCTGTCCAGTGGGAGTGGTAACCTAAGAGGGAGGTGGCCACTATTTCCTCCCAGGCCACTCCCACTCCCGGATTCTGCACTCTCCAGGTGGTTCTGCAGTTTAACTTGACAGGATTAGCCCTTAGTGCATCCTCTGCCAGCTGATAATGCAGCAAAGCCCAACCAACTCTCACCCACTCTAGTTTATGCTGGCTTTTCCCTGATCTAGCTCACATGAGGCCCACAGGTGTTGTAGTCTTGCCTGGCCTGGTCTGGTCTGGTCTGGTCTGCCCCATCCCATCTTATGCTTCCCAGTGGGAGTGGCTGTCCAGCAGAGGAGCCCTCCACATTTCCCCTACTGGCTTTGCCCCCTCCCTCCCTGGTTCTTACATGTGTTGGTTGTGTGCTACGGCCCAATCTGGCATGGCCCACCTCACCTTGGCATTTTCCAGTGGGTGTTGTAGCCTGGCCTGGCCCAGCCTGTCGCCAGTTCCAGCTGATGCTGGTGAGAGTTATAGCCTAGCTCAGCCCAGCCCAGCAGGCACCCAATCCCAGCCGTAATCCCAGTTCGGTATGTGTTGTGGTCAAACCTTGCCCTACCCACACTTTATTCTGGTGCTTGGATTCGCCAGCAGTTGATGTGAACTGGTTCAGCCTGGTCTGCCTCCGACCTATGCGAAATGTATGCCAGTGAGTACCTTTCCCTGGTCTGGTCTGGGCTGCTCCCTATCATGGTTATTGCACTTACCTGAGTTGTGTCCTGCCAGAGGAGTTGCCCAGATTCCTCCATCAGACCATCAGAACCTCTCCCAATGCCAGATCCCGTGTATATCAATGGGTCCATGAGCCAGCCCTACTTAGTCCACCTCCTGTCCTAGCAGGAACAGTGGCCTTTCCTGACTGGCCTTCAATTCATTCCGGTTCTTACTGTTGGATGTTTCAGTCTAGCCAAGGTTCGCCCATATCTAGATATGGCTCACTTATGGCTCAGTAGGGGCAGAGACCTAGCCTAGTCCATCCTACATCTACCCAGGTTCTCCAGAGCACCTGGAGTCTATCCTGGCGTGGTACAGCTAGTCCCAGTCCACATTTGTGCCAAGGGAGACTGCAGCCATGTCCAGACCAGAATGCAGCCCCAACTCCATTCCCTGCACTCACCACTGGGAGCCCCAACACAGTTAGGGTGTCGTTTTAGCTCCTCAGTCGGGCATGTTCCCAACCATAGATCGCACACATGCCAGTGGTTGCTCTGACCCAGTTGGCTTAGCCCCTCACCTGTCTTGGTCTTTGCCTTAGATGCTGTGGCCTGGTATCCCTGGCTCATGCAGACCAGTTGGTATAAGAGCCTAGCTCGGCATGACCCATGCTCCATCCTGATTTCTGTTCTTCCTTGTGAATTAAGGTTTGCTTGGCTCTGCCCAGTCCGCTCCCTTCCAGTTGCAGCTTGGCCCACCCCACATCCTGTTTTAGGATGCACATTTGGGTGTTGCTGCCTTAACCTGCCGAGACTGTTGTCGGTTCCTTTACCTGTAAGTGATGGCAGGTTCCATGGTCACACCCTAGCTCAGCCCATCACCACCCCAACTTGTGAGCTAACCAGTGGGACTTGTATTTCCACAGGGTTGGGGCCACACTTCCCCCAGAGAATCTACCTCCGGATCTGGTTCTCTCACATGTTGGTTAATGTCTTGACCCTGCTAAGTGTGACCCTCCCCATCCCGTTCCACCACCCAATCAGGTACTAGCCCTGCCAGACAGGCCCCCAGCCACAGTTTTTGTGTGGACTGGTGTGTGGCAGTCAGTGATGCTCTAAGCTTGCAGCCCATCTCAGGATTCCCATGTGGCTTGATGAATCAGTCTGGCCCAAATAGAACTTATGGACTCTTTCCTTCAAACCCTCAGATCTCTGTCCCCATGCTTGCAAGCAAGTTCGGTGACCCCATTGCTAGGAATCACACAGAATTAATCTCTCACCTATACCTACACTAACATTATCCTTGGATGTTCCTAGGCAGCAAGTACATACCCTAAAAACCCTGGAGCTCGCCACCAGGCAGCCAGCAAGCAAAGCCTAGCATCCAATAGGTGCACTGGCTGCCCAAAGCCAGGACTTGCTCATCATGTGGTGACGGCGCTCATTAGCTGAGTCCTGGGCATTGGGTCCGACCTGGCCCAGGTACTCTCTGCAAGTGGGTTGCCACCACTGGGGAGGCCTGCTGTCACCTGAGCCGCCAAGGTCTGCCATCAGTATTCTTAATGCTAATCTGCATGCATTTCCCCTTTCCTTCTCTCAGACCACTTGCTGGAGCCAGAAGCATACCTGAGTTCCATAAACAAAACCACACAGACCTTAACTCTAGAGTCTGGGGGTAAGAATATGCCCAATGATTTTTTTTCCTTTGTCAAGGTGAGAAGAACTTTTTAAAGTCTAGGTATCTCACAGCTCACAGACTCTGAGCTGTGACGACCATGATTAGTATTGAGCAAAGGCCTAGCCTATAGAGTGTAGTGTAGCTAAATGGAAGCGTAGAAACACCTGTTTGGTAGAGAGACACACTCGGGTTTGGATTTGCTCCTCTGTGTGGCATGTTAGACGGTAGACATGACCTCTCTGAGCCTCAGTTCCCTCTTTTTGGAAATGAAAATGATGATGTCCTTTTTCCAGGTCTGCCTTCATTGTGTAGTGAGGTAGGGCCTGGAAGCCTTCCCAATAGCTATTCTGATCAAGAGCAGGACTGTGTGATTGGAAGAGGGAAATCAGAAATCTTGCCCAGTGAAGAGCTTAGTGCATGCAGAAAGCATGACCACCACAGCTCCACACTTGGTATGTGATGATTAACATCTCTGTCAGTGCCTGTGATGTTGGCATGCTCTATCGGCACCACTTTGAGTTCCAGCTGCTCCACTTCCACTTTCAATCCAGCTCCCTGCTAATGCAATGGAAACAGTGCAAAATGGCCAAGTTCTTGGGTCCATGTCATCCCTGTATGAGGCCAGGGTGAAGTTCGCGTCTTTGACTTTGCCCAGCCCCGGTAGTCGCAGCCACTTGGGGGAGTGAGCCAGCAGATGGAAGATCTCTCTTTGTCTCTTCTTTCTCTGCCTTTCAAAAAGCAATGAAACAATGAAAGAATGAATGAATTCATGTTTCAACCTTATTGAATCATTTCCCGTGGGAACATTAGAACTAGTTTCTTCTAGTGTCATTATTGGTCTCAGAGTAGCTCAAGGGTGAGACTAATATTCAGACCCACATCTGGTGCATTATAGGAGCACAGAAAATCTTTATTACATGAGAGCAAAGCCCTGAACACCTGTTTTATCTCTCAATCTAGGAGAGCTTTGATACGCCCCCTAAAAAGGTGCTTACCAGATCCCAGGGATCCAGACTGAGGAAGGACCAGTGTTTAGAACAGGAGCCTCTGCCCCCCACCCAATCCATGCCACACTACATGCTGAGAGGGTCGCCAGGTCAGGCAGTGGCTTTGAGAATGGGACTACCAAGGGAGGGTAGGACTGGGGCGCTCCTGTTCTGGTGAAGATGGCAGTGGAAAGAGGAGAAGAGAGACCTTTTTTTTTCCTTCTCCATTGCTCATACAGAGTCTGGAGTGAGGATGGGAGGGGACAAGGAGGGTTGGAAGAGAGGCCCTGCAGCTCAATTTGACATCAGATAGACACCTGCTGTCTCTCTTTGAGGACACATATCTATGAAAGAGGCACGCTGTTCAGACCTGTGCAGCAACCAAAATCTTTTTTTTATTAAAATGCCTTGTGCTCCAGGATACGGGAGAGTTAAGCTGATCTGCCTCAGAGAGTGTGTTTGCCTAGAGCACACTATTAGATACTTTGTCTCCTTTAAAATAATACTAAGAGATGGGCTTTATGTCTCTCTGCTCCAGGCCTACATTACAGTTTGTGGGAAACAAGGCCAGGGGAGGAGAACACCTCTTCCTCCGGGCAGGGCCTACATGCTCTGGGGACTAAGGGCTGTAGGGTGTAAAGTATCCACAAGCTGGAGGAGAAAAAGGGTCCAGACCTTTGCCATTGCACACTTCACAGAAACCCGAGGTTATCCACCAGGATGAGGAGAGGGTTTCGATCCCCTGGTACAAATGCTATCATATCACTCACAGCAGCACTCCTCCTGGTTACAAGATATTATTGAGATCATTTATTTATAAAGAAAATAGTGCCTGTGGTGGCATCCTTGCATCCTCTGCTAATCGGCTCGCTGTCACACTGTGCCCAGGCCCATTAGCATTTAGAAGATAAAATATATATATATATATATATATATACATTTGATTATCTCTTGGCATCCCATGTGTTGAAGAGAGAGAAGGGGGAAGAAAAAAAGAACCTGCCAGCAAATCCTTTAATGTGATTGCCTTTTTATTAAAAAAAAGTTATTTATTTATTTGCAAGGCAGAGAGAGCGCTCCCATCTGCCAGCTCACTGCACCAAATGCACTCAGAAGCCAGGATTGGCTGGGAGTAGGTAGGTCAAAACCATGAGACAGAATCCAGGACTCCCTCGTGGTGTTCAGGGGTGCTGACATCTGACCCTAGCCTAGTTCTGGCTTGGCCACGTGAAAGCTGCCATAGGAGGAACTCAAAATTCAGGACATCCACAACAGTTTCTTTTCTAAGTCAATGCTTTTGTGTGGTACCATAGGCATCCAAATGGCCCATCCCCTGCTGCCTCTCAGCATGTGCAGAGTCAGGACCCAGAGCCGGGATGAAGATTCCTTAACCTCCATCCTAATCAAGCAGACAAAGGACCACCCCTCAAGTGAGCACTTTTCCTGGGCTCCATGTTTCTCTGAAGATACAAAATATCTCATAGCAGGTATTACAGGGATATCCTCTGCAGGCAGTAGGCATCAACAACTGCTTCATAAGAGCTGCGAAATGTGTTACTTTTCTGCTGTGAACTGGGAGCCTCACACAGGATTCTCCAATGGCAAAATAATAAGATGCAGGCAAGATCAGTATTTCTAATTCACAAATCAACTTGAAGCAATGTCGTGTTTAAAACTGCATGAACATGGGGACTCAGAGCGATGTGTTAGTGAGCAAGCCAGCAAGTTCTCTTTGTGCCCAAATTTGAAGAACTGTCTAAAGCCCACATTTGCGCATGTAAATGTCTTTTGCTTGGGTTTCCATAAAGAGTCTTTGTACATGGTCTCTGAAAAGCTGCGGGCCCAGGCTGATTCGTCCCTACAAGTCAAATTTTAGACATCAGCAGCAAAGTACACCCAAAGCAAAGTTATGTTTAGAGCCATCAATAAAACATAACTGAGAATTTGTTCAATTAGTCTTCGTGAAAAACCTACCCAGTTCTCTTTCTCCCTCCCCCTTCACTCAGTCTCCCCAGTTCTCCCTGCTTTAATATTACAAAGCCACTTGTAAAGCATTTGCCTGTGCGACAAGGGTGGTCTCAGAAGACAACGTAGGCTTGAGTATCTCCAGGGTACCCCAAGGCCTTATTTTCAGATAGAAAGCATCAAGAGAGAGCTAAGCTAAAAATCTAATCATGTTTTTTTTAAGTTAAATGCCTTCAAGTACTGCTGAGGGCCTTCCAATGAGATGTCCGTCATGCAAGGTACTGCATATCAGCAGCATGGGAAGATGGTGTTTCTTAGTCGCTATTGTCAACTCGGAGGTGCAGATGGTTTTGCAGGGGGCCTCTCAAGGTTCTGTTTCCATCTCCAGGCACTCAGAAACCTTCTAGTCAAGACAGAAAGGGATGCTCCATCGACCACAGCCCTAGGTTTTCAGAAGGAAATATAGCAGTTAAGGCAAGGAGGAAAGCACCTGCCACAG
The DNA here is from genome assembly GCF_017591425.1 of Ochotona curzoniae. NCBI lineage: Eukaryota > Metazoa > Chordata > Mammalia > Lagomorpha > Ochotonidae > Ochotona > Ochotona curzoniae. The sequence goes on from NW_024465926.1 coordinate 22,166,151, forward strand.
ACTGGGGCAGGACCAGGTCCATGGCTGGGGTGGAAGTTGTCTGTAACAGGTGTCACTCTCAAAGGGAGAACCTTGCTCAGCCTGGCTAAGAGTAGGTGTGGCAGCTGCAGAAGGTTGCGTACAGTCATGTGTTGGGTGCATGTCACTTGCAGACCATGCTCCCTGCTGCCTGCTGGACTTGGGGCAGCAAAGCCTTTCCCATCAGACTGATTTTCATTTTCCTCTTAGCCTCGAAATATTTTGCAAAATTCTGATTAGGAGAAGAAGCAGAGTGGTCAGAATCCCACCCACTGAAACCCTGCCCCTCAAGAGAGGATGAAACCCATTTCCCTGTGAGAAGAACAAGGGAGAGAGACTTCACTGCTGGTCCTGCAACCTGCTCCCTCAAGTGCCCTGATCCTCTCCTTCCTTCAGCTGTGTGCACCAAGCGTGGGTCACACTGAAGATTGAGCTGGTGGGTTACAGAACCATAGTAACTCGTGACTTGGTCACTAACTCTTAACCTGGGACATATCACTCAATTATTCTCTGGGTCTTGGTTTCTGTACCTATAAGATGGGAAAGATGGTGGTACCCATCTCTCATCCTCCTAGCATTACTTGAGTTGGTAAGAGCTCAGTGTCAGAGAGAACCTCAGCTTGGCTGAAGCTTAAGCCTTCTAGAACTTGGTCCTGGAGAATCAATGCTTGTTTCACTCCACCTTTCCACTCAAGAATGGGTTGAGATGAATGAGCAGGGAGGGAACTAGGGAAGAAGAGCTAGAGAAGGTTGAAATGAGGAGAGGATTAACCATTGATCTTACCTCTCCATGTGTGCAAATGGTACTTGCAGCTTCCTCAACCTGGTGAGCCCTTCTCAGTGTAGCTGGGGACCTTGGAGTCCATGAGAATGCACAATGCCTCATGTTCTGCTTGAGGTAGCATATCTGCATTTCAGCATCTTCTCATATTGCAAATATTACAATAATTGAATTTTTGCAATCAGTATATCTTATCATCATCATAATTCTATATAACAGCTGTATATTTATTATTTTTCTTGCCAATCATTTGACTGATACTTCTGAGATAGTCCTTGCAAACCCAAATTTAGATACATCTGATATATGGATTATCAGTTCTCAAAGACTGAGCTTCCTCCTTGTTGTCCCAGGTCTTTTGCCACAAGATACCACGGGCTGTCCTTTGGCAGGATTCAAAGTGTTGTCACAAATGTTTTCTGAGTGCCACTGGGGGGGTGGGGGGAGGCGGGAGAAGGAGGTAAATGGCAATAGAGGATAGACAGGGTGGGGAAGATCCATGGGGGTGTGAGGCAAAGGACATGGCTTCCAGCTCTGGGCAAGAGGAACAGTTCAGGCCCAGTGTGGCAGCATGGTAGCCTAGTGGCTAAAGTTCTTGTCTTGCACATGCTGGGAACCCATATGGGTGCCAGTTTGTATCTCGGCAGCCCTGTTTCACCATCCAGTTCCCTGCTTGTGGCTTGGGAAAGCAATTGGGATGGCTCAAAGCCTTGGGACCCTGCACCCTCATTGGAGACCAGGAGGAAGCTCCTGGCTTCTGATTGATTCAGCTCCGGCTGTTGCATCCACTTAAAGAGTGAACCAGGTGACAGAAGATCTTTCTCTCTGTCTCACCTTCTCTTCATATATCTGACTTACCAGTAAAAACAATTTTTTAAGAGGAAGGGTTTGCCTAGAAGAACACCAGCAATGGAGGAATTGGGCCAACACAGTGCAGGATGCCAGTGCCGTTAGGGCCTTTTGCTGTGTAATATGGCACTGATAGCAGAGGTCACTGTTGAGGTCAGCGAAGGTCAGGCAGTACTAGGGTTAATAGAACGCACAGCCAATGGTGAGTTTCCTTGGGGGCTTTAAAGGTTTTCCTTCACTGGATGCAAATCCTCCTGGGGCTAGATCTTGAATTATTTCCACCCAGAGTTCATGAGGTTCTCATTGTGACCTGGTGGGTGAAGCCATCACTTGGGAAGAAGACTCCCATAATGGAGCCCCGTTTACTCTGCTTTCTGTGCAGCTCCTGGCTGATGGTGTCTGGGGAAGCAGTGGAGGTTAGCCCAAGTACCTGTGTTCCTGCTACTTATGCAAGAGACCTGGATGGAGTGCCTGGCTTAGGCTTGGTGCAGTCTGCAACTATTGTACAGTGAACCAGTACATGGAAAGTCTCTCTCTCTCTCTCTCTCTCTCTCTCTCTCTCTCTTTCTCTCGTAAGGCTAGGGTTTGAGCTTCCCCCAGGTGGTGTGGCACTCAGGACCACTATCTCACAGTTCCAATGTGTGCTGCCAAACCCTGGGAAAATTCTGGTGAGCAAGATAGGTGGCTTCTGCTCTCTTGGAGTGCTCCCTGGTGTGTGTGTGTGTGTGTGTGTGTGTGTGTGTGTGTGTGTGTGTGTATAAGAGTCTTGGCAGCTTTTTCTCATGTCATTGATTTTTATGAATATATGTGGATACGGTAGCATCCCCAGCCTTTAGTATTTTTTTTTAACATGGGAAAGAACAAGTTGAGATTGTAGCTCAAGCATGCATTTTCTTCCCATTCCCTATATATTCAAAAACATCCAGAAGCTCTTCGGCTCCTGACTGTGATCTTGGCATCAGTAGAGGAGAAACTTGTTGAGGCCGGAGCAGAGAAATCAACAGGGAGAAGCTCGATCCTGAAAGTGCTGCTGGATTGTGCCTTGCCTGAAGTCTCAGGAGATACACCTGCAGGTCCGACACGTGCAGAGCCAGCTAGAGTCAGGAATCCACTGAAATGTAGTACTTGTGGCTTAGGTAGTTACAGTGGCCACTGTTGCAGTGGGAAAAGGTCCTCTGAGTTCCAATCTTAGTGTCTTTATCTGTAAGACGAGAAAGTCACATGGAAATAGAGATGACATCAATGACAACAATGAGGATGATGATGACGACTGTCATTTTTCAGCATGTGCAGCTGCTCTGCTGAGGGTTTTTAATCACAATATATCATTTAGTTCATCCATAACTTCATGAAGGGGTAACACAAGGAAGCTGACATGTGGAGACACAGAATCACTCCCTTAAAGCTGCACCATCCATTAGTAAGTGGCACATTGATAACACACCAGTTTGTGTTTTTTTTTTTTTCCAACATCAAAGTCCAGTTTCTCCTCTGCAAAAGTGTCCTCAGGATCTATGATCTCTTGAAGACAGGAACAATACATACTACCAGCGACACGTTATGCCCGAGCGTCACCCATTGAACTTGGCAAAGGGTTGACATTTTCTACATAGTGGTTGAATGAATGAGTGGCTGAATAAATGAGTGAGGGGCTGGGTGTCTTCCAAGAGCCTGTGAAGTCAGCCTTATGTGCTTTGCCTGATGAGGGTTCCCAGAAGGATCTCCTGGGTGAAGGGCAAATGCCTTTCTCTTCCTCTGAACTGAGAACTTGCCCTGCTGGCTGTCCCCTACTAATGAGGGGACACAGCCCTAGGGGATCGTGACTCCAGGCTAATTATTTTGTGGCTGCTCTGACCACACAATTCAAAAATACACCGGCTATTGTGGGTGTTTTACATCGTGCCACTGCTGCCCTTGTCAACTTCCAAGGGCATGAAGCCATGGCCCAATGGGCTAGCCCTCTCAAGGTCAGCTCAACGGCAAACACAAACTTAATTGAGCTGGAATAATAATTCTTTTTCCCCTCCGCATGATGTGCAGGTGACAATACTTAAAATATCGACATGCCTTAATACTTTTAAATTCAGTTGTTTGCTGATCAGCAGCACCTACTTAAATTGACCAATCTATCTTGCCCAGCTGGAGCTCAAGGGATCAGCACTTAATTTCATTCCCTGAATAAAGAATTTTTTTTTATATCCACATGGAAATATCAGAACATGAAAGGTTAAATCAATATGGAGTTTTACATTGCTTAAAGGGCATTTGCATCAAAGCAGGCCTGAATGCAATTCACTTGTTTAATGAATTTTTTATGCTTATTTAATGAATTTCACAAAGGTTTGGTGTTTTTCATAAAATGGATAAGGACTTCCAGTTTTATGAAATAATAAAAATGGAACTGAAGTTATGAAATGAGCAATCTCATTAGTTAGGCATGATATATTCATATGAAAATGTACATGTCCCCGTATTATTGCCTGGGCACCGCTATGCGAACAGTGACTTGTTATAATAGCACAGCAAATATTCCTCTAGTTAAGATATCAAGAAGTGACAGAAGGAAATTGCATTTTCTCCCCATTTCTAATAATGACATAATTAATGCTCATTTAAAATAATTACCTGGGTGTTGTTTCCCAAGCGTGCTGAGGCCTCATTCGGTACAAATGCGTCCTGAGACACTACTGAACTGCAACCACTCCTGTGATGCGCCTTGCTCTTTTTAATTAGTCGTTGTGGAGGTGACAGTGATCGCCTGACTTCTGAATGTCCTGGTGCACAAACAGGATGCACAAGATAATGTTATCAAACACAGGGGAAATACTTTGCGCCCTGACTGGGGATGGGAGGAAAAGAGAAATCGACAGACAGAAATTGTGGCATGAGATCTTCCTTTCCAAGTATTGGGGGTGCGTGTCTGCGTCTAGAATCCTGGCTGGGTGTCCACCATTGGATAAAATGGTCATTCCTTAATGATTGACTTGATTTTGATGTTCAGAGGTTAGCAAGCATAGGAGTTAACATGGTGGGCTCTGAGACACAGATTTGTGCCTTGCAACGTTTTGAACTTGATGTCTCTGAACTTACTGTACAATAAGGAACTTTCTTGGTAATTCCTGCCTGGTAGGGTTGTGAATAAGAATAAATAAGCCCCCACATATGAAACAGCACAGGGTCTGGCCCCATTCTGTCGGCTGTTGGCCAAGGTGGTGGTGCTAAGGGGCTAACCTGGAGTTGGTCGGAAGCTCTGGTGGGGCCTGACCTGGATTTGTCTTTCCTTTCCAACATACAGTCCTTGTGCATTAGCAATTCTTTTTAAAATTTATTTTGACTTTATTTGAAAGACAATGGACATGCTCTTGTTCCCCCTTCCAAATGCCAGCATTAGCCAGAGGTAAGCTGGACCCAAGCCAGGACCCTGGAACTCAACCCAGGTCTCCTCCATTGGTGGTAAGGACCCAAGTCTTCGAGCCATCACCCACTGTCTCTGGGGGGGGGGGGACATTTGAGCATGAAGCTGCATTGGAAGTGGAGTAGCTTGAGCCAGATGCCTACTCCTCATGGTGGAGTCTGAGTCTGAGCAGAGGCAAGTCCGTGCAAAGCAGGGCCTCCCTGGGGAAGCTCAGAACCATCTCTCCTCACTTTCCCTCCCTATGCAGGACAGGCAGGTGGAACACTCTGCTGGCATTCAACACCAAAATCCACCTCAGCCACATGAATAAGATCGTGTGACCAAATTAACTCTGACTTCACAGAGGGAATGAGTTCAGATGAACACCTCCCTGTGTGTGTCTGGGGCACCCTGGAGAGCTGAGCATCAGCAGAAGGGATGTAACAAAGAGAAAGACACAGCCCTTCGGGGCTCAAGAACTTTGTAATGTGGAGTGAAGGGAACTGGCCAGGTGTGATTTCATTCCTAACGAAGCTCATCATTGTAGAGCAACTAGGAGTCTGCACAAACCTACAGAGTTTCACAGAAATAGTTGTACCTGCCAAGCTCTTGCGATTGTTCCAATTGCAGAGTGGAGAAGTTTTATGGGATGCAGAGAGGCAAGTAGCATTGTGGTGAGCGGTTGTCTTCCTTGCAGTCAGAACTGGGTCCCAGTATTTACTGTATCTTTCCAGCTGTGGGGCCTCCAGCAAGTCCCTTAACCTCTCCGAACAACAACTTTCATGTCTTTCAGATAGATGGCAGTGCCACTCGATTTGCTGGTGTGTAAGACCCAATCCCCTTTCTTTGCTGCAGTGGCAAAGCCCACTCTGAGTTCTGTGTGCCCATATTCCAGGTGGAAACGTGAGCTGGAGAAATAATGGAATATGCTACCCCCTAGTGGTAGAAGTAGGTAATTCAAATCTTCATAGTAAAGAGAAGGGGGCCATTGTGTTTCTGGGTAGTGGTGGGCTGCTCAATGTTTGCTTTGTAAGTCTATTTCTAATGATGAAAAAAATCACGGAAAGGTAGCGTTACTGCTGTTATTTCCCATGTTTACGGCTGTGTGTATGTGTGTGCGTAAACCTGTGAACACCTCTGACTTGCAATTGACTCCATTGGCATGTTCGGAGTCTATAGAGTCAATTCCTAGCAACAGAAAATATTTGGGAAAAAAATCACTTACCATAGGTAAGCTCGCTTGGAGCCATTCTTTCCCCCAGGCTGCAGTGTAACAGCTCTTTCCACAGAGTTCACACTGTATGAGGTCTTCCAAGTCACTGGAGACGTGAAGCAGGATGTGTGCGGGCTCCTTGCACGCTCTGCGGCGTTGTGTGTGAAGGACTTGCACACTCACTGGGACTTGGTACCTTCAAAGATTCTGGGCCCAAGTCCTCACCGATGCCGAGGGGCAACTGTATACATACATACACAATGCTTCAGGTACATCCTCTGAAGCATTGCCAAACATGGACCGTTAGTTAACCAGTGGTCCTGACGTGTGGCCTCTTGTATGCATTCACAGTCATAAAGCCGTGTTCTTCCACGTTAAACCTCTTAACATCATTTCCAGTGACAATAAAAGTCTTCAACTTCTTCCTCTTCCTCCAAATTTACTTCTAATTTAAAGTGCTCTGATGCAATTTATTTTTATTAATATTCATTTGAAAAGGAACATGCAAGTGAGTAGTGAGAGATCTTCCATCTGCTAGTTCGCTCCTTAAGTGCCTGAAACAGCCAGGACTGGGCCAGGGTGAAGTGAGGCGCTAGAAACTCAGTCTGCAGGGGAACAGGGACCCAGCTACTTGAGCCATGAGCTGCTGTTTCTCAGTGTAGGCATCAGCAGGGGCTGGAATCAGAAGTGGAGCTGGAACCTGAACCCAGGCCCACTCTGTGAGCTGTAGGCAACCCCAGAGATGCCTGCCCAGTTTCTTTCATCAGTCTTTTCACTCCCAAGTTCAGAGAGCCTTTGAGGGGGAGAAACTGCCTTTTCTGGGTCTGTCACAGGTCCCTAGGTGTGTTGCGGCCCTCCGGGTGCCACTGCAGCACACATCCTGGGCAGCCTGGGCAGCCTGGGCAGCCTGGGCGGCCTGGGCACTGGGGAGGTGAGGGCCCTGGCATCTGTGGATCTCATCACTCCCCATCATGACTCTGGTTTGTCTTTTCTGAAAGCACCACGATTCTGCAGCCACTAGCTAAGAAACACAGAAAGAAGGCGGCATGAATCTCAGTAAAACTGTAGAGGGGATAAAGATGAAACTTTGGGTAATTCTGTTAGATTTCAATCGGCCTTCACTCAGTTTTGTTCATCATAGCAGGCCCTCATGGCAGGTAGGAGCCGTGTTTTATCATTCTGCATGAATATGGGAAGTTGTTTAGAGGTACATTTGCTTCACAGGTGCGTCCAGCTGTCCCACCTCCCACGCCACCTCTGCAGGTGTTCAGGCCCAAAGCTTTGGTGTCACCTTTGACCTTTTTGTCTCTCACTTCCCTCTGCTCCTACCCCGTTCTTGAATAACCGACCCCTTCTCGCCAGGCCTGTCACAGCAGGTCCTGAGCACAGGTGCAGTCGCCTCCATCTGAGTGGCTTCCTCTTTCTCTTACCCTGGACCCCCAAGTCAGGTGCACATCATTCATACATTACCTCTGCCCCAAACTCACCTCACTCAGGGGACAGTCGTATGTTCTTAGTGTAGGCAGCCTGGTCTGTTATCTGGTGCGGTTTTTCCCACTGTCCTCAGTCTCATCTGGATGCAGATCCCAGGTAGCCCAGGGGGCCTTCTCAAAACTCCCAGCCCCGTCCCATCTGTGTGCTTGCCCTCCCTCTGCCTTGACCCACTCCTGGTCCCCTCTGCCCACCCGCCCCCTTGCCTGTATGGCTCATTCCCTTCATGCAGACCCTCCTGGCTCCACCCCCTTAGGAACCTCCTTCCCTTTACTCCGCCTGCAGCACCTTTTCGTTTTCTTTGTAGCACTTAGCACACGTTTATGTTTGCCTGCATTCCTGCTTGTTGTCTGTCATGGAACCCGCTGCAGCTGGGGATTGGATTGTAGTCCCAGCACCTGCAACACTCAGTGTACCCAGTAAGTGATTGGTAGATTGTTGCAGAATGAATGAGTGAGTGAAGGAATGCTAGGTCCTAAATAATCTTTACTCTGTGTCTAAAACCAGACAGGACAACTTTCTGAAGCCACTACAGTTCAAGAACAGAGATGGACCCTGGGGTCTAATTAGGACACTGAGGACTGGGTAGACCCGGGGCCTGCTTGCTTGTGATGACAACCTCATGGATGGCTGAGTGCACTTTATGAAGTTTATGGAGAATTACAGTTAAATGGTTTGTTTGTTCTAGTGCCAAAGAGTATGAAATTCAGGCCTATATGGAGTCTTCAAAAAGCTAAAAAAAAGTGTATATGATGAAAACAGCTTTGCATGGATTTAAAATTTTTTGTGCCCAAATAAACTTTTAATTTCTTTTTGCATGAATTTTTGAAGTCCCTTTATATGTGCATACAAATGAAACTTCATCTTACTTTGTCAAATGTACACCTATGTAGAGGTGACGGTATGTCAGTTACATCTCTGTCTTAAAGAAATGAACAATGAATGGAAGGAGATGCCATTGGGGCATAGCAGGTAAAGTCACCACCTGAGGCTCCCACGTCCCACCCAAGCAACAGTTCAAGTCCCAGCTGCTCTGCTTCCAATCTACTCCCTGTTAATATGCTTGAAAAAGCAGTGGAAGGTGGCCCAAGTACTTGGACCCCTGCCAACTATGTGAGAGACTCAGATGGAACTCCAGGACCCTGGCCATTTTAGGAGTGAATCATTGGGTAGCAGATCTCTCTCTTTCTCTATACCCTGTCTTCCTCTCTCTGTGTCACTCTTATTTCCAAACAAGCAAGCAAATCTTAACAAAAACACAGAAGAATACACACGCTTTAAAGACAAAAGCAAAAGCTCAGTAGAAACCATCTCATCCTTGACATTTTACCTCCTGTTCACCTTGACTTCTTTCCAGCAGAGTTGCTTTTAACATTCAGTTCAATGAGTTTCCAGCTAGTTTTGGTGTTTCTAAAAACATGTGTTTATATTTATTTACTTTTCTTTGAAAAGCAAAGAGACAGATACAGTCATAGGGAGATATCTTCCAATCTGCTGGTTCACTCCTCCAATTTCCCACAACAGCCAGGACTGGACAAGGCCGAGGTTGGGAACTGGGAGCTCAGCCCAGGTCTCCCACGTGAGAGCCAGGGACACAACCACCTAAACCCTCCCCTCCTGCCTCCCAGGGTGTGTATCGGAAGGAAGCTGGAGTCAGGAGTGGCAAATTCTTGATATGGGTTGTGGGCTCCTGGTGGGAGTCTCAACCTCGAAGCCCAACTCTGGCCCCTGCTGATCTGTGGTTTAACTGAACATCTGTGTGGTGTGGGGAATCAAGCATCTCTCTGTGTTTGTGCCATGCAGGCCTGGGAAGCAGCAAATGGAATGGGACGAAGCTTGTGTCTTCCAGGGACTGACAAATTCAGTGGGGACAGAGGCAGACACACCAGCACTGCATAAATCCAGGCCAGAATGAAGGGCCAGTTAAGCAGAGCTGACAGCCTTGTACTTGGGGCCATGACATCCATTATATCCAGCTTTATTTGACCCAATTAACCACTACCACTGCTATTGATCTCATAACAATAATAATTTTTAGGCATACCTTCTTGGATACCAAAGGGCTATTTTTTCTACTGTCAGAAATAAATGCTGAAACAAAGCAACTTCATTGGTATTAGTATAGGTTGAACTAGCTGGTGGGTGAGAAGAACATGGGACCCTCCTGGGAGGGTGGAAGATTCTGTAGTTTCTTTGAGGAACTAGTTCCTTTTGCATTCCCTTCCCCACTCACATCTCCTCCAGCACAGCATGATGGCACATGCAAAAATCGAAGTCACACATGGTTCTGTCTAGAGCAGCTTTACCATTTAATGTGTAGCATCTGGGAGGGAGAAGGTGCTGAAACTTTTTTTAACAAAATGAAGATGTGCATTCCAGGTTTATGACTATCACCACAGACATGACTGGCACTTCCCATGCTACCGCTACTGAAGCTGTGCTGGCCACAATACCCCAGCCCATTCACACAAGGTTCATGGCAGGGTTTCACTGGGGCCGGTTTGCCTCAGTATGGTGCCTAAGTTTCAAGATCAGACGAGATTGGACATGTTCAGGGTGGTATAGCCATAGACATGGTGCCTAAGAATCAAAGGCTGCTGGATCATGGTGGTGGGATAGTGTTTTCCAACTTTGTTTTCTGTTGTATAGTTCTAATCCTCCTTATCACATTTGTCAAACAAATCCCAGGCCATTGCATAGAATGATCCATTGTTAGATTTTTGTACAACTGTTGATAATAACTATGCATTTGGTAAAAAGCAGGCTTTGGATCTGTATTGTCCCCCATTCCTAAGGCTGGCATGTTGCAGCTCAGACGTCACAAATGAAAATGCCAATGGGGCTGCCAAGTCATGGGAATGGTACTGTGGGTCCCTAAATATCTTGCTTCTCTTGGATTTTGCTTTCTGCAGTTTCCATTACCTGCAGGCAACTACAGATTGAAAATGTCAAATAGAAAACTCCAGAAAGAAACAATTCATAAGTTTTAAGCTGTACACTGTCCTAAGTAGCACGATGAAATTTCTGCTCTGTCCAACTTTGGAAGTCATTCATCTCTTTGTTCAGTGGATCCATGCTGTATACACTACCTGCTCACTAATCACTTAGTTGCTGTGGGTTGCCAGATTGATTCCCGGTGCACTGAAGGGCTGGTGGTCAAGATATTTAAATTAACGATGTTTTCAAAACACTATAGTGGAGATGTTGGCGTTTCAGATATGGCAGAGACATAATATATGTCCTTGTGGGGATTGGTTATGTCCAGTTCAAAGGACCATATAATGGCTACAAAATCATTTGGCCTTGTTCTGCCAAGGTAGACACAGGCAGCATTCAAAACTCAGTAAGTCAATAGGATGTTAATTTTGAATACATGCTGCAAATGATGGTGAAGATACCCTAACGGCCCTTGTCAGAAAAACTGCTTCCCCATGCTTGCAGGCGGAAAGGTGAAACTACAGTAAAGACAGATATCGCATTCACCGTCTTTAAACGCGTTTTGTCGTTAACAATGTTCTATTGTGAGTTATTGTTTCTAATCTCTTATCTTGCTTAGTTTTAAAACTAGGGGCTGGTGAAGTGGGTGAAGCTGCTGTTGCTGAGGAACTCTGCATCTCCTATCAGCGCACCTGTTTGCCATCACGGCTACTTTGCATCTCTGACCCAGCAGATTATCCGGTGATGGTAGGAGCTCTTCCAGAGCCCTCAGCCAACAGTACATGGAAACAGAGGCCTCTCCCACAGGAGACATGCCAGAATTCCTGACAAATAAAACCATCACGTTTCCTAGTAATGCAGTTCTTGTTCCAAGCCATTAAATGACAGGCAAGTATGTCACGGCGATGACTGCAATTCTTTGCTTGCGTGGCGTATCACTGATTGAACACTATCTTATGTGGCTTATTCTGACTTACATAAGTATGTCAATGTCAGTACAGTAAACTTTCAGAATGCAGAACGCCACAAAAATAAATTACCTTCTATCTAAAGATTGTCACCAGCAACATGTATTTATTTTTCTTCTCTCTCTTTTTAATTGAAATGAGACTGTGCTCACTGCTGTGTTGTTTGCTTTTATCTCCTGGTATATTGTGAAAATTCTCCCACGTGATGAACCACCCTTCACTGTGACTTCAATGGCTGCAAGAAGAATCGGTGGATATGCTATGTTTATGTCAACCATTTCATGTTGTTTGAGTAGTCTGCTTCCAAGTTGTCTGCATCATAAATGTGGTTGTCATCAATATCCTTATAACCACTAGTTCATATTTTTTAATATGTGTTTATGTAAATGTGTTTAGGATACACATTTACAAATGATTATTAGATGTTAAAGTTATGCACATTGTTTAGGCTTTTGAACGTTGGGAAATGCACTCTGAACTAGCAATATTTGCGATTGATAGTTCCAATAACCTTTGGACACTGAGTGTTATTATTTGTTGGATTCCTCCTTCTTAAAAAGACTCATTTTATTTTTATTTAAAAGGTAAAGTTAGAGAGAGAGAGGGGGAGAGGGAGAAAGAGAGAAAACTCTTCCCTTGCTGGCTCACTCCTCAAATGGTCCCAGCAACCTGAGTTGGACTGATTTGAAGCCAGAGCCAGAAGCTTCCTCCTTGTCTCTCACATAAGCCATCCTCCAGTGCTTTCTCAGGCCATAAGTTGGGAGCTGGGTCACAGGTGAAGCAGGTGGGACATGAACTGTGCCCATGCCCATATGGGATGTTGATGCCACAGGTGGAGGAGGCCCAGCTCAGTTTGCTATGACACCAGTCCCAAATTCCTCTTTTTTTCTCAAGTTATCATTTTTTAATGATACTGTCATGTACTATCTGCTACCAATTCTGCAAAGTAAGCAAAATTATTATGCCTCATTTACATAGAGACTAAGACATCAATTATTTGCCTAAAGATCATGCAGTACAAATTTTAACCCAGTCCTGTCTGTTCTATTGTCTTCACTGTTCTTGTTTTGTGAAGAATTGTTTACTTTTATGTGAAAGGTGGGGTTATAGACACAGAGGGAGAGAAAGAGGAAGAAACATTTTTCTATGTCCTGGTTCATTCCCCAATTGGCCATAATGACCTGAGCTGGGCCAGGTCAAAGCCAGGAACCTAGAACTCTGCCTGGGTTTCCCACATGCTTGGCAAGAGCCCATGCATGTGGGCCATCATCTGCTACTTTTCCGGCTGTTTTCAAGGAGTTGGACAGCAAGTGGAGTAGCTGAGACTGGAACTGGTGTTTTGATTTGGGATGAAGGCTTCACAGGGGCAGTTATAACTCACTACATCAGAAGCTTAGCCACCACTTCTAACGCTTCAAATGTGTTGATTTTTGATATTAAAACATTGCTTTTCAAAACTGTATTTTCTGATGCACAGTGAAGTCAAACATTTTCCTGCAGGTAGACGCCCCTGGCTTGGCTCTTTCTGTGAGTTAACTATGCCTGTTGGCAATGTTCTCATATTATGCTCACATTCTCTTTGTTTATTTGTGTTTTAAGGTGCTAACCTCTCATCCTTGTTATTCAGCTTTCTCTCCAGTTTTTCATTTTTCTTTTTAAAAAATTCCATATGTGCTACTGGTACACATGCACACTTGAAGACTTAAAGATATATTGTAATAACATAAGAAATTAATACAGTTCAGAATTAGCAAAAATGTCAGACCTGAGGAGCCACTTGCAATTATTTGATGTTTACTTAATGTTCACCTAGAAAAAAGTGACTTGGAAAATGAGGTGCCTGTTCTGTGGGGGGAAAATGATCAGGGCAATCTGCTTCAGGAAGAATCGCCTGGTATCTTATGTATCATTGCATATGGATGCAGAAAAGAAACCTGAGCAAGCCAACAAATCAAAGATGCAGAAACAGAATTTCTGTCTTCGCTGTTACATTTCCTTTGTCATGGGATAAGTTCGTTTAATGATTCAATTAGATCAACTCATGGAACATCAAAGACAGACATTCTACATCATCTGGTACAGCGGGAACTCTTGAAAAATTAAGCATTGAAGGAAGCTTTCAGTCTGATGAGTAAAATGCCCTCATTTCATACTGGAGATTGGTGTCTATAAGAATTTTTTTTTCACAATTTTGTTACTTTCAGTGCTTTTTCTTTGAATCCTGGATTTTTTTTTTTAATAGTCCTCGTATCAAGGCAATGTTGACCTCATAAAATGACTTGAGAACTTTTCTCTTCCTTCTTCTGGTAGGTTTTGCATCATGAGTATTAGTTCTAACTTAAATGTTTGGAAGACTTTACCACTGAAATCACTTGGGTTCAGACTTTTGTTATTAGCACGCTTTAGATTACAACATTTATTTTCTTGAATAGATACAGAACCATTTAGATATTTTGTTTCATGTGATATAAATGTATTAAGTGGCATTTTCCAAAGTTTGTTCACTTCTCATAATTGTCAACTGTTAACAACTGAGATTTTCAAATATTCCATTGCTAACCTTTCAATGTCTTTATGAAGTCTAATATATAGGAATAATTTATATTCCATTATTTCTGCCTCTCTTTCTCTCCTATCTGCAAGTTTTTCTCTTTAAAACCTTGAAGTTTTTCATTTTTATTGTTCTTCTGAAGAACCAGTTTTTGGTTTCATTAATTTCCCTTTTCTGCTAGCATATTTTCTATTTTACCATTGTCCTTTCCTAATTTCTTCCATTCCATTTTCTTTGGCATTGTCTTATTTATGATCCTGGCTTCTTAGAGTATGAGTTTTAATGGTTCTTCTTCCTCAATGTAAGCATATAAGGTTGGACATTTTCTTGCTACTTTGTTTTACCTGTTGGCCATAGATTTTATAGGTTGCATGCATATTATTATTCATGCCAAATAATTTTTTTGATTTTTCTCCTATTAGCTTTACCCACAGATTAGCTAGAATGTGTTCATTATTTGCATATATTCAGGAGTCTCCAGATTTTTTTTTTTTATCTTTGATTTGTGCCCCACACCCAGGAAGTTCCTCCAAATAGAAAACTGAAGTAAATTCTCATCTTCTGCTATTCTCCAACCAGGGATGCAGGAGCTGTCGGCTTGCATTTGAGATTGACAATTTTAGATAAATGATTAAAATATCTTAGCATAAATAAACCTCAAAAATTGCATGAGGCTGTGTATGCTCATACTAAAAATGGATTCTTTATTTATCAGAGATCCATATTTAACTGGGCATCCTGCATCTGTATCTTTTACATCTGGCAATGCTACTCAGAGATCACACAGTTCTGTATTGCTGGTTGTCTGAAATCTGAATTCAGCTGATTTATGTACTTATTTTTCTTGTAGTCTTCTCGTTGACAGCAGTGGGAAGAAAAGAATCAGTAACTTCAGTTACAGTTCTTCTGTCACATTTAGAAGCGGAAGTCTCAGATCTCCTTCTACAGGCAGGTGGCATCAAGTTCTTGAAGAAAGGAGCGTCCTCTGTCCAGAACGACACAGACTTGGGTCTGTGATTAATCTGCAGCAGTATCTGCACATGGCGCTCAGGAAGAAAGATTCCCTGGTTGATGCATGTGGGAGCAATGGTGTAATCCCGACTTTCCTCTCGGTGGTACAACGTCCATCAGCCCATTGAAGATGCCTCAAAGTTTTGCTTTAATGAAAGCTTATTTTGTTGTATTCAATAACATGCAACTCTATCTGGCTGCCAAGAACTATCTGTCTTTCTTTTACAAAGTGCTGTAAAAGACACAAATTTCACTGGTTACAAACTCAGGTAGTGCAAAAACATGGCTTTTTAAAATGTCTCCTGTAACTCACTCTTATTTAGGTCTTAGTCTTCCATCATTTAATGATATAAAATTTTATTTCTTTCCTAAGAGATTTTTATACCAGTTTTTTAGTGTATCAGGCAGCCATGCGTTCCTACAGAGACACACTCATGGAGTACACATTTTTTAAAAGTACAGTTAAATTTTCTCTCATGTTCTTTTCTCTGCCCAGGCCCCAGCATCTCATTAGAAATCCATTTTTCCTTGTTTCTTCGGAGTCCCCACAAACGTGTTTTGCATGCACTAAACAAGAGTGAAGTTATTTTTGCTCATCCTCCAAGTAAAACTCAGCATGCTAATCCTCTTTTCACTTAAGCTATTTGGATGAATCTTTCAGTATGTCAGTACTTAGGACAATTTCTCATGTGGGTGGTTTCTGGTCTTGTGTTGAGTTATGCTGCAACGAACAGTCTTATGTTTAGATCATTTCTTTCCACGAATTTGCATCTGTAGACGTTCTCAGAAATACTAGGTCAGAGGGTATCTGCATTTATAATTCCAATAACTACTGACGATTTACCCTCTCTGAGCATTGCACAGTTTATTTTCACGCTAATTACATAAGAGGCATGTCTGTTACCCTCTGAGCTTGACAGCAGAATATGTTTACACACCCTGTGGATTGTTGCCAATCATACAGGTGGAAAGCAGTAGCTCAATACACTCTTAATTTAAAACAAAAATTTTTTTTTTTAAGTTTAGGGGCCAGCATTGTGACCCAGTACGTTAGATTAAAGACCATGTTTCTGGTGTTGCATATCAGAACACAGGTTGAAGTGCTTGAGACTCCATTTCTGATCCAGTTCCCTGCTAACGTACTTGAGAAGGCTGAGGAAGATGGCGCCAGTGCTTGGGGCCCTGCCAAGCATGAGGGAGACCCAGATGGAGTTCCAGGTTTCTGGCTTCAGCCTGGTCTAGACCTAGCTTTATTTTTTTTTTTAATTAATTCCGTTGCATTATGTGACACAGTTTTATAGGCTCTGGGATTCCCCCATTCCCTCACCATGCCCTCCCCCCCATGGTGGATTCCTCCACTTTGTTACAGTATTACAGTTCAAATTCAGTCAAGATTCTTTCTTTGTAAACATATACCAAGCACAGAGTCCAGCATCTTATTGTCAAGGTAAATTCAACGGTTTCTTGGGGAGACCATTTCTGGTCTGAAGGCAGAGCTGGTAGAATATCATCCCGATCAATTAAAAGCCCCAACACACCACCAACAACAATTCACAACATTTTGGAATTAATTGACATGGTATTGAGTAACCAATATGTTAAAAAAAATGCAAGTTCTTAACCACATCCTGTGGTTCTAGTCTGCTATTGTTGCCTTCTAGCATGCTTTCTTTTTCACTCACAATATTGCTCAATTGAAGGATTCTTGCTTAATTTCATTTAATTATTTCTTTCTATCAAATCTTTGTTAGAATGCATATTGTCTCTGGGTTCTGTTGAATTTCAGTTGAGTTTTTTTTTTTTTTTGAAAAATCTGTTTATTTTGCTTGAAAGTCAGGGTTATAGAGAGAGCAAGGAAAAGACAGAGAGAGCTTCCATTCACTGGTTCACTCTCCAAATGGCTGCAACATCCAGAGCTAAGCTTGTCCATAGCTCCGGGGCAGGAGCTTCTCTCATATGGATGCAGGGGCCCAGGGACTGAGGCCAATCTGGCCACTTTCCCAGACACATGAAAGCTGGATTGGATGTGGAACAGTCAGTACTTGAACTGGCACTCTTATGGGATCCTGGCTTTATTCTCTATGTTCAGCATAGCACCAGCTTCCCAAAATTTTAATATTTGATCATGTTTTTATTTTCCAAATGTGACAAATGGACTGCTATGACTATTTATTTTCTTCCAATTGGCTATGTGGTTTCCAAATTCATATATTAAATAATACATTGATTTTCTGTTGATTTGAAATGTGGATGTAACAACTAGTCAATTTAGGATGAATTCAGCAAATTCTTATGTTCCCTATGAAGCAGTAAGTAGCTTACTGCCACTCTGACCTCAGCTTAGAGGCAGAACCTCAGGATTGTCTCCTATGGCCTCCACCTCCCAGTGAAAGTTGTATAGCCTCCTCAGGGCTCCTGCTTTGTACTTCTGGGCTGGGGAATGGCTTTGGCTGATGTTATTAGCTCTGAAAATTCTTGTTCATGGCATTTAAGACTATATCTTTTAATATTCAAACCTCAGAACATTATCTTTGGCAGGCTCAGGAGCGGTGTCTCAATCAATTGCTCTTGCCTGGGTTTCCAAGGTGTAAATCCAACATCTAATTTTGAAATTCGCAAGTTGGGAAAGCCCTCTTCATCACTAAACTCAGTTCCCTAGACTACTTATCCTGGCTGTCAGGAACTGGACAGAGACAAGGCTGGCAGGAAATGTGATCTAGGAGGCTCTAATCCATTGCAGATATGGCTTTATCACATTGATCAACATGGCCCTGGGGAAGGGCTACCTGAGTCTTAAGCTAGGTCTCTCCTTTGATGGGTCGAGGTCTCATCCTAGTCCTGGTCTCTCCAGGTCACTTTGTGGGGAGATGATGTGACTTTCCTGCCTCAGTTTCCACATCTGGCCAGTCTTTCTCTCAGGCTTCCGGAGAGAGTGCAAGCCCTTTGTCGACTTCTAAGCACCACACACATGTCAGTCATTACTGCTATCTCCATCTCCATCAAAAGCATTTATGGAGGCCCCTGTGTTCCAAACACCGTTCCAAGGCATCTGTTCCAACACATAACAAATACCTCTTTGAGATGTTTTTAATTGCCCGTTAGCTTCCTTTCAGCCCTGATTCATTTCTGATCTGAGCAGCAACAAAGGGAGCCTTGATGGTGGAGGTTCATTTCTGGAAATTAAATTTCCATTTTCAACACTAATGCTACTGTAATTCGCAGTGGTTTCTGTCTCTTTTTATTGTGTCTGACAGCGACCGGCCTATCAGCGTAAGTGGCTGAATACAAGTATGTAAATGTACAACATAAAAAGACATTTTTGAAAAGCGGGGGGAAAGAAAAACATTTAAAGTAGGAAATTAGAGCAGATATTGGATCCCACACCATAGTTAATGAGTGCGCAGAAAGCAAACAGTCGCTGGCAGTGGGAGCCCGGGTGTTACAGCCCAGGCAACACTTCGCCTGTTTTTGGAAGGAAATCAGTAATGGCCCCCACACATGGGAAACCTTCAGTTTGCATTTTTGAATGCCTCCAGGGAGGGCAGGGTTTCTGGCTTCAAATCTGTTAAATTTTTCTTGAAAAGACGGGTTTTTGTTCAGAAACCCAAACAAAAATTAGCATAGTAAGAATATATATGCAGGTCACGCGTTTGCCCCATGCTCGAAGATTTCATCAAGCGTGGCTTGCCAAACATCCGTGGGGTCCTGAGAAGCAGGGTGGGATCTGGTCATTTTGGCTTCATTAAGGAAAATCGCATACAAGTCCCACACTCTGCTCCGATGAAGCGTGCCGTGCGTAAGATCGGGCAGGATGTCTAGGCCGTGCAGGAGAGGGGGCCGCTCGGGAGTGGTAACTTAGGGGGAAGCTTAATATTCTACCTTCTGTGTACCTGTACTTCCTGTTTTGGCAACAGAAGACTGCTGCTTTAGGAATAAGAAATCAGCGAGGTGTTTAGCAAAAAGGAGAACAGTTTTGCCTCTTTACTTTGCTCCTGCTGCTCAGCTCTTAGAAGCAACTTGTAGCTCCATGCAAATGAATAAACGCACTGTTCCTGAGGACCTGCCAGGTGTTGGTGCTGTGTGTTCTTTCTTGTCTCCATCTTGGGTTTTCCTTTGTCATCTCCATCCATCTTGGGTTTTCCTTTTGTTACAGGGTCTTATTGAGCAGACCCTCAAACTGTCCAAAGGCTGGGTATAGAAAGCCAACTTAAAAGTACAAAAAATTAAGATTTTTTTTATAACAATTCCCTTTTTTCTTCTTTCTCTTTTTAAAAAAATTATGACAATCTTTACATGATTAGGGTAAAAAGGTTCAAGCGCTACAGAAAGATGGGTAAGACAATTAGTTCCATATTGTTTCCTTAATATATCTGACGTAAAAGGGGACTTTAAGGGAGAAGCTCCAACCAGTCTCCCACCTGTCCCAGGTCCCTGATGTGGGGCATGCTCTGAGGGTCTTGCTCAAGTGGTTTTGATAGTTCAACAGTTCTGAATCACTGCCAATCTCGCCACTCCAAGCATGATGAGGTTGTTGGAGAATCCACTGATTGACACAGACCATCATAGAGTCTCCATTTAAAAAAAAAAAAGATTTATTTTATTTATTTGAAATGCAGAGTTACAGGGAAGAAACAAAGAGATCTTCCTTCCACTGGTTTAATCTCCAAATGACCCTAACAGCCAGGTTGAAGCCAAGAGCTTCATCTGGGTCTCTCATTTTGGGGTATGGGGCAAGCTCTTCAGCCATCCTACGTTGCTTTCCCAGGCACATGTTCTCAGGAAGCTAGATTGGAAACAGAGCAACTGGGACCTCCAACCTCATGGGAAGCCAGCATTGCAGATGTATCCTAATCTACTATGCCACAGTGCCAGCCCCTGAAAGTTAGGAAATTTTTAAAAACCCTCTTGTCACTTTTGGGAATACAGTCTTTATGTGTACCCTTATTCATGATATTCTGGAGGCTTGGCTCCTGAACTGTGTTTATTCAATTTAACTTGGGGGCCTGATGGTGCTGTAGTCATGATTTTGTCCCCCCGAGAATAGAACCTGGACAGATTGCTCCAACGAGTAGGCAAGCACTGGCTTAGTAGCTGGGTTCACTTCTAGTAACCAGAACCAGGAGTAAAGTATCCAACAAGGACAGAAGATGTGAAGGGGGATGGGGCAAGCTGACTCAGTGGGCCTTGGTAAGACTCAGGGTCCACCCTAAATCTGTATTTTCCCTTCTCCTCCATTTTTTCCCATGCCTTCTCCTTGTCCCCATCCTTCACCTTCTCCACCTCTTCCATTTTCTATTTGCAGTCTCTCTTCTCCTCCCACATCCCTTCACTCTCCTCACCTAATTATTATTCTTTCTTGTCCCAAAGCTGGGTTCCTTTCTTCCATCTCCCTGTATTCAGATCTGGTCATGTGACTGAGTCTCAGTCAATAGGATGCGTATAGCAGTGATGAATTTGTTGCCAACGATGTAAGGAAGCAATCAACTCTTCTACAGACAGACAAGGAGAGGTCAGTGTGCCTCTAGGAATATCCCAGAGTCAGAAGCTTTAGTGTCAAAGATGCCACCATTGACTGCTTTTCTACGTATGGGAATTGTACCCAGGTTTTCCTTTGCTCTTCTCTTTCTCTTATTCTGGAAGAGCTCCTTAAAGAAGAAGTATGGTTTCAGAGGATGTTAAACTGGGAAAGAGTTCCAATTGGGTTCTAACCAGTTCAGTTCTGCTTAATCAAAGCTCATTTAAATAAATTGAGACAAAGTAGAGAGAAGTTACTGGAGTGAACCAGTGATTCTGACACAATCAAGACAGGCAAGCCACACCCCATATGGGGACCAGACTTGGCATCTTCCCACCACTCTGTCAAACTTGGGGATCAGAGAAGCAGGTGGCAGAGTTTCAGTCCCATCCTTGTGGCCAGTATGTGTTGCATCCCTAAACAAATGGCTTGTGTTCTCTAAGTCTCAGTATTATCATGTGTAAAGTACAGATTTGGGACAAGACAAGTGCTTCTCAAACGCTGCCCCTTAGATTCTGAGACTCAGGTTTGGGGTGTTTTGGGAAGGGAAAGTGTAGCTCCAAGTTTGTGCTCCTGGGGTCCAATTCTTGTTACCTCTCCTGCAAGCGCCTTGGGAGTCCAAGCATGCATAAAGCTGGCTCCTCCCAGTGGAGGGGCTTCCTGGCCTCAGCACACCCTGCAGCTCAGCAGGGGAGGGAGCTGGGAGCTGCTCCAGCGGCTGGGGCTGCCATCTGAACACTACTGCCATGCAGCTGCCTAAATATTTTGCCTCCAGCTTCCTTCCCTAAGCTGCCCACGTTCCAGTTCTTCTTAATTAAAGGGGAGTGCTCATCCTGCCTCTGGCTTTTTGTGGATTCACTACCCCTCCCACTGTTAACTTGATATCTAATCCGTAAAGAGGGCTGTGGCTCCTTTCTGATTTTTCTTGGCCTTGATTTTATTAGTGTAATAACAGTGGTGGTATTCACCCATTAATCATCATAATAAATATAGTCCCATGTTTATAAACTTCAGATTGTAAAACCACCTACACCTACCTTAACCAACTGTCAGACAGAAAGCCATCTGCCTTGGCTTTCTTTGCAGATTATATGCAGTGGTAGTGCCCCGAAAAATACAATAAATATCAGCATGGCTCCCAGGCTGCCATGGTTTGAATCTAGGCTGCATCTCTTACCAGATGTGTGATCTGGGCCAAGCTGTTACCGTCTCTGGATCTTGGGTTTGCTCTCTGCAAACTAACATAGCACAGCACCCACTCCCTAGGCTACTGTTAAGACGAAATGGTTTAAAACAACTGAAAGACTTCGAAGAGGGCCAGGCATGTATGTGGTGCTAAGCACCCACTAAGTTTTATATAAAATGAAAGGATCAATAATAAAGGGAAAAGCCAGCATCTGAAACTTGTCAACACTTTGCCAACAAGGGTGAGGTTGCCTCCAAAGGGAGAAAATGTTAGTTCTTGGACAGCAAAAGTAAGAAACCTCTTCTTCAAGCTGGTGCGTTGGCTCAACTGGTGCCAGCATCCTGTACGGGCACCAGCTCATGTCCCAGATGTCCCACTTTCCAACCACCTCCTTGTTGATGGTCTGGAAAAGCAGTGGAGGATGGCCTAATGCCTTAGGACACTGCACCTGTGTGGGAGAACTGGAGGAAGCTCCTGGCTTCTAATAGGTTCAGCTCTGGCTGTTATGGCCAATTAGGGAGTGAATCAGCAGATGTGAGATCTTTCTGCCTCTCCTTTTCTCTGTAGATCTACTTTTCCAATAAAAAAAAGAAATAAATCTTTAAAAAACAAAGCCTCTTCTTCATTGATGCAACCAAGATTTGCTTAAAATATGTTAACATACATGGTGGAGTTTTGGCTTTAAACATACACAGAATGCAATAAGGAACAATGTTGGAACACTGCTTTTGCCCTTCTCCCAGGTTAGCGCCTACTGTCCTTCTAGACCCATGAGAGTTTTCCAGTTGTTTTGTTCTTGCGCTTGCTTGTGCTGTCTCGGTTATCCTGACTGGCTCTTGCCATGGTGCGGCTGTTGCATAGATGATGTCCTATGATCAGAGCACTCAGGCCGACTCCAGGGAATGACTATTCTTAAGGTGAGATCAGACTCCTCGAAGGCCAACTCTGGGGTGGGAGGGGCTGTGCTTTCCCATGTTTTTACAGCTTGTTGCAAGTGATGCACTCGATCTCAACAAGAATTCTGAGTGTGACCGCTGGTCACATAAAACAGCTCTGAGAGGCTGTAGCATGAATGGCCTGTGGAAGGCAGCTTTGCAGGTTTAGACTTCATGTCCTCTGTGCTGTAGAGACAGGTAAATTTCCATTGTAAATTTTCCTTCCCATGTACTTAAAAATACATTTTTTTTTTTGTTTATTTGAAGGAGAGAATGAGGGAGGGGGATAAACAGACGACAGACAGACAGATACAGAGATCTTATCATCTGCTGGTTTACTCTTCAAATGCCCACAATAACTAGGACTGAGTCAAGATGAAGCCTGGAGCCTGGAACTCAATCCAGTTTTCTCATATGGGCGGCAGGCATCACCTGCTACCTCCCTGGGTGTGCATTAGGAGGAAGCAGAGCCAGAACTCAAACCCAGGTGTCCTGATATAGGATGCAGATTTTCTTTCTTTCTATTTTTGCTATTTAATTTTTAAAATTATTTTCATGTGCAGTTCCACAGGCTCAGGAATTTCTCCTTCCACCCTCCCTACAACTCCTGCCCCTACTGATGTCCTGTATACTATTACAATAGTATAGTTCTTCAGCAACAGTCACAAATCCATTATTCTGCTACTTAAGTGTATAATGACATTATTGGTATAGACAATTGTAGAAAGCCCTATCGTCAAGATAAATTTAACAGTTTTATTGGTAGTCCACCTTTTATTCAGGAATAGAGAGGCATGCTGCAATGTGACTTCACTTCTTGGTATGGTAGACTCCATTATACAGTTCTTCTAGATATATACATGTATATACATGTGTATTTATATGTTAATTGAGCTTGCATTTTGCGTGAAGACTGCCTTATTTGTCCGTTTGGGATTGGCTTATTTCACTGAGCATAATGGTCTCTGGTTGGGACCATACTATAAAATGCAGGTTTTCTAAATTTGTCTTAATCGTTGTGTCAAATACCCTCTCCTTGCTTAGACTTCACCTGTGAGCCAAGAGCTACCTTACCTGCTGTGGATTAGCTCACTGGGGATCTCCACTATGTACCTTCTCAGGATCAATCCACCTGGCAACTTGAAGACAGCACACTGTGCTCAGAGAGGCTGAAAAGCAAGAGGGCAGGGACTTCAGCTAGGGACCCTTACCTGGCCCTTAATACTGCCACTTGCATCAGACATTGGACAACCCAAGCCTTGATTCACGATGCCTCTCATGGGGCTCACATATTTTTATCTGTCCCACCTTTCTCAAACAAGACTTCTCAAGCTTACTGGGCTTATGAATTGCCAGGGACTTGTTGCAGTGTATAGGTTCTGATTATAGAGATTCTGCCTTACTATTAATCCTTGCGTGATGGAGAATGTTGGGAGTAGTCTGTTTCATCTTAGGCATAGAAAGCACATTTGCTTTTGATGGAAGCACATGGTAAGGACTGCCCCGCCCCATCTTACTGCAGGAAGAATAGGTTCCTGGAGGATACAGCTTCTGACTTCCATCTCTCTCTGGATCCTTGGGCATCGCTTTTCCTCCTATCAATCTGGAAAGCCAGCTTTGTTTTCTGTCTAGTTTCAGGAGTTGTACACTCAGATATTGTAGTTCTGTAGGTTCAAGGAAGTGGACTCCAGGATAACTCCTCAATGCATTGGCGTTTGATGCCATTAGCACGGTGCTACCTTGGGGTTTCTCTATTACCTATTCCCCTGGAAATGCTTCTCTATGCAAATGACTTTGGAAGAAGGACCACTTTGGCCCATCATCATCTTTCTGCTTCATTTCTTGTCTGGGAGAAGGGTGGGTTCGGGTGGGAATGTCAATGAGATGAGACAGAAATCTTCATCTTCTGGAAATATCAACACTAACCAGCACTAAGTGAGTGCCTGCTGCAGAATCCCTTCCCATGGGTGTATTTCCCCATCTAGTAGATATTGAATTGCCCAAGGTGAGTCTCCCATTGCGTTTTTCAATCCATGGAGTGGTAACAGCAACTATGAATTTGGCTTCCTCAGTTAGTCTGACTGGAGTTTAGTCTGGGTTCCTTCACTTTTGTCCAGTGTGACCTTGGGGGACTGCCCTATCTTTCCTGAGCCTCTTCCAGTTCCTCAAATGTCAAATGGGAGAAAAGAAGCTTGGGGTCTTGAGATCTTTTGGGGGACAAGCTCTATATCCATCACTTTGCTTTCAAGTGGCTGAATGCTCGCAACAGCCCCTTAAAATCTGTTGCTAGTGTTTATCATTATTTTCATTTTACAGAGAGAGAGAGACTAAGGCTGAAATAAATGGCATCACTTACTAAAAGTTGCACAAGCAGCACGTGCTAGGGCTTGAGCCGGGATCTTCTGATTGGGGTGGGGTTCTGCCCATTGCCTTGGAAGGCCTGCCCCATGGAGGAGCTAAGGTACGTGGCTCAACAGAGTGCTTGGCTTACACTCAGTGCTCAAATCATCCTGAGGAAGGGCAGGACAGTAGGAATCAAGGTCACCCAGGAATGCTCTCACCCATCTCACACCTTTGGATGTCCCTCAGAGGTACTGGGCCAGAGCTGAGGGATGCTTCCCTTTTGCCTTCGGGTTCATGTGCAAAGCAGACATTTGGGTCCTTTCTCCTCCTTCCATACAGATATATTTTTAAACAGCCAAGAATAACTGTGTTTCTGTCCTATGTGATTATAAATACCCCCAAAGAGCAAAACTAAACACCAGAGTCTCCACATCAGCTCTCATTCCTTAGCAGGAAGTTGACAGCTTGGGGGCTGGTGCCAAGCCTGCTAGTGCTCTCTGGAAGCGTCTGTCTGAAGTGCAGGTGCAGGGCCTCTGTTCTCTCTCTGGGGGCACCATGAGTGTCAGAGATCACTTCCTAAACAATGGTCACTTTTTCTGGTTTTCCTGCAGGACAAAGACCTGACCTGCAGGTCCCAAGGCCTGACTTGGAGTAGGAGGGAGGGAGCTCTCTATAGTTTGCAAGGGTGTCAGAAAAGCATCTGTGCATCACTAGTCACCATTCTACCCAGCACGTGGAGAAACCTGTATGGAGCGCTGCAGAAGAGTGCTGCAGGAGCTCGGATATCAGTGTCAGATGGTAAGCTCGGCAGGAATCCTATCCAGAGCTAATTAGTTCAAACTACTGTATTGTAGGGATGAAAGGGCAAGTTTCAAATACTAGTACCACATAAAGAAGAAAGCCACCACGGGAAGTGGGTTCATGCCCAAATTAAAGAGAGGTGAAGGAAGAATGAAGTGTCATTTACAAGTTGATTTCTCTTTGTTACTTGAGACATCTGTGTGCTCATTCGTTCATTCTTACATTTTCTCATCTGCCCAAGGTGGCACCACCCCATCGGACACTGGGCATGTGACCAATGTGGCACCATGCAATTGGACATGGAGCATGTGCCTAGGGTGGCACTACATAGTTGGATACGGAACGTGTGGCCAAGGTGGCATCACACCATCACACACAGAATGTATGCCCAAGGTGGCACCACACATTTACACTAGGTGTATGTCCAGGGCACAAGGAAACCATCAAACTCTCCATGCCTCAGATTTCAGTTTCAATGCACATTCATTCAGGTTTGAATACAGATCCAGGTATAAACTTTAAAAATTCAATCATATGTAGGTTTTTGTATGTTATTATTTCTTTCATTTTGGATTACATACAGAGACCTAATGCCTCTACTAAATTTTCAAAGCTTATAGTTTAGTCCAGTATTCCGAAGCTCTCATTGCTAAAGGTTAGGTAGGTTCTTTTGGGTTTTGGAATGGTGTGAAGGTGATATTCATTCAGTCAACGTTGTACCTTGGAGTTTGAATCTGCTGTTTTCTGGGCTGGTGACATATGAGGATATTCTGCAATACTGGGCATGGTGGCCAGTCCTGTGGTGATGAAGACCAGTCAACTCTGTGTAGTATGTTGTGCTGCTCAGCAAGTTGCATGTATAAATACCCTTGAAAAATGTGGTGTTTTTATTTTCTTTTATTTTATTATTTACTTTTAAATTCAGAGAGACAAATCTTCTACCCAATAATTCACCCACCAAATGCCCACAACAGCCTAGGCTGGGCCAGATCCAAACCAAGAGTGGGGAACTCAATCCAGGCCCTTTGTGTGGGAAGCAGGGACCCAACCACTTGGGCCATCATTATTGGTGCTGCTTCCCAGGGTGCGTTAACAGGAAGCTAGAATCAAGAGTGGAGCTGGGATGCAAACTCAGGCACTCTGATAGGGATGTAGGCGTCCCACATACCACCTTCACCTTATGTCCAAGGTGTCACCACTAAATACCTTTCTAACTTATGATATTGTCAATCTATGATGAACTCATCAGGATATAATCCCATCATGAACTGAGGAGGATTTATATATCTGTGTCATCCATGTCTAAGTCTGGATCCATCTATCTAGCATACAAGCAGAGTTGGGTCACATGATGATGAGGCTGACACGTCTCCAGGTCTGCAACGGACAAGCTGGAGACCGTGAGAATCAGTGATGTAGTTTCAGTTGTCATGGACAGGCAATGCAAAGCACATTTCAAACAGAGGGACTAACACATGAATTTTCAGTAGGATTGATTGACTATCCATCTGGTATATCTGTGTCAACCTGAGTCTACTTCTGCTGTCCTGGTGTCTCACTTGGCTTAGCCTTTGTCCCTCCACATTCGGACAATTTATCATGCTGTCCACCACAAATCTTCAAGCAGATTGCTTATGAGCTACCATTCCGTCTTTCAGTGCTGCAAAGACCTGCCTGCTGTTTGACTTATATCCTTCCAGTTGCAGCCAAAGCCTGCTGTCAGGGTCCTGACACCAGCCTCTCCAACCACCTAACACTGACCACTGCTTGGGCAGTTGTACAGGGGAAAAGGAAGGGGAGCTGAACTGCAATGATGAGTAAGATCTAGACATGGCATTCAAGGAACTCTGCTCGAGGGGACACAGACAAGAAACAGATAATTACCTCACGGTGTGATTAGAGCTTGGAGAGAATTATAAACCCAGGGCTTGGGGATTCCCACCAAGAAGTGTCTTTTTATCATGGCCCGTTGCTGCAGGCAACTCCTTCCAAAGTGTTCAATATTAATTAACAAACAGTAATTGAGCACCTGGTCCCCCTGCTGTCACACATGCTCTGCTGCAGTCTATTCTCAACAAAGCCATCAAAAGAGATCGACTTTCTAAAAAGACTTTATTAATTAATTTTTTTAAGAGTTGATTTAAGTTCACAGAGCAGTGAGTGAAAGGAGCAGAGATCTCTCATGCCCCATGTCCTTACACAGGCACAGTACCCCATAGGATACTTTGCTTATACTCATTACACCTGCATTGACACCTGGGATTGCTCCAAGAGGGTGCATTTACAGCGGTGTAGGTTCCGCAGGTTTGGACACATGTGCAATGCCTGTGTCCATCATCATAGCATTCTACAAGGCAGTTTAAACAACCTGGTTATAAATATTTGTTTTTCTTTTTTTTTGAAAGGTTGTATGTATTTTTATAGGAAAGTCAGGTATACAGAGAGGAGGAGAGACAGAGAGGAAGATCTTCCATCTGCTGATTCATTCCCCAAGTGGCAGCAATGGCTGGAGATGAGCTGAGCTGAAGCCAGGGACCAGGATCTTCTTCTGGGTCTCCCACACGGGTACAGGGTCCCAAGGCTTTGGGCCATCCTCAATTGCTTTCCCAGGCCACAAGCAGGGAGCTGAATGGGAAGCTGGGCCACCGGAATTAGAACCGGCACCCATATAGGATCCTGGTGTATGCAAGACAAGGACTTTAGCCACTAGGCTACCATGCAGGGCCCTGATTAGAAATCTTCTGTGATCATTCTTCCCTACCCCAAAACACTGGCAAACATGTTTGTTTTTTATTTTTGAGTTTTGTTTAATTTTATCGGAAAGGCAGATTTACAGAGAAAAAGGAGAGACAGAGAAAGATTTATCCACTGATTCATTTCCCAAATGGCTGCAACAGCAGAGCTGAGCCAATCCAAAGCTGGGAGCCAGAAGCTTCTACTGCTTTCCCAGGCCCTAAGCAGGGATCTAGATGGGAAGTGGAACAGCTGGGACACGAGCCATCATCATCCATAATGGGATGCTGCTTTTGGAGATGGAGGATTAGCCAGTTGAGCCAATGCACCAGCCCAAACTCCTTTCTTGTCATTGCCTCCATCATCTTGCCCTTTCCAGAATGCCCTGCAGCATGCAGCACCTCAGATCTTTTTCTCTTGGTGATATTTCTACCAGTTCTGCAGTGGTTAGAGCTGAGCCAATCCAAAACCAGGAGCCAAGAGCTTCTTACAGATCTCCCATGCAAGTACAGGGTCCCAAGGTTTTGGGCCATCCTCTGTTGCTTTTGCAGGCCATAAGCAGGAAGCTAGATGGGAATTGGAGCAGACAGAACATGAACCAATATCCATATGGGATGCTGGCTTTTGCAGGTGGAAGATTAGCCAACAGAGTTGTCATGTTCCCCTCCCCCAAACTAGTGTCCTAACTATTAGGCCAGTCAGCCTCACAGAGATCTTTCTTCTTCACCCATGTGGCATTTGATGCTGTCTATTGGCTGAAGCACCTACAAATGGCTTCTCCATTTGGGCTGGGCTTCCACACATCATGGCAACCTCAGATTTCTTAGAAGGTAGCACAGGGCTCCAATGGCAAATATGCCAGAAAAAGCAAGTGGGAGTCCTGTGGTGTGTCGTGAGCCAGTCTTGGATGTCACATACCAGCGTGTCCACCTGGAGTTGTAAGCCTGCCCAGACTCAAGGGCTAGATACTCAGTAGAAGGACAGCAGAGCTCAGTCCATTTCAGTTGTGGTCACTGAATCCTACAAAAGGGGCCATTTAGACAGAGGAGAGGTAATTCAGAGAGCTGGAGGCCAGAAGTCTAAAAGCAGGACACCTGCTTCTGGCGAGGCCCGGCTTGTGCTGGTACCACACAGGGAAGGCATCGCATGTGGGGCCGAGCAAACTCAGGATTCTGTTTTTTTTTTTTACTGTTTTTTTAAAAGTTTTATTGGAAAAAATCAGATATATAGAGAGGAGGAGAGACAGAGATGAAGATCTTCCATCCAATGATTCACTCCCAAAGTGGCTGCGACTGCTGGATCTGCGCTAATGTGAAACCAGGAGCCAGGGGCCTTTTCCAGGACTTCCATATGGGTACAGGGTCCCTAGGCTTTGGGTCATCCTCTACTGCTTTCCCAGGCCACAAACATAACTGAATGGGAAGCAGGGTCGTCAGGATTAGAATCAGCACTCATATGGGATCCTGGGCATGCAGGGTGAGGACTTTAGCTGCTAGCCTACCATGCTGGACCCTGGATTCTGTTTTCTTATAAACCCAGTGAGGTCATCCTGACGTTCTCACCCTTATGATCTCACGTGATTCCTCCTCCCATCCAAAGACACCAGCTTCAAACACCATCAAGATGTGAATGTGGGAATTCAGTTTCCTGCCTGTGATATTTTTGGTAGTAAGAAGGTTTGGGATGGGAGATATGGTGATGGCAAGTTTTGGAAAATACCATTTATTGCAGTCCTACCTAATACCTTTCTCTCCATCATGGAGAACACCATTTTCACCCCCAAAATTACTCCTTCTACAAGATTCAGAAAGTACCACAAGCTCAGTGCTGTTGACTAATTGATGAACTAACCTGAGATGGTGAGAGCCAGAGGAATAGTAAGGGTTACTGTAAGAATTGCAAAGCATTTGGGCCCAGCTCAGTAGCCTAGCACCTAAAGTCCTCGCCTTGCACAAGCCAGGACCCCATATGAACACTGGTTCTGGTCCTGGAAGCCCCACCTCCCATCCAGCTCCCTGCTTGTGGCTTGGGAAAGCAGTTGAGGACGGCCCAAAGCCTTGGAACCCTGCATGAGCATGGGAGACCCAGAAGAGTTCCTGGCTTCAGATTGGCTCAGCTCTAGCTGTTGCGACCACTTGGGGAGTGAATCATCGGAGGGAAGATCTTCCTCTTTGTCTCTCCCGGCTCTGTATATCTGACTTGCCAAAATAAATAATTTTATTTTTTTTTAAGAATCGTAAAGCATTTGGTAATAGATACATCATTCAGAGATCATTTGAATATCCCTATCACTCTGCCAGGAAGGGGCTGGTAACCCCAGGGGTGAACTCACTGAGGCCACAGAAGGATTCAACAATTCTTCCAAAGTCAACAAAGCCAGCACAGGACAGGTCCCAGGATGTGCCTCGTTCCCCTACAGAGTGGCAAGTACCCAGTTGAAACAAAGATGGAAAAAAAGAAAAAGAAAAAAAAAAAAGAAAGAAAAGAAAGGCAGGTACCTAGGAACCTCTCCCAGTGTCTGCTGGGAAGTTTTCGCCAAGACCTAATCCAACATCTGCAGGCTGTCTCCACTTCCTGCCTCGCCCCTCTGCAGGAACTCCAAGTTCAGTGTTGAAAACCAGACTCCTGGTAATTGGCGATGGTTGGCAAATGGTCTTTGAACAAACTTGTCTCCTGAAATGCCGGGTCAGTTTCACAAGTACGTGAAATAACAATGGAATTAGAGACGTAAACAAGAGTAAGGCTGCAGCGGGGCACAGCGCAAAGCAGGCGTGGGGGAAGGCAGGCGGCTGCTGATGCCTTGGCCCCTTCTGTTTTCTTTGCAGGCGATTCCAGTGCTCTGGCCATCTGTTCCTTGTTGTGGGTCGTTAAGTGTACTGGGCTGCCAATACAAATAGCCCCACTTGAGGTTTGTTTGCATAAATTGTTTTGAAAGCTTCATGACGAATTTTCAGGATTACTTGCAGTGGTAGGGACCTCTGTGGAGGCGGAAATATAAATTTAGCGATGCCAGTTGGAATCTATTAATTTGCCTACAGCCCATCACCCTGGCTCTGCTGGCTGTGTGACCTTGGGCAGGTGAATTAACCTCTCTGGTCTTTACTTTCCCCATCTGCACAATGGCAGATGACAGGCATAGTAGCTACCTTATGGAATTAGGACTCTGAGATGAGAAGATAAAGCGCGGAGCACAGGACTTGGCATGTGGTATGAGCTTGGTACATGGAAGAAATGATTTTTCTGAAATGAGAGGAAGAAGAGCCCCCTTTGGTGGTAGAGCCAAATGACCTTGGAGTTGCACCTCAGCCTGGACTTGCTGCCTGGGTGACATTTTTCTTCTCCCCAAGCCTTAGTTTTGAAGTTTGGAGAATAGGCTAATGAACTACAGGAAGCCTACACAAGGCACCGCCCATGAAGTACAGAGGACGTATAGAATGCTCCCGCTGAGGGCGTGGCCACACTGCTCCTGGTTTGAACCCTTGACTCGATAGGTCTGGGGTGGCCCTGGGGCTCGTTCTGATGGCTCGGTTAAGCTGTGCTTATGGTTTTTCTCAGAAGCAGCTGCGAGAGGATCCTTAGCGAAGAGTGGCCAGTTCTTTGCGCTGTGGGGTAGAATGAGGAGTGGGGGATTTGACTCCAGGATCTAGTGGGGAAAATTATAAGACTGCTTTTGGCACATATTCAGCTGTAAAAAAAGAGAGAAGCAACAAAAGTGTGAGACCAAAGAGGCTGGACAGAGAAAGAGAGAGGAAGAGCAAGAGTCAGGGAGACACGGACGAGGAAGAGAGATGGAGAGAGATAAACTGATAAAATAGATGCAGAAACAGGTGACAGAGACAGGTGAAGAGATGGACACGGAGAGAGAGAGAGAGAGGAGACACAGAGAGAGGCAGGGGAGGGGGCCGCCCCCATTTCCCAAAGCCCGGTTGAACAGCGAGCAGAGGTGTGCTCACCTTGCGTGGAGGTTTGGATCTGTGCATCCGGGGATAGCAGGAGACAGAGGTGGTCCCCATCTCAGCCTTCAGTTGCCAGCTGCCCGTCATCCACAGCCTCGTACACCAAGCCGGGGGGTTTGAGTTTGCGCGAACCGGACTCACTCCTTTTTTCTTCCGCAGGGCCCTGTGGTTCCACTTTGTCAGGGAAGCCAGGAGCTGCCCGGCTGTAGGGGCGTCTGAAGCATGCGGCTGTGCCCCTGGAAGCACCTTTCCCGATGACAGTTAAATTGTCGGGGGGCCCTGTACTTCATTTACATCACAGACGCGTCAGTCGTCCCACTGCCTCCCCCAAATGAAAGCCAGCTGCCCCCGGCCCAACCATTGTGCATTTTGCTCCCCTTCAGACGGTCTTCGGACTTTTCAACTCGAACCTGCTGTCTGCCCAGCAGCCTCTGGCGCTTAATGATATTTTATTGCATGATTTCACCAAACCCTAGAGTCTTTCACTTATCCTCAGCTAATGGACTAAATCTGGACCCATTTGCTAAAACAAGCTCTGTTTTAGTAAGGAGCAGAGTGGTTACACATAAATCAGGGTTTCAGGTAAAATATTAGGTTTCGATTGCATCTAATCAAGCAAAAGACTGTACTTTTACAGCCTGGGACTGGAGTGCATGGCCGTCATAAGACACGTCTAAAACTTGCCTTCCTACCACGAGGGACACTTTGTTTATTGCCTTCAACCATTTGATGAATGTTTGTTGATCTTCTATTACATGGAACTCCGTCAGGGATACATTTGTCTCCAAAGATCACATTTCTGTAGGGGACACACACGTGCATGCAAAACAAGGGTGTGCACGTGTGTACACACAGGAGCCTCAGTAACTGGCAAAGGCACCTGAAATTAATTCTATTTTGGTGCAAGAAATCTTCAAGTTCATGTTTATATGTGTATACATAAGGGGTCTTCAAATGTTGTGAATCTGAATACTGTGAAAAAAATTTGCGTGGATTTCTTTTCTTTAATATTTGTGCATTTTCAACAGAGTGGCAGAGAGGCAGAGAGAGAGAGAGAGAGAAAGGAGAGAGAAACTTCTGCTTACTGATTTGCTTCCTAAATGGCTGTGCTAGCTTGGTCTGGACCAAGCCAGAGCCAAAGCCAAGAGCCAGAAGTTCCACCCAAGTCTCTCATATGGTGGCAGAGGCCCAAGCACTTGAGCCATCTTCTGCTGTATCCCCCGGTACATTAGCAGGAAGCTAGATTGGAAATGGAGCAGGTGGAACTTGAGTCATTGTCCATATGGGATGCTGGTGTCCCAGGATGTAGTTTAACCTGATGAGCCAGTTCATTGGCATGGCTTTCAAAATTTTGTATAGCTAAATTAAGTTATCTTTCAATTGCATTTTTCATGGATTGGAGGAGTTTCCTGGCAAAGAAGTTCCTGTCAGCTTTGTGGGAGAGGTAGTTATGAGAGAGATGCTTCAGTTTCTAGGTAGGATTTAGGGCAATGACTCTCAACCATGGATGGCTTTGCCTCCTAGGCAACTCTTAATAATGTCTGGACACATTTTTTGGTGGCTACATCTGAGAGGAGGGGGAGTCATGGATACCACCAAACACCCCAGAATGCAAAGAACAAATACCCTGTGTTCGCATCGGCTGGAACCTAGGGAACTGGATGGGTGAGGAAAGAGTGAAAGGTTGGGTAAGATCTGGGAACTAGGACTTTGTTCTACCTCCATGAGGAGCCTTGTTAGATTGGCAGCCCGGGCAGGAAGGCTCTGAACTGTGCTGTGGAAAGGCTGAGCAGGCAGCAGTGCGTCAAGTAGACGCGTTTCAACCTAGGTGGGAGCACTGGGGGAGGGGAACTCCAAGCAGAGGGCTGCCTGCAGGGCACATCTGGGGGAGGGGGGCAGACACTGTCTGCAGGTGCCTCTCACAGTGAAAAGGCACTCAGGATGGCCCTGCGGTCAAGACCACACCCCCTGGCCCCTGTTGAATTGAGCTGACATGGAGCATGTACCCACCTGCTTTCTCACGAAGCTGAGCACTTGTCTTTCATCTGCCCCAAGGCCCTATTTTTGTATCAGGTGACAAAGGGTTGGTCTATGGTGTGGTTTTCACTGGTGGTGACAGTGAGAGCCAGAGAGAGAAGAGTAAGTGTGAAGCTTTCCTGCCAGCCTGATGATGAGAGGGTAAGATCAGAGGGTCCCCGTTAGGACATCAACTTCAAGTGAGGGCTCTGCCATGTGGATGCTGTTGTGGCAAGCACCTGTGAGGTGGACTTGCAGGATCAAGTTTATTGCCCCGAGAACTAAGCAGGCAGGACTCAAGCCTCTGTGTTGCTTCCTCATGTGCTGCTATGCACAGCCCTAACCTCAACCTCTCGCTTCACGCTCCGTATCTAGGAATAGATCTTTCCTTATCATGTGTCACATTTAAGGCCACTTATGGGCGTTCCATGGGAAATGCAAGAAATAAATTTATTTTGGAGTAAAAAATTGAAGCCTATGTATAATAGGAACCTTCAAAAAAACCAATCAAAATTGTATATTATAGGGAAAAAACACCCTTCATGCATGGATTTCAGAAAGTCTTTGCAGGGGTACACAGTTCGGTCACTGGCTAGGACACTGCTTAAAGCACCTGCATTCCATATCAGAGTCCTCCAGTTCAAGTACTGGCACCTGTTCTGGTCTAGCCTCTTGCTAATGCGCGCTTCTAGAAGCAGCAAGTGATGGGCAAGTTCTCGGTTCCTGCTACCCACGTGGGAGATTCAAAGTGATACCATGCTGCTGGCTAAAGCCCGGCTCAGCTCTATGATGAGAGAACCGGAATATGGAATCTCTCTCTCTCTCTCAATCATATATTAAAAAACAAACAAACAAAACAAACACTAGTCTTTTTGACTACCAAGATGCTAATATTTTGCCACTTGATTATTTTTAAACAAGTACTGGAAAAATCTCCCACATCAACTGATAAAACCCATCTTTCAAAGATGAGATAGTTGAATCTGGGGAACCATATAGCTTTGTCACCCATCTTGGTGAGAGGCCAGGGAGAAGGTCCTGACATGGCATTCAGAATGGCCTTGAGGTTAGTGATGGAGTTCTCTGGCTGCTAGGCCCTTGGACCTATTGTATCTCATTTAAATCTTCAAAGAGCGGGCCCTTTTGGCGCAAGACCAGCTTTCTTTGGGCACATTTTTCAGCATTCAAATGGTGGATGAATGCCATGATTCACCCCAAAATCTCTGGAGTCAAGCCCTGTGTGGCCCCATGGCGGGTTTATGACTGAACATGGCCACTGGGTGTCGCTGTGCTACTGGGCTGGGCCCCATGGAGCATTTATCTGGCTGTTAAAAAACCCTGCCTCTTAAGGAAAACCTTGCAGCAGGAGAGTTGGGTAAATAGTCAGACAGGCCTTAATTATAATGCAAGCCTTGTCAGAGAGATGATGTTTACTGTAGGAGGCATTTACATGACTAACTTTCACGTGCTTAGAGACATTTTAGATCCAGTTTCAAAGTTTCTGAAAAAGAGAGAAGAAAGGTGAGAGAGAAATCAAACGAACATTCCAACCCCTAATCCTCCAAGTTGTGACATTCTGAAATGTTATGGGCTTATGTTGATGGATGTCAGGATGGATTTTTTTTCCCTTCTTTTTCTTTCTCTCCTTCTGTCTTTTTCTCTCTGACAGTTTTTTTTTTTCCAAAAGCCACACACACACACACACACACACACACACACACACACACACAAATGTTTTTCAAATGAACACAGGCAGGGAAGTGTCATCCAGTGATGGATTGCTCACTCCAGCTCAGCTTTTGATAATTAAGTTCTACTCTTCACAGACGAAGGCTGTTCTGCCAAATCCAAAATACCCTGGAAAACATAAAATTAGAACCTTATGAGAAAGAAAATAGATTAAAAGAGCTAAATATATATGTGTGTAGTTTGGCTAAGTGGTGATTGGGGAGGGTGGGGTGAGAAGTGGAGATGCGTGATAACTGCCTACTAGTCTGCCCAGGGACACAAGGCAAGAAAGAAGGGGCGATGTTTGCACACTCAGGGAGGAGGTCAAGTTCAGAGTAGATGACCTGGATTAAAAAGACGCTTTTAGGACAAGCATCACACAGGCCTGACTGATGAGAGCTGATGCTTCAATTAAGGGATCGAGCCTCAAAGGGAAAGTATTAGAACCTCCAGCTCTTGGGACATTTCATGGGGGGTCTTCCCTAAACACAAGCAACAAGCCAGTTATCTTACCCTCCCCTCCCACCCGGCCCCACTCCCTGGCCTCCCAGGGCGGGGCAGATATTCTTGTAGCTCTGATCTCCACATCTTCAGAGCTTGCTTGGACAATCTCACTATTTAATGCAATCTACTAAATGAAACGCTCAACTCTGGCAGGCTAGTTCTGAATCATAGGCTGGAGACTACACGTGGCTGCCCCAGAAACCTACCATGAAATCCTGGCCCCAGCCAAGCAGAGCCCAGGCAGCCCCAGGAGGCAGTATCATATGCTCGCTGGCTTGGAGGTCACCATCTTGCTTTGCTGCCTTTGCGGTTGGCTCACTCTACACAGCTACAGCGGTGGAAACTCCAGACCTGAAACTGGCCCTGTCCTTTCATTGTGGATCCACACAGCTGACCACAACAAGCACCGGGCATTGCTGAGTGATTTATTAGAAGAGACTGCAAATGAGACTTTGAAAGCAAATTCCCTTACTATCATGTAATGCACCAGAGGGGCAGGAGAGGCCAATGGTCCCTGCGGTCATTGCATTCTTGGCAAGAAGCACCCTCTTCTTGGGTTCACTCAAGTGGGCAGACACTGTTTGTAGCTTGGGCACTCCTAGTGTTCATCCGATCACCCTGAAATTTGGATCTTTATCTGCCCCAGTAATTCATGTCTTTGGGAGGGGAAAGAAGGGGGCCAAGTCAGTTGCAACTGCTTTCCATCCTGTTTTCCAATGCACAATCAGCTCAGTTAAATGTTGAAGCACGGCTGATGTGAACTGCCGTTCTGCTTGACATAGACATTTTTGATTGCTTCTGCAGAGTGGGGCTGCTTTTCCCCAAGCCCCACCACTGTTTGTTGCAGGGTAGGGAGAACTTCAAGATTCCAAGGGATGGGACGGAAGGAGAATTTCCCAAGTTTTCAGGGAGGTTACTTGGGGAAGAGGAGGAAAGAAGGCCTGCCTAAGCCAGCCTTGCTTGGTCTTTCCTCTTGCCAGGAAGCCCAAGGGTTTTGCTTCTGACTCTGCATCCGATTGCAAGTTTGGCCTTGAGGGCAGTCTGGGCTGACCCTGGGATCACTGGGAGTGAGATAGCTTTAATCTGCTTTTTGTCAGCTTGGAGTTGGTGTGGTGGGAACCCAGAGATAAAAAATGGGAACTGACTTCTTCCAGGGCATAGGAA
Organism: Ochotona curzoniae; assembly: GCF_017591425.1. Classification (NCBI taxonomy): domain Eukaryota; kingdom Metazoa; phylum Chordata; class Mammalia; order Lagomorpha; family Ochotonidae; genus Ochotona; species Ochotona curzoniae. The sequence continues at coordinate 22,204,245 of NW_024465926.1, forward strand.
AACAAGCAGGAGGAAAGGAAGGCTTCCTGCCCCTCTCCAGGAGCTGATAAGCCTAATTGGCTGGCTCTGCCTGCTGCACATTGATTGCACCTCTTAATAAAGTGCTATTGATTGGCATGCGGTGAGCACGCCGCTCCCACCCCTGCTGTCTCACCAGCATTCTCTTGCTGGGATCCACTTCTCATCACAGGCACCAGGGTCAAGCATGGGAGGCATCTTCAGGTTGCAGGGATCTCAGAACAGCTTTCAGATCACTCCAGGATTTCGTGTGATACCTCTTCTGGGGTGGGAAAGATGTTTTCATGGTCTTTAGGAAAAGCTGAGCTACTAATACAACTTCCTAGCACAGAATATGTTTTAATTGAGCCTCTGAATGGGCACCAATGCTGCATGAGGCTCTGAGGCCCACAAAGCCTGATTACGAAGGCACATTCATGGAGTCTGGACTGAGATGGGGGAGTGGGTGGTGGGTTGGGGCTGTGGCAGCCATCTGCAGCCGTGGGGTGCTGTGGCTACAGCTGAGTGAGTCCAGGTGCATTTCCATACCTTCCTGAGGCTCCAGTTCCACCCCTGCTAAGACAGAGGTAATAACTCAGTTTGAGCATTGCTAATCTAAAAACTGGAAGTTCAAAATTCAAAACTTCAAACATCACTTTGACATTGTAGGTGGTGGGTCCTACAGTTCAGGTGTACTGCCTGGTGTTACCTGCAAGTTATGGGTATGGAGTGTGCATGAAAGTGATGTTTTCTTTCGACCTGGGTCCCATCTTCAAGATTTCTGACTGTGTAAGTATGAATAATCCAAAAATTAAAAAGAATTAAATCCTAAACATTTCTGAATCCCAAGAATTATGGATGAGGGATACTCAACTTATCATATTACTAACCAATAAAGATTGTTGCAAGAATAGAGTGTATCTTCAGACATAACGCTTACAAACTGTTTGCGCCCAAAACTTCTGAGCACATTGGAATGCGGCCTCCCATTTTCCTCCTGTCACTTCTCCAATCAGATTTAGGTTGTGATGTTCTGAGGCCCCACACATCAAAAACATGACACTAATGAGAACTGGGTGCTAGAAGCACTTTCTGCCATGCTGTGAGACAGCTATGAAGGTGACATGGTAGCACTGGGTCAACCCTGGTATACTTAAGTCTAAGACCCATGCATCGTGTGCCAGTCCTGCATCGGTATACCACGAAGGGGATTCAAGTGGAAATCCACTGTGTGAAGGATTCCAACCCTGGGAGAATTGACAGCATCTGCCAGAGAACCCTGGAGATCTTAGAAGCAGCAGGCAGGCAGCCACATGGCATTAGGGGTGGTGTTTCAATCCTTGGTCTTGAGTTACAAAAGTAAGAAACACAATGGGATACAGAATCCTGTGCCTTTCATTTAAACTCAACCTACATGCAGCTGAAGGTACACTTTTTTTTTTTTTGTAAGGATACATGCGGGCTTGAAGATGCACACTAGAAAGGTTGTCTGGGGAGAAGGAAGAACGCGGGTTTTAGTGGGAAGAAACCAAATAACCCAAGTGTGGGGAGAGTCTTGTCCAATCTGTGGAAGTCAATACACAGCTGAGGAGCAAGGGAATTCAACTCCCTGCGCCCACCATCCAGAGAGAGAGCTGCTCATCTCTATCTGCTGTTATAAGTAAAAAAGAGAAGGGAGACAATGATAACCACTTCTTTTACTGTGGAAAAGGAAAATTCTTATTTATTTATGCACATAACACAAAATATGCCATCTTACTGATGTTTAATGTGCAGTTCTCTACTTAGAGAAAAGGATAACTTCAAGATGCAATTTACAAGCCAGACAGTGAATCCCTTAAAAAGAGGATGCAACAGCTGGCAGAGTCACAGGACTGGGAAGCCATGGCCAGTGGATTCAGAGCCTTTTGTCCCTGCACTAAGAATGCTCGTGTCTGCGAATGGTGATTCCTTGTTCATTCCATCTGGTAACCATGGCTCTTTTTACGCTTCCAGTGACTGACTTATCCCTTCTGGTCTCTCTCTCTCTAAAGATTTATTTTATTTTTTTTAATTGGGAAGGCAGATTTACAGAGAGGAGAGACAGAGAGAAAGATCTTCTATCCACTGGTTCACTCCACAAGCTGAGTCTATCCCAATCCAGGAGCTTCTTCAGGGTCTCCTACATAGGTGCAGGTTTCCAAGGCTTTGGGCCGTCACATACTGCTTTCCCAGGCCACAAGCAGGAAGCTGGATAAGAAGTGAAGTAGCCGGGACACAAACCAGCACTCAAATGGGAAAATGGCGCATGCAAGGCGAAGATTTAATCACTAGGCTATCACATCGGTCCCTGGGCCTCTCTTTATAAATGGATTCAACAACACATAGTTCTCCCGAGACTTTGTATTTGGAGTAATGTTTTTAAGAGTCATCCAGGTGGTAGCTTATATCAGTTTTCCACTATTTGTTGAAGAAAGATATTTTATTGCATGGATTCTTCGTAATCCACACAATTATCCGTCACTGGACATCTGTGTTGTTTTTATCTTTTTTTTGGGGGGGGTGGCTGCAAATAATGACACTATGCATGCTCTTAGAGAAGCATGTGTATATATGTGTGGAGGGGTATTGCACACGTCTTCATAACTCTGCTACGTATACACCTAGAAGAATTTCTAGGCCACATGATCACTCGTTATGCAATATTGAGGACGTGCCAACAATGACGCTAGCCATGTATCAGCCTAGATCTCTACTTGTTGCTACTCTCTGTCTTTCTGATAATAGTCCTTCTAGTACAGAGTCAAGTGGCTTCTCCTTCTAGCTTTGATGCTCATGTTCCTAATGAGTTTTGTATTTATTGACTATGTTCATATGTTTTCAGAGAAGTATCTATTCAAATTCTTTTCAGAGAAATTTCTATTCAAATCCTTTTGCCCTTTTGAAAAAAAAAATCCCTTTTCAGTGTTGAGTTGTAAGAGTTCTTTATAGGTTCTGGATACTAGTTCATGAGTGGATACAACATTTGGCAAACCTTTTCCCATTCTGTGGTTTCTTTTTTTTTACTTTCTTAATGGGATTCTAATTCAAGAGATTTTAATTTTGGCACATTCAATTTATCTAGACCATAGAGATTATGATTCTTTTTAAGAGTTTTTAAATTGTAGTGACCCATTTAGGGTTAACGTCTCTGGGTATCGTGTAAGGAAAGGATGGATCTTCATCCTTCTGCATCCTTTCAGTATCTATGCGAAGAAGACCTTCCTTCCCCCCACTGAATTCCTTTGGCACTCAATGTATTTCTGAAAAACTGACATCAAAAATAAGTTGGTGCCTGGACATTTTCCTCCCCTAAGCTTAAGCTGTCCATTCAGTCATTATTCCTAATAATACTTTAAAATAATATTATTTAGTGAAAATAACAGTTGCTCAATGAAGCGGGTGTCACATAAACCTGAATTTCTTTCCTAGATCATACTTTCTAACCGCATGACTTAAACTTTCTGGAGCATCACCTAAAGTTTCTTCATCTTATCCTTTTCTAATAAATGGGGATACTGTTCTCTTACCCTTTGCAAGGTCAGTGGCAGCCTGAGAAGGGCAACCTGCTGAAGTGCTCTGTAAGCCACCAGGGCAAATGTTTCATTCATGTTCTTGGCTTGTCCATCCACACTATCCAATCCATTGCCACTGGCATTGTTCTCTGTATTTGTCATTGCTTCCTTGATACTACCTTCTTCTCCAAAGTTAGTAGCTTGTAATGGCAAACATTTCCTTCCTGATATTTGTGTGCTGAGAGTCCTGGCATGGCTTAACAGCAACATGTGGCCAAAACTCTTGTACTAGACTCTGTCAAGTGGCTGTTTGGGGCTGTTCAACTGGCAGAAGACTCCCTTTCTATGCTCACCGGCATGCTATTGGCTGGAAGGTACCCCTCACATCCTCTCAGCTGGGGGCTTCCCTCAGCTCCTTGCTTGGAAGATCTCCATGGAAATGATTGCTTCACTGACTCATGAAAGAAGAACTAGGAAAGATGCAAGAAGGAAGGCACAGTCTTTCAAAACCTAACCTCTAGTGACAAGAGACCCTATCACTTTGGCTTGTTCTACTTGTTCCATGCAAAGCTGCTGAGTGTATCTCATGTTGAAGGGCAAGCGACTGCCCAGTCCATGGATGCCAGGAATGGGATCACTGAGTGTCCTACCAGAATAGAGCCTGCTACATGCTGCCAGGGCCGCAGGAGCAAGGCACTGTTGGACATCCAAGCCGAGAGCTGTGCCTTACATACAGCAGACATTCAGCCAGTGTTGCTAAGACAGGAACTCAATTCCATGAGACTTACCACAGCCAGCTCTCATTAGCCTCACACACCAAGCACACCAAGTGTCTTTCATTCTACTTCCTCCCCCTCTTTCTCTCTGTAACTCTACCTTCCAAATAAATCAATCAGCGTTAAAGAAACAATCCCAGGCTGTTTTCACACTCAGCAGTGATTCTTCACCGGCCTCTGGCCAAGAGGAGTTCTATGGTAGCAACCACAGAATCTGTGTCCAGTACAGCAGTTTAGGATGAGGTTGAAGATGGGACCGAGACAAATTGTTCTTGTTTGCTAGGATGTACACCCGGGACCTGGACCCCCCTTGCTCCAGAAAGAAGTGGCTCCCATATGTTTTCTAACATACCAAGGGAATGTCTTTTTCTAAGGGTCCAGAAAGCCTTGTCCTTGGAAAGGGATGAAAGTAAACAGCCCTCTTCTGAGAAAAATGCACATTTTCACCCTAAATCACGTGTCATTTCAGGTTTCCCGGGCACCTCCACAGGCTACTGGGGCATCCATGAAGAATTCATGGAGTTGTGTTTATTAGCAGTGTATGTCAGGTTTCAGAATCTACCATATGCCTTTCAACATTTTCAAAGTTTGTTTTTAATATTACTTCATTTATTTGAAAGGGAAGGAAGGAGAGAAAAAGACAGGAAGGAAGGTGGGGGAAAGAGAGAGAGATCTATCCACTGGTTTACTCCCCAATGGCTCATCAGTCATATCTGATCCAATTGAATACCAGGAGTCTGGAAATCCATCTGGACCTTCCACATGGGTGCAGGGAACAAATCTTTTGGGCTATCTTTCATTAATCTGCTAGGGGCATTAGCAGGGAGCTGGATCTTCAGTTGAAACTTAAACTGGCATGCTCATTTGGTATACTGGCATTGCAAGCAGGTACTTAATCTGATGTGCCACAGTTCTGGCCCTCTAGAACTGTTTAAACACATCTCCACACTTAGTTTCCCATTGTTTGCTTAATATGTCTTGCCAATTGAATTCTTGTGTTTTAACCGAAAAAAAAAAAAAAACATACCCGATATCATTACCATAGAATCTGGGCAGGATTAGATGCCTTGAGGTGCTGTCCTGATTCCCTATTTAGTAGCTGTGTGACCTTGAACATGTGGCTTGCTTTCGCATCTATAAAATGAGGCTAGCGAAAGGACCTGCTGCACTGGGTTGTGAGAATGTCCTTGGGCAAGCGCCATGACAGAACACATACTGCTGGCTGTTCCAGGGACACAATTTTCTGCTACCTTTTTGATTAGACACAAAATACTACAGTTTAAAGGTGCTTGCTGTGAGTACACGTTTCTTTTAATCTTGTTTATTTTCATTTTGTTTGAAAGGTAGAGAGGAAGCTCTTCCACCTGTTTGTTTACTCTCTAGTCACCCATAATAGCCAGGAGAAGGGCTGGACCAGGCTGAAGCCAGGAGCCTACACCTGCATCTGGATCTTCCTTATGAGTGGCAGGGGCCCAAGAACTTGAGCCACCATTTGCTGCCTCAGGGTGTGCCTGGTAGGAGGCTGGAACTGAAAGTGGAGCCTGGGCTTGGACACAAGGCTCCAATATGAAATGTGAGTCTATCCCAAGCAATATCTTAACTGCACTCCTGAAAACTTTTCTCTAAACCATTGATATTCTATTCTAAAAAAAAAAAAGCATGTGAAGTCCGGTAACATACTTCTTAGATTTTGGAAAATGCTGTTGGGTCTTTCAAGAGAAAGTATGCAGTCATATGCCAACATACACGCCCTCACACATGCGCATGCTATGCATCTACATGTGTACCTGACACGTATACACACACGTATACATACAATCATACACATGGACACGATGTAATGTATATGCATCATCCTACATTCATGCACACATATATACATGCACCACTACACAAGCACACATGTACATTCACACATGCAATCTAAACAATGCAGCAGGAAATCTCCTGAAGGAGAAAAAAGTAACTGATGGTGCCTTTGGGAGGATGCAGAGAGGGCATCTGAGGGTGTGTTTGTTTCTGGATTACAGTGACAAAGAAATAAGGAAAAACAGACCCTGTTTGTACTGCTCAGTGGCACCTTCCAGAGAGGCCAGGAAATACATCCGGCCTGTCTGGTGGCCACGTTACCCACGGGCCCCTGATCCCACTGGCTGCTGGGAGCTGCGGGGGAGGGGGCGTGAATGACCTGCCTGGGGTTGCTCATTGAAGGGATTTCTGTTTGCCTGGAGCAGTAGCCCCTCTTCCTCTGACCTGCTCCTAGAGAGATTTTAAAGCTTGTCTGTGCCCAAGGTGGAGCTAAGCTATTGGTAGCAGAATTGTGGGATGAATCTTCCTGATACTACTATTTTGAGAGAGACTTATTTATTTATTTGAAAGGTAGAGTGGCAGAAACAGAGAGATCATCCATCCATTTGTTAGCTGCTTACACAGCTAAATGGCCAGGGCTGGCGCATGCTGAAGCAGGGAACTGTGAACTCAGTCCTGGTCTTGCATGTTAGTGTCAGTGGCCAAGCTGCTTAAGACACGATATCCTGCCTCCCAGAGTCTGCCCTAACAGGGAGCTAGCACCAGGGACCTGGGCATTCTAATGAGGAAGCAGCATCTCAACTGCTAGGACAAATGTTTACCCTTTTAATATCATCATTGCCTTTGAACACATGACAAATCATAAAAGGAACAATTCACAGGATCAGTGCTCCAAGTTAGTTCTTATTGAGATTTTTTTTTTTTTTTTGGTGGTGGTGGTAGGTGGGGTGGGACTCAGTAACACGAGCAGAACTGTGTTATAAAGCCTTGGACTTGGAAGCAAAAGAAAAGAGATCATCCCTCGTGTGGGGGTGGTGGAGTTGCCTGAGATACTTGATGGATCCATTCTGTTACAAAAGGCAAAGCAGAAAAGCTGGGGAAGCTGACACTGTCAGAGCTCAGGCTTCCCGAGCCAGCTCAGGGTCCCACCAGCACTGCCTTGGTTCCTTGGGAGGACAGTGTCTCCAGGGCCGCAAGGACCTCCCAGAAGGCACTGGGCTTTGTCTGCACCATCCAAATATCACCACCATGGGCAACGAGTTTCAGCACATGAGCATCTGAGGCACACTCTGTTTTAATTTTTTCTTACTTATTTTATTAATTTGAGAGAGAGAGAAAGGTCTTCCATCCACTGGTTTAGTCTCCCAAATGCCACAGCAGCTGGGGTTAGGTCAGTCTGAAGCCAGGAGCCAGGGTCTCAATTGGATCTCCTGTGAGGGTGGCAGAGACCCAACCATCTGCGCCATCAGCAGCTGCCTGCCAAGATGTGCATCAGCAGGGAACTAGAATCAGGTGTGGAGATGGGAATCTTAATCCAGTTATTACCACATGGGATGCTGACATTGCAAGTAGCATCCTAACTGCCAAGCAAGATGCCCACCCTGAGTGGGACATTCTTCAACTATGTCCAAAGTACAGCAGACAATATTCCTGACCTTTAAAATTGGATATTCTCTGTGACTTAGCTGATGCCGCATCCCAAGGGAGAGGGAACATTTATGTGTCAGTGTGAGTGTGTGTGTGTGTGTGTGTGTGTGTGTGTGTGTGTGTGTGTGTGTGTGTATCCTTTCTAACGGGGAGAGGTTCTCCCTAAACATGGCCAAGGGTTGTTTAATCAGACGACCCTGTATCTTCAAATGATGTCTGTGTCCCTACTCAGCACACATACCTTCCTTTGGAGGCAGGCCCAATGTCACCCTCTACACTCCTATAATTTCTGGAAAGGCACCTCTGTAGTTGCTGGGGTAGAGGTTAAACAAACCCAATGCCATAATCGAAGATGGTTGAGCTTAAGGATGTAACAGGCTTGTGTCACAGTTTAGCCGGTGCCACTTTACTTGAAAATGTACTTATTTCTTTGAAAGGCAGCACTAGATCTCCCACTTGTTGACACTCCCCAAATGGCTGCAATGGTTGAGGCTAGGCCAGGATAAAGCAAAAAATCTGGAAACCCGTCTGGGTCTCCTACATGGATGGCAGGAACCCAGACACTTGGTCCTTCCTCTACTGCCTTTCCAGGCACATTACCAGGGAATTGAATTAGAAGCAGAGCAGATGGGATGCAACTGACATTCCCATATGACATGCCAGCATAGTAGTCGGTGACTTAACTCTGTGCCACAAGGATGGGCCTCAGCTACTGCAACCTTATTTAAGCTTCACGGCGGAAGAGTGAAGTAAGTGTGAGTACTATTCCCACTTTACAGAGAAGAAAACTAACGCTTGGTGAAGTGTGGCAATTTCACGCAAGAGTTACAGACAATGCTGATACGCAGACCTGATTCATGGTCTTCAGAGATCATGGTCTTTACTGGGTTTATGTTGTGTTACTCAAGTTTTATGATACCAAGAATACTGCCTTGGGCCTGAAAAGGTGGTATTTCCCAGCTCTTCACACTGGATGTTTACAACCACCAGAGGACAGATAGGTGCACTTCAAGCAACTCCTCCATGGACACAATGATGGGCATGGCTTCAGGTCCCCTCTAGGACCTGATGGTTCAAGTTCCATGGCATGAGCTGCAACTTCCTTGCAGGTTTCTAGGGACCACCAACATGTGGCAGGATGCTTTTCCACAAACCATGATTCAAATGATGCATTTGAGTCCATCCCAGTGAAATGAAGAGGCCCTGGGAGTTATCACTGTGGATTTTATGCTTTTGAAGTATCATTGAGTCTAATGATATTTTAACAGTATTAAGATATAACAGCGAAACCAACACAGTTTGAAAACTTATTACCCAGGATGTTGCACAATCCTTACCAAGAATCTAGCAAAAGCATGGAGTAGCGATCTATAGGGTACTTGTTCTAGGGGCCTGGAAGCTAAGGCTTAGCTTTGTTATGGGACTTTATGATTTTTCATTTTTAATTTCATTTCATCTCAAAGAGAGGAGAGGAAAGGAGAAAGAGGAAGATGTGTGTGTGTGTGTGTGAGAGAGAGAGATCTTGCATCTAGTGGTTAATTCCCCGAATGGCCATACTGGGCCAAACTGAAGTCAGGAGCCTGGAACCCAGTCCAGGTTTCCCATGTGGGTAGGCAGCATGGACCCAACTATTAGAACTGTCATTTGCTCCCCTGAGACAGCCCATGAGCAGGAAGCTGGATGGGAAGCTGAGGAGCCAGGACTCTACCACAGATGCAGGAATCCCCAGCTGCGTCTTTGCCGCTGCACCCTCTCCCTAGTATGTAATTTTCTGAAATCACAGCCCTAGTGTGGTCCAGAGTCATGGCTCAGCCTCTGCTGCAGCCCCTGCACTTCTCAAACCACACTGTTCCCTCCTCTCATTTCTGTCTTCTGCCTGTGACTCTGTGACATCAGGGAAGCTATGGGCTCCCTCACCCCCAGGGCCCCATTTACTGCCCAGAGACCCTCTATGAAAATATCCTTTCATGAATCTTTAACCACTAAGAACCTGATTATAATGTAATCAAAGGTTTATAATGTAAATTGCTATGTTACATTTACTGTTGTTTAAATGATGAGAGAGAAGAGAAAGTTCATAAAATATTTAAATATTTCTTTTTTTCTCCAGGGCTTTGATTAGACAGCTCTCCCATTTTGCCTCCAGTGGATGTTTACCTTCTCCAGTTTGAGGCATGTGGGCAGCATGTCCCTGTGCCGGCGTGCTGTGAGATGTGGGTGTCTTGGGTCTGGGAACAAATCTATATGGGGGCTGGTGTTGTGGTGTGGTGAATTGAGCCTCTGAGACACCGGCACCCCATATGAACCCTGGTGCTTTGCTTCTGATCCAGCTCCCTGCTAATGCACCTATGAAAGCTGTAGAAGATGGCAAAAGTGCCTGGGCCCCTGCCATCTACATGGGAGATCAGGATGGTATTCCTGGCTCCTGGCTTGAGCCTGGCCTAGCCCCTGGACACTGAAGCCATCTGGGGAGAGAATTGGTAAAATCACTTGCTCACTTGCTCTGTCCCTCCATCTTGCTATAAATGCATAAAATAAATCTTTGGAAAAAAGAATAGTAGATTGCTTTGGCAGCAAAAAAGGAAATTAATGCAATAGCATCTCAATAACTAAAAGCTGCTATTAAGCAAAGATAGTTCAACAGGTTTATGGGAAATAGAATTTAAAAGCTAAGTTTTGTTTTGATGAAAACAATGTTAATTTTCATACAAACAAGGGGCTGTTTAAAAATTTATGGAAACACACAGCATAATAAAAGAAATATGTATGAATTCCAAAATCTTATTGTACCATATAAAGCTTATTTTTCATTTCATTTTCCCAAAAAAGTGTGGAAGCATCATCATATTAACTGTGTTGATGGAGTCATAGTCACGTTACATAGCAAATAATCATAAAATTTCAGAAGATGGTGGTAGCCTATTTTTGTAAGAAAGGCTGGAGGTTGCCTGATCTGGGCTGGCTAATTCATACATCTGCAGGCTGACTAAAGCTCTGCCCCAGGCTGGCCATGGCTGGGACACTTGAGTTGGATAGATTTGCTTTTAGTGTCTTCTCTCCTTCCTCTGGGACCAGGGGACTCAGTCAGGGACAGACTTCTGATGCTGCTGTCAAGAGCAGAAGCATGCAGGAACTCTGGGAGTCAAATGCAGGATTTGAAACACAGTCGTGTGTGCTCCTTCTATTGGCCTAACAAACCACTAGGGAATAAGGAAACGCACACGCTGCCTTTGGAAGGACCTCTAAGGCCACACACGCAGGGTCTGAGCAGAGGGAAGGTGAGAAAATGGACTCAGTCATTGACGTTGATAGTAAATCAAGAGCCATTAATGAAGTGACCTATTATATTGATTATTACCATTACTATTTATATTTTAGTAGAAATTGTGAAATAAAATCTTTCAGACTAGGGTGGGGCAATCTCCTACCTTACAGACTTTCTCAGCTGAATTCTGATGTGGAAGACTTGGCTTAAAGATGCCTACTCTAGTTTCACAATCATTGGACCCGAAGGAACATATGGGCACTGGTTTGAGTCCTGGCTGCTTCACTTCTGATCCAGCTCCCTGCTCCTGTGCCTGGGAAAACAGTGGAGGGCGACCTGAATGCTTGGGCCCCTGTTCCCATGGGAGAAATCCAGATGGATTCCCTGGCTCCTGGCCCAGATTTGACTGTTGAGACTTTTGGGGGAATGTGTAAGTGGGTTGAAGATTCCCTCCTTTTCTCTCTCTCTGTGTAAGCCACTACCTTCCAAATGGATAATAAATCTCAAGAAAAAGGTGAAGGACAAAGAAGGTGAATACTTGGCCCAAGGACTGCAGTTCTCCCATTTCTCACCCATGGTAGACATCACAAATCAATCCCAGCACTCTTCCTACTAAGCTAATACGTACACTTGGCACAAGCACTTTGAAGAGTAACTGCCAGTTAAGGATTTAAAAACGATTATCTATCACTGATGCTGAAAAGAGCCCTGAAGTGCTATTCAGGAAACAAGGATTGCCATCCATTGTCTATCAAGAGATTGAGCAAGAGAGCCCTTCGTTGAGCCTCATCTCTGCAAACAGAAGGTTATAGAAGGTTATAGAAGACAGCAGTAGCTCTGGGACACTCTGACCTATCTGAAAATTCCTGCCTTTCTCCCAGTGGTCTTGCCACAGATTGGCACATATCAGTGGAGATTTCTTTGAGCTGCCTAATGCACAATTAGGTTCTTTACTCTCTTTGCTGCAGTTTCACAACAGTGGTATGATTGCCATCTATGTCTGGAGAACTCTTGGTCTTTGAGAATGTTCTAGCCTGTATCCATTAAACACCGGGAGTCCAGCCCCAGTCTCGACCATCACAAGCATCTCCCAGGGCCAGGGTTCGGTGCCCTGATTAAGGTGCTGCTTCAGAAACTCACATCCCACATCAGAGAGCCTGGTTTAAGTCCCGGTTCCTCCTGTGTTCTCTGATCTAGCTTCCTGCTAATGTGCATCTTAGGGGTGGGTAGCATATGAAGGTGAAAGCATTTGGATTCCAGTCCTCCACGTGGAAACCCTCGATTGAGTTCTGAGCTCTTGACTTAGATCTGTGTGTGTATGCATGAGTGTGTGTATGCCTTTCAAATAAAATGAAAACACACTGAAAAATTTCTGCCAAGAATTGCCAAATATTCCTTGGGGACAAAATGGCTTCCAATTAGGGACAACTGACATAGTGTTTTCTCCTCTGAAAGAAGAAATTAGCTCATTGGCATCCTGAAGTTTACTTACAGTCACTCCCTAAGTGAGGATGGGATGGACAGGGGATCCAACATGTCTTCTCCCTTTCAGTCAGACCTCTCTTTGGGGACAAAGCCATGCTCATGAAGGTCTAGGTTATAGATCCTGGGGTGCAACCTGCAGCATCTCTTACCTGCTGTACACCCAGCACTGCTGTCAGAAGGGCAAAAGCTGTCTACTGAAGAGTATAAATCACCACTCTGGATTGGCCAGCCACTTAACGTAATGGAGTGATTGACAGGTAGATATTTACACTCAGTGGACAAAATGGGTCAATCAATCAACTGAGACAGTGCGAGAGAGGGTGGTGGAGCCATGGGGCGGGGGGCGGCAAGAATGAGCAGGCTTAAGACCACCACTGCCATCTCCTCTGGGCCCATGCTCAGTCTGCTCACATGTCTCCTCTTCCACAGCATTTATTTAATGATTCCCTTCCAGCCTCATGCTGTTTCCAGCGGTCACCTTCTGAAAAACCAGACAAGAGTCTGCTGAGCGTGCACGAAGACCCAGGTCCAGCCAGGTAAGGAGATGAGGCCACTTCCGTGGTGGCCAAGTCATCAGGCTTGCTGCCTTACAGCCAAGAATCAAGTTCCTCACATTACACAAAGGAAAAAACGACTCCCTAGTTTTGTCAGAGCCCACATGATTTCTAACTTTCAGTTCATCATTTTGGGCTGAGGGGGATGTAACTCAATTAAAGACAGAAACATTAAATTCACAGTAAAGCCATCACATGGCAAACGATTTATAGGGGGTATTGATTAATGCCATCAGTAAAGTATTTGCCTTAATCAATAGGAAAAGGTGATTTAAATGTGTAGGTGTCTCCTGCACTCCTTCCAGCCATGGCTTCTATTATTTGTATACTTTAAAAGTTTTATTTATTTTAGAGGCAGAGAGAGAGAGCTACCCACCTATGGATTCATTCCTCAAATCATTGTAACCCGCCTGGTTGGGTCCCAAGGTAGGAGCCAGGAATACCTGATCACTTGAGTGTCATGACTGTGTTTTGGCGTCTGTGCCTGCAGGAAGGAGGAGCCAGGAGTTGGAGCCAAACATTGAACCTAGGCACTCTGATGTGAGACATGGCTGTCCTAACCAGCATCCTAACTGCTAGGCCAAATGCTCTACTCCAAGGCTTCCCTTAAAAGCCCGCATTCATGTGATAGAGCTCTTGGCTTCCTCTAACTTCCTTTAAGCCATATTCCCTCCATTGTCCAGCAACACCATTGCCTTGAATCCCTGTTGCAAGTCAGGTTCTCTGAAAGAAGACACCGTCATGGAAGTTGGAGTACAAGATTTTTTAAAAGTCAGCACATCGCTGTGCTAGAGTTGGAATATGATTTAGCTGCTGCATCCACCCATTTGTCTTTGTTCAAAAGAAAAAGTCATGGCCACTCAGAACCCCGCTAAGGCTCTGTGGCAGCAGGATTGAAGTGTAGACCTTTTCCAATGACTTAGGTGCATTGGGTGCCCAGGTATGAGCTTGGTCATTTGAATCTGAACCCTAGAATCTTCTTTTCTCTTCACATCATTTCCCCTGTACGATCCCTAGCCATCACCTAGAAGAAAGCGTGTAGGGCTGGTGCGAGTGCTGTGATATTGGCCTCCCTTATTGGAGTACCTGTTTGAGTTCCACTTGCTCCACTTCTGATCTGCTCCCTGCTAAATCTCCTGGAGAAGCAGAGGATGGCCTAGGAAGTGGTCTAAATGGCCCTTACCATCCACATGAGAAACCAATTTGAAGTTCCTGGCTTCGGCCTGATCTGGCTCTAGCTGTTATGGCCATTTGGGAACTTAACCAGGAAATGAAAGACTCTCTCACTCTCTTTCATGAAAAAAAACATGCATTTGGAAATGCTGTGTCAAAATAAGATAGTGGTAATTTGTTTTTAAATTTGGCATTTATTAGTTTACCTGAAACTTTAGAAAATGATTGCAATTATTTTCATAAGTGAATCTTTTGTGTTCTTAATTTCTTTTTGTCTTTGGGGATTGTTTTTCTGTTTTTGTGTAAACTCTAGACATAGTCTTTATTAAATTAGTACCTTTTATAGACATTCTTCTAAATCTATGGTTTAACTTTTATGCGTGTGTGTATGTGTTTACATTAAGCAGTTTAAATGTGTTCGGTTATCTTTCTTGTCTGTTATATTTATTTCATTGTCTCCTGTCTTAATAGTGTATGTCAGTTCTTTTTTTATCCTTTTAATCATGTATAAATGTAATTTATATTTAAACACACTTAGATAAACTTTAATTTGCATCATATAAATGTTTTAGCTATAGGGCCGGCATTGTGGCCTAGCAAGTAGAGCTGCTGCTCAAGATGCTGACATTTCATATGGATACCAGTGCATGTCCTGGCTAGTCCACTTCAGCTCAAGCTCCCTGATAATGCTCCTGGAAAAAACAAGTGCCTGGGCCCCTGCTATCCATGTAGGAAATCCAGCTATAGTTTCTGGCTCCTGGCTTTGGCCTGGCTCAGCACTGGCCACTTGGCCATCTGGGGAGTAAAGCAGTAGATGAAGGATCTCTCTCTCTGTAACTCAGACTACAAATAGACAAGTCTTTAAAAATAAATAAATGTATTAGCCACACATTACCATAATGTAAACTCTATATTAAAGATACATAATTTCATCTACTTTGAAGTTTTCAAAAAAAAAATATTTAGCAGCTATGGTTTATTAAAGGACAGGGTAAGAAAGAAAAGATTTTTTTTCACTTCAAGTATTTAAGCAGCTTCCTCTGTTGCCTGACTTTGCTGGCTCTCCTGTCGTGTGCTGTCACATGTGGTACTCTTGTATTCAATGGGGATTTTATGGGTAGCTGCCTGCTCCTGTGTTGCTTGCTTTTTTTCCCCCCTCTCTGCAAGTTTCTATGGTATTATTGATTCATCAACATGGTGGGGCTTGCCAGTTCCCAGAAAAAGAGGTGAATTACTTTGTAGCGACAAGTACTAAAGTGTCTGACTGGCCTCCTGATGCTATGTGATCATTGGATTAGCTCTGGTTGATGCACTGTGAGCGCATATGCCATGTGGTCCTCTCTGGGTCGTGGCCTTGGCTCCTCAGTGCCCCTTGTCCCCATAGCTGGGGAAGGGGAAGAGGAAGGGAGCCCCCCAGCCAGCCTGTAACACACAAGCCTGAGGAGCAGGATGTAGGGGAGGCATTTGGTGCAGTGGCCAAGAGGCCATTGGAGACACCTGCATCCTGGATCAGATGCCTGGGTTTGGATCCCGACTCTGCAGCTGATTCCAGCTTCCTGCTAAGGAACACCGTGGGAGGCAGCAGGTGATGGCTCTGTGGGTACCTGGCAGCCATGTGGAGACCCAGGGCGAGTTCCAGTCTCCTGGCCATTAGTGGAGTGACCTTATACATGGGAGTTTCCTCTCTCTCTCTCCTTCTCGCTCTCTCTTGCCCTGCCCATGTGTGTGTGTGTGTGTGTGTGCATTTCTGCATTAAAATAAATAAATAAAATGAAAAAAATCGAATATAAAACTTCTTTCAGAAGATTATCATATTTTGGGATTGTTTGTCACTGCCACAGAACCTGGACTGTGCTGACTGACATATAGCCTATTGTAAATCAGTACACTTTGATATATTGTTACAGAAATCAGTCCTTACAGGTTTCTGGCCTCCTCAAAAAGTCTTCTGTGTAATTGTACCTCTCTCACCCTCCAGCAAACTTTGGGAATCATTGTATCAAATATTACTTCCTGTGCATCCTGATGAATCTCAATCAAGTATGAATAACATGAAATGGATTACTAAATTCAGAAATAATTAGCATCCATTTAGTATTTCACACTTCCATCCAGAAACATAGCAACTTACTCCTTTTATCTGTCTTTCTTACCTCCATAAAATATTTTCATGTAGAGCCCTGTGTATCTAGTACAAACATTATTCCTAAATATTTTGTGTCTGTTGTTTTGTGTTTGAGGTCATTGTAACATTCTCTTTTCTGATTGATTTTGGCTGCTATTTAATACACTTTCATTTGCACATTTGTTCTGAATTCAGCTAGCTCGTGGTAATTGACTTGGATTTTAATAGCCTTCTGTCGAACTGTTTTGGATTTTTTTCAAAATCTTTATGTTTCACATTTACATTGTATATTCTAATTTGAATAGCTCATTTTTTATTGTGCCAAATAGAAATGACACTGTGACTGAATTAAGCAAGACAAACTATCTTTATATTCATTAATTTGACACTATAATGTACCCACTATTATCCCTTCCTTAAAGTCATACTTTCACTTTTAAAACTCTAGAGTGAAGACTAGCGAACCCACACATAGTCATCTCTTAGCTTTAAGAAATGTCAATCCATGTTCCGTCTTATTCTTAGCTGTACCATCTCAACGGCAACACACAATTATCCACCAAACGATTCCCATAAGACCACAGCATTCACCTGTAACTATTTCCTATGTGCAATTTTTAAATCTTGATCGTGATTTTTCTCCTTTAATTTTAATTTCCAAAACTGTACACATTGTCCCGTAAAACTGAGTGGGCTGTGCCATTCTGATTGTACCCTCGCTTATCGCTGAACAAATGAGCACTTGTTCTTAAAGTAATAGGAGGATCCCACCTATGACTTTTTTTAAGAGGATCACAGGTACCCTTCTCTTGGACATTGTAGGAAACGCTGCCTTTGCTTACCTCCAGCCTAATTTTGAACATACTTTTTTGTTCCTATGTACGTAGAGAAGCCAGGATACATAGCCACAGACCTTGGTGCCAGCATACACATTTTTAAGTACAACACAAGATTTTGCTGCATTAAAAAACTCAACTTCTCTTTACAGATGACTATGAAGTGGGTGTTGAATTTTATCTGACTCCCTTCTAGAATCTACTGAGATGATCGTATGCCTTTATCCTTTGATTTGCTGATGTATCGTTTAATTTTAGTATTTTAGTAGATGCCATTCATATTAATCATTCTTCAAGTCCTAAGGTAAATAATACTTGCCCCCATATTTGGTTTGTTATGATCTAGCACACTGCTGGTTTCAATTTGTCAGAAAATGTTAGCTTCTATATTTACCAGTGAGATTGAGCTATAGATTTTTGCTGTCTTCGTCCTGTTTTGCTGTGCTATAAAAAGTGTCAGGAGACTTTCTAGCTTTTGTAACGTTGGGAAACTTGTTAGTATGGAATTAATTTGGTCCCTTGAAAGTGTGAAAATAGTCACAATAAGACAGTCTGGCCCTGGAGACTTAAAGGCAAATTTCTGATATTATTTGAAATGTCTTAAATCCATTTTGAATAATTATGTTTTCTTGGAAACTGTACCTGCCATTGATTTTTTTATTGGAGAATCTTACTTAATAATTAAATTCAAAATATATGCTAGTCAATATTTAGCTTACTTATAATGGCAACTTTTTGTAAATTTTAGAATGTTTGAAAGACACAGAAAAATAAGTTTAAGCAATAAAAAATTACACCTACTTCCAGTTACAGTTAACATTTTAGCCTATAAATTTGTGAGTAGGTGTCTCCCTATTACACCTAATCAAACTTGAAAAGCCTGTTTATCATTAAATTTTCAGAACTGTGATTCAAAGCACCACATGATATTTTATGATGTAGATAACACAATTTATGAAATTTATTGTTAGAAATTTAAGTTACTTCTATTTTTATATGCTGGGTTATATGGCTCTGTAGATATACTCATGTATACGTATATGGTTTCCCAAGCATATATTCTCAGAAATGGAATTGTTGCATCAAAGGTTATGAATGTTTTCAGGATTATTTACAGGTCTTTTTCTAGACAACTTGGATAATGTGATTTACAGCTCTATATCAAGCATGAAGAGACCAGTTTGGTTGCCCCTTCGTCAGCTCTGCTGATTGCCTTTCAAATATTTGTCTCATGGTTTACTTTTATTTTTCATTATGATTGAGATTAAACTTCAGACATCCATGAGGCGTTTATAATTCTTTGAGGTTTTTATTTATTGATTTTTAAATTTTTATTTGGAAACCAAAGAGACTAAGAGACACACAGAGAGAGAGCGAGAGAGGGAGGTCTTTCATCTCCTTGCTCACTTTCCAAGGGCAGCCAACAGCTGGGGCTGGGTCAGGTTGAAGCTGGAGCTGGAGCTGACCCAGATCTCCTTGTGGGTGATGGTGCCAACTTGCTCCCTCAGGGAGCAAGGTCTGAAGCTGAGAAGCTGGGACTGAGACCAGGCACTCTTATCTGTGAGGCGGGCATCCCAAGTGATGCCTGCGAACTGCCTGCCCAGTGCCACATGGCTTTCGATTTGTAATTGTTTTCAAGTGCAGATACTGCTCTTGTTTATGCGGTCTATTGATTTTTTTCTTTAAGTTTCCTTTTTCAAATGTTTATACCTAGAGAGGATTTCATAATTTCAAAAGCTCCCTCTCTCTTGTTATTTTCCATTTCCCTTTTGCAGTTTTATTTGCCTTTACTCTTGCTTTCGTTTTATGATTAGATTTGCCAGAACCTCATCTAATTCCTTATAACTTTAAGGAGTCAGCTTATGCACTCATACTGTGCTTCTCTTTGTTAATTCAATCTTTTTTGTTTTGTTTTTATCTGTTTATTTTCTATTCAACTTTCCTTATATTTGCTTTGTTGTTTATTTATTAACTTCTTGACACAGTTTTCACTTTTTGGTTTTATCCTTTCTTGTGTAATAATAGAACAATTTATGGCTTTATATTTCTTTCTTCCAGGGATAACCTTGGCAACAGCCCATAAGCTTTAACAAGGTGTTGTTTTGTTCCCATTTTATTATTTTCTAAATAGTCTGTAGCTGAGGTTTTTATTTCCCTTTTGAGTCAATAACTATTTATGGGAAATTTTTGGCTTATCCATTTGTTGTCCAGGTTTCTCTCATTTTCCTTGTGCTCTTGAAAATGTTTTCACTGATTTTTGTTCTACTAGGAATTGGGCCTGTGAACTTTCTTTTTACCAAGTCTTTCTCAATGGCACAATACGTGATAAGGTTTTGAAAATATTCTAACACTTGACAAAGTACTAATAGGAAGAAAGCTATGCATGATTAATCTTATTCGCCATATTCCAGTTTTTCCAGTTTTCTTGACGGGTTGAAATGCTTGAATTTTATTAGTTATTTCATAATCACATCTCTGTCACATCCTCTTGATATTTTCAAAAGAAATAAATATTAAAATTCCCCTCTTTAAGGATTCAACTTGGTTTTGTTTAGATTTGTTTAATTTTTTAAAGATTTATTTGTTTATTTATTTATATTGAAAAGGCAGGTTTACAAAGAAAAGGAAAGACAGAATAAGTTATATCCACTGGTTCACTCCCTAAGTGGCCGCAACAGTTGGAGCTGAGCTGATCCGAAGCCAGGAGCCAGGAACTTTTTCCAGGTATCCCAGATGGGTGCAGGGTCCCAAGGCTTTGGGCCATCATTTACTGCTTTTCCAGGCCACAAGCAGGGTGCTGGATGGGAAGTGGAGCAGCTGGGACATGAACTGGCACCCATATGGGATGCTGGCACTTTAAGGAGGAGGATTAGCCAATGGAGCCATCCACCACCTAAACCTGTTTTGTCTTTTTTTTTTTTTTTTTTAAGATTTATTCATTTATTTCTTTGAAATGCAAAGAAACAGAAAGAGAGAAAGAGATCCTCCATTTACGGATTCCTTCCCCAAATGCCCACAGTAACAAAGTCTTCAGAGACCAGACGTTATTACTGCGTCAGTAACAAGGAAACTCCACTGAGAAAGTCAGAAAACTCCACTGAGATGTCTCCTGCTATAGAGCACAGGAACCCCAGTACTTGGACCATCACCTCTGCCTCTTACGTGATTTTGCAGGACTGAGTCAGACATGTGGAGTAGCCAGGACCTGAGCTAGGCATTCCAATATGGGATGCAGGAGTCCTAAGTGGCAGTTTAAACTTCTATACCACACGCTCACCCCATCCCCTCAATTAAAAAAAAAAAGATTTATTTATCTGTAGGGCAGAGTGAAAGAGGGAGGTGGGGAGAGATAAAGTCTCTAGAACCTTTTATTTAAAAAACAATGACTCTCCTATTTCATGATTTCATTTTCTATAGGTATGATTCCATGTGGTCAAGATTTCATTCACTCTCATTGCTGAGCCTCTTAATAGAGATTTTAAAACCACCGGCATATGCAGGGAGCCACAGGTCAGAGCCTGAGCTCACCTTGCACCTGTCCTGCTGGGGAAAGCAGAAGATACTTGTGAGAAAAATCACCTGCAAGTAAAGCCTGAGGAGGAAGGGAGAGTGACTTAGGACACTACCCAGGACTTCTTCCCGAGGACACCCCCTCCTTCCTGGCAGGTACCTCCCTGAACCTCTGAGGAATCTAGGGTTCAAAGTTGAATTCGAGCATCTGAGCATCTACAGAAGTCAAGCATGATGAGGAGAAGGGGAGGGGCTAGGGTGCAGGGAAGAGACGGGAAGAAAGAGCACTAACATTGCTATCAGCTCTGTGGCGTACGCTGTGCCCCAAGGGCTTCTCCTGAGAGCTTTCTCAAGCACAGTGTAGCCCCAAGGGGAAAAGGCAAACCTCGCAGTTACCATACACCCACTTAGAGACACCTCAAGTGGAGGCAAACATGACACCAAGTGGACCTGGCCTGACAAGCGATGTTAACTGGGGAGCTGGTGGGCTTGATAGATAAATCCATGAGAGACTGTCCGGAGGACTTCAAGAAAAACTTGGCAACTGTGGGGCACTTTTATGGGACCTAGGACCCTGCATGTGCATATACAAACAAACACAGGAGTCAGTATTCTAAGCCACCCCACAGACGAGACGTGCTCTCTTCCAGTCCTGCCTCCCCGTCTCCTTCCAATTCCCTGCTGATAGTCACCCAGAGAGGTCAGCAGGTGCTGAAGCATGTAACTGGGGTCCTGCCACCCATGTGGGACCTATTTGGTCCCCAAGACTCAGTAAGAGAAAGTAGACCTCTGTTAGCTGCCCGCCAACTGAAAACATTGCCAAACAGGAGTTTAAAGAACAGCATCCAGCTATGCCAGTCAAGTCCTGCGACCCGAGAATATACTATCACACTTCTGTCTCCAGCCTAAGCTGCAAGGGCCCAGCCCAAGTCACAGCTCTTGGTAGCTGCTCATGACTCCCCTGAAACAATCTGAGTTATCTCCGTCCTCAGATGTGAATGTTTGCAGGGCTCCTGGTGTCCTTACATTCTTCCCTTCCACTCTTTGGAGCTCCATGTCAGCAGGTGGACACCAAGTTCCAGCACTGGGCAAATAGTTATCAGTGAATGAACGATGACCTTTCCTCTGAGCAGGAGCAAGTGCAGGAGTTCCAGGGTGAGCATCACTGCATTCTCTTTCTCAAGCCTCAGCAAACCTTTGCCACTGCTGAAGCCTCTGGATGCTCTCCCCAAGTGCATCACGCAACTTATCCAAACCCCAGATCCTCCCTCCACTGCCCCTGCCTGGACGCCTTTCCCCACATGCCCATCACATAGCCCCTTGCGAATACCCCTTTCATCTTTCAAAGCCAAGTTAAATGCCATCATTGTGTCTCTTGTGACTTTGTTTCTATGTTGTACTTTTGTTTTGCCTTTGGGCAATTTGTAACAAGCTCATACTCTGGCCTGAATTCACTATAATTTGGGTGCCCCCAGTCTCTCTAAGAGATGGTGGTTTCCCCATAACCAAGGGGTGTGCTTTCTTTATTCTCAGGCTTAATGCAATGTCATAGGATATCGGTCGAAGGGGTTGCTGATGTTTTTGAATTTCCCCAGGTCTCTTGTAACACTGATGTCAAAGGCAGATCTTAAGTCCCAAGGTGTGACATGAAATGGATCAGGTCTCTGTGCACCTGCTGATGATCTGCTGAGGTAAGGGATATTGCTGGCCCCCTCAAGTTATAAAGGGATTAGCTCTCCCTGGGGTTGGCTCTTTACATGTAATCTGGGAGGGGAGTGAGTCATGCAAGGTCTCCAATGCCACACTTCAGAATTTGGATAGGCCAAGAATGGCACTGCTCCCTGGTGGGTTCCCATTTTCCTCATCTGCCATGTGGGGTTAATGTAGTCAACCTTCTTGGATGCTTGTTGCAGAGTTGAGATGAGCTGCTATGGGCATGAGATAGATCTTTATCGGTAAAGATTATGTACTTGTATTGGGAAGGATTCTTATGAGTAGGGCCAGCTAGAGGAAAAAAAATGTGCAAGAAGTTTAGACGTGGCCGAGTGTTGGCCTTGCTGTAGGGCAATAAGAAACCAAAGAGCTTTTATCTGAACAGGGTCCTATGGGAATGCAGTGTCATCCTGGCAAATTAGACAGTTTCTAGAGTTTTGTTGTATGGCTGAGTGGGAGGTGGCTTTGGTCTCCTAATTCCTCATTGTAAAAGGTGGCTGATTGTGCACTCACAAACACACTTGCACACACATCCTGCACACGTGTCCTGCCCAAGAAAGCAAGGAAACACTTCCAAATGCGTGGCCTGATTTTCTCTCTCCTGCAACCTCTGCCAGCTCTCTTCGGAAGGGTGGTGGGGGAGGAGGTAAAGAGTTAAGTGTTGAGAGAGGCTCCTGGGCCCATTTTGCCTATGAACATTTCCATGTTAATAGGACATTTAAGGGGAAATGCGCTCTGTCAATTGATTGCATAAATATTTTATCTGGAGTAAGTGGCAGGATGAAGGTCCCTGGAAGACTTTCCCCTGCAAGCAAGGGGAAGGATAAAATTCGGGCGTTGTTGTGGAAGAAATAAGACACACAACAGGGAGTTCCAAACACTTGATCCAAAGCGTAAAAAACAGTCCCCTGGCCTCCGTGCAGCCCAGGCCCAGGCCGATTAAATGCATAATGGAATGAGTAAGTTGGGGCCGCATAAATTTGTCTTCCTTCTGCAGGAATCCTGCCCGCTGCCTGGCTAGATTAATGGCCAGAAGCCTCGCACATAATGAAGTGCGCTACCCTGGCACCCACTCATGAATTTATTATGGTGTCCACAATTGGGCTGGATGGCAGAGACATCTTTATAAATCCTGCATTTAGCGCTGCCGAGATGAGCACTTCACCCCTAATGGTGAGTCTGATTTATCACCGGGGACCTTACTCCTCAGCAAGGCCCCTCCCCATCACTTTTCGGAGGAAATACAGGTCATCCAGCTGATGGAAATGAAATGTGAAGGTAATTAGAGGATACCAAGTGGAGATGGGGAAGGGGGCACTGTGGACAGTTTAAATATGTTGGTCATCTTTTTTCCTTGGAGCAATTATATCAGGCTGATTTATTCCTACAGTTTATAATCTCTTAACTACCTGTGGCTGGGTGTTTCTTTCTTCAATCTCAAGCTTTGGAGACAAGAGACAGATGTTCGATTTCTCTTCCTGAGGGTGGGAGAATGGGACTTCATTTTGAGACCCTTGGCTACTGTGTTCCTCTGCTGCTGGGAGTGTCCTGATTAGCTCTCCATGGCGGACCCTTGTTCTGTGCAGCCCTCAGCAATTGTGAGGATTCGTATCATGGTGAGGGCATGGACACGCCTTATTTTCCAGGTTACAGGAGAAGGTGGAAGAATGAAAAAAGTATGAGTGGCATCTGAGTTAACACAAACCCTTCTTGCATTTCCTAGGCAGCTAACTCTGATATCTTACTTCATTTCTTTAAGCCTCAGTTTCTGTGTTCCAAATAAGTATGATGGAGGTGTGTCCCAGATGCTGCAGAGGTTGTATGTAAAAAAATATTGCCAACTCTTTGCCTGGTGCTAGGTGTGTGGTCACCACCCAGCAACGTTAGATGAGTGATAATTATTCACGATCACTCTTGAACTGGGTCAGCACACACTTAATCTGGGCACTCTGTGTTGGGCACTGTGAAGACCTGAGTCACCACTCTACCATCAGGGTCTCACTGGATGCTGTGAAATGTAACCAATCTCAGCTCAAAGCTGCACAAATGATAAGAATACGTGCTTCAGAGCACAGGGGAGAAATCCTTAGCCTCTTGAGGGGTTTCAGAGTGGCTTCCTGGAAAAGAGAAAGCATATTTTAATAGCACAGATCAGTCTATGTAGTGCTCTTATGCATAGTATCTTTCTTATTCTTTAAAGTAATGTTATAAAACAGATAATTTGCAGGTGAGGGGATATGGACAGTGAGGCAAAGTGACCTACAAGAGGCAGCACAAAATATCAGAGACAGCACTAGGTTTGGTCCGCTGACTTGGGTCTGAATCTTGGCAGGACGTTGGGCCCATCATTAGGTGGCCCATGATTGCACAGCAGCAAAAACATTAAAAGGCATTCATTTCTCCTACTATACAAGTTACATAAATGAGAGTTTGAGATGTAATTGCACTGTGTGTGTATATCCCCAGGTACTTCTCAAAGTTCTCTGGGTTGTTTTGTGGTATATGTTTTCCTTTGTGTTTAATATGGCTTGGAGCTCACAGTACATCTTGAATATGTCTCTTGATGTTCTTTGTCATTTTGGCAAAGTATTGATCCTTACCTTTTCAATATTGCCTTTTCTCTATTCTTTTTCTGCCTTCCTGGATAATTTCAGTTTGGATATTTTCTACCAGGTATCTTCCAATTCATCAATTCTCTTTCAGGCTGTGTCTAATCTTCAGTGAACTTTCCTTATTGAGTTAATATGCTAGTCAAGTTGTTGTTACTTTCAGTCTTTGGATTTTGGTGTCTGGCCCAAGTCTCCATTTCTTAATCGTACTTTTTAAATATAGAAATCATAGTCATAGATACAATAATTCTCGTAAGCAGATGACCTGTGGCATAGGAGATCTGGGATGGTTGCTCTGTTGTCCTCCTTATTCTTTTCATTGTGCCTCCTGGTGTAGCTAATAATTCCTGACTGAGTGTCAGATTGTTCATCTAAAATTGTGTAGCGTGACAGGCTGCTATTTCCTTCTCTCAGGGACTTTAGTTTCTGGCAGACAATTATAGCAGGTGCAGGTTACCTTAATTGAAATAGGTACTGAGGTGACTTGAAGTTGGGTCTCACTCAGTGCCTCCACTTAGTAATAAACACTTTAAATCTAGCTGGTTCATTGAAGGTAAAAGTGATGAAAAATGTTACAGAGGCATCAGTGAATTTCTCTTCTCTGTGGAATGTTGGTTTCCAAAGAATTGGGGACTTGAGGTTTTCCTGAATACTTCAAATAGAGTTCTAAACTTTTAAAATTTAGTTTTCTACTTATTGTCAGTGGAATGATTTGCTACAAAGTCACTGCCAGAGTAGGATCCTGGCTTATGTTAGTTATAATTTTCTTTTCATATTTTAGTGCATATGCATATTCTGACCCGGTCTTATCTGTGCAAATTTTTTTATTTGAAAAATATTTGAGAGGAAGAGAAAGAGATAACATCCATGCACTGATTCACTTCTCAAGTGTCCGCATGGATCACACTAAACAAGATGTCAGCCAGGATCTGGGAATGCAATCCAGGTGTCTCACGTGGGTGGCAGGGGCCCATGTACCTGAGACATCACCCTTGCCTCCCAGGGATTGCACTAGCAGGGAGCTGGAATCAGGAACTAGAGGCAGGCTCCAGATCCAATTGTCCTGAATTGGGATTGAATGCTATAACTGCTAGGCCAAATGGCTGCCCCATCACAGACTCTACATGATGATAGGTCCTGTGTGTATGGTGATGCAAACAGTAACACTAGTATTTATTTAGTGTTCATGCCAGGCCAGAAACATTCTAAATTCCTTTACAGATACTCTTGAAATCATGGCAAACCGCGTTATAGAGATGAATAAACTGAGCTACAGAGACTGACCTCAAATGCATCACTGGTTTCCATCATCACTGCTTGGCATCCTGCACCTACACTGATTCATTTCACGTGATCAGCAGGCTAGGGCCACAGTGACGGAGGTTGTTGCTGTGAAGACTGAGCTATGAAAGATGTCTGCTTTCTGCCTTGATTGTGTGCTCACATCCCATGGAGTGCTTCTGCTGTCTTTTAGGCCACTTGGTCTCAGGGAAGTCACCTGTCATGTCTTACGCAGCCCGCTTCATGAAGATGCTCGTGTAACACGGTGGTGAGCTGTTCACAGCCCTGAATGTAAGCTTGGAGTAGATCCTGTGCCTCAGTCAACCTTCAAATGGCTACAGCCATGGCTGACAGCTTGATGCAGCCCTAGGAGAGAGCCTGAGCTGCGATCACTCAGCCAAGATGCTGCCAGTCCTGGCATTCAGACAGTGGGGGTGGGGAGAGAAGTGAGGGACTTCAAAAAGCTTGTGGAAATGGCAATGGCAACATCAGCTTATTTGGGTGTACAAAGTCTGAAATCCATGCAGAGGTGTATCATAATACCTATCTTCATGAACTTTTTGAGTAACTCTCCCACCCGTTTATGGCTGTTAGTGCTTGGTTTCCAGGTGAGGTTGTTAGAAGCTGTGGGAAATTGTCAGAGAGGTTTAGAAAATTCACATAGAGACTACAGGCTGAGATGTGGTTTACTGGTGAAATCAGATCAACCCTATTTTTTTAAAAGACTTATTTATTTTTATTGGAAAGGCAGGCATGTAGAGAGGAGGGGAGACAGAGAGGAAGATCTTCTGTCAGATGGTTCACTCCCCAAGTAAGCGCAACGGCTGGAGCTGAGCCATTCCAAAGCCAGGAGCCAGGAGCCAGGAGTTCTTCCAGGTCTCTCATGTGGGTGCAGGATCCCAAGGATTTGGGCCATCCTCAACTTGCTGTCCCAGGCCACAAGCAGGGAGCTGAATGGGAAGCAGGTCACCGGGATTAGAACTGGCAACCATATGGGTTCCTGGCGCCTGCAAGGTGAGGACTTTAACTGCTATGCTATCACACCGGGCCCGGATCAACCCTATTTTAAACAAACAGAAGACAAGAGTGTGAACATTTGAAATTTCTGAACAAGATTTTTCTAAAGGCTGATTTATTTGAAAGGCAAAGTTACAGAGAGACAGAGATCTCCCATCCACTGGATTACTCCCCCAAAGTCCACAATGGCTGGACTAAGCTTAAGTACACATCAGGCACTCCCTCTGGATCTCCCACCTGGGTGCAAAGGCCCAAGCACCTGGGCTATTCTCCACTGCTCTCCCAGGTACTTTAGCAGGGAATGGATAGGAAGTGAAGCAGCCAGCGCTGCAATCGGCCCCCATATGGCATGCTGGCACTGCAGGCAGTGCTTTGGCTCAACACATCACAGTACTGGCCCCAAGATTCCCTGAAGTGTGGCAAGAAAGCAGAGGTGAGGTTGGAGACACTCTCCCTGCCAGATCCTTAGTTCATCAGACCTGTTTTGAGTTCAACTTACACATTCTGCAAGATTAGCAGGGCAAGATGGGGTCTATGACATTAGGAAACCACAGTGGACCTCGTGGTGCTTCATGGGGGAGCAGAGGGTGGGCCTTGCAGGTATAAAAAGCAAACTCCCAAAAGATGCTAGACTGCTTTTAAGAACTGTCCTAAGACTACAGAGGATTCTAACCTAAGGGTGAGGGACTCAGAGAGCTTCTCCTCTCTGTTCTATTTTTTCCAACTTTTCTCAAAATTTTAAAAAAAAAAAAGGCTATTTGAAAGGCAACTGATTAAATAGATATCCAGAGAGAACGTTATGTTTTTCCTGTTGCTTACCAAGTATGTGTCATTTGTTGAGAGTTTTAGAAAAAGATTCATTTCATGGCCTGGCTCAGTAGCCTAGTGGCTAAAATCCTCACCTTGCATGCTCTGGGATCCCAGGTGGGCACCAATTTGTTTCCCAGCTACTCCACTTGCCTTCCTGCTCCCTGTTTTTGGCCTGGGAAAGCAGTACAGGACACTCCAAAGCCTTGGGACTCTACATCCATGTGGGAGACCCAGAGGAAACTCCTGGCTCTTGGCTTCAGACTGGCTCAGCTTTGGCCATTGCGACCACTTAGGGAGTGAACCAGTGGATGGAAGATTTTTCTCTCTGTCTCTCCTTCTCTCTGTAACTCTGCCTCTAATAAAAAAAGAGATTAATTTTATTTTTATTGGAAAGGCAGAGTTACAGAGAAAGAAAAAGAGACAGTGTTCTCCATCTGCTGGTTCACTCCCCAAATGGCTGCAATGGCCAGGGCTAAGCTGATCTGGAGCCAGGAGCCAAGAGTTTCTTCCAGGTTTTGCACAAGGGTGCAGGGACCCAAGGACTTGGCCCATCCTCTGGTTCTTTCCCAGGCCAAAAGCAGGAAGCTGGATTGGAAGTGGTGCAGCTGGGACATGAACCAGCCTTCATATGGGATGCTGGTGCTGGCAGGCAGAGGATTAGCATGATAAGCCGCTACATCAGCTCCCTTGTTACATTTTTTTTCCCTTAAATTCTGAGAGGCAGTGCTCTCCCTTTTTGTGCCTTAGATCTTTGCAGTAGGAAAAATTCCAAGAGGGACTGATGATTCTTGCTCCCGGGGTGACCTCCTGCCCCTGGTATAATCTTCCTTGAGTGCTAATAGAAAGATTTTGCAGGTATCTGCAGTTTCTAATCCGCTAAACTCAGAGTTCATTGACAGGAAGGTTGTCCTTGGTGGACCTGATTGAATCAGGAAACTCCTCAAAAATGATCTGAAGCCGTCCTCTCAGTTGGCTTGGAAGAAAATTTGTTGGTAATCGCCCCTGGGAGTGGGTGGGGCATGAGGCCAGGGCCCAAGGTGGCAACCTGAGAGCAGACCTTGACTCACAGCCGATGGACAGCAGGGACCTTAGTCCTGGGACAGCTGGAACTGAATCCCACCAACAACCTGAGTGAGATGAAGGAAGACCCAATCCCCAGAGGATACCCCAATGGGAGCCAGAACATTGGTTTCAGTTTTCTGTAAGTCTGAGCATGTGATCCAATGTCTGCTAGGACAGAAAATCACAGTCCGGGTCATTTTTAAGCACCAGAAGCTTTTCTGGGTCATGGTTTTGGAGGCTGACAGGTCCAAGAACACGGCACCTGCATCTCTCAAGAGCTTTCACGCTGTGTGATAGCCATGATGGGAGCACAGGTGAGAATGCGCAAGGCTGTAAAGTCAGCCCAAGGTCAACCTCGTAACAGGAGTAACCTTCTTGCTCCATGACACTGGCGCTCATCTACATCATCATCAAGGATCCCAATGCTGACACAATGACAACTAAGTCTCCAAATTCATCTGGGAGAGGCTCCTGAAGGCACAGTACCCACTTAGGTTATATCCAAATGCTTAAGCTTTATCACACACGCACACACACACAGAATGAGGATGAATGAATGTGTGTTCCTTCCACTGGCTCACGTCCTAAATGCCCACACCATTCAGGAATGGGTCAGTCCATTCAGGTCCTCTGGGTCTTCTGTGTGAGTGGCAGCAACTCGACACCTGAGCCACCACAGATGCCCTTCAGGAACTGTATTGGCAAGAGACTGGAATCAGGAGCTGGAGCTGGGAACTGAATTCAAGAAATTCTAATGTGAAGTGAGGGCGGCGTCTTCAAGCATGAGGCTAACTGCTCATTCCCAACATTGAATTTTAACGGTCAAAAAATTGCTTCTGACAGATTCCTTTCCTTCTGCATTTGAAATTAGAAATGATTTGTGACAATAATGAATGTTATTTTAGTCTCATATCCAGTTTTATCTTAAACATTTTTGAGTATGAAGACTATCTGAGTTCCCTCCAATAACTCGATTTGCCAAGTCTGGTGCATGCTTCAATTATAGGGAACTGGAAAGAGAAGCTTAGCTTTAGTCTTCTCCACAGTGGTTTTTCCTCACTGTATACATTAATGAACTGGTTGTTCCAGCTGGATCGAATTGAGTGTTATAGGATATATTTTTAAAAATAGAGTTTTAAAAATAGGTGAAACTGCATTTCTTAAAAAAAAATTAAATCAACTGTTTGGGAAATCCCTGAAAGGGCTATTCTCCCTTTTCCCCAACAACCCAGGGTCCCAAAAGGTACAACAGAATCTCAGAGTCATTGGCTCCCTCAAGACCTCCAGCAGCACAACTACCGTGACTCTGACATGACTGTACAGTATGTCTGGCCTTCGTTTTCCCAGCACCTCGAAAGGGCATGGGGTTCCAAGAACTCAAACACATACACACACGCACGCACACACACACACACACACACACACACACACACACACACACACACAGCATGGCCTTCAGAAGTGTGTGGATAATCTAGCTCCAAGTCTGGGGTGCAAAAAAATGAGAATACCAGGAGCAAGGCTTCTCAGATATATTTTCCAGGCACTCTCATAAGACTTTGTGCAAAGTGGCATCCCAGAGTCCATAGGGGATTGGTTCTTGGACCATCCCCATTCTCAGCCCACCCCAGCACAGACACCAAAATTAACACAAAGGCTCAAACCCCTTACACAAAAAAGCAAAGCATGTGCACAGAGCCTGTGCACAGCTCCATCTGCTTGGAGCCGTGTGCAGGTTAAGATAATGCAAATGCTGTGTGAACTCCTGTCACGCTGCTCTGTGTAGGCTCAGCGTATAGGTACCTTTGTTTTTCAATATGCTTGATCTGTAACTGGGTAAATCCATAAGCACAGAACCTGTAGAAACAGAGGGCTATCTGGGAAGTAGTAGAAACATTTTTATATGTTGGTCATTATATAATATGTGTGTGTGTGTATTTGTGCACTTGTAGGGCATTATATATATAATATATCTAAATAAATATGTATAATGCATATGTGTATATATGTGTGTGTATAATTTCCAGGAAAGGATTCAATTTCTATGTAAGGATCAAGCAGAAGGCATTGATGGATATAGGCTATTCTGTGCTATAGATGCTATATATGCTCTGGTACTGTAATATATGTCATTATTGAGAATTTATATGAGTGTCCAAGAATTTAATAGTTCCTGCATTTGAGTTAAACTTTAATGTTCTATCAAGTTTTTACTTTGGACTCAAAAATGATCACTTCCCAAAGGAGGCAGACAGATGTGGTTTTTGCAAAGACTGCCCTGGAAGTTGAATACCAGCTGTGCAAAGATCTTCAGTCTGAGGAAGGGTTCAAAACAGAACCGTTCAACCTCAGCGACAAAGGCCCTTGGAGTGAGGGGACTGCCTGTGCCTAGGAGGGCATTGGCCAGCATCCCTGGCCTCTACCTACCTTGCGCCAGCAGCACTGTGCTCCCTCCCCACTGTGAAAACCATGACCATCTACCCCAGGGGAGACCCTCTGCTCAGGAAGAGACCATGCTTTGGTCATAGAACAGCTGCTGGGCAAAGAACAAGTGTTCTCTTCCTCTCACACTCCCGCCCTCTCCCAGTCAGTATTTGGGTTTCATCCATCCTCTGCAGCAAAAAAAGTTTTGTAGAACCCTGGACTGCAGTACTTTATTACATTTGTAGCAAATAGGGGAAGGAACTTGATATAGTATAGTGGTTAACATTCTGCTTAGGATGCTGGCATCCTATGTTGCAGAACCGGGTTCAAATGCTGGCTCTGCTTCTGGTACCAGTTTCCTGATAATGTGCACATTGGCACCCAGAAGGTGATGGCTGAAGCCGTTGCGTACTGCCACTCATTTGGGAGACCCAAACTGAACTCCAGGCTCCTGGCTCCAGCCTGACCCAGCCCAGAATGTTGTGGGCTTTGGGGGACTGCACCAGCAGTAGACAAAGGCTTAGTCTTATCATGTAGACTGTCTCAGCTTTGTAATTTTTTTTAAGAAAAAAAGAATATTTGTGGAAAATTGAATTACTGGATGTTTATTTTGGTGCAAAAATAGATACATATGTATACAAGGTGTTTGAATTCATGGAAATGCATATGATGAAAATTTTCTGACATCAGCTTACACAACCCATAAATTCAACAACTTCAAAGATTCCCATGAAAAGTTATGGTGTAAGTGAGACCTGGAGGGAGAAAGAACTTACGTGGGGGGCATGCCCAGAGCCTGGGATATGAAGCCTTACACATCAGGCAAGTGCACCCCACTCTCCACCTCCCTGTCCTCTGTCCCAGTATCAGAATCTGGGCAGACTTGGGCTAACACAAGTTTAAGACAAGGAGGTGGGCACAGTTCCACTGACTAATCAAATACACATAAAAGCTCTTTCTGAACTATAATTACGTTTGTTCGCTCTTTGGGTTGATTTATTTTTTATTTTAATTGTCAGCCCTGCTCCACCATGATGCTAATAGAAATGTTATTGCATCCAATATACGCTAAAATGATGTCTAAAGATTATTAATGAGAGCAATAAGAAGGTGTCTTCATAATAAGTCAGCATTAAAGGAACCATTCATTTTACCTGATGTAATTGGATTGTAGCGTCTCAATAGCCTGGGACTTCCTCCTAATTGGGATTAGCTGCAGCTTCCTCCTTTTAGGAGCACATTTAACTCTTCCTCTTCTACTTTTCAGTTTTTTATGAAGTAATTAAATGTGAACTGCTGGACATTTCTGGAAAGGAAGCCAAGGTCTGAGTAGATGCAGGGTACTGAAGGGGAGGAGGTGGAGCTGGGGGCATGGGGGACACAGGCTGAGTGATTCTTGTCCCTCACCACCCCTTCCCCGCTCTTCCTGCCTCCCACTCTCTTCCTCTTCTCTCCTTTTCTGCATTCTGTTTTCTTCCTCCTCCCTCCTTCCCTCCCTTCCCCTTTACTTTCTTCCCTCCTTTCCTTTTCTCCATCTTTCCCATTCCTCCCCGTATTTCTCCTCCCTGCTCGCACTTCTTCCTCTTCTTACCTCTTCCTCCTTTTTCATTTTCCCTTTATTGTCCTGTTCACAAGGACAGCTGGGAGTGACCATGCAGCCATCAGAGCTTATACAGTGGGCATGGGTGGAGAATTCCTGAGCAAAGTTTTCTAATTTCTCCAGTTCTCCAACAGTGCCATTATTATGAGGTGGGCATTGGCTTGGTGGTTACAATGCTGGTTAAGATTTCCAGGTCCCATATGGGAGCACCTGAGTCTGACTGCCAGTTCCACCTCCTCACTCCAGCTTCCTGCTCATGCAGATCCTGGGAAGCAGCAATGATGCTTCAAGTTCTTGGATTCCTGACTCCTTCACCAGAGATCTGGATTAAGTTGCTAACTCTTAGCTTCCATAGAGCCCAGTCCTGGATATTGCAGTTTGTGAGGAAACCAGCTCTCTCTTTTCTCGCTTCTCAAATAAAAATAAGACTTATTCTTGAGAAGACTTCTGCTTAGGTGGATTACATGATGTCTGTTTATATTGACCACATTAGAAATACAATGACAAAGCCATGGCATGCTACATAAATGTACACATTGGGGAGATATTTACATCTTTGCCTGTGATTTGACTGCCAGGCTTAATAGATGGCAGCTACATTCTCATTTGCTCCTGCTTCAATCTGTTGTGACATCTCCTATCATGTAGTCTCTGGGAAGCCTTCCTATATCCTCGTGGGCAAACAGCAGTAAAAGCAGTAAAAGCAGGCAGACCGGGGTGTGACCAGGGTGATCAGGGTTCAGGAACACAGAGTGGTTCCCTCACCTGATTTTGAGAACAGCTTCCTTCACATGCAGAAGCAGACAAAAGCAACACCCAGATCATGTCGCTTGCCAGGCCATACCAAGACCCCATCCCAAAGCCACTTGCAGGGGAAGCAGAGAGAGATGGAGCTCAGTAGTTCACCTGATGATGACAGGGCTTCCCAGAGCTCTGCTGTAGCCGCTTACCACTTAGAGTGGCCTGTGCCTGGAGTCTGGCGGGGCTGAGGGGACATAACATTGGGGAAAGTCTCAGAGCTCCCAGTTGGAACCAAGGAACCAGTGTCAAAACAAGGAAAGGGCTACCCCTGCCAAGCTGGAACACGGAGTCCTACGTCTGTTCCACTATTGATCGCCACTCCCCGTCACCAACCGGAACAACAACTCTATTACTGCAGGCTCGCCTATTGGCTCGGGATAATATAAAATTAGCCAGCGTGCATGGGGCCTCTCAGGATCGATCTCCCTACTCAGATTACTTGTTACGAAAGAATAGAGCTGTCTCCCCCGTAATTGAACAAGTTAACTCCCTGTCTCATAAAATGTAAACTCGCATTGATTGGCTGTTGCCCTCCCAGGGCAGGGCTGGGAGGGGGTGGAATGGTGCTTGGGGCATCGGGCAGTGGGAGTGCTCTCCCTGCCTCCACCCTGCGCTCCCATGCCTTAGCTTCCAAAGTTTGGACATCAAAGGCTAAGGCAGCACCCCGGGCCTGCTGAATGATGAGAACAAGATCTCTGGGCCCCATGGTGTTGCCTCGACCCTTGTCTTTCCAAGCCTCCAGCATCTGTGCTCATGGGGACTCTGTGGGGCTTTGAATTGATACTGATCCAGGCTCCAATCTTGGTTTGATCAAATGCCAGCCATGTGACCTTAGAGAAGGTCCCCAAGCCCTTCAAGATCCCATCTACATGATTAGTCATCTGGACCACTTGAGAGGTGATGGAGAGAATTCCAGGAGCAGAATCCACATGAAACTAGGTGTGTAGGGTGCAGGCGCCCATACAGGGCAGGTGTTGTGTGTGTGTGTTTTAATGTTTGTCAGTCATAAAAATGCATCTTGGCTGCTCCGGACTCTCACACACCTGTGATTTTTTGGTGTGTGTGTGTGTGTGTGTGTGTGTGTATGTAGCCTTCAAGGAGTAAGGACACAAGGTCTACCCTCAAATAGTCCCATTCTTGTTCCTGTGCATCAGAAGGCACAGGCATGGTGATGGACAGGATTCTCCCTGCGGACTTTTGAAACTGGAGAGTTGAGTTGGCTGTTCAGACAAGAACCAGACTCACCTCAATGGCCACGTCAGCACCTCCATCCTCTTGACAGCTCACTGTCCCCAGCTGTGGCAGCCTCAATGTCTCACACAGGGCCAATGAGACCACCTGCTGTCAGGAGCAGGCTCGTGTTCCCAAGATCCGGGACCACATCCCAAGGCCTGCACCTCAATCAGCAGGAGGTGGTTTGTGCCCAGGGAAAGCCCAGTTTCCAAGGCTGTCCTCTCCTATTGACATTGGCTGGGATGACCAGAGGCAGAAAGGACTTGAAGGTGATGCAGAAGAGAAATAAACAGCAGCCTTTTGGTTGAGGTCTGAATTCATAACATACAGCTATGGAAACTAGCAGCTACGAATGCCTGTATGTTCATATAGATGTTTCTACTTATTCAGGTATGACTGTATGAGGTTCATTTTGTCTCTAAGAAGACTACAAACACTCAGCAGATATTTTCTTTATTAGCTGTGCAGTATAGGGATTACTGTACTACTCATCTAGACAGACACATATGTGTATATAGATAGTTCATGACACAGAGATAAATCTCTCCATTACTGTTTTACTCCCCAAATGTTCACAGCAGCAAGGCCAGGCGGAAGCCAGGAGCCCAGAACTTCTTCCAGACTTCCTACCTGGGAGTGGAGTGGCAGGGACCCAAGCATTTGATCCCTGACCTGCTGCTTTCCAGGGAGGCAGGAAGCTGGAATCAGAGGTACAGTCAGAATTCAAATCCTTGGATGAGGAATGTGGGCATCCTAAGCAGTGTCCTACTGCTAAGTCATACACCTATCCTCAAGTTAACACTTACTGACAAAGCAGGTTTACTATAAGCCAGGCTGTGTTCTAAAGCCCCGACCCATGTTCTCTCACAGCAACCTGTCAGCTGTCCTCTCTGAGTGACATTAGTAACAGGGGCCTCTTGCTGACACCTGCTGCACACATATGTGCGGGGAAGCATCTTATGTGATCATCTCACTCATCCTTACCACACAGAGGACAGCACCTCCATTTTGAAATGAGCAAATCCATTACGCTCCTGGTGCTTGGCTAGGAAAGAGGAGAGGTGGATCATGAGACTAGGAACACCCACTGGGCAGCTTCCTGCTGTGTAGACCCAGACTCATGAAAGCGACACTCTGGGCTAAAAATGAGGGCAGGTTTTTCCTGTAGATGTCTGGATTGGGTCTGGAGGTGGTGGTGAGACAGCCTGATGCTTTATGAGCCTGGGAGTTTATTTGTTCAGCTATGAAGTGGGCAGCATGGTCAATGAGGATACTGCATAAAATTTCCAGGAGTGAAGTTAAAAGCTAAATTTATGTTAGAGGGAAAACCACTTTGCAACCCATGCATATAGAGTTGTCTCATGGAAAATTTGTACCCTAAATGAGCTGAGTATGGTTTGCAAGATCTTTTTTTTTTTTTGGTCAAAATTAGCAGTTTTAAAAGACTTGCTTATTTTATTTGAAAGGCAAATTTACATAGAGAGAAGGAGAGACACATATACACAGCACAATACTCCACCCATTCCCCAAATGGTCTCAAAAGCTGGAGCTGGGCAGATCTGAAGCCTGTAGCCTGTAGCTTCTTCCAGGTCTTCATATGACTACAAGGACTCAAGGACTTGGGCCATCTTTTGCTGCTTTCTTTGGCATATTAGCAGGAAGCTGTGTTACAAGCAGAGCAGCCAGGATGTGAACCGTTGTCCATATGGGATGCCAGCACTGAAGGCAAAGGCTTAATCATGGTACTGGTTCCAATGAGCTTATTTTAAAATTCCATTTTCCATGAATATTTTCAGGTGTACTTTTCACTATCTGTGTGACCTTGGGAAAGTCACTTAGCTTTTCTGAGCCTTAATCTCATCTGTTAAACAGGACAAGAATAAGCTCAGTCTCCATGGCCATTGCAAAATGAAAGTACCTAGAAACAACTGGACAGCACCCCATTCGTATTCGCACTGTCAGCCCAACCAGCTGCTAGTGGTAAGAGGAGCGGGGAGCCCAGCAGATGAGCAGGTTTCCTAGGAGGGAAGTGTTACAGGTGCAGGTGCTCCTTGTTTGAGGCAGCATGTGCTTAGCTCATGTTCCTCAATGGGCGCCTGGCCACCGAGGACACATGCAATAGAGAACACAGAGAAGGCAACAGGAATTCATTCTGCTTTTGCCTCCTCTTCCCAACCCCTGTGCCAATGACCTGTGAGAACCCTGAGGTCACTATCCCTTTCCCCTGTTGCCCCACCTATGGAAAGACTGGGTTGAAGACGAGCTCCACTATGTAGCACCCCATCCCAGCCTTTTCAGTTAGTCTTTGTGTACATCATGACATTGGGGCCCTTCCTCAATACCCTTCTGTTCTGTCATTGTCCCCACTTATCTGGAGTGTCACTTATTTCTTTCCTCCTCCAGTCTGCACATCCCAGGATGTGTAATCATCATCCAATCCTGCAGTTTGCGGGGGGGGTCTCTCTCACTTCCTGTCCAACGCAAGCCTCTCTCTCCTGCATGCGCAGTTTGCCATTCCCACTGCTTCTTGTGTCTGACACGGTGCTCCTCACTGTGGAAAGGAAGTGAGTTTAGCAGGGTCTCAGACCAACAAGGAGATGCTTAACCCGAAAGTGACACACATGGCGTCCACTCATAGTTCATTGGCCAGGATTGATCACCTTGGCTCATTCTGCCACGAAGGAGCAAGAAGTGCAGCTCAACAGACATCAGAAGTGTAGAGAGAGCCAGGAACATTTAATAAATGGCATTACTGATTGTCCAAGGTTGTGTGGGCTCTCTTTCCAGACCTATCTGATTCCTCCCAACCCACAGGAGACTTTTGAGGAAGTTACTCAATGACAAAAGAGCACCTCGTCAGTATCTCTGTTTTTTGTTTTTTTTTTTTTAATCAAAAGAAAACAGGAAGAAGATGATTTCTCCCTTGTGTTACAGAAGTGTGGAATGGGAGCTGCGGTGCATTGCACAGTGATACGGAGCCCAGCATCCTTCTGTCTTCTTGGGCTCTTGTCATGGGTCCACTTCATGCTTCAAGCTGGCTACTCAAGCTCCAGCCATTACATTTACATTCTAGTTAGCAAGAACAAATATCTGTTTTTAAATTTAAAAAAAAAACAGGCTTATTAAGATATAGTTAACATCTCTCGGCAATTCACCTTGTAGCAGGCTTGTACAAACATCATCACAATCAATTTGAAAACATTTTTGATACTTCCAGGTGACTCCCTGCGAACTTCAGCTGTCACTCTACTACACCACAACCTTCTTCAACTGTAAGCAACCCACTAGCTCACTCCCAATATCTCCTTGTTCTGGACATTGCATGTGCATGGAATTGTGTAGTGTTTAGTCTTTTGTGACTAGTTTCTTATACCCAGCATAGTGGCTTGTTTTTGTTACAGTATTCATCAGTACTTTATTACTGTGGTCAAGTCATTTCCCAATGTTTAGTGGGACCATACTTTACTTATTTATTCACTTGTAATGTTGTGACTTTTTTGCTTGTGTGGACAGTGGTTCTAGAAATACTCACACAAGACAAGTTCCTTTGTGGATATGTATTCCCCATTCAGTTGAGTACATAGCTAGAGTAGAATAGCTGAAACATATGGCAATTCCACATGTACTCATTGGAGGCACCATCAGCTTTTTTTCCAAAACAACCGTGTCATTTTGCATTCTCATGGGCAGTGCATGATGATTGCAGTTTCCCAGTATTCTCACCATCACTTCTCTGCCTGAATTTTTGGTGATACCATTCCTGGTTTTGACTTGCATTTCCTAAAGGACTGGAGCATCCCAGCACATTTTCCCATGTTATTGTCCATTGAATATCTTCTTTAGAGAAACCTCTTGTCATCTTCTCTGCCTATCTTTGGGGTTATTTTTCTTGCATTTAAAAAATAATTTATTTTATTTGAAAGACAAACAGACAGAGAGGGAGAGAGAGAGAGAGAGAGAGAGAGAGAGATTTTTCAGTGGCTAGTTCACTCCCCAAATGTCCATCTTGGCCAGAGCTGGGCTAGGACAGAGAGATGGGCCTGGACTCCATCCAGGTCTCCACTGGGTGTGATGAGGACTCACATTTGAGCCATCACCTGCTGCCTTGCAGAATGTGCATTAGAGGAAGCTGGATCAGAAGTAGGATGTTAGCGATATGAACCAGGCACTCCAGTACGGGACAAGGAACTTGAGCATCAAACCTAGTGGCTGTGTCAAATACTCATCCCAGATTATCTGACTTTAAGACTTCTTTACATATTCCAGAATGCAAGAATATCATACAGTCTAAATATTAAAAAGGCAGATTTTTACAGAGAGAAAAGGAGAGAGACACAGAACTTCCATCTGCTGGTTCATTCCCCGAGTGGCCACAATGGCAAGAGCTGACTGATCGAAAGCCATGAGCCAGGAGCTTCTTCCAGATCTCCTATGTGGGTACAGGCTCCCAAAAGTTTTGGGCCATCTTCTACTGGTTTTTTTCCAGGCTATAAGCAGGCAGCT
Organism: Ochotona curzoniae; assembly: GCF_017591425.1. NCBI lineage: Eukaryota > Metazoa > Chordata > Mammalia > Lagomorpha > Ochotonidae > Ochotona > Ochotona curzoniae. The sequence continues at coordinate 22,244,008 of NW_024465926.1, forward strand.
AGATCAGAAGTGGAGCTGCTGGGACATGAATGGACACCTGATGCCGTTGTTGCAGGTCAAGGGTTAGCTTGCTATGCCAAAGTACTGGATCTGCACTTTCTTTGTGATGCAAAAGTTTTCAATTTTGGTGAAGTATGTTTTCTGTTATTGTTAAGTGTCTTGGTGTCCTGAGTATGGATCTTTTGCCAAACCCACAACCATATCCATACGTTTTGTTCACAGAGCTGTGTACTTTTAGCACTTCCATTTGGGTTTTTGGTTCATTATGGCTTAATTTTTGCAGTTCAGCTGGATTCTTTTGTGTGTCTGTCCACTTGTCAAGAAGACTGTTTCCACTGCAGTAGACTATTCTTGTCAGCTTTGTGGAGAATCAGCAATACCACAGAATAGAAAAGTAAGTGTATAGGATACGCTCACACAAAACAATCCAAAAAGTGAAATTAGGAGGACAATTCTATCTATAACAGCATCCATAAGAATAAAAAAAAACTAAATTTAGCAAAATAAGTGTGAAGCATACAACAAAAACCATGAAGTTTTGTGGAAAGAACTTAAGTATAATCTAAATTGGAAAAACATGTGTTTGTGAACTAGGGGAAAAACTCACATATTAAAAAAGTGTGTGTATTCCTCAGATTCATTTACAGCTTTGCTGCACTCCATGTCAGATTCTCAGCTGGCTTTGTGGAAACTGACACTCTGATTTTCTTTTTTAAGATTTATCTATTTTTATTGGAAAGTCAGATATACAGAAAGGAAGAGAGACAGAAAGATCTTCAGTCCCCTGATTTACCCTCCAAGCGACCACTATGCCCGGGGCTGAATTGACTTGAAGCCAGAATCCAGGAGCGCCTCCTTCCTCCTAGTCTCCCACATGGGTACAGGGTCCCAAGGCTTTGGGCTGCCCCAGGTCACAAGCAGGGACCTGGATGGGAATCAAGGCTGCCAGGACAAGAATCAATGCCCATATGGGATCCTGCACATGCAAGGCGAAGACTTCATCCACTAGGCTACCATGCCTAGGCTCGGTAATCTGAATCTGATTTTGAAAATCATTTGGAATGTGGAGGGATGCCAATTAATCCAAACAATTTTGGAAAAAGAGGCCTCATAGCTCTAAATGTCAAAACTTACCCCAAAACAATAGCTGTTGAAGCAGCTTGGTACCAGTACTAGAACAGACCCAAAGAACAACAGAATATAATTGAGAACCCCCTAAAATCAATCTACTGTTTCACGTGAGAGTCATGAAATAAGTGATATCAGTGTTGTGCTCCACAGGCTGGCACAGTTCCATCACTCAGTCCCACATCCCAGAGTTGACACTTCTGGCCTTCGCCCTAGGTACCCAAGAGCAAGTTGACAAGGGGACAGACACTGCATCTGAGACTGCTTTTTGTCTGCCTCAATTCAGCCATTTTGAGGAATCTAAGTATGAGGCCAACTGGCTCCCCAGACCATCTAGCCTTGGTTTGATTAAATCCGCTTTCACAAAGAGATTGCTCCCACTAACAAATAGCAAAGAAAGTTCATGGTGATCATGCCAGCAGAGGTGACAAACAGCCAGACTGGCATTTCCTCTCAGTGTGGGCATGGACCAGCTCTAGTAGGTGATGGAGCTGTGAGGGCTTGGTCACTCAGCTCCACTCTGCTCTGTGCTGGCTGCACACAGGTTCCCTGGAGGCAGCCAAGTGCTCCCTAGTGCTCCCCAACTGATCCGACTTGCAAACAGTAGAGCATGGGTCCCATGGCCTCTGACTGGCTTCAAGCAGCAGGGATGAATGGAGCCAGGGCTGGTTCCCTGTGGCAATGACACACGCTCTCATTGGAGGCAGCAGAAATGGGTGCTGCTTTCTGTCAAGAGCTGGCCACGTCCACATCTGATGGGGAGATCCAGGAGGACAGGCATTGTGGGTTTTTTTTTCCTTCTTCTTTGCATTTCTAACACCTGGCTGGAAACCCAAGCACACAATTGGGTACTCAGTCCATTCCTGTGGGGCAAACAGCTAGTGAAATAATTACCCACCACGGACTAAGAGCCGCCAGTCCGCACTTTTCTGCGAAGACCTAAGCCATACAGAACTTCTGCAATTCCAAGTCTGCTGAACCTAGCCAAGGCCATGTGAGATTGAGGAGAGCGGCTGTGTTCTAATAAAGTTTTATTTATGTACACTGAGCACATCTCAGTTTCGAGGTCACCCAACAGTTCCTGCCCCCAGGGTTTAGTTTTCTGCCTCTTGGAAGATGGCACTGGGTGGGGTCAGCACCCAGGATTGGGCGGGTCTAGGTCTCTTGCTGCTGCACAGCCTGCCCAGCAGACTTAGTGTGAGGCCCATTGTGCTGCAGCAGATATGTGAAAAGGTAACATTTAATTCAGGTCGTGCATTTGCAACACAAGAGGAGTCCCCGTCAGTATGTATTTAAATTTCTCAGTTCCACGCCTGAGCCTCTAAAATTGTTAAACGGCGTTACCTTTGCAGCTTTATTAAACCTCGTTTGCTGCAGCCAAGCTTGACAAACACAGGAGCGAGAGGAGCGAAAGAATGAATGCCCAGTGTCTCCTCCCAAGGAGATCTGCCACGCAGGATCCCGGGGCCTTCCGGGCTCCTGGGAAAGCCGAGGCTGGCCCAGCCCCTGGGGCCTTTGTGCCGGCTCCCAGCGCCCAGCAATTTTGCCTCTAATCAAATGCCTCTAAGCAGGTGAGCATTTATCTCAGTCAGTTACCCCTTATAATTACTGTATTGAACCTAGTTGTCTATAAAATGAATGGTTTGTTCAGACACTTTACCCAAAGAGTTCATTAGGGGTTAAACAAAATGCAATCCCATTTGCAAAGAGTATAATAAATTGTTTCATCTGTGAATTTAGCTGTTCTCCCTAATGCAGACATGGGTGTTACAGTGGCTTTCCCTTGATAGGGTTATGGGTTAATGAAATGCCTTTTCTGTTGCTTATTTTCCTCTCTTCTGTGCTGAGTGATAAGTAGCTAACCAACGAAGCTTGTAATTACAATCTTACAGAAACCGGGCCGATCTGTATATAAATCTCACCATCCAATTACAAGATGTAATAATTTTGCACTCAAGCTGGTAATGAGGTCTAATACTCGTGCATGCGATAATCCCCTCTGGATGCTGGCTTGATCAGATGTTGGCTTTGTAATTAGACGGGCAGAAAATCATTATTTCATGTTCAGGAAAAAATTAGGTTGGTGGGAAGTTAATTTTCTCACCGCTCTCTGAAGCGTAGACAAGAATTTAATGATTTAATCATGATTGTTAGCTCTTTTGCAATCAATTTGTAATGATTGTGTAGCAACTCTCTTCAAGGGAAGCTGCTCTGGAGAGGAATTTGCAAACAGCCGGCAGGGGCGGGGGTGGAGAAAGGGGGGAGTTGGCCTTCTAGGACCACGTGACTGCAAGCCCATTAAAGCTGTCTTCATCCTGGGGCTGCGAGGCGGGACCAATAGCCTTGGGCTTACAGGAGATGCTCCTGTCCCAGCCCTGTCTGGGCAGATGGAGATAGTGGGTAGTTCAGACTCCCAGGAACCCCTGCACCCTCCTCAGGGGATTAGAGATGAGTCCTTCTCTGCCCAGGCCATGGGAATAATGGTGTTGGTTTCTCGCAGTGTAAATTTGAGTCATCCAAGTCAAATGTGCCTTTCACTTCCTTTGAAGATATTCAGTGCAAACGTGGAAATGCTTGTTGCCTAATTGGTGACATGCCCAGGTAACCATGAAAAGCAGAGTCCTCTGACTTATCTCTAGGAAGTGGTTGGCATCCAGTGCCTCCATAGTTCCAAGGATCCTCCTCCCTCCACTCCAGGACTGCAACACTCCTCTTCCATGCATGAGACTAGAAACACCTTGGGGAAGGCAGGGGTGTGGTCCAGCCTCTGGAGCTACACTAGGGAAGCAGTCAGGCCAGGCTGTGGTTTCACATCTGGAATGGGGGACAGGAGTGAATTCCTGATCCGTGGCTTTCCCCATGAATCCCCTGCTCAGCCTCAAACCCCCTCTAGCGGAGGTACCCCTCAGTCCAGCCCCAGCACCCTACCCCTCGTCTCCATGGACTTCATCCTTTGTGAAAGATCAGAAGAACCTTTAGCTTCAGAGGGGGTTTTGTTTGCCGCCCTGCCCATACACATGCCTCCCCTGACTCCCAGAGGGGCTGGAGAATTAACGAAGCCCGCCCACCTGCTTGAAGGGGAAGATAGAGGGAAAACAAACTCTAATTAATATTTCAATAAATTATCTGTCCGTATTGACTGAGACCTCCTCCTGAATGTGTGTCCAATGATTCATTTCCTGACTGCCCCTCCTGATACTGGATAGTATGATCATCGCAGGAGGGGTCTGCTCTCCCATCCAAGTCTATTCTGGAGGGTTTAGCTGTTATTGTTGTTTGCTTGCTTTTGCATTTTATTTGAGAGACAGAGAACACACACACACACTCAAAAGCAGGGAGGGAGAGAATCTGATGGTTTACTCCACAAATGACCCTACAACTGCCCCCCCCCCAAAAAAAAGGTACGAAAAGAAGTCAGGATGCTGGAACTCCATCCAAGACACCTGCATGGTGGCAGGAACCCAATTACTTGGGTCATCATCCCTTGCCTCCCAGGATCTGCATAAACGGAGTCCACAACTGGGTGTTAAGCCGAGACCCTCTGCTCAAGGGTGTATGCTTCCTAACTGCAGCCTTAACTGCAAGGCTACACTGCCTTCTCCCACTGAAGTTTGTATGACACTCCTGCCTGAGCAGAAGCAGACCTGTCTGGCAGGGTTGGGAGGAGGCGGTGATAAACATTGTTCACATTTATGACTGCATTTTATTGAATATCATTGACTCTGTCCATGGTAAAATGCATCATTATTTTATGTACTGAGGAAGTAAAAGTCATTGCCGAGTAAGATATGTACAATGCCGCTTCAATCATTTAGACTTTTTATTTCATACTTAATGAAAGTGCTTTCTCTACATGAATAAACAGAGACTTTGATCATAGGTCATTCTTTGGCACACACAAAGGGGAAGATGGAAGTGAAATATGTTGACCAAGATTGAGCCAGACGTAAGACAAGAGCCAGGACCTTCTTCCATGTGGGCCATATTTACTGCTTTTCTGGGTGCATTAGTAGGGAGTTGGATTGGAAGTGGAATGGTTGGGATTAGAATCAGTAGTCTCATCACAGGTGGTAGCTTAACCCTGTGTACAGCAGCGGCAGCTCCTGTCTGTGTTTCCTTGAAAGGATGCTGCAGTCTTGTCTCTGTTTTTGTCTCTGTTTTTGTTTTGAGCAGACACTCTCGTGTAACAGCGTGACCATGTGCAGCTAGTGCTGATGATGTTGTATTGCCCTTCTTCATCATCCATCACAATTGCCTGATGGTCAGATAGTTTTACATGCTTAATTCAAAATGGATGAGATAGAAGATGAAATGGTCTTGGAGAAAAGGGCTGTTTTTCCATCAACGCTGGTGGGGTGAATGAGCACAGAAAGATTTCAGAGTGAGTACGTGGAGGAAAGAGAAAGTTCCGGTGTTCTTGGGCTAACAGGCTGCAAGGTCAGCCATGCGGACAGACGGGTGAGGCTGAGCTCTGTGCTCCAGGAGCTGAGTCAAAGTCACACTCAGGTAGAGGAAAAGGCAAGAGTCTTTGAATGGTGTGGGCCATTCCAGCAACACTAGAATCAGAATAGGATGGTGACAAGCAGATATGAGAGGATTCAGCAAAGTGGTTGCCTGAAGTTGCCCATTCAGGTGGATCAATCTCTGGCTTACACCATGGTCGTTTGCCCTCCTGGCTCCTCTCTGTGCTGTTTATTCTTCCCCCTTGCTTCCAAGAGAGACTAACTCAATTGGAGGCATTGCTGTCTGTGAAAAATCAGGTTCCTTGAGGGACTCCTTGGCCTGCACACCTGTCTGCCAGAGCCCAGCCCGCCTGAGTTCGCCTTTCATTCTTTTGTTCTTTGCATGTCTTCTCCTAATTACAGGGCTTTTGCACAGATTTAGTCTTCTTCCAGGTGCATCTTTCTTTCCATGCTGATCCTGCATGCTTTGGGTTCAAACATCATCTCCTTTGAGAAAGTTCTTTTGTAGCATGGAAAGATCACCTCTTCCACTTTTGAGGTCTCCCCACGCCATGGGACTTCCCTGTTCAACCCTTGTCACAGTTATAATTTACATTGCTTAGATTGACTGAGAAATGCCTGCAGCTCCCCCTGGAGTATCAGTTCCTACAAGAGGAACACATCCAGAATGGATGGATGAGTGAATCTCCTACGAATGAAGGATTAGTGGTTAACATAAGAGACATTTTTGGTGACAGATGGAAGCAGTGCCAGCCCCTGCTGAGTATCTGGTCACTCCCCAGCAGGCATGGATGACAAAGAAACTTATGTACGACCCTGGCAATGGCCCACAGGACACCTGGACAGTTATACTGAAAGATGGTGTCAATCTTCCTTTGCATAGTTTTTAATATATTATATTTATTTCCCATGAACATTTGGAAGACTCTTCATCTATGCATGTATTTTCCCCCTTTCTGGCACCAAAATAAGCTTATCTTTGAATTCCATTGATTATAAGCTTTTTGGAAGATTCTTTATAGTAGCCATTTTAATGGTAGTGAGCTGTTCTCTTTTTTTTTAAAGATTTATTTTTATTATTTTTTATTGGAAAGGCAGATATACAGAGAGGAGAGACAGAGAGGAAGATCTTCCGTCCGATGATTCATCCCAAGTGAGCACAACGGCCGATACTATGCCGATCCGAAGCCAGGAGCCTCTTCCGGGTCTCCCACGCGGGTGCAGAGTCCCAAAGCTTTGGGCCGTCCTCGACTGCTTTCCCGGGCCACAGGCAGGGAGCTGGAAGGGAAGCAGGGCTGCCAGGATAGAACCGGCGCCCATATGGGATCCTGGGCGTGCAAGGCGAGGACCTTAACCACTGCACCACTGCACCGGGCCCGAGCTGTTCTTTTTATTCTTAAACCAAGAAGTCCCACTTTCTGGTGAGGAAATCATCTCTGAGTGAAATTTCACAAATTGTTTAAGCACCTCGTATAGTCAAATAGAGCTGTGGAGGCAGGGCAGGGGAGTGATGATGAAAGGTGTGGGAGTGGCACTTAACTCAGCATTAAGTCACCTGCATCCCACATGGGAGTATCTGGGTTCATTTCCCAGCTCTGGCTCCTGACTCCAGATTCCTGCTAATGTAGACCTTGAGAGGCAGCAGTGATGGTTCAGTGCCTGGGCCTCCTGCCACCCACTTGAGTAGTGAACTACTTGGCGAACAGACTCTGTCTACATCTCTAGGTTTCTCAGAAGATAAATAATATTCAAAATTTGAGAAAGAATTGTGAGCTCTGAGTCCAGAAACCTGTATCACCTCCTCTTACCTGTATCTGTTGCTTTACCATGGAGCCTCGTCTATAACCCAGGAGAGGCAATAACAGGAAATAAGTCATGGGACTGCTGTGAGGAGCAGTTCAACATCAGTGCAGGGAATGCACCTTGCAGGTGTGTTCTTCTTCTGGTTCTCTCCTGAATCATTCTTTCTGCACATATTGCAGCAGCTTTCTTGGCCACCTGCTGTCGGTCCCTACTAGCCTCCCTGTAGTCTTGCCTGGATGCACCCAGCCTGGGAATATGTGCCCCAGATATGTTCCAGGTTTTCTGTTTGACAGGCATGTGGCTTTCTTCTTTACACTTTTATTTCTCTGTTTTCATAAACTTTGAAAAGAGGACACATTTTGTTTATAACCATATTCAATGTCATCATGATCAAGCCTGTTCAATGAGTTCAGAGCTCTAGACAAAGACAATAAAAGCATTATTTCTCAATTCCTCTCTCTGAAAGTCTTCATCAAACAACCGCAAATGGGGAAACCCAGAAGGAAGCTTTGATTTCAATGGTGCAAGAACGCATCCGCAGTCTAGACCACCTCTCCTGCTGTATGGAACAAAATGTAGAAAGAAGGCAGAGCCAAGGCATCCCACAGTCACCCTACATGCCAGGAAATAAGATCCATTTCCTCCAAGACTTGGTCTGGGATTGGAGGGAGTGGGAATGAGGGTACAGAGTTTCATAGGCAATAGCACCATCTCAACTGAGATCATAGGGAGGTGCAGTTTATCTGGGCTTGGGTCTGCCCTCTCCATCAGGTGAGGTCGTGGGAAGTGGGCAGAGGTGAAACTAACAAAAAGAATCAAAACCCATGAGACACAGTTTCCACTGATCTTTGTTGGTGAAATGTGCCTCCTGTAGGAAACAAATAGATGGGTTTTGTTTTTTAATCCAGTCTAGTAATCTATGATGTTTGATTGATGAGTGTGCCATGTGCATTCAGGGTTAATGTGAATAGGTGGTAATTTGGTCCTGTTATTTTAGGAATGGGTTGTTCATTGATTTAGTCTTCTGTTGTCGTTTTACTGGGCTGTTCTTCCCATTTGCCTTTGGTTTTGGTGGGTGCTATTCCTCTTCCCTGTCAAGAGAACATTTTAAAGTATCATTTGTAGGGCAGGTTTGGAAGAGGCATATTCTTTTAACTTTTCTTTACTGTGGAAGAATTTTATTTCATTTTCAAAGACAAAGGAAAGCTTTGCTGAGTACATTATCTTGGGCCGGCAATTTTTGTTTTTAGAATCTGGAATATGTCACTCCATTCTCTTCTTGCCTGTAGAGTTTTCTGTGAGAGGTCTCCTGTGAGTTTAATTGGCATTCCTATATATGCCAGTTGTTTTTTTTCACATGCACATTTAAGGGTCTTTTCCTTATGTTCAATTGAAGAGAGCTTGATTATCATGTGTCTTGGTAGAGATTGCTTATGGTCAAGCCTGTTGGGAGTTCTGTGTCCCTCCTGGATGTTGTTTCCCAATTCTTTCTCTAGGTTAGGGAAATTTTCCCTTATTATTTCATTGAATACGCCTTTAACCCCAGTTTCTATTTCTGCACCTTCTGGGGCTCCCATAACTCTTATATTTGACCTTTTAATAGTGTCTTTCAATTCTTGAATGCTTTTTTTTTTTTTTTTTTTGGCCTGATCCAGCTCTGCTTCCAGCTTTTTGTTTGTTTTGCCCTGGTGACAGGAAATATCTTCTAATTCTGAGATTCTTTCTTCTACCTACTTCATTCTATTTTGGAGACTCTCCACTGTACTTTTTATTTGCTCCACTGTATTCTTCATTTCTGATTTATCAGCTTTCATTTGATTCATTTCCTGTGTGACATATTTCTTAAATTCCTTGAATGCCTGCCTGATATTCTTCTCATTGTTGATAAGAAGTTTTATAACAAGTGTTTTGAATTCTGTGTCCCCCATTTTCTTAATGTCTTCCTTAGTGAACTCTGAATTTGGGAAAGGGTTTTGCTCTTTTGCAGGGGAGTCTTCAGTAATATTCATTGTGCCTCTATCTCTTCTTTTGCTCTTGGTCATTGTACTTCTGATTACCAGATTCTTCTCCTTGGGACAAGCTCTGTCATACACAAGTCTACAGTGTCTACAGTTCAGTTTTACTTATTGCAGTTGGTACATGGCTCTTTGCAGTCACTTGTGCGACTCCCTCCAGTGAGTTCCAGGTCTGGGTTCTTATGTTAGATCCATCATGGTCTCCGTAGCACCTGTTCCTGGCTCACCATTCTTTACCTCCTATGATATCGTGTTGAGGCTGCAGTGTTGTCTGTACAATCTTCCATTTCTACTTGGAGTAGGTCCCAGATTAGGGAGACACCTAGTGTCCTATATAGATAGGTTGATCTTGGTGCTGTTGGCTGTTAGGTCTGGGGGCCACACAGACCCATTTTGACCTGTACAATGTCATAGTCAGTATTATTTTCCTGTGGGACCAGTGCAGATCGCCGTTCACTGAATGCCACTGGGACATCAGTCACTGCAATACCACACTGTTGTTTTCACTGCTTTCCTGTTTCTGTCAGTCTCCAGGTACCCTTCTGCTGTTGTTCTGTCCTCTCCTATTTCCTGAAATGTGCCTTCTCTGCTTCACACTGGCTAATACTTCTCCATCTGTTTAAACATGTCCTTACCCTATTTCGCCATCTTCATTCTCCTCCACTTCTTTATTTTCCCAAACTCTTTATTTGGGAAGTGGTGATAGGATGGACTTCCCAAATGCCTACAACAAGTAGGGCTGGGCCAGTCTGCAATCAGTAGGCTGGAAATCAACCTAGGCTTCCCACATAGATGGTAGGGACCCAAAAACCATCTCCTATTGCATGAGTGGGGAGTTGGAGTCTGGAGCTAGCCGTGACACCAAGATGCTTGCGGGCACCCCAAGCAGCATCTTAACTGCAGCACTCCATGTCCAGCCTGGGAGGTTTTCTTGGAAAAAGCCTGGCTCTACTTGGAAAGACATGGTTTCTAATAGGGGCACTGTGGACACTGCAGAAACCTGTCAACAGACACTTGTGGACTGCTGCCAGTGGGACTGCTGGGCAGACCCCAGGCCTGAAGCTCTGCAACATGACCTTGAGTAGGGTACCCGCCCCCTGATTTTGCCAGGCTTCATGCCTCCCACTTCTCAGCACCCTGTGCCTCCAGTCCCTGAACTCCTGTAGCTCCCTGCTTGCTGCTGGCGTTGTCCTAGCAGGTTGCAAGGTTCCAAGTGCCCACCCCCAAGATCTGTCTGGGCTTGGCTATGTATCTGAGTGCCTTTGAAGATTTGTGGCTTCTCACGTTGGGAAGCTGTGCACCGGGCCAGGCATTTGAGCCCGCTAATCGCTCTATTCTGCCCAGGCCCAAGTGCCATGAAGCCTCTTTTCATGCTTGTTTAAAGCCTCTGAGGAGCTTTCAAGTGCTCTTTGAGAAAGCAGAGTAAGTGTCACTGAGGCCGAGGCTGCGTGCACCTGCCTGGCCCTCCCCGCCCTGAGGGCAGCTGCTGCCTCCCACCAGCTCCCAGCCACAGGCATTCATTCCACTCGAGCTGAGCTCCCATTTATTTGCACGTTATTAGCTGTGCCACTCCACTTAGCCTCTAGACAGTAAATGGTTTGAAAAATGCAACTGTGACAAATAGTCTGGAGAGGATAAGAAAGAAGCAAAAAGTGTGAGAGAGGAGGGAGGGAAATTCAATCTTTGCATTCAGAGTCCAAAAAGCTTGGGCCCTGATTGAATAATCCTGCAATTAACTCCATCCAGGGGAAACATCAGGAATGCCCCAGAAGCAGGCCACAATGTTTTTCAAATCAGCCCTCCTGGACCTTCCTGTGCTCTCTGCCCTTGAATCTGAGTTGGCCAAGAGTGGGGCAAAGTCAGATGTCATCCCTGTGTCAGGAGAGGAAAGGTTTGCTTTCCCCTTGGATAACAGAGAACCCAGAGCCCCACTCTCTTCTCCTCCCACTGAGACTAAGGCCCCTGCTCTGTAGTTCCACATCCATCACCCTTATTAAGACCAAGGTCATTTTTAAGGAAACTGAGGCAGCCCAGAGGGGTCATGCCTCTTGTCCTAGGTCACAAAGCTTACACAAAGCAAGACTTGAAATGGAGCCTTCTAGAAACTGAGTGTGGCTGGCCTAGGCCCACCTCCAAGAGCCTTGTCAGATAAGAAAGCCATTCCCTCCTGCCATAACTGATAGGGGTGTGTGTGTGTGTGTGTGGTGTCTAAGGTGGTAGTATTGGAGTTGGTATCACATTCTTCAGGCAGCTCAGGCTGTATCCAGGCAGCAAGCAACCGGTGCCAAAGCAAAGAACTGAGAAATGATGGAAGAGACCTCAGCACAGCAGAGCCTGGAGCTGGAGGCAGAGGGAGCAGGCTGTGGTGGCAGGTATTGGTGGTTGGGAAGGTTGGGACTGCAAAGGGGTGTATGTGTGTGTGTGTGTGTGTGTGTGTGTGTGTGTGTGCTTGAGAAGTGGAGTATGAGAGAGAGAGAGAGAGAGAGAGAGAGAGAGAGAGAGAGAGAGAGAGAGAGAGATAAAGGAAATATCTTATATCTACTGGTTCACTCTCAGAATAGCTGCAATAGCCAAGGCTGGGCCAGGCTGAAACCAGGAGTCTGGAACTGTATCCTGTTGATGTACCCTTGTTGATGGCAAAGACCCTAGCATTTGGGCTGTCTTCTGCTTCTTTCCCTGGTGCATTAGCAGGAAGCTGGATTGGAAGTACAATAGCCAAGACTCCTGGTAGCACTTATGTGATGCTGGCATTGTAAAGAGTGGGCTGACTCGTAGCATCTAGCACTAGCACTCATCCTGTCCTATCCTATCCTATCCTATCCTATCCTATCCTATCCTATCCTATCCTATCCTATCCTATCCTATCCTATCTTATGGTACTTGTTTCATTTAAAAGGCAGAGATACAGAGAAGTCACATCCTCTGGCTTATTCCCTTAAACATCTTCAATAGCCAGGACTGAGTTAGGGAGCCATTCAGGTCCTTGAGCTATCACCTGCTGTTCTCCACCCTCCCACCCAGGGTGTGTATTAGCTGGAGGTTGAAATCCTAAGCAGAGCATAGGCTTGAACTAAAGCACTGCAGCATGGGATTTGCATGCGCCAAGCCATTTCTGCCTCTCAGTCTGTATTCCTACTGCTGAGTCGGGAACTAACCATGCCTCTCCAAAGCAGATGATAAAGGCGTTGGTAGCAGTAGGGGCAAAGGTGCCCTGGGGAGCCACAGGAAGGCTGGGAGAAAAAGATTTAAGGAATAAGGGACAGAACAGGGAAGTCAGGCTGTGTGCTCAGCCACTGTGGCCAGATGCTAGGGTTGAAGGAAATGGTTACAAGTTCAGTCTCTCCCCACCCCAGTTCCATCAGCTGATCCATCCCTGGAAGCACTGGGCCTTTGCTATCCTCTCCTTAATCTGCTCCCCCCTGAGCACCTTGCATTTCTGCCCATCTCATTTCCTGGCTATCCAGTAACTATCCTGATGGCACAAGGCTCAATGCATTTGCTCTTGGTCCTCAGGTCCTGACACAGCGCTCCCCAAACACTTGGAATATCCTGAGAGATAGAAATGTCATTTTTTAAAATTCATAACAGGTGCTGGTTCATGCCTGAATGCCCACAACATCCAGGGCTGGGCAAGGCTGAAACCAGGAACAAGGAACTTCATGTGAGTCTCTCATGTGCATGGCAAGAATCCAAATACTTGGGCCATCACCTGTTGCTGGATACTTCCAATGCACACCTCAACAGGGGTCAATCTTGTTGGAATCAGATCAACTCCAGGTTTGAATCAAAATACCCAGTTGGTGTCTCCAGAGAACGGAAGGCTGGCTGTGGCTGCTGGAATGTGCCCTCAGGCCCTGGAAACCCCTGTAGGATTTTAAGAAGCAGAAATCAATTGGTGAATAGGCAGAGAACATTACTTCCTCTACCTCCCAGAAAGCCCTTTAGTTTTCAGCAGTGTTGCACAGTGGGGAGCTTGATCTCAACTACTTCAGAATCCTGCCCCTTCCCTCAGTTTTGTAGCCACATGAATCTTATTGGGAGCCAATGCTTTGAACAGGGCATGCAGAGGGGAAGGAGGGACAGCAGATACCAGAGCTCTACGGAATCTTGGAAGATACTTTTGTCTTCTCTTTAACAGCTCCCTTCTTTTTTCTTCAAATTTCCCATATCAAATCGGAAAATGTTAGCTACACACATCTAGAAGTTTTCCCAGAGGTTCTTGGGGAAGTTTTGAAGACATGTCACCAAAAGGGCAGAAGGCACCCGCAACAGTTACCAGTTATATTTTTGGGCTCTTTCTATCTTACATCGGATACTATAGCACCAAGATATGACAATAAGGTTTGCTACAGCCCTCTTGCAACCGTAAAGAAAAGGGCAGAACGCTCTAGAGATGCTTCCCTAGAGCCCTGGCATTATGAACTGCCAAACAGCACCCATCAGCAGATAAAGGCTGTAGAGGCAGGTTCAACCATTTGGACAGCACTAATCTTCCTGGGTCAACAAGTAAATGTGGCTGGGAGCTGAAGACTTGGATGGACTCAACAATAAGAAAGAAATCTCACCCTCCGCACCTAATCAGAGGCCCACATGAGCATACGTCCCTCTTAACTATGTAAACAATATTTAAAAATAACTTAAAAATTAAAAATAAAAGAAAGAAAGCTCATCACAATGATTTCCCTGCATCTCAGCATCTGCTTGACGGGGGGTAACATCAAGTTGCACAGGGGATAGCTCCTCTTCTCAGTCATGCTGGCCTGGAACGGCAGGGTTCAAGTCTAATGCCTTGTCCTAGGGTCAGTGTCCACGCCCAGGAGTTGAGGATGAGTGTGCCTGGGGGTCTGAGGGCTTATGGAATGATGATTACTAAGAGCTGGGCACATGCTTGATCACCAGTTCCCTAAGACGTGCCTGCTTGGATTAGTGTGCTTATTGGTCAAATGGCTTCCCAGGACTCCAGTGGGAGATCCTAGGGCACTTGCCTTGGGCGCATCTAGTCTCTTTGTGCTTAGGAGGGTCAGTGGCCTCCCACAGGGACACTGTGTCCTTCGATGGTAACACCACCATGAGATGAATCCTCCCCACCCCCCACCGACCACTTGGGCCCTTGTCTGTATTACCTATGCATCAAAAATTGCCTGGCTTTTGTGCATTTTTCATGACAAGAGTCAACATTTGCCACGTTAATAAAGCAAGGGGCTGCTTTTCTCCACTCCGAGATGGAATATGTAAGGCCTCAGCCCTTTGATGTTTCTCAGCCAATACAATATGTATCTGAACGAGGATGAAAGCTGTCCTGTTAGAGCCAGGCTGCTGCCACCGAGCCACAAGCCAGGCCTCGTGCACAGACTCTCCACAGGGGGCACAGTGAGGTAGTGGGGCTAGGACTCTGAGGACAGATTCCACTGTCCCTAGCCTTTTCCCTGTCCCTATCCGTATCCCCAAAGCACACTGGTTTGGGCATAAGAAGCAGCTTGCAAAATTCTTTCACCCTCCAGGATCGGTCACTGTCAACATCCATTGGCTAAAAGATTGATGTGGGAGGCCCAAAGACAAGGCTGAAGTCCCTGATTCCTGGGGGTGGGCTGGTGAGGAGCAGGGCATGGGGGTAGCTTAAATGTCCTGGGGAAGAGGATGCCAAACATGAAAGAGCCAATGCCTGCCTTGCAGGGCTGCTAGGTGGGTGCTGGTCTGGAACATGAGTGAGTGTGTGTTCTGCCAGGGGACAGAGCTGCCTTTGTTGTGTGAGGCACCTGGGGCTTCCATGCTGTGGGAGACATTCAAGGAAGCAAGAGGATGGTCTCTTCCAACCTTAGACTCCACAGAGCTGGAGTCAACCTTCTGGCTTGACTAAGAAGCCTGGGATGGACAGGAGTGCCAGAGACTCAGCAGCCTGATCTTGGGCTCTCACCTGCCTAAGGTCGTGGAACAGGAAGGGATAGGAAAGAAGCAGTGCAACTCTCTGCATCTCTTCCAAGCCTCCTCTTTGCCATTTGCCACCTCTGGGGGATACTCAGCAGGGCTTGCTGGGGTGGAGTGAAAAGCTAAAACACCGACTCTATTTCCTAGGTCACGTCACCCCTTTCCATCCTCAGCACTGGCTCCTTGTCCTTGTCCTCCTTTTGGACAAGACTGAGAAGGAGCAAAGGTTTGGATGGGTTTTTCAGCTCTCCAGTCACTCAGGCAAATCTGAGCTTGTTTCCCTATATGCAAAATGAAGACCCAAGGTGCCTGTCTCCCAGGGTCCCGGGGTTAGATCTTTGGCTCTGGTCTCTGACTCCAGGATCCTGCTAATGTAAACCATGGGAAGCAAATCTCTCATATGGGAGATCTGAATTAAATGTCCGATTCCTGGCTTCAACCAGCCCTGAATGAGCGAACCACTGTATGAGAACCTTCTATCTGTCTCTCAAATAAATAAATATTTATTAAACATGGGTATACTTGTGGAAAAAAGCGCTACTGCGCAAGTCCAGTTAAATGTTGGTGATCTAAAAATTGGGGACTGACAGACGGCATGCAGGCAAGCAATTTATTTCGGAGCTGTTAGGAAGGGAAGCAATCCAGAAGGGTTACCACTGAGCTTTGTAGCTGTGAAGTGTAGGTCAAACACAAGGTGTGATTAACACTGTCCTCTGCACCTTTTTGCTTGTCAAAAGGACTAGTGTAGCACCAGACCTATTCAACATGCTTTTCAGAAATTGCCTCCCCAGTTCAAATCACTTGCAAAAGCCCAAGATTCAATTATAAAGCTTCATAGCTGTGCAGCATCCATAAAAAGAGGTAATTTTAATATTTGGTTCAACTTCAAAGCAGTAACTTAGAATTATATATACCCCATTAAAATATAATGTTTTCCCCCCAAACTAATCAAATGGCTAAATCAATTGTTGGTGGATTGCCAGTGGCCTGAGGATCAATGGGAATAGAAAATGTATTCTATATTTTCCTTGTTACATAGAGTTAGAGTGCATATTTTATTAATGTTCATCCTTTAGAGACCAGATTTGGGCGTTCTCTAAAATAAACACTACAATCTTCAGGGTTTGGACCGATAGAGTGTTGGAGTTTAAGGGTAAAAATGCCTTGCAAGAAAGCAACCAGGACAGAGCCCTTGTGGGGTGATGGAATTGCCCTGGGCTGGGATCCCCGGGACTTGAGTCTTGCTTCTACTCCTCATGTGCTGGATGCTTTTAGAATACGTTTTTTCTCATCGTAGCCTCCTCAGTCATCGAAGGAGGGACTCCAACACCAACAGTCAAAGCATGAGGGATTTTTCCTAACTGAACTCAGCTGGTAGACATCACATGGATCCCTGGGTAGGAACGATTCTGAACCCGTGCCTGGGTTCAGGGAAGGATAAGATGGCCCATTTCCATGTGTCAACTTGCCTGAGCTAATGCATGCCCCAGTGCCTGGCAAAATCAAGGTCCCTGGTGTGTCAGAGAGAGTGTTTTTTGGGGGGAAGCTGGTGGTTAAATCAGGAGACTTAGTAAAGATCAATCTCACCCAGGTGGGCAGGCATCATTCCAATCTAGGGAGGCCCTGCATGGAATCATCTCCCTGCATGCTATAGTCCTCTCTGAGCTGGGATTCCATCCCCCTCCCCAGTCCCTGGCCTCCTGCTCTTGGTCATCTGCGCTCCATCAGATGTAGGTTGAGTTACATCACTGATTTCCTGGGCTCTCCAAATTACAGGTAACCATTTCCCATCATCTCCCCTTTCCCCCTGTCCTATTGTGTGAGCCCACATTGGTAGTAGGCTACCAGTGAACATCCTCAGCAGTGCATAAGAGTGCTGTGATTGACTGGGAATTTCTGCCATGGGCATGGGTGTTTGTGATGCCCGTGTTTAGCAAAGTTCTATTGCCTGACCGAAAAGCATTTGCCAACTATGAAAATGCAGTGATACTTACTGTGTACCAATCAGTGCAGGCTTAAAGATTCAAAAGCCACAGCCACAGCCTGTGGAGGTGTGTGGAGAGGGGCAGTCAGCTAAGAGAAGGACCAGTGATTTGCACGAAACACCAAAGCAACCTGTGCCCCCCAGAAGTTTGCATCCACCCCAGGGAGAAGCCAAGCAAGAGGGCAGCTTAGTCAGTTCATTTCCTGAGCCTCCCTTCCCCTTTGAAAGCCTTTACCCCTATGACAAGAACATTGTTTGATTGCTGACAATAAGACAGGCCTAAGCAATGGACAATTGTTTGGAGGATTACAGGGAAGAGTACATGGGTTGATGGGAAGAAGACATTGTTCTGAAAAGGGGGTCCTGGAAGCAGAAATTGAAGGCTTATGGGACATTGCCCTTCAAGTGTTTTCCGCTCACAACTCCATGTCCCAATAGAGAGAGCCCAATGGGCTAACCTTGGTCTGTCTCCTTAGCAGGGGACTGTAGAAACTCTTGATTTATCAACTTGCACACTGGAGAAAAGAGAATATCCCCAAAGAAAGGGAGAAAGCAAATGGCAGGAGAAGAGTGGTGGATGCCCAAGAGCAAACACACTTGGAGTTGCAGCCCTTTCAGTTTTGCCTTGGCAGTAGAACTTGCATATCTATGTGTATCAGAGTGGCAGAGTGAGAGCAAGGTTTCCATCTGCTGGCGTACTCCCCAACTAGCTGTGACAGCAGGTCTGAGCCAAGCTCAGGCCAGATGTTGGGGATTCCATCCTGGTCTTAGCACTTGGGCTATCCTCCACTGCCTGCCTGAGTGCATTAGCTAGAAGCTAAATCAGAAGTGGAGCACCCAGGAATAGGCAAAATCTTTCATCCATTGGTTCTGTCCCCAATCACAACAGCCAAGATTGGCCCAGGCCAAAGCCAGGAGGCCAGAGCTCTGTCCGGGTCTCCCACATAGTTAGCAGGAATCCAAGCCCTTGGTTCATCATCTATTGCCTTGCCAGGCAGCTGAGCTGGGAGCTGAATTGGGGGCAGGGCAGTTGGCACTGGCATTGCAGATGGCAGCTTCACTCACTTAACTGCAATGCTGGCCTCCTTGCAATTTCTTTGTGCCCATTTTTCTAAGAAACTTGACAGAAAACTTTCTAACACTGGGTAGGTTAGTGTGGATGGCATCTTTGACATGACACCTGCTACTGTCCCTTCCCTGCCCCTGCCCTGCTAATTGCCTGTATTTTTGGACTGAGCCGAAGTTTATGAGATCCTGCCTTCCTCACAGAGAATTCAAGAGCATCCTTTGTGGGCTGATCACCCTTCCAGGAGGTTATCTTAGGTTACTCTAGGAGGACACAGTGAATATCCAGCGAACCCTTCACCCGGTCCCAGGGGCTGACCAACCGTTTTGGTGCCAAGAACTGAGTCAAAGGCCTTGGTCTGTCCTGGAGTGCTGCCTCCAGGATTCATGGCTCCAACATCCTGTGTGAGGGCTTTCAGCTTGGGCCATGCATTTACTCGATAAGCAATAGGCCATGCCCTGGGATGCTGAGGGTCCTTGAGCCTTAATTTTGCACCCGGGGGGTGGGGTGGAGGATCAAGCACTTCAAGACAGAAGCTTTCTTGAGAATTTTAAGTGCTATTAGCAAACATCTAGTTATATCACATGGGTAAACTGAGGCCCAGAGAAGGGCAGAGGCCTGTTCAAGGAGCCCTACTTTGCTCACTGTCTCCAGGCTGCCTTCCACATTGCTCTCTCCCTTGTGCATTACAGAACCCTGGACAGGTCAGATGATGGGGAGCCTATATAGACAGTGGGGGAAGGAGCCTACCGATTAGTCTGGGGACATGACAAGCACATGAAAAATGACCATGAAAACCAACCTACACATTCCTCAAGGCAAATTCCATTTCCTTGGAGCCCTGAAATCTTCCTCAGGAAGGCTCCTGGCAAAATACCCAAGAACTCACGACAGGTCGGGATTCCTCTCAAGCTTTAGTTAAATGTTTTCACCTGGGTTTTCTTGATTTTTTTTTTTCCCACTTGAAGGAGGATCAATTTAGTGACTCAAAGGAAACAAGCACCTAAAAGGAGCACTGTAATATTTTCAAGCAGCATGGACTGACTCATTCATTTTGCAACTTTTTTTTTGTCTGCTGTGAGCTGGGCACTAATGATACAACAACAAACAAAAAAAGATCTGATCTCAGCCCCAAGAAAGGGATGAAACTAATGCTGGTGGAAGGAGGATGGCAAAGATAGTGATGGCATCGAACTCCTGTTTAGGTGACGCCAGATGTTGCCTGGTCCCCTCATTGATTAGTTCCATCGCATCTTTGCAACAAAACTGTGAGGCAGCGATAGTATCAGCCATGCCTGTGAATGAAACAACTCAGAGAGACATTCAGGAACTCTCCAGTGATGTTCATCTAGGAACCGAAAGAGTCTGGCTCAGACTTGGGCAACCTGGTGGGATGAAGTAAGACATAAAGGCATTTGTTTCTAAGATAAAAAAAAAGGAGGGTGCTTTCCAATAGTCATGGAAAATGCAGTTTAAAAGTGAGTTTATTTAGATACCAAAAAATGTGAAATCCATGCACAATTTTGCTCTGGTTTGTCTTTTCCATGAACTTTTTGAAGAACCCGTCGTGCAACATCACAAACTGTATTGACTTCCACAATAGAGAGGTGCATCTCTTTAAAGCCAGCGTCGGGGTCCTCTTTAAGTGTGCACTGAAGCACTCTCTTTCAAGGACAAGTCCATGTAACATTCTTTGCAATCAAGCAAGGTAGAGGCAAAACCTGTACAGGGGGATCTGGAGACCTGACTCTTCACTCTGGCCAAGAACCTGAAGACTCACACCGGGCCTGTGCCCGGCAGATGATGACCAGTGGCTGTCTGGGCAGAGGAGCAGGGAACAATCCTCCCCATTAGCTTGGCATTGGGCTTGACTGCAATCTGCACCATGTCTGAGGTTTCTTGCAAGGAAACTGTGAGGAATGGCAGGGAACAACATATGTCCTTCAGAATACAATCCCACCCCTCCAATGTCCCACTCACTCCTCTACCTGCATTCGCCAAAGAGATTTTATTTATTTATTTATTTTTTATTTTTATTTTTTTTTATTGTTGCTTACATTGTATTATGTAGTACAGTTTTACAGGCGCTGGGGATTCCCCCCACCCCTCCCATACCCCTCCCCCCATGGTGGATTCCTCCACCTTGTTGCCAAAGAGATTTTGATAGACTTGGCCTGACAGTGATGCTGGCCAACTGTCTTGCTTTCTGCCACTTCGAAGCATTTGTCTTGGCTACAGTGTCCACTTGGGAAGTTGTGCTTTCCCCAAGGTTCTCACCACTCACATCCCTCTTTCCCAAAACTGATATGTCACCACCAAAGCCTAACTTCTTGCGACCCTGCCATGATCTCCAGAGAGAGAGAAATATTTGCTGTAGCTTGCCCCAGACACACAGTGGTGCCAAGACGCACACAGCAGGGAAAAAGTCCAGAGGTTATAATGGCTCTTTGACTCTAGGCCGTCCCTTGGGTTTCAAAGCTGGGATCTTCTTATCTCTGAATGGGGCTAGTGACACGCACTGCACAGCCATCAGGCACCAGCCACTTTTGCATGGGCGTTATGGTCATGGCTCTGCTCAGGGACCATTGGTTTTACTAGGCAGGACCACATCAGCAACACCTACCCCCATGAGCACTCACAATGTCCAGTGGTATCTTTTGTGCCCTTTTTTCTTTTTTGGCCAACTTTCCAACATCAGATCCCACACCCCCACCTAATACCAAGTGTGTAGATTACTTTGTACTCATGGGTGAGCATCTGGAAATAACCAAGAGGAAGGAGGAAAGAACTCCCACCTATTGATGAGGAGTGAGAAGCAGAGGGAGTACAGAGCCAGAGGCACCCTTCATGCTGGGTGCTTTATGGATGGGCGAAGGTGGAAGAGGAGCAGAGACCTGTGGAAGTGGCACAGGAGAGGCACTCTGCAGCTCTGGGACAATGTGAGCAGGGGGTAGCCTGAAGTTCCCTTGCAGCCACGCCTGCTGGTTCTGAAAGAAAGCCTCGTTCCTTGAGATAAGAAGGAACAAATGCAGCCGCGTGAGGTAGCCAGAAACTTGCTAAGGAAGTAGCATCAGCTGACAATAACCATGGCCAGTTCTTACCTGGGTTCCCTCTCAAAAGCAGCTCTGGAGAAGAGAGGACCAACCTGCCCACTGCACAAATGAGCAGTTGGAGGCGGCATGACTTGTCTCAGGTAGTACAGCCAAATGAGTAAGTGATCCAGACTTTGAACCTAAGTGGTTTCAACCACACTGTCCTGTGAATGAGTTGGCATCAGCCAAGGAAGGCAATGAAGAAAGAGGTACCAAGAGTTCCTCAGAAACCCAAAAAGGGGAAGGCATGTGGAGCGGCGGTTAAAATGTCTTCTGGGAGCCCAGCATTGTAGCATAGAGGGCTAAGCTTGTTACATCAGCATCTCATACTGTGCTGGTTTCCGTCCAGCTGCTTTATTTCTGATCTACTTTCCTAACATGCCTGAAAGATGACCTAAGTGCTTGTGTCCCTGCATCTATGTGGAAGGCTTAGGTAGATTTCCAGGATTCTGGCTTTGGTCTGCCCCATTCCTGGTCCTCTTACCTCTCCCTGTAACTCTTTCTTTCAGATATATACACATAAAAATGTTTGTTACTATATTAATAACACATATATTTATATATTTATTATATTATGTATAATAAGTATTAGCTATCATATATACTAAGATATGTTCATTATATTTATTACATTTATACAGTTATGTTTATTTAATTTTACATTTTTCATATATAGTAAATTAATTATATTATATAATTTAGCCAGCATTTACATATTATTATGTTAATATTAATAAATTAATATAAGTATTATATTAACATGTAACATTTATGATATATTACATACTATAATGCATATGCACATTATATATTTTATTATTACATATATTATATATTATTATATTATTATCATGTATGATAATTATATACAGCAATAATAGCATTACTGTATATAGTTATATAGTTATAGTTATATAGTTATTATATAAATAATGTAAGTGTTATATTATCTATCTTTACATTATGTATATTTACATATACTAGACTTAATCTAGTATATATATTACATGTACTATAATAAATAGCATATATAAATGTTTATATATAGCATATATATTAAAAAGATGCCTTTTAAGACTCCCACTGCCCATGTCAGCATACTTAGTTCAAATCCTGTGGCTTCTTCCACTTTAATTCCAACTTGCTGTTAGTTTACATCCTAGGTGGCCTCAGGTGATGGTTCAATTACTTGGGTCCCTATCACCCAAGTGGGAGACCCAGGTGAAGTTCCTGGCTGCTGGCTTCAGCATCACCCAGCTCTGGATGCCGGGAGTATTTAGGGGAGTGGATCAGTGGGTAGGGTAACTCTCTTTTTCTGCCTTTCAGGTAAAACATAAAAATTAATAAGTTGATTAAAATAGCAAAAAATGGGCAGGAGTTTTATGATGTTGACTACAAACTGCCAGCTATACACAAACTTCTTTTAAATGGAAAGATTGGGCATTACAATGTTGTGAAGCCCACCCATAGCAATTTAGAAATTAAGACAGTCTGAATTGCAAAGGTATCATTTAAAGAGCGTGTAACACCATTATCAGGTGCTTCTGCAAGGCTTATGGGTGAGAAGAGTCAGGAAGTTTTTATGGAAACAAAAAGCATAATTAGGGATATTTGTGCTGGGCCATGTTTCAGAATGTGTCATGAAGGCCTGATAATTGAAACAGTGTGGCCTTGGTTTTTGAATAACAAAAAGATAAAACGCAAGCAATTAAGTATTTGCTATATGATAAAGGAGGTGTTTCATTTAAATGAGGAAAAAAATATGCCATTTATGCCCAAATCAATTCCAAATGGATTCAGCATTTTCATGTAAAAAAATGAAACTATTATTTCCTCTCTAAAACATATAACCTGAATTTAATCAAAGGGAAACATCAAACAAACCTGGATGAGGGACTTCTACAAAGCGGTTGGTCTGGAATCTTCCAGCTGTCAGCAGAGACGCAGGCAGAGGCAGAATGAGCTCATAGAACTCGTAAATGAGACCCAGGGCGAGTGGGCAGGGCAGTTGTTGCCGGGGCAACACATGTGGAGGTACCACGCAGTGAGGCAACCCCCATTTGTCCTGCTCAGAGTCCAGGCTCTTCTCAAACGATGGCTGCGACATCCACGCACATGATGTTGAAAACTCTTTTCAAGTGATGGCTGGGTTGTCTGTGCGCGTGACATTGGACTTCTCATGGTGGATTTCTACTGAAGTCCATAAAAGGTGCCCAATACAATGTTAAGCAACATACTGTATTGAGTTTACTGTCTTGAGTCCTAAGTCCTTTAGAATCACTCCTCCCATCTACCCTCTGAAGCAGATAGTAGTCTTTTAAAATGCATTCACTTGAAAGGCAGAGTGACAGAGACAGAGAGGAGAGAAAGAGGAGGTGGGTCTACATTCTCCTTGCATGGCCATAATGGCTGGGGCTAGTCCAGACAGAAGCTGGGTCTCTCACATGAATCACAGAGACTCAAAGATTTGGTCCATCCTCTGTCTCTCCAGGTCCATTAGCAGGGAGCTTGATGAGAAGCAGAGCAGCCAAGGCACAACCCTGTACTCTGGCATCGCAGACAGCAGTGTAACTTGATGCATGACTACAACAGACCCTGAAGTAAATATTGTCACCATCTCAGCTTGAGGAAACTGAGGCAGGCAAGTGAGCTAACCAGAGACAGTTGGCTGGAATTGCTGAGGCCAGGATTTGGATGCAATGGGAAATGGCAGGATTTGCACTCAGAGCCACTGGTTGCTACTGTCTCTGGAAAATCAAACATGAATATACACAGAAGCACCAGCAAAGGGCTGCTCTGACAGTGCCTAAACTGCTCAGAATGTGAATTCATGGGCATTTGCTCTCTGGAGAAAGCTTTTTCTTGTTGAACTTTTAGAACATGCCATGGAAAAGTCCACACTATACTTTTTTCCATATATGCAATCTATTTTTATACCCTTGCTCTATCTAAGGTCTGAAGTATTATTCAGTCTCTAAAGGAAGGTTTGTACACCCTGAAATCAATATCTTCCCTTTCCTCTTCTCCCCATCCCTGGCAGCCGTCATTGTCCTCTCTGTCAATATGAGTTCGACTAGTGAGACCATGTAGTGTTACCTGTTTGTGACTCACTTAGCTAACTTAGCATAATGTACTCAAGCTTCTACCGTTACAGTGAATGGTGATATCTGCTGCTTTTTGAAGACTAGATGATATTCCACAGTGTGTGTCTATGGGTGTCCCATTTTCTTTATGCAATCTTCTGTTGATGGGTGCCCAAGTTGTTTCTAAGTTGTATGGTTATTGTGAATGACACTTCATTGTACATGGGAGTGCAAATATATCTGCAAGACAGCTCTATTTTCTTAGAAATGATTCATTTCTAAAAATCATTTTGGGAGGAATTCAACAGCTAAATGAAAAACTGCTCTTATCCCTCTGCTTCCTTCTATGGGAACTTGGACACTCAAAGTCCACACTGACTTTCTGTTCTCTCTGAAATCTCACGCCACTGAGGTCTTCCTTTGTATAGCTAAGGACTTCATTGTGGACCAACTGACTGATAAAGGAATACCTGCCCAAGAATCCCTGCAGGCGCCTGTGTCTTAATCCCAGAGGGAAAAGCAGGTGCTCACATCTCAAGCTTTTCTTGTTGTGTTTCAGCCTCCTCCCAGCTCTGGGGGCTGAGTTCTGTCATTCTGCCACTGTCAAACAGCCTCACGAAGCTTGGCATGCCTGACGGTTACTGATTGTGCAAATCCACGGAGATGCCGTGGGAGCTGGAGCACACACAGCCCCTTGCCTATCACTCTCCCAGGACAAAGCATGCGTTTTCTCTCTCAACACCTCCTTGCTGAACCAGACCATTGGATTCTTTGTTGAACTTCTGCTGCAGCAGGGCAAAGGGCCCTGACATCTCCAGGGCCATGCCAACAGGGTGCTGAGCTCACAGACTTGCTGGGACAACCAGAGAATGGGTCATGTCTCAAAGACAAGTGCAGAAGGCAGGCATGGCTGAGGACCTGAACCTGATAGCATGGCCTGCAGATGGGTAAGGCAAGCTGGGAACAAGCACATCTCACAGATTAGCTCTCTGAGGCTACTGTAGCAACCACAAATTGGGTGGTTGGTATTGGAGAAATCAGTCCTCTCCTGGTTTCTGAGGCCAGAGTCTGAGATCAAAGCATAGTCATGCTCCATCTGAGCAACAATCCTTCCTGTCTCCTGTTAGTTCCTGCTATCTCCTGGCATTCTTCAACTGTGGCAGGACAACTACAGAGAATTCCAACATCTTCACAGGGTCATCTTCCCTGTGTCTTTGAGCATCTCCTCTGTGTTTCATGAAAACTCCTGGATCCCAGGAATCTGCTGGAATCACTATGGATAGAATTATCTGTACCTGGTGTGCAGAGAGTAGATAATATATAATCTTAAAACATTTGGCAGTAGTCAAAAAATAAAGCACAACTTCCTGTGAACATGGGATGCTGTGTGAAGGGCCTAGAAGACCCTCAGCCTAACCTGGAGGTAAAAGCAGGGAGATCAGAGGGGCAGAGACCAGACCCCCATTCCCCAGTTGCTGGGTGTATTATGTGTTTTGAATATGAGATGGTACTTGGTTTAAATGTGTCCCCCAACATTTCATGTGTTGGACACCTAACCCCAAATTCACAGATTTTGGTATTTGGGTGTGGAACTTTTAGAGGCTTCTTCTCTCGTGAATAGATTTATCTATCAGCTGACCAATGAACTCCTGGGCTAGTGGGCTACTAAGGGTGTGGACTGGTGTTAAAGGCTCTGTCTGGAAAGCCTGCTGTGCCCTCTAGCATGCATGCAATGATGCTGCCAGAGGCCCCTACCAGATGCTGATACCAAGCTCCTGCTGATGCCCACCTCCAGAAGCATGAGATATGTCAGCATCTTTTCTTGATCAATGTCTCAGCCTCTCATATCTGTTATGGCAAGAGGAAACACATGAGAGCAATCAGCGTGGGGCCTCCTTCAAAGGAAACTTATCCTTCCCTGGACTAGGTGGAGTTCTGCATGGATGCCTTACACCTTATGGGGTGCTTGAAGATGTTCATGGAAAATGGATCACAAGTTATTTTGATGTTAACATTTTGAAATCCATGCCTAGTTTGCTATTATAATGTGCATTTTCCACAAACTGTTTGAAGTCCCCTCATATGATTGCCAGTGTCCCTAGTTGTCCATATGCTAAGCCCCAATCAGTTATTTTATACTACCTATGGACTTCTCAAGTGTGACTTGGTTATGGATCTGGAGATGTGGAGAAGGACAATGTCCTCAAAAATGTCCTTTTTACAATTTTGTTTTATTTCTGAAGATTTATTTATTTATTTGAAAGATA
Organism: Ochotona curzoniae; assembly: GCF_017591425.1. Lineage (NCBI taxonomy): Eukaryota > Metazoa > Chordata > Mammalia > Lagomorpha > Ochotonidae > Ochotona > Ochotona curzoniae. The sequence goes on from NW_024465926.1 coordinate 22,270,834, forward strand.
GTTTCATAGAAAGACAGGAAGAGATCTTCATTAGCTGGTTTACTCCTCAAACACTGCAATGGCCAAGACTGGCCAAAGCCAAAGTCAGGAGCTCCATTTGTGTCTCCTACATGGGTGGCCCAAGTTCTTGACCATTTTCTTTGTGCTGCTGCTTTGCTAGACACATTAGAAGTGCCTCTAAAGCACACACTGGGACAACGGAGCTGCATGCAATGTAGAGTGTCAAGCTGTGGAGAATCACATTGTGGGTTGGCCTTGAAAAGCAGGAGGAGGCTGATTGGAACAGTGTGGCCTGGGGAAAGCAGAATGTCAATGCCAGGGCACTTTCATGAGGGACCCTGATTAAAGTTACTCAGATTGCTATTAATAGCCCTTCTGATGGGTCATGGTGTAAAAGAAATGAAATGTGATAACTGAGACCAGGACACTGAGTCAGATCTGCTTCAGCAGGAGTCCCAAGCAGTGCCACTCTCCAGCTGTGTGATCTTGGCCACATTACCTAACAGTAGAGCCACTGTGAGGATTACATGACTAAGAACCTGAAAGAAGATGAATCCCTGGTAAAAGGGTTGATGTCCTTTCTCTCTTTATTATCTCTGGTTTTTGTGTTGGGGACTTGTGGGGATCAGTGTACAGATAAGAAGTATGGCTTTCGACAGGGAATTGCACATCTCCCAGAGAATGTGTAATCTATGCTGCTTTCAGATTCCCAGACGAAATGGTCCCACTTATGAAGAAAGCAGTACTTCCCAGAGCAGTGCTATTCAACACACAATTTCTTTGTAATTGATCCGTGATGAGACAACTATAAAATCTATGGTAATTGTTCAGTAATTCTACAGAAATTTTACTTTGCTATGGCATCCAAATCCAGTTTCAATATGCTTGTTTCATTGAGCAGGGTATAAACCAATTCAATTATTGTTGAACTTTCATAGTAAATTAAATATTATCCAGCCTGTGTATGAATTGTGTGCCAAACAAACTATAAAGGATTATAAGTACTCAGAACTGCTCCTTTGCAGCAGATAGCTTGCTAAACACTGTTTTATAGGCAGGTAAAAGTCTTCAATTATGAATGAAAAGATACATCAGTCAAGGTCCACCAGGGGAAAAGGCATCTTGGTTGGTTCAAAGACAGAGAATTGAATAGAGGGTATTGATTACACAGGCAGCTGAATATTTGCAAATTCAAAAAGGGACCATGTTGTAGCCCAGATATCAGTGACAATAGGAAGATGATCTGACCCCTAGGGCTATAGAGATAGCACAAACATCACAGAGTAAAAACTCCAAGATTTGCTGCTGTATAGATGAAACTAGAGCTATGGCTAGGGCTGTCTTGTCCTAGAAGCCATGAATGAGACCTTCTCACTGCCAGCTGTGCCACTGGAGATGAAGAGCAAGAAATAGCAATGCCTTGACTTTCCCCGTTCCATCCTCAAATCTTCTGCCAACACCTTTGATTGGCATAAATTATCTGGAAGTCAGCAGGCAAGGAAACCTGAGAACTAAAGGCAGAGGGAGGTGAGTGAACAGATCTGAGGGTGGCATTGGCATAAGGCATAGTGGTTTAGACTGTTGCTTATGACACCGATATTCTACATGAGAACCAGTTCCAGTCCCAGCTGCTCCACTTTCAAATCAGCTCCCTGCTAATACACATAGGAAAGTAACAGAAGATGTCACAAATACTTAGATCCCTGTACTTACATAGGAGACCCAGATGAAGCTCTTGATTCCTGACTTCAGCCTTGAACAACCTTGGCTGTTGAGGCTTTTTGGAGAGTGAATCAGTGGTTGGAAGATGCCTGTGTCTCTACCTCGCTCTCTGTAACTCTGCCTTTCAAATAAACAAATCTTTAAGAAAAATATATTCTTTTTTTAAAAGTCAGCTATCCTACGAGTTCCCCCTTCAACCTCCCTCTTGTGCTCTTATGGAAAAACTTTTAAACATAGAAAAAAAATCCATGAAGTCTCAACTTTTGAAGTGGAATTGGTAGGGTCCTCCAAGGGTATTCTGGAGGTTTAGGAAAATTTCTTAAGAAACGAAGAAAGAACTCCAGGGACAAGTGAAGGTAGAAAAACAAAAAATCAGGAGGTTGTGAGAATAGAACACTTTTCAAACAAACCTGCTGGGCAGGGATACAGGGAGAAAATTGATATTAATGAAACATCATGAGTGAATTAAGACAGCCAAAGTGCTCTCAGATGTCTGTGGGGACTGCTCTTCTCCCTGGCTTTTGGAAAAACTTAACATGTAAAACTTCCTCATAAACAAAAGTATTTTAAGAATGTCAACTCAGAGACATTTCTGGCTAGCATTGCTTATGCAGTTGGGAATACCTTTGATTAATTCCTGCTGGTAATTAGGGTTGGAGAATGCCTGTGCCAAGCATTGTGAAAAGTGGAGAAGGAAGGCAGGGCACTTCCCACTTTCTTCTCTGGGGGACCGGGTAAGCTGGATAGCCACTTTGGGGTTTTGGCACCAGACCCATGCGAAGTGATTCTCATATCATTCCCAGATTGTCACCAAGACCCTGTGTGGACTCTAAGTGACAACACCTGAGGTGTCCCTTTTCTCTGCAATCAGCTGACCCTTTACCTGCAGATGGGTTCTGGTAACCATTTTTATTTCAAAAGAGCCCAGCCTGAACACATAATCAATTGGCCTGGGACCATCACCTGACCAAAGTTGAACCAATTAGTTCTTCCTTCCCAGAACTTGAAACTGGCTGTTTGCTGATACTAGGCAATCTAGACTTGTTGTATGAACTATGATCATCTAGACTCGGGAATGTTGACTGCCGCCTTTCATAGAAAAGGAAATTTACAGAGAAAGGATGGAGAAAATTCAGGAAAGGACTTAAGAGAAAACCTGGTTATGGGGTCTTAGTATCCATCTAAAATGAGGTCCCACCCATTTCATTGGGCCTCTTTCCAGCCCAACTCATCATGTCCTTCAACAGGTTCATGGAAAAATGGGACAAAAATAAAACTTATTTCGATGCCAATACATTGTTTATGAGGCGCATTTTCCACCCCTTTTTGAAGACCTTGTATATGCATGGATTTCAAGATTTATTTTGCATCCAACAAGAGTGATGTTTTCATTTCATTTCCCATGAATATTCTGAAGCACCCTTGGACTTTTAAAACTGGACATGTGCAATTGAGTAGACGATTGGAAAAATATAAGATTCAGGTGAAACCTCAGGAAAGATATTTATTTTAAACAATGGATTAAATATTTTCACTATTAACTATTTCAATAGTAAAGGAAATTAAGGCATTATTGTAAACAATGGTAGAATTTCAATTTTAAATATTTTAATAAATTTCAGAGGTGCCCTACATGCATGTATTGCTCCACAAAATACCCCAAATCCTATCAGCTGTGTGTTTACACATGGTTGGTAGGTTTAACAGGGCTTATGGTGTCCACGGGTAATTCCTACACAGACGAAGCTCAGAGGAGAAGCTGGATGGAGGGGGTGGTTACTCCTTCAGAAACCCAACCCAACCCTTTATCATTGATCAATATTGAACCAGGGTGGAACAAGGTTTAGGGAACACAGAGGGTCAGTTTTAATCTTGGAGACCTGGGAAGAAAACCAATGAAACTGCCCATGCAATCTGGGATTTATGATCTTTGGCTCTCCAAGTTAGGGAGGGAAGTGGATCAGCTTATTTTTGTTTAGACATCAAAATCTAAAACATTTCTTGCAGAAAGTTGTATAATCCAAAGAACATGTGGTGGCTTCTATAGTGACAATATGTTGACTTATTTATTAATTCAACAAATATTTATCGAGCCTCTACCATATGTCAGCAGCAGTGTTCAGCAAATAGTGGTCCCCACAGATGCACTTCAATGAGTAAAATCTGTTGCATCATTAACAGGCTCACCACTGGTGTGTGTGTGTGTGTGTGTGTGTGTGTGTGTGTGTGTGTGTGGTAAGGATGATTCTCTTAAGGATGACCCTATTAGACTTAGTCACATCTTTCTGTCTTTCTCCCATTGAACAAAATCTTTCCCTTGTACTTTAGAGAATGTTAGTAAATTCCCACCCTCAGTCCAAATTAATGAATTACAATGAATGGTTAGACTGCAAGCCAGTTTAACCACAATGGTGATAGTAGACATCTGAACATAATTCTCCTCACTTCATTCTATTATTCTCTCTTGCATTGATGCTCCCCAGCAAGGCTCATGGGTGGGCCAGGGCCATATTGATTGAATTGCACCAACTGGGGAGGCTGAAGTATCTTGTAGATCTCAGCTTGTTATGAATGCATAGCTGGTCCTATCAAGCATAAGCTAGGGACCTGGAATATTGCTAGGTGCTTCAAAGATTGCCACCTGAGCTCTGGGCTCTCATTGTGTCTCCTGCACAGCGGAGCTCTTTCCTGCTGCAGGGAGCAGCCTGTGTTGATCTATGCAGAGTGGAATAGGTTCGATGGGGGAACACAGACAATGTGTGTCATCAAAGGTCACAGGGAGATCTGTCACCCTAGTCTTCCCAAGTCAGAAGAATGTGTCCATTCTTGATTTGCCTTGGGGCACTGCTCCATCATGAGGAATTGCTGACTCTGCTGTCACTCTGGGCTGGCCCATCAAGTACCAATTTCTATCCTGAAGTACACCAGTGTGTTCCCTATGCTCAGCTTTTTGCCTTGGTCCAGATGTTGTCATAATGAATTTCATTAGACCTTTCAGCTTCTGTTTTTGTGTATAATGATTCTCCTACTGGAAAAAAGAGAAGGGGATTACAAAGTAATGGGGATTTCCAATGTCCCTGTGAAAATCAGATCCAGAAATGGGGTCTGCAGAGCACTTTCGGGCTCTAGCTAGAACTGGGTGCAAGTTTCATAGCCTTCAGAAGCTACATTACACTTCCCAGCTCACTGTTGTGCTGCCCTCATCATCCTCTTGATTCCGCCTCTCACAGAAGTAGATTCTAAGACGAGGTATTCCAAAAGCGTGAGCTAGAAACTTACTGCCAAAACCATAACATTGAGAGGTGAGGTCCAGAGGGAGGGTTCACCCGGGATTAATGCTGATTACAAAAAAAAGGCTTGAAGTCATACATTAGATTATTTGATTGCTGTCTTTTCCTGTCTCATATCCCACAGGACACTAAATGAAAGTCCTCACCAGCTTTAGGCTCCTCAATTCGGAACTTCCCATCCTCTGAAATGGAACTAAGTCCATCTTTGTTCTCAGTAACTCATTCCATCTCAGGAATTCTGCTACAACAGAATCAGGATGGGGTAGGGATGTGGCCATGGCTCAACTGGCTAATCCCCCCCTGCAAGCACCAAAATCCTATATGGGCTCCAGTTTGTGTTCTGGCTGCTCCACTTCTCATCCAGCTCTCGGCTTATGGCCTGAGAAAGCAGTAAAGAATGGCCCAGGTCCTTGGGACCTTGCACCCATATGGAAGACTCCAAGGGGACTCCTGGTTTCTTACTTTAGATCAGCTCAGCTCTGGTTGTTGTGGCCATCTGGGGAGTGATTTAGCAGATGAAAGAGCTTTCTCCTCCCTGCCTCTCCTTCTTTCTGTAAATTTTCCAATAAAATTAAAAAAAAATTTTTTTTTAAAGAGAGACAGCAGGACCAGAGAGCAAAAGAGTTTCCCAAGGGATGGGAAGGCAGGGGGAATCCTGGAAAATACCTACAGTGGATGAGGAAGTGAGTCAGGGAGAAGAGACCCATGAAAGGCAGGAACCAGCAATCTGCTGTGGCAGGTGGCTGAGTTTTATCTCACTGGGGCATTTGTGCACTGACACCTGTCAGTCATCTGTTGAGGTTGCCCAAGCAGAGAGAGATCCATGAGGGAGGAAGCCCTGGAGGAGAGCAAGGCAGACACAGGCAGGGGCAAAGTCTGAGCCACTGAGATAGGAAGGTCTGTCAAGGACCACATCTCTAAAGAATCTTGGGCTTGATTAACCCATTCTGCCCAGCCCTAACATAAAAAAAATTGCAACCATTCCAGTTTTGATCTGACTCCATCCCTTCCTGGAGTTGTACTGACATGACAGTGGCCACCCTGGGATAGGAAAAAAGTGCATTAAATAAGTCACCCACCTTCCTCCCAGAACTCCAGGTGGCGCTCACATTCTTGGTGGTCCTCTCTTTCCTTTTCCCCTGCCCCCACCTTTTTCTTTCCTTCTGGAACATTTCAGTTCTTTGCACCTTCTGCTCTCGTGTTTGCTCTCAGGTTAAAAAGCCAGCTGACCTCGAAGACAAGGTGCAGGCAGAGCAATTGGAGAGGAGGGTTTACTAGTCCTTCCCTGAGTCAATCCTCCAGACCAGGGTCCTCAGAAGTGATGTGTTGTGAAATGCCCACATCATGGCTGGCTCCTCTCTGCTCCACACTGCCCGAGCAGCTGTGACATATCCTACAACAGAGAGTCTAGTAATATGGATCAACAAGAGGGTTGAGGCCTGGACAGGCATTCTTCCCTAGGCACAAGCTGGGTTCTGGGTGTGTCTCCAGGAAGCTCTGCACCCATGGCTGGTGCTGCCTGCTGATGGCCTCTCCTCCAGAGGACCTTGGCTTTGGGGTTTCAGACTCTGGGAAGCCTTCTTTGAGAACCCCAGGTTCCTGCTCTGTTCACTTTGCTGCAAGCCAAGAACTGATGTGGGTTTCTCTCATGTCTTTACATACTAGGGTCTGTATGTAAAGCCTTTCTTGGATCAAGTAAACTTTGTCTCTGGTCCTTTCTCATCATGTTCCCTTTTTCAGATGTTGCCCACTGAGACTGGAGTGCACCTATGCACTCTCAAAAGGGCTCTGTCTTCCAGCACGTGTGGGTTCACTGAACAGTGATGGTGGTGGGCAATGGGCAAGACACATGCACATAAAACCAAGTTTGCAAGCCTGGATATGCATTCTGCCAGCTGTGCATCCTGGGGCCAGCCACACACCTTATCTCTTGCATTATAAAATGGGAATAAGAATAGCACAGATGTCAAAGTGTTGTGAAGATAAAGTGAGATTCAGGGAGCCAGCAACGTGACACACAGGCTAAACCACATTGGGCATGCCATTCCAAAGTCCCAGCTGCTCTGCTTACAATCTAGCTCCCTGCTGATGCCCCTAGGAAAGAAGCTTATGATAGCCCAAGTCCTTGGGTCCCTACACCCATTTGGGAGTCCCAAATGCAACACCTTGCTCTTAGTTTCTGCCTTGTCCAACCAATTGGTGGAAGATTCTCTCTCTCTCTCTTTCTCTCTCTCTCTCTTTCTCTCTCTCTCTGCCACTCCTCTCTATAATTCTGTCATTCAAATAAATATTTTTAAATGTTTTTGAAGATCAGAGGGTTTTTCCTAAATGATCGTAATTTGGAGATGTGCCTAGAGAACATGAAGAACCTCCACAAGCCATCAAGGGAGGTGCAAATCAGGAAAGAGGAGCAAGAAGCAACCCAATAGGGTAAAGAAAATTTGCCAGATGTGATCAGAGGCTAACCAAGTAACACAGTTGGCTGTAGTGAGTAGAGGAGAGGTGTGTGGGGGGGCGAGGGGGGCGGTCAGAATGGGAGAGAAGAGACAAGTGCTACGACCAGGTCTGCCTTCCAGGCTCAGGGAGAGGTGAGCATCAGATCCAGTTTTTGAGTAGGTGACCTCCTGGATCAGTGCGGGGGTTGTGTGCACTCAGAAAGAGTAGCTCTGCATTCTAGGAGAGGCCATACCTCTCGGATTGGGAAACTCCTTGACCCTTACTAAAATGGCCAGTATGCACACATGCTTGGGTGTTTCATTTGTCAGCTGAAAATCTTCACTTTGACAGAGAAGTTGAGGCCCAGCAGCAGTGCCAGTGGCCTGGAGTGGGAGGGGAGGGACGTTTTATTACATGGTATTGGATTTTCTCAGACCCCTGCAATTCCCCTGGAAGGGGCCACGGCTATGGGGTCAATTTACCCTCCAACCCGAAGCCACAAAGTTGATAATCAGCTGTCATAGTCTATGGGCAAGGGGAACTGCTTTGTGGAGCTGTTCAATAAATCTGCTATTAGCAAGGAAAGTGCTTACACGCACTTTAAAAAAATTAAACAACAAAATAAGAGTGGTTGATTGACAAGGCATCAATAAAGCCATGTGGTGCCCTGTTGACCTCCCCTGCAACACGCACACATACACCTGCCAATCTATGTTTATTAGAAATCAGCTCCTATAAATAGCTCATGGCAGAGAAAGCAAGGAACTGCTTCTCATGGACTGGGCTGTGTAATGCTGACTGTTCCATGTGTGGTTCTTGGTTTAGTTGGGTTGCTGCAGCAGGATTGGGGCAAGGAACTAAGGAGGAAGGAATTCTTGTCAGGAATTGGTTAATTGTTTTTGCAAATGCTATCTTTTGAGGCTGAACTTCTGTCTCAATCCCAGATCTACCTTTTTGTTTGTTTTTTGTTGACAAAATGAACCCGTTCCTTTTCAAAATAGCAATGAGCTGCATTCAATAGACCACAGCTTCTCAATTCTTCTTTAAAGAGAGGGTTATCCAAAAGGGCATATAAGCAAAGGACTTCTGGGATTTTTTTTTTCAAAATTTGCTTATATTTATTTGTAAAAGAGAGACAGAGAGATACGGTCTTCCTTGCATTGGTTCACTCCTCAAATGGCCACAACAACCAGTCTGAAGAAAGGAGCCAAGAGCTTCTTTTAGGTCTCGCACTCAAATACAGGGGCTCAAGAACTTGAGCCATACTCTGCTGATTTCCCAGGTGAATTAATGGCAAGATGGATTAGAAGTGGACCAACAAGTGCTTGACCAGCACCCATACATGATGCAGGCACTGTAGATAGAGGCTTAACCTACAAGCCATGACACTGCCTCTCCTCCCCCACCACCTAGGAAGAAGATGACGGCTCAAACACTTGTGGCACAGCCACCCATATGGGAGACCCAGACAGAGTTCCAGAATCCAGAGTTCACTATGGCCAAGCCCTGGCCATTGCAGACATTTGGACAATGAGCCAACGGATAGAAAAGATCTGTTTCTCTCTAGATTTCTCTCTCTCCCTTTCTCTTGGTAACTCTACCTTTCAAATAAATAAATAAATCTTAAAATATTATTTGGTTTCAGCTACTGCAGGATTATCTGTTAGTTGCAGGTAACTGTTGTTATAATCCTAATTCATGCAACTTTATTCCACAATCTCATCTCAGATTTTTCCTGTGAAGTGTGTGAAGGTGTCCAGCAGTGGACATTATTCAATATGGATGAAATTGACAATCTGGTAAGCAAGAATGGAGTGTGGCGATTCATGGATCCAAGGTGCCTGGTTTCAGATCCAAAAGAGTTCTTCTACTAGTTGGGTGACCCTGATCAAGTTCATGAGCCTCACTTGCTGCATCTGTGAAGTTGTGTCATAGTGTTGCTTCCTGCAACGATTATTGCAGGCCTCTGTTGGTGAGAGTAGAAACTGGGTGCTGGGCCTCTCCTAGTCTTGTCTCCTCTTACTCCATCCAGGTGCCCAATTCCATTCCCATGATTGGAAAGCATGAGTTCACTTTCCATTTTCTAGCTACTAGACTGGCTCCCAGCTTTGCAGTGTTCGTGGTTCTAAACTCCTCCATTGAAGCCTCAGATTTACTCTCCAAGACGCAAAAGGCTGGGATCCTTAACCTATGCAATCTGAGCTTCAAAGAGTATAGTGGATCCCATAGATCCATCCAGGTTCTGCCTTCCTGGATGGTTCTCACAACTGGTCAGGGCTGTGTGTGCCAGCTGCTAATGGTGCACAGATACTCCCATCTCTACCCTGGCATTCTGGTAGGCAACCTGACAGTGACCAGCCAGTGACTGATGGGAGGGGAGCAAATCCCTGACACTTGGCCTCTGTGTGAAGCCATCTCTGAACTATGTATCTGCTCCAGACTTCTTGCTGGGACAAGCTGGGGCCAGATGCCTGCCAAGACCAAGTTCTTGCTTAGATGCCTCCTTTGCTCTGTTGTTTCCACTCTACTCCCTCCTACTAGGAGAAACAAAAATCTGTCCTAAGATATTTAGGTAAAATGTTGAGATCTCCTGAGTATCCCTCTTTTTATGCAGCCCATCCTACCCCTATTCCAGGATGGGTATGTTTCTCTACTAAGATTCTGCCTCTACTGTGCTGTCATTGCTGCCTATGTGCCTGTCTCTTTCTTGACCAAAAGATGCTCAAAGATGGGATGATCCTCTTTGTGTTTTCCTGTTCTGTGTCTACCCATGGCAAGAACCTAGTGGTAACAACAAAACCAAATACAGCTAACATTTCCTAAGAATGTGCCTTGTGCTAACCACAGTTCTAGTAATTCTGTGTGTCTTAATCTATGCATCCCTCTGTACAGTTCTCCTAAGTATGAATTATCATTATGCCCATTTTGCAATTGAGGCCTGAAGCCTGAGAGGGAAGAATCAAGACTGGAATTGACAGGGTTTCTCTCATACCTCTGTCCATTTAGGAAGCATTGCCCACTTCAAGGGTGAGTGAGAACTAGTCCAGAAGGTTCTCCAACAGTTTTTTGTCTCATTCTCTGAGTGGAAAAAGGAAGCAGTCAGGTTTGACCAAAGCAAATCACAATGAAACTAAACACTGGGTCTTCCAGTGTGAATCCTGCAAATACAGGAAAGAAAGGTGCATTACAGAATAGGCAGTCTCAGTTCCAATCAATATTTCATCAACTTGGGAAAGGAAGGCATGGGAGTCTTTGAGTGGGAAGGAAGTACTGCCTTCACACTCTCACCAGGTCTCTTCTTGATGTTGCTGCTGCATCTGTGGAAGACACATCAGCTCTCACGCACAGTGTTGCTGCTCTTCCCACTCAGATCTGAGCCACAGAATGAACCTCAGCAGCTGAAGGCCGTAAGGGATTGTAGGGGTCACCTAACCCACCCCCAGTGCAGAGGCATTAACCTGTGACATAGGCACCCTGCCTAGGGCTTTGCATATTTGTCTCAACCTTCTTAGAAGGCAGCCATAGCAGATATCTTCATTTGGTTGAAAAGATCATGAAGCACAGAGAGGTGGTGGAACTTGTTGAAAATCACACAACTAGTATGTTCTTCAGGGGATCATTAGATCTTTAACAAGCTACCCCTCCCACATACATGTTAATGTCTAGTGCAACAGAAACTAGACTCTAGATTTCCCAGCCATTTCTGGTCACTGTATTCTCCTTTCCTTTACTTCCATCTTTGTAGCCCTACCAACCCCTGGGACCTTGCCTCTATCAATCAGCCACAGTGAGAGGAGTCAGCATGGAGCAAGTCCTCTTCCTTCTCAGATCCTTGGCCCAGAATTGACTTATGTCACTTGTGTCACCCCCTTTGAATCAGTAATGCAAAACTCTTTCCAAAACTCTTCTAGCTGATCTCCACCTAAAGCTTGTTGGCCAGAATGGTATCTACGCCCCTCGCTAGATGCAAACAAGGCCAGGAGACAGAGAATGGGATTGTCCAAGCATTCATCATCATTTTCCATCATCTGGCAATGAGAATGGTGCTTTCTGGAACTGAAAAAGGATGCAACTAGCATGTGAGAAATTGAAAATATGGATATTGCATAATCAGCTTCTTCAGTTTGACTTACATTCATGTATTCTTAAGTCATATCCCCCACCTCCTTCAAGAGGCTCACTGAGTGTCGACTTGGTGCCAGGGACTGTGCTAGCTACTTTGAGAGCTATCTTTTCTACAACCCAAAGCCATTCTGACTTTCAATTCACAATGCACTAAAATCATTCTCACTAAGCTAACTGGGAACATCAAGGCTGATAAATCCCAGAGATCCCTTCCAGTGATATTCTTTGACCTCCTGGCTGCATGGGATGCTTTTGGTAAGTCAAGGTTATCTCTCCTCATTGGGGAGGCCAGGAGCAACTCCTAGGGCTGAAGATCAGACACAAAAATAGCATTGAAAATGGTAACAGAGTTCTCCCCAGCAATTCTGTCAGCAGAGTGGTTGATAAAGAGCCAGAAACCCACCAGCCATCCCCTGCCTTGATCCCTGAAGGAGAGAGAGGGAGAGAGAGAGAGCAAGAGCAATAGAGCAAGACAGCAAGAGAGAGAAAGTGAATGAGAACAAGAGAGAGAGGAGCGATCAAGAGAGAGAGAGAAAAAGGGAGGGGGGCCTTCCCATCATTTCTGGTGATTGAACCAAGTTCATGTTCAGAATGTATATAAAGTTATTTGGGCCAAATTTCCATGTTAACTGTTCAGATCAGAAATGCTCAATGTCAGTTAAATTTGGTTGGGTTATAAGACAACACAGTCAAGATCAAGAACATGTGGCCTGATTTGATTCAACCCAGAGAAGAAAGGCCTTTTCCCTTCTGCTCTGCTATAACATTCTACATATAAAGATACATGCGCGCTTGCTCTCTGCCAGAAATGTCAACTGCTTTTGATCTCTCCCTTTAGATATTAAAGTTTGCCCTGCTTGCCCCTCTGCTTGGCGGGCCCCATAAGGGTTTTCAAACCAATAAACAAGCCTGGAGCTGCCGAGAGGGTGGAAGCTGTTTGCCTTTTGGAGCTGAAGCCCCGTGGCCCGAAGGTCGTGTTTAATCAGCCTCAAGGTTTCGGTTAACATTGACTTAGAGTTTAAAATAGCATTTCAATAACCTCAGCCCCTTCCTGCTCCCCCCTTTCCCATCAGCCATAGAAGGCAGGAGACAGAGGCCCTTGGGTTTGGGGCTTTGTGTGTTTGTTGTTAAGGAGCTGAAGCAAATGAGCTGTGTTTGGCTGGTGGCCACAGGCAGAGGAGCTCTCCCTTCTTGATTTCAGAGAGGGTCCTGGCCTGAGTGCTAGGCCCAGGCCTTGAGTGTCCCCCACCCCCTTCAAGAGGACTCAACATCACAGAACACCAGCAGGAGGTTGGGCTTGTGTTTCTCTCAGGTTCTTCTTTACAAAAAAGAAAACGAAGTGTATTTATTTTCACGTGAGAGACAGAGAGAAGAGAGAGAGGTCTTCTCTCTACTAGTTTATTTTCCAAATGCTTACACAGCCAGGGACAGGCCAGACTGAAATCAGGAGTCCAGAACTCCGTCCAGGTCTCTCACATTGGTGGTGAAGATGTGGGTGCCTGAGGCGTTATCTGCTGCCTCCCAGGGTCCACATTAGCCAAAAGAAGCAATGGTGAGTAGAACCAGACTCAAACCCAGGCATCTGATATAGGATACAGGCACCTCAGACAGTGCCTGTGCTAAACACCTGCCCATGTGTCCTAAGATTCCAATGGCATTGTCTTTGGAAGCCAGCATCTTCCCATCCTTGCAGGAATTCCTGGTTTGCCCAGCAGAATGGGTGGAAGGTGAATACAGAAGCTTCCCTAAGGACTGATGGCACATTCACCCAAATCTGAAGGTGGAATATGGCATTAAGCACCTTGGATCTTGCCTGGAGAGGGCTGCTCATGCCACACCTAACCCCACCAAGATGGAAGTTGGGCTGCTTTTGCTCTTTCTGACCTCTGGACTCTTGGGAGACATCTCAAAGTAGTATTTGTCAGCTCAGTTCCTTCCTCTGTTCCTTCCTGCATGCAATTCCCAGAATCACTGCAGGGTGTGCTGAGAATGCAATACCCTCAGAAGAGAAGGGCAGCTGAGACAGTGGAGGCCTTGTCCTTGTCCCTGTAGGAAGGGTGACATCTTTGCTCCCCTCCTTCCTTCAAACATTTCCTTGGAAGCCTGTTACACTTGAGGTATGCAACCCAGGATAGACTAATTTCAGGCTACTTCCATGGGTACAAGTTAAGCGTGTGTAGCTGAGACCCCACCCCACCACCAGGCTGCTGTTTTGAGCCTTAGGACCAGTTCCTGTGGCTGCTAGGCTCCGTTGGTTCCTGGCTGCCCACTTGGAAGTGAGAACTCCACCTCTTGTAACTTGCTGAATGTGAACATGTTTTGTCTCATAGAACTGAAGCACATGGCATAACTGCAGTCCAAGCAACGGTTTGGTGTTGCCATAGTTATGACCTTTCTGTCCTCGATGTAGTGGAAATCCCTTCTTGAAGATCCCTTTTCCACTCTTCCACAACCCTCGGCCTTACAGGACTCTGGCTCTCCCCACCGTAAGATCACCCTGGAGCCATCCTTACATCGTGGCAGTGGACAGGCTCCATCGAAGACTTATTTGGCTCTTTCTTTAGATTTATTTATTTAGTTTTGTCGAAAGGCAGAGTTACAGAGAAAGAGAAAAAAAGAGCTCTTCCATCCACTGGTTCACTCCCAAAATGGCTGCAATGGTCAAGGCTGCTTTAGGCCAAAACCAGGACCAAGAACTTCTGGGTCTCCCAGGTGGGTACAGGGGCCTAAGTACTCGTGTCATCCTCCATTGCTTTCCCAAGCACATTAGCAGGAAATAACGGGAAAAGAACAGTTGTCTCTCAAACCAGTGCCTATATGGAATGTAGGAGTCAGCAGCAGCTTAACTTGCTATGGCACAATGCCAGCCCCTCAAATTTGGCTCTTTTTTGATAGTCAGCTATTTGATCATTTTTGGTTTCTACTTATAGCTATCCTCCATTTTCTGGCTTTTTTCATGAGTCTGCAGGCCAATTACTAGTTTGGCAACCAGGAGTTTAGTTAGCTACTCTCTGTTAATCAGCATAGGTTAAGGTTATGCTGCCATAAGAGAATAATTGTGTACTCCAATGGCAGGTCATTTGCCACCCATACAATTTCCTCCATGTGCTCAACTCCTTGGGGCATCTGGGCCAGTACAGTGACTCATGACCCATGCCAGCTTTTTTTTTGTTTCCATATCCAGCCTCTAACATCCAGGAATGTTGGTCAGGTGGTATGAGGTAACAGAAAGATTGGATGCTACCCTTTAAACAAAAGTGTTGCTCATGGCTTCTGCTCACTGGGCAGAACTGATCACACAGTCCTTCTACCTGCTAGAGATACAGCAGGTAGGAGGGAACGTGAGGGTAACAGGTGAGCAGCAAGTTCTTCTGCCCCATATCCCTCTCCCCATCTCTCTGAGCCCTCATCGTACTCCTAAGAGGCTGTGTGCACTCTTGGCAGGATGTGGAGAAATTACTTCTGAGCTTGATATCAGGGCTTACCTGGGAGGTGTCGGAATCATGAAGAGGAGGTAAAAGAGACAGCCTTAGAATGACATTAGCTGAGATTCATCTCACATTTTCTTTGTGACTGGCATGTGCTAAACCTTTCCATGCATTGTCTCCTTTTAAAAATATTTATTTTTATTGGAAAGTCAGATATACAGAGAGGAGGAGAGACAGAGAGGAAGATCTTTAGTCCACTGGTTCACTCCCTAAGAGGCTGCAATGGCCAGAGCTAAGCTGACCCAAAGCCAGGAGAAAGGAGCTTCTTCTGGGTCTCACACACAGGCACAGGGTACCAAGGCTTTGGGCCGTCTTCCACTGCTTTCCCAGGCCACCAGCAGGGAGCTGGATGGGAAGCGGGGCTGCCAGGATTAGAACCAGGGCCCATATGGGATCCCATCAGCATGTGCAACAAGAGGACTTTAGCCACTAGGCTACCATGCATTGTCTCCTTTAACCCTCTTGGTGGCCCCAGGAGGAAATTCCTGTTGTGACTTTCCTGCTCACTGCCAAGGCTCACAAGAGTTTATCAATTGGACCTTGTCTCTCAGTCAGTACCTGGCAGAGGCCCAGTCTTACAGTGCAGAGCACAGTGTGGCCCTTAGCTCTGCAGAGCCAAAAACCTGGTGCTGTGCCAGTGTGGGCACCACAGTACCATTGTGCCTACAGGGACATTGCTTGTAGCTGCTCCTGACTGTCACCAGCTGCAGTAATCCCTGGAACAATCACCTTGATTCTGACCTTTAGGAGATTCAGGACCTTGCTGATCTCAGTGACCACAGTCTATTCGGGGTCAGGTTCACATGCATGAGCTGTCCCCACCCTGCCCAAATATGTGGGCGATCTGGCTGAGGAGCTCCTCCATGCTGGCAGACCTCAGGCAGTCAGAAGAGAGGTGGGAAAATCCATGCTTCTTTCCAAAGCGGAGTCTTGGGGATGGGGGAATAAAAGCCACCCTTGGTCAAGGTTTGGCTTAAGACATGGTCTCACCAACAGCTTAGTGAGAGCTCCTTTTGTTTTAACAAGTGGAAATCTGTGCAACTCTGACCTACAGCCAAATAATCATGGGTACAGGATAGCTCCTGGCCAAATCCTGGCATCGACATGTGCAGGAAGATGCACTTTTGTGCAGTAAGAAATCTCTCACACACTCAGCTGCTTACATAAGATGTGATGACTCCATGCCCCGTGTCCAGCTAAGAACAGTGAAAGAGGGCCCGGCGCGGTGGTGCAGTGGTTAAGGTCCTCGCCTTGCACGCCCAGGATCCCATATGGGTGCCAGTTCTATCCCGGCAGCCCCGCTTCCCTTCCAGCTCCCTGCCTGTGGCCTGGGAAAGCAGTCGAGGACGGCCCAAAGCTTTGGGACCCTGCACCCATGTGGGAGACCCGGAAGAGGCTCCTGGCTTGGGATTGGCATAGCATCGGCCGTTGCGCTCACTTGGGGAGTGAATCATCGGATGGAAGATCTTCCTCTCTGTCTCTCCTCTCTGTATATCCGCCTTTCCAATAAAAACAATAATAAAAATAAATCTTTAAAAAAAAAAAAAAAGAACAGTGAAAGACCCAAGGTACCCTGCCTGCGAGGACCTGCTAACTTCCTGCAATT